>NC_053391.1:310737821-312040321 GCF_905171765.1 Bufo bufo
AACACATACTCGGCATATACAGGTGTATAGAGAATTCCCAGTGCTCTCTGGATAGGGTGTAGTGTGTAGTGGAATGAACACATACTCCGCATATACAGGTGTATAGAGAATTCCCGGTCCTCTCTGGATAGGGTGTATTTTATAGTGGAATGAACACATACTCGGCATATACAGGTGTATAGAGAATTCCCAGTGCTCTCTGGATAGGGTGTAGTGTATAGTGGAATGAACACATACTCCGCATATACAGGTGTATAGAGAATTCCCGTGCTCTCTGGATAGGGTGTAGTTTATAGTGGAATGAACACATACTCCGCATATACAGTTGTATAGAGAATTCCCGGTGCTCTCTGGATAGTGTGTAGTGTGTAGTGGAATGAACACATACTCGGCATATACAGGTGTATAGAGAATTCCCGGTCCTCTCTGGATAGGGTGTATTTTATAGTGGAATGAACACATACTCTGCATATACAGGTGTATAGAGAATTTCCAGTGCTCTCTGGATAGTGTGTAGTGTGTAGTGGAATGAACACATACTCCGCATATACAGGTGTATAGAGAATTCCCGGTCCTCTCTGGATATGGTGTAGTGTGTAGTGGAATGAACACATACTCTGCATATACAGGTGTATAGAGAATTCCCGGTGCTCTCTGGATAGTGTGTAGTGTATAGTGGAATGAACACATACTCTGCATATACAGGTGTATAGAGAATTCCCGGTGCTCTCTGGATAGGGTGTAGTGGAATGAACACATACTCTGCATATACAGGTGTATAGAGAATTCCCGGTGCTCTCTGGATAGTGTGTAGTTTATAGTGGAAAGAACACATACTCGGCATATACAGGTGTATAGTGAATTCCCGGTGCTCTCTGGATAGTGTGTAGTGGAATGAACACATACTCCGCATATACAGGTGTATAGAGAATTCCCGGTGCTCTCTGGATAGTGTGTAGTGGAATGAACACATACTCCGCATATACAGGTGTATAGAGAATTCCCGGGGCTCTCTGGATAGTGTGTAGTTTATAGTGGAATGAACACATACTCCGCATATACAGTTGTATAGAGAATTCCCGTTCCTCTCTGGATAGTGTGTAGTTTATAGTGGAATGAACACATACTCGGCATATACAGGTGTATAGAGAATTCCCAGTGCTCTCTGGATAGGGTGTAGTGTGTAGTGGAATGAACACATACTCCGCATATACAGGTGTATAGAGAATTCCCGGTCCTCTCTGGATAGGGTGTATTTTATAGTGGAATGAACACATACTCGGCATATACAGGTGTATAGAGAATTCCCAGTGCTCTCTGGATAGGGTGTAGTGTATAGTGGAATGAACACATACTCCGCATATACAGGTGTATAGAGAATTCCCGTGCTCTCTGGATAGGGTGTAGTTTATAGTGGAATGAACACATACTCCGCATATACAGTTGTATAGAGAATTCCCGGTGCTCTCTGGATAGTGTGTAGTGTGTAGTGGAATGAACACATACTCGGCATATACAGGTGTATAGAGAATTCCCGGTCCTCTCTGGATAGGGTGTATTTTATAGTGGAATGAACACATACTCTGCATATACAGGTGTATAGAGAATTTCCAGTGCTCTCTGGATAGTGTGTAGTGTGTAGTGGAATGAACACATACTCCGCATATACAGGTGTATAGAGAATTCCCGGTCCTCTCTGGATATGGTGTAGTGTGTAGTGGAATGAACACATACTCTGCATATACAGGTGTATAGAGAATTCCCGGTGCTCTCTGGATAGTGTGTAGTGTGTAGTGGAATGAACACATACTCTGCATATACAGGTGTATAGAGAATTCCCGGTGCTCTCTGGATAGTTTATAGTGGAATAAACACATACTCCGCATATACAGGTGTATAGAGAATTCCCGGTGCTCTCTGGATAGTGTGTAGTTTATAGTGGAAAGAACACATACTCGGCATATACAGGTGTATAGTGAATTCCCGGTGCTCTCTGGATAGTGTGTAGTGGAATGAACACATACTCCGCATATACAGGTGTATAGAGAATTCCCGGTGCTCTCTGGATAGTGTGTAGTGGAATGAACACATACTCCGCATATACAGGTGTATAGTGAATTCCCGGTGCTCTCTGGATAGTGTGTAGTGGAATGAACACATACTCCGCATATACAAGTGTATAGAGAATTCCCGGTCCTCTCTGGATAGTGTGTAGTGTATAGTGGAATGAACACATACTCCGCATATACAGGTGTATAGAGAATTTCCAGTGCTCTCTGGATAGGGTGTAGTGTATAGTGGAATGAACACATACTCCGCATATACAGGTGTATAGAGAATTTCCAGTGCTCTCTGGATAGTGTGTAGTGTATAGTGGAATGAACATATACTCCGCATATACAGGTGTATAGAGAATTCCCGGTGCTCTCTGGATAGTGTGTAGTGGAATGAACACATACTCCGCATATACAGGTGTATAGAGAATTCCCGGTGCTCACTGGATAGGGTGTAGTTTTATAGTGGAATGAACACATACTCGGCATATACAGGTGTATAGAGAATTCCCGGTGCTCTCTGGATAGAGTGTAGTTTATAGTGGAATGAACACGTACTCCGCATATACAGGTGTATTGAGAATTCCCGATGCTCTCTGGATAGGGTGTAGTGTATAGTGGAATGAACACATACTCCGCATATACAGGTGTATAGAGAATTCCCGGTGCTCTCTAGGTAGTGTGTAGTGGAATGAACACATACTCCGCATATACAGGTGTATAGAGAATTCCCGGTGCTCTCTGGATAGTGTGTAGTGTGTAGTGGAATGAACACATACTCCGCATATACAGGTGTATAGAGAATTCCCGGTGCTCTCTGGATAGTGTGTAGTATATAGTGGAATGAACACATACTCCGCATATACAGGTGTATAGAGAATTCCCGGTGCTCTCTGGATAGTGTGTAGTTTATAGTGGAATGAACACATACTCGGCATATACAGGTGTATAGTGAATTTCCTGTGCTCTCTGGATAGTGTGTAGTTTATAGTGGAATGAACACATACTCTGCATATACAGGTGTATAGAGAATTCCCTCTGCTCTCTGGATAGGGTGTAGTGTGTAGTGGAATGAACACATACTCTGCATATACAGGTGTATAGAGAATTCTCGGTGCTCTCTGGATAGTGTGTAGTGTATAGTGGAATGAACACATACTCCGCATATACAGGTGTTTAGAGAATTCCCGGTGCTCCCTGGATAGGGTGTAGTTTATAGTGGAATGAACACATACTCCGCATATACAGGTGTATAGAGAATTCACGGTCCTCTCTGGATAGTTTATAGTCGAATAAACACATACTCCGCAAATACAGGTGTATAGTGAATTCCCGGTGCTCTCTGGATAGTGTGTAGTGTATAGTAGAATGAACACATACTCTGCATATACAGGTGTATAGTGAATTCCTGGTGCTCTCTGGATAGTGTGTAGTGTATAGTGGAATGAACACATACTCCGCATATACAGGTGTATAGAGAATTCCCGGTGCTCTCTGGATACAGTGTAGTTTATAGTGGAATGAACACATACTCCGCAAATACAGGTGTATAGTGAATTCCCGGTGCTGTCTGGATAGGGTGTAGTTTATAGTGGAATGAACACATACTCTGCATATACAGGTGTATAGAGAATACCCGGTGCTCTCTGGATAGGGTGTAGTGTATAGTGAAATGAACACATACTCCGCATATACAGATGAATAGAGAATTCCCGGTGCTCTCTGGATAGGGTGTAGTGTATAGTAGAATGAACACATACTCCGCATATACAGATGAATAGAGAATTCCCTGTTCTCTCTGGATAGTGTATAGTGGAATGAACACATACTCTGCATATACAGGTGTATAGAGAATTTCCGTTTCTCTCTGGATAGTGTGTAGTGTATAGTGGAATGAACACATACTCCGCATATACAGGTGTATAGAGAATTCCCGGTGCTCTCTGGATAGTGTGTAGTGGAATGAACACATACTCCGCATATATAGGTGTATAGTGAATTCCCGGTGCTCTCTGGATAGGGTGTAGTGGAATGAACACATACTCGGCATATACAGTTGTATAGAGAATTCCCGGTGCTCTCTGGATAGTGTGTAGTGTATAGTGGAATGAACACATACTCGGCATATACAGGTGTATAGAGAATTCCCGGTCCTCTCTGGATAGGGTGTAGTTTATAGTGGAATGAACACATACTCGGCATATACAGTTGTATAGAGAATTCCCACGCTCTCTGGATAGGGTGTAGTGGAATGAACACATACTCGGCATATACAGTTGTATAGAGAATTCCCGGTCCTCTCTGGATAGTGTGTAGTTTATAGTGGAATGAACACATACTCGGCATATACAGGTGTATAGAGAATTCCCAGTGCTCTCTGGATAGGGTGTAGTGTGTAGTGGAATGAACACATACTCCGCATATACAGGTGTATAGAGAATTCCCGGTCCTCTCTGGATAGGGTGTATTTTATAGTGGAATGAACACATACTCGGCATATACAGGTGTATAGAGAATTCCCAGTGCTCTCTGGATAGGGTGTAGTGTATAGTGGAATGAACACATACTCCGCATATACAGGTGTATAGAGAATTCCCGTGCTCTCTGGATAGGGTGTAGTTTATAGTGGAATGAACACATACTCCGCATATACAGTTGTATAGAGAATTCCCGGTGCTCTCTGGATAGTGTGTAGTGTGTAGTGGAATGAACACATACTCGGCATATACAGGTGTATAGAGAATTCCCGGTCCTCTCTGGATAGGGTGTATTTTATAGTGGAATGAACACATACTCTGCATATACAGGTGTATAGAGAATTTCCAGTGCTCTCTGGATAGTGTGTAGTGTGTAGTGGAATGAACACATACTCCGCATATACAGGTGTATAGAGAATTCCCGGTCCTCTCTGGATATGGTGTAGTGTGTAGTGGAATGAACACATACTCTGCATATACAGGTGTATAGAGAATTCCCGGTGCTCTCTGGATAGTGTGTAGTGTGTAGTGGAATGAACACATACTCTGCATATACAGGTGTATAGAGAATTCCCGGTGCTCTCTGGATAGTTTATAGTGGAATAAACACATACTCCGCATATACAGGTGTATAGAGAATTCCCGGTGCTCTCTGGATAGTGTGTAGTTTATAGTGGAAAGAACACATACTCGGCATATACAGGTGTATAGTGAATTCCCGGTGCTCTCTGGATAGTGTGTAGTGGAATGAACACATACTCCGCATATACAGGTGTATAGAGAATTCCCGGTGCTCTCTGGATAGTGTGTAGTGGAATGAACACATACTCCGCATATACAGGTGTATAGAGAATTCCCGGTGCTCTCTGGATAGTGTGTAGTGGAATGAACACATACTCCGCATATACAGGTGTATAGAGAATTCCCGGTGCTCTCTGGATAGTGTGTAGTGGAATGAACACATACTCCGCATATACAGGTGTATAGAGAATTCCCGATGCTCTCTGGATAGTGTATAGTGGAATGAACACATAGGGCCAGATTTATCATGACTCTGACAGCTCACTCCACTTTCACATATGGCTAAAGTCAGTTTTAGCCAAGTCAGATTTATGATCGGCCCTTTAAGACTGTAATAAATGTGGTTTGACGGTAGCGGTTTATCCGTCAGTAAGCAGCTTTACAAAAGTCGCACGTTTTTATGAAAAAGTCGCACGTTTTTATGAAAAAGTCGCATGTTCTATTAAAAAGTCTCATAAGATAAGCATGGTCCTCACTGGAGTGAAATTGCGACTTTTTTGCGACTTTTTTGCGACTTTTTAAATAATCCCAATAGTAAATCTGTCTAGAGATTCATTTACATAAGAAAACACGCCCACTTTCAGAAAACTGGCGAGCATAGTGCAGAGCAGAAAAAAGTCGCAAATTTGTGCGCAGTTTTAGCGTTTGGGACTTTTTTTGGGACTTTTTCACTCCATTATTCTGACCTGAGCTAATGATAAATCTGGCCCATAGTCCGCATATACAGGTGTATAGAGAATTCCCGGTGCTCTCTGGATAGTGTGTAGTGTATAGTGGAATGAACACATACTCCGCATATACAGGTGTATAGAGAATTCCCGTTCCTCTCTGGATAGTGTGTAGTGTATAGTGGAATGAACACATACTCCGCATATACAGGTGTATAGAGAATTTCCAGTGCTCTCTGGATAGGGTGTAGTGTATAGTGGAATGAACACATACTCCGCATATACAGGTGTATAGAGAATTTCCAGTGCTCTCTGGATAGTGTGTAGTGTATAGTGGAATGAACATATACTCCGCATATACAGGTGTATAGAGAATTCCCGGTGCTCTCTGGATAGTGTGTAGTGGAATGAACACATACTCCGCATATACAGGTGTATAGAGAATTCCCGGTGCTCACTGGATAGGGTGTAGTTTTATATTGGAATGAACACATACTCGGCATATACAGGTGTATAGAGAATTCCCGGTGCTCTCTGGATAGAGTGTAGTTTATAGTGGAATGAACACGTACTCCGCATATACAGGTGTATTGAGAATTCCCGATGCTCTCTGGATAGGGTGTAGTGTATAGTGGAATGAACACATACTCCGCATATACAGGTGTATAGAGAATTCCCGGTGCTCTCTAGGTAGTGTGTAGTGGAATGAACACATACTCCGCATATACAGGTGTATAGAGAATTCCCGGTGCTCTCTGGATAGTGTGTAGTGTGTAGTGGAATGAACACATACTCCGCATATACAGGTGTATAGAGAATTCCCGGTGCTCTCTGGATAGTGTGTAGTATATAGTGGAATGAACACATACTCCGCATATACAGGTGTATAGAGAATTCCCGGTGCTCTCTGGATAGTGTGTAGTTTATAGTGGAATGAACACATACTCGGCATATACAGGTGTATAGTGAATTTCCTGTGCTCTCTGGATAGTGTGTAGTTTATAGTGGAATGAACACATACTCTGCATATACAGGTGTATAGAGAATTCCCTCTGCTCTCTGGATAGGGTGTAGTGTGTAGTGGAATGAACACATACTCTGCATATACAGGTGTATAGAGAATTCTCGGTGCTCTCTGGATAGTGTGTAGTGTATAGTGGAATGAACACATACTCCGCATATACAGGTGTTTAGAGAATTCCCGGTGCTCCCTGGATAGGGTGTAGTTTATAGTGGAATGAACACATACTCCGCATATACAGGTGTATAGAGAATTCACGGTCCTCTCTGGATAGTTTATAGTGGAATAAACACATACTCCGCAAATACAGGTGTATAGTGAATTCCCGGTGCTCTCTGGATAGTGTGTAGTGTATAGTAGAATGAACACATACTCTGCATATACAGGTGTATAGTGAATTCCTGGTGCTCTCTGGATAGTGTGTAGTGTATAGTGGAATGAACACATACTCCGCATATACAGGTGTATAGAGAATTCCCGGTGCTCTCTGGATACAGTGTAGTTTATAGTGGAATGAACACATACTCCGCAAATACAGGTGTATAGTGAATTCCCGGTGCTCTCTGGATAGGGTGTAGTTTATAGTGGAATGAACACATACTCTGCATATACAGGTGTATAGAGAATTCCCGGTGCTCTCTGGATAGTGTGTAGTGTATAGTGGAATGAACACATACTCCGCATATACAGGTGTATAGAGAATACCCGGTGCTCTCTGGATAGGGTGTAGTGTATAGTGAAATGAACACATACTCCGCATATACAGATGAATAGAGAATTCCCGGTGCTCTCTGGATAGGGTGTAGTGTATAGTAGAATGAACACATACTCCGCATATACAGATGAATAGAGAATTCCCTGTGCTGTCTGGATAGTGTATAGTGGAATGAACACATACTCTGCATATACAGGTGTATAGAGAATTTCCGTTTCTCTCTGGATAGTGTGTAGTGTATAGTGGAATGAACACATACTCCGCATATACAGGTGTATAGAGAATTCCCGGTGCTCTCTGGATAGTGTGTAGTGGAATGAACACATACTCCGCATATATAGGTGTATAGTGAATTCCCGGTGCTCTCTGGATAGGGTGTAGTGGAATGAACACATACTCGGCATATACAGTTGTATAGAGAATTCCCGGTGCTCTCTGGATAGTGTGTAGTGTATAGTGGAATGAACACATACTCGGCATATACAGGTGTATAGAGAATTCCCGGTCCTCTCTGGATAGGGTGTAGTTTATAGTGGAATGAACACATACTCGGCATATACAGTTGTATAGAGAATTCCCACGCTCTCTGGATAGGGTGTAGTGGAATGAACACATACTCGGCATATACAGTTGTATAGAGAATTCCCGGTCCTCTCTGGATAGGGTGTAGTTTATAGTGGAATGAACACATACTCGGCATATACAGTTGTATAGAGAATTCCCGGTGCTCTCTGGATAGGGTGTAGTGGAATGAACACATACTCGGCATATACAGTTGTATAGAGAATTCCCGGTCCTCTCTGGATAGGGTGTAGTTTATAGTGGAATGAACACATACTCCGCATATACAGGTGTATAGAGAATTCCCGGTGCTCTCTGGATAGGGTGTAGTGGAATGAACACATACTCAGCATATACAGTTGTATAGAGAATTCCCGGTCCTCTCTGGATAGGGTGTAGTTTATAGTGGAATGAACACATACTCGGCATATACAGTTGTATAGAGAATTCCCGGGGCTCTCTGGATAGTGTGTAGTTTATAGTGGAATGAACACATACTCCGCATATACAGTTGTATAGAGAATTCCCGGTCCTCTCTGGATAGTGTGTAGTTTATAGTGGAATGAACACATACTCGGCATATACAGGTGTATAGAGAATTCCCAGTGCTCTCTGGATAGGGTGTAGTGTATAGTGGAATGAACACATACTCCACATATACAGGTGTATAGAGAATTCCCGTGCTCTCTGGATAGGGTGTAGTTTATAGTGGAATGAACACATACTCCGCATATACAGGTGTATAGAGAATTCCCGGTGCTCTCTGGATAGTGTGTAGTGTGTAGTGGAATGAACACATACTCGGCATATACAGGTGTATAGAGAATTCCCGGTCCTCTCTGGATAGGGTGTATTTTATAGTGGAATGAACACATACTCTGCATATACAGGTGTATAGAGAATTTCCAGTGCTCTCTGGATAGTGTGTAGTGTGTAGTGGAATGAACACATACTCTGCATATACAGGTGTATAGAGAATTCCCGGTGCTCTCTGGATAGTGTATAGTGGAATGAACACATACTCCGCATATACAGGTGTATAGAGAATTCCCAGTGCTCTCTGGATAGTGTGTAGTGTATAGTGGAATGAACACATACTCCGCATATACAGGTGTATAGAGAATTCCCGGTGCTCTCTGGATAGGGTGTAGTGTATAGTGGAATGAACACATACTCCACATATACAGGTGTATAGAGAATTCCCGGTCCTCTCTGGATAGTGTGTAGTGTATAGTAGAATGAACACATACTCCGCATATACAGGTGTATAGAGAATTCCCGGTCCTCTCTGGATAGGGTGTAGTGTATAGTGGAATGAACACATACTCCGCATATACAGGTGTATAGAGAATTCCCGGTGCTCTCTGGATAGTGTGTAGTGTATAGTGGAATGAACACATACTCCGCATATACAGGTGTATAGTGAATTCCCGGTGCTCTCTGGATAGTGTGTAGTGGAATGAACACATACTCCGCATATACAGGTGTATAGAGAATTCCCGGTCCTCTCTGGATAGGGTGTAGTTTATAGTGGAATGAACACATACTCCGCATATACAGGTGTATAGAGAATTCCCTCTGCTCTCTGGATAGTTTGTAGTGTATAGTGGAATGAACACATACTCTGCATATACAGGTGTATAGAGAATTCCCGGTGCTCTCTGGATAGAGTGTAGTTTATAGTGGAATGAACACATACTCGGCATATACAGGTCTATAGAGAATTCCCGTGCTCTCTGGATAGGGTGTAGTGGAATGAACACATACTCGGCATATACAGTTGTATAGAGAATTCCCGGTCCTCTCTGGATAGTGTGTACTGTATAGTGGAATGAACACATACTCCGCATAAACAGGTGTATAGTGATTCCCGGTGCTCTCTGGATAGTGTGTAGTGTATAGTGGAATGAACACATACTCCGTATATACAGGTGTATAGAGAATTCCCGGTGCTCTCTGGATAGTGTGTAGTGTATAGTAGAATGAACACATACTCCGCATATACAGGTGTATAGAGAATTCCCGGTCCTCTCTGGATAGGGTGTAGTGTATAGTGGAATGAACACATACTCCACATATACAGGTGTATAGAGAATTCCCGGTGCTCTCTGGATAGTGTATAGTGGAATGAACACATACTCCGTATATACAGGTGTATAGAGAATTCCCGGTGCTCTCTGGATAGGGTGTAGTGTATAGTGGAATGAACACATACTCCGCATATACAGGTGTATAGAGAATTCCCGGTGCTCTCTGGATAGGGTGTAGTGTATAGTGGAATGAACACATACTCCACATATACAGGTGTATAGAGAATTCCCAGTGCTCTTTGGATAGTGTGTACTGTATAGTGGAATGAACACATACTCCGCATATACAGTACAGGTGTATAGAGAATTCCCGGTGCTCTCTGGATAGTGTATAGTGGAATGAACACATACTCCGTATATACAGGTGTATAGAGAATTCCCGGTGCTCTCTGGATAGTGTATAGTGGAATGAACACATACTCCGTATATATAGGTGTATAGAGAATTCCCGTGCTCTCTGGATAGGGTGTAGTTTATAGTGGAATAAACACATACTCGGCATATACAGGTGTATAGAGAATTCCCGTGCTCTCTGGATAGGGTGTAGTGTATAGTAGAATGAACACATACTCCGCATATACAGGTGTATAGAGAATTCCCGGTCCTTTCTGGATAGGGTGTAGTTTATAGTGGAATGAACACATACTCCGCATATACAGGTCTATAGAGAATTCCCGTGCTCTCTGGATAGGGTGTAGTGGAATGAACACATACTCGGCATATACAGTTGTATAGAGAATTCCCGGTCCTCTCTGGATAGTGTGTAGTGTATAGTGGAATGAACACATACTCCGCATATACAGGTGTATAGAGAATTCCCGGTGCTCTCTGGATAGTGTGTACTGTATAGTGGAATGAACACATACTCCGCATATACAGGTGTATAGAGAATTCCCGGTGCTCTCTGGATAGTGTGTAGTGTATAGTAGAATGAACACATACTCCGCATATACAGGTGTATAGAGAATTCCCGGTGCTCTCTGGATAGGGTGTAGTTTATAGTGGAATGAACACATACTCCGCATATACAGGTCTATAGAGAATTCCCGTGCTCTCTGGATAGGGTGTCGTGGAATGAACACATACTCGGCATATACAGTTGTATAGAGAATTCCCGGTCCTCTCTGGATAGGGTGTAGTGTATAGTGGAATGAACACATACTCGGCATATACAGTTGTATAGAGAATTCCCGGTCCTCTCTGGATAGTGTGTAGTTTATAGTGGAATGAACACATACTCCGCATATACAGGTGTATAGAGAATTCCCTGTTCTCTCTGGATAGTGTGTAGTGTATAGTAGAATGAACACATATTCCGCATATACAGGTGTATAGAGAATTCCCGGTGCTCTCTGGATAGTGTGTAGTGTATAGTGGAATGAACACATACTCCGCATATACAGGTGTATAGAGAATTCCCGGTGCTCTCTGGATAGTGTGTAGTGTATAGTAGAATGAACACATACTCCGCATATACAGGTGTATAGAGAATTCCCGGTCCTCTCTGGATAGGGTGTAGTGTATAGTGGAATGAACACATACTCCGCATATACAGGTGTATAGAGAATTCCCGGTGCTTTCTGGATAGTGTGTAGTGTATAGTGGAATGAACACATACTCCGCATATACAGGTGTATAGTGAATTCCCGGTGCTCTCTGGATAGTGTGTAGTGGAATGAACACATACTCCGCATATACAGGTGTATAGAGAATTCCCGGTCCTCTCTGGATAGGGTGTAGTTTATAGTGGAATGAACACATACTCCGCATATACAGGTGTATAGAGAATTCCCTCTGCTCTCTGGATAGTTTGTAGTGTATAGTGGAATGAACACATACTCTGCATATACAGGTGTATAGTGAATTCCCGGTGCTCTCTGGATAGTGTGTAGTGGAATGAACACATACTCCGTATATACAGGTGTATAGAGAATTCCCGTGCTCTCTGGATAGGGTGTAGTTTATAGTGGAATAAACACATA
Organism: Bufo bufo; assembly: GCF_905171765.1. Classification (NCBI taxonomy): domain Eukaryota; kingdom Metazoa; phylum Chordata; class Amphibia; order Anura; family Bufonidae; genus Bufo; species Bufo bufo. The sequence continues at coordinate 310,750,191 of NC_053391.1, forward strand.
CTCGGCATATACAGGTGTATAGAGAATTCCCGTGCTCTCTGGATAGGGTGTAGTGTATAGTAGAATGAACACATACTCCGCATATACAGGTGTATAGAGAATTCCCGGTCCTTTCTGGATAGGGTGTAGTTTATAGTGGAATGAACACATACTCCGCATATACAGGTCTATAGAGAATTCCCGTGCTCTCTGGATAGGGTGTAGTGGAATGAACACATACTCGGCATATACAGTTGTATAGAGAATTCCCGGTCCTCTCTGGATAGTGTGTAGTGTATAGTGGAATGAACACATACTCCGCATATACAGGTGTATAGAGAATTCCCGGTGCTCTCTGGATAGTGTGTACTGTATAGTGGAATGAACACATACTCCGCATATACAGGTGTATAGAGAATTCCCGGTGCTCTCTGGATAGTGTGTAGTGTATAGTAGAATGAACACATACTCCGCATATACAGGTGTATAGAGAATTCCCGGTGCTCTCTGGATAGGGTGTAGTTTATAGTGGAATGAACACATACTCCGCATATACAGGTCTATAGAGAATTCCCGTGCTCTCTGGATAGGGTGTCGTGGAATGAACACATACTCGGCATATACAGTTGTATAGAGAATTCCCGGTCCTCTCTGGATAGGGTGTAGTGTATAGTGGAATGAACACATACTCGGCATATACAGTTGTATAGAGAATTCCCGGTCCTCTCTGGATAGTGTGTAGTTTATAGTGGAATGAACACATACTCCGCATATACAGGTGTATAGAGAATTCCCTGTTCTCTCTGGATAGTGTGTAGTGTATAGTAGAATGAACACATACTCCGCATATACAGGTGTATAGAGAATTCCCGGTGCTCTCTGGATAGTGTGTAGTGTATAGTGGAATGAACACATACTCCGCATATACAGGTGTATAGAGAATTCCCGGTGCTCTCTGGATAGTGTGTAGTGTATAGTAGAATGAACACATACTCCGCATATACAGGTGTATAGAGAATTCCCGGTCCTCTCTGGATAGGGTGTAGTGTATAGTGGAATGAACACATACTCCGCATATACAGGTGTATAGAGAATTCCCGGTGCTTTCTGGATAGTGTGTAGTGTATAGTGGAATGAACACATACTCCGCATATACAGGTGTATAGTGAATTCCCGGTGCTCTCTGGATAGTGTGTAGTGGAATGAACACATACTCCGCATATACAGGTGTATAGAGAATTCCCGGTCCTCTCTGGATAGGGTGTAGTTTATAGTGGAATGAACACATACTCCGCATATACAGGTGTATAGAGAATTCCCGGTGCTCTCTGGATAGTTTGTAGTGTATAGTGGAATGAACACATACTCTGCATATACAGGTGTATAGTGAATTCCCGGTGCTCTCTGGATAGTGTGTAGTGGAATGAACACATACTCCGCATATACAGGTGTATAGAGAATTCCCGGTGCTCTCTGGATAGTTTATAGTGGAATGAACACATACTCCGCATATACAGGTGTATAGAGAATTCCCGTGCTCTCTGGATAGGGTGTAGTGGAATGAACACATACTCGGCATATACAGTTGTATAGAGAATTCCCGATCCTCTCTGGATAGGGTGTAGTTTATAGTGGAATGAACACATACTCCGCATATACAGGTGTATAGAGAATTCCCGGTGCTCCCTGGATAGTGTGTAGTGTATAGTGCAGGCATGTCCAAAGTCCGGCCCGCGGGCCAATTGCGGCCCGCGGCCAGGAGTAAAACGGCCCCCCAGAGGTTTGATTGAATCGTTTGTATTCCGGCCCCCGGCCCCTCTCACCAGTCACCGCCAGCTCACCGGGAGCCCACAGCTTTACAGGAAGAGGCTGCATCAGCAAAGGCCAAATCTCGCGGCGACATCCGAGATCACGCGAGATTTGGTCTTTGCCTTCACAGAGAAGGAAAGCCGAGATCTCACAACGTCCGAGATCTCGCGGGATTTGGGCTCAGGGAGAAGGAAAGCCCAAATCTCAGATGAGGCTGCATCAGCAAAGGCCAAATCTCGCGGCGACGTCCGAGATCACGCGAGATTTGGTCTTTGCCTTCACAGAGAAGGAAAGCCGAGATCTCTGACGTCACGAGATCTCGGACATCGCGAGATCTCAGCTTTTTTCTTCTCTGTAGTAAGGCCAGAATATATATGTCTTACAGAATAGGTAGGATTATCTTTGTTTTACATTGTGAATTATGGGAACTATCTTATAAATACTACAGTCTACTCTACACTATGAGGCCCATATCCAAAGAGTTCTCCTCACAGTCTATAGATGGCGCCCTTCTCAGGTTGACCTCTCTGATTAGGTCAGTTACATAAATGGCTAGGCCAGGCCAGAAACCTAATTCCTCTGTCTTCTTACAGGTGAATTTTCCTAACTAAGGGCTCTTTCACACTTGCGTTGTCCGGATCCGGCGTGCACTCCATTTGCCGGAGGTGCCCGCCGGATCCGGAAAAACGCAAGTAAACTGAAAGCATTTGACGACGGATCCGTCTTCAAAATGCGTTCAGTGTTACTATGGCACCCAGGACGCTATTAAAGTCCTGGCTGCCATAGTAGTAGTGGGGAATGACGTCAGAGTGCCCCATGCGCATGGATCATGTGATCACATGAATCACGTCATCCATGCGTCTGGGGCGCCCTGACGTCACTCTGGAGCGCCCGGGGAGCCGCACGGACGGTAAGTATACTGCTCCCCCGCTCCCCACTACACTTTACCATGGCTGACAGGACTTTAGCGTCCTGGCAGCCATGGTAACCATTCAGAAGAAGCTAAACGTCGGATCCGACAATGCGCCGAAACGCCGTTTAGCTTAAGGCCGGATCCGGATTAATGCCTTTCAATGGGCATTAATTCCGGATTCGGCCTTGCGGCAAGTGTTCAGGATTTTTGGCCGGAGCAAAAAGCGCAGCATGCTGCGGTATTTTCTCCGGCCAAAAAAACGTTCCGTTCCGGAACTGAAGACATCCTGATGCATCCTGAACGGATTTCTCTCCATTCAGAATGCATTAGGATAAAACTGATCAGGATTCTTCCGGCATAGAGCCCCGGCGACGGAACTCTATGCCGGAAGAAAAGAACGCAAGTGTGAAAGAGCCCTAACTGCACATACACTATCTCACTCTGACTGAATGGCCAGGAGGATGGCAGCAAATCCCCAATACAGTTCAACCTCAACCTTGTTGCATAGTTTTCTACACAGAACCTATAAGAGAGAAAAGGAAACATGTCTTAGCTCTAGCAGCACACACAGCACAAGACATGTATGTTACATTGCAGCTTTTCTCTGCAAGTACATTACAAAAAACAGAATATATTAAGCGGGTTGTGCAGGCAGTATATGGTATATTGATGACTTATCCTCAGGATAGGTCATTAATATCTGATTGGTGGGGTCCCACACCTGGAACCCCCGCTGTTCAGCAGTTTGAAGAGGAGGCAATGCTCCATGCCAGCTCTGCTTCCTCTTCATTATACTGCATGTTGTCTCCATTGCAGCGGTGAAGGAAAGAGTACTTGTAATTACACTGGGCCTCCAAAACTTTCAAGACGATGGGCAGTGTAATGAAGGGGCTGACTCCTTGGAATCCCACTGATCAGATATTGATGACCTATCCTGACAATAGGTCATCAATATATACTGCCTGGACAACCCCTTTTAACATTTGTTTAACATCACACATTTTAAACTCTTTGTTCTCTAGAAGTATCCTAGTGGGACACTACAAGACACCACAGCTTACAGGAAGAGGCTGCATCAGCAAAGGCCAAATCTCGCGGCGACGTCCGAGATCACGCGAGATTTGGTCTTTGCCTTCACAGAGAAGGAAAGCCGAGATCTCACAACGTCCGAGATCTCGCGGGATTTGGGCTCAGGGAGAAGGAAAGCCCAAATCTCAGATGTCACGAGATCTCTGACGTCACGAGATCTCGGACATCGCGAGATCTCGGCTTTTCTTCTCTGTAGTAAGGCCAGAATATCGGTCTTTAAAGAGGACCTTTCACCTGTATAAACTATGTTAACTGAGTATGCTGCCATATAGAGCGGCGCCCGGGGATCTCACTGCACTTACTATTATCCCCGGGCGCCGCTCCGTTCTCCCGTTATAGGCTCCGGTACCTTTGCTCCTTAAGTTATAGTAGGCGGTGTCTTCCCTTGTCCTGTGCGGCGTCTCCTTCTCCTAGGCTGCAGCGCTGGCCAATCGCAGCGCACAGCTCACAGCCTGGGAGGTTTTTTCTCCCAGGCTGTGAGCTCTGCGCTGCGATTGGCCAGCGCTGCAGCCTAGGAGAAGGAGACGCCCACAGGACAAGGGAAGACACCGCCTACTATAACTTAAGGAGCAAAGGTACCGGAGCCTATAACGGGAGAACGGAGCGGCGCCCGGGGATAATAGTAAGTGCAGTGAGATCCCCGGGCGCCGCTCTATATGGCAGCATACTCAGTTAACATAGTTTATACAGGTGAAAGGTCCTCTTTAAGTTCATCCCCTGTATCTCAGCTCTGATTTTTTTTGGAAGCCGGGGTCACAGAGTTGTGGGTGGCTGATTCATTTACCCACCGTTTTAGTCACACGTTTCATACATCAGGTGCCCTTCTCTTTGTTTATAGGAGTTTTCCTGTACGTTTATATTGGTGGCCTATCCTTGTACCTCCAATGTTGGAAGCAAATGGGAGCAGTGCTACAGCAACTTTACTAGTTCCAACCACTACACAGGAGAAAGAGCTCTGAATTTCCAGCACCATCTGCAGCTACAAAAAGTACTGGAAAACCCTTTTAAAGTGTTGCTGGATTTTTTAAAATATTTTTATATGTCCCAGCGACATATGAAAGGTTTTCATTAGTTGGGGTCTGAGTGCCCCCACTGATCACTATAACAAGGAGAGTGAGGCACTCACATTAAGTTGCAGTTTGTTGAGGTCTCCTACCTCCACGGTCACATTACCCCCAGAGGACATTTATACAGTGTGAAGGTCCCAAATGTAGAAGAAAAAATGTATTAAAACATTTCTGGCTGCGTTCTAGCGCTGAGTTCCAGGTCCAAACATCATAATCAAAGTCATCACCAATTAACGTTGCCTTTCCTTCTCCCTGCGCCTCCACACTTACAGCCACAAGGCCAGGGCGACCATAAGGGCTATTGAGCCTATTTGAGTCTATTGAGGAAAAAAAACACACACTTGCAGGCTGGGCTGTGAACTAAAGCAGAAAAGGGGGCATAATCCGAATCAGTGGTAGCAAGCTGTCATACCCTTCATTAACCCCTCACTGTACGTCACTGGGCTAGAATCTGATTATCTGATTGTGCTCCTAGTACTGTCTACAAATAACTTCTCCTTATCTGGCCAATTTTTATAATGGCAACTACAAATAAGAAACGAAAAGTTGACAGTGAGGGACGCCGCTTCCAGGACAGGTGGAAAGTGGAATATTTTTTCACTGAAATACGGAATCACTGTGTTTGTCTAATATGCCAAGAGACTGTGGCTGTTAATAAGGAATTTAATGTCAAGAGACACTACCAGTCGAGACACAGCACATACGACAAGCTAACAGGGCGCGACCGCAGTGACAAGTTGAAGCAACTTGAAGCTGTTTTAATGTCACAACAGCGATTTTTTACAAGAGCCCGTGAGTCAAATGAAAATGCCACAAGGGCTAGCTACGAGGTGGCAACGTTAATTGCTAAAAATTGCAAATATTTTGCTGAGGGTGACTTTATTAAAGAATGCGTTATGAAAATGGTGCAGAATATCTGTCCCGAGAAGAAGTCAGAGTTTTCCAACATTTGCCTGGCTCGTAACACTGTAGCACAGAGAGTAGAAGAAATTTCATCAGATATTAAGAGACAGTTAACGTCAAAAGGAGTTGATTTTGACTTCTTTTCAATAGCCTGTGATGAAAGCACGGACCTCTCCGACACAGCTCAGTTGCTGATTTTTCTGAGAGGGGTGGACGATGAAATGAATGTGACTGAAGAGCTACTTGACCTCCAGAGCCTTAAGGACCAAACAAGAGGAACAGATTTATTTGTTTCTGTTAGTTCTGCCATAGATGACATGAAACTGCCTTGGAACAAAGTTACTGGGATAATTACTGATGGGGCATCTGCCATGGCTGGTGACCGAAGTGGATTATCAACCCTAATCTGTAACAAGGTGATCGAAGAAGGAGGCAAAGCTATTAAACTGCATTGTATCATTCATCAACAAGTTCTCTGTGCTAAATATCTCAAATATGACCATGTTATGAAACCGGTGCTAAAGACCATTAATTTTATTCGCTCTAGAGCCCTGTGCCACCGCCAGTTTAACCACCTCCGGACCGCCTAACGCAGGATCGCGTTCCGGAGGTGGCAGCGCTGCGCACAGTCACGCATATACGCGTCATCTCGCGAGACGCGAGATTTCGCTCCAAGCCGGCCCGCGCATGCGCATCGCGGGCCGGCAAAAGTTAAAGAACAAGTTCGTCACCAGCCTGCCAGCAATGATCATTGGCTGGCAGGCTGGCGATTTTTAAAAAATCCAATCACAAGCCATATAACAGATCATATTAGTAAATATGATCTGTTATATGGCTTCTCTGCTCCTCTGCTGGTCCTTTTCGTCGGTTGGATCCAGCAGAGAAGCAGACATCACTGTGAGTACACCAAACACTTCACTGTAGCCCCTGATCACCCCCCTGCACCCCAATTAACCCTTTGATCACCCCTTTGATCGCCCCTGTCAATCACCAGTGAAAGGAAAAAAAGTGATCAGTGTCACTTTTTTTTTCCACTGGTATTGGCTGTTAGGTTTTAGGGATAGTTTAGGCCCCTTGGTTTGGTAGTTAGCGTCAGTTAGCGCCCACCCCACCGCACCGCAGTCACTTTTATTCGCTGAATAGCGTATCGCTAATCAGCATTTGTACTTTTATAGTATCTGTAAGTGATCAAAACTGATCACGGTCAGATCTATAATAGTATTAGTGTCACTTTAGTTCGCCCTCCACCCAAAACGCAGTGTTTGCCCGATCAGGCCTGATCGGTCGCCCACACGTGCGTTCACCCACGCCCGCCCCACCGCAGTGACAAAAAATATATATTTTTTGATCACTGCACATTCATTTTACACGCACTGCGGCGATAAAAAAATCAGTTTTGATATTTTTTATCAACTGCAGCGGCCTCCGGTACTTCGCTAGCCTCCCCTTTGTAAGACAGGCTTGCTTTTTTTCTTGGGTAGTCTCAGGGAATACCCCTAAATTTAGTAGTCCAAAATGTCAAACAGGGGGTATTCTTCTGAAGAGGCCTACAGGATTCTGACCCAGTCGGATGAGGAGTGGGAACCCTCATCTGACGAATCTAGCGGGTCAGAATATGAACCTGTGGAAAGCAGTGGCTCTCTGACCCAAAGTTCGGACGAGGAGGTGGAGGTCCCTGGCAGCACCAGGCGTACCCGGCCCCATGTCGCTAGACCACAGGTTATGCAGGATCCGCTTCAAGAGCAGCAGAGTGGGGCTGTCGCTGCCGGATCACGTGGTGAGGCATACACCAGCAGCGCAGCCCTCCCTGGACCTAGTACCAGCACTGCCGTACAACATGGTGACGTGGCGAGCACCAGAAGGGCAGTTGAAGCTGGTACGGTGGCACGTGCACTAGTTACCCCGTCGCAGCCACCGCACAGACAGGCCCGTAGAGCCCCTAGAATCCCTGAGGTGCTGGCAAACCCTGATTGGCAGTCACCAACTTCAGCCGCACCTGTAGTTCCCCCTTTCACCGCCCAGTCTGGAGTTCGGGTTGAGACGGCTCAAATCGGTTCGGCCCTGGGATTTTTTGAGCTGTTCTTGACTGCGGAACTCTTGGACTTAGTCGTGGCAGAGACCAACCAGTATGCCACACAATTTATATCCGCCAACCCGGGAAGCTTTTATGCCCAGCCTTTCCGGTGAAAACCAGTCCAAGTTTCCGAACTTAAAATTTTTTTGGGCCTTCTCCTCAACATGGGCCTGACAAAAAAGCATGAATTGCGGTCATATTGGTCAACGCACCCGATTCATCACATGCCCATGTTCTCTGCTGCTATGTCCAGGGCACGATTTGAGGCCATCCTCCGTTTCCTGCATTTTAGCGACAACACCACCTCCCGTCCCAGAGGCCACCCTGCTTTTGACCGGCTCCACAAAATTCGGCCCCTCATAGACCATTTCAACCAGAAATTTGCAGATTTGTATACCCCCGAGCAAAACATCTGCGTAGACGAGTCCCTAATACATTTTACCGGGCGCCTTGGCTTCAAACAGTACATCCCAAGCAAGCGTGCCCGGTATGGGGTCAAATTGTATAAGCTCTGTGAAAGGGCCACAGGCTATACCCACAAATTTCGGATCTATGAGGGAAAAGATCAGACCCTGGAGCCGGTCGGTTGCCCTGACTACCTGGGGAGCAGTGGGAAGACAGTCTGGGACTTGGTGTCACCCTTATTCGGCAAGGGGTACCATCTTTATGTGGACAATTTTTACACAAGTGTGGCCCTCTTTAGGCATTTGTTTCTAGAACGGATTTGCGCCTGTGGCACCGCGCGAACTAGTCGCGTGGGCTTCCCCCAACGGCTTGTAACCACCCGTCTTGCAAGGGGGGAGAGGGCTGCCTTGTGTAACGAAGAACTGCTCGCGGTGAAATGGAGAGACAAGCGTGACGTTTACATGCTCTCCTCCATTCACGCAGACACGACAATACAAATTGAGCGAGCAACCCGTGTCATTGAAAAGCCCCTCTGTGTCCACGACTATAATGCGCTCATGGGAGGGGTGGACTTCAATGACCAGATGTTGTCTCCGTATTTAGTTTCCCGCAGAACCAGACGCTGGTATAAGAAGGTGTCTGTATATTTAATTCAATTGGCGCTGTACAATAGTTTTGTTCTCTACAGTAAGGCTGGGAGAACACGATCTTTCCTCAAATTCCAGGAAGAGATCATCGAGAACCTCCTTTACCCAGGAGGTTCCGTGGCCCCATCCACCAGTGTAGTTAGCCGTCTACACGAGCGACATTTCCCCAGTGTCGTTCCTGGTACCTCAACCCAACCGTCACCCCGAAAAAGATGTCGTGTCTGTAGCAGGAGTGGAATAAGGCGTGACACCCGCTATTTCTGTCCTGACTGTCCTGACCACCCTGCCCTATGCTTTGGTGAATGTTTCCGGAAGTACCACACACAGGTACACCTAGCATAGGGATTGCATCTCACAGGACAGGCACACAGGGCTATTAGGGCCCTTTTACTCTCAGCTGCTGCAAACCTCTCCTTTCACCTGGGATAAAGTGCATAACGTACTTCGCCACATCTTTGGGCGATTTGCGCTTTGCACATTGTCCCATGGGGAAGGAGAGGTTTGTTCTATAAAGGTAAAAAAAACTAAACAAAAAAAAAATTACCGGTAAGTAAAAAAGTTAAAAAAGTTAAAAAAAAGTTAATATGTTCTGTTCTAAAGTTAATAAAGTTATTGCTTTGCGGCCTGGTTTTTTCTTTTTTGTTTTGTTTTTTTTACCTTCCAGGTGGACCAACCGATCGACCAGCTGCAGCACTGATGTGCATTCGGACAGAAGCATTGCGCTGCTGTCAGATTACACGCAAGTCGGTGTATGCGGCGCTGCAAGACGAGATTTCTCCTCTGCAGTAAAAGATATGTTTGCCGAGGCATATGAGCTGAGGAGGTGGCGGTGTTCATATACTTTGGCAAACACTTTGTATATATAAAAAAAAAAATCCCGGCAATGATTTATTCATCCACATCGATTGATGTGAATGGAGAAATCTGGTTTGCCAGGGCATACGAGCTGAAGTGGGTATGGATGTTGGGCGGAGCTCCTATGTCCTGGCAGACGCCTTTCCCCTCCTTTTTCTTTTTTTGGCAGAGATTTTTTCATCCACATTGATCGATGCGAATGAAGAAATCTGTGCCGTTCATTTTTTTATTTCAGCCCAGAGGCTGAACGGAAAAAAAAAATCTCATTACCCGTATGCTCAATATAAGGAGAATAGCAGAAACTCCTAATGCTGGGCATACATGTAATGATTGCGGAGACCCTCAAATGCCAGGGCAGTACAAACACCCCACAAATAACACCATTTTGGAAAGAAGACACCCCAAGGTATTCGCTGAGGGGCATATTGAGTCCATGAAAGATTGAAATTTTTGTCCCAAGTTAGCGGAAAGGGAGACTTTGTGAGAACAAAATCAAAAAAATCAATTTCCGCTAACTTGTGCCAAAAAATTTTTTTTTCAATGAACTCGCCATGCCCCTCATTGAATACCTTGGGGTGTCTTCTTTCCAAAATGGGGTCACTTGTGGGGTATTTATACTGCCCTGGCATTTTAGGGGCCCCAAAGCGTGAAAAGAAGTCTGGTATCCAAATGTCTAAAAATGCCCTCCTAAAAGGAATTTGGGCCCCTTTGCCCACCTAGGCTGCAAAAAGTGTCACACATCTGGTATCTCCGTACTCAGGAGAAGGTGGGGAATGTGTTTTGGGGTGTCATTTTACATATACCCATGCTGGGTGAGAGAAATATCTTGGCAAAAGACAACTTTTCCCATCTTTTTATGCAAAGTTGGCATTTGACCAAGATATTTCTCTCACCCAGCATGGGTATATGTAAAAAGACACCCCAAAACACATTCCTCAACTTCTCCTGAGTACGGAGATACCAGATGTGTGACAATTTTTTGCAGCCTAGGTGGGCAAAGGGGCCCACATTCCAAAGAGCACCTTTCGGATTTCACAGGTCATTTACCTACTTACCACACATTAGGGCCCCTGGAAAATGCCAGGGCAGTATAACTACCCCACAAGTGACCCCATTTTGGAAAGAAGACACCCCAAGGTATTCCGTGAGGGGCATGGCAAGTTCCTAGAATTTTTTATTTTTTGTCACAAGTTAGTGGAAAATGATGATTTTTTTTTTTTCTTTTTTTTTCATACAAAGTCTCATATTCCACTAACTTGTGACAAAAAATAAAAACTTCCATGAACTCACTATGCCCATCAGCGAATACCTTGGGGTCTCTTCTTTCCAAAATGGGGTCACTTGTGGGGTAGTTATACTGCCCTGGCATTCTAGGGGCCCAAATGTGTGGTAAGGAGTTTGAAATCAAATTCAGTAAAAAATGACCTGTGAAATCCGAAAGGTGCTCTTTGGAATATGGGCCCCTTTGCCCACCTAGGCTGCAAAAAAGTGTCACACATCTGGTATCTCCGTACTCAGGAGAAGGTGGGGAATGTGTTTTGGGGTGTCATTTTACATATACCCATGCTGGGTGAGAGAAATATCTTGGCAAAAGACAACTTTTCCCATTTTTTTATACAAAGTTGGCATTTGACCAAGATATTTATCTCACCCAGCATGGGTATATGTAAAAAGACACCCCAAAACACATTCCTCAACTTCTCCTGAGTACGGAGATACCAGATGTGTGACACTTTTTTGCAGCCTAGGTGGGCAAAGGGGCCCACATTCCAAAGAGCACCTTTCGGATTTCACAGGTCATTTTTTACTGAATTTGATTTCAAACTCCTTACCACACATTTGGGCCCCTAGAATGCCAGGGCAGTATAACTACCCCACAAGTGACCCCATTTTGGAAAGAAGAGACCCCAAGGTATTCGCTGATGGGCATAGTGAGTTCATGGAAGCTTTTATTTTTTGTCACAAGTTAGTGGAATATGAGACTTTGTATGAAAAAAAAAAAAATCATCATTTTCCACTAACTTGTGACAAAAAATAAAAAATTCTAGGAACTCGCCATGCCCCTCACGGAATACCTTGGGGTGTCTTCTTTCCAAAATGGGGTCACTTGTGGGGTAGTTATACTGCCCTGGCATTCTAGGGGCCCAAATGTGTGGTAAGGAGTTTGAAATCAAATTCTGTAAAAAATGACCTGTGAAATCCGAAAGGTGCTCTTTGGAATATGGGCCCCTTTGCCCACCTAGGCTGCAAATAAGTGTCACACATCTGGTATCTCCGTACTCAGGAGAAGGTGGGGAATGTGTTTTGGGGTGTCATTTTATATATACCCATGCTGGGTGAGAGAAATATCTTGGCAAAAGACAACTTTTCCCATTTTTTTTATACAAAGTTGGCATTTGACCAAGATATTTATCTCACCCAGCATGGGTATATGTAAAAAGACACCCCAAAACACATTCCTCAACTTCTCCTGAATACAGAGATACCAGATGTGTGACACTTTTTTGCAGCCTAGGTGGGCAAAGGGGCCCATATTCCAAAGAGCACCTTTCGGATTTCACAGGTCATTTTTTACTGAATTTGATTTCAAACTCCTTACCACACATTTGGGCCCCTAGAATGCCAGGGCAGTATAACTACCCCACAAGTGACCCCATTTTGGAAAGAAGAGACCCCAAGGTATTCGCTGATGGGCATAGTGAGTTCATGGAAGTTTTTATTTTTTGTCACAAGTTAGTGGAATATGAGACTTTGTATGAAAAAAAAAAAAAAAAAAAATCATCATTTTCCACTAACTTGTGACAAAAAATAAAAAATTCTAGGAACTCGCCATGCCCCTCACGGAATACCTTGGGGTGTCTTCTTTCCAAAATGGGGTCACTTGTGGGGTAGTTATACTGCCCTGGCATTCTAGGGGCCCAAATGTGTGGTAAGGAGTTTGAAATCAAATTCTGTAAAAAATGACCTGTGAAATCCGAAAGGTGCTCTTTGGAATATGGGCCCCTTTGCCCACCTAGGCTGCAAAAAAGTGTCACACATCTGGTATCTCTGTATTCAGGAGAAGTTGAGGAATGTGTTGTGGGGTGTCATTTTACATATACCCATGCTGGGTGAGATAAATATCTTGGTCAAATGCCAACTTTGTATAAAAAAATGGGAAAAGTTGTCTTTTGCCAAGATATTTCTCTCACCCAGCATGGGTATATATAAAATGACACCCCAAAACACATTCCCCACCTTCTCCTGAGTACGGAGATACCAGATGTGTGACACTTTTTTGCAGCCTAGGTGGGCAAAGGGGCCCATATTCCAAAGAGCACCTTTCGGATTTCACAGGTCATTTTTTACAGAATTTGATTTCAAACTCCTTACCACACATTTGGGCCCCTAGAATGCCAGGGCAGTATAACTACCCCACAAGTGACCCCATTTTGGAAAGAAGAGACCCCAAGGTATTCGCTGATGGGCTGTCATGGTCTTACCTTCTTGCTGTTCTCCTTCGTTTGACATGTGCTGGCGGCCATCTTGGTTTCTGGGTTTCTTGTAGCCTCCCACCCTGCGGCTCCTCCTTCCCACTGGGAGGAGCTGGATGCCCGGCTCATATATATAGGAGGTCTGTGGCTTCAGTTCCTTGCTTGGTCCTCCTGTGTTCACATGCTTCTAGACTGCTGCTGCTTCTGGTTCCTGATCCTGGTTTCGTCCGACTACCCTGCTGGTTCCTGATCCTGGTTTCGTCCGACTACCCTGCTGGTTCCTGATCCTGGCTTCGTCTGACTACCCTGCTGGTTCCTGATCCTGGCTTCGTCTGACTACCCTTCTGGTTCCTGACCTCTGGCTTCGCAAAGACTCTGCTTCGGTTTCGCCATCCGTTTGGACTTTTGCTTTACAGCTTTATTTTCAATAAAGCCTTCTTATTTTCACTTATCCCTTGTTGTACGTCTGGTTCATGGTTCCGTGACATTAGGACCAAGCCATGAATTCTGACGGTACAGGGCCATCCTCGCTACCCACGCTGGTTGCCAGACTTGATCAGCAGGATCACCTGTTGGGTCGGTTCGCTGTGGCGTTGCAAACCCTGCTTGAACGCACGGCTCATTTCGCTCCCGTTGCCGATGGGTCGGTTGTCGCTCCTGGGCCCGCTCCTACTGCCGCTCCGGTTGTTGCGCCAGAGTCTACCCCGACACCTGTTGTTGCACCTGCGGTGTTTCGGGGTATGACCGGTTCTGCCCCTCTTCCACAGCGCTTTGGGGGAGAGCCAACTCAGTGCCGAGGTTTCCTTAACCAGGTGGGCATTTATTTCGAGTTGCTGCCACATGCCTTTCCCACTGAGAGATCAAAGGTGGGCTTCTTGATCTCGCTGCTCTCGGACAAGGCCTTGGCCTGGGCCAGCCCTTTATGGGAGAACAACAATCCGGTGGTTGCCGAGTTTTCCGGTTTTGTTGCTTCTCTTCGGAAGGTATTCGATGTGCCGGCTCGTGCTGCCTCTGCTGCGAAGCTCCTTATGTCCATCAGACAGGGTTCACGATCCGTAGCTGAATACGCCATTGAGTTTCGTACCCTGGCAGCAGAGGTGGGCTGGAATAATGAGGCTCTGGTCGCTGCTTTCTCTCATGGTCTCTCGGATGCCTTGAAGGATGAGGTTGCAGCTAAGGACCTACCAGTGGAGCTCGAGTCTCTTATTTCTTTCCTGATTTTGATTGACACCAGACTCAGGGAGAGACCTTCCTTTAAGGAGAGCCTGCGGAGGTTTTCTAACAGATTGGCGCCTACGTTTGCTGTCCCACCCGTGCCTCCCTCTCCTCCCACGCCTCCTGGGGATGACTTGTCTGGGGGTGAACCCATGCAGCTGGGGTTTGCTCGCCTGTCCGAGGGGGAGAGGGTACTCCGGAGACGCGAGGGCCGATGCATGTACTGTGGTCTCGCTGGGCATTTTCGGTTGGCATGTCCGAACCGTCCGGGAAACGCTCGCACCTGAGATCCTGTCGGGGGCAGATCTTGGGTGGAGTCTCCTCGTCCCCGGTTTCCCGTGTTGACAAACCACTGATCACTGTTGTCCTCTCCTGGGTCGGGGGCTCGGTGACGACCCAGGCGTTGGTGGACTCTGGTGCTGGTGGTTTGTTCATTGATAATGTGTTCGCTGCCGCCAATTCCATTCCTCTGCAGGCTCGAGGTTCCCCACTGGCTCTTGAGGCGATAGACGGCAGACCCCTTCTGCCGCCACACGTGACTCATGAGACCCTTCCAGTGGGGATAACCATTGGTGCCGTTCACAGAGAGTCGGTCTGCCTCCAGGTTATTTCGTCTCCACACTACTCGGTGGTCTTGGGGTACCCCTGGCTCCGGAAGCATAATCCGACTTTCGATTGGAGATCGGCCGAGATCCTCTCGTGGTCACCGCAGTGTGGGGCTAGTTGCATCCATGGGTCTGTCAAGTTGCTGTGTACTTCCTCGGACTCTCTGTTGCCTCCTGAATACGAGGAGTACCGGGATGTATTCGATAAGGTGCACGCGGTTGCCCTACCTCCGCACCGCCCATACGATTGTGCCATAGAGTTACAATCTGGTGCCGTTCCTCCTCGTGGCAAAGTCTATCCACTGTCGGTAGCGGAGAATGAGGCCATGGAGGAGTACGTGAGGGAGGCGCTTTCACGCGGACACATTCGCAAATCCTCGTCCCCGGCAGGGGCTGGATTTTTCTTTGTGAAAAAGAAGGGCGGTGAGTTGAGGCCTTGCATCGATTACAGGGGTCTCAATCGCATCACGATCAAGAACGCTTACCCGATACCCTTGATTTCCGAGCTGTTCGATCGCCTTAAAGGGGCCACGGTCTTTACCAAACTCGACCTGAGGGCGGCATATAACCTGGTAAGGATCAAGGCGGGCGATGAGTGGAAGACCGCGTTTAACACCAGGACCGGTCATTATGAATCCTTGGTTATGCCCTTTGGGTTGTGCAATGCGCCCGCAGTCTTTCAGGAATTCATCAACGATGTTTTCCGTGACCTGTTGCAGCAGTGTGTGGTGGTCTATTTGGATGACATCTTGGTATATTCTGAATCCATGGAGGCCCACATTCTGGATGTCAGACGAGTGTTGCAACGGTTACGAGAGAACAAGCTGTTCGGTAAGCTTGAGAAATGCGAATTTCACCGATCCCAGGTAACCTTCTTAGGTTACATCATTTCCGCTGAGGGGTTCTCCATGGATCCTGAGAAGGTTTCGGCTGTCTTACAGTGGCCCCAGCCCAGTGGTCTTCGTTCCCTGCAGCGCTTTTTGGGCTTCGCCAATTATTATCGGAAGTTCATCAGGGACTTTTCCATGCTAGCCAAGCCTCTCACGGATCTGACCAGGAAGGGCAGTAATTCCCAGGTCTGGCCGCTCGAGGCCATCCGAGCTTTTGAGGCTCTAAAGTCCGCCTTTGTGTCGGCTCCGATTCTGTCGCATCCCAACCCTGGGTTGCCCTTTGTCCTCGAGGTGGACGCGTCTGAGACGGGAGTAGGCGCCCTTCTGTCTCAGCGTAGAACACCAGAGGGTCCTCTGCTTCCTTGTGGGTTTTACTCCCGGAAACTGTCTTCCGCGGAGTGCAACTATCAGATTGGTGACAGGGAGTTATTGGCCATCGTGCAGGCCCTTAAAGAATGGAGGCACTTGCTCGAGGGTTCGGTGGTTCCGGTCCTCATCCTGACGGACCACAAGAATCTGACCTACCTTTCTGAGGCCAAGAGATTGACACCACGTCAGGCCAGATGGGCTCTGTTCTTGTCACGTTTTAATTACGTGGTCTCCTACCTACCCGGTTCCAAGAACATCAGGGCGGATGCCTTATCACGGCAGTACTCCGAGCTGTCCAGGGAAGAGTCGATTCCGACTTCGGTCATACCTCCGAATCAGATCTTGGCCGCCATTCGCACCAGCCTGACCTCTCCCCTGGGTGAGCAGATTTTGGCGGCTCAATCTGGTGCTCCCTCTGGGAGACCCAACGGCAGATGTTTTGTGCCTGAGGAGTTGCTCACTCGGTTGTTGCGAACCTACCATAACTCCAAGACCGCGGGGCATCCTGGAAAGAATCAGCTGTCCTGGGCTGTTTCACGTCTGTTCTGGTGGCCTTCCCTACGTTCCGACATCGCCGCATATGTAGCGGCATGCTCCGTTTGTGCCCAGAGTAAGTCCCCTCGGCACCTTCCGTTGGGCCTTCTGCAACCCATAGCCACCGGGGAGCGCCCATGGTCACACCTGGGGATGGATTTCATTGTGGACCTCCCTGCATCCCGAGGCCATACGGTCATTCTCATGATTGTGGATCGGTTTTCCAAAATGTGCCACTGTGTTCCTCTCAAGAAGTTACCCTCTGCACAAGAGTTGGCTACGATTTTTGCCAGGGAGGTCTTCCGGTTGCACGGTTTGCCCAAGGAGATTGTGTCGGATCGGGGGAGTCAGTTTGTGTCCAGGTTCTGGCGCGCCTTTTGCTCCCAGTTGGGGATTCATCTCTCCTTCTCCTCGGCCTACCACCCTCAGTCCAATGGGGCCGCAGAACGATCCAATCAGGCCTTGGAGCAATTCCTTCGTTGCTATGTCTCCGATCACCAAGACAATTGGGTTGACCTCCTGCCTTGGGCTGAGTTTGCCAGGAACACGGCGGTGAACTCTTCCTCTGGGACGTCTCCCTTCATGGCCAATTATGGGTTCCAACCTGCCGTGTTACCGGAGGTATTCTCTCCCCAGGATATTCCGGCTGTGGAGGATCACCTTTCCGTCCTACGTGCTTCTTGGGTACTGATCCAGAAGTCCCTTGAGGTCTCTGCGCAGCGCCAGAGACTCCAGGCTGATCGCAGACGAGCGCCTGCTCCTTCCTACCAGGTCTGAGACCGTGTATGGTTGTCCACCCGCAACCTCAACCTTTGAGTGCCCACTCCCAAGCTGGCGCCTCGCTTTGTTGGTCCCTTCCGAGTGCTTCGCAGGGTAAACCCGGTAGCCTATGCCCTTGCGCTTCCTCCTGGCATGCGGATCTCCAACGTGTTTCATGTCTCCCTGTTGAAGCCACTGGTGTGTAATCGTTTCACTTCCTCGGTTCCTCGGCCTCGTCCGGTCCAAGTGGGTAATCGTGAGGAGTATGAGGTGAGCAATATCCTGGACTCACGCCTGGTCCGCGGTCGGGTGCAGTTTTTGGTCCATTGGCGTGGTTATGGTCCAGAGGAGCGTTCCTGGGTTCCCTCCGCAGATGTCCATGCTCCTGCCTTGCTCCGAGCCTTCCCTGCACGCTTCCCTCAGAAACCATTCTTTACTCCGCGGAGGAGGGGCCCTTGAGGGGGAGGTACTGTCATGGTCTTACCTTCTTGCTGTTCTCCTTCGTTTGACATGTGCTGGCGGCCATCTTGGTTTCTGGGTTTCTTGTAGCCTCCCACCCTGCGGCTCCTCCTTCCCACTGGGAGGAGCTGGATGCCCGGCTCATATATATAGGAGGTCTGTGGCTTCAGTTCCTTGCTTGGTCCTCCTGTGTTCACATGCTTCTAGACTGCTGCTGCTTCTGGTTCCTGATCCTGGTTTCGTCCGACTACCCTGCTGGTTCCTGATCCTGGTTTCGTCCGACTACCCTGCTGGTTCCTGATCCTGGCTTCGTCTGACTACCCTGCTGGTTCCTGATCCTGGCTTCGTCTGACTACCCTTCTGGTTCCTGACCTCTGGCTTCGCAAAGACTCTGCTTCGGTTTCGCCATCCGTTTGGACTTTTGCTTTACAGCTTTATTTTCAATAAAGCCTTCTTATTTTCACTTATCCCTTGTTGTACGTCTGGTTCATGGTTCCGTGACATTAGGACCAAGCCATGAATTCTGACGGTACAGGGCCATCCTCGCTACCCACGCTGGTTGCCAGACTTGATCAGCAGGATCACCTGTTGGGTCGGTTCGCTGTGGCGTTGCAAACCCTGCTTGAACGCACGGCTCATTTCGCTCCCGTTGCCGATGGGTCGGTTGTCGCTCCTGGGCCCGCTCCTACTGCCGCTCCGGTTGTTGCGCCAGAGTCTACCCCGACACCTGTTGTTGCACCTGCGGTGTTTCGGGGTATGACCGGTTCTGCCCCTCTTCCACAGCGCTTTGGGGGAGAGCCAACTCAGTGCCGAGGTTTCCTTAACCAGGTGGGCATTTATTTCGAGTTGCTGCCACATGCCTTTCCCACTGAGAGATCAAAGGTGGGCTTCTTGATCTCGCTGCTCTCGGACAAGGCCTTGGCCTGGGCCAGCCCTTTATGGGAGAACAACAATCCGGTGGTTGCCGAGTTTTCCGGTTTTGTTGCTTCTCTTCGGAAGGTATTCGATGTGCCGGCTCGTGCTGCCTCTGCTGCGAAGCTCCTTATGTCCATCAGACAGGGTTCACGATCCGTAGCTGAATACGCCATTGAGTTTCGTACCCTGGCAGCAGAGGTGGGCTGGAATAATGAGGCTCTGGTCGCTGCTTTCTCTCATGGTCTCTCGGATGCCTTGAAGGATGAGGTTGCAGCTAAGGACCTACCAGTGGAGCTCGAGTCTCTTATTTCTTTCCTGATTTTGATTGACACCAGACTCAGGGAGAGACCTTCCTTTAAGGAGAGCCTGCGGAGGTTTTCTAACAGATTGGCGCCTACGTTTGCTGTCCCACCCGTGCCTCCCTCTCCTCCCACGCCTCCTGGGGATGACTTGTCTGGGGGTGAACCCATGCAGCTGGGGTTTGCTCGCCTGTCCGAGGGGGAGAGGGTACTCCGGAGACGCGAGGGCCGATGCATGTACTGTGGTCTCGCTGGGCATTTTCGGTTGGCATGTCCGAACCGTCCGGGAAACGCTCGCACCTGAGATCCTGTCGGGGGCAGATCTTGGGTGGAGTCTCCTCGTCCCCGGTTTCCCGTGTTGACAAACCACTGATCACTGTTGTCCTCTCCTGGGTCGGGGGCTCGGTGACGACCCAGGCGTTGGTGGACTCTGGTGCTGGTGGTTTGTTCATTGATAATGTGTTCGCTGCCGCCAATTCCATTCCTCTGCAGGCTCGAGGTTCCCCACTGGCTCTTGAGGCGATAGACGGCAGACCCCTTCTGCCGCCACACGTGACTCATGAGACCCTTCCAGTGGGGATAACCATTGGTGCCGTTCACAGAGAGTCGGTCTGCCTCCAGGTTATTTCGTCTCCACACTACTCGGTGGTCTTGGGGTACCCCTGGCTCCGGAAGCATAATCCGACTTTCGATTGGAGATCGGCCGAGATCCTCTCGTGGTCACCGCAGTGTGGGGCTAGTTGCATCCATGGGTCTGTCAAGTTGCTGTGTACTTCCTCGGACTCTCTGTTGCCTCCTGAATACGAGGAGTACCGGGATGTATTCGATAAGGTGCACGCGGTTGCCCTACCTCCGCACCGCCCATACGATTGTGCCATAGAGTTACAATCTGGTGCCGTTCCTCCTCGTGGCAAAGTCTATCCACTGTCGGTAGCGGAGAATGAGGCCATGGAGGAGTACGTGAGGGAGGCGCTTTCACGCGGACACATTCGCAAATCCTCGTCCCCGGCAGGGGCTGGATTTTTCTTTGTGAAAAAGAAGGGCGGTGAGTTGAGGCCTTGCATCGATTACAGGGGTCTCAATCGCATCACGATCAAGAACGCTTACCCGATACCCTTGATTTCCGAGCTGTTCGATCGCCTTAAAGGGGCCACGGTCTTTACCAAACTCGACCTGAGGGCGGCATATAACCTGGTAAGGATCAAGGCGGGCGATGAGTGGAAGACCGCGTTTAACACCAGGACCGGTCATTATGAATCCTTGGTTATGCCCTTTGGGTTGTGCAATGCGCCCGCAGTCTTTCAGGAATTCATCAACGATGTTTTCCGTGACCTGTTGCAGCAGTGTGTGGTGGTCTATTTGGATGACATCTTGGTATATTCTGAATCCATGGAGGCCCACATTCTGGATGTCAGACGAGTGTTGCAACGGTTACGAGAGAACAAGCTGTTCGGTAAGCTTGAGAAATGCGAATTTCACCGATCCCAGGTAACCTTCTTAGGTTACATCATTTCCGCTGAGGGGTTCTCCATGGATCCTGAGAAGGTTTCGGCTGTCTTACAGTGGCCCCAGCCCAGTGGTCTTCGTTCCCTGCAGCGCTTTTTGGGCTTCGCCAATTATTATCGGAAGTTCATCAGGGACTTTTCCATGCTAGCCAAGCCTCTCACGGATCTGACCAGGAAGGGCAGTAATTCCCAGGTCTGGCCGCTCGAGGCCATCCGAGCTTTTGAGGCTCTAAAGTCCGCCTTTGTGTCGGCTCCGATTCTGTCGCATCCCAACCCTGGGTTGCCCTTTGTCCTCGAGGTGGACGCGTCTGAGACGGGAGTAGGCGCCCTTCTGTCTCAGCGTAGAACACCAGAGGGTCCTCTGCTTCCTTGTGGGTTTTACTCCCGGAAACTGTCTTCCGCGGAGTGCAACTATCAGATTGGTGACAGGGAGTTATTGGCCATCGTGCAGGCCCTTAAAGAATGGAGGCACTTGCTCGAGGGTTCGGTGGTTCCGGTCCTCATCCTGACGGACCACAAGAATCTGACCTACCTTTCTGAGGCCAAGAGATTGACACCACGTCAGGCCAGATGGGCTCTGTTCTTGTCACGTTTTAATTACGTGGTCTCCTACCTACCCGGTTCCAAGAACATCAGGGCGGATGCCTTATCACGGCAGTACTCCGAGCTGTCCAGGGAAGAGTCGATTCCGACTTCGGTCATACCTCCGAATCAGATCTTGGCCGCCATTCGCACCAGCCTGACCTCTCCCCTGGGTGAGCAGATTTTGGCGGCTCAATCTGGTGCTCCCTCTGGGAGACCCAACGGCAGATGTTTTGTGCCTGAGGAGTTGCTCACTCGGTTGTTGCGAACCTACCATAACTCCAAGACCGCGGGGCATCCTGGAAAGAATCAGCTGTCCTGGGCTGTTTCACGTCTGTTCTGGTGGCCTTCCCTACGTTCCGACATCGCCGCATATGTAGCGGCATGCTCCGTTTGTGCCCAGAGTAAGTCCCCTCGGCACCTTCCGTTGGGCCTTCTGCAACCCATAGCCACCGGGGAGCGCCCATGGTCACACCTGGGGATGGATTTCATTGTGGACCTCCCTGCATCCCGAGGCCATACGGTCATTCTCATGATTGTGGATCGGTTTTCCAAAATGTGCCACTGTGTTCCTCTCAAGAAGTTACCCTCTGCACAAGAGTTGGCCACGATTTTTGCCAGGGAGGTCTTCCGGTTGCACGGTTTGCCCAAGGAGATTGTGTCGGATCGGGGGAGTCAGTTTGTGTCCAGGTTCTGGCGCGCCTTTTGCTCCCAGTTGGGGATTCATCTCTCCTTCTCCTCGGCCTACCACCCTCAGTCCAATGGGGCCGCAGAACGATCCAATCAGGCCTTGGAGCAATTCCTTCGTTGCTATGTCTCCGATCACCAAGACAATTGGGTTGACCTCCTGCCTTGGGCTGAGTTTGCCAGGAACACGGCGGTGAACTCTTCCTCTGGGACGTCTCCCTTCATGGCCAATTATGGGTTCCAACCTGCCGTGTTACCGGAGGTATTCTCTCCCCAGGATATTCCGGCTGTGGAGGATCACCTTTCCGTCCTACGTGCTTCTTGGGTACTGATCCAGAAGTCCCTTGAGGTCTCTGCGCAGCGCCAGAGACTCCAGGCTGATCGCAGACGAGCGCCTGCTCCTTCCTACCAGGTCTGAGACCGTGTATGGTTGTCCACCCGCAACCTCAACCTTTGAGTGCCCACTCCCAAGCTGGCGCCTCGCTTTGTTGGTCCCTTCCGAGTGCTTCGCAGGGTAAACCCGGTAGCCTATGCCCTTGCGCTTCCTCCTGGCATGCGGATCTCCAACGTGTTTCATGTCTCCCTGTTGAAGCCACTGGTGTGTAATCGTTTCACTTCCTCGGTTCCTCGGCCTCGTCCGGTCCAAGTGGGTAATCGTGAGGAGTATGAGGTGAGCAATATCCTGGACTCACGCCTGGTCCGCGGTCGGGTGCAGTTTTTGGTCCATTGGCGTGGTTATGGTCCAGAGGAGCGTTCCTGGGTTCCCTCCGCAGATGTCCATGCTCCTGCCTTGCTCCGAGCCTTCCACGCACGCTTCCCTCAGAAACCATTCTTTACTCCGCGGAGGAGGGGCCCTTGAGGGGGAGGTACTGTCATGGTCTTACCTTCTTGCTGTTCTCCTTCGTTTGACATGTGCTGGCGGCCATCTTGGTTTCTGGGTTTCTTGTAGCCTCCCACCCTGCGGCTCCTCCTTCCCACTGGGAGGAGCTGGATGCCCGGCTCATATATATAGGAGGTCTGTGGCTTCAGTTCCTTGCTTGGTCCTCCTGTGTTCACATGCTTCTAGACTGCTGCTGCTTCTGGTTCCTGATCCTGGTTTCGTCCGACTACCCTGCTGGTTCCTGATCCTGGTTTCGTCCGACTACCCTGCTGGTTCCTGATCCTGGCTTCGTCTGACTACCCTGCTGGTTCCTGATCCTGGCTTCGTCTGACTACCCTTCTGGTTCCTGACCTCTGGCTTCGCAAAGACTCTGCTTCGGTTTCGCCATCCGTTTGGACTTTTGCTTTACAGCTTTATTTTCAATAAAGCCTTCTTATTTTCACTTATCCCTTGTTGTACGTCTGGTTCATGGTTCCGTGACATGGGCATAGTGAGTTCATAGAACTTTTTATTTTTTGTCACAAGTTAGTGGAATATGAGACTTTGTAAGAAAAAAATTAAAAAATCATCATTTTCCGCTAACTTGTGACAAAAAATAAAAAGTTCTATGAACTCACTATGCCCATCAGCGAATACCTTAGGGTGTGTACTTTCCGAAATGGGGTCATTTGTGGGGTGTTTGTACTGTCTGGGCATTGTAGAACCTCAGGAAACATGACAGGTGCTCAGAAAGTCAGAGCTGCTTCAAAAAGCGGAAATTCACATTTTTGTACCATAGTTTGTAAATGCTATAACTTTTACCCAAACCATTTTTTTTTTTACCCAAACATTTTTTTTTTATCAAAGACATGTAGAACAATAAATTTAGAGCAAAATTTATATATGGATGTCGTTTTTTTTGCAAAATTTTACAACTGAAAGTGAAAAATGTCATTTTTTTGCAAAAAAAATCGTTAGATTTCGATTAATAACAAAAAAAGTAAAAATGTCAGCAGCAAAGAAATACCACCAAATGAAAGCTCTATTAGTGAGAAGAAAAGGAGGTAAAATTCATTTGGGTGGTAAGTTGCATGACCGAGCAATAAACGGTGAAAGTAGTGTAGGTCAGAAGTGTAAAAAGTGGCCTGGTCTTTGAGGGTGTTTAAGCACTGGGGGCTTAGGTGGTTAAACAGTTTCTACTGGATATCCAGGCTGAATACGAAGATGTCTTATATCATAACGATGTAAGATGGCTCAGTCGAGGGTCTGCACTGCAGCGTTTCTACTCTCTCAGAAAAGAAATTGGAGAATTCTTGGAAACAAAGGGACAACCGATGCGAGAACTATCTGATCCTATTTGGCTGGCTGATTTAGGGTTTCTAGTCGACATAACAAAGTATCTGAATGTACTGAACACGAGTCTTCAGGGCAAAGATGCAGCGGTGAACCAGCTTTATTCACACCTCAAAGCCTTTGGAACAAAGCTGCAACTTTTCCAAAAGCATTTGTCACAAACACCGCCCAATACCATTCATTTTTCAGCGTTGCAAGAAATAATGAACAGTTTTCCACAGGATGATATCAGCGCGCAAACTAGCAGGTATGCAGCAGACATCGTATCTCTTGCTGGGGAGTTTAGACGGCGCTTTCAAGATTTTGCAGCTATTGAAAAGGAGATCACCCTTTTCTCCTCTCCATTCTCTGTTGACCCCGACAATGCTCCAGATCAGCTGCAGCTCGAGCTCATTGACCTGCATTGTGACAGTGAGTTACGCAGTCGGCACCAACAGCTCTCTCTTGTGAAATTTTACAGCCAACTGGATAAGAGCCGTTTTAAAGAGATTCGAACATTGGCAAAGAAAATGCTGAGCTTGTTTGGCTAAACATATTTGTGTGAGAAGACATTCTCTGTTATGAACCTTAACAAGAATCGCATGCGGACAAGACTAAGTGACTCTCACTTGCGTGATATTTTGCTCATCAAAACCAGTCTTTGAACCAGATCTAGCCTATCTGCTGCAGTCCAGATCTCAGTTTCACCCTTCACATTAGTGCAGCAAGATTTTTTTCAGTTGAAATGAATACATTGTAAAATCTCAGTTAAAGGGAACCTGTCATCAACTTTATGCTGATCTCACTGAGGGCAGCATAAATTAGTGACAGAAATGCTGATGTCAGCGGTGTGTCACTCATGAGCGAAAAGTAAGTGGTTGCTGAGAACCAGCATCATAATCATTGCAGCCCAGGCCTTGAAAAGAGTCAAATCTACCTGAGAAGAGTCCTGGTTATTCATAATCTCCTGCTCTCCACCCACCTGCTGATGATTGACAGTTCTCTCCTAGACAGAAAGGGAACTAGGTAGGAGACGGTCAGTCATCAGCAGGCGGGCGGGAGAGCAGGAATCTATGACTAAGCAGGACTCTTCTCAGGTGGCCGTGACTCTTTTCCAGGCCCGGTCTGCAATGATTGTGATGTTGGTTCTCGGCAACCACTTACTTTTAACTTATAAATGACAGACCGCTGAAATCAGCTCACCTGTCTCTACTTTATTCTGCATTTAGTATAGTATGGGCGGAATAAAGTTGATAACAGGTTCCCTTCAATGTCAGTTGGTCAATCAGTTATAAATATATTTGAACATATGAGTATACTTAGTGTTATGTTCCAGTTCACATTTTTGGAATTTAAAAGTTAACAGACAACCTTGTAATGTACTGTTTCCGACATATTTCTGCCTCCTGTTTTTTATATTGAAGGCAGAGTGATTTAACACCTGTTTAGATTTGTCATCCAAGTCACAAAATGAAAAGGTATGCCGTTTGCAATAAAATTTGCATAAAATAGTTAATTTGCATGTAATTTTAATGGTTCAAAGAATATTGGGCAAAATGGTCGGCCCTCGCACATGTTCACTTTATCAAATCTGGCCCTCCTCGAAAAAAGTTTGGACACCCCTGGTATAGTGGAATGAACACATACTCCGCATATACAGGTGTATAGAGAATTCCCGGTGCTCTCTGGATAGTGTGTAGTGTATAGTGGAATGAACACATACTCCGCATATACAGGTGTATAGAGAATTCCCGGTCCTCTCTGGATAGGGTGTAGTGTATAGTGGAATGAACACATAGGGCCAGATTTATCATTCCTCTGACAGCTCACTCCACTTTCACATATGGCTAAAGTCAGTTTTAGCCAAGTCAGATTTATGATCGGCCCTTTAAGACTGTAATAAATGTGGTTTGACGGTAGCAGTTTATCCGTCAGTAAGCAGCTTTACAAAAGTCGCACATCTTTACGAAAAAGTCGCACGTTTTTATGAAAAAGTCGCATGTTCTATTAAAAAGTCTCATAAGCTAAGCATGGTCCTCACTGGAGTGAAATTGCGACTTTTTTGCGACTTTTTTGCGACTTTTTAAATAATCCCAATAGTAAATCTGTCTAGAGATTCATTTACATAAGAAAACACGCCCACTTTCAGAAAACTGGCAAGCATAGTGCAGAGCAGAAAAAAGTCGCAAATTTGTGCGCAGTTTTAGCGTTTGGGACTTTTTTTGGGACTTTTTCACTCCATTATTCTGACCTGAGCTAATGATAAATCTGGCCCATACTCCGCATATACAGGTGTATAGAAAATTCCTGGTGCTCTCTGGATAGTGTGTAGTGTATAGTGGAATGAACACATACTCCACATATACAGGTGTATAGAGAATTCCCGGTGCTCTCTGGATAGTGTGTAGTGTATAGTGGAATGAACACATACTCCGCATATACAGGTGTATAGAGAATTCCCGGTGCTCTCTGGATAGTGTGTAGTGTATAGTAGAATGAACACATACTCCGCATATACAGGTGTATAGTGAATTCCCGGTGCTCTCTGGATAGTGTGTAGTGTATAGTGGAATGAACACATATTCGGCATATACAGGTCTATAGAGAATTCCCGTGCTCTCTGGATATGGTGTAGTTTATAGTGGAATTAACACATACTCGGCATATACAGGTGTATAGAGAATTCCCCGTGCTCTCTGGATAGGGTGTAGTGTATAGTGGAATGAACACATACTCAACATATACAGGTGTATAGAGAATTCCCGGTGCTCTCTGGATAGGGTGTAGTTTATAGTGGAATGAACACATACTCGGCATATACAGGTGTATAGTGAATTCCCTCTGCTCTCTGGATAGTGTGTAGTGTATAGTAGAATGAACACATACTCCACATATACAGGTGTATAGTGAATTCCCGGTCCTCTCTGGATAGGGTGTAGTTTATAGTGGAATGAACACATACTCCGCATATACAGGTGTATAGAGAATTCCCGGTGCTCTCTGGATAGTGTGTAGTGTTCAGTAGAATGAACACATACTCCACATATACAGGTGTATAGTGAATTCCCGGTGCTCTCTGGATAGTGTGTAGTGTATAGTGGAATGAACACATACTCCGCATATACAGGTGTATAGTGAATTCCCTGTTCTCTCTGGATAGTGTGTAGTGTATAGTGGAATGAACACATACTCCGCATATACAGGTGTATAGTGAATTCCCGGTGCTCTCTGGATAGGGTGTAGTATATAGTGGAATGAACACATACTCTGCATATACAGGTGTATAGAGAATTCCCGTGCTCTCTGGATAGTGTGTAGTGTATAGTAGAATGAACACATACTCCGCATATACAGGTGTATAGAGAATTCCTAGTGCTCTCTGGATAGGGTGTAGTGTATAGTGGAATGAACACATACTCCGCATATACAGGTGTATAGAGAATTCCCGTTGCTCTCTGGATAGTGTATAGTGGAATGAACACATACTCCGCATATACAGGTGTATAGAGAATTCCCGGTGCTCTCTGGATAGTGTGTAGTGGAATGAACACATACTCCGCATATACAGGTGTATAGAGATTTCCCGGTGCTCTCTGGATAGTGTGTAGTGTATAGTGGAATGAACACATACTCGGCATATACAGGTGTATAGTGAATTCCCGGTGCTCTCTGGATAGTGTGTAGTGGAATGAACACATACTCGGCATATACAGGTGTATAGAGAATTCCCGGTCCTCTCTGGATAGGGTGTAGTGTATAGTGGAATGAACACATAGGGCCAGATTTATCATTCCTCTGACAGCTCACTCCACTTTAACATATGGCTAAAGTCAGTTTTAGCCAAGTCAGATTTATGATCGGCCCTTTAAGACTGTAATAAATGTGGTTTGACGGTAGCAGTTTATCCGTCAGTAAGCAGCTTTACAAAAGTCGCACATCTTTACGAAAAAGTCGCACGTTTTTATGAAAAAGTCGCATGTTCTATTAAAAAGTCTCATAAGCTAAGCATGGTCCTCACTGGAGTGAAATTGCGACTTTTTTGCGACTTTTTTGCGACTTTTTAAATAATCCCAATAGTAAATCTGTCTAGAGATTCATTTACATAAGAAAACACGCCCACTTTCAGAAAACTGGCGAGCATAGTGCAGAGCAGAAAAAAGTCGCAAATTTGTGCGCAGTTTTAGCGTTTGGGACTTTTTTTGGGACTTTTTCACTCCATTATTCTGACCTGAGCTAATGATAAATCTGGCCCATACTCCGCATATACAGGTGTATAGAAAATTCCTGGTGCTCTCTGGATAGTGTGTAGTGTATAGTGGAATGAACACATACTCCACATATACAGGTGTATAGAGAATTCCCGGTGCTCTCTGGATAGTGTGTAGTGTATAGTAGAATGAACACATACTCCGCATATACAGGTGTATAGTGAATTCCCGGTGCTCTCTGGATAGTGTGTAGTGTATAGTGGAATGAACACATATTCGGCATATACAGGTCTATAGAGAATTCCCGTGCTCTCTGGATAGTGTGTAGTTTATAGTGGAATGAACACATACTCGGCATATACAGGTGTATAGAGAATTCCCGGTGCTCTCTAGGTAGTGTGTAGTGGAATGAACACATACTCTGCATATACAGGTGTATAGAGAATTCCCCGTGCTCTCTGGATAGGGTGTAGTGTATAGTGGAATGAACACATACTCCACATATACAGGTGTATAGTGAATTCCCGCTGCTCTCTGGATAGTGTGTAGTGGAATGAACACATACTCCGCATATACAGGTGTATAGTGAATTCCCGGTCCTCTCTGGATAGGGTGTAGTTTATAGTGGAATGAACACATACTCCGCATATACAGGTGTATAGAGAATTCCCGGTGCTCTCTGGATAGGGTGTAGTGGAATGAACACATACTCGGCATATACAGTTGTATAGAGAATTCCCGGGGCTCTCTGGATAGTGTGTAGTTTATAGTGGAATGAACACATACTCCGCATATACAGTTGTATAGAGAATTCCCGGTGCTCTCTGGATAGTGTGTAGTTTATAGTGGAATGAACACATACTCGGCATATACAGGTGTATAGAGAATTCCCAGTGCTCTCTGGATAGGGTGTAGTGTATAGTGGAATGAACACATACTCGGCATATACAGGTCTATAGAGAATTCCCGTGCTCTCTGGATAGTGTGTAGTGTATAGTAGAATGAACACATACTCTGCATATACAGGTGTATAGAGAATTCCCGTGCTCTCTGGATAGGGTGTAGTTTATAGTGGAATGAACACATACTCGGCATATACAGTTGTATAGAGAATTCCCGGTGCTCTCTGGATAGTGTGTAGTGTGTAGTGGAATGAACACATACTCGGCATATACAGGTGTATAGAGAATTCCCGGTCCTCTCTGGATAGGGTGTATTTTATAGTGGAATGAACACATACTCGGCATATACAGGTGTATAGTGAATTCCCGGTGCTCTCTGGATAGTGTGTAGTGTATAGTGGAATGAACACATACTCCACATATACAGGTGTATAGAGAATTCCCGGTGCTCTCTGGATAGTGTGTAGTGTATAGTGGAATGAACACATACTCCGCATATACAGGTGTATAGAGAATTCCCGGTGCTCTCTGGATAGTGTGTAGTGTATAGTAGAATGAACACATACTCCGCATATACAGGTGTATAGTGAATTCCCGGTGCTCTCTGGATAGTGTGTAGTGTATAGTGGAATGAACACATACTCGGCATATACAGGTCTATAGAGAATTCCCGTGCTCTCTGGATATGGTGTAGTTTATAGTGGAATGAACACATACTCCGCATATACAGGTGTATAGAGAATTCCCCGTGCTCTCTGGATAGGGTGTAGTGTATAGTGGAATGAACACATACTCCACATATACAGGTGTATAGAGAATTCCCTCTGCTCTCTGGATAGTGTGTAGTGTATAGTAGAATGAACACATACTCCACATATACAGGTGTATAGAGAATTCCCGGTGCTCTCTGGATAGTGTGTAGTGGAATGAACACATACTCCGCATATACAGGTGTATAGAGAATTCCCAGTGCTCTCTGGATAGTGTGTAGTGTGTAGTGGAATGAACACATACTCCGCATATACAGGTGTATAGTGAATTCCTGGTGCTCTCTGGATAGTGTGTAGTGTATAGTGGAATAAACACATACTCCGCATATACAGGTGTATAGTGAATTCCCGGTGCTCTCTGGATAGTGTGTAGTGGAATGAACACATACTCGGCATATACAGGTGTATAGAGAATTCCCGGTCCTCTCTGGATAGGGTGTAGTTTATAGTGGAATGAACACATAGGGCCAGATTTATCATTCCTCTGACAGCTCACTCCACTTTAACATATGGCTAAAGTCAGTTTTAGCCAAGTCAGATTTATGATCAGCCCTTTAAGACTGTAATAAATGTGGTTTGACGGTAGCAGTTTATCCGTCAGTAAGCAGCTTTACAAAAGTCGCACATCTTTACGAAAGTCGCACGTTTTTATGAAAAAGTCGCATGTTCTATTAAA
Source organism: Bufo bufo (assembly GCF_905171765.1). Lineage (NCBI taxonomy): Eukaryota > Metazoa > Chordata > Amphibia > Anura > Bufonidae > Bufo > Bufo bufo. The sequence continues at coordinate 310,780,971 of NC_053391.1, forward strand.
AAGTCTCATAAGATAAGCATGGTCGTCACTGGAGTGAAATTGGGACTTTTTTGCGACTTTTTTAAATAGTCCCAATAGTAAATTTGTCTAGAGATTCATTTAAATAAGAAAACACGCCCACTTTCAGAAAACTGGCGAGCATAGTGCAGAGCAGAAAAAAGTCGCAAATTTGTGCGCAGTTTTAGCGTTTGGGACTTTTTTGGGACTTTTTCACTCCATTATTCTGACTTGAGCTAATGATAAATCTGGCCCATACTCCGCATATACAGGTCTATAGAGAATTCCCGTGCTCTCTGGATAGGGTGTAGTGGAATGAACACATACTCGGCATATAAAGGTGTATAGAGAATTCCCATGCTCTCTGGATAGGGTGTAGTGTATAGTGGAATGAACACATACTCGGCATATACAGGTCTATAGAGAATTCCCATGCTCTCTGGATAGGGTGTAGTTCATAGTGGAATGAACACATACTCGGCATATACAGGTGTATAGAGAATTCCCGGTCCTCTCTGGATAGTGTGTAGTGTATAGTGGAATGAACACATACTCGGCATATACAGGTGTATAGAGAATTCCCGGTCCTCTCTGGATAGTGTGTAGTGTATAGTGGAATGAACACATACTCGGCATATACAGGTGTATAGAGAATTCCCGGTGCTCTCTGGATAGGGTGTAGTTCATAGTGGAATGAACACATACTCGGCATATACAGGTGTATAGAGAATTCCCGGTGCTCTCTGGATAGGGTGTAGTTTATAGTGGAATGAACACATACTCCGCATATACAGGTCTATAGAGAATTCCCGTGCTCTCTGGATAGTGTGTAGTGTATAGTGGAATGAACACATACTCCGCATATACAGGTGTATAGAGAATTCCCGGTGCTCTCTGGATAGGGTGTAGTGTATAGTGGAATAAACACATACTCGGCATATACAGGTGTATAGAGAATTGCCGGTGCTCTCTGGATAGTGTGTACTGTATAGTGGAATGAACACATACTCCGCATATACAGGTGTATAGAGAATTGCCGGTGCTCTCTGGATAGTGTGTAGTGGAATGAACACATACTCGGCATATACAGTTGTATAGAGAATTCCCGGTGCTCTCTGGATAGGGTGTAGTGGAATGAACACATACTCGGCATATACAGGTGTATAGAGAATTCCCGGTCCTCTCTGGATAGGGTGTAGTTTATAGTGGAATGAACACATACTCCGCATATACAGGTGTATAGTAAATTCCCGGTGCTCTCTGGATAGTGTGTAGTGGAATGAACACATACTCGGCATATACAGGTATATAGAGAATTCCCGGTCCTCTCTGGATAGGGTGTAGTTTATAGTGGAATGAACACATACTCCGCATATACAGGTCTATAGAGAATTCCCGTGCTCTCTGGATAGGGTGTAGTGGAATGAACACATACTCGGCATATACAGTTGTATAGAGAATTCCCGGTCCTCTCTAGATAGTGTGTAGTGTATAGTGGAATGAACACATACTCGGCATATACAGGTGTATAGAGAATTCCCGGTGCTCTCTGGATAGTGTGTACTGTATAGTGGAATGAACACATACTCCGCATTTACAGGTGTATAGAGAATTCCCAGTGCTCTATGGATAGTGTGTAGTTTATAGTGGAATGAACACATACTCCTCATATACAGGTCTATAGAGAATTCCCGTGCTCTCTGGATAGGGTGTAGTGTAATGAACACATACTCGGCATATACAGTTGTATAGAGAATTCCCGGTCCTCTCTGGATAGTGTGTAGTGTATAGTGGAATGAACACATACTCCGCATAAACAGGTGTATAGTGAATTCCCGGTGCTCTCTGGATAGTGTGTAGTGTATAATGGAATGAACACATACTCCGTATATACAGGTGTATAGAGAATTCCCGGTGCTCTCTGGATAGTGTGTAGTGTATAGTAGAATGAACACATACTCCGCATATACAGGGGTATAGTGAATTCCCAGTGCTCTCTGGATAGTGTGTAGTGTATAGTGGAATGAACACATACTCGGCATATACAGGGGTATAGAGAATTCCCGGTGCTCTCTGGATAGGGTGTAGTGGAATGAACACATACTCCGCATATACAGGTGTATAGAGAATTCCCGGTGCTCTCTGGATAGTGTGTAGTGTATAGTGGAATGAACACATACTCCACATATACAGGTGTATAGAGAATTCCCGGTGCTCTCTGGATAGGGTGTAGTTTATAGTGGAATGAACACATACTCCGCATATACAGGTGTATAGAGAATTCCCGTTGCTCTCTGGATAGTGTGTAGTGTATAGTGGAATGAACACATACTCGGCATATACAGGTGTATAGAGAATTTCCAGTGCTCTCTGGATAGTGTGTAGTGTATAGTGGAATGAACACATACTCGGCATATACAGGTGTATAGTGAATTCCCGGTGCTCTCTGGATAGGGTGTAGTTTATAGTGGAAAGAACACATACTCGGCATATACAGGTGTATAGTGAATTCCCGGTGCTCTCTGGATATGGTGTAGGGTGTAGTGGAATGAACACATACTCCGCATATACAGGTGTATAGAGAATTCCCGGTGCTCTCTGGATAGTGTGTAGTGTATAGTGGAATGAACACATACTCCGCATATACAGGTGTATAGAGAATTCCCGATGCTCTCTGGATAGTGTATAGTGGAATGAACACATAGGGCCAGATTTATCATGACTCTGACAGCTCACTCCACTTTCACATATGGCTAAAGTCAGTTTTAGCCAAGTCAGATTTATGATCGGCCCTTTAAGACTGTAATAAATGTGGTTTGACGGTAGCGGTTTATCCGTCAGTAAGCAGCTTTACAAAAGTCGCACGTTTTTATGAAAAAGTCGCACGTTTTTATGAAAAAGTCGCATGTTCTATTAAAAAGTCTCATAAGATAAGCATGGTCCTCACTGGAGTGAAATTGCGACTTTTTTGCGACTTTTTTGCGACTTTTTAAATAATCCCAATAGTAAATCTGTCTAGAGATTCATTTACATAAGAAAACACGCCCACTTTCAGAAAACTGGCGAGCATAGTGCAGAGCAGAAAAAAGTCGCAAATTTGTGCACAGTTTTAGCGTTTGGGACTTTTTTTGGGACTTTTTCACTCCATTATTCTGACCTGAGCTAATGATAAATCTGGCCCATAGTCCGCATATACAGGTGTATAGAGAATTCCCGGTGCTCTCTGGATAGTGTGTAGTGTATAGTGGAATGAACACATACTCCACATATACAGGTGTATAGAGAATTCCCGGTGCTCTCTGAATAGGGTGTAGTGTATAGTGGAATGAACACATACTCCGCATATACAGGTGTATAGAGAATTTCCAGTGCTCTCTGGATAGTGTGTAGTGTATAGTGGAATGAACATATACTCCGCATATACAGGTGTATAGAGAATTCCTGGTGCTCTCTGGATAGAGTGTAGTTTATAGTGGAATGAACACGTACTCCGCATATACAGGTGTATTGAGAATTCCCGATGCTCTCTGGATAGGGTGTAGTGTATAGTGGAATGAACACATACTCCGCATATACAGGTGTATAGAGAATTCCCGTGCTCTCTAGGTAGTGTGTAGTGGAATGAACACATACTCCGCATATACAGGTGTATAGAGAATTCCCTGTGCTCTCTGGATAGTGTGTAGTGTATAGTGGAATGAACACATACTCGGCATATGCAGGTGTATAGAGAATTCCCGGTGCTCTCTGGATAGTGTGTAGTATATAGTGGAATGAACACATACTCCGCATATACAGGTGTATAGAGAATTCCCGGTGCTCTCTGGATAGTGTGTAGTTTATAGTGGAATGAACACATACTCGGCATATACAGGTGTATAGTGAATTTCCTGTGCTCTCTGGATAGGGTGTAGTTTATAGTGGAATGAACACATACTCCGCATATACAGGTGTATAGAGAATTCCCTCTGCTCTCTGGATAGGGTGTAGTGTGTAGTGGAATGAACACATACTCCGCATATACAGGTGTATAGAGAATTCCCAGTGCTCTCTGGATAGGGTGTAGTTTATAGTGGAATGAACACATACTCCGCATATACAGGTGTATAGAGAATTCCCTCTGCTCTCTGGATAGTGTGTAGTGTGTAGTGGAATGAACACATACTTCGCATATACAGGTGTATAGTGAATTCCCGGTGCTCTCTGGATAATGTGTAGTGTATAGTGGAATGAACACATACTCCACATATACAGGTGTATAGAGAATTCCCGGTCCTCTCTGGATAGTTTATAGTGGAATAAACACATACTCCGCAAATACAGGTGTATAGAGAATTCCCGGTCCTCTCTGGATAGTGTGTAGTGTATAGTAGAATGAACACATACTCTGCATATACAGGTGTATAGTGAATTCCTGGTGCTCTCTGGATAGTGTGTAGTGTATAGTGGAATGAACACATACTCTGCATATACAGGTGTATAGAGAATTCCCGGTGCTCTCTGGATAGTGTGTAGTGTATAGTGGAATGAACACATACTCCACATATACAGGTGTATAGAGAATTCCCGGTGCTCTCTGGATACAGTGTAGTTTATAGTGGAATGAACACATACTCCGCAAATACAGGTGTATAGAGAATTCCCGGTGCTCTCTGGATAGGGTGTAGTTTATAGTGGAATGAACACATACTCTGCATATACAGGTGTATAGAGAATTCCCGGTGCTCTCTGGATAGTGTGTAGTGTATAGTGGAATGAACACATACTCCGCATATACAGGTGTATAGAGAATACCCGGTGCTCTCTGGATAGGGTGTAGTGTATAGTGGAATGAACACATACTCCGCATATACAGATGAATAGAGAATTCCCTGTGCTGTCTGGATAGTGTGTAGTGTATAGTGGAATGAACACATACTCTGCATATACAGGTGTATAGAGAATTCCCGGTCCTCTCTGGATAGTGTGTAGTGTATAGTGGAATGAACACATACTCCGCATATACAGGTGTATAGAGAATTCCCGGTGCTCTCTGGATAGGGTGTAGTGTATAGTGGAATGAACACATACTCCGCATATACAGATGAATAGAGAATTCCCTGTGCTGTCTGGATAGTGTGTAGTGTATAGTGGAATGAACACATACTCTGCATATACAGGTGTATAGAGAATTTCCGTTGCTCTCTGGATAGTGTGTAGTGTATAGTGGAATGAACACATACTCCGCATATACAGGTCTATAGAGAATTCCCGGTGCTCTCTGGATAGTGTGTAGTGGAATGAACACATACTCCGCATATATAGGTGTATAGTGAATTCCCGGTGCTCTCTGGATAGGGTGTAGTGGAATGAACACATACTCGGCATATACAGTTGTATAGAGAATTCCCGGTCCTCTCTGGATAGGGTGTAGTTTATAGTGGAATGAACACATACTCGGCATATACAGTTGTATAGAGAATTCCCACGCTCTCTGGATAGGGTGTAGTGGAATGAACACATGCTCGGCATATACAGTTGTATAGAGAATTCCCGGTCCTCTCTGGATAGGGTGTAGTTTATAGTGGAATGAACACATACTCGGCATATACAGTTGTATAGAGAATTCCCGGTGCTCTCTGGATAGGGTGTAGTGGAATGAACACATACTCGGCATATACAGTTGTATAGAGAATTCCCGGTCCTCTCTGGATAGGGTGTAGTTTATAGTGGAATGAACACATACTCCGCATATACAGGTGTATAGAGAATTCCCGGTGCTCTCTGGATAGGTGTAGTGTAGTGGAATGAACACATACTCCGCATATACAGGTGTATAGAGAATTCCCGGTGCTCTCTGGATAGGGTGTAGTTTATAGTGGAATGAACACATACTCGGCATATACAGTTGTATAGAGAATTCCCGGTGCTCTCTGGATAGTGTGTAGTGTATAGTGGAATGAACACATACTCCGCATATACAGGTGTATAGAGAATTCCCGGTCCTCTCTGGATAGGGTGTATTTTATAGTGGAATGAACACATACTCTGCATATACAGGTGTATAGAGAATTTCCAGTGCTCTCTGGATAGTGTGTAGTGTGTAGTGGAATGAACACATACTCCGCATATACAGGTGTATAGAGAATTCCCGGTCCTCTCTGGATAGGGTGTATTTTATAGTGGAATGAACACATACTCGGCATATACAGGTGTATAGAGAATTCCCAGTGCTCTCTGGATAGGGTGTAGTGTATAGTGGAATGAACACATACTCCGCATATACAGGTGTATAGAGAATTCCCGTGCTCTCTGGATAGGGTGTAGTTTATAGTGGAATGAACACATACTCCGCATATACAGTTGTATAGAGAATTCCCGGTGCTCTCTGGATAGTGTGTAGTGTGTAGTGGAATGAACACATACTCGGCATATACAGGTGTATAGAGAATTCCCGGTCCTCTCTGGATAGGGTGTATTTTATAGTGGAATGAACACATACTCTGCATATACAGGTGTATAGAGAATTTCCAGTGCTCTCTGGATAGTGTGTAGTGTGTAGTGGAATGAACACATACTCCGCATATACAGGTGTATAGAGAATTCCCGGTCCTCTCTGGATATGGTGTAGTGTGTAGTGGAATGAACACATACTCTGCATATACAGGTGTATAGAGAATTCCCGGTGCTCTCTGGATAGTGTGTAGTGTGTAGTGGAATGAACACATACTCTGCATATACAGGTGTATAGAGAATTCCCGGTGCTCTCTGGATAGTTTATAGTGGAATAAACACATACTCCGCATATACAGGTGTATAGAGAATTCCCGGTGCTCTCTGGATAGGGTGTAGTGTATAGTGGAATGAACACATACTCCACATATACAGGTGTATAGAGAATTCCCGGTCCTCTCTGGATATGGTGTAGTGTGTAGTGGAATGAACACATACTCCGCATATACAGGTGTATAGAGAATTCCCGGTCCTCTCTGGATAGGGTGTAGTTTATAGTGGAATGAACACATACTCGGCATATACAGTTGTATAGAGAATTCCCGGTGCTCTCTGGATAGGGTGTAGTGGAATGAACACATACTCGGCATATACAGTTGTATAGAGAATTCCCGGTCCTCTCTGGATAGGGTGTAGTTTATAGTGGAATGAACACATACTCCGCATATACAGGTGTATAGAGAATTCCCGGTGCTCTCTGGATAGGGTGTAGTGGAATGAACACATACTCGGCATATACAGTTGTATAGAGAATTCCCGGTCCTCTCTGGATAGGGTGTAGTTTATAGTGGAATGAACACATACTCGGCATATACAGTTGTATAGAGAATTCCCGGGGCTCTCTGGATAGTGTGTAGTGGAATGAACACATACTCCGCATATACAGGTGTATAGAGAATTCCCGGTGCTCTCTGGATAGTGTATAGTGGAATGAACACATAGGGCCAGATTTATCATGACTCTGACAGCTCACTCCACTTTCACATATGGCTAAAGTCAGTTTTAGCCAAGTCAGATTTATGATCGGCCCTTTAAGACTGTAATAAATGTGGTTTGACGGTAGCGGTTTATCCGTCAGTAAGCAGCTTTACAAAAGTCGCACGTTTTTATGAAAAAGTCGCACGTTTTTATGAAAAAGTCGCATGTTCTATTAAAAAGTCTCATAAGATAAGCATGGTCCTCACTGGAGTGAAATTGCGACTTTTTTGCGACTTTTTTGCGACTTTTTAAATAATCCCAATAGTAAATCTGTCTAGAGATTCATTTACATAAGAAAACACGCCCACTTTCAGAAAACTGGCGAGCATAGTGCAGAGCAGAAAAAAGTCGCAAATTTGTGCGCAGTTTTAGCGTTTGGGACTTTTTTTGGGACTTTTTCACTCCATTATTCTGACCTGAGCTAATGATAAATCTGGCCCATAGTCCGCATATACAGGTGTATAGAGAATTCACGGTGCTCTCTGGATAGTGTGTAGTGTATAGTGGAATGAACGCATACTCCGCATATACAGGTGTATAGAGAATTCCCGGTCCTCTCTGGATAGTGTGTAGTGTATAGTGGAATGAACACATACTCCGCATATACAGGTGTATAGAGAATTTCCAGTGCTCTCTGGATAGGGTGTAGTGTATAGTGGAATGAACACATACTCCGCATATACAGGTGTATAGAGAATTTCCAGTGCTCTCTGGATAGTGTGTAGTGTATAGTGGAATGAACATATACTCCGCATATACAGGTGTATAGAGAATTCCCGGTGCTCTCTGGATAGTGTGTAGTGGAATGAACACATACTCCGCATATACAGGTGTATAGAGAATTCCCGGTGCTCACTGGATAGGGTGTAGTTTTATAGTGGAATGAACACATACTCGGCATATACAGGTGTATAGAGAATTCCCGGTGCTCTCTGGATAGAGTGTAGTTTATAGTGGAATGAACACGTACTCCGCATATACAGGTGTATTGAGAATTCCCGATGCTCTCTGGATAGGGTGTAGTGTATAGTGGAATGAACACATACTCCGCATATACAGGTGTATAGAGAATTCCCGGTGCTCTCTGGATAGTGTGTAGTTTGTAGTGGAATGAACACATACTCCGCATATACAGGTGTATAGAGAATTCCCGGTGCTCTCTGGATAGTGTGTAGTGTATAGTGGAATGAACACATACTCCGCATATACAGGTGTATAGAGAATTCCCGGTGCTCTCTGGATAGTGTGTAGTGTATAGTGGAATGAACACATACTCTGCATATACAGGTGTATAGAGAATTCTCGGTGCTCTCTGGATAGTGTGTAGTGTATAGTGGAATGAACACATACTCCGCATATACAGGTGTTTAGAGAATTCCCGGTGCTCCCTGGATAGGGTGTAGTTTATAGTGGAATGAACACATACTCCGCATATACAGGTGTATAGAGAATTCACGGTCCTCTCTGGATAGTTTATAGTGGAATAAACACATACTCCGCAAATACAGGTGTATAGTGAATTCCCGGTCCTCTCTGGATAGTGTGTAGTGTATAGTAGAATGAACACATACTCTGCATATACAGGTGTATAGTGAATTCCTGGTGCTCTCTGGATAGTGTGTAGTGTATAGTGGAATGAACACATACTCCGCATATACAGGTGTATAGAGAATTCCCGGTGCTCTCTGGATACAGTGTAGTTTATAGTGGAATGAACACATACTCCGCAAATACAGGTGTATAGTGAATTCCCGGTGCTCTCTGGATAGGGTGTAGTTTATAGTGGAATGAACACATACTCTGCATATACAGGTGTATAGAGAATTCCCGGTGCTCTCTGGATAGTGTGTAGTGTATAGTGGAATGAACACATACTCCGCATATACAGGTGTATAGAGAATACCCGGTGCTCTCTGGATAGGGTGTAGTGTATAGTGAAATGAACACATACTCCGCATATACAGATGAATAGAGAATTCCCGGTGCTCTCTGGATAGGGTGTAGTGTATAGTAGAATGAACACATACTCCGCATATACAGATGAATAGAGAATTCCCTGTGCTGTCTGGATAGTGTATAGTGGAATGAACACATACTCTGCATATACAGGTGTATAGAGAATTTCCGTTTCTCTCTGGATAGTGTGTAGTGTATAGTGGAATGAACACATACTCCGCATATACAGGTGTATAGAGAATTCCCGGTGCTCTCTGGATAGTGTGTAGTGGAATGAACACATACTCCGCATATATAGGTGTATAGTGAATTCCCGGTGCTCTCTGGATAGTGTGTAGTGTATAGTGGAATGAACACATACTCGGCATATACAGGTGTATAGAGAATTCCCGGTCCTCTCTGGATAGGGTGTAGTTTATAGTGGAATGAACACATACTCGGCATATACAGTTGTATAGAGAATTCCCACGCTCTCTGGATAGGGTGTAGTGGAATGAACACATACTCGGCATATACAGTTGTATAGAGAATTCCCGGTCCTCTCTGGATAGGGTGTAGTTTATAGTGGAATGAACACATACTCGGCATATACAGTTGTATAGAGAATTCCCGGTGCTCTCTGGATAGGGTGTAGTGGAATGAACACATACTCGGCATATACAGTTGTATAGAGAATTCCCGGTCCTCTCTGGATAGGGTGTAGTTTATAGTGGAATGAACACATACTCCGCATATACAGGTGTATAGAGAATTCCCGGTGCTCTCTGGATAGGGTGTAGTGGAATGAACACATACTCCGCATATACAGTTGTATAGAGAATTCCCGGTCCTCTCTGGATAGGGTGTAGTTTATAGTGGAATGAACACATACTCGGCATATACAGTTGTATAGAGAATTCCCGGGGCTCTCTGGATAGTGTGTAGTTTATAGTGGAATGAACACATACTCCGCATATACAGGTGTATAGAGAATTCCCGGTGCTCTCTGGATAGTGTGTAGTGTATAGTGGAATGAACACATACTCCGCATATACAGTTGTATAGAGAATTCCCGGTCCTCTCTGGATAGTGTGTAGTTTATAGTGGAATGAACACATACTCGGCATATACAGGTGTATAGAGAATTCCCAGTGCTCTCTGGATAGGGTGTAGTGTATAGTGGAATGAACACATACTCCACATATACAGGTGTATAGAGAATTCCCGTGCTCTCTGGATAGGGTGTAGTTTATAGTGGAATGAACACATACTCCGCATATACAGGTGTATAGAGAATTCCCGGTGCTCTCTGGATAGTGTGTAGTGTGTAGTGGAATGAACACATACTCGGCATATACAGGTGTATAGAGAATTCCCGGTCCTCTCTGGATAGGGTGTATTTTATAGTGGAATGAACACATACTCTGCATATACAGGTGTATAGAGAATTTCCAGTGCTCTCTGGATAGTGTGTAGTGTGTAGTGGAATGAACACATACTCCGCATATACAGGTGTATAGAGAATTCCCGGTGCTCTCTGGATAGTGTATAGTGGAATGAACACATACTCCGCATATACAGGTGTATAGAGAATTCCCAGTGCTCTCTGGATAGTGTGTAGTGTATAGTGGAATGAACACATACTCCGCATATACAGGTGTATAGAGAATTCCCGGTGCTCTCTGGATAGGGTGTAGTGCATAGTGGAATGAACACATACTCCACATATACAGGTGTATAGAGAATTCCCGGTCCTCTCTGGATAGTGTGTAGTGTATAGTGGAATGAACACATAGGGCCAGATTTATCATTCCTCTGACAGCTCACTCCACTTTAACATATGGCTAAAGTCAGTTTTAGCCAAGTCAGATTTATGATCGGCCCTTTAAGACTGTAATAAATGTGGTTTGACGGTAGCAGTTTATCCGTCAGTAAGAAGCTTTACAAAAGTCGCACATCTTTACGAAAGTCGCACGTTTTTTATGAAAAAGTCGCATGTTCTATTAAAAAGTCTCATAAGATAAGCATGGTCCTCACTGGAGTGAAATTGGGACTTTTTTGCGACTTTTTTAAATAGTCCCAATAGTAAATTTGTCTAGAGATTCATTTACATAAGAAAACACGCCCACTTTCAGAAAACTGGCGAGCATAGTGCAGAGCAGAAAAAAGTCGCAAATTTGTGCGCAGTTTTAGCGTTTGGGACTTTTTTGGGACTTTTTCACTCCATTATTCTGACTTGAGCTAATGATAAATCTGGCCCATACTCCGCATATACAGGTCTATAGAGAATTCCTGTGCTCTCTGGATAGGGTGTAGTGGAATGAACACATACTCGGCATATAAAGGTGTATAGAGAATTCCCGGTGCTCTCTGGATAGTGTGTAGTGTATAGTGGAATGAACACATACTCCGCATATACAGGTGTATAGAGAATTCCCGGTCCTCTCTGGATAGTGTGTAGTGTATAGTGGAATGAACACATACTCGGCATATACAGGTCTATAGAGAATTCCCGTGCTCTCTGGATAGGGTGTAGTTCATAGTGGAATGAACACATACTCGGCATATACAGGTGTATAGAGAATTCCCGGTCCTTTCTGGATAGGGTGTAGTTTATAGTGGAATGAACACATACTCGGCATATACAGGTCTATAGAAAATTCCCGTGCTCTCTGGATAGGGTGTAGTGGAATGAACACATACTCGGCATATACAGTTGTATAGAGAATTCCCGGTCCTCTCTGGATAGTGTGTAGTGTATAGTGGAATGAACACATACTCGGCATATACAGGTGTATAGAGAATTACCGGTGCTCTCTGGATAGTGTGTAGTGGAATGAACACATACTCCGCATATACAGGTGTATAGAGAATTCCCGGTGCTCTCTGGATAGTGTGTAGTGTATAGTGGAATGAACACATACTCCGCATATACAGGTGTATAGAGAATTCCCGGTGCTCTCTGGATAGGGTGTAGTGTATAGTGGAATGAACACATACTCCGCATATACAGGTGTATAGTGAATTCCCGGTGCTCTCTGGATAGTGTGTAGTGGAATGAACACATACTCGGCATATACAGGTGTATTGAGAATTCCCGGTCCTCTCTGGATAGGGTGTAGTTTATAGTGGAATGAACACATACTCCGCATATACAGGTGTATAGTAAATTCCCGGTGCTCTCTGGATAGTGTGTAGTGGAATGAACACATACTCGGCATATACAGGTATATAGAGAATTCCCGGTCCTCTCTGGATAGGGTGTAGTTTATAGTGGAATGAACACATACTCCGCATATACAGGTCTATAGAGAATTCCCGTGCTCTCTGGATAGGGTGTAGTGGAATGAACACGTACTCCGCATATACAGGTGTATTGAGAATTCCCGGTCCTCTCTGGATAGTGTGTAGTGGAATGAACACATACTCGGCATATACAGGTGTATAGTGAATTCCCGGTGCTCTCTGGATAGTGTGTAGTGGAATGAACACATACTCGGCATATACAGGTGTATTGAGAATTCCCGGTCCTCTCTGGATAGGGTGTAGTTTATAGTGGAATGAACACATACTCCGCATATACAGGTGTATAGTAAATTCCCGGTGCTCTCTGGATAGTGTGTAGTGGAATGAACACATACTCGGCATATACAGTTGTATAGAGAATTCCCGGTCCTCTCTAGATAGTGTGTAGTGTATAGTGGAATGAACACATACTCGGCATATACAGGTGTATAGAGAATTCCCGGTGCTCTCTGGATAGTGTGTAGTGTATAGTGGAATGAACACATACTCTGCATATACAGGTGTATAGAGAATTCCCGGTGCTCTCTGGATAGTGTGTAGTGTGTAGTGGAATGAACACATACTCCGCATATACAGGTGTATAGAGAATTCCCGGTCCTCTCTGGATAGGGTGTAGTGTATAGTGGAATGAACACATACTCCGCATATACAGGTGTATAGTGAATTCCCAGTGCTCTCTGGATAGGGTGTAGTGTATAGTGGAATGAACACATACTCCACATTTACAGGTGCATAGAGAATTCCCGGTGCTCTCTGGATAGTGTATAGTGGAATGAACACATACTCCGTATATACAGGTGTATAGAGAATTCCCGGTGCTCTCTGGATAGGGTGTAGTGTATAGTGGAATGAACACATACTCCGCATATACAGGTGTATAGAGAATTCCCGGTGCTCTCTGGATAGTGTGTAGTGTATAGTGGAATGAACACATACTCCACATATACAGGTGTATAGAGAATTCCCGGTGCTCTTTGGATAGTGTGTACTGTATAGTGGAATGAACACATACTCCGCATATACAAGTGTATAGAGAATTCCCGGTGCTCTCTGGATAGTGTGTAGTGGAATGAACACATACTCCGTATATACAGGTGTATAGAGAATTCCCGGTGCTCTCTGGATAGTGTATAGTGGAATGAACACATACTCCGTATATTTAGGTGTATAGAGAATTCCCGGTGCTCTCTGGATAGGGTGTAGTGTATAGTGGAATGAACACATACTCGGCATATACAGGTCTATAGAGAATTCCCGTGCTCTCTGGATAGGGTGTAGTTTATAGTGGAATAAACACATACTCGGCATATACAGGTGTATAGAGAATTACCGGTCCTTTCTGGATAGGGTGTAGTTTATAGTGGAATGAACACATACTCCGCATATACAGGTCTATAGAAAATTCCCGTGCTCTCTGGATAGGGTGTAGTGGAATGAACACATACTCGGCATATACAGTTGTATAGAGAATTCCCGGTCCTCTCTGGATAGTGTGTAGTGTATATTTTTTATGAAAAAGTCGCATGTTCTATTAAAAAGTCTCATAAGATAAGCATGGTCCTCACTGGAGTGAAATTGGGACTTTTTTGCGACTTTTTTAAATAGTCCCAATAGTAAATTTGTCTAGAGATTCATTTACATAAGAAAACACGCCCACTTTCAGAAAACTGGCGAGCATAGTGCAGAGCAGAAAAAAGTCGCAAATTTGTGCGCAGTTTTAGCGTTTGGGACTTTTTTGGGACTTTTTCACTCCATTATTCTGACTTGAGCTAATGATAAATCTGGCCCATACTCCGCATATACAGGTCTATAGAGAATTCCCGTGCTCTCTGGATAGGGTGTAGTGGAATGAACACATACTCGGCATATAAAGGTGTATAGCGAATTCCCGGTCCTCTCTGGATAGTGTGTAGTGTATAGTGGAATGAACACATACTCGGCATATACAGGTCTATAGAGAATTCCCGGTGCTATTTGGATAGTGTGTACTGTATAGTGGAATGAACACATACTCCGCATATACAAGTGTATAGAGAATTCCCGGTGCTCTCTGGATAGTGTGTAGTGGAATGAACACATACTCCGTATATACAGGTGTATAGAGAATTCCCGGTGCTCTCTGGATAGTGTATAGTGGAATGAACACATACTCCGTATATAGGTGTATAGAGAATTCCCGGTGCTCTCTGGATAGGGTGTAGTTTATAGTGGAATGAACACATACTCGGCATGTACAGGTCTATAGAGAATTCCCGTGCTCTCTGGATAGATTGTAGTTTATAGTGGAATAAACACATACTCGGCATATACAGGTGTATAGAGAATTACCGGTCCTTTCTGGATAGGGTGTAGTTTATAGTGGAATGAACACATACTCCGCATATACAGGTCTATAGAAAATTCCCGTGCTCTCTGGATAGGGTGTAGTGGAATGAACACATACTCGGCATATACAGTTGTATAGAGAATTCCCGGTCCTCTCTGGATAGTGTGTAGTGTATAGTGGAATGAACACATACTCGGCATATACAGGTGTATAGAGAATTCCCGGTGCTCTCTGGATAGTGTGTACTGTATAGTGGAATGAACACATACTCGGCATATACAGGTGTATAGAGAATTCCCGGTGCTCTCTGGATAGTGTGTAGTGTATAGTAGAATGAACACATACTCTGCATATACAGGTGTATAGAGAATTCCCAGTGCTCTCTGGATAGGGTGTAGTTTATAGTGGAATGAACACATACTCCGCATATACAGGTGTATAGAGAATTCCCGTGCTCTCTGGATAGGGTGTAGTGGAATGAACACATACTCGGCATATACAGGTGTATAGAGAATTCCCGGTCCTCTCTGGATAGGGTGTAGTGTATAGTGGAATGAACACATACTCGGCATATACAGTTGTATAGAGAATTCCCGGTCCTCTCTGGATAGTGTGTAGTGTGTAGTGGAATGAACACATACTCCGTATATACAGGTGTATAGAGAATTCCCGGTGCTCTCTGGATAGTGTGTAGTGTATAGTAGAATGAACACATACTCCGCATATACAGGTGTATAGAGAATTCCCGGTCCTCTCTGGATAGGGTGTAGTGTATAGTGGAATGAACACATACTCCACATATACAGGTGTATAGAGAATTCCCGCTGCTCTCTGGATAGTGTGTAGTTTATAGTGGAATGAACACATACTCGGCATATACAGGTGTATAGAAAATTCCCGGTGCTCTCTGGATAGTGTGTAGTGTATAGTGGAATGAACACATACTCTGTATATACAGGTGTATAGAGAATTCCCGGTTCTCTCTGGATAGGGTGTAGTGTATAGTGGAATGAACACATACTCCGCATATACAGGTGTATAGAGAATTCCCGGTGCTCTCTGGATAGTGTGTAGTGTATAGTGGAATGAACACATACTCCACATATACAGGTGTATAGAGAATTCCCGGTGCTCTTTGGATAGTGTGTAGTGTATAGTGGAGTGAACACATACTCTGTATATACAGGTGTATAGAGAATTCCCGGTTCTCTCTGGATAGGGTGTAGTGTATAGTGGAATGAACACATACTCCGCATATACAGGTGTATAGAGAATTCCCGGTGCTCTCTGGATAGTGTGTAGTGTATAGTGGAATGAACACATACTCCACATATACAGGTGTATAGAGAATTCCCGGTGCTCTCTGGATAGTGTGTAGTGTATAGTGGAATGAACACATACTCCACATATACAGGTGTATAGAGAATTCCCGGTGCTCTCTGGATAGTGTGTAGTGTGTAGTGTATAGTAGAATGAACACATACTCCGCATATACAGGTGTATAGAGAATTCCCGGTCCTCTCTGGATAGGGTGTAGTGTATAGTGGAATGAACACATACTCCGCATATACAGGTGTATAGTGAATTCCCAGTGCTCTCTGGATAGGGTGTAGTGTATAGTGGAATGAACACATACTCCACATTTACAGGTGCATAGAGAATTCCCGGTGCTCTCTGGATAGTGTATAGTGGAATGAACACATACTCCGTATATACAGGTGTATAGAGAATTCCCGGTGCTCTCTGGATAGGGTGTAGTGTATAGTGGAATGAACACATACTCCGCATATACAGGTGTATAGAGAATTCCCGGTGCTCTCTGGATAGTGTGTAGTGTATAGTGGAATGAACACATACTCCACATATACAGGTGTATAGAGAATTCCCGGTGCTCTTTGGATAGTGTGTACTGTATAGTGGAATGAACACATACTCCGCATATACAAGTGTATAGAGAATTCCCGGTGCTCTCTGGATAGTGTGTAGTGGAATGAACACATACTCCGTATATACAGGTGTATAGAGAATTCCCGGTGCTCTCTGGATAGTGTATAGTGGAATGAACACATACTCCGTATATTTAGGTGTATAGAGAATTCCCGGTGCTCTCTGGATAGGGTGTAGTGTATAGTGGAATGAACACATACTCGGCATATACAGGTCTATAGAGAATTCCCGTGCTCTCTGGATAGGGTGTAGTTTATAGTGGAATAAACACATACTCGGCATATACAGGTGTATAGAGAATTACCGGTCCTTTCTGGATAGGGTGTAGTTTATAGTGGAATGAACACATACTCCGCATATACAGGTCTATAGAAAATTCCCGTGCTCTCTGGATAGGGTGTAGTGGAATGAACACATACTCGGCATATACAGTTGTATAGAGAATTCCCGGTCCTCTCTGGATAGTGTGTAGTGTATATTTTTTATGAAAAAGTCGCATGTTCTATTAAAAAGTCTCATAAGATAAGCATGGTCCTCACTGGAGTGAAATTGGGACTTTTTTGCGACTTTTTTAAATAGTCCCAATAGTAAATTTGTCTAGAGATTCATTTACATAAGAAAACACGCCCACTTTCAGAAAACTGGCGAGCATAGTGCAGAGCAGAAAAAAGTCGCAAATTTGTGCGCAGTTTTAGCGTTTGGGACTTTTTTGGGACTTTTTCACTCCATTATTCTGACTTGAGCTAATGATAAATCTGGCCCATACTCCGCATATACAGGTCTATAGAGAATTCCCGTGCTCTCTGGATAGGGTGTAGTGGAATGAACACATACTCGGCATATAAAGGTGTATAGCGAATTCCCGGTCCTCTCTGGATAGTGTGTAGTGTATAGTGGAATGAACACATACTCGGCATATACAGGTCTATAGAGAATTCCCGGTGCTATTTGGATAGTGTGTACTGTATAGTGGAATGAACACATACTCCGCATATACAAGTGTATAGAGAATTCCCGGTGCTCTCTGGATAGTGTGTAGTGGAATGAACACATACTCCGTATATACAGGTGTATAGAGAATTCCCGGTGCTCTCTGGATAGTGTATAGTGGAATGAACACATACTCCGTATATAGGTGTATAGAGAATTCCCGGTGCTCTCTGGATAGGGTGTAGTTTATAGTGGAATGAACACATACTCGGCATGTACAGGTCTATAGAGAATTCCCGTGCTCTCTGGATAGGGTGTAGTTTATAGTGGAATAAACACATACTCGGCATATACAGGTGTATAGAGAATTACCGGTCCTTTCTGGATAGGGTGTAGTTTATAGTGGAATGAACACATACTCCGCATATACAGGTCTATAGAAAATTCCCGTGCTCTCTGGATAGGGTGTAGTGGAATGAACACATACTCGGCATATACAGTTGTATAGAGAATTCCCGGTCCTCTCTGGATAGTGTGTAGTGTATAGTGGAATGAACACATACTCGGCATATACAGGTGTATAGAGAATTCCCGGTGCTCTCTGGATAGTGTGTACTGTATAGTGGAATGAACACATACTCGGCATATACAGGTGTATAGAGAATTCCCGGTGCTCTCTGGATAGTGTGTAGTGTATAGTAGAATGAACACATACTCTGCATATACAGGTGTATAGAGAATTCCCAGTGCTCTCTGGATAGGGTGTAGTTTATAGTGGAATGAACACATACTCCGCATATACAGGTGTATAGAGAATTCCCGTGCTCTCTGGATAGGGTGTAGTGGAATGAACACATACTCGGCATATACAGGTGTATAGAGAATTCCCGGTCCTCTCTGGATAGGGTGTAGTGTATAGTGGAATGAACACATACTCGGCATATACAGTTGTATAGAGAATTCCCGGTCCTCTCTGGATAGTGTGTAGTGTGTAGTGGAATGAACACATACTCCGTATATACAGGTGTATAGAGAATTCCCGGTGCTCTCTGGATAGTGTGTAGTGTATAGTAGAATGAACACATACTCCGCATATACAGGTGTATAGAGAATTCCCGGTCCTCTCTGGATAGGGTGTAGTGTATAGTGGAATGAACACATACTCCACATATACAGGTGTATAGAGAATTCCCGCTGCTCTCTGGATAGTGTGTAGTTTATAGTGGAATGAACACATACTCGGCATATACAGGTGTATAGAAAATTCCCGGTGCTCTCTGGATAGTGTGTAGTGTATAGTGGAATGAACACATACTCTGTATATACAGGTGTATAGAGAATTCCCGGTTCTCTCTGGATAGGGTGTAGTGTATAGTGGAATGAACACATACTCCGCATATACAGGTGTATAGAGAATTCCCGGTGCTCTCTGGATAGTGTGTAGTGTATAGTGGAATGAACACATACTCCACATATACAGGTGTATAGAGAATTCCCGGTGCTCTTTGGATAGTGTGTACTGTATAGTGGAATGAACACATATTTCGCATATACAGGTGTATAGAGAATTCCCGGTGCTCTCTGGATAGGGTGTAGTGTATAGTGGAATGAACACATACTCCGCATATACAGGTGTATAGAGAATTCCCGGTGCTCTCTGGATAGTGTGTAGTGTATAGTGGAATGAACACATACTCCACATATACAGGTGTATAGAGAATTCCCGGTGCTCTCTGGATAGTGTGTAGTGTATAGTGGAATCAACACATACTCTGCATATACAGGTGTATAGAGAATTCCTGGTCCTCTCTGGATAGTGTGTAGTGTGTAGTGGAATGAACACATACTCCACATATACAGGTGTATAGAGAATTCCCGGTGCTCTCTGGATAGTGTGTAGTGTATAGTGGAATGAACACATACTCCGCATATACAGGTGTATAGAGAATTCCTGGTCCTCCCTGGATAGTGTGTAGTGTATAGTGGAATGAACACATACTCCGCATATACAGGTGTATAGAGAATTCCTGGTCCTCTCTGGATAGTGTGTAGTGTATAGTCGAATGAACACATACTCTGCATATACAGGTGTATAGAGAATTCCTGGTCCTCCCTGGATAGTGTGTAGTGTATAGTGGAATGAACACATACTCCGCATATACAGGTGTATAGAGAATTCCTGGTCCTCTCTGGATAGTGTGTAGTGTATAGTGGAATGAACACATACTCCGCATATACAGGTGTATAGAGAATTCCCG
This sequence comes from Bufo bufo, assembly GCF_905171765.1. Lineage (NCBI taxonomy): Eukaryota > Metazoa > Chordata > Amphibia > Anura > Bufonidae > Bufo > Bufo bufo. The sequence continues at coordinate 310,801,140 of NC_053391.1, forward strand.
GTGCTCTCTGGATAGTGTATAGTGGAATGAACACATACTCCACATATACAGGTGTATAGAGAATTCCCGGTGCTCTTTGGATAGTGTGTAGTGTATAGTGGAATGAACACATACTCCGCATATACAGGTGTATAGAGAATTCCCGGTGCTCTCTGGATAGTGTGTAGTGTGTAGTGGAATGAACACATACTCCGCATATACAGGTGTATAGAGAATTCCAGGTGCTCTCTGGATAGTGTGTAGTGTATAGTGGAATGAACACATACTCCGCATATACAGGTGTATAGAGAATTCCCAGTGCTCTCTGGATAGTGTGTAGTGTATAGTGGAATGAACACATACTCCACATATACAGGTGTATAGTGAATTCCCGGTGCTCTCTGGATAGGGTGTAGTTTATAGTGGAATGAACACATACTCCGCATATACAGGTGTATAGAGAATTCCCGTGCTCTCTGGATAGTGTGTAGTGTGTAGTGGAATGAACACATACTCTGCATATACAGGTGTATAGAGAATTCCCGGTGCTCTCTGGATAGTGTGTACTATATAGTGGAATGAACACATACTCCGCATATACAGGTGTATAGAGAATTCCCGGTGCTCTCTGGATAGTGTATAGTGGAATGAACACATACTCCGCATATACAGGTGTATAGAGAATTCCCTGTACTCTCTGGGTAGTGTGTAGTGTATAGTGGAATAAACACATACTCCGCATATACAGGTCTATAGAGAATTCCCGGTGCTTTCTGGATAGTGTGTAGTGTATAGTGGAATGAACACATACTCCACATATACAGGTGTATAGAGAATTCCCGGTGCTCTCTGGATAGTGTGTAGTGTATTGTGGAATGAACACATACTCCACATATACAGGTGTATAGAGAATTCCCGGTGCTTGAGGAGGATGAACAGCATATATAAACTTTACAAAAAAAATAAAGGGAACACTAAAATACCACATCCTAGATCTTAATGAATGAAATGTTCCCGTTGTAAATCTTTATTTATTACATAGTGGAATGCGTTGAGAACAATAAAACATAAAAATGATCAATGCAAATCAAAATTAATATCCCATGGAGGTCTGGATTTGTAATGATACTCAAAATCAAAGTGGAAAATCAAATTTCAGGCTGATCAAACCTCAGTGGAAATGCCTCAAGACAAGGAAATGAGGCTTAGTAGTGTGTGTGGCCTCCACGTGCCTGTATGACCTCCCTATAATGCCTGGGCATGCTCCTGATGAGGCGGCAGATGTTCTCCTGAATGATCTCCTCCCAGATCTGGATTAAAGCATCAGTCAACTCCTGGACAGTCTGTGGTGCAACGTGGCATTGGTGGATGGAACGAGACAGGTCTGGGGAACGGGCAGGCCAGTCCACAGCATCAAAGCCTTCATCATGCAGGAACTGCTGACACACTTCAGCCACATAAGGCCTAGCATTGTCATGCATCAGAAGGAACCCAGATCCCACTGCACCTGCATATGTTCTCACAATGGGTCTGAGGATCTCATCCCGGTACATAATGGCAGTCAGGGTACCTCTGGCTAGCACATGGAAGGCTGTCCGGCCCTCCAAAAAAATGCCTCCCCACACCATTACTGACCCACTGCCAAACCGGTCATGCTGGAGGATTTTGCAGGCAGCAGAACGTTCTCCACGGCGTCTCCTGACTCTGTCACGTCTGTCACATGTGTTCAGTCGGCACCTGCTCTCATCTGTGAAGAGGACAGGGCGCCAATGTCAAATCTGCCAATCTTGGTGTTCTCTGGCAAATGCCAAACACCCTGTACGGTGCTGGGCTGTAAGCACAACACTGACTTGTGGACGTCGGGCCCTCATAGAGTCTGTTTCTGACCGTTTGAGCAGAAACATGGATATTAGTGGCCTGCTGGAGGTCATTTTGCAGGGCTCTGGCACCTTTGCTCCTCCTGTTCCTCCTTGCACAAAGGAGGAGGTAGTGGTCCTGCTGCTGGGTTGTTGCCCTCTTACGGTCCCCTTCACGTGTACTGGCCTGTCTTCTGGTATCTGTTCCATACTCTGGACACTGTGCTGACAGACACAGCTAACCTTCTTGCCACAGCTCACATTATGTGCAATACAGGTCCTTCTCAAAAAATTAGCATATTGTGATAAAGTTCATTATTTTCTGTAATGTACTGATAAACATTAGACTTTCATATATTTTAGATTCATTACACACAACTGAAGTAGTTCAAGCCTTTTCTTGTTTTAATATTGATGATTTCGGCATTCAGCTCATGAAAACCCAAAATTCCTATCTCAAAAAATTAGCATATTTCATCTGACCAATAAAAGAAAAGTGTTTTTAATACAAAAAAAGTCAACCTTCAAATAATTAAGTTCAGTTATGCACTCAATACTTGGTCGGGAATCCTTTTGCAGAAATGACTGCTTCAATGCGGCGTGGCATGGAGGCAATCAGCCTGTGGCACTGCTGAGGTGTTATGGAGGCCCAGGATGCTTCGATAGCGGCCTTAAGCTCATCCAGAGTGTTGGGTCTTGCGTCTCTCAACTTTCTCTTCCCAATATCCCACAGATTCAATATGGGGTTCAGGTCAGGAGAGTTGGCAGGCCAATTGAGCACAGTAATACCATGGTCAGTAAACCATTTACCAGTGGTTTTGGCACTGTGAGCAGGTGCCAGGTCGTGCTGAAAAATGAAAAATGGGCTACAGGTGCCGCATTCCCCAGGTCAAGCCACTTTTGAACCAGAAACAGCGGCAGAAGCGCCTGACCTGGGCTACAGAGAAGCAGCACTGGACTGTTGCTCAGTGGTCCAAAGTACTTTTTTCGGATGAAAGCAAATTTTGCATGTCATTCGGAAATCAAGGTGCCAGAGTCTGGAGGAAGACTGGGGAGAGGGAAATGCCAAAATGCCTGAAGTCCAGTGTCAAGTACCCACAGTCAGTGATGGTCTGGGGTGCCATGTCAGCTGCTGGTGTTGGTCCACTGTGTTTTATCAAGGGCAGGGTCAATGCAGCTAGCTATCAGGAGATTTTGGAGCACTTCATGCTTCCATCTGCTGAAAATCTTTATGGAGACGAAGATTTCATTTTTCAGCACGACCTGGCACCTGCTCACAGTGCCAAAACCACTGGTAAATGGTTTACTGACCATGGTATTACTGTGCTCAATTGGCCTGCCAACTCTCCTGACCTGAACCCCATAGAGAATCTCTGGGATATTGGGAAGAAAAAGTTGAGAGACGCAAGACCCATCACTCTGCATGAGCTTAAGGCCGCTATCGAAGCATCCTGGGCCTCCATAACACCTCAGCAGTGCCACAGGCTGATTGCCTCCATGCCACGCCGCATTGAAGCAGTCATTTCTGCAAAAGGATTCCCGACCAAGTATTGAGTGCATAACTGAACTTAATTATTTGAAGGTTGACTTTTTTTGTATTAAAAACACTTTTCTTTTATTGGTCGGATGAAATATGCAAATTTTTTGAGATAGGAATTTGGGGTTTTCATGAGCTGTATGCCAAAATCATCAATATTAAAACAAGAAAAGGCTTGAACTACTTCAGTTGTGTGTAATGAATCTAAAATATATGAAAGTCTAATGTTTATCAGTACATTAGAGAAAATAATGAACTTTATCACAATATGCTAATTTTTTGAGAAGGACCTGTATATGGATGAGCGGCACTACCTGAGCAACTTCTGTGGGTTGTAGACACCACCTCATGCTACCTCTAGGGGTGAGAGCAATGACAAAATGCAAAAAGGATGAAAACAGAGACATGGTCTGTGGTCACCACCTGCAGAACCACTCCTTTACAGGGGTTGTCTTACTAATTGTCTATCATTTCTACCTGTTGTCTGTTCAATTTGCACAACAGCAGGAGAAATTCATTCACAATCAGTGTTGCTTCATAACGGGACAGGTTGATTTCACAGCAGTGTGATTGACTTGGAGTTACATTGTGTTGTTTAATCCCTTCAGGACCCTTCCATTTTTCACTTTAAAGTGAACCTGTCACCTTTCAAAACCATCCCAGGCAGGCAGCAGTACCTGCGCGTAGCCAGCAGTGTGTTTCTGATGATGCCTTTCTTCCTGAAGGCAGATGCAGCAAAAGTACTGAAAACGTTGTTGTATCCCCTGCCCGACGCGCTTCTCCACACATGCTTAAAGTCACGGAGGCAGCGGCCTCCTTGCTTCAAGTCATGGTAACCGCGCCCCCTTCCCTGCCCCTTCGCTGTGACTGACAGCGCTTATGCAGAGAGTTCGGCTGCCTTTGCCGAACAGCCGGCTTTCAGTCACAGCAAAGTTTACCGTGACTTGAAGCAAGGAGGCCGCTGCCTCCGTGACTTCAAGCCTGACTAGAGAAGTGCGCCGGGCAGGGGATAAAACAACGTTTTCAGTACTTTTGCTGCATCTGCCTTTAGGAAGAAAGGAATCATCAGAAACACACTGCTGGCTACGCGCAGGTACTGCTGGCGGCATGGGATGGTTTTGGGAGGTGACAGGTTCACTTTAAAGTGAAAAATGGCAGGGTCCTGAAGGGGTTAAACAACACAATGTAACTCCAAGTCAATCACACTGCTGTGAAATCAACCTGTCCAGTTATGAAGCAACATTGATTGTGACTCAATTTCTCCTGCAGTTGTGCAAATTGCAGATAGGATGCGGACCCATTCATGTCAATGGGTCCGCAAAAAACGTGGACAGCACACAGTGTGCTGTCCGCATCAGTATGTCTGTTCCGTTGCCCCGCAAAAAAAATAGTGCTTGTCCTATTTTTTTCTAGTTTGCGGACAAGGATAGGCATTATTACAATGGATCCGCAAAAAAAACGCATCCGCAAAAAAAAAGGATGCCATACGGAACGTCATCAGTTTATTTTATGGACCGCAAAACACATACGGTCGTGTGCATGTAGCCTAATTCTGTAGTTCACAGAAACACCCCATATGTGGTCGTAAACTACTGTATGGCCACATGGCAGGGCTCAGAAGGAAAGGAACGCCATATGGTTTTTGGAAGGCAGATTTCATTGGGATAATTTTAAGTTGGCATGTCACATTTGAAGACCCCCTTATACACCCCTATAGTAAAAACTCCCCAAAAAAGTATCCCTATTTTGGAAACTACGGGATAAGGTGGCAGTTTTGTTGGTACTATTTTAGGGTACATATGATTTTTGGTTTCTCTATATTACACTTTTTGTGAGGCAAGGCAACAAAAAATAGCTGTTTTGGCACCGTTTTTATTTTTATTTTTTTACAATATTCATCTGACAGGTTGGATCATGTGCTATTTTCATAGAGCAGGTTGTTACAGATGTGACAATACCAAATATGACAACTTTTTTGGGTTGTTTGTTTCAGTTTTACATAATAAAGCATTTTGGAAAAAACATTTTTTTTAGTGTCTCCAAATTCTGAAAGCCATAGTTTTTTTTATGTTTTAGGCGACTGTCTTATGTAGGCGCTCATTTTTTCGGTATGAGATGACAGTTTGATTGGTACTATTTTAGGGTGCATATGACTTTTTGATCGCTTGGTATTCCACTTTTTGTGATGTAAGGTGACAAAAATATGATTGTTTTAGCACAGTTTTTATTTTATTTTTTCTACGCCGTTCAGGTAAGGGGGTGGATCATGTGATATATATTTGTAGAGCCGGTCGTTACAAATGTGGCAATACCCAATATGTCTGGTTTTATTTTTTTATTTTGTGATTATTTTTTTTAAACTTTCTTTTTTTTAATTATGAAAAATACATTTTTTAAACTTTTTTTTTTAAACTTTTTATTTTTGTCCCACTCTGGAACTTCAACTTCTGGGGTCTGATCCCCTCTGCAATGCATTACAATACAACCTGTATTGTAATACATTGGCTGTCAGCTTTTATGCTGACAGCCTGCCTGTGAGACCCAGCCTAAGGGCTGGATCTCACAGGCTTCCGTAGAAGGCATCGCGCACCAGTACTCTCCGTGAACCCTCTGCATGCCGCTTTCAGCTTTGACCGCGGCATACAAGGGGTTAATACGCCGGCATCAGTGTTTTCACCAATGCTGGCGTATGCAGCAGGGGCCCGGCTGTCAGTGACTGCCAGGTCCATGTTGCTGATCGGGCGGACGCAGCTCCTGCACCCACCCGATCAGCCCGCCGTACATGTACGGCGCTGGTCCTTAAAGGGGTTCTGCAGTTTGTTTAAACTGATGTTCTATCCTCTGGATAGATCAGCATCTGATCGGCGGGGGTCCAACACCCGGGGCCCCTGCCAATCAGCTGTTTGAGAAGGCAGCGGAGCAGGCAGTAGCGCCGCGGCCTTCTCACTGTTTATCACAGGCCAAGTGACGTCACGACTAGTATCAACTGGCCTGGGCGCGGCTAAGCTCCATTCAAGTGAACAGAGCTTAGCCCCGTCACTGGGCCGGCGATAAACAGTAAAAAGGCCGCAGCGCTCCTGGAGAGCCGCTGCCTTTTCAAACAGCTGATCTGTGGGGGTCCCGGGTGTCGGACCCCCGCCGATCAGATGCTGATGATCTATCCAGAGGATAGATTATCAGTTTAAACAAACTGCAGAACCCCTTTAACCACCTCCGGACCGCCGAACACAGCGACGCGTCCTGGAGGTGGTTGATTGATTCCGCCTGGACGCGCCGGCACGTCCTCTCGCGAGACGCGAGATTTCCTGTGAACGCGCGCACACAGGCGCGCGCGTTCACAGGAACGGAAGGTAAGCGAGTGGATCTCCAGCCTGCCAGCGGCGATCGTTCGCTGGCAGGCTGGAGATGTGTTTTTTTTAACCCCTAACAGGTATATTAGACGCTGTTTTGATAACAGCGTCTAATATACCTGCTACCTGGTCCTCTGGTGGTCCCCTTTGTTTGGATCGACCACCAGAGGACACAGGTAGCTCAGTAATATGTAGCACCAAGCACCACACTACACTACACCCCCCCCCCCCGTCACTTATTAACCCCTTATTCACCCCAGATCACCCCATATAGACTCCCTGATCACCCCCCTGTCATTGATAACCCCTGTAAGGCTCCATTCAGACATCCGTATGATTTTTACGGATCCACTGATAGATGGATCGGATCCGCAAAACACATACGGACGTCTGAATGGAGCCTTACAGGGGAGTGATCAATTACCGGGGATATCCCCCCATATAGACTCCCTGATCACCCCCCTGTCATTGATCACCCCCCTGTAAGGCTGCATTTAGATGTCCGTATGATTTTTACGGATCCACTGATACATGGATCGGATCCGCAAAACGCATACGGACATCTGAATGCAGCCTTACAGGGGGGTGATCAATGACAGGGGGTGATCACCCCAAATAGACTCCCTGATCACCCCCCTGTCATTGATCACCCCCCTGTCATTCTGCATTCAGATGTCCGTATGATTTTTACGGATCCACTGATACATGGATCGGATCCGCAAAACACATACGGACATCTGAATGCAACCTTACAGGGGGGTGATCAATGACAGGGGGTGATCACCCCATATAGACTCCCTGATCACCCCCCTGTCATTGATCACCCCCCTGTCATTCTGCATTCAGATGTCCGTATGATTTTTACGGATCCACTGATACATGGTTCGGATCCGCAAAACACATACGGACATCTGAATGGAGCCTTATAGGGGGGTGATCAATGACAGGGGGGTGATCACCCCATATAGACTCCCTGATCACCCCCCTGTCATTGATCACCCCCCTGTCATTGATCACCCCCCTGTCATTGATCACCCCCTGTCATTGATCACCCCCCTGTAAGGCTCCATTCAGACATTTTTTTGGCCCAAGTTAGCGGAAATATATATATTTTTTCTTACAAAGTCTCATATTCCACTAACTAACTAACAGGGGAGTGATCAATGACGGAGGTGATCACCCCATATAGACTCCCTGATCACCCCCCTGTCATTGATCACCCCCCTGTAAGGCTGCATTTAGATGTCCGTATGATTTTTACGGATCCACTGATACATGGATCGGATCCGCAAAACGCATACGGACATCTGAATGCAGCCTTACAGGGGGGTGATCAATGACAGGGGGTGATCACCCCATATAGACTCCCTGATCACCCCCCTGTCATTGATCACCCCCCTGTCATTGATCACCCCCCTGTAAGGCTGCATTCAGATGTCCGTATGATTTTTACGGATCCACTGATACATGGATCGGATCCGCAAAACACATACGGACATCTGAATGCAACCTTACAGGGGGGTGATCAATGACAGGGGGTGATCACCCCATATAGACTCCCTGATCACCCCCCTGTCATTGATCACCCCCCTGTCATTGATCACTCCCCTGTAAGGCTGCATTCAGATGTCCGTATGATTTTTACGGATCCACTGATACATGGTTCGGATCCGCAAAACACATACGGACATCTGAATGGAGCCTTATAGGGGGGTGATCAATGACAGGGGGGTGATCACCCCATATAGACTCCCTGATCACCCCCCTGTCATTGATCACCCCCCTGTCATTGATCACCCCCCTGTAAGGCTCCATTCAGACATTTTTTTGGCCCAAGTTAGCGGAAATATATATTTTTTTTCTTACAAAGTCTCATATTCCACTAACTTGTGTCAAAAAATAAAATCTCACATGAACTCCCCATACCCCTCACGGAATCCAAATGCGTAAAAATATTTTGACATTTATATTCCAGACTTCTTCTCACGCTTTAGGGCCCCTAGAATGCCAGGGCAGTATAAATACCCCACATGTGACCCCATTTCGGAAAGAAGACACCCCAAGGTATTCCGTGAGGGGCATATTGAGTCCATGAAAGATTGAAATTTTTGTCCCAAGTTAGCGGAAAGGGAGACTTTGTGAGAAAAATAAATATCAATTTCCGCTAACTTGTGCCAAGAAAAAATACATTTCTATGAACTCGCCATGCCCCTCATTGAATACCTTGGGGTGTCTTCTTTCCAAAATGGGGTCACATGTGGGGTATTTATACTGCCCTGGCATTCTAGGGGCCCTAAAGCGTGAGAAGAAGTCTGGGATCCAAATGTCTAAAAATGCCCTCATAAAAGGAATGTGGGCCCCTTTGCGCATCTAGGCTGCAAAAAAGTGTCACACATCTGGTATCGCCGTACTCAGGAGAAGTTGGGCAATGTGTTTTGGGGTGTCATTTTACATATACCCATGCTGGGTGAGATAAATATCTTGGTCAAATGCCAACTTTGTATAAAAAATGGGAAAAGTTGTCTTTTGCCGAGATATTTCTCTCACCCAGCATGAGTATATGTGTCACGGCTGTATGTGAGCAACAATAGTATACACAGTAAAAGAGCTACTGACCGGACCCAAACTAGGGAGGATAAAGGGTGACCCCTGTCAGACCCTCAAAGCTCTTCCTATTCTGCTAAAGCACATGCCCGGATCCAAATGGCGGAACGAGGCATGCCCACGTGCCTAAGACTGATGACCACTGTAACCCCTACAATAGTGGAAGGGGCACGGCCACCGGTGCCCTACTCAGTATATGGAGGGAACCTTGGCCACCTCAGATCCAGTCAGAAAATAATCAGGTACACAACAATGTCGGTACACTTAGCTGAAGGTGTTGCAGCCGCAGAGAAGACGAATCCAAGGACAGCTGGCAATATCCGGAGTGCTTGCTGCAGCAGAACACAGGTCCAGTGAACTGATAGCTACAAGTGAAGATACTAAAGCAAGAGCTACAACTGAAATGAGAACTATAATCCACGCCCTACAATAGGAGGAGGGGTGATATAAAGAGCGGGAAATCAAACGCATGAGGAACAGCTGGGAGGAAGGAAACCAAAAGTAAACAGAGCAGTGAGAACTCCTCCCAGCTCTAGTAGTGACATCATCACAGGGGGGGAGAAACAGAGCTGTGAGAACGTCCCAAAGCTCTGGTAGTGACAGTACCCCCCCTCTACGGGTGGACTCCGGACACCCAGGACCCACCTTCTCAGGATGAGCCCTATGAAATGCCCTGATGAGGCGAGTGGCTTTAATGTCCGACACCGGAACCCACATCCTCTCCTCAGGACCATAACCCTTCCAATGAACGAGGTACTGAAGAGAACCGCGGACAATGCGAGAGTCCACAATTCTGGAAACCTCAAACTCCAGATTGCCATCAACCAAAATCGGAGGAGGAGGCAAAGAGGAGGGTACCGTGGGCTGGACATATGGTTTTAAGAGAGATCTGTGAAATACATTATGTATCTTCCAAACCCGTGGAAGATCAAGACGGAAGGCAACAGGATTGATGACTGACAAGATTTTATTAGGCCCAATAAACTTGGGACCCAATTTCCAGGAGGGAACCTTCAGTTTAATATTTCTTGTAGACAACCACACCAGATCACCCACATTCAGGTCCGGACCAGGCACACGTCTCTTATCAGCCACACGCCTATACCTCTCACTCATCTTTTTAAGATTACTCTGAATCTTTTGCCAAATGGTAGACAAAGACGAGGAAAATCTCTCCTCCTCAGGTACACCAGAAAGAGCCCCTCCCGAGAATGTCCCAAACTGCGGATGGAACCCATATGCACCAAAGAATGGTGACTTATCAGAAGATTCCTGACGACAGTTGTTCAGAGCAAACTCAGCAAGAGGGAGAAATGAACACCAATCCTCCTGGTTCTCTGCCACAAAACAGCGCAAATATGTCTCCAGATTCTGATTGAGGCGCTCAGTCTGACCATTCGACTGCGGGTGAAAAGCAGAAGAGAAGGACAGCCGAACCCCCAGGCGAGAACAGAAAGCCTTCCAGAACCTGGACACAAACTGCGTGCCTCTATCGGAAACAATATCAGAGGGAATGCCGTGCAATTTAACAATATGGTCGACAAAAGCTTGCACCAACGTTTTAGCATTGGGTAAACCAGGGAAAGGTACGAAATGAGCCATCTTGCTAAAACGGTCCACCACCACCAGGATCACTGACTTCCCCGAGGAACGAGGAAGATCCGTGATAAAGTCCATGGACAGGTGTGTCCAAGGACGGGAAGGTATGGGTAACGGGAGAAGGGAACCTGAAGGCCGTGAACGAGGGACCTTAGCGCGAGCGCACGTCTCACAAGCAGCCACAAAACCCTCCACCGACTTACGAAGAGCCGGCCACCAAAATCTCAGAGCAATGAGATCTACCGTGGCTCTACTCCCGGGGTGACCAGCAAGAACCGTATCATGATGCTCCTTAAAGAGTTTGTGACGTAGCTCAGGAGGCACGAACAACTTCCCAGAAGGACAACGGGCAGGTGCCTCAGTCTGGGCAGCCTGGACCTCGGCCTCCAAATCGGAATATAGAGCAGAAACAACTACCCCCCCTGCCAAAATGGGACCCGGGTCCTCGGAGTTTCCTCCTCCCGGAAAACAGCGAGAGAGAGCATCAGCCTTCACATTTTTTATCCCAGGTCGGAATGTAACAACAAAATTGAATCTGGAGAAGAACAGAGACCATCTGGCCTGTCTCGGATTCATACGCCTGGCCGACTCCAAGTATGCCAGATTCTTATGGTCGGTAAAAACGGTGATAGGGTGCCTGGCCCCCTCCAACCAATGGCGCCATTCCTCGAAAGCCAACTTGATGGCCAACAACTCCCTATCTCCCACATCATAGTTTCTCTCTGCCGGGGAGAGTTTTTTAGAGAAAAAGGCACAGGGTCGCCATTTGGCAGGAGAAGGGCCCTGGGACAAAATCGCACCCACACCCACCTCGGAAGCATCCACCTCAACAATAAAAGGTAAGGAAACATCGGGATGCACCAAGACGGGAGCAGACGCAAAACTCTCTTTAATCTTAGAAAAGGCTGCAAGCGCCTCCTCCGACCAAGAGAAAAAATCCGCCCCCTTTTTTGTCATGTCAGTAAGGGGTTTGACAACAGAGGAATAATTCAAAATGAACTTTCTGTAATAGTTCGCAAAACCCAGAAAGCGCATCAATGCCTTCTGATTCACAGGAAGCTCCCACTCAAGTACAGCACGGACCTTCTCCGGATCCATGCGAAAACCAGAAGCAGAGAGGAGAAAACCCAGAAATTGAATCTCCGATACCATAAAAAGACATTTCTCCAGCTTGGCGTACAATTTATTTTCCCGCAGAATCTGCAGAACCTGAAAAAGATGATCCTGATGGGTCTGAACATCAGGGGAAAAAATCAAAATATCATCAAGATACACCAATACAAATTTCCCCATTAAATGGTAGAAAATACTATTAACAAAATGCTGAAAGACGGCCGGAGCATTCATCAGGCCGAAAGGCATAACGAGATTCTCGAAATGCCCGTTAGGGGTATTAAAGGCCGTTTTCCATTCATCCCCCTCTCTGACCCTGACCAGGTTGTACGCGCCTCTCAAATCCAATTTGGAAAACACATTGGTACCAACAATTTGGTTGAAGAGGTCCGGGATCAGAGGAAGGGGATAGGGATCGCGAATCGTGATACGGTTCAGCTCCCTAAAATCTAGGCAAGGTCTCAGAGAGCCATCTTTTTTTTTAACAAAAAAAAAACCCGCGGCCACAGGTGACTTTGAGGGACGAATATGCCCCTTCTCGAGACTCTCGGAGATATAAGTTCGCATTGCGATTCTTTCCGGTTGTGAGAGACTGTAGAGGCGTGCTTTTGGCAGCTTGGCGCCGGGAATGAGGTTAATGGGACAGTCAAACTCCCGGTGAGGAGGTAGCTCCTGAACACCGCTCTCGGAAAACACGTCCGAGAAATCAGAGAGAAATGATGGCACAGTTTTAGTAGACACCTCTGCAAAAGTCGCTGTGAGACAATTCTCTCTACAAAAGTCACTCCACTCATTTATTTGCCTTCCTTGCCAATCAATAGTGGGGTTATGTCTAGTGAGCCAGGGTAACCCCAAAACTAGAGGAGAAGGCAATCCGTTAAGGACAAAACAAGATATATCCTCCACATGAGTGTCACCTACAGCTAGCCGGATATTGTGAACAATGCCCTTCAGAGATCTCTGTGAGAGTGGAGCAGAGTCAATAGCAAAACAGGTATATCCTTTTCTAATGTGCAAACCTGAAAACCATGCATGGCTACAAATTGAGTGTCAATAAGATTGACGGCCGCTCCACTATCGACAAAAATCTCACAAGAAATGACTTTGCTCTCTAGCGCCACCCTGGCAGACAGGAGAAAACGGGAACTGCAGGTCAGAGGAAAAGCATCCATTCCTACATCAACTTTGCCCAAAGTAGCAGATGAAGCAGAACTTGATGATTTACCTTTTGAGGTTTTTCTCTTATTATCGCTCTTAGTACAGTTCAAGAATCTCCTAGAGGGACAAACATTTGCCAAATGACCTATGCCCCCACAACAAAAACACACCATACTCTGAGGACTAAATCCTCTTTTATCAGGGGCAAGTCGACCTAGCTGCATGGGCTCATCCTCAGAGGGGAGCGAGACAGGATGAGGCCCCTGCACACTGAATGAGTCCGCACCACTGCCCCTAGACTGACAATGGCTGGACAGAGAGGTCTCGTTTCTTTCTCTTAGACGCCTGTCAAGGCGTACCGCCAATGACATGGCAGACTCTAAGGACGTTGGTCTCTCATGGAAAGCAAACGCATCTTTCAATCTCTCTGAGAGACCATGACAGAACTGACTCCGGAGTGCAGCATCATTCCAACCTGAATCAGCTGCCCATCTCCGAAATTCAGAACAATAAAGCTCCGCAGACAGTTTGTTCTGGCATAAAACACGTAAGTTAGATTCGGCCAGAGCAACACGATCCGGGTCATCATAAATCTGCCCCAGGGCCACAAAAAATCTTTCCACGGATCGAAGGGAGGGATCCCCTGATGGCAGCGAAAAAGCCCAAGTCTGAGCATTACCCCTGAGCAGGGAGATGACAATCCTCACCCTCTGCTCCTCCTTACCAGAGGAGTGGGGACACAAGCAAAAATGGAGTTTGCATGCCTCTCTGAAGCGAACAAAATTCTCACTGCCCCCGGAGAACGTTTCCGGAAGTGAGACCTTTGGCTCGCAACAGACTCCATGAGCCGGAGCAGAGCCCAATGCTTGAAGCTGAGTCATAGATTGACGGAGATCCGCTACTTCCAAAGAAAGACCCTGCATGCAGTCAACCAGGCCAGAAAGCGGATCCATGTAAAAAAAGGACGGTTTTGCTGGATTATAATGTCACGGCTGTATGTGAGCAACAATAGTATACACAGTAAAAGAGCTACTGACCGGACCCAAACTAGGGAGGATAAAGGGTGACCCCTGTCAGACCCTCAAAGCTCTCCCTATTCTGCTAAAGCACATGCCCGGATCAAAATGGCGGAACGAGGCATGTCCACGTGCCTAAGACTGATGACCACTGTAACCCCTACAATAGTGGAAGGGGCACGGCCACCGGTGCCCTACTCAGTATATGGAGGGAACCGTGGCCACCTCAGATCCAGTCAGAAAATAATCAGGTACACAACAATGTCGGTACACTTAGCTGAAGGTGTTGCAGCCGCAGAGAAGACCGATCCAAGGACAGCTGGCAATATCCGGAGTGCTTGCTGCAGCAGAACACAGGTCCAGTGAACTGATAGCTACAAGTGAAGATACTAAAGCAAGAGCTACAACTGAAATGAGAACTATAATCCACGCCCTACAATAGGAGGAGGGGTGATATAAAGAGCGGGAAATCAAACGCATGAGGAACAGCTGGGAGGAAGGAAACCAAAAGTAAACAGAGCAGTGAGAACTCCTCCCAGCTCTAGTAGTGACATCATCACAGGGGTGGAGAAACAGAGCTGTGAGAACGTCCCAAAGCTCTGGTAGTGACAATATGTAAAAAGACACCCCAAAACACATTGCCCAACTTCTCCTGAATACGGCGATACCACATGTGTGACACTTTTTTGCAGCCTAGGTGGGCAAAGGGGCCCACATTCCAATGAGCACCTTTCGGATTTCACAGGTCATTTACCTACTTACCACACATTAGGGCCCCTAGAATGCCAGGGCAGTATAACTACCCCACAAGTTACCCCATTTTGGAAAGAAGACACCCCAAGGTATTCCGTGAGGGGCATGGCGAGTTCCTAGAATTTTTAATTTTTTGTCACAAGTTAGCGGAAAATGATGATTTTTTTTTATTTTATTTTTTTTCCTTACAAAGTCTCATATTCCACTAACTTGTGACAAAAAATAAAAACTTCCATGAACTCACTATGCCCATCACGGAATACCTTGGGGTGTCTTCTTTCCAAAATGGGGTCACTTGTGGGGTAGTTATACTGCCCTGGCATTTTAGGGGCCGAATGCGTGAGAAGTGGTTTGAAATCAAAATCTGTAAAAAATGGCCGGTGAAATCCGAAAGGTGCTCTTTGGAATGTGGGCCCCTTTGCCCACCTAGGCTGCAAAAAAGTGTCACACATCTGGTATCTCCGTACACATCTGGTATCCCCGTACTCAGGAGAAGTCTTTTTACATATACCCATGCTGGGTGAGAGAAATATCTTGGCAAAAGACAACTTTTCCCATTTTTTTATACAAAGTTGGCATTTGACCGAGATATTTATCTCACCCAGCATGGGTATATGTAAAATGACCCCCCAAAACACATTGCCCAACTTCTCCTGAGTACGGGGATACCAGATGTGTGACACTTTTTTGCAGCCTAGGTGGGCAAAGGGGCCCACATTCCAAAGAGCACCTTTTGGATTTCACCGGCCATTTTTTACAGATTTTGATTTCAAACTACTTACCACACATTAGGGCCCCTAGAATCCCAGGGCAGTATAACTACCCCACAAGTGACCCCATTTTGGAAAGAAGACACCCCAAGGTATTCGCTGATGGGCATAGTGAGTTCATGGAAGTTTTTATTTTTTGCCACAAGTTAGTGGAATATGAGACTTTGTAAGAAAAAAAAAAAAAATATATCATTTTCCGCTAACTTGTGACAAAAAATAAAAAATTCTAGGAACTCGCCATGCCCCTCACGGAATACCTTGGGGTGTCTTCTTTCCAAAATGGGGTCACTTGTGGAGTAGTTATACTGCCCTGGCATTCTAGGGGCCCAAATGTGTGGGAAGTATTTTAAAATCAAAATGTGTAAAAAATGGCCGGTGAAATCCGAAAGGTGCTCTTTGGAATGTGGGCCCCTTTGCCCATCTAGGCTGCAAAAAAGTGTCACACATGTGGTATCTCCGTACTCAGGAGAAGTTGGGCAATGTGTTTTGGGGTGTCATTTTACATATACCCATGCTGGGTGAGATAAATATCTTGGTCAAATGCCAACTTTGTATAAAACAATTGGAAAAGTTGTCTTTTGCCAAGATATTTATCTCACCCAGCATGGGTATATGTAAAATGACACCCCAAAGCACATTGCCCAAGTTCTCCTGAGTACGGAGATACCACATGTGTGACACTTTATTGCAGCCTAGGTGGGCAAAGGGGCCCACATTCCAAAGAGCACCTTTCGGATTTCACCGGCCATTTTTTACAGATTTAGATTTCAAACTACTTAGCACACATTTGGGCCCCTAGAATGCCAGGGCAGTATAACTACCCCACAAGTGACCCCATTTTGGAAAGAAGACACCCCAAGGTATTCGCTGATGGGCATAGTGAGTTCATGGAAGTTTTTATTTTTTGTCACAAGTTAGTGGAATATGAGACTTTGTAAGAAAAAAAAAATTTTTTTTTAAAATCATCATTTTCCGCTAACTTGTGACAAAAAATAAAAAGTTCTATGAACTCACTATGTCCATCAGCGAATACCTTAGGGTGTGTACTTTCCAAAATGGGGTCATTTGTGGGGTGTTTGTACTGCCCTGGGCATTGTAGAACCTCAGGAAACATGACAGGTGCTCAGAAAGTCAGAGCTGCTTCTAAAAGCGGAAATTCACATTTTTGTACCATAGTTTGTAAACGCTATAACTTTTACCCAAACCATTTTTTTTTTTACCCAAACATTTTTTTTTTTATCAAAGACATGTAGAACAATACATTTAGAGCAAAATTTATATATGGATGTCGTTTTTTTTTGCAAAATTTTACAACTGAAAGTGAAAAATGACATTTTTTTTGCAAAAAAAATCGTTAGATTTCGATTAATAACAAAAAAAGTTAAAATGTCAGCAGCAATGAAATATCACCAAATGAAAGCTCTATTAGTGAGAAGAAAAGGAGGTAAAATTCATTTGGGTGGTAAGTTGCATGACCGAGCAATAAACGGTTAAAGTAGTGTAGGTCAGAAGTGTAAAAAGTGGCCTGGTCATTAAGGGTGTTTAAGCTATAGGGGCTGAGGTGGTTAAATCCACCAGCGCCGTAAGGGGTTAAGTGTTCTCTTTTTTGTTGTTGAGCAGTGTGCATAGTTATAGTGGAATGAGCACAAACTTGTTCATTCCAATGTAGCCTACACATATATCCTGTGTATTCACTGTATAATAAGCACAGGGAATTCACTATACTTGTGGAATATTTGTTCATTCCATTATAAACTACACATACTGTATATTCTGTTCATTCCCCATCTAGGAAGCACAGGGAACTCACTATACACCTGTATATATGGAATATGTGTTCGTATTACTATAAACCACATATATCCCGTTCATTTACTATACACCTGTATATATTGTGGGGATTCGCTCTGGTAGACAGGGTGTGCGGACACAGTACAGAGGCAAATTACCAGTTGTTAAATCAAACTTCCGTGTTTATTCACACATAAGGCAAAAACAAAACATCACTTTGCAGTCTTGGTGTTAGTTCACACACAATGGAAAGTCCACATAGCAAAAATCACCTTGTTGGCAGTTCTACTTCCAGCGGTCCATAGCAGGCTTTTAGGGGGTCTCAGGTACCAGCACACACACACACTTTGCTGCTGAGCCCAGCTGCCTATTTAAGGACAGCTAGGTGCTGCCAAAACCCAGACCGGCACTTAAAATCCAGTCCAGTGTTTGACCCCACCTGGTTGCAAATCAGCCCAGCAGCACATGCTGGGAGGAAAATACCTGTTTTCCCAGACCACACCCTGCACTGTGTCACAATATGGAATATGTGTTGTTATTACTATAAACCACAAAACACCTCTAGGAAGCACAGGAAATTCAGTGTACACCTGTGTTTGTTGAATATATGTTCATCCCATCTTTATCAAGTACAGGAAACTGATTCCTATGTTAAGTCTGTTAAGTAAGCTCCTCCCTAACCACTTACATGGTGCGGTTAGCAGTGACAGCAGCATCTAAGGAGTTAAACCTCCAGGATTGGAGTTAACTCAGATTGCAGCAGTGAGCAGAGAGCCATCTGTATAATACAGCTAGTATGTCACCATTTTAGTGCCATAGGTAACCCCTTCATGACTTGTGCCGTACATGTATGATCTGATGGTTTTTTTACCAGCTGCCCTCCCGGGGACCAAATGGTTCCCCTATGCTAAAATCGAGGCAGCCGTTCGGTTGCTATGGCAGCCTCAGTCCTTCTGAAGGATCCGAGACAGTCACAGCAAAGTTGCAAAACGTACTGAAGGAACGGAGGATCTTTCTTACCTCCTAGCTTACATTTTTGTCTGGCAGGACCGGCGCCAGCGTGCTGGTCCCTTGTCGCTCTGTCCCCTTTGGACCTCGACTCAGCCTCCGTACCTAATTGAGGTTGACGTTTTTGCAGCCTAAAAGGACACATTTTGGTGATCCCTCCACATACTCAGTGTGACCTAGCAAGGTAGGTTGTGTCTCTGGGGCTGGGTGCAGTGGATGCCATGAACAGTATGCACTGGCTACGGTGGCTGTGTAAAATGAGGTGTGCTGGGCAGTACACATTTGCTACGACTGTCTTTGTGTGCTTCAGATTATCTGCCTTTCTTTGCAAGGGGGCTCTACGCTGAGGTTCACATATCATGTCATTTTTGCTGTGGCGCTGGCTACCTGTCTTCCACCTGTATGCTTGACTTATCCATTCAGTCAGTGGCATTGTCTTCAGCTGTTGTAAGCTTTGGCCAGCACTCTTCAATTTGCATATGCCTGGCAGATTTATTGCGCTGACGCTATATGCACTATAAGTATCCAATAAACCTGCGCAGTCCCCTAATGGGGGAGTATTGGTGCAAACTCTTGATGCCGCCGATCACTAGACTACCAGGCAATTACAGCCCGCCTCTGTTGCCGTGCACTACACTTTAGTTTTACCTCCTTCAATATCGGAGCAATTGTGCCGTCGCTAGACACAGATACATTACTCCCACCAGTTGGCAGAGTAATTGCGCTCTCTCTAGATGCTGTGTCTGAGAGGCCTACTTAGTACTGGAATGCACCAGATAACAACATTGCTTACCGGTAATTGTTTTTCTCGATACCCATGACGGCACCCCATGCGACCAGGGACCTCCCATCCGGGACAGGAAACCTGAGAAGATAAAAGGTTCACACCCCCACCAAGCACCAGTGATAGTAATAAACAGTACTCCGGAGGTGAATACACGTAAGAAAAATAGAGAGAGAGAGATCCAATACGGTACATTATATCTCTTCAATACTTAAGAGAGAAAACTCTCAGAAACCAATAAGGAAGTAGCGGGCTACCCCGCATATAACCTAATAAAGGACAACTAAAGGCTTTTTAGTTTTTTTTTTTAAATATACTTCTATTATAGGGAAGGGAAAATTTCGGGGGTGCCGTCATGGGTATCGAGAAAAACAATTACCGGTAAGCAATGTTGTTTTCCCCTCACCCATGACGGCACCCCATGCGAGATAGACTATTAATGAGAAATTAGGGGGGGACAACCGCCTGAAGCACCTTCCTACCAAAGGCGGAATCCGCGTGAAGTTGGAGCCTGTAATGTTTTAAAAAGGTATGTTGAGAGCTCCAAGTTGCTGCTCTACAAATTTGGGCCAGGGAGGCATCCGCCTTCTCGGCCCAGGACGTAGCTACCGTTCGAGTGGAGTGGGCTCCAAACCCTGAAGGGGGCGAGAGACCCTGCGCTAAATAGGCTTCGGAAATGGCCCTTTTAACCCATCTAGCAATAACCTCCGTGGACACTTTCCGCCCCTTATTTCTACCCCAAAACTGAATAAGGAGGTTTTCATCCAACCTCCAGGTCGAGGTAGACTCTAAATAAGCAAGTAGACATCTTTTGACGTCCAGGCAATGATACTCCCTTTCTAAACTATTAGAGGGATTAGGGCAAAAAGATGGAAGGACAACATCCTGACTTCTATGGAAGTCCGAAACCACCTTTGGCTGGAAGGACGGGAGAGGCCTAATGATAACTTTGTCATCCAAGACCTGGGTATAAGGAGGAAAAGCCGAGAAAGCCTGAATCTCTGAGATCCTCCTAGCTGAAGTAATGGCCAGTAAAAAGGACATCTTAAAAGAGAGCATATCTATTGGCAAATCTGACAGGGGCTCAAAAGGTTTCTGTGACAGGGCCGTCAAGACCGTGTTTAGATCCCAAGGAGGGGACAAGGGTTTTATCGAAGGGCGGATCCTGGAGGCTGCCGACAGAAACCTTTTAACCCAAGGATGCAGGGAATCGAAGAAGTAACTCAAGGCTGCCACATGTACTCTTAGGGTGGAAGCCCTAAGCCCCTTATCCAAGCCAGCTTGTAAAAAATCTAGAACCCTAGAGACATCTGGAGGAGAAAAGGGGTCAGGATTGATCCCTAAAAAGGAGGAAAAGACTTCCCAGATCTTATTATATTTTCTGGCCGTGGTGTCTTTCCTACTTCCCAAAATGGTGGAAACTACAGATTGGGACAGACCCCGACCTAACCAAATCTCCCTCTCAGCCTCCATGCTGCCAGATGCAGAATTCCTGGACTGGGATGCAGGATCGGGCCTTGATATAATAGATCCTCCCGAGGGGGGAGAATACAAGGGGGGGTTATTGCTAGGCCTAGGAGGCAGGAATACCAGGACCTTTTCGGCCACACTGGGGCCACTAGGGTAATCGTTGCTTTCTCCCTCTGGACTTTTTTCAGGACCTGCGGGATTAGGGAAAACGGAGGGAAGGCATAACCCTCCTCCTGAGTCCAGTCCTGTGCTAATCCGTCTAAAGCTGTTGGATCGTCCAGACGATTTATGGAGAAGAACCTTTCCACTTTCCTGTTCTTTCTGGAGGCAAATAGGTCGATCGTAGGGAGGCCGAACTTCTGTGTTAACTGGGAGAAGACTTCTGAGTTTAGGCACCAGTCCCCCTGCTTTAGCTGGGTGCGACTCAGAAAATCGGCTACTATGTTTTCTTTCCCTTTTATGTGGACTGCCGACAGAGATAGATGTCTCTGCTCTGCCAGCTGAAAGATCTGGTGACAGAGTATTGCCAGAGAAGATACTCTTGTTCCGCCTTGATGGTTGATGTATGCCACTGTAGTCAAGTTGTCTGAGTATAGAACTATGTTTCTGAAGGATATGTCTGGAGCTATTGCTTTTAAGGCCATCTCTACTGCTTTCAGTTCTTTGAGGTTCGAGGTGGCTTTCCTGGTGTTTAAATCCCACCTCCCTTGCCAACCCTTGTTCTCCGAGTGGGCCCCCCAACCCCACGGGCTGGCGTCCGTTGTTATTACAATGGGATCCCGAAAGGCCCATGGTACTCCTGCTGAGAGATTTTCTGTCACAGTCCACCAAAGAAGAGACACTCTCGCCTCTGCGGATAAGTGGAAAAGCCGGTCCAACGACTGCTTGCAGCCGTCCCATTGGCGCAGGATGCATGACTGTAGCTTCCTTGTATGAGCCTGTGCATATAGGACCGCTGGAAAGGTTGCTATCAGGTGGCCCAGCACTGCCATTGCCCTCCTGAACGAGCAGAGGTAGGATCTGAAAAGATCCAAAACATGCTCTCTGATGGAGAATATCTTGGCGGACGGGAGGAAGGACTTTTCTACTCGGGAGTCTAAAAGGATGCCTAAAAATACACAACTCTGGGATGGAGTTAGGCAAGACTTCTTCCAATTTATTTTCCAGCCCAGGCTCTTTAACAGGGCGCAGGAAACCTCGATGTTTTGAATCAAGCCCTCTTTGGTCTGGGAAATAAACAGGAAGTCGTCCAAGTATGGCAGCAACGGAACCCCTGACAATCTTAGGAAGGAGGCTACTTCCGCAATCACCTTTGTGAAGATTCTGGGGGCTTGAGAAACCCCAAAGGGGAGGGCTCTGTATTGCAGGTGTAGACATTCCCCCTGAACCCAGACTGCTGTCCTCAAATATTTTTGGGAGGACACATGTATTGGCACGTGGTAGTACGCGTCCTCTAAGTCCAGAGTCGCCATCCAGCAATTCTTTGATAGTAGATCTATGGCCGACCTTATGGTCTCCATGCGGAATTTTTTGTAGCTGAGGAATTTGTTTAATTTCTTCAGGTTCAGGATTACCCGAAAGGATCCATTGGGTTTTTTTACAAAAAAAAGAGGAGAGTAAAAACCCCTGCCCCTCTCTGCCTGCGGAACCGGGACAACCACCACTTTTCGCAGAAGTAGCAGGACCTCTGACTCTAAGGCCTGTCTCTTGACTAGATCCTTGGGGTAATCTGTTAGCCTGAACGAGTCCCGGGGACGGGTCAGAAGCTCCAACCGGAACCCCTCTCCAATCCCCCCCAGGATCCAGCCGTTCTTGGTTATGTTTTTCCAGGCTGGGAGAAAGAGAGATAACCTTCCCCCTACCTGGGATTCGGCGTCATTGCTTATCTTTGGGCCTTTGATCTTGGGGTTTAAAGAGGAAACCTCCGGATTTCTTAGGAAATCTATCCTTTTCCCTTTTATCATACTGCCTACCCCTTTGCCTTTTGCCTTGGTATCTACGAAAAAAGGGGGGGGCGTTGAGGAGCTGGAAAACCCTTCTTCCTATCCGAGGCCTTTTCAAGTATATCATCAAGGGAAGACCCAAAGAGCCTGTCACCCTCACAGGGGATAGCGCATAACCTAGCCTTAGAACCCTGATCCGCCTTCCTTCAGCCAGATAGCTCTTCTAGCTGCATTGGATAAGGCGGATGATCTGGCTGAGAACCTAACTATATCTGTGGAGGCATCGGCCAAAAAATCAACAGCCTTAAAAAAGGTGGGAAGAGAGGCCAAAACTTCTTCTCTTGGTTTCTTTTCACTGAGATGCTGTTCCAGCTGTTCCAGCCAGATATGTAGTGACCTAGAGACCCATGACGCTGCAACCGCCGGCCTCAAGCAGGTAGAGGATGATTCCCAGGCCTTCTTCAAATAAAAATCCGCTTTTTTATCCAGAGGATCAGATAGGTTACCCAGGTCATCGAACGGAAGAGCAGACTTCTTGGCAATCTTTGCCACCGGAGCATCAACAATAGGGGCCTTGTCCCAACAGGCTGCTACCTTTTCATCAAAGGGATATTTCCTTTTGACAGAGCTTGGAATAAAAAACTTCCTATCAGGATTCTTCCATTCCTTTTTAATTAATGCCTGCACATTCTCATGAATGGAAAAAACTCTCTGCTTTCTGGGACCTAACCCCTGAAAGGCAACGTCTGCTGTTGATTTAGGCTGTTTCACCTCTTCTAATTGCATCGTCGCTCTGACCGCTTTAAGGAGGTTTTGGGTATCTTCAGGCGAGAAAAGGGATCCCCCTGTTTCTTCTTCTGCTGACGAAGTATTATCATCGGAGAGTAACTGGCCTGCTTCTCTTTCCTCCGCGTCCGAACGGTCTATATCCGAATCCCTCATATCCGGAGATCTTCCCGGAGACTGCGGGCGATTCGTAGTTAAGGATTTTAGGGATGCTTTCACTTCAGATCTTATTAAAGATCGCATATTCCTGGAAAGGCTCCGTGACTCCTCTGCCACCAACTTATCAATACATGGGGAGCATAACGGCTTAGAATAGGAGGAAGCTAGGGGGACCTTACATCCTGCACACTCCTTATGCTTCGTCTTTGAGGCCGCTTTTTTGGGGGGCTTTGCCACCTACACAAATCAAGCAGATAACACCCCATTAATAAAAAAGGATATATCTCACCACCTTCTTTAGCCCCCACTCCTCAGGACTGGTACCGGACTCGCGGGCCTTGAGGGTTCCAGGGGTTCGGCGCGTCCGTCTGCAGGCTCTGACATCTTGCTGACCGCAAAGAGCCTCTTCAGCACCACACTGTGTGCCACATCAGCCGGCTGGGTTCCCCCCTCTGCCCCATTTATATTTTAAAAGACGCGCCAGGGCACACATCGGCGCTCAACCCAACTTCCGGGTCAAGCCCCGCCCCCTCGCGTCGGGGCGTGCGCATGCGCAGACGCCCCTTCCGACGCCGACAGGAAGACGGGCAACCCGGGAGCAAGGAGGGAAGCCGCCTAGGAGGCAGGAATACCAGGACCTTTTCGGCCAATGGGATCCCGAAAGGCCCATGGTACTCCTGCTGAGAGATTTTCTGTCACAGTCCACCAAAGAAGAGACACTCTCGCCTCTGCGGATAAGTGGAAAAGCCGGTCCAACGACTGCTTGCAGCCGTCCCATTGGCGCAGGATGCATGACTGTAGCTTCCTTGTATGAGCCTGTGCATATAGGACCGCTGGAAAGGTTGCTATCAGGTGGCCCAGCACTGCCATTGCCCTCCTGAACGAGCAGAGGTAGGATCTGAAAAGATCCAAAACATGCTCTCTGATGGAGAATATCTTGGCGGACGGGAGGAAGGACTTTTCTACTCGGGAGTCTAAAAGGATGCCTAAAAATACACAACTCTGGGATGGAGTTAGGCAAGACTTCTTCCAATTTATTTTCCAGCCCAGGCTCTTTAACAGGGCGCAGGAAACCTCGATGTTTTGAATCAAGCCCTCTTTGGTCTGGGAAATAAACAGGAAGTCGTCCAAGTATGGCAGCAACGGAACCCCTGACAATCTTAGGAAGGAGGCTACTTCCGCAATCACCTTTGTGAAGATTCTGGGGGCTTGAGAAACCCCAAAGGGGAGGGCTCTGTATTGCAGGTGTAGACATTCCCCCTGAACCCAGACTGCTGTCCTCAAATATTTTTGGGAGGACACATGTATTGGCACGTGGTAGTACGCGTCCTCTAAGTCCAGAGTCGCCATCCAGCAATTCTTTGATAGTAGATCTATGGCCGACCTTATGGTCTCCATGCGGAATTTTTTGTAGCTGAGGAATTTGTTTAATTTCTTCAGGTTCAGGATTACCCGAAAGGATCCATTGGGTTTTTTTACAAAAAAAAGAGGAGAGTAAAAACCCCTGCCCCTCTCTGCCTGCGGAACCGGGACAACCACCACTTTTCGCAGAAGTAGCAGGACCTCTGACTCTAAGGCCTGTCTCTTGACTAGATCCTTGGGGTAATCTGTTAGCCTGAACGAGTCCCGGGGACGGGTCAGAAGCTCCAGCCGGAACCCCTCTCCAATCCCCCCCAGGATCCAGCCGTTCTTGGTTATGTTTTTCCAGGCTGGGAGAAAGAGAGATAACCTTCCCCCTACCTGGGATTCGGCGTCATTGCTTATCTTTGGGCCTTTGATCTTGGGGTTTAAAGAGGAAACCTCCGGATTTCTTAGGAAATCTATCCTTTTCCCTTTTATCATACTGCCTACCCCTTTGCCTTTTGCCTTGGTATCTACGAAAAAAGGGGGGGCGTTGAGGAGCTGGAAAACCCTTCTTCCTATCCGAGGCCTTTTCAAGTATATCATCAAGGGAAGACCCAAAGAGCCTGTCACCCTCACAGGGGATAGCGCATAACCTAGCCTTAGAACCCTGATCCGCCTTCCTTCAGCCAGATAGCTCTTCTAGCTGCATTGGATAAGGCGGATGATCTGGCTGAGAACCTAACTATATCTGTGGAGGCATCGGCCAAAAAATCAACAGCCTTAAAAAAGGTGGGAAGAGAGGCCAAAACTTCTTCTCTTGGTTTCTTTTCACTGAGATGCTGTTCCAGCTGTTCCAGCCAGATATGTAGTGACCTAGAGACCCATGACGCTGCAACCGCCGGCCTCAAGCAGGTAGAGGATGATTCCCAGGCCTTCTTCAAATAAAAATCCGCTTTTTTATCCAGAGGATCAGATAGGTTACCCAGGTCATCGAACGGAAGAGCAGACTTCTTGGCAATCTTTGCCACCGGAGCATCAACAAGTATGGCAGCATTAAGGATTTTAGGGATGCTTTCACTTCAGATCTTATTAAAGATCGCATATTCCTGGAAAGGCTCCGTGACTCCTCTGCCACCAACTTATCAATACATGGGGAGCATAACGGCTTAGAATAGGAGGAAGCTAGGGGGACCTTACATCCTGCACACTCCTTATGCTTCGTCTTTGAGGCCGCTTTTTTGGGGGGCTTTGCCACCTACACAAATCAAGCAGATAACACCCCATTAATAAAAAAGGATATATCTCACCACCTTCTTTAGCCCCCACTCCTCAGGACTGGTACCGGACTCGCGGGCCTTGAGGGTTCCAGGGGTTCGGCGCGTCCGTCTGCAGGCTCTGACATCTTGCTGACCGCAAAGAGCCTCTTCAGCACCACACTGTGTGCCACATCAGCCGGCTGGGTTCCCCCCTCTGCCCCATTTATATTTTAAAAGACGCGCCAGGGCACACATCGGCGCTCAACCCAACTTCCGGGTCAAGCCCCGCCCCCTCGCGTCGGGGCGTGCGCATGCGCAGACGCCCCTTCCGACGCCGACAGGAAGACGGGCAACCCGGGAGCAAGGAGGGAAGCCGCCTGAACACGGCCACAGCGGCTCCCTCAGGCCAGCGCCGGAATGTGGGGGAAGAGGCCCAGACTGTAGGCAGCAGCCCCGGAGAGCCTGACGCCACCTGGAGGAGGCCACCCACCGGATAAGAACCTGGGCCTCCCCCCGGCTGTAGGTGAGAACCAACGTGAAATCCAACGTGAGCTTCCCAGAGACTTCCCATCCGGAGGACAGGAAACCTGAACTGGTGCTTGGTGGGGGTGTGAACCTTTTATCTTCTCAGGTTTCCTGTCCCGGATGGGAGGTCCCTGGTCGCATGGGGTGCCGTCATGGGTGAGGGGAAATCCGCATTACCCTCTCTAATGGTGGAGTAATTGTGCTGTTGCTAGTCCCTACACTTGACAAGCCTACGTAGTTCGACGGTGCTCCAGATAATAGTTTTACTCCTTTCAAGGTAACTGCTGACTGTATCCAGTTCAGATATCCTCTGGGCACATTACCCCTTTCAGCAGGTGGAGTAATCGCACTATAGCGCCTTGCCATACCTGTTGACTATCCAGCTGTGCTCCACACAGCCGCATTACACCCCTGGTCAGTCGAGTGGATTGCAGTTTTGTTTGCTACTATGCTCAGCAGTTCTGATGTATCTGAGGCAGCCTCATCTCTCCTTTCTAGAGTTGGACTACTCACACTGGTTAGCTCTGAATCGGTCAGAGCATAATCTGTGTGTGCCTTCGTAGATCTCCTCCTCCAGGACACATTCAACAGTCTATCTGCCCGATTCCCTTCTCGGAGACTGCTTCAATATTTTCTTTCTTCCTCAAACTCTGGACTAGCAGGATCCCCTTTGGTGCCATCGGGCATCCTCCCGAGTTTGCAGCTCCTTCCTTCTCATGAACCATACATCTCTCTTTATCCCATGTATAGGTCTGCAGGGTGTGGAAGGGGGCTACAGTATTCTCCATTCATTTTTGCAGTCCTTTTGAGGATCTTTGCTACAGGCCTTGTAATTCTCTGGTTTAGCCTGCCGTGTTAGTTTTTTCAGTCTCCCTGAACCACCTCTCTTGTTCGTCTTTTAATAATCCTGTTTTGTAGTGCGCCCAGCACATTTCACTCTAAAGGGTCATCCAGCAAGCATTGAGCATCTTTGCTACGGGCATCGTAATTATTTTTTTCCCTTTTTTTCTTGCAGGAACTAGAGTGGTCAGAAAGTAATGAGGTTTATTAAAGAACAATGTGACATCAGAAAATGCAACCTTGGAGAGCCCAGACCCAAAGGAGTCTGCTTATGAGTCAAAGTCCCACTTCTTTTTTTTAACAAGCCTTGGTACGTGAGAAGGGAAAAATAGCCAAGCCATATAACTATCTTGAATATTTGCCTCGTCATATACCAGAGCAAATAAAAAAAAATATCAAACTTCGACTTAGGGAGCCACTTACAAAAGGTGGCGCTAGCGAGATGGGTCTCTTTGCGTATTATTTTCCCACAGAGCACTGCCAATAAGTCTCCATACCATGGAGCACTGCTAAAAAGTGTTTAATGGAACCAGTACCCTGCCAAAGCTCATAATACAAGTAATTCACAAAATACTCTTTGGCTGTGACCCCCTTTCTGAGTGGCGGTCACATTACATGAACATTCCAGCTTTCGACGCTGCGGCAAGACGTCTTGTCTGCCCATCATGTGACTTTCCTTCTCTGTTGTCCTGCTCCCTTAGATTGAACATACCACTTCTTTAAAGAGGACCTTTCACTGGTTCTGATATTACAATGTTAGTACCTGGCAGTGTGGGGCATGATCAGTAGATGTTAGTGCCCTGTATACTAGAGAGGAGGAGAGGGCATTGTTTCTCAAGGGGAGTCTCATTCTCCCTGGCAATCGAAAATAAACTATATAAATTTGGTATTGCTGTAATTATACAGACTCATAGAATAAGGGTTGTTCTGTCAATTTTGACATACAGTGAAGACTAATGACAACCCCCCCCCCCCAAAAAAAAAAGGGAGAGAGAGAACTAGTATGCTATTCTGGGCAAAATATATGCATTGTCTGGGGTGAGGGGGGGGGGGGGGGGGGGGTATGCTCTCATTTTGTGCTAATTTTCATACATTTTTCCCAGAGAGTGTTGACTGGCTTACGATACTCCTCATGTATGCTTGGCTCCCTCCATAAGGAGAAATAGCACCCCAACCAAGGCCTCTCAGCCAGCCAAGAAAATTTCCTTTGCTCAGCTCTGTTAAAGGGTAGTTACCCAAAAAGAGCTGGGTTCCAAACTTTTCGGGAAATTTCAGAAGGAACGATTCACTCCCTAATACAGTTTTTCTTCATATGGAATGTCATGAAATTTGCTCATCTTTAAACTACATGTTAATAATAAGAACATAAAATGTTGTACATTTTACACATTTAATAAAGTAAAATAGGTTATGCAAATCTGCAAAAATAAATTACAATGATAAAACAGTATAAAATGACCTGAGAGTACAGTCATAAAAATATAACGAGGGCTTCAGTGCACCAATTGGCATGGCCAGCACTTGAATGCTGAGGTGAACCATGGGACTAGGCCCGTGTATTGAAGCCCTATTTTGCAAAAGCAATATAAGTCTTTCGTCTCAGGAATGCCCCATCCAATTTTCACAAAATAGGTATTATTTTAATAAACAGGATCAACCCTACCTACACATGATGCCTGGTTTAAATAGAGTTGATCCTGCTGAAACATAATCTTTAAAGTGTATCTGTCGGCATAAGGACAGGTCCGCTATACTATTAGACCAAATGGCATAAATAATGGCCTAATAACCTGTTACCACTTCTGACTTGTTTCTTCTAGTTAACACTTATATTCCTCTGTCTTCTGTTTAAAGAG
The DNA here is from genome assembly GCF_905171765.1 of Bufo bufo. Lineage (NCBI taxonomy): Eukaryota > Metazoa > Chordata > Amphibia > Anura > Bufonidae > Bufo > Bufo bufo. The sequence continues at coordinate 310,830,637 of NC_053391.1, forward strand.
GACCTTTCATGAGTCCAGACTTTATAAACTAAGTATCAGGGTATGTAGGGCACACAGCAGGGATCTAATAGCACTTACAATTTTTTAGGGGCACCGCTCCGTGGGCGTCTCCTTCTCCCTGGCTGTGACGCTCTCCGTTGTGATTTGACAGCTCACAGCCAGAGAGAAGGAGATGCCCATTGAGAAACAGGGCAGTCTCCTCCTCCCTGTACCGATGCGAAAATTAGCATACAGGGCGGGAGAATTTAATGGGGGCCACAGCGGGCGAACGGAGCGGCGCCCAGAAAAAATAGTAAGTGCTATTAGATCCCCGCTGTATGTCCTACATACTCTGACACTTCGTTAATAAAGTCTGGACCCATGAAAGGTCCACTTTAAGCAAAAATCCTGGGCATCTTTTCCAATAACTCGGTGTTGTTTCAGTCCTCTGTTATCCCTCCTAGAAAACTAGAAATGAATTGACAGGGTGTTCCCATTTGCCTAGTCAAAGGGGTGTGTCCATACACATGGTAACATGTAGTTGTCAATGTCTTCATAGGTCTCACGGAGTAACAGAACTCTAGAATGCACACTTCCTGTAGGAATACAGTAGATGGTCCAGAATTGTAAGGCTACTTTCACACTAGCGTTCGGAGCGGATCCGTCTGATGTTTCATCAGACGGATCCGCTCCGATAATGCAGACGTTCGCATCCGTTCAGAACGGATCCGTCTGCATTAAAACTTAGAAAATTTTCTAAGTGTGAAAGTAGCCTGAGCGGATCCGTTCAGACTTTACATTGAAAGTCAATGGGGAACGGATCCGCTTGAAGATTGAGCCATATTGTGTCATCTTCCATCGGATCCGTCCCCATTGACTTACATTGTAAGTGTGGACGGATCCGCTCGCCTCCGCACGGCCAGGCGGACACCCGAACGCTGCAAGCAGCGTTCAGCTGTCCGCCTGGCCGTGCGGAGGCGAGCGGAGCGGAGGCTGAACGCCGCCAGACTGATGCAGTCTGAGCGGATCCGCATCCATTCAGACTGCATCAGGGCTGGACGGAAGCGTTCTGCTCCGCTCGTGAGCCCCTTCAAACGGAGCTCACGAGCGGACAGCAGAACGCTAGTGTGAAAGAAGCCTTAGTTAGTTACTAAAACAGACATGTCAGGAGAGTTCATAGATCCTCTTTAAAATAGCAGCAAAGATAGAGAACAGCGAACTCATGACAATATGAGTCCCTTGTATTCATAAGGTGAGCGCTGCCAACCTCCCACGATCTACATGGATTGTTCTGAGGACATCAGAACTTTGGTGGTGAGCAATTTATATAGCTGCTGTTAACCAAATAGCACTCATTGTCCAGCACTCATCCGATTGTTCCGGTGTTTCAGGGTTGCAGAAGGTTGGCGACGCAATAATGTGTCCCCCATGTCTTCTTCTTGTGGCTCATCATACACTGTGGAGATGTAATGCCTTGGTTTCTTCTGTTTTGGACAGAAAGTTGACAGTTTTTCCCCGTGATACCTATCAAAACAGTAACCAAAAATTACAAGCTAAAAATCAGCAATCCGTTCTCAATTAAATATTTGATTAAAGTGCATTAGGGAGAGGGGGAAGTAAAGGGGAGGGGGGGTTAATGGACATATCAATTATTAGTTTACTAAACTAGACTCTTACCCAAAGCCATATTTGCATTTTGGATGCTGTCCTTCATTCTCCAATGCCTCTGGCATTCCTGCTCCACTTGAACCGAGTCCTTCTCCATCAGTCCAGCCTTGACGCTCCATTAACTTTCGCCCAACTCCCTGAAAATAGAACGTAAGTAAGCCAATTTATATCTGCTGTTCACCAATCAAACAGTGCTGGAGTAAGGATTTATAGGTGTCTCAGGACCATGTTCACCTGCATAAACCATTTCTTAGTGCCCCACTGCATGCTAAATAAAAAAATAAAATGGGTATAACTCTTTTTTGGAGTATTGGATTGTGGTGAATATCACCTTGGTGGCCCTAGTTCAACTTTTCACTGTGTATTCAATTACCCCTTAATTCCAAATTTTTGTTCCCTGTAAAGCCTACTTTTACCTGTGCTTAAAATAAGTTTGCTAGGCATGGTCCCGACGGAGGACGCAGAAGCACGCTGCGTGCAAGGTCAGATTACTGACAGCCAGGGACTGTAAGTAAATGATTAAAGCCAGGTCCTCCCCAGCAGCTGATAACAGTGCCTGGGCTGTGTGCACTTCTCCCTGTCCCTGCGCTTGGCAGACGCTCCCTCACTCAGCAGAGCTGGAGAATGCAGAGTCGAATCAGCGCAGACCAGGGAAGGGAGATCTGCCATCTGCTCAGTGTATAAATGAAAGCAACATGTGGTAAGAGGACCCCTTTGTGCTGCAGAAGATTAACTCTTTAGGGGGAGGGCTCTGGTTACTGACACTTTTGGGGGGCTATTGTTACTGGCTAGTGAGGGCAGGCGGGATTAGCCTCAGGGTGAGGGCAGTGGCGGCCATCTTAACTGAATAGTGAGATTGCATTTTTATGCAGACTGGTTGCTAAAGGCTGAATCTTATTAAATATGGGGTAAGTCAGTCTAATAGTAACTGATACTGGAATATCATGTTATTAGTAACTACATATATGAAAATTGAAATTAGGGTCTAAGTGTGACAGTTATCCTTTAAGCTGCTTTTACATCAGAACTTATTTACGTTCTTCTACTTTGTATATAGGAGCAGAAGAACGAAAATAACAGAAGTGCTGGGTCGTGCACATAACTGACAGGAACAAAACCTAACAGATCCCATTGACCATAATGGAATCCGTTCGGTTTTTGTTCTGGAGAACATTTTTTTTTAGCAGAGAAAAAAAGTCCTGCGTGGAGAACTTTTATCTATGCCATGTTTGTGACGGAAACACCGAACGGAGCTTCCAACGTAGATGTGAAAGGAGCCTTAGGGCTCTTTCACATGAGTGGATGCCGTGCGGGTAATCCGCTGCGTGAAAGAGAGCCAAGCCCCGCTCTGGACAGCAGAGAAACGGAGCAGTAACATGATTGATAATGCTCTTTGCCTCTCTGATCTTTTTACTACAAAATCACAGTGTGATAAAGTTGTCATCGTGATTTTGTAGTAAAACGATCAGAGAGGCACGGAGCGTTATCAATCACGTTACTGCTCCGTGTCTATGCTGTCCGGAACGTGGCTTGACTCTTGTGTAAAAGAGCCCTTAGGGCCTGTTTATATGGGCCGATCACACATGCAGTTTTTAGAGTGGATCATTCCAGCATTATTCATCACATGGGGAAGCTAATTCCCACCTTTGTATACCGTTCAAAGCCACCCAGATCAAGTCTCTGCCCAGCTGTGTCCAGTCCTTCTCGCCTTCTTGTCTCAACTCGCATCTTCATAAAATCTTTGGCATCCTTATCTCCAGTACCAGGCTCATAATACTCACTCATGTCCACATCCCAATCATCAGCCGTCTGTTCATCAAAATCTGGAAAGATGAACAAAAAGAAAATCGAAGGGGGTTACTACTGGCAACAAGGACACGTCTAATAAATCTGCCCCAATTTGCTGAAGGCCAAACTGTAACACCAACCTTTGCTGCTCTTTTTTAGGTTGGCAATGGAAGGTCTGTATGGAATCATTTTAATAGTATATGTAGACCGGATTTAGGAGGCCACGAGGTAGATATATATATATATATATATATAAAGAAAATGTATGTAGTTCAGGGCACACGACTTACCACCCTCCTGCTCCTGCCATAGCTGGGCATCTGTGTAGAACACCAGTCCTGATCCACCCTTCTCCCATTTTAGCTCAATTTCTTCCTCATACAGCCGTTCTTTTGACCGCTCTTGTGAAGTGACATCTTCATGTAAGGCTTCATGTCGCTCCCACTCTTCGCAAGTATCGTTATCCTTCAAAAGACAAAAACAAAAAGTTTACAAAAGATCTTCTCATGTGACAGAGAGATGTCAAGTCTCTGACCTCTACTGATTTTCAGAAGGGACCTATCGAATGCTACAACCTTTGAAACTCCTGTTAATTCTAAATACCAGTAACTGAGGAGGAGTAAGTGACGTCCTGACAGACCTAGCCTATCCATGTACCACATTTCCCTGCAGGGACGGCTGTATGGGAAATTTATGGCTGAACAAAAAAAATAAAAAATAATAATCTAGTTCTCATATATGAACCTTAAAGGGAATCTGTCACCTCCCTATCCAACTGTTTGCATAGACACATACCTCCGCGTTGTTTGTCTTTTGTTCATTTGAAGCTCCGTCCCCAAGTTATGATACTTTTCCTAATATGCACATCAGGCCAATGGCATATTGAGGGTGTCACCACTGCTCTGTTACAACCAAGCTCCTCTCCTTACTGTGGCCAGCCAATCCTATCCTGCTTTGATGGACAGGGCCAGGCAGTAGGAAAGTAGCCAGGGAAGAGCAGAGCTTGGGTGAAACAAGAGCAATGGTGATGCCCTCATTGCACCAAAGGACTAATTTGCATATTAAGAAAAAGTAGGACTCTGGAATGGAGCCTCGGATTCATTCATTCCATTCACCCAACCGTATTTTCTGTCCCCATCCGATCTGCATATGTTGCAGACCCATTCATCCATATGTCATCTGTTCTGCGGCCCCACAGATTTGTTTTGCAGACAAGAATAGGCATTTATAACATACAGCAGAAATTGCGGGACTGAAAAATGCAGCCGGTATCAGTGTTTTGCAGACCGCAATGTGAATGGGGCCTAACGAAAGAAAAACTGTTTTAATCTGATGAACCACAGCTTTGTGTCTGAGCAAACAGTCTAACAGGGAGGTCGCTGGTGACAGGTTCTCTTAAGAGTTTGAGCTCTGGGACCTTCACAATCAGCACAATGAAGGGGCAGCTACTAAACAAGAAAGTGATCGGCCGCACCTTTAAACAGGAGAATTATTGAAAAGAAAAACATGGTTTTATCCCAAAATGAGTAAAATATGATAATTAAAAAAGATGATTTTTAAACTGCAAAGCCAAGCCCTGTCTCTAGCATGGCACCGAAAGATCAAAGATACATGAGTGTCTATCTCTTATTAAAACAAATGGAAAAATGAATATGCCACATGCGGGACCTGCCCCAGCCATCCAGGACTTACATCTTCAGAGTGGGACTTCTCCTCAGTGTCATTCTCTTCTTGAGGAAGGTCCGATTCAGACACATTTGATCCAAGTCTGCCTCCTTCACTGATCTCATGTCCATTAGCAGTGTAGACACCCTCCTCTTTTTCAGAGGTCTCTGTTCCAGTATAAACATAGGGAACACTGCTGTAACGCCGCACTGAACGACGAAACTTCAGACCCAGTCGCGTTATGAGCTTAGGTGGCAAGCGGCACGATCGAATTAGCTGCAAGAATACACCTACGGGGGTACCAACATTTCCTTGTGGCATGAGCGCAGGAGGATTAAGCTCTGGCATTCTGAGCAGCTCTGCCGATGTTACATGCTTCTCTGCGTCCACAGAACATCGGGGTCCCAACAATTCACGTCGAGTCTTGTAGGGGAAGTCCTGGGGGTCTGAAGAAAAAAGACAATTAAAGGGGTTGTCCAACACAGCAGTCCACAGGAGGAGGCTAAACTCACCTGCTAACGGTCTTTCCGATCCAGCGTTGTGGGTCTGGTCCCTGTCAGACCAGAAGTAATGATGTCACATCTGTTGTTCACATGACCACCATTCAAGCACTAGTGACTACAACGTCATTCTTTGTTTTTACTGCCATGTCTTTTGTAGTAACCACTTGAATTCTCCTTGTAATAATTCTGGAGCATCTATTCTTGACTCTATGTTGTGCCATTCCTCTGTTATTTCTACCAGAAGTACCAGCTTGCAGTAAAGGTACAGATGGGTGTTACCAGTTGGGAGTGTGTCTCTGCACAGTCTGAAACCAGCAGCACTGATTGGACAGAGTCAGACACATCCGCTAATGGTAAAACCCAACAGTACCTTTACTGCAGACTGCTGGTAATGCATTTGTAAGCCTGACACACCTGCTTTAAAAGCTTCATGCATTCCCCATGTAATAACAATTCTGGAGCATCTATTCTTATGTCTCTATGTTGTGCCATTCCTTTATTATTTCTACTAGAAGTTATGAATGAATTGCTAGCAGTCTACAGTAAGGGTACAGAGGGGAGGTAACAAGTTGGGGGTGTGTGCCTGCACAAACTGACTCTATCCAATCAGTGCTGCCATTTCAGTCTGTGCAGGTACACCCCCCCAACTTGTTACCTTCCCTCTGTACCCTTACTGCAGACTGCTGGCAATTCATTCATAACTTCTAGTAGAAATAATAAAGGAACGGCACAACATAAAGCCATAAGAATAGATGCTCCAGAATTGTTACATGGGGAATGCATGAAGCTATTAATACAGGCGTGTCAGGAACGGTGACAGGTCCTCTTTAAGGCCTGCCTACTCCCCTATAAATTTTACAAAGTGTAATGTGCATGTAAAAAAAAAAATACAATGAAAACAGGCAGGAATGATGTTAAAAAATAAATAAATAACGCACCGGTTCAAACCGAGCACCGCTTTTCTGATCCTCCCAGCTGGGCTTTATTTACGTGCCCCTTAACCACATGTGACGGCTGCTGCCTTTCACTGATGTCAGGGTTCTCATGCTGTACACCACTGAGGCTAGAGGTTGTCTGCAGCCATCTTGTGTGGTACCTGGGCACGTCATCACTGCAGCCAAGAAGGTAATTTCATGAGAAACGGTGCGGCAGTGCTGAAGCAGCAGAGGGGATTGGACTGGCACGTCTAAGTTCTTTTATTAGTTTAACATCACCACCATTTCAACTCGGACAACCCTGATTGAAGTCGGGAAGGAATTTGTTACCCCCTAAAATGAAGAAAATTGGTTTTGACCTCATGATGGTTTTTAGCCTTCCTCTGGAGGATTACATGCCTCTTTTAACACATTCATTTCAACCTGCAGTGCAGTTTTCTAAATTAGAGAAATCACTAATTCCCACGATGCCGAGTTTAGTCATCTGCAGCCATCTTGTGCATGGGAGAGTGGCTTCACTAGATTTACAAAAGACAGCGCAAAACTTGAAAGAATGATGTATACGGTAAATAGGGGGCATATACCGGTATACAGTAGCACTACAGTGACCAACATGGAGTGATGTGTGGACTCTAGGAGCTCTGTAGAATCTCTAGGGGGATTTATGGCACCCCCAATTTTTGACCTGATCCTGAGGCTGCTGAGGATTCGTACCTTTGAGCTCACGCACATTCTGGGGGGGGATTTCACCCTATGCATTGCAACAGGCGAAATCTGCTATAACTTTTTGTAAAAGGCTATATGTTAGAATGAGCGAGATTGTGTTTTCAAATTCGGCGTACAAGGTTCGGGTTATCTAAGAATTTTGTTATGGATTCCGCTACCACGGACTATAAGTTATGGTCCGTGGTAGCGGAATCCATGACGGAATTCTTAGATAACCCGAACCTTGTACGCTGAACTTGAAAAGCTGTATGTATTTGATAAGCATGCCTCAATAAACGAATGCCCTAGAAATGACTTCTTGTATGGTCATTGTCTGTGGTGAATTACATTACAGGAATACAACCATGCACACTGTTCCATCTGTTTGCACTGGCTCCTTGTGAATCAATGGCTCCAATGATGTCATCTCACAACCCAATGACGTCAGTGCAGTGTGCAGCCTCCTCACATACCCTCGTCTGGAGTATCCCGCACTCTGTGGATAAGGCACCTCCCGGGTACTTGATTTCCCGCTGGGTCCACCCATGGCATCCCATGATACATCCTCATGAAGCTCTCTGCCCTCTCCGGCCTGACTGTAACCGGACAGCAGCAGGTGGTACATTTCTCAGCCTCCGGTCCCCTCCGCTCCGGTCGGTGACGATAGTGAAAACACACGAAGCCATCGCTTTCTGTAAACTGACTGAAATAATGTCGCATATGAGAGGAACGGAACGTGTGGGGTATTCCACTGACTACAAAAAGTACCGGAGAACAGGCTTCCTCCATTTTCCCGTTTAGAGTCATGTGACTATCCGCCATCTTGGTGGTGGTAGAAAATTGTCGCCATGTTGGTTGGGGAAGACTAGCACGTTTAACCATTTTAATGAAATGCGATCACGTTATAACCCGCCATCTCACTGACTAGCCTTCTAAAGTAATGATGTCACATCTGTTATTCACATGACCACTCCGCCAATCACTGGCCGCGAATACGTGACACAGTTAGTCATCCTTACAAGCGCCTCTAAATACATAGACTGCGCCCATAGAACTTTCCAGAGCTGCTTTCTCATTGGGCAGCACAGTTCCCAGCTAGCCAATCCTGTCTAGCCTAAAACCATAGAGCGCTACCTAGAACTCTTCTAGACCCTGGTACAGAGCGTCGTCAGCTTCAGTTTGCGTCGCTATAGCAATGAGGTCAGGTCTGCGCTGATTGGCTGGGCACTGAGACGAAGCTTTCAGGTTACACGGAAACCGTGCAGCGTGTGCTGAGCTGAGCAGTATGGCGGCGGCGGCGGCGGATGATGAGCGGTTTGACGGGATGTTGCTGGCGATGGCTCAGCAGCATGAGGGGGGTGTCCAGGAGGTGAGCGACTTCATTCATTGCCGCCGGTGCACCGTCAGGAACGCATAAGGTGTGCGGAATCTCTGCTGAGGTCGGCCCCACACCAGACATCCTTCCCAGTCACCTACAGTCCTCGGTGTATGGAAATGCCACACGTCAGGATTCTGGATGCAGCTTTAGAGACCGAAATCAGGAGTGGATCATAAAAGGAAAGTATGGGATTCCGCTACCATGGACTATAAGTGGGCCATACTAAAAGGAATGACAGAAGGGAATGCCCATAGACTTTGACAGGGGAAGAGAATGCCCATAGACTATAATGAAGCCAAATACATCTTTAGCAGGCATACTCTCCAAGCAGGGCCGGTGCAACCATATAGGTGAACTAGGCGTTCGCCGAGGGCGCCGGCCTGTTGGAGGCTCCCTGGTGGGCTCCCCCTGACTGGGGCTGCAGCCCTGGGCGAGCGGCTCTTGAGCCGCCCCCAGCGCCGTTACAGGGGGGCCAGGAGGTGGAGGTCCTTCTTAAATATGGCAGAGCAGGCATCTGCTTACCCTGATGGCAGGTGCCTGCTCTGCCAGTAAATTACCGCAGGAGATGAGGCGGGCGGCAGGGCAGGCTGTTCTAGCAGCTCCCCACTCCTCCCTCGTGCGCCCTCTGTGATGCCGGAATATGATGTCATTCCGGCCCGGCATACTAAACGGCGCGCTGGAGGACTGAGGAGCTGCACCACACTGGACCCCAGGGAGGTGAGTGTTTAAGTGTTTGACTGAGTGAGTGTCTGCCTGTGTATTTATGTCAGTGAGTGAGTGTATGTCTGTCTTTCTGTCAGTAAAAGTATGTGTGTCTGTCATTGAGTGTGTGTGTGTGTGTGTTTCTGTGGGTAGGTGTGTGTCTGTCAGTGAGTTTCTGTGTATGTTTCAGTGGGTAGGTGTCTGTCTGTCAGTGCCTGCCTGCCTGTCATGAGGGGGCGGCAAAATGGATCTTTGCCTAGGGCGGCAAAAATCCTTGCACCGGCCCTGTCTCCAGGCACAGTAGTATTGATCTAAATTGAGATTAGGTGGGATTATCATTATTTTCTATGGCATGACAAGTGTGAATGACACCAAGAATGACCATAGACTATAATGGGAAGTAAAATATGAGTTTATTTGTAGGTTAATCTGTGTTATTTAGCAATATTATGCCCATAGACTATAATGGGAAGTAAAACGTGACTTGGTATCTGAACCATTCAACATATCAAGTAAATCTTTAGCAGGCTTAGGCTACTTTCACACTTGCGTTCGGGGTTCCGCTTGTGAGTTCCGTTTGAAGGCTCTCACAAGCGGCCCCGAACGGATCCGTACAGCCCCAATGCATTCTGAGTGGATGCTGATCCGCTCAGAATGCATCAGTTTGGCACCGTTTGGCCTCCGTTCCGCTCATCAGGCGGACACCCGAACGCAGTTTGCAGCGTTTTCGTGTCCGCCTGGCTGTGCAGAGCCAAACGGATCCGTCCAGACTTACAATGCAAGTCAATGGGGACGGATCCGTTTGACGTTGACACAATATGGTGCAATTGCAAACGGATCCGTCCCCCATTGACTTTCAATGTAAAGTCAGGAGTCCCTATTAATATACCATCAGATCGTGAGTTTTCTCCAATCCGATGGTATATTTTAACTTGAAGCGTCCCCATCACCATGGGAACGCCTCTGTTAGAATATACCATCGGATTTGAGTTAGATCGTGAAACTCTGATCCGACAGTATATTCTAACACAGAGGCATTCCCATGGTGATGGGGACGCTTCAAGTTAGAATATACTAAAAGAACTGTGTACATGACTGCCCCCTGCTGCCTGGCAGGTGCTGCCAGGCAGCAGGGGGCAGACCCCCCTCCCTCCCCCTCGGGGAACACTTGCAGTAATTTCCTACATAACAGATTTACCTGCAAATGAGCTCCTAGTTTACTTCCCATTATAGTCTATGGGCACTCCATTGACACCAATGATAATCCCACTTAATCTCAATTTTAATAATCACACTGAACTTGAAGAGTAGGCCTGCTAAAGATTGACTTGATATGTTAAATGGTTCAAATCAAATTTTACTACCCATTATAGTCTATGGGCATTCTATTGTGTCATTCACCCTCGTCATTCTGCAGAAAACAGTGATAATTCCACTTAATCTGAACATTAAATAATCCCACTGAATTTGGAGAGTATGTCTGCTAAATAATTATTAATTATGTGAAATGGTTTTGTCTCTCATTCAAATATTACATTTCCATTATTCTCTATGGGCATTCCACTCTGTCATTCCTTTTAGTATGCCCCCTAGAAAGTTATGTGGTAGCGGAATCCATAACTGAATTCTCAGATAACTCGAACCATGTACGCCGAACTTGAAATCACAAGTTTGCTCAACACTAGTTAAGGCCTCTTTCACACTTGCGTTGTCCGGATCCGGCGTGTACTCCACTTGCCGGAATTACACTCTGGATCCGGAAAAACGCAAGTGTACTGAAAGCATTTGAAGACGGAACCGTCTTCCAAATGCTTTCAGTGTTACTATGGCACCCAGGACGCTATTAAAGTCCTGGTTGCCATAGTAGGAGCGGGGAAGCGGTATACTTACAGTCCGTGCGGCTCCCCGGGCGCTCCAGAATGACGTCAGAGCGCCCCATGCGCATGGATGACGTGTCCATGTGATCACATGATCCATGCGCTTGGGGCGCCCTGACGTCACTCTGGAGCGCCCGGGGAGCCGCACGGACGGTAAGTACACTGCTCCCCCGCTCCCCGCTACACTTTACCATGGCTGCCAGGACTTTAGCGTCCCGGCAGCCATGGTAACCACTCTGAAAAAGCTAAATGTCGGCTCCGGCAATGCGCCGAAACGACGTTTAGCTTAAGGCCGGATCCGGATCAATGCCTTTCAATGGGCATTAATTCCGGATCCGGCCTTGCGGCAAGTGTTCCGGATTTTTGGCCGGAGCAAAAAGCGCAGCATGCTGCGGTATTTTCTCCGGCCAAAAAACGTTCCGTTCCGGAACTGAAGACATCCTGATGCATCCTGAACGGATTTCCCTCCATTCAGAATGCATTAGGATAATCCTGATCAGGATTCTTCCGGCATAGAGCCCCGACGACGGAACTCTATGCCGGAAGACAAGAACGCAAGTGTGAAAGAGCCCTAACACAGGTCCCAGTAAAATGAATGGTGCTCCCTAGTAATACAAATATCCCATTAGTGGCCCCCAGTATTTATAATGCCCCATAGTTTTATTTTTCCTCCATCAGTGGCTCCCAGTATTAATAATGCTCCCATTAGAGGCCAGAGGATTATTAATGCCCCCTTCTCCACTCGTCTTGTGCAAAAAAATAAATAACTCGCCTCATCCATTTGATCGCACCGCGGTGAACACTCGCTGCTCACTGGATGCGCAGGACAAGACCTGCGCTCCAGCATGATGACGTTTTGCAGGTCTTGTCTTGCGCATCCAGTGAGAAGCGAGTGTTCACCGCGGTGCGATCAAATGGATGAGGTGACTTTTATTTAGTTATCTATTTTAACACAGGCAGAAGAGGGGGAAGGGTAAAAGCTGTACTAATGAGCGCCCCACAGTGGAAGTGCTCGTTAGTAATAGTGCACAGGTGGCAACCCTATGCACGGACCACACAGAGCTGCATGCCACAGGTTTGCCACCGCTGCACTAGGGCATCAGGAAGATTGGGGAGGAAGAACCTAAACCTGACCAGTCCAAGTTACAAAGAGGGATCACCTAATGTGAGGAGGCACAGCTGCTTCCTTAGGTGCATGCTATATACCTGCTAGCTTACCACTCCCTTAGGCCTTCCCTTCATGTTTTTGTCCCACCTTCAACTTGTACATTAGGGGATTCAAAAGAGCAGTACACTACATGTTCCCATTCTGCAGAGTCAGCAGAAAAAGGATTCCATTTAAAGGGGTTCGTCTATCTGGGCCATTGATGGCATACCGCTAGGATAGGTGCGGGTCCCACTCCTGTATCCAGACTGGGGCCCCTGACGTGAACAGAGAGCTCCCTAAATTCACCGCTATGGGTGGTCTGAAAATAGCTGAGCGCAGGCTCAGCTATTTCCAACAGTCCCATAGCGGCGAATGGACAGTTGGCCATTCCTGCGCAGTGCTGTCTCCATTCAAAGCTATAGGACTTCAAAAAACAGCTGAGGGTGTTTACTCAACTATTTTTTTGGAACTCCCATGAATGGAGAGTGGCCGTGCATGTAAGGCTACTTTCACACTAGCGTTCTGCTGTCCGCTCGTGAGCTCCGTTTGAAGGGGCTCACGAGCGGAGCAGAACGCTTCCGTCCAGCCCTGATGCAGTCTGAATGGATGCGGATCCGCTCAGACTGCATCAGTCTGGCGGCGTTCAGCCTCCGCTCGCCTCCGCACGGCCAGGCGGACAGCTGAACGCTGCTTGCAGCGTTCGGGTGTCCGCCTGGCCGTTCGGAGGCGAGCGGATCCGTCCACACTTACAATGTAAGTCAATGGGGACGGATCCGCTTGAAGATGACACAATATGGCTCAATCTTCAAGCGGATCCGTTCCCCATTGACTTTCAATGTAAAGTCTGAACGGATCCGCTCAGGCTACTTTCACACTTAGAAAATTTTCTAAGTTTTAATGCAGACGGATCTGTTCTGAACGGATGCGAACGTCTGCATTATCGGAGCGGATCCGTCTGATGAAACATCAGACGGATCCGCTCCGAACGCTAGTGTGAAAGTAGCCTAAGGTGTGCTCTACCTTCACCACGGGCAGCCTGTTTTGGATATATCTGACATTTGTGGCATATTCTAGTGATATGCCATCAATTCCTAAATGGGCCAACCCCTTTAAGGGTACTTTTCACATATTTTGCGGTCTGAGCATGCGCAGGCCGCAATGCCGGATCCGGTATTTTGGACGGAGCTAAAACCACAGCATGCTGCGGTATTCTCAGTCCTGAAAAGGCAAAAAGACTAAACTGAAGACATCCTGATGCATCCTGAACGGATTACTCTCTATTCAGAATGCATTAGGATAAATCTGTTATTTTCCGGTATTGAGCCCCTAGGACGGAACTCAGTGCTGGAAAAGAATAACACTAGTGTGAAAGTACCATAAATGCAGTTTTAGTAGTACCCTTACAGCTCACTGTGAAACTAAAACTTAAAGGGTTTTTCCCATATCATACAATGGGGGCATATTGCTAGGATATGTCCCCATTGTCTGATGGGTGCGGATCCCACCTCTGGGACCCGCACCCATCTCGTAAATGCAGCATGCAAAGTGAAGGAGGGCGCACTGCGCTTGCTCAGCCGCCCTCTGTTTATTTCTATGGGGCCACAAAAAATACCCGAGCGCTGGCTCGGCTATTTTCGTTGGCCTCATAGAAGTGAATGAAAACAGTGGCTGCGCAAGCGCAGTGCGCTCCCACTCATTTCTGTGGGGATTCCAAAAATAGCCAAGCGAGCCAATAAGAACGCTTGGTGGTGGCTGGACCCGGCACCGCTTCATTTTCAGCTGGGTTTACTAGATAGGTGGGACCCGCACCTATTAGACAATGGGTGCATATCCTATCGATATGCCCCAATTGTCTGAGATGGGAATACCCCTTTAACCCTTGTACAAGGTGAAGCAGCAGTTGCGGTGTGGGGGCCAGGAGCGCCACAGTGAGCAGGGTAAGTATATTCCCTCTGAGGGGCCCGGCACATGAAGGGGGGGGGGTGCTGTTTATGGTATTGGATAACCCCTTGTTCCCATAGGAGATAAGCTATTGTGAAAGTCTTCTGGCTGTTGCCTGTTCCTCTCTCCTATCGGGAGCATACACACTTAGCTGAGCATGCATGTTGGGGCTCATGCACACAGCCGTTCCATGCATTGGGGCCTGCAATATCCGGTCCCCAATGCTTGGGCAACATCCGTGTGGCTGCTGCAGACGGATCCAGATACATTCAGCTTAAATGGGTATGTGATCCGTCTGCACCGCAAAAAATAGAACATGTTGTATTTTTTTGTGGTGCGGAGGCCCGGAAATAAACCCCACGGAAGCACTCCGTAGTGCTTACATGGGGTTCCGTGCCTCCGTTCCGCAACCAGACCTTCTGGATTGTGGACCCATTCAAGTGAATGGGTCCGCATCCGTTATGCGGTACAAAAATGGCCGGTGCCCGTATATTGCGTACCCGCTGTTTGCGGGCTCGGCTGGCACACAGTCGTCTGCTTGAGCCCTTAAAGGAATTTTCTGGGAATTAAATATTGTACACCCATCCTGCAGATAGGTCATCGGTGTCATCGTTGAAGGACCCACTCCCAGCATCCCTGCCCATCATCTGTTTTGAAGGGGCCATGATGATTGCCCGAGTGCTGCTGCTTTTTCAAACAGCTGATCAGCAGGGGGTGCAGGAGTGTGACTCCTCCTCCAATCAGATATTGAGCATAGCTGATCAGTATTTAATTTCCCGAAAACACCTTAAAGGGGTTCTCCGGGAATAAAAGGAAACCTGTCATCAACTTTATGCTGACCTCACTGAGGGCAGGATAAAATAGTGACAGAAATGCAGATGTCAGTGGTGTGTCACTCATGAGCTAAAAGTAAGTGGTTCTGAGAACCAGCATCATAATCATTACAGCCCAGGCCTGGAAAAGAGTCAAATCCACTTGAGAAGAGTCATGGTTATTCATAATCTCCTGCTCTCCACCCATCTGCTGATTAGCAGTTCTCTCCTAGAGAGAAAGGGAGAAAACTAGGTAGAAGCCTGTCCATCAGCAGGGAGAGCAGGAATTCATGAATAACCATGACTCTTCTCAGGTGGCCGGGACTCTTTTCCAGGCCCAGTTTGTAATGTTTGTTCTCTGCAACCACTTACTTTTAACTTATAAAATGACAGACCGCTTAAATCAGCTCACCTGTCTCCACTTTATACTGCCGTTAGTATGGGCAGCATAAAGTTGATGACAGGTTCCCTTTAAAAAAATGAAAATGCTTAAATATTACTTTATTATAAATATATTCTCAAATACCTTTCATTAGTTATATTGGCAGATTTTTTTTTTTTTTTTTTTGTCTGGGGCGCAATCATTAGGAGAAACAAAATGGCAGTCATCATATTAGTACACACAAAACCTGTCCTGACTTCACACAACTGAGCTAAAGAGCTGCCTCGTCCTCCTCTCTGCTCTGCTCTGCTTGTCAGGGATTATAGTCCTGAATACAGCTGTTAAGATCTTCAGCTGAATCTCTGTAGGAATGGAGTTCATGAGGAGATGAGGACAATGAGCAGCAGCACTTGTATGCAGTCTCCATTACTACAGCCCCAATTTGCGTTTCTTCATGGAATCCATTCCTACAGAGATTTAACTGAGGATCTTATCACCTACTGTATATTCAGGATCATAATCCCCGACAAGTAGGAGAGGAGGATAAGGCAGTTCTTTAGCTCAGTGTTGTGAAGTAACTTGTCCTCCTGTGTGATTTAGGACAGGTTTTATGTGTACGACTAGGACAGCGGCCATTTTATTTCTCCTAATTGCTCCCCAGACAAAAATGCACCATTATAACTAATGAAAGGTATTTGGGATTATATTTATAATAAAGTAATATTTTTAGGTATTTTCATTTTCTTAATTCCCAGAGAACCTCTTTAATGGAGTTGAGAAATGTCTGTTGGGTAACGGGTAACTAGAGTGTAATTGGAATTAAGCAGATTTACTTTTTTACCTTTTTGCAGTTGGTAAATACCTTCTTCAGTTTTCTAAGAAGAAAAACGGATTTCTTTGTAGGTGGAGAATCTGGAGCAGCTGAAAAGGTAAGAAAGCTTTGTGTAGTGGGCACAAACAGCTTTCAGTCATTCACACATAATCAGTGAAAAATGATCTGATGTCGTTGCAGCTAATGAATGAAGCTTTCAGCCACCACAACAAACTAGCCTGTGCAGCCAGGGAACAGAGGGCAGCCGAGCAGCAGGAGCGGGATGCTTCAAAGCGGGAACATGAGCAAGCGGCTAAACAGAAGGCAATGGAGCCAGGCGAGCCGCGAATCACCGAGCTCACCGAAGAAGAGGCAGACAAACTTCAGAAAGAGATTGACCAGGTAGTGTGACTAGGGGGCTGCGGAGCATGACTGCAGACAGTTTCAGAAACATGGGAAATGATTCCTGTTCTGTTTGATTTCTAAATTTCTTATATCTGTGTTTTTCTGTTTTTCTAGAATAAAGCTCGAGAGAAAGAACAAGAGAAAATGCAAGTTCAAAATGATAAGAAGAAGGTAAAGAGGAGGACTATGTACGACTTGTGAAAAGGGAGAAATCGTCCAGTGAGACTATCAGGCCCCCGTCTGCTGTGATTTGGGAAGCTGATTCAATGTTACCGTTTCCTTGCAGCCACTGCACATGCGCCTGTACTGGTAACGTTGATGGGGCAGTATAGGGTATAACCCAAAGGCCTGAAACATCTCAGTATAGTGATTGTGACTCCTTAAGCAATCACTATTTTGGCCTTAAAGGGCTGTGCAAGAATGGAGACTCCTGTAAAAGGAAGCTTATTTAAATTTTCCTGTCCTGTGAAGCTCAATAGGGCTCCCACGCTGTAAACATCCAGTTTGACATTACCGCAGCCAATCGCTGGCCACATGACCTTTCGTCATGATAAATGGTCAGATAACGCAAGGGTATCCAGTCACTGCCATGGCTATTAATTGACTGCAGGAGGCATCACAAAGCATGTGTACAGCGAGGAAGCCCAGCAGAGCATCACTGACTAGGAAAAGGAGCTGGGAGCCAGCACCAGGAAGCAGGTAAGTAATTCCCCCTCCCCAGTTTTTGCACAACCCCTTTAAAGGGCATCTGTCAGCAGATTTGTACCTATGAAACGGACCTGTTACATGAGCACTTGGCAGCTGAAGGCATCTGTGTTGGTCCCATGTTCATATGTGCCCAAATTGCTGAGGGGTTTGTATAACTGCAGCTAATCAGTGCAATGACTCCCCTTTTATACCACTGCACTATTTAGGGACAGTGTATTACAAGGTCCGTTCAGTCTCCATTCCGCTCTGGAGGCGGAAACCAAAATGCTGCCTGCAGCGTTTTGGTGTCCGTCTGATGAAACTGAGCCAAACTGGTCCTGGCACACAATGTAAGTCAATGGGGACAGATCCGTTTTCACTGACACAATCTGGCACAATAGAAAACTGATCCGTCCTCCATTGACTTTTAATGGTGTTTACGACGGATCTGTTTTGGCTATGTTAAAGATAATACAAACGTATCCGTTCTGAATGGATGCAGACGGTTGTATTATCTGAACGGATCCGTCCATGATGTATCCGCACAAAACGCGAGTGTGAAAGTAGCCTAAATGAGGAAAGTGATATGAATTTTTAATCGTGTGGGGCTGCTGTGACAACTGCTTAGAACTCCACGATTGCAGAACAGATCGATCCCCTCACTCTTTTTAAACCGTTCAGATGCTGTGTTTACTGTTGGCTTAAATGGCCAGGATTGGAGTTCTTTCCAAACACACCCCTCTGCGACCATGTCAGTTCATCCCTGGGGTTGACAAAGAGCTGTCTACGTCAGCCCCAAAGAAATAAATGGAGCCTTGTGCACAGCTTAGCGGGAAGCTTACCATGATAGGTCTGGGAAGCTTCAGCAGAGCCCAGGCTGTCTTGGCAACTGCATCCCTCTGTCTTACCTCACAGATGCCACGATCATTGATGAAAGTGGCATCTGAGGGATTAGATTACAGGGTTCAGCGTGATTGCTGTTTCCCGTCATTGCAGCTGGATGCCTGCTGTATTATACAGCCAGCACCCGCCGCTTATAGACCAGACTCATCACAGCAATCCGCTCCATACAAGCCCTCAGCCACTGTGACGTGGAGGGGTTAAAGGGGTTATCCTGCCAGTTACATTTATAACCTTACGACTGGATAGGTCATCAATATCAGATTGGTGGGGGTCCAGCATTTGAAGAGGAAGTTCGCTGTCTGCGAATGCTGCTTCCTGTTCATTACACTGCCCATCATCTCGGAAGTTTGGGTGGTGCAGTTTAATAACAAGTATCCCTTGAATGGAGTGAGTACTTGTAATTGCACTACGCTTAGTATAATGACCAGGAAACACCACCCCCTCTTCAAATAGAAATAGCTGATTGGCAGGGGTGCCCAAAGTATTGACAGCCCATCAATATAAATGGCAGGACGGGCTCTTTAACTTGTCTGGGTATGGTACTGACAAACTATGTGAAAAGTCTAAGCACGCAAATTCTTATGTCCTACAGGCATGTCTGGAAGTACACTAGCATGAGCATCCTGTCATAACGATACACCAAACCTAGAAATAATTGGTCAAAATCAGATCGAAGACAAACTTGCCCACACTGCATGCAGGATATTCCACGTGTCTTTGTAGAGAAGTCCTGCATGTAATTTAATTGTAATAATTGGGTCGGAAGAAAGGGGGAGATTGAGAGAGAGAATTGGGATTTCTTGTGTCTTCTGTTCAGTGCTCCTTTATCTGAATCCCCTACAACATGTCTTGTTTTATTTGTGACCTGTGAACAGGTGGGAAAGGGCTTCCTCCCCATAGTTTGACAGTAAATTCTGGAACTTCTGTTCTTGTCTGACTCTTACTCCCTATATCTTATTGTACAGGGTGGTGATGATGGGGACAATGAGGAGGAAGAGGAAGATGAAAAAGACAAAGGGAAGCTCAAGCCCAATTCAGGCAATGGAGCAGACCTTCCAAACTATCGTTGGACACAGACCCTTTCTGAAGTGGATGTAAGTATGAGGGTTTTGTATCAGTCTGTCAGCACATTTACCCCTTTAACAGTTCCCATAGCGCTGTAGCCGCAACACAGATGATTAAAACGGTACCTTTTATATGCTTTTGTGGACTTGTAAAACTGCCAAAAACGAACTTTGATGCATATGTAAATGAGGGCTCGCAAGTGCCCAGGGGCGGAGTCCACCGCGTTGGTGCCCAGGCAGCTCTGCCTCTTCGGCTCTTATCCGCGCCCAGCCTCTTCCTCTGCCCGCCCATCTGTTTTCTCTCCCCCTCAGCGAGATCCCGCGCCTACGCGCTGACTTCCTTGGCCGGGGCATGCGCACTGCGATGCCCATTGCTGGCACGGCATCGCAGTTGCTTATGCGCATGCTAACGGCGCATAAGCTACTGCAGAAGGAGGCGGTCCATCGGCGCAGGAGAAGAGGAGGAAAGCCAAGCGAACAGCTGTCACTGCAGACACAGAGAGCCAGTTGCGTCCTGTGTATGGCGTCCAGTTGCCATGGTAACGATCACACGCTGCCCCAGCAGAGCAGCCTCTGATGGGAGGGGGAAGGAGGGAGCTCCCTCCTTCTGTTATGTGGAATCCGGAGCCTACCACAGCAGAGAAGCGCTGGGAGGGGGGGGGACGGGGAAGCTTCCTCACAGTTAACCCCTTACATACAGCTGTCCCTACGGACCGCAGCAAGGTAGGGGTTAAATGGCAGACATCCACTGAAGTCCGCAGTTACAGTAGAGTTACAGCTGACAATCTTCTGAACCACTCGGCCATCCTGTTCAATTGCAGGGGAGAGGAGGGGTGGGGGGGATGGACTGCCTCCCTGTCTTAACCATTTTCTCTGGCTTGGCCATCCTGAACGGGAGATCAGGGCAGAGAAACACAGCCCGATCTCCAAAACACTCACAGGGGATCGGAGTCCAAAGGCAGGGACCGCTGTGATTGCTCCTCTGCTGGGTGCCCTATGTATCCAGACTGAACAGCCACTTGCTAAAATGTATGGGCTCTCAGGAGGAAGAGGGCGTGAAGTGTGGACAACTTAGGCAGCGCGTTCCCGAGATTAGCACAATGCATTCTGGGTAGTGAGGGAAGGCAGGCTTAGCCTTAGGGCTCATTCAGACGGCCGTATGCTGTCCGCAAAAATACTGAATGCTATCCGTTTTTTTGCGGATCCGCAAAAAAAATGAAACATGTCCTATACTTGTCCGTGAAAATCAGGACATGGCCCCATTGAAGTCTATGGGTCCGCAAAAATACTGAATGCTATCCGTTTTTTTGCGGACCCGTTTTTTTGCGGATCCGCAAAAAAACGGATAGCATTCAGTATTTTTGCGGATAGCATACGGCCGTCTGAATGAGCCCTTAGGGTGAGGGCTCAGCGGGCCATCTTGAGAGGAGAGGCAGAATGAAGTCTGGTGAAAAACGGTTGCGATGGACGGAATCTTCTTAAATATGGGGTATGTGAGGAAAAAAAATTGTGATTATGTATGATCACCTCAGTAGTAACTACATATGTGAAAATTTTAATTTTGAGTTAAAATGACAGTTATCCTTTAATCAAAATGATATTGATGTAGGCCGGATACGAGGTCACTCTGTGGGGTGGTGTCTGTAAAGGCGATGCAGAACTGTGCCCTAAATGACCCTATGAAAGGGGAAGGGGACTAGTTTCATTCTGCCTATCTATACAGAGCACCTGCCTCGATAGGGGCGACCCCGTCCAGATACCTGTCCCTACCCCGGACCTGATCCCCAATTCTACAAATGAACGTGGCCGGTTTATAATTCCTCCCAGGGAGGTCACTAGGAATTATTAACTGGCCACGTTCATTTTTAGAATTGGGGATCAGGTCCGGGGCAGGGACAGGTATCCGGACGGGGTCACCCCTATTGGGGCGGGTGCTCTGTATAGATGAGCAGAATGAAACTAGTCCCCTTCCCCTTTCATAGGGTCATTTAGGGCACAGTTCTGCATCGCCTTTACAGACACCACCCCACAGAGTGACCTCGTATCCGGCCTACATCTGATGTCCTTGGACAGACCCACCTGGAAACTTTCGCTGATCCCAGTATTTCCATTGGTCTGGTAAGACTGCTCGCACCTTTCACCAGGTGGAGCAGGTTTATTACTTCCCTACCAGCACTGGGGTACCAGGCTTGGACCCCACATGTTTTTTAAGATATTGCATCAAAGTGGTGTGTTTTAGTTGCACATTGAATTAAAAGTTATATTTTAATTAACGATACTCCTCCCCCTCTGGGGGCCTATTTGCTGATTTGATACTGGAGTGCTGGTGAAGCCTATACACGCTTAGAGCTTCTATTGTGTTGTATTTCTACTGGGCATATTATACTCATTGGGAATGGATGATAGGAAATCCGTGAGTATCCAAAGAATGCTCTTCCAGGCTAGGGTCTTACTTGCCAAGCACTGGATACAGGAGAATTTCCCCCCCCCCCCCCCCCCCCCGTTAGACAGGAGTATATAAACCGGCTAAATACTGTTCTACGATTTGAAAGAGGGGTATACATAAAAAGATGCCCAGGTAAATTCATGTCAGTATGGCAGGGTTGGTTCGCAGTCCCTGGTCTGGTGTCTGTGTGGCTCAAACGAGGGATTGTCTGAAGGGACAATTGACCCTGACAGGGCAGCTGACATAGCACATTGTGATTTCCGCCACAGAAACTTACATACAGTGTTGCCCTTCTGAGATGCCTATCATAACCTACTGTCTCTTGGTGCCGGGGGGGGGGGGGGGGGGGGGGGGGGGGTGTAGTAGTGTTGTGGTCTCTCCGTATGGTTATGGGGGAGGGCGGGGGGTTTATTTGTCTTAGAGGATGTACTTTGTAATTCTGATTTTTGGACTTCTCAGTTTCTGTATTTACTGCTGTATAATGCTGATAAAATACTGTGATATTAACACTTCTATATGGAGTATGACTGCTAACATAAGGAATTGTACACTCTTCAATGGCTGTATTTTAAGAAAAACTTTATTTCAATAAAAATTACTTTTGATTATTAAAAATAAAAAAACCATATTCGATGCCATGGGCGATACCAAAGATGGCATCTAAGTGGTTAGACAGCAAATGAAGCCACACTGTGATAAAAAGCTTCAAAAAGATAGTGGATGCAAGCTCCAGGGGGTATGACTTCAAGGCTCCTGTCGTTTATATCCATTGGAGTGCTGCTTCTCTTCTGTTGCTGTAACTTTTAGACAGAGGAAGGAGGCTCCCTCTGTCACTCCATTGGCCCTGTGCAGTCAGAGGTCTAACAGTGGGCTCTGGGTCTGCCAAGTACGGAAACCTATTAGGCCCTGGAGGCAGAGTCAAATAGACTACCTGTCAGTAGCATAGTGACAGGCTGGCATAAGTATTAGTAACAAGTTTACTGTAGTAAAATATTATCAGGCTTTTTCTCACCATTTATATAAGTAATGAGACCATTTAGTGGATAAACCATTTTATTGGAATACAGTTTCTGAACAAATAACTTTTCTAAACTCTTGTAAGTAAATATACAGTAACACTGTTACGTAGTTAATAAGAAGTCTGTGTGAATTTTTCCTCCATCGATGCCCTCAAATCTAATCTAATTATTTTGAGGGCAGAGAACAATCTCTACACTAACTTGGGTTGGTGGCAAAGCAGTAACAACTTGGGCAACATCTCCGACAATTTCAGGATATTTGGCAATCGCTTGCTGCACTGTTAGTTATGATGAACAGTCAAATTGCGCCAATACTTTTAGGGCACGTAAAAAATTGAGCTGAAATCTACTCTCTGTGTTCTCTGATGTGGATGACTCTTTTTCTATGTGGGAAAAAAATCAAATTCATCATCAGTTGATGAGGGTGAAGATGTGGTAGCAAGACCGAATTCTTCTTGTTCCTGACAGTTCTGCAACCCATTCATCCTTACTGCTACTACAAACAGAGCTTCTTTTCCTTTAGTCAGCTATTGATCATCTAGATCAGGCATGCTCAAACTGCGGCCCTGGCTTCAACAAGATCCATCTAAGCGGTCATGTTGCTGTTGCTCTGTAGCAACTTCAGTTTGCTCCATTACAATACAGTGTTCCTCTATTTCACACATTTCTATTTCTCTGAACCCAGAATAATGATCTTCTAGTTGCGTAGTGAACCTCTAGTTTCAGACATTGTAAGTAGAGGCTTTGGGACAACATGAAGTTAACTAGTATACTTGGACAGGGGAGAAAACACGAGAGGAGAGACATGAGTCTCTATCACCAGCAGAATAGAATATAATTGAGTAACATTTATAAAATTCATATGAAAGTTCAGTTATGAAATATTAATAATAGATTTTTCTTAAAGCTGGAGTTGGTACATTTCTAGCGACTCCAACCAAAACCAATTCCGACTCCACAGCCCTGCTTAAAACTTGTAGAACTGGAGGCCCCCTTCTTGTAATAGTCCATTAGCTGGAGTTCCCACCACCGGTACTACCTCCCAGCACATCTGTATGGTTCTTTTTAATCATTTACCTTTTATTTTTTTTATTATATATTTTCTTTTTTTTGTCCTCTTTCTCCGACAGTTGATTATCCCATTTTCCATTTCCTTCCGTCTGAAAAGTAAGGATGTGGTGGTGGATATTCGGAGGAGAAAACTTAGTATTGGCCTTAAAGGTCAAAAGCCTGTGCTGGATGGCGAGCTTTACAATGACATCAAGGTGGAAGAGTGCTCGTGGTTAATAGAAGATGGCAAGGTGGTGACTGTTCATCTGGAGAAGGTGAGGATGCTTGTACCTGTGAAAGTGAATTCACTGAATGCATGCAGCACTTATGTGTCTTCCTGGCATAGGTCTTAGCACTCAATAATGTATGTTTGCAGATTAAAGATAATCTGTCAGGCCCTGCAATCCCTATTAAGTGGAGTACTACACACACATTGCTGCTGCCCCAGACCTCAGATCACTAATTTAAATGGCCACACTTCTCTGTTCCCCCGCTGTGTGCCACAAACCGACCATATAACACAGAGAGGACTTCTAGAACTGTGCACGCTTGGCAGTCCTCTCAATGTGGTTGAATGGTAGATAAGAATTGGCATACAAATTAGCAATATGGGGTCAGTGGCAGCAGTAGTATTCATGTATTGCTGTATTCAAAGGGGTTGTCTGAGAAGTAATATTCTTGGACATACCCCCAGTTACCTAAAATAAAATATAAAAATCATGTTAAACTCGCCCATTTCTTCTGTGCTGCCAGTCTGGTCCGCCTGCAGGAGTACAGCATGTGACTACTGCAGCCAAACACTGTCCTCATTAGAAGACTGCTGTAACATGCTGTACATCGGCCTGTCACCACTGTCATTTGTAAACAAGTATCGGTAAGCGGACCAGGCGAAAATGGGGAGTTTAACACTTATTTTTTTTTTTTTAGGTAATTGAGGGCATGTCTGATTTTATCAGACAACCCTTTTATTTGTGCTTATCGTAGGTGACCGATTCCCTTTGAAGATGTAACAATGAAATGGATCTGAATGGTGTATATACTGTCTTTTAGAAGTTTCTATTAGCTATACAATCACTTTGAGAAATGTTAGTAATTGTCATTAGATGGTAAAAGGCAATTGATGAAGAATTAATTTCATATATAGTAGTAAGGAGCAGGTTTCAGACAAGGGTGTCCTCTGTGGAAATCGAGCTACGTGTGTAACTGTGATTTCCCGTTATGGACTACTCGTTTTGCAGGAACGCACAGTATTATAATGATTTATAATGCTGTGTATCTCCACATGACCTTACTTCTACAGAATTATACTGCCAGCATTAAGGTCATGCAGAGACACACAGCATTATAATGCCGTGTGCTCCTATGAAACAGTGTCCATAACGGCAAATCATGCATGTGGAGTGTGATTTTTCACACAGGACGCACTTGTATGAAAGAGGCCTTGCTGTTTATTACAGGACTGTACTCTCTCCCTATAAGGACAACCACTGTCTGCGTGCCCTAATGTGACATGTGAACTTCATAGAGGAGGACCCATGCTCAGGAAACCCTTCTTATTCAGAAGGTGGAGCCACTGCATGCTCAGCATAAACATGTTACTTTCCCTAAGGCAGTGTATTTTTAGATGTTTGGGCATTTTTTGTTCACTTGCTGACCCCAAGTCTCTTGTAGATAAACACTATGGAATGGTGGAATCAGGTTATCAAGACCGAGCCTGAAATTAATACCAAGAAAATTAATCCTGAAAACTCTAAGGTAAAATCAGATAATACCCACACATATAGTATACCCTTTGTAGCATCACAGATCTCAATTTACCAGATGCGTGTATGTTCCAGCTTTCTGATTTAGATGGAGAAACTCGCAGTATGGTAGAAAAAATGATGTATGATCAGAGGCAGAAATCAATGGGCCTTCCGACGTCGGATGAACAGAAAAAGCAGGACATCTTGAAAAAGTGAGTTATCTTGTACTTTAAAGTAAATGATTTACCAAGGATTGTACTTTTTTGCAATTTTTTAGACACTGTAAAAGTAGCTACATTTTGAAATAGTTTTAAATATTTCTCTTTCGAATGTTGTGGTCTTTTGGCTAAAACTGCTAGTCTAGAACAGGCAAAAAGTTCAAGAAAAGCCATTTTCCAACAACATATTAAAGGATGCTCATCTGTTGGTCTGGGCGGAGTTTCTCTACAATGAGTGTCTCTTGCTAAAGAGGGCATGTTTGTGTACTACAAGGACCCCCTTTACTTTCAGTGCGTAATGCTTTATTTTACCTGTGGTGATGCTGCCAGGTTACCGTGCAAATTACAGCTGATCAGGGTCCCATTTAACAAAAAGGTTGTCCAAAGCAGACAAACCCTTTAAAGGGGATGTGCCAAGAAAAAACTTACACACCCCCCCTCCCCCATCCACAGAACAAGGAGATAAGCATCTGGTCAGTGGGGGTCTGACCACTGGAACTGATAAGAACAAGAGTCCCCCGAATGAATGGAGTGGCGGTTAAGCATGCACACCGCTACTCCATTCATTCTTTATGGGACCGCTGGATATAGCAGAGTGTTTGGTGCACCCCTTTAATGTGTGTATAAAAAAAAAATCATACTTCAGAGCCAACTCTGTCCTAGCATACATAACTTGTTCCCTTTCATGCTTAAAAGGGTTTTCCAAGATTCTATAACTAATGACCTATCCTCCCGATATCCGGGACTCCTGCAAATTAGCTGTTTGAGAAGGCATTGGCACTCCTGTAAGAGCCTCTGCCTTCTCACAGCTTGCCAAGCACAGTGCCGTACATTGTATAGCGGCTGTGCTTGGTGTCACACACTGCCCCATTCACGTCTATGGGGCTGAGGCCACATGACTAATGAACGTGTCGTTATTGGCCTAGTAAAAGGAAAAGTACTATGGGTGGAATTTATCATGCTCTGCACTCCAGAATTCTGTCTTTAAAAAGTCTCAAAGCAGGGCTTTTGGGGTCACTTGCACACACTTTTTTGCTACCTTTTGCATTTTTACACCCTTGCTCTAGTCTTGAAAAGTAGGTGGGGACATGGTTAGCAACCACCCTATCAAATAGTTTTTCTTTTGTTGATCCAAGGCTCAGTTTCTTAATATGCATATTAGGCCTCTGGTGCAATGAGGGCGTCACCATTGCTGTTGCACCCAAGCTCCATCATTTCTATCTCTTCCCTCCCCCTCCCCCTTGCTGCTTTGACTGACGGGACCAGGCAGAGGCAAAGCAGCCAAGGAGGAGCTGGTCACTGAAAGGAGCAGAGCTTGGGTGCAACAAGAGCAATGGTGATGCCCTGATTGTGCCAAATGCTATGGAGGTCACTGGTAACAGATTCCCTTTAATGAGTTTTACTCCAGATTTATGTGTCACAGCCAGGGAGAAAAAAATGCTCACCTTCTCCCTGGCTGTGACCCTTGAAAGGTCCTCTTTAATAAATGTAAATAAGTAAGAACTATAACTTGTTCCGCAAAAACCAAGCCCTAATACAGCACCATCAACTGAGAAATAAAGGAATGACTTAGGGCTCTTTCACATGAGCGAGTCCATTGTGGGAATCGCGCTCCATGTGTGATCCTACGTTCTGGACTTGTAGGAGCGCACGGCATTATACTGATTTATAATGCCATGTGCCTTCGTGTGACCTTATTTCTACAGGATCATGCTGACAGCTTTATGTCACTATGATCCTGTAGGAATAAGGTAATGCAGAGGCGCATAGCAGGTCCTGCAAGACGAGCAGTGTCCAGAATGGAGGATCAGGCTAACACACGGAGTGTGATTTCCACAATGGACTTGCTGACTTTAGCTGAAAAGCCTACAGGAAAATCTGCCTCAAAACCTCCTCTGAACAAAAAAAACTGTCTGAACCTGCCCTTAAACCACGCATGGTGCCTTGTAGGACTAGCTCAGCTGAATATAATGATACATTAAACTTAATTTGCTTTTCGTTCTGGAGAAAAAAAATACTTTTAATCCGTGTGCAGCGAGGGCACCCTGGGACACTGTGCACCCACCCTCGTTGATGTGGTCAGATTACTGCATCATTCTACCTGGCCCTGTCAATCAGGGGCTGCACATAGTGGCTTGTGTCCGCCCTCTGAAGTGCTCATTGCACATGGATTCAAAGTACTTTTTTCCTCCGGAGTGAAGAACAGATCACTAAGGCTGGGTTCAGACCTGAGCGTATTTGATATGCGCGTTTAAGTCGCGCGTTTTTTGCAATAGTAAACGCGCGTTTGACTGCAATGTCCTATGGCCACAAACGCGCGTCAAAACGCCCCAAAGAAGCTCAAGTACTTGTTTGAGCGTAGGGCGTTTTACAGCGTGTTTTTCAGCGCTGTAAAACGCTCAAGTGAGAACCAGGGCCATAGGGAAGCATTGGTTTTCATGTGTTGAGCGTTTGAACGCGCTGTAAAACGCTCAAGTGTGAACCCAGCCTAAGTGAAAGGTTTTATTACATTTACTGAGCTAGCACCACACTATATTGAGCATGGTTTACCAGTGAATTTCCAGGTAACAGATTCCCTTTTAAAGGGGGTCTCCCTCAAATGACACTTTTCACCTATGCATTCACTAGAATGAGAGCTCCAAGTCTGTTCCTCCTTAGGATCAGTTTGAATGGAGTGGTAGTGGAGCAATCCTGTGGAGAAGTGATAAATGGCTTTTGTGGGAAAACCTCAGTAAAACCCCCGTTCACAGATGTAGAAAGTCTGTATGAACCAAGTTTCTCTGTCAGGGATCTTTGTTGGTTGACACAATAGGGATCAGCTGGATTTTTTATTCTTTGACAGCAAGAAGAGATCATAAGCTTTATGTTCCTGTCACTGTTCTTTTTCTTATTATGTTGACGACAATAATTGGGACCATCACAGAACTAAGGCTTATTGCAGTACTGTGTAGGAGAAAGGGTTGTCCCATGATTAGAGGTTTTCCAATCAAATGATATTGATGACCTATCTTCAGGACAGACCGCCCGCCCCCCCCCCCCCCCCCCCCCCCCCATGATAATCGCCTAAAGGGGTTTTCTCATCTCAGACAATGGGGGCATATCGCTACAATATGCCCCCATTGTCTTATAGGTGCGGATCCCACCACTGGACCCGCACCTATATCGAGAGCGGAGCCCTGAAAGTGAAGGAGAGCACACTGCAACTGTATCCGTATTTTGCAGACCACAAAACTTCCAATGAACGTGTGCATCAACCCTTACTAACCTCTCAGGTGGTATTTTTGTCATGTTCATAATCCATATTTCATATAAAGAATATTTAGCATGGAGTACCATTTTTGTATTCAAATCAAGCTTCTATGCCGCCTGTATAATAGCAGAAGTTACACTGCCTTCTATGGTCAGACTGAGCTACTGGGCATACATCTCTAATGTTAGTAGTTGGAATTAGGGGTGAGTGATATAGATGATATGCAATATAAATTTGGCCAATGATAGAGATTTTGTTTATCGCCATATCACAGTAGAACATGGCATGCGCCGCTCTCGGCACTCACCATGTTCTCCTGAGCCGGCACAGTGGAGAAGGAGAGAGTCCCTCCCCACTGTGTGCGGCTGCCGCAGACCACCAGTGAGCACAGACTAGGAGGAGGGGAGGGACTGTGGCCACCAATGAGAACAGAGAGGGGGACTGTGGCCACTGCGCCACCAATGAATATAGTTTAATATGCCTGAATACAAACTTAGCCTGCATGTGCCGGCTATATCCCATACCTGGCCTCTATTACTGCACGCAGTGATCCACTGCAATTAACCCCTCAGGACCTGAGAATATATCGCACATGCTTAATATTATATCGCAATATAGATTTTAGGCCATATCGCCCACCCCTAGTTGGAATACATATTTTAGTTATCCCTAGTCAGACAAGAATAGCCAAGTTATACATTTCATCAATAACCAAATTCTCTAAAGATTTATTTCTTTTCTCCCTTAAGGTTCATGGAACAGCACCCAGAAATGGATTTCTCCAAAGCCAAATTTAGCTAACCCTTATGTACTATAAAATCCTTATTGTTCATCAGGCGATTGCTTTGGCTGTCTGTATGCAAGCAATCTTCCAGCTCTATTTCTTGCCAACAGCAGCAATCCTTAATCTCTGCCTGTACAATATCTCCAGCAACACATTGAAGCAGCGTTTCATGAGGAACACTGTATCCATGTGCTGCCTTTACTGTCTGAACAAGCCCTTAAGAAATCCCAAGTGTAAGCACTGTTTTCGGGAAGGTGATTGACTAGGACACTGGCTTGTGCTTCTCCGTGTAACATCACAGCACCACGGATGGAACATGAAGGCATGATGCTGTCAATAAAGAACGTGTACGCATTTCATTATTATTCACTGTCGTGTTTCACTTTTCTTTTTGTAATTTTATTTTTTTCCTTTTGTAAAATACAACATACAAGCATAGACTTGAAAAAGAAGTATATTCTTAAATGGATGAATCTGGAAAGAAGACATGTATATTCACTACTTTCTATTAAGGTATTATTAGAGTATTGCCACCACTGATGAGCTGGCCTCTGCCTCTAGTCAGGGAAGTAGCTGCATGACAGTAAGGCTGGGTTCACACGGGCGAGATTTCCTCACGGGTGCAATGCGAGAGGTGAACGCATTGCACCCGCACTGAATCCGGACCCATTCATTTCTATA
The DNA here is from genome assembly GCF_905171765.1 of Bufo bufo. Taxonomy (NCBI): domain Eukaryota; kingdom Metazoa; phylum Chordata; class Amphibia; order Anura; family Bufonidae; genus Bufo; species Bufo bufo. The sequence continues at coordinate 310,861,182 of NC_053391.1, forward strand.
GGGCTGTGCACATGAGCAGTGATTTTCACGCATCACTTGTGCGTTGCGTGAAAATCGCAGCATGCTCCATGTTGTGCGTTTTTCACGCAACGCAGGCCCCATAGAAGTGAATGGGGCTGCGTGAAAATTGCAAGCAAGTGCGGCTGCGGTGTGATTTTCACGCATGGTTGCTAAGATGAAAGTCTATTCACTGTATTTTTTTTGTATAGCATTCTTTAATACAGAATACTTAGTAGAAGGTCAATTGAGGGTTACAAAATAAAATATTAACTCGCCTCCTCCAATTGATCGCGTAGCTGCTGGTCTCCTGTTATCTTCAGGATCTGTGGTGACATCACTGTGCTCATCACATGATCCATCACCATGGTGTTGGACCATGTGATGAGCTCAGTGACATCACCACAGGTCCTGAAGATAACAGGAGACCGGCAGCTACACGATAAATTGGAGGCGAGTTATATATTTTTTTTAACCCTCAATTGACCTTTTACTAAGCATTCTGTATTAAAGAATGCTATTATTTTCCCTTATAACCATGTTATAAAGGTAAAATAATCAAATTTACAGAATACTGAACCCAAACCCGAACTTCTGTGAAGAAGTTCGGGTCTGGGTACCAAACATGCCAATTTTTCTCACGCGCGTGCAAAACGCATTAAAACGCTTTGCACTCGTGGGGAAAAAAAATGTGTGAACTCAGCCTAAGTGGAGACAGCCATATGCTCTCTGACTGGATTCACCAACAGTCTTTACTCGGGCATCGGTTCCTGTGGTGGGACCTGCATCAGTCATACATCTATGGCAGAGATCAGCAACCTCTGGCACTCCAGCTGTTCAGAAAGTTCAACTCCCAGAATGCTTCATTCACTTCTGTGGAAGTTGTAGTTTCACAGCAGCTAGAGTGCTGAAGGTTGCTGATCTATGGTATATCCTGTGGGTATTTCATAAATGTCTAAGCTGGGAGTACTCCAAGTTTTTGTTAGGCGGCCACTTTCAAACATTTGTATTTTGAATCAGTATTTGGTAGCCAAACCAGGAATGGAACAGAAACAAAGAAAATAAATATATATGGAAAATATTTCTAGATCTTCCTGGTTTTGGCACAACTCCTGGTTTAGGTTTACCAATACTGATGCAAAATATTCAAGTGTGAATGAACCCTTGGCTTGGAGGGCTTATTCAGTTGGAAAACACACCAGACTGTGTATATGACTGACATTTTATTGTGTGAACTACTTCATGGCTACATTTACATATTAACAGTAACATGAACACAGCGAGAAGTTAAACTAAAAACAGGTACCCTGAACTTTCCCCTCACATTCTCTTTTATAGAAGAGTATTCTAAACAGCAGTATTTCTCCATTCCAGTCCCCAAGGCACTCTCAATGTACATGTTAGAAATTCCCTATTCAAATAAATGGTGCTAAGCTGCAATACCACAAAGACAAGAGTGATGCTTCTCGGAGAAAGCAGCCACCAGGACCTGCATCGTTCACCAGGTGGCGCAGGGGACTGCAGCTTCTTCCTGTTCACATGAAGCTACATTCCCCCGCTAGGTAGAGCATACAGGTACACAGCACTCGCACAAACGGCTGATTGGCAGGGATGCCAGACAGCCCATCAATATTCCAAATCCAGAAAGTCTATGCCTTCACCTGAACAGGCTTGCTGCCAAAACGGCTCCGTTCAAATGAACCCATTCAGTTGCAGAAACTTAAAGCACTTGTAAAGCTTTGTGGTCATTGAGGGCTAAAATTGAGAATAACTGCTACAGTAATGGTATTAATTACTCATGTTTTGGCAATTTTGATAGTATGGCTTAAGCTAATAAGAGGTTTTACTTGTCTTTGTGCATAACTAACTTAAAGGGGAGTCTTTCAGCAGTTTTGGAGAATTTGATATAAAATAGTTCAGTCAACAACTTACTGACAGGACTGTACATAGAGCTGCACATCTAACTCGACATCTTACTTACATATTTTATACAGTTATATACATATGTAGACAATTCACAGCTTGACCTTATGTTGTTTTCATGTAACGTTTCAGAAATAGAAAGCAACACAAAGCATTACATGAACACCTACATAGAACATATACAAAAAAAAAGTTTCAACATTTACATAACCTCGCACAAAATTGACCAAAGGAATCATTGGGAGGAAAAAAAAAATCATCTGGGAATTCATGGAGCATAGAAACGCGATAGCTGAGAATTCCATGTTCACTTTAGTGGTCTATATAAGGGATGCTCCACATGTAGCCCTCCAGCTGTTGTAAAACTACAACTCCCACCATGCCATGCTGGGAGTTGTAGTTTTGCAACAGCTGGAGGGACACAGGTTGGGCATTCCTGGTCTATATTAAGTAAAAGGTCTTAAAAAGGCCCCCATACACAGTGTATTGTTGTTTGACTCTGCCAACAGCGAGAGAAGGATCAGGGGAAGTGAATACTTTTGCCTGATCCTTTTGTTCTCCCAGGAGATAAGCAGCCACTTTCTCCACTCTCCCCATTGAAACCAAAATCCTATGTATGGGGGAGCTGGGAAAGATTGTTCGGTTAACAGCTGGTGAATGTGCATGGCCAGCTTTCGGCACTAGCGCACCTCGACACAAGCTTGTCTCATAGGCTTTGGCCTTCCATTAACAGTAAACCTTCAATAGTGGGGTGCCTGAAGAGTCTGTTTCTGTGTCTGGTAAAGAATCATCTTTCTGGGAGGTAGATCCTGAAAAGAATAGGAAATGTGTATTTGTGTTAACAAATCGCATGTTAAATATACTAAGGGTAAAGCTTGAGCATTAAAGGAAACATTACATTCACACAAACGCACTTTTTTTCCCCAGTGTCTGGTGAGTTGTTTTTTTGCGGATTGGATGAGGACCCATTCATTTCAATGTTTCCGCCAAAAATATAGAGCATGTCCTATTCTTGTCCATTTTGTGGACAAGAACAGGCATTATTACAATGGATCCAGCGTCTGTATTTTATGCGGACCGCAAAATACATACGGTCATGTGAATGTAGCCTTAGGCAGCATAAAGTAGTGACGGACATGCAGATTTCAGCGGTCTCATGTGTTTATGAATCGCCAGCCCCTTCTAACTGCTGATTAACAACTCTCTTCCTATTACTGTGCATTGGGAGAAATCTGTCAATCAGCAGTATGGATAGGGTGCATGTCATGAATACACTGAATTCCTGCCTCAAAGCACTGGCAATCGCAACTATTGTAATTTCTGCAAAACTAAAGCATCTTAATAGATCAGTGGCAAGACTGCTGAAATCATTATGTCCATACGTTATCCTGCGTGCAGCGTGAACAGGCTGACAGCTTTCTCTGTGCATACACTCAATGTGGTGGACAGATAGCTTTTCTATATTGTAGACCAAGCTCATTAATCCACAATACAGAATAGTTTATAAACATTTTGTTCATTGAGGCCAATTAATCTTTAGGGAGGGCCTCCGCCTAAGTATAATGACAGCCTATGCTTCTATAAAAATATCAGCATTAAATAATTGTTCATTTGCATGCCAGCATGGTGATCCATGATTCAAACATTCTGACTCAACTTGCTAAAGTTGGCAAATGTAAATCCTAGGTACACGCCAAAATGTCCAACCAGGCCTGTGCGGTTAGTGTTCAGGGGGAGAAAAATGATCATTAACCTGATAGATCACTGGTTTTGGTATTTTTTACATAGAAAATAATCCACTTTATTACAATAGAAATAAAAAAAAATAAGGACTTGCATGCCACTCAGTCATTGACAGGGGCGTGCTCAAAAACTTTTGCGATGAGGATTCGGTGGAATAACAGGTGTTGATTTTGGCCTTTAAGGTAAGAGGGTGCCAAATGTTGCACATGTTGGGTATAGTGCATTTCCTTCTGAAATACATGTTTTCTGATAAAAAAAAAACAAGTTGACTGGTAAGGGAAAAACATATAGCGAAAGCAAATTATAGGCTGCTCAGCTAAAATCTCAAAGACGCAAACAGAAGCAGCGAGCTTCTGTTCGAATGGATCAAAAAACGGCAAAGGCTCAGCCAATCATCACCTTGCTAGTGAGAACTAAACTGCAGGGAGACATGAAGTTACCAGCAAGATCACCGCTAGCTTCCTCCATAACTATGTGCGGTGTCAGGGAAGCTGCAGTAAAAGGATGATACATGCAGATCTTCACAACCATTCCCACAGGGCACAGCTAATGCTCCCTTGCAGCACCCAAAATGTATTTGCCCACTGCCTAGTAATCAGCAGCAGCTAAACATTACTGATCAGGGAGGCTCAAGTCCCCTGCAAGAAAATGGCACCATTTACCATTTTGTCCATCTTTCACATGCCCATTCAACTGTGAAAAAGAACGGACAGCCCACAGATCTCATCCTTGTGCGGCCTGTTTTTCCAGGATGACTGCTAGGACGGGCTGGTGAGGTATTTTTTAAGTTTTTTATTCTCATCGAAATGAAAAACTGATAGACAGCTGGCAAACTGCAAAAATGGAAGATAGCTTTTCATATTGCTCGCGTAAAAGGGGCCGAACAGAGGAGGCTAACAGACTAATGCCAGTGTGACCACAGCTTTACTTGCAAATACCTCACTGTTTTTGTACTTTTTTTTTTTTTCCCCTCCTTCATTCATAAACATGGCTGCACGTGAACTGTAAAACTCATCTAACCTTCCACAATGTGCTTCTGGCTGCAATAACACAAGCAATGTGTGGAAAAGGGGGTGCCGTTTCTGGAAAAACAGACACTTTTTACTAATCTCATGGAGATGCTATGCAGAAAAGTAGAGCCACTTTTGGAGCAGCGGTGCACAACCCGAGGCCCACGCAGCCATGGTTTACGGCCCCCGTCCTGCTGGACAGAAACACAGCTGATCGTCCGGTACAGCTGGGGACCCCGAAGAGAAGACAGTTTATTACCCCTTCTTCTGTACATAGCTCTTAGTAAGCGCTATGCAGGGGCTGTTTTCTCCTGTAACTGGGGCTCCTTTGGATGACCCAGTTACAGTGGGAAAAAAAAAAAAAATGCACAAAAAAAAAGAATGTAAATGTTGATTAGAGGTCTAAATGTCCTTTGGAGGGGCATATTAAAAAAAACATAATATATTTAACATAAAATAAAAAAACTCCCACGCCAACTGGAACCTTGAATAGAGAACCCATTTTAGCATCAGTTTGCATATTTAGAGCTGTAATTTGCAAAAATTTAAGAAGGTCGTCATTTATCAGTTTCCCCCCAAGAGGCAGTAATAACCAATGAGCACCACCCTCTGCCAGTGAAGGAAACGATCATTTATGACCAGGAGGTATGATGGAAGGCCCCATTAAACGACACGATTCTCAGGCCAATTGTTGGAAACAAGTGTTCACAGGAACGCTCATTCCTAGTAGCTGGCCTGAATAATCGTGCCGCCAATAAATGAGCAAACACTCATTTGTCGCCGATTTGCATCTTTCGTTAGGATGAAAGAGGCACAATTATCGGCAGCCTATCTCCCTCTGTACTCATGCCAATAATCAATAGAACTGAATGAAGGAGGAATACCTTGGTAGCAATCATTCCTCCCCATTCACTTTGCATAGGTCTATGTAACAGGCCAATGCAAACGAGTGCTGATTGACAATTTTTGCAGCCCTCGAAATAGAGCAATGTGACAATGTGGACAAGACCAAAAAAGCTATGCACCCCTAGAAATAAATCCTGTTGCCTACTTTTGAATGTATCAGCAGCAGCCTTTCCTCAGGCTTCAGTTCTTTAGTAGCTACGAGTTTATATGGATTGGACCCTCTAGTAGGGGACAGATACTTTAAAGGGGTTGTCTGGGCTTTTTCTATTGATGACCTGTTCTCAGGATAGGTGATCAATAACAGATTGGCGGGGGTCCGGCACCCCCGCCAATCAGCTATATGGGGAGACTGCGTGCACACAAGCTGTCTCCCTTCTCTCTTCCTGGTTGCTGCTGTATGTCTATGGAACAACAGCGGACAGGAAGAGAGAAGGGAGACGGCATGGGCGCACTGCTCGCACAGTCTCCTCATACAGCTGATCGTGGGGGTCCCAGGTATCGGACTCCCGCCGATCTGATACTGATGAGATAGAAAAAGCCTTTAATAAGTATATGGGGCTCCATAGCCTTTAATTCTAGAAAAGAGTGGTGATCTGAGATCACAGACCAATGACAATATCACTTTAACTGGATTTTCCATGTAATTAAATGAAGTTAAGGCTGCTAATGATATAGTCTGGCTACTGTCTTTAAGACTGATTAGATAGGGTACTTAACACTTTAAGAGCCATTAACATACCACAAGACCATACACAATAGATCTCCTATGACTAGAACATGGCAGTGTCGCCTCACCCAGTGCCTCAGACATGTGCCCCCTAACCACAAACCAACACCACGTGACAGATGTGTTCAAAAACAAAGCTTTAGATCACCTTTCTTTTTCCTAGAGTGCTAACATCATAGAGAAGACACATGGGACATAGACCCGATCATCTCTTGAGGGGGAAAAAATAAAAAGTTCACAATTTCACTTAGAATTAAAGAAAGTGATTCCTTGCCCAATATATGGAGGTCACTTGCCTTGGGTTTGTGATACAAAATCCTGGCACTCACAAGGAGGTTTCAATGTGTTCAACATTGATGACCTATTGGTGGTAGTCCGAACATGGCACCCCCGCCGATCAACTGTTTAAAGAGAGACACAGCCTGCTCGTAGCTTACCAAGCACAATGTCGTCTATTGGATAGCAGCTGTGCTTGGTATTCCAAATGGGAACGAGCTGCCCCTTGGCCAAGTGACCACTGAACCAGACATCAGTGGCCTAGGAAGAGGCTGTGGTACACACTGGTGCGCCGCGGCATCTTCAAACAGCTGATCCCTGGGGTGCCAGGATCCTAAGGATAGACCATCAATATTAAACACCTGGAAAATCCCTTTCACTTCAGTGCACTGTGCAGGAGACAACCAATGCACATGCACTGCATTCAGACCCCACTGATCAAAACTTTTGATGTGTCTCTATGACATATCAAAAGTTTTTTGAGAACTCAGTTACCCGCTAATAATAATTTAATAAAGAAAAAAAGCTCCTGTATAAAACCTCAACTTGTTCCCAAAAGAACTAATACCAGAAGAACTAAAGTAAGAGTAAAATCTAAGTAAACATCAATGAACAGAAAGGGGTGCTATTACGGGAAGGCCACATGTGGCCTAAATACTACAGGTTTTCTGCAGCAAAATTGCACGTGGAATCCACAGCATTAGGCCTCATGCACATGACCGTGCCCAGATTGCGGCCTACAAACAGAAGGTACGCAATATACGGGCACCGGCCATGTGCACAACATATCACTGTATCAATCCGGAGGACACAGTGTGGAACAAAGGCACGGATGGGAAGCCCACGGAAGCACTACGGAGTGTCTCACTGGGTTTTCTGTCCATGCCTCTGCAACGCAAAAAAGTAGTGCATGCACTACTTCTTTGCGGTGAGGACTTCGGATGCGGATCGTGGACCCCATTCAAGTGAATGGGTCTGCGTAGGTATACGGTCGGCCCCCATGCATTGCGAACCGCAGCAGAGCCACGGCCGACACACAGTCGTGTGCATGAGGCCTTATACTCTAGCAGCAAAGTGGATGAGATTAAAGAAAATGTGTCCTCAGAAAATGACCTATTCGTTAAATTACATTCTTATGTTTAAAGAATTGTCGATGATGTTATTTTTAATTTTCCATGTCATCTAAATTACAAAAATCCTGCAGTTTTTACACTGGCCACTAAGCCTAATAATAGGCTGTACAGATCACTTTACTGCATTTACCAGTCATCCTAATCCTGCCTGTAATGATATCACCTCGGTGTACAGATAAGACAGGATCCACCATTCACAATAGGCAATTGTACAAGGAAAGAATAGATAATATTTGATAATGTCCTCTGCACAGGTCACAGAGCATGCCTAGAAAACTCTCCCATAGAAGTCAATGAGGTCCCCTCCTGACCACTGTGTCTATGGTCCATGGGGCTGCCATAAAGCTATTTTTTTTATGCTCTCTAAATGATGTTAAAAGGAAGTGTCACAAAAAAAAAATCTTATCTGCCAGTTAAAACTAGATCTGTTTTTATTTTCTGATTACAGATTTTTTTATTCTATTTTGGGAACATAATTATGGGGGTGGTCATCTTGCCTGAGCTGTTCTTAACAGCATTTACACAGCATTAAGAAAATTGCTTTACGGCAGCCCCATGGACCATAGACAATGGTCAGGAGGGGACCCTATTGACTGTGGGAGAGTTTTCTCTGCATGCTCTGTGATCTGTGCAAGGGAAGAAGAGATAAGATTTCACTATCTCTTATTGTGAATGGCGGATCCTTTCTTACCTATACACAGAGATGATGATCTTACAGGCAGGATTAGAATGAGTTACCTACAGTAAAAGTAATCTGTATAAACCAAAAAGTGGCACCAATTTATTAGACATAGTAGCCAATGCAGAAACTGCAGGATTTTTGGTTTTAGTTTAAATATAAAACATGACATGGAAAATTAAAAATAACATCAAAAATTATTTAAAAATAGGTTAAACATAAAAAAAAAAGTGATTTAAACAGAAGGTCATTTGCTGATGACACATTACCTTTAAGAAGGAGCAGGAGTGCACGGCGTCATTGGTTGCCATGACGCCGTGCGCTTCATGCCGCCGCTGCAGTACAGTAATACACTCTTATGATCTATACAAGTGTATTACTGTAGTGCAGCAGCGGCATGAAGCGCACGGCGTCATGGCAACCAATGACGCCGTGCGCTCCTGCTCTCAGCAGGATGCCAGGCCGGGATACCACGGACCGCTCACATCCGTGTTCCACGGCCATGTGCATTCGGCCTAAAGCAAATCTTATCCACAAGCCCCTCAAGAAATATGCAGCAGAAAATGACATGCAGAACAGATATGGAATCCACAGCATGTGGATTTATCCCTGTGCAATGCAATGCAAATCCGCAGTATTTACAACCCAAAACCCACACCGAACCTGCCACTTGTGGCCATACCCTGAGGCTGGGTTCACACTTGAGCGTTTTACAGCGCGTTCAAACGCGCTGTAAAACGCTCAACACATGAAAACCAATGCTTCCCTATGGCCCTGGTTCTCACTTGAGCGTTTTACAGCGCTGAAAAACGCGCTGTAAAACGCCCTACGCTCAAACAAGTACTTGAGCTTCTTTGGGGCGTTTTGATGCACGTTTGTGGCCATAGGACATTGCAGTCAATCGCACAAACGTTTACTATTGCAAAAAACGCGCGTCAAAAACGCGCGTTAAACGCGCATATCAAAGACGCTCAGGTCTGAACCCAGCCTTAAAGAGGATCTTTCATGGGTCCAGACATTATAAACCGAGTATCAGGATACGTAGGGGATAGTGCAGGGATCTAACTGCTCTTACTATTTTTCCTGGGCACCGCTCCGTTTACCTGCTGTGGCCCCTGTTGTATTCTCCCGCCTGGTATGCTAATTAATAGCATCGGAGCAATAAGGAGGAGACCGAGTCTTTCTCTGTGGGCGAAGGTGATTTTTTTTTCTTTCCCTGGCTGTGACGCTCTCCGCTGCGGCAAACGGAGCGGTGCCCAGGAAAAATAGTAAGAGCAGTTAGATCCCTGCACTATCCCCTACGTAGCCTGATACTTTGTTTATAATGTCTGGACCCATGAAAGGTCCTCTTTAAGCCGTCTGACAGATTGCAATTGGCCTCCCACCATAGACCACAATCGACATCAGATAATTTAGAAATCCAAAGAGTAAAGGTGGATTTTCACGGCCCGATAACCGGGCAAATTATCAGGAACTAACATTCCTGTGCACACTCGTTCCCGACAATCTTCCCTTCTAAATGTGCAGCCAATCACCCGATTAACGAGCGAAACACCCGTTTATCAGATGATCCTGTTTGGGCAGGCACCTAAATCATCGTTCCTGGGCAGCAGATTGTGCTGTCTAAACAGTCATCTGCTGCCCAGAAACCATGATTCTGTATGGCAGGTATCAGCAACCTCTGCTGTTGTGAAACTACAACTCCCAGCATGCTCCTTTCACTTCTGTGGGAGTTCAGAGAACAGCCAAGCAAGTGTGCATGCTGGGAGATGTCGTTTCACAACACTTGGAGTGCCGGAGGTTGCTGATCCCTGCTGTATGGGGACGAGCAGTAGCCACCCCTCGTCCTCATACTGTGGAGGAGATCACTGAACAAGCAGCCGACTGTCGGGAAGGAACACTTCCTTCCCAACAATCTGTTGTAGATCGGAGCGTCTAAACTAAAGCATTCTAATTCAGCAATTTCACCATAGATCTGATCTCGTTTCAGCCACAAAACAAGGTGAATGGCGGTTCTATTAAATGTACACACTGTTATATACCTGGTGCGCTGTATCTCCTCATGTTTCGTGCTATGAGATCTGCAGTTGTCTCTTGTGAAATCTTTACATCTAGATCTGCTGAGATGAAAGAAAAAAAAATTACAACAGACAAAAACGATAAAGATTAAACAGAGACTTCATTAAATGAGAAAACGGGCAAGAACTGTGAAGAGGGCCATACCGCTTTCTGTGTTTACACCATTTTGGAGTAGTTAAACACTTCCTTCTCGTACCCCTGTGAAGTCCTCGCTGAAGACCCATGGTCACATGCGAACACTGCAGTCCACAAGGACCACAGTGACTCTGGGTCTGTCACATCACATTTATGGGCTACTATACATATACATGAAACGGATGACACACAGTGGAACCCGCCACCCAAAGGGGACCCATCATAAAAAATATATACACCTTTAACTGTTGCATGGAATAGCAGTCTGATGTGCTAGTTCTATGCTAAAACGACAAGATGGAGGCCAAAAGGACACTCTTGACCTCCATCTAGCCAACATAAACCTATGGACACATTTAGAGAGAGATTTAATAAATGTGGAGTAAACTATCTTATTTGCCCATGGCAACCAATAAGTTTCCACCTTTCATTTTCCAAGGAAGGTCTGAAAAATGAAAGGTGGAATCCGATTGGTTGCTGTGGGCAACTAAAACAGTTTTCTGTTACATTGATTTTGATAACTCTCCCCCTTAGTGTCCTCATTGGGAGTGTTCCTTGCATACACACTGTAATTGTAAATGGAATTGTCCCCAAAATACTTCAATTACTCTTACCGGTAATATGTTTTCCCTGAGCCCATGACAGCACCTGTGAGAGGTCCGGAAGGGGGAGGATCTCTCACAGGTGCTGTCATGGGGCGTAATGGAAAGTAAAACTTATCTATTCACAGGCCTGGTGATTCGTGTATGATCAGGGGGTCCAATCACTGCGACCCCTACCAAGCACAACATCAGGGATCCCTAAGCGAATGGAGCAGTAGTGCACATGCGTGACCACCTCCCCATCGACTATGGGACTGACAGAGATAGCCCAGCACTATCCTGGAATAATATTTTTTGCCCCTGCCCATTCTGGTTCTTTTAGATACTAAATCATCTAGAATGCTAGATACCATCTGCAACCTTTAGGCATAACACACATTTACTAATATTGGTGTTTTGGAAATCAGTGGCGTTTACAATGTGATCTTCTAACAGTTACCTATGAAATAGATCATTCTGGGCTGCATTGAACCTGTCACCGGGATTTTGGGTATACAGCTGAGGACATGGGCTGCTAGATGGCCGCTAGCACATCCGCAATACCCAGTCCCCATAGCTCTGTGTGCTTTTATTGTGTAAAAAAAAATGATTTGATATATATGCAAATTAACCTGAGATGAGTCCTGTATGTGAGATGAGTCGGGGACAGAACTCATCTCAGGGTAATTTGCATATGTATCAAATCGTTGTTTTTTTTTTAACACAATAAAAGCACACAGAGCTATGGGGACTGGATATTGCGGATGTGCTAGCAGCCATCTAGCAACCCATGACCTCAGCTCTATACACAAAATCCAGGTGACAGGTTCCCTTTAAGGGTATCATCATATGGCAAGTTTTCATTCCACATGTTTCCAGAAACAGGCACATTTTATTTCGTTTTTCCCTATTGGAATCTGTTCCTGTTTTGGCAGGAAACATGCAGATGAAAGGAGGAATGGAATGAGGTGGAGCTTTCCATTCTTTGCACACTGAAAGACACATCCCACCCTTGCCCCAGTGATTCGCACCATCCTGGCTGGTCAGTCCAGATTCCTGCATGCTTTCATTGCCACTGTCGGGGGTTTTGCCACCATTCTGGCTGTTATGCTGTTGCCCATTGCCTCCTTTTTCGCCACCGCGGCCGGCTTGTCCACGTTTTCGTTCCTTGCGAGTGCTGATACGTATAATCCCCCGCACGAGCCGACACTCTGCATCTTGCTCTTCCAATTGGTAGTTCTGTGTCAGGCTGCTGATTAATTCTGTAATTTTGCTGCTCTTTTCCAGGAAAACCGTCTCAGACGTGCATCTTGCCAGTTCATCAATCTGATGGAGGCTAAACAATTCTGTTAGCTTGTGCCAGATAAGTTCATCAATCTCTGCACTGGACATGGAGCCGCTAAGCCGAGGCAATTCTGGATCGGACTCCTGCAAAGAATAGTAGTCCTTGGCAGAACTGCGGGACACTGGGGGCTGTAGGGGAGCAGGAGGCTCTTTGATGGGTTCCGTGTCTATGGCACCAGTCTGCCTATTATACACAGGCACACCCATTAATTTAAGATCCGGGTAACTAAAACTATTACCAAGTGCTGTTTTTTTGCCTCTATCAGCAACACGTGTAGGACGGGGGCTACTAGCAGGAAAACCATTCGCTGGTGGACCAACTGAGCTCTCTATAGGACAGGGAAGGTATTCTTCAGGATCTTTCTGGGGACAGCAGCTGCAGGACACCACATAGCAGAGTACAGTTTTGTAGGTTGTCCAGGCCCGGGAGAGAGTGGGACAGCATGGTGGCTCCTCTGGTGGCGTCTCAGCAGACCCTGAAATAAAAGTAATGTCTTCTGGAGGGCTTCTACGCCGAGAGCTTGGGTGAGCTGTTGTCTCATGGGGGGAACTGCGACGTGGAGAAGGAAGATGGGCAGGGGGGGATACTCGGCCCTGAGGAACAGCCACAGGATGGGGTCGGGGCATTGCTTCATGAACAAGTCCTAAGGAAAGGTCAAAATAATATAATCAGATCTATAGACTCCCGCATTGTAATACATGACACACAATCAATCCCCCTCTATACTGGATTTATATGAAGTATACTTCACCACTTCTGCCCTATACCGCCGCACGCCAGGAGCATTCCCCAGCGCATATGTCGTAAAAGCAGTGCAAATAGACTCTAACAAACTGCTTTCTACAAAGACGCCAGTGGTCATACATGTAAAATTGCAAAAGCAGTGGAAATGAGGAAAGCTTCAAGTAAAAAAGAGAAAAAAGAAACAAGGATCAGGGCATGCAGGGACTAAAAACTCATAGTATACCACCACCCCATTTAAATATGGAATTTTCTGTTCTTTTATGAGTAAAATACTGCACCGGACAAATGCTGTGTGTGAACCTGGCCAATCCAGCTCTTCTATCTCTCCAATATTCCCCATTCCTTCAGTTTGTCTGTTTTATATACTCAAGCCCTTGCTTCCAATTGGGCTCCTGGTCACTGCTTTCACCTGGATGACCCCCGAACAGTAAGTGGAGACCCTACAAGCTGATCCTCCCACTGTAGACTTCCGACCTCTCTCCAAAACGTCTGCCCATGAAAGCTTCTCAATCCCTTCGCCCGATCTCCATCCCCAGGTATGGGCTCCTGAAGGAGCTATGGGTCTCCACGGGGCAGTCACCTGGCAGTGCCTACCTCTGCTGCTCCCCACCCGTCCTCAACATTTCCCAGGTCCGCTCACTTCACTCCTGTGCGCCCCCGTCCTCCGCTTTCTCTGCACTCTTCACCATTATACTCTCGCAATACTTACATTGATCAACTTCACAAAGAGTCAGGGGGTCGGTTCCGGTATTTTCCGGGTTCCCCGCAGCCGCCAGCTTCCGTTTCCGGTCACCACCGCCTCTACCTGTCGGCCAGGTGAGCGTCCCGGCCACACCTCTACCTGCATACCTACGTCACGCATCTTCCAGGCGTGTACGCCCCCTGCCTCCTCTATATGAGGCCGATGGAAAACCCTCTAGTTACTTGTCTGCTTGTCAAATAGATGAAAACTGCAGGGATTGGCGAATCACTAGAAAAGCTGGAAACATTCCTTTCAGATACAGCCCCTTATATACAAGAATGTGCATGTAAAGGTCTACATATAAATTGCCTTTACAATGTAGTGTAAATACAGTAGTCTCCACAAAAATGGCCGCCCTCTGCACCTGTTAGCTGAGTTAGCTGTGGCGCAGTACGACCTCTAGTGGCTGGATTCGACATCTCGCCATCCCCCCGCCCCTTCTAGTCGGGCGGTGACGTCACACATTGCTAATGCAGGTCTGCAGAGCCGCAGATGTGCAGAGAAGAAGGAAGATGGTGAATGAGATGTGACGTTCTGTTCGTGCTGATGCATGAATAACGAGATACAGACTGCAGTCACAAAGTCTGCAACTGGCAAAGAGGCCTCAAGGAGACAAAAGCCTGCAAGAAATTGTCAGCGGCACCTGCATGACTGCAGGGAGAGCATCACTCCAAGCCTGTGAGGACTGCTAAGCCTGACTGGTCCGGGCATCCTTTACCGGTAGAGTATGGTTCTGGGATAATGAAGCTGACATCACTGAGGAAGCATGCATCCTAACTGAACTTGCCCTCCTTTAATTCCTTAGCTCTTCTCATTCCTGCCTTCCCATACTTGTTTCTTTCTTGCAATGCCTTTAGTGCAGGGCAGTGCTCTGTGGAATCTGCAGAGGGTTTTCAACCATCCTAGGTCTTCCAAAGAACCTCAGACAAAAGAAGCCAAATCTGTGCCTTCTCAAGCTTCTTCCTTCTGGAAGTCACCTAGTGGTCCCAGTGGTTTCCTTAGAAGACTTTCTTCAGCACCGTGTGCTTCCCCCAAACGGTCAGCTTCTGCCCCCAATGGTATTCCTGATATACCTTCAAAGCCTTCTGCTAAACCAAGCGGTGATACTTCCCCTAAGCCTTCCACTTCAAGGAGAGAGGATTGTACTCGCGAAAAGAGTGTCAGTAAGTCTGTTTCCGTTCCCCACACATTTACTTTGAAGCCTAATACCCTTCAATTACATGAGACCAGTAATAAGTCCTTCCATGATGCAGTTTCTAGCAGCACGCTTGCTTCTTCTCAGAGTGACATTTCCCTCTCTAAGTCTCCTCCCAGTCCTTTCACTTCAGTTATACCTGCACCATTATCATCTGCTGGAGAACCCTTTCTAAAACCAGAAGAGCCTTTCCCAACCCTTTTTGATTTGCAAGATGTTTTTGACCTAAAATTATTGCCTCCAAAATTGCCCTCCCCACAACTAAGCTGTAAGAGCCAGTCTGTTAATCCATCATCTGATGATAATCTCTGTAATGCTGTGAGCAAGTCATTTCCTCCCAAATCATCATCCATAAAATCTAATGGATCTCAAACCACCACTTTAAAACGTTTGTCATGCTCCTCACATAACTCATCTCCTGCTCAGTCCCCACTGAAATCTCCTTCACCACCCCAATCCAGAAGAGCCTCTACTCAAGGTGAACAGCTTCCAGTAACCCCAAGCCCCTCCTGGTCAGAACTTTTAGAGGCTCGCCGCAGGTTACTGGCAGTAGAAGGCCGTAGAAGGGCACTCTGTGCATTAGAGATGCGGGTTCAACAGTTTCATTGTGTATTCCTACAAGCTGAGCTGCGAGTGGCAAGACAAAGAGAAGGCTTGGCAAGATTAGTAGAGGCTGCTGGTCGGGCAGAGGTGCAGGCTGCAGTTCATGGGCAGAGAATTAGAAGAGCCCTCCGACGCCACAGACCACGACTCCTAGCCTGTGCACTGTGTGTTCCATGGCCTAGTAAACAGGAGCGGCGTGGTGGACAACATCCCAGACACCCCCGTTGTGCTCTTTTTCAGGGTAGAAGTCAAGTTCTTAGAGCATGTGTTGGTGGAGACGAATTGGGGACAAGGGATTAAGAGAGATGTTTCACATAGCACGAGACAATATTCAGATTCAGCTTCTTGACTACTGGTGCATCTCATTTCTTATCACCTATAGACTAGAACAGACTTCTCCTTGGAATCTTCCTTGTAGGAGTGGTTGTCCATTCCAATATTACTTCTCTACTACTTGGATTAGTTGGCTAATTTATAACACAACTCCTTTACTCAGAATTGTGTGGTTGCACAAATCTTCTGTGAAGTGGTGACTTGGGGCACTATACCGGTATATATATATTTTTTTCACTAGAAAAATTCTACTCTGGATATTTGCATGCACATTGTACTTTGTTGATGTCTCACATATGCCACTAACAGAGCCGACCGTTAACTCCAAGTCGCTCTCACAAGGATCCTGGAAACAATGATATGAGATGTTTGGCAGGATTCTAATACTGTGTGAATGCTCTTGTGATATGGAGGAAAGAAGAACAGTTAAAGCAAAACTGACCCACTGTCTGAGGTTTAAGAATCCTAAAGATGGCATAAGCTTAGACAAGCTGTCTAGACCTGCAGGTGAGTGAAGGCAGGGAAAATCCAGCACTCAGATGTGGAGGAAATCAGTAAGTCCTATCACGGATCCTTGGCCAGTCCAAGCCCAAAACAGCAGCAGTTACAGGAACGGATCCAGTGGACTTGATAAAACATCAGCTTTATTGCAGTATTCACATAAAAAAAAAAGTGCACTTTAAGACTGTTCTGATGGTGTGGTTTCTAATGTGAATCCTGCAATAAAGCTGATGTTATATCAAGTCCACTGGATCCATTCCTGTATTTGCTGCTGTATAGACTTGCACCAGAATTCTAACTGTGGCTCAGGCTGGATGATAAATCTCGTGCAGGGAATTGTGGCGCAATTGTAGCACATCTCGCCAGTTTGCACCACTTTTTAGACAGATATTTTGCACAGACACAATATATTATTAAATCTGGCCCACTGTGTTATGCTCCCTGAAGGACGTGAGGGGGTAGATGGGTTTAGACCAGGGGTGCACAACCTGCGGCCCGGGGGCCACATGCGGCCCTCAATATCATTCTGTGCGGCCCTCAACCATTTTGTGACAGACATGTATGTCTATGTCTTGTGGCTGCTCACATACATTTTTCATGTATTCTCCCATTAGATGGGAGTTCTGGAGGTGTAACCAGACATTTATGGTGTATACTGTATGTACAATATGTAATAAATACAGCATATCAGTTGGTAATACCCCTTTAACTTTTATTTTCGGCCCATGGGATTCCTTCAGTCTGACAATGTGGCCCCCAACCAGAAAAGGTTGTGCACCACTGGTTTAGACCGACCTGCAGGGGTACAGGTGAATCCCACGGTGGGCCCTGAGTAAGCATGGCTTCCCAGTCCCTCGCCTTTTGCACAAGTGGCACATGGCACAGTAGACTGACTGCACCACATACAAATAGGCAGATTACAGCATCACAACTAGCCTATGTTCATATAAGAAACTAGATATATTATAAGAGACTATCCAGTATATTATTATAGATGCATCAGGTGGCGGAGATGACTTCTAAATACAGAGGCAGGTCAATCGGGGATCCCCCATTTCGAAGTCACTGCAGAGACCCCCATAATCTACCATGTGAAATTTGTACATTGGCTCCAAAGTGAATTTTACTGGTGGGCATTAGCAACCCCAGTCCAGCACTGGAGGTAGAGCATTACAGATTAACATAAGCCACCCTTACGGCCCTGCAGAGTATCAGTTTTGCACAGCATGTTCATTTAAACAAATAGTGGATCTGCGGGTAAAAACTGAATGCGAAAATGTCAGTCACATTGTTCCCTTCTTATCAGTGCTTCATGTACAGAGACAGCTCAAGTTCACAAGCACGGGAACCCTATACCCGATGGAGCCCCCAAAATAAACAGAGTAGCCGGTTGGGCTTGCGCACAGCTGCTTCATTCATCACTACAGGAGTTCCGGAGATAACAGAGTACAGTGCTCGGCTGTCTCTGAAACTCCCATAGAAAAAAATGCAGTGGCCATGTGTATGCCCACCCAGACACTCTGTTCATTTTGGTGGGCTCCACGGGTTATGGGATCCCAGTGCTCCCACCGATCCTAGGGTCCATTCACACATCCCTAAGTGTTTTACAGTCTGCAGAACATGCTCTATCTTTTTTGCTGGGCCGTGGAACGGAAATAGACATGCGGACAGCACACGGACATCTTTGGTGGCCCCATTGAAATGAATGGGTCCGCACCCGTTCCGCAAAATTGCAGAATGGGTGCGGACCGAGAAATACGAATGAGTGAATGGATCTTTATAGTTATCCTGTGGATAGCGAATAACTTTGCTTAACCGGGATATCCTTTCAATAGATGTTGACAATTCAAAAATGGTAAACTACGTGTGGCTGCTTTATCAGATTTCATGTATGTAAAGTGTTAGTTAAACAGGAAATATAAAGATGAGAGGGTTTTTCATAGTACTCAAAACTATGATATTAGCAAC
Source organism: Bufo bufo (assembly GCF_905171765.1). NCBI lineage: Eukaryota > Metazoa > Chordata > Amphibia > Anura > Bufonidae > Bufo > Bufo bufo. Next base: position 310,879,802 of record NC_053391.1, read on the forward strand.
TACACTTCCTAGCAGCTACGCAAGCAAAAACAAATGTGGAAAGTGGTTTATTGATCTCTCTATATATATTTAGTGAATTTAAGATTCTATATATTGCACCTGAGTCAGATATATCTACTTTTTTACCTAGCTGCTATGACTTATGATATATTCGGTTTTATTTCAATTTTTTTTCTAATACAAGGATAACCATTACAATACATTAATTATCTATTCTGTTGTGAGTATTCAGTCGTAGTCTGAGTAGTGATATATTTATGCGGTGGAAGCATTACTCTGGCACAGTGAATCTGAATGTATTTTGCAGTTGCAAATTTTGCCTTTGCTATGGCCAAAGTTATGTAGAGACTTGTAATGCAAAAGTCATGTCTGGTAGCTAACAGGACTAACGGAACATTATGGATCTTAATGGAATGGACTGCAGAAAGAGGCATTTACAAGGCTCCTGAGCTTTCTTCTACACTGTATTAAGCACTTTCAAGAGCAAGGACTTCTGAAGGATGTGAAATCTATATACCTTGTACACGTGGGCTCGGTTTAGTGTTTACACACTTTTTTGATCGTTCCATCTAACTGTCCACCTGACAGAATCAGGCGAATGCTCACACATTTCAGGGTTATATAACCATTAAATGTACTTTGAATGTTTATCCATCGCATGAAAATGATTTGCTTTCAATGAATTCTTGATTGCGATATCTTACATTGTTACTCATTCGCTTGTAATCATACATAGGAAGTCTGCCATCAAACCAAAGGGTTCTAGTTTATTTAGAACATATGGGAAATAAGGTGTATTTGTACAGAGGGCAATTTGTTTTTATGGTCATCGGATCCTGCTCACCTTCAATCTAATATAATTAAAGAGGACCTTTCACCAGAATAAAGTATCTAAACTGACTATACAGACGTGTAGAGCGGCGCCCAGGGATCCCCCTGCACTTACTATTATCCCCGGGCGCCGCTCCGGTTATAGCCTCCGGTATGTTCATAGTTAGGCTCCACCCAGGGGAACCTGCCGGCGTCTCTTTCTCCTATGCTGTAGTGCTGGCCAATCGCAGCGCTCAGCTCATAGCCAGGCTTGGACATAGAAAGGGTCCTTTGGTCATTCAGAACCTCTTTAGGTAGTCCTACTCGAGGAAAAAATCTCCTTTAACTCCTTAGCTCTGAGTTTGCCCAAGGTATGTCGCAGTGGCACCGCCTCCGGGTACCGAGTGGCGTAGTCTAGAATGACTAAGATGTGTTGATGCCCTTTGGCGGACTTCGGTACTGGGCCTGTGAGGTTCATAGCTATTCGGTCAAACGGTACTTCGATAATCGGGAGAGGTACTAGAGGACTATGGATATGTGGCTGGGGGCTAGTTATCTGGCAGGTTGGGCAAGACTTACAAAATTCTTCCACTTCTTTGAATATTCTGGGCCAGTAAAACCGCTGTAGAATACGATCCTGAGTTTTCTGCAGCCCCAGGTGACCCCTGAGAACGTGTTGGTGGGCTAGATCTAACACAAGCTTGCGATAAACCTTAGGGACCACCAACTGTTCAATAGGCTCACATCGTGGTTGGTTTACCCGATACAACATATCCTGATGAACCACAAAACGGGGAAACACTGACTCTGCCCCAGGTTGTTGTGGTTCACCATATACTACTAACACATTTTCCCAGGCGTGGGATAGGGTTGGGTCCCGACATTGGGTGGTACCAAAATTATCCCTGGAGACATTGAGGTCTGCCAATTCAGGACCTCGCGGCAAGTCCTCCACATCTCCCACCATCACACTTAGCAGGATTGTCTTCCACTGAAGTGGCGGTCACCCCTACCACTGGCCCTTCGGTCTCAGGTTCCCAGGGTTCTGGTGCCCCCGAGCCGGGCCACTCTGCTAGGGTTACCCCGATCTCATGGGTATCAGTCACTCTCATAGCAGGCCACAGTGCCGGGAAGTCTCTCCCTATTATGAGTTCACAATGTGGGTCCATCTACCGGCCACCGTAGTTAGAGACACCAGCGTGGTCGGGTAGTCTTTTAAGTCTCCGTGGATGCACATCACACCGACTTTCCGGCCAGTGGACCGCACCAGGGTAGCCCTTACTATGGTCACCAGGCTCCCTGAGTCCAGCAGAGCCTCCGCCGGAGTGTCTCCCACTTCCACCTGACACAAGTGATCTAGAGACTCTGGGGTACCTGTTGCATATAACGACTGACGGTAGCCATAGTTGGTGTCCATGGGCTCAACCCGATGGGGACAGTCAGCCCTTACATGGCTAGGCTCCTGACACTGCCAGCAGACTATCGGAGCCAGGTCTGCCGTGGGTACATCCTGGTCTGGTTTTATCAGCTCAAATCTCCGGGCCTGGGGTGGAGATTTCTGGGGTTTGCCTACCCCCCTCCCGACAGAACCCTCCTTTTAGATTCCTGGTAGCTTCATAGCGTTCCACCATCTCAAGGGCATTGCAGGAGACACCTGACCGATCCAATGCTGGAGAGGGTATGGCAAAGCACTCCAGAACATATGCATGTCAGGCTGTAGCCATTTTTGCAAGAGGTAAAGTAAGTTATAATACTGGGGTCTTGCAGGCTCAGCTGGGTTGAACCCCCACTGATGCACCCGCTGGGCCCGGACCAACATATTCACCCCCAGTCTTGCCAGAATCTCACCCTTGACTTTCTGGTAGTCGTCCGGTAAGTCGAAATACACACACTGGAAATCGGATGCCAGGGACGGAGCAACGACCTTAACCCACTGGTCACGGGGTAGCTTTTCCCTGATGGCCACTTTCTCGTACATCGCCAGGTAGGTTTCGATGTCGTCTGCAGGGGTCATCTTAGGAATCGCAGCACAGACTGCTTTCCGAGCATCGTGGACGCTCGGGGTTGCTCCTGCTGTCTGCAAAGGCAAGTGACAAAACAAGCGGTCATAATCAAGCAAAAAGTCACCTTGTGGTGTTGGTGGTAATTCACACCATGCTGCAATTCTGCCTCAGAGTCCTTGACCATAGCAGCACTAACCTGTTTTCACGCCAAACAGGTAGCAAGCCTTCATTCAGACACAAGGCTCCCAGATCCCAACACAGAGACCTGGCTTCTGAGCCCAGCTGCCTATTTAAGGACAGCAAGGTGCTGCCAAAACCCGGACTGGCACTTAAAATCCGGTCCGGTATTTGACCTCACCTGGCTGTAAATCAGCCCAGCAGCACATGCTGGGAGGAAAATACCTGTTTTCCCAGACCAAACCTCTCACTGTGTCACAATATATCTATATTTTTTTTTTACCCCTGAGCAGCTGAATGTGAGTCACAGATGCCGCAATCAGCGTTGAACGAGGCATCTGAGGGGTTAAATAATGGGATGTTGTAATCGCCATTCCCCATCATTGCGCCAGCTCTATACAGTGGAAAGCGATTTGTGACAGTCATTCAAATCAAATTTTTCAAAATTTGCAGATCTCTAATTAAACAGATTATATAAGAATGGGGTGGGGGTTGGGCAGACCCCCCTACTTGGCCAGACCTGTAAAGGGAAGCTTACTTACCTGCTTCCTGGCACTGGCCTGAACTACTCTGCTGGGCTTCCTCGATGTAAACATCCGGTTTAAAATTTCTTGCAGCAAATCACTGGCCAGAGCGGTTACCGGCTCTCCTTACGTTGTGACAAATGGTCATGCAAGGGAATCCAGTCTCCACCGCACCCAGTGATTGGCTGTGACAACGTCAAGCTGGATGTTTTCAGTGATGGAGCCCCATGGAACAGCCCAGGGTGAGAGAAGGAGTGGAGAGCCAGCCCTGGGAGCCAGGTAAATAACCTTTCCTTTACAAGTCCAGCCAGTGAAGGGTTCCAAAAACCTCCTCATTCTTGCACAACGCCTTTAAGTGTTCATATGCTAAGCACTAACAGTTCCTGATAAATAAAACTTTACATGGACAGTGTTTGGCTTTACAACCTCTAGTTTGGAAGACGAAATGACATGAGTATTAGTTCCTTATCAGAATGTTATTATTGGAGTTCTCCCTTCTACAAGCAGGGTGTGATCCTATAATAATTTACATAGAATTTCATATCCTTGTAGTTGTCCGCCCAGTAGAAGTGTCTATGTTCCGCCAATGTACTCCACTGCTCTGCAGATCTGCTGACAGATTTTTTTACTTTTATTCTTTGACCTGAAATAATATGGATAAAAATATTCCTACATTTCGTGATGAAAGTGTACTCTGCAGGTGGAGATTGTAAGGGCAAATTCCACAGATTTGTTGCAGAAATTTCACCTGAAAATCCCTCCCCTACAATTAAATTAAGGTTGTTTCTTCATTTTGTACATATGGGGTGAATGTATCCTTAAATGACATCTAAACCTTCAACTCTCCCAAAAATACTTTTTATTGTCATGCAAATTACAAAAATTGCCACAAATATAAATTATTTTCCATTATGGCGTGGGGCATTGTACTCGACTATCTGCATTGGCCATGGTAAATCAATTAAGCTGTACTATTACTACTGCACTACTAGTAATAAATGCTATATTGCTTAGAATATGCCATGAATGTAAAATCATGTCTAATTGCTTGGACCTTCGATAAGTGAGGGACTACTTTGCTTAAAGGGGTTGTCCAAGTTATATTTATTGATGACCTATCCTCAGGATAGGTCATCAATATCAGATCGGCGGGGGTCTGACACCCGGCACCCCAGCCGATCAGCTGTTTGAAGAGAAGCTGTGCGCCATGCCAGCGCTTCCTCCCCTTCACTGTTTACCCTCTAGCCGTTGCATCTGCAGTGGTGAGCAGGTGTAATTACACCCAAGCCGTCCCCACAGCTGATCGGCTGGGGTGACGGGTGTCGGACCCCCGCCGATCTGATATTGATGACCTATCCTGAGGATAGGTCATCAATAAATATAACTTGGAAAACCCCTTTAATGGGAAGGCAGCTTTTATCAGGCTAAGTACCACCATCATACATATACTGTGTCTGGTTATGCACCCTGACCTCATTTCTGCCTATTAAACTAATTCCAGCGCTGGGTAGTGCACTAAAACAGCAATGTAAGTTTACCCATGTGCCCCTGGGCAGAAGTCCAATCGCTGAGAAAATTAAGTCTGATGCAATATATGTCATTGAGGTGCCAGTCAGGACAGAGTGAGGCGTGCATGAGCTTGGGACCGCCCACTGGACACTTACAAACAAATTTGCATGCTGGATCAAACTTTATGGATCAAACTTTATTTTCCCAGAGGTGGGACCTCTATCTAGGACACAAAGGCATGCTTACTGCTTTAGTCCACTATCCAGTGCTGTAGTTAGTTTAATAGACGTGAAGGGGCTGACGTGTTCTTATTAAGAAAATGAAGCTGTACAGCAGACGCACAAGGGTGAACTTGGCCTACAACCTGTAAATGCATTTGCTGTTCGTTGAGAGTATTGTAATATGTATTATTATGTGTATGCTGAGGTCCATAAAACTAAAACATCTTCATCTAGTATGATAACCTCGGGGACCACTGTTTGAATGAGGAAACAGGATCATTTCAGAAAGGAAAGGGGGGGACTCATCTTTTTAGCTAATTCAACATAAAAAAGTATTTGATCACTTCTGTAGGAACAGGGTCTCAAAGTTGTCAGATGTAAAAGCAATCATTATAGCATATGGAAAAGCCATTACATCCAGAAGAAGGATATGGCTTCTTTTCATGTGTGAAGGCCTACTTTCATAACCCATTTAGCCATGAGTGTGTCTGAAGAAGAGACAGTGCTGCTCTTCTCATTTATTTAGTATAAAGCACATTATAAAATGTGTTAGTTATTCTCCATAAGAGAAACCATTGCATTTTATTCCAGTGGCTTCCACCGCGCGAGTTGTCCTAAACCTCTTTGAAATCAGATAAATCCAAATGTCCATTATATATTGCTTTATACTGCTGTTTATTGCCAATAACTGTTGGTCTCCACTAATAATACTGCTACCTAACCAAAACCAGTCTGCTGGTGGCATTCAGAGAATTCTGGGAGACATCAGAAGAGGAGTCTGAGATGCATAATTAGATGCAGGTTCCTGAACATCTGCTTTGGGCGGTTTTTCTGCCTACTTTTCAATGAATAGAGACGATAATGCACAGCACTCCCTTGAAGTGTTGCAAAAACTTAGATTCATTTATTTAAAGCAGGCTCAATATATAAATGTGTAAAATGTATGTATGTATGTATGTATAGGGGGCTCAATGTGCTAGATGTTTCTGTCAGTTAAACCTTCTTCAGCTGAATGTGAGGTTACCGATAAGAAAGAACAATGTGGGACACACATTCTTTCTTATGGCCCAGCTCACTGTCCGCTGAAGGGAAGGTCTAACTTACCGAAACGTCAGGCACATTGAGCCCACAGGAGTGCTGTGGATTATATTCTCTACTTTATATGTGACTGTGACCCCCCCAACCATGTAATACAGAGTGCGTGGTCCAAGTTTGTCTGTGCACTTTTTCATGAAAACCAAAGTTATTTTCATTGTCTTCTATGGGTACTATGTATAAAAGGTGTATTGTGTAGTGAAAGATTTGTTGCAGAAATTTCTAGAACTGAAAATCAGTTCCAGTCTTTAAAATGGGGTAGTTTCAGTAGGCACACACATGGAAGTATGCACACCCCATTTATATGAATTAGTCAGTTACAGAAAATTTTGCAACAAATTTATCACCTGTGAATATATCCTAAACCAGTGAGGGCCAACCTGCGGCCCTCCAGCTGTTGTAAAACTACAACTCCCACCATGCCCTGTTGTAGGTTGTCCGAACATGCTGGGAGTTGTAGTTTTGCAACAGCTGGAAGGTTTCAGGTTGGGCATCTCTGTCCTAAGCCATTCATGCCGGTGGGATGGGACACTGTAAACCACATGTGCTTTTTGCATTGGGTTATTACCAGCTTGGTCATAGTAAACCACTTGCGTTTTACATTAAGCAATCCCAAGTCAGTTGGCTACATTTTGAGACATTTGCTACATTTTGAGACGTATATATTTACTGACCATGTCAATGAACTTAAAAAAAAACTGTAGTATGAATGTATGTACAGAGATTATTTGCACACATTGGAAATCAGTATTCTGTCCAATAAAGTTTTATTTTGCTATTCACAAGTGTTTCTTCTTAATTAATTTGTACATCATTTGCCTTAAAGGGGTTTCTTCCATCTAGCAACCACCTCATATGTATTGTAATGTGCAGTAATCTCTCACTAATATATTGTGTTATCGCCTCCGACTCCTGAATCCAGTCATCTGTCCACTGCTCTCTCTGCCACTTGGGCAGGGAATAGGTGGGTTCCTCCAGCCCTCTACATTATCTAATGAAGCAGGGAACTGTTGCCCCATGCTTAGACACTGTTGGTGATGAGATGTCTACAGCACAGGTGCCAGCAGTTCCCTGCTTCACTACAGACCTTCTGAATAGACCTTTAAGGGTGCCCATATACCTTCAATAGCTCTCGGCCATGTGAACTTTGTCTCTTGACTCCCTCATACACTCAAGTCGGCTGAGCGTGTATGTGTTTTCAAGAGGACAGAGGAATAAGCCTCTGGCAGCTGCTTACTGTTTGGGAGAACAAAAGGATTGGTTGTGGGAAATCCATGCACCCATCTTTCACTCCCTGACATAGCGTTATCTATCGGGGGATAGTTGGGAGCTCCCCATATATGTTAGACTGTTAGACAGCTCTGGCCTTTTGTCCAGTAATCTTAATAGATCCAATGTATGCTTTTGCCTGATTTCCTAATATAATGCTTTATTGCTGCTATCATTTGCATTTTGTATTACCACTCTTCAATACTGTAGCAGGAAGAGTAAGAGCCAAGTGACCTCCCCATTTATAAACTAAAAATAGAAAAAAAAATGCTTATACATGCATATATTGAAGCGCTTTAGAGAAAATCAATTCCTGTAGATCTTACTAATGCAATGAGATCTGGTAGGAAAAAAAACAATTAATACTGGAGACAAAAGTTTTAGGAGATGGTGAATCTTGAATTACTACAGAAGATATACACCTGTTAGCCATAACCCTAAGACCACCGGGTAAAGTGAATAACCTTTATTATCTTGTGACAGTGGCATCTGCCAAAGGATGAGATATACCAGGCAGCGAGTGAACAATCCGTTCATGAAGTTAATGTGTTGTAAATACGAGAAATGGACAAAAATAAGGATATGAGCAACTATGACAAAGGCCAAATTTTGATGGCTAGCCCACTGGGTCAGAGCATGTCCAAAACGGCAGGTGTTGTGTGGTGTTCTCAGCACCTGCCAAAAGTGCTACTAAAGTTCATCTGGTCTGATCCCACAGAACAGCTCCTCTAGCACAAATTGCTGAAAAAGTTAATGCTGTATTTGATAGAAAAGTGTTAGAACACACAGTGTATCTCCGTTTTCTGCATAGCCACTGACTAGTCATAGTTCCCACGTTCCCAGATCTCTCTATTCACCTTTATGGGACTGCCAGAAATAACTGAACCAGCGCTCGGCTGTTTTCAGAACCCCCATAGAAGTGAATGGAGGGTTGCCTGCCCTTTTGTGGTGCGCTTTCCTTCACTTTGGAGCCTGTTCTGAAATAGGTGTGATTTCCACCTCTGAGACCCACTTCTATCTGACATTGGTGGCATATCCTAGTGATATGCCATCAATTTCTGAGATGAGACAACCCCTTTAAAGGGAACCTGTCACCTCTACTATGCTACTCTCACGGAGCGTTTCTAAATGTTCATTGTGTTACCCTAAACATATATATTACACTTTTAATTTAATTTGCAGACGAATTCAATAAGTATTATGCATTTTTGTACTTCCCGCCTTTTATGCAAATGAATATAAAAGAGTCATATCTTACTTGTGTGACCAGAGAAGAGTCATATTTTCAAGCTCTGACTCATCTCAGGTTAATTTGCATATGTATCAAATAGTTTTTTTTACACCATAAAAGCACACAGAGCTATGGGGACTGGGTATTGCAGATGTGCTAGCGGCCCACTAGCAACCCATGTGCTCAGCTCTATACACAAAATCCAGGTGACAGGTTCCCTTTAAGTAATAAACAAAGTGTTAATCCAGAATATGTTTTAGATGCTTTAAAGTAGCCCCTCATTAGCATATTAAAAAGTGCTTATTTTATCAGAACGGCTGCAGGGAGAAAGGTAAAAAACATACTGTTATGTAGTGCTGACATTAGCGCATCACTAATGTCAGTCAGCTACATAACAGTATTTCTGGTGGTAGAAACCCTTTGACAGTTTCTCTAGCTGTGTGGCTGGTACTTTCACTTTCACTTTGTGCTGGTCATCTAATAACTCTTATTTCTAAATTACTAGGGCTGAGTTATAATAAGTGTTTGTAAGGTCAGAGATAAGGAGCCCATCAGAGAAAACCCACAGGTAGCTACTAGAGCATCTCAGCTACAGTTGCAAGAAAAAGTATGTGAACCCTTTGGAATGATATGGATTTCTGCACAAATTGTTCATAAAATGTGATCTGATCTTCATCTAAGTCACAACAATAGACAATTAGTCTGCTTAAACTAATAACACACAAATAATTAAATGTTACCATGTTTTTATTGAACACACCATGTAAACATTCACAGTGCAGGTGGAAAAAGTATGTGAACCCCTAGACTAATGAAATCTCCAAGAGCTAATTGGAGTGAGGTGTCAGCCAACTGGACTCCAATCAATGAGATGAGATTGGAGGTGTTGGTTACAGCTGCCCGGCCCTATAAAAAACACACGCCAATTCTGGGTTTGCTTTTCACAAGAAGCATTGCCTTATGTGAATGATGCTTTGCACAAAAGAGCTCTCAGAAGACCTACGATTAAGAATTGTTGACTTGCATAAAGCTGGAAAGGGTTATAAAAGTATCTCCAAAAGCCTTGCTGTTCATCAGTAGTGTTGAGTGCGAATATTCGAATTTTTATCTCGAATATCGAGATTTCACGAATATTTAGAATATAGTTCTATTTATTCGCGAAATCGAATATTCGTATTTATTATTTTTTTTCATCTGAAAATATATGATTCCTCCCTGCTTCTTGCTTGTGGGTCAATGAGCCATTGGCCCACAAGCAACTGAATTGAAGCTGGAAGGAATCACTCTTTCAGATGGACCGGAATATTCAAAATAAAGAATATATTGCTGTATATTCAATTTTAGAATATTCGTCCTATTCTTATCGAAACCAATAATCTCGGTTATAATATTCGAGTTCACGAATATTACAACAGAAAAATCGTAATGGTTAATGTGTGCCCGAGCGCATGACAAAATCGTTATTTAATCAACTTCAGCCTACAACAAACACCACGACAAGCGTCCCCGTCACCATGGGAACGCCTGTGGGTTAGAAAATACCATCGGATTTGAGTTTTCCCTGAGATCGTAAAACCTCAGATCCGATGGTATATTCTAACCCACAGGCGTTCCCATGGTGACGGGGACGCTTGTCGGGGAGCAGTATGCCAAAGTGGAATATTATTGCTCTAACTTCGTATTTTAGAATATTCTTAATATTGCTCTAACTTCGTCTTTTAGAATATTTGTAATATTCTAAAAGACGGAGTTAGACCAATATTACGAATATTCTAAAAGACGAAGTTAGAGCAATATTAAGAATATTCATAAAATACACATAGATTGTAATTTAGCTAAGGCCTCTTTCACACTTGCGTTGTCCGGATCCGTCGTGCACTCCATTTGCCGGAGGTGCACGCCGGATCCGGAACAACGCAAGTGAACTGAAAGCATTTGAAGACTGATCCGTCTTCAAAATGCGTTCAGTGTTACTATGGCACCCAGGACGTTATTAAAGTCCTGGCTGCCATAGTAGTAGTGGGGAGCGGGGGAGCAGTATACTTGCCGTCCGTGCGGCTCCCGGGGTGCTCCAGAATGACGTCAGAGCGCCCCATGCGCATGGATGACGTGATCCATGCGACACGTCACCCATGCGCGTAGGGCGCCCTGACGTCACTCTGAAGCGCCCCGGGAGACGCACGGACGGTAAGTATACTGCTTCCCAGCTCCCCACTACACTTTACCATGGCAAACAGGACTTTAGCGTCCTGGCAGCCATGGTAACCATTCAGAAAAAGCTAAACGTCGGATCCGGTAATGCGCCGAAACGACGTTTAGCTTAAGGCCGGATCCGGATTAATGCCTTTCAATGGGCATTAATTCCGGATCTGGCCTTGCGGCAAGTGTTCAGGATTTTTGGCCGGAGCAAAAAGCGGAGCATGCTGCGGTATTTTCTCCGGCCAAAAAACGTTCCGGTCCTGAACTGAAGGCATCCTGATGCATCCTGAACGGATTTCTCTCCATTCAGAATGCATGGGGATAATCCTGATCAGGATTCTTCCGGCTAGGAGCCCCGATGACGGAACCCTATGCCGGAACCCAACAACGCAAGTCTGAAAGAGCCCTAATATAGTGCTATAATTTTTTTATTTTTTTTGTCTAATTTTTTTTGCCTCTTCTGAACTTCAGTTTTGGAAAATATGTACACTATTACAAAAAAATTACTTTAGCAGTATATTAGCTAAATTACAATCTATATGTGTATTTTACGAATATTCTTAATATTGCTCTAACTTCGTCTTTTAGAATATTACGAATATTCTAAAAGACTAAGTTAGAGCAATATTAAGAATATTCGTAAAATACACATATTAGCCTAGCCATAGTCATAGGAACTTTGCCTTATACAGAAAAAAAATAAAAATAAATCGTATGATTAATTTAATCGCATATTATTCGTGATAAATGAAATAATTACGAATATTCGATTTCGACGAATATATAATACGAATATTCAATCGAATATTCGCGAAATATCGCGAAATCGAATATGGCACCTCCCGCTCACCACTATTCATCAGTCCACGATAAGACAAATTGTCTATAAATGGAGTAAGTTCAGCACTGCTGCTACTCTCCCTAGGAGTGGCCGTTCTCTGTAAAGATGACTGCAAGAGCACAGCACAGACTGCTCCATGAGGTGAAGAAGAATCCTAGAGGGTCTGCTAAAGACTTACAAAAGTCTCTGGCATTTGCTAACATAGAATGTGTCGGCAGATGAAAAGCAGAGAGAAAATACGTTTGTGTGCATGAGCCCTTAGGATGTTGAATTTGCTTACTTATTAGTGTCAGATTACTCTCCACAGATGACCTGGATATGAGGCACCTGCCCTTTCTGCATGCAGAACCAACAAGAAGAAGAGATCCCACTGTGAGAGAGTCATCCACTTTGTAATCTTTATCCCCATTCATACAACCGTAAATGTGGATCGGATGCAGACCCATTCATTTCAAATGCACATCCATATGTCTGTTCCGCAGCCCTGCAAAAAAGATAGGACATGTTCTATTCTTGTCTGTTTTGTGCAGAAGAATAGGCATTGTTACAATTGAAACACAAAATAAAAAATGGATGCAACAAGGACGCCATCTGTATTTTTTGCGGACCCCAAAATACAGATGGTCATGTGAATGCATCCTTACTTGTAGTATAACTAGCTTTCAGCCAAATGTTCAAAGATAAACACTGAAGAATTAAGGGGGTCATTTATTAAAACTGCTCTCCCTTGCCCTGCGCTGGATCGCGCAGGGCAAGGGCACTTTTATTTACAATAACACACTGCCAGGCAGAGGCTTCCGCCCAGCAGTGTGTTCGGTGAAGTCACCGGCTCTGATGGGCGGGCCTTAGCGCTACCCTAGCCGTTTTACATAAAATGCTCCTATGCTCAAGTGATGGGGGCTGCCTGGGTGAAAATGGGGATATGTCTGGGTTCAGCTCTGAACCCGGACAACCCCTTTAAAGGGAGTCTGTCATCACAGTTAGCCGGCACATGCGCATTAATTACTGTGATGCCGTACCAGGAATGGACATCGCAGTGCGCATGCGCCGGCCAACGGACTCAACGCGCAGGTGCGTGATCTCGGCGAGAGAAGTAGTAAGAAGATGGGCGGGCGGGGGGAAGCGACGATAAGGCAGAGCTGCCTGGGCACCTACGAGGTTGACACCGCCCCTGGGTACTTGCGAGCCCTCATTTGCATATCCTACTAAGATGATTTTTGCCAGTTTTATAAGTCCATGATTGCTTATAAAGGTAACGTTTTTATCAACTGTAATGCTGCTAGAAAGCTATGGTAAGGGTTAAAAAGGTGAAACTGTGATGACAGACTCCCTTTAAGTATTAGAAACCAGCATTTTCCCCGGCACCTCCACAATGGCACTGACAGGAGGGTGTCCCCGCCCCCAGGACAGGAAACAACGTAGGAGCAACAATTCAAAAAGGCCTCCTCCCCCTTACATCACCAGTCGTTGTTTCCTGTCCTCAGGTCATAGGAGCGCTCCTGCAGTGCCAGGAAGATCTATTGCGCCCAGCCTGGATCTATTCCCCACGTGTTGGGAGGGCTGGTGCAGGAGACGGGTCCCCCGAGGTGGCCCTTTCCCGTCTCTGGAGTAAGCCCTGCTGGCAGGCATCCCCGGGCTTCACAAGTCCCGTGCGCATGTGAAAATCGCACGGGATTTAAGATCACCAGGCAAGAGAATCTTGTGAGATTTCGGGCGTGTCACTTCCGGGTTAAAGGTGAGGAGCTGAGATGCCGGCGTTTTGGGACCGCAGCCGGCCATCCAGCTCTTGCTCACCTGGCGTTCAGCATGCCTGCCTCAGGAAAAGATACCGCCAGGAAGCCTGGTCATCCTGCCTCTGCCCATAGCCTGGTAAGCCTCCTCCTCCAAGGGAGAATTATTTATATTTTTTTATTTGTGCACAGATGTTTTTAGAACAATCACCTTTATATTGAGTACTTATTTTCACATCTGGTGAGGTGGTGGCCCTAGTTTTATTATGGTGTCTCATGGTCTTATTACCCCTATGTCTCCCTTTTAGGTCACTGAGACCATGACACACAAGCCAGCCAGCGAAGTGGGTCGCAGAAAATGCGCCATTTGTAAAAAGTCCTTAGCTTCAAAGAGCAAGAAAGATTTAGGTCAAAAGTGCACAGAAAAGATAGTGTCTGAGGAATCGCCATCTCTCCTGGAGTCTATGAGAGCAATTATAAAGGAGGAAGTTAATTCCGCTGTTGATTTTAAAATGGCTTTTGACTCTGAATCAGCCTCTTCGGATGACGGCTCTGGCAGACCCCTATTTCTTCCAGAAGAGACTGACTGTCTCTATTAAAATCTATCCGTGCGACCATTCATATTGAGGATGTTAAAGAGGTCCACTCCATACAGGATCACATGTTTCAGGGGCTGGGAGAAAAATGTAGAAGGGTCTTCCCGATCCATAATAATATTAAAGCTTTAATATCGAGAGAATGGAAAGACCCTGAAAAAAGACCACGGTCCCCAATTCCTTCAAAAGGAAATATCCTTTTGAAGAATCAGAAACAAATTTATGGAACAAAACACCTAAGGTGGACACTCCAGTTGCCAGTATTTCGAAAAAATCTTCCATCCCGTTTGAGGACATGGGACTTTTGAGGGAATCCCATGGATAAGAAATCAGAGAGCATGTTAAAAAAAAAATCCTGGGAAACAAATACGGCAATGTTACGTCCTAGCATTGCCTCTACCTGTACAGCCAGAACTCTCTTGGTCTGGCTAGATCAGTTAGAGGAACACATTGCAGCAGGTACCCCTAGAGAAGAAATTCTTTTTAGCAGATGCCTCGGCTGACCTCGTCAGACTCTCAGCCAGGTCTGCCGCACTCTCCAATGCGGCTAGGAGGACAGTCTGACTTCGCTCATGGTCGGGAGACGCAGGCTCTAAGAGTTGACTGTGTTCCATCCCCTGTGAGGGAGACAGACTGTTTGGTTCAGGGTTAGACGATATCCTTGAGAAGGCATCTGCTAAAAAGAAGGGGTTCCCTCTAGAAAATAAATACTACCATCAAAGGCGATCCTTTCAGAATCAAAGAAAGACCAGAATAGATCCTAAAAAGAAAGAGGGTTCCAGGAAATGGCAACCTTCCAAAGGTTGGGGTAGGGGTTTCCTACTTAACCCCAAGAGTACTTCTCGCTCCACCCAATGACACCAGATGTCCTGTAGGGGGCAGATTGAGGGCTTTTTTTCCAGCCTGGGAAAACATCTATACCTCCCCGTGGGTTTTAAATACTCTAAAGGAGGGTCTAAAACTTGAATTTACCTCCCTTCCCCCAGATGGATTTATAATAAACAAGAGACTCTCCCCAAAGGGAAAACAACTTTGTCTAGAGTCAGAGATATCCTCCCTAATAGAAAAGGAAGTACTCCTTCCTGTTCCAAAAGATCCTCACGGGAAGGGGTTCTATTCTCCGGTCTTCCTAGTGCCGAAGCCAAATGGGTCCTTCCGACTAATAATAAACTTAAAATTCCTAAACAGATCAATTGTTTACAAAAGATTCAAAATGGGTTGACAGATTACTGGGAGGGGCTGGAGAAGATCCAGCGATCATCGTCCATATTGGAACCAATGACAAAGAGGTAGGTGGAGAGTCCTTAAAAATGATTTCAGGAATTTAGGTCAAAAGCTTAGGGCAAGGACCTCAAAGGTAGTGTTTTCCGAAATACTGCTTGTACCATGGGCAACACAAGAAAGGCAGCGGGAGATTAACAAGTGGCTCAAGAACTGGAGTAGGAAGGAGGGGTTTGGGTTCCTGGAGAACTGGGCTGACTTCTCTATCGGCTACAGGCTCTATCGTAGGGACGGGCTGCACCTCAATGGGGAAGGGGCAGCTGTGTTGGGGAGAAAGATGGCTAGAAGGTTGGAGGAGTGTTTAAACTAGGGACTGGAGGGAAATTACATTATAGGAGAGAAAGATAGTGCAGATAGAGACCAGGGGCAAGGTAGTGGGACTGGGGGAGGAATGAAAGCAGGGACTAGAACAGTTCAGAAGGAAAGGTGTAGGGTACAAAAATATACATAAAGCTCTCAAATGTATGTATACTAATGCCAGAAGCCTGACTAATAAAACTGTGGAGCTGGAATTAGTGATGTGTGAGGAGAACTATGACATAGTGGGAATGACTGACATGGCTGGATAATGGCTATGACTGGGCAGTTAATGTACAAGGTTACAGTCTGTTTAGAAAGGATCGTCAAAACCGGAGAGGGGGAGGGGTTTGCCTTTATGTAAAGTCTTGTCTAAAGCCCACACTCAGTGAAGATATAAGTGAGGGACATGAACATGTGGAGTCACTGCGGGTAGAGATACATGGAGCTAAAAACAATAATAAATTACTAATAGGAGTTTACTATAAACCACCTAATATACCAGAGTCCACAGAAAATCTACTACTAATTGAGATGGACAAGGCGGCAAATAATAATGAGGTGGTTATTATGGGGGACTTAAACTAGCCAGATATAGACTTGGAAACTGAAACTTGTATATCTCATAAAGGAAACAGGTTCTTGGCAATAACCAAAGAAAATTACCTCTCCCAACTAGTTCAGGACCCGACTAGAGGGATGGCCATACTGGACTTAGTATTAGGCCTCATGCACACGACCATATGTGTTTTGCGGTCCGCAAATTGCGGATCCGCCAAGAAAACGGATGACGTTCCGTATGGCATTTTTTTTGCTGATCCATTGTAATAATGCCTATCCTTGTCCGCAAACTAGAAAAAAATAGGACATGCACTATTTTTTTTTTGCGGAGCAACGGAACGGACATACTGATGCGGACAGCACACGGTGTGCTGTCCGCGTTTTTTGCGGACCCATTGAAATGAATGGGTCCACATCCAATCCTCAAAAAAACAGAATGGACACGGAAATACGGTCATGTGCATGAGGCCTTAATCAATAGGCCTGACAGAACAGACGTGCAGGTTGCGGGACACCTGGGAAATAGTGACCATAAAGTAATAACCTTCCAATTATCATTCAAAAGAGCGTTTCTACAGGGAGGAACAAAAATACCAAACTTGAAAAAAGCTAAATTTAGCCAACTAAGAGAGGCCATAGACCTAACTAACTGGGACAAAGTCCTCAAAAATAAAAATACAGCCACAAAATGGGATATCTTTAAAAGCATCCTAAAATCTCATTGTGAGAGGTGCATACAGTATGGGAATAAAAGGTTAAGGAACAAAAATAAACCAATGTGGATAAATAGAACTGTAAAGAAAGCAATAAATGACAAAAAGAAAGCATATAAATCACTAAAACAGTAGGGTAGCACGAAAGCACTGAGAAACTATAAGGAAAACAATAGAACATGTAAAAAAACTAATAAAAGCGGCCAAACTAGAGACTGAGAGATTAATTGCCAACGAGAGTAAAACTAACCCTAAAATGTTCTTCAATTATATAAATGTTGAAAAGCATAAATCTGAAGGTGTCGGCCCTTTAAAGAGTAATGAGGGGGGAGTCGCAGAGAGCGACGAGGAGAAAGCAAAGCTGTTAAATATTTTTTTCTCCAATGTATTCACTGAGGAAAATAAACTGTCAGATGACATGCAGAATGTAAAAATAAATTCCCCATTAAAAGTGTCCTGTCTGACCCAGGAAGAAGTACATCAGCGACTTAAAAAGATTGAAATGGACAAATCGCCAGGACCGTGTGGCATACACCCCCGTATCCTAAGGGAATTAAGTAATGTCATAGCCAGACCCTTATTTCTGATATTTGCGGACTCTATACTGACAGGGAATGTCCCACAGGATTGGCGCATAGCAAATGTGGTGCCAATATTCAAAAAGGGTCCAACAGAGCCTGGAAACTATAGGCCGGTAAGTTTAACATCTGTTGTGGGTAAACTGTTTGAAGGTTTTCTAAGAGATGCTATCTTAGAGCATCTCAACGGAAATAAGCAAATAACGCCATATCAGCATGGCTTCATGAGGGATCGGTCATGCCAAACTAATTTAATCAGTTTCTATGAGGAGGTAAGTTCTAGACTTGACAGCGGCGAGTCAATGGATGTCGTATATCTGGACTTCTCCAAAGCATTTGACACTGCACCACATAAAAGGTTAGTATATAAAATGAGAATGCCCGGACTGGGAGAAAACGTCTGCATGTGGGTAAGTAACTGGCTCAGTGATAGAAAACAGAGGGTGGTTATTAATGCTACACACTCAGATTGGGTCACTGTCACTTGGGGTACCTCAGGGGTCAGTATTGGGCCCTATTCTCTTCAATATATTTATTAATGATCTTGTAAAAGGCTTGCATAGTAAAGTATCAATTTTCGCAGATGACACTAAACTGTGTAAAGTAATTAACACCGAAGAGGACAGTATACTACTACAGATGGATCTAGATAGATTGGAGGCTTGGGCAGATAAGTGGCAGATGAGGTTTAACACTGACAAATGTAAAGTTATGCACATGGGAAAGAATAATGCAAGTCCCCCGTACATACTAAATGGTAAAACACTGGGTAACACTGACATGGAAAAGGATCTAGTAATTTTAATAAACCGCAAACTAAGCTGCAAAAACCAGTGTCAGGCAGCTGCTGCCAAGGCCAATAAGATAATAGGTTGCATCAAAAGGGGCATAGATGCCCGTGATAAGCACATAGTCCTACCACTTTACAAATCGCCAGTCAGACCACACATGGTGTACTGTGTACAGTTCTGGGCTCCTGTAAACAAGGCAGACATAGCAGAGCTAGAGATGGTCCAGAGGAGGGTGTGGCGAAACCAACCTCACCACTGGGTTTTGGAGAGGACTGGCTGCTGGCCTCTTGCCCCTGGATTATGGGCCATATACTAACTTTTAAACCCCTGAACCTATTCAAGTGAATTTTGGATAGGTTTGTCCCCAAGTTATACTGTTTAAATTGATGTAAGTTATATGTATAGCCAATGTAAACGCACAAAGTTGTAACAATTTATAATAAGTGTAACTTGTCAGCTTGGGAGGAAAATGCTGGGTGTGTTTTCTATTGTGCCATTGTCCCATTGTGTGTTTAAATGGTGATGTCTGTTCTGTTGTCCTCACATGTGTATTGGCGATCTCCCTTTGTCCTCAGAGATAATTGGATTGCTCCTCAGGTTGTCTCCGGGACCGAGAGGAGGAGACCATGATGCATTGTGGGGATATGTTGTATTTGTCCTATGTCACAGTCTTCATTCTGGTCCTCTGGAGGTGTGAATGATTGGTTGCTGTAGTTACATTGTATCTGTTGTAAATTACTGATTGGTTGTATTTCAAACCCCTGTGGGCAGTACTATGTTTGTGGTTTATGAATAAAAGAGGCTGTACGTGCAGTACAGTCAGACCACTGCTTGACCCTCAACACGGAGCCTTGTCTCGTTATTGGGGGGATTCACTGTATGCTGTTAGAAGACCGATTGCCAGAGGTGTAAGCTGATTCCTGTTCATCTGCTAGCAGCTATTCGTGAGGTTCCAGTTTGGAGTGCTACTTTGTATCCAGTTTGGGGGTTGGTGTTTTGCAGTAGCTGTGCCTGTCTCTCAGAAAGGGGCTTATCGCCTGAACGGATTTTAACCCCTTGTCTGCTGAAACGGTCCGTTACATTGGTGGCAAGCAGCGGGATCGTTCCTACAGCCAGAAGGACTGCTACAGGAGACACCATTTCTGTGGATTCTACAATTTAAGGACAACGCATGTCCCAGTACAGCGTCCCTGACAGCAGCAGGATGGAACCAGCAGTGTTATACGAGGAGGAGGACCTGGATGGCCGGGATGCATTAAGGAAAGGCATCTGGTACCAGGCCCTGGATAATCTACAATACCAGCGGGGTGAGAGTCTCCCCAGTGAAGAGCAGCGGTTGCAGAAGCAAGTGGCCCTGTGGATGCCCTTCCTGGGAGAGCAGCCCCTGGAGGAATGGGTGAAGGAACTAGAGCACCGGGTATGGCAGGAGCTATGGCTGGAGGATGCCTACCAGGCGCTTTGGTGGTATATGGCACAGTATATACCCTGGACAGCCGAACATGATAAGCCAGAAGGAGAGGAGTTTTATGGTCCTGGCTTGTTATGGGAGTCCTTTGCAGAGCCTGACTTCGGGAGCCCTGCACAGTCCAGACTTCAGGACATTTTCTATGAGAGGGAGGCTAGGCATGAGTGGGATGACCCCCATGAGGTAGAGCAAGACCTGGCTCACCTAGCAACCCTGGAGTGGGAACTGGAGCAGGACTACCGAGATCTCTTCCACTCCATTGAGAAGGCTCAGCAGGACGGTAAGGTGACAGACCCAGATCCAGACCCATTCAGCTGGGCAGATATTGTAGAGTGTTACTGGGAAGGACCCCAGGTGGCCGGTAGAGATGGGACCGAGGTCTCTCCACCGGTCCTGCAGGGAATTGGGAGCCCAGTCTCCATTCCCCAGCGGCAGTGAGAAGTGCAGGGAGAGGAGAGCAGCGTCCTCCCTCCACAGCGGCAGGCTGAGTTACAGGGGGCAGAGGTAGTTGTTCCTGCCCCCCAGCAGCAGCATGATTTTTTGGGAATTGGGAGCCCAGTCTCCATTCCCCAGCGGCAGGCGGAGTTACAGGGGGCAGAGACAGTCGGTCCTGTCCCCCAGCGGCAGAGTGTCCAGCAGGGAATAGAGAGCCCAGTCTCCTTTCCCCAGCAGCAGGACACTGTATTGGGAGTGGAGACGGTCGGTCGCCCTCCCCAGCGGCTGGAAGTATGTATGAAAGAGGAGCTCGTTACCCCCTCTCCCCAGCGGCAGCTTAACGCACCAGGGGGAGACAGTAAGCCCCACAACAGTGCAGATGGGACCGTTGTCTCTGCACTTACAGCACAGGGGGTAGGGACAGTCGGTCTCCCCCTCCAACAACCAGGCTCCAACCAGGCTTCTTCCGTGGTAGCGCTGGCACCAGGGCAGAGTACCGCTGATCCCTGCCCACAAAGCAACCTCCACTCCAAGCCCGGGAGCAACACAGAGACCGGGAGTACCAGCTTCCAACATAACCTTGGTGGACTCACTGGACAGAGACAGGCTACTAAAGTCAACAGGTCCAGTATTTGGTTGTGGGTGGGCTGCCAGACTAACTCAGGTACCGACCGGCGTGAGGTCAGGTATCTGGTTAGTCTTCCCTGGGGCGGGGAGATGTGTGGCGAAACCAACCTCGCCACTGGGTTTTGGAGAGGACTGGCTGCTGGCCTCTTGCCCCTGGATTATGGGCCATATACTAACTTTTAAACCCCCTGAACCTATTCAGGTGAATTTTGGATAGGTTTGTCCCCAAGTTATACTGTTTAAATTGATGTAAGTTATATGTATGGCCAATGTAAACTCACAAAGTTGTAACAATTTATAATAAGTGTAACTTGTCAGCTTGGGAGGAAAATGCTGGGTGTGTTTCTATTGTGCCATTGTCCCATTGTGTGTTTAAATGGTGATGTCTGTTCTGTTGTCCTCACATGTGTATTGGCGATCTCCCTTTGTCCTCAGAGATAATTGGATTGCTCCTCAGGTTGTCTCCGGGACCGAGAGGAGGAGACCATGATGCATTGTGGGGATATGTTGTATTTGTCCTATGTCACAGTCTTCATTCTGGTCCTCTGGGGGCGTGAATGATTGGTTGCTGTAGTTACATTGTATGTGTTGTAAATTACTGATTGGTTGTATTTCAAACCCCTGTGGGCAGTACTATGTTTGTGGTTTATGAATAAAAGAGGCTGTACGTGAAGTACAGTCAGACCACTGCTTGACCCTCAACACTGAGCCTTGTCTCGTTATTGGGGGGATTCACTGTATGCTGTTAGAAGACCGATTGCCAGAGGTGTAAGCTGATTCCTGTTCGTCTGCTAGCAGCTATTCGTGAGGTTCCAGTTTGGAGTGCTACTTTGTATCCAGTTCGGGAGTTGGTGTTCTGCAGTAGCTGTGCCTGTCTCTCAGAAAGGGGCTTATCGCCTGAACGGATTTTAACCCCTTGTCTGCTGAAACGGTCCGTTACAGAGGGCAACTAAAGTAATAACTGGAATGGGGCAACTACAGTACCCTGAAAGATTATCAAAATTAGGGGTATTCACTTTAGAAAAAAGACGACTGAGGGGAGATCTAATTAATATGTATAAATATATCAGGGGTCAGTACAGAGATCTATCCCATCATCTATTTATCCCCAGGACTGTGACTGTGACAAGGGGACATCCTCTGCGTCTGGAGGAAAGAAGGTTTGTACACAAACATAGAAGAGGATTCTTTACGGTAAGAGCAGTGAGACTATGGAACTCTCTGCCTGAGGAGGTGGTGATGGTGAGTACAATAAAGGCATTTCTGGAGCGTAATAATATTACAGGCTATAGCTACTAGAGAGGGGTTGTTGATCCAGGGAGTTATTCTGATTGACTGATTGAAGTCGGGAAGGAATTTTTTATTTCCCTAAAGTGGGGAAAATTGGCTGTTACCTCAGTTTTTTTTTTTTCTCTGGATCAACGTGCAGGATGACAGGCCGAACTGGATGGACAATTGTCTTATGTACTATGTTACTATGGTACTAAAATGGAAACCATAAAATAAACAATAAACCTCCTTCCTCAAGACTGTCTGATGGTTACATTAGATTTACAAGATGCTTACTATCATGTCCCAATATATCCACCCCATCAAAAATATCTAAGAATCGCAGTCTTTATAGGAGACTAATTGCGCCATTTCCAATTCAAGGCGCTTTCGTTCGGGTTTACCTACATCTCCAAAAGATATTAATAATACGTTACCTGGACGATTTTTTGGGCAGCAGCAAGCTCCAAAGAGATGTTCGAACTCCATCTCTCCCGGGTCCAAGACTGCTTAACCACTCTAGGGTGGATCATAAACTTCAAGAAGTCGGATCTGTCCCCAGAAAGAAGGAAAATCTTTCTCTGGGTTTTTCTGGACTCTCATCTTCTGATGTCCTTTTTACCGGCAGACAAGAAGGCGAAAATAATGCTGGAAGTCTCCAAATTCTGCTCCCAAAGGACGGCCACCCTCAGGAACATAATGATGATCCTGGGCCTTCTCATCTCTACGATTCCATCCGTCAGATGGGCTCCGAGCCATACTCGGGTAATCCAGTCTTTTCTCCTTTCCTCATGGAATGGAACGATCTCTGCCCTGGAGAAGGTTTACCTCCCGAGTGCGGTAAAAGCATCTTTAAGGTGGTGGCAAGCACAGAAACACCTAGACACGGGGGTCTATTGGAGACAGAAGGACGTGATGCTAATTACCACAGACACCATTGGTTCAGGATGTGGAGGCCATGCGAACGGAAGGTACATACAGGGCGAATGGGGCCCAGATATGATAGATGCCTCGTCAAATGTAAAAGAGCTCATGGCCATCTTCAAGGTCGTTACGTCTCTTCACACGCCCTCTTGCTCAAAGCATGTAAAAGTATTGTCCGACAATACTACAGCGGTCGCCTACCTCAACAGGCAAGGGGGGACAAAGAGTCGCTCTTTAGCAGCCGTAGCTCGCAACATTTTTTTCTGGGCAGAAAGAAACCTATCGTCCCTTTCGGCATGTGAAAGTAGATCAAAATCTCGTGGCCGATTTTATTTTTATTTTTTTGAGCCGGACAACAGTCAAAGAAGGAGAATGGTCCTTAGATCCCCAAATATTCAAAAAGATCTGCGAAAAATGGGGCTGTCCAGAAATAGACTTATTCGCCACAAGGGAAAACAAACAAACCAAAAAGTTTTGCTCCCTCTCCGGGCAGGGCCAGCCGCTTTGGTTAGATGCCCTAGCCCAACCTTGGCCGAGCACTCTATTGTATGCCTCCCCCCCCCCCCTTCAGCCTAATACCGAGAACGCTGATGAAAATAGAGGAAGAACGAGCTTGTGTGATTCTCATCGCACCTTACTGGCCAAGGAGGGCTTGGTTTCCTCTACTGCTGAAACTGTCCGAGGGGATTTACTGGACATTACCACAGAACACGGACCTTCTTCATCAGGGTCCCATGTGGCATCCAAACTTAAAACAACTGAACCTGACGGCCTGGAAATTGAACGGTCAGCGCTAAAATAGAAAGGTCTGTCAGATGAAGTGGTTGCTACTCTCATGCTGAGCCGCAAACCAATTACCTCGAAAATATACCTAAGGACCTAAGCCTTCCAGACCTTTTCAAAAAATTCTCTTTATCCTGACATCCCTCAAATTTCTAGAGTTCCTGCAAGCAGGTCTAAACAAAGGTCTTCGTCCTACCACTCTAAAGGTTCAGATATCTGCCCTCAGTGCCTTTCTGGATTTAAGACTGGCCGATTCCCCTCTTATTAAACGCTTTATCAAGAGGGGCTACCAGAAAGATTCCGACTGTTCGTTCCATGGTTCCACCTTGGGATCTCAGTCTAGTCCTCTCGGTATTAATGGAGCCTCCATTTGAACCGGTGGAGGAAAGCTCTCTAAAACTATTAACTTACAAGATGGTATTCTTAGTGGCAATAACCACCGCCAGAAGAATTGGGGAGATACAGGCCTTCTCCTGTAAGACGCCCTATTTGTCTATTCTAGACGATCGTATAATTCTAAGGCACTGTCCCTCATTTCTTCCTAAAGTGATCTCCTCCTTCCATTTTGGTCAAGAAATCTCGCTGCCATCCTTTTGCCCACATCCTTCCGCTGAAAAAGAGAAGAAATTTCGTAACCTGGATGTAAGAAGATCTGTCTTGGCCTATCTAAAAGCCACGGAGGCGTTTAGACGATCGGACCAACTTTTCCTTCAACACCAGGGGGCCAATAAAGGAAAAGCCGCCAGCAAGTCTACCATAGCCAGGTGGATTCAGGATGTCATCTCCACTGCTTACATCAAGAAAGACCTTTTACCTCCTGTAGGAATAAGAGCCCACTCCAATAGGGCAGTTTCATCCTCCTGGGCAGAATCAGCCTCGGTCTCTTTAGACCAGATTTGTAAAGCGGCCACCTGGGCGAGTCCCATGACTTTCTACAATCAATATAAACTAGATGTCCAAAAGAATCTGGACTTATTCTTTGTGTGTAGAGTTCTTGCCGCTGTTATCCCGCCCTAGTAGATTACTCTACTAATCCTCCTGTCAGTGCCGTTGTGGAGGTGCCGGGGAAAAGTATAAATTACTCTTACTGGTAATTGGATTTTCCAATAACCTCCACAACGGCACTGAGTTTTTCCCTCTCAAATTGAAATGTATGTTTATTGATTTCTGCAAGTATTATGCTTCTTATATTGTCAAATGATGTAATTTGATATTTAATACAATATTCTTTTGCATCTTCTTCGAGTACTCTCTTACTGACTGGTGAGGTAAGGGGGAGGAGGCCTTTTTGAATTGTTGCTCCTACGTTGTTTCCTGTCCTGGGGGCGGGGACACTCTCCTGTCAGTGCCGTTGTGGAGGTTATTGGAAAATCCAATTACCGGTAAGAGTAATTTATACTTTACGTGTCTTAAAATACACAGGGTATTGGACAAAAACATCACTGAGTGATAACATGATATTAGGTCTAAATCCGTGTATTTCTATCTCTACACAGTCCTCCTGGTGAGACAACAGCATCCTTAGCAACAGTGTTCAATGCTCTGTTTCTCCCCACAGCGAGTGTGTGTGCTGGAGGAAACTAGCAGTGGGTTGATTGCTCAGCTGTTCTATTCATGTGTACTGTGTTCTGACTAATGGAGCGCTGAGTCATGATGTATCAGGTTCTGATCCTGGGACTCTGTTCTCTATTCAAACCCCTTCCTGACAAGATACTATTGCCAGTAATAGGTTTTCATGGCCAAGCTGTGCTCCCAGTTCTGTTCTGTGCGCGTTCGGATTGCTTATTGGATTGACCTTGGCTTGCCTTTGACCACTCTCTGTCTTGTGATTTAGTACTGTGTTTCCCGTCTGGTTCTGACTTTCGGCTTGGCTATTCTGATTACCCTCTGTCGTCTGATTTGGTACTGCATTGTCCACCCAGTTCCGACCCAGTCCTTTACGACACTTCGTCTTTGTGTAGTTTCTTCTTTGTGTGTTAGTCCTCCACCTAGCACAGTAGGGGATATCGACCAGTTGCGGACTTGCTAGATAGGGCTTATACTGCAAGTTGGCAGGGAAAGTAGGCTGGGTTCCAGTTACGGCTAACTGTCTGTGTGTTCCTGCCTACTCTGAGTCTGATAGCTATCAAACTATTTTTACCAAAAGAATTCAACAAAGACACTGCATCATCAAACTATAAACAACTGACACAATATCCTTGTCTAATTGGTCATTCAATAAAGCATTTTTTGGAAAGGATAAATAGTGAATAAGACAATACTTATTAGGCTCTTTCTTGGGTACCAAATCAAAAGAAGAAAAACGGTAGTCCTGAAGGAGCGGGGGAGGACTAAACGGACCAGGAACACAACCTTCAGCCACTTATTTGCCAATTTTTACACTATCCACCCTTATCCATCTAACCATCTTTCCTAAATTAATTCTGTCTTCAGACGATCTGGATAAACCTCTAGTGAATGCAACATCATTCTTTCAGCTTCACTGGAGTCTGAGCTTTTTGGAATATCTATGTTCAGAGTAACTTTCTGTGGATTCTGATTGGCTTTTTTTTTAAAGCAATGAAACCATGGGTGGGGACCTGAACAAAATGAGCATTCATGTCTACACCTGCAACAATTCAGAAACTTAAAATTAGACTCATTAAAGGCAAAACACAGGCCTTTCCTGTCAGTATTCTGCACCTACTGCCTGAAAGAAAATCTAGATCTCTGATGCAGCAACACCCACAAACACATCTTTCACACCCCACTTGTGTATGCATTCACTGCCTACATTTTTGCCTAAAAATGTCATCATATTGGAACCAAGGGAGGCCACCAAAATTCCTATACGCCTCCATGAGTCAATATGATGGAACAACCAAGAACAAACCTGTGGATATTTAGAACCAATAACTGAGGCATAAATACAAAATAACCAACAAATTAATAAAAGTCTTAGGAGTGTCTCTTTCTCTGTCCTCATCACCTTTTATCATTACCCTTTTTATCAGTTTTAAATGACTCTTTAGCTAAAGGTAATAAGGACAAAATATCCACATAGTCTTTACACCAAATCTTCTCTTTAATAGCTCTGGTGGGATTAAAACCTAAAGGAGAAACCTCACACGTGATGGCCTCCTTAAGGCAAGTCTAAGTTACTATAATAGTGTTAGCCAACAACGGACACACTGAACCAGCAGGATCAACAGGACCAGAAAGAACAACATCAAACCATACTCCTGCCTGCAGGGCATACTGTGAAGGAATGACCAGTCTAAAAACTGCTAAACCACTCAACATCTGGGCATTAGGTATATTAGCATTACTATTATAATCGCAGGTGGCAGGTCATGCAGCGCTCAGCCCACAGAAAGTCTCACCTAACTCTTGCTCTGTCACCTCATGGATCAGAAGTCTCTTGGTCATCTGAACCCAGAACTGCTGGCCAGCCCAGCCAGGAGTTGAACGTCGTATTCCACTCCTCCTATGAGTCTCCGCTGGTGGTGAATAGGCAACCTTGCTTCTCTTCGGCCTCTTGGAAGAACGCATCACTCCTTCCTGCACCTAACGTTGAACTTGATGCTTCACTTCCGGGTCAGTTGCACATGACACTTCCAGCCTAGATAGCTCCCGAGGTCCTGCCTCTTCCACTGTCCCAGCTCTTTTATGCCGCTCCGACTGCCCTGCTTCCATTCTGCTGACCAGGAGCTCTTTATGCAACGTCTTGTAGCTTGCTTTTCTCCACACCAGATGAGCTTCTGGACCATAAGTGGAGGAATAAATACCTCCATTTCTGCCTTCAACGTCAGCAACAAATAGACAACAGAATTAACCAATAAGGCCCACTGACTGACCTTTACCTGGGCAAACTATAAGACAGGGAGAGAAATATCAAGCATACCTATGCTCAGTGACACCATGGGGGCCCACTGTTAGTTCAGCTATGTGTCACCCGGCTCGTCTCCTCTGAACAGTTGATGCTGAGGTGTCTGGTACTTGTTCTCTGTAAAGTATTTATGTAGGCTGTAATTTGAGGTTCTGTTAATTTGTGGTTTCTGAGGTTGGTAACTCTAATGAACGTTCCCTCTGCAGCAGAGGTAACTTTTGGTCTTCCTTTACTGGGGCAGTCCTCATGAGAGACAGTTTCATCACAGCATTTGATGGTGATCATAACGGCACTTGGTAATACCTTCAAAGTTCTTGACATTTTCCAGATTAACTGACCTACCTTCATGGACTCTTGTTTCTCTACTTATTTTAGTGGTTCCTGCCATAATGTGGATTTGAACAGTAGTAGAACAGAACTAAATACTATATGGTACCAATCCTACCACTGCACAACACAACTGATGGTCTCACACACATTATGAACACAAGAAAGTCCACAGATAAACTGATGATAAGTTAATTGAAAACCATTCCAAGCAACTACGTTATTAAGGTGATTTAGAGAATGCCGTGAGTGTGCAAAAGCTGTCATCAAAGCAAAAGGGAGCTACTTTGAAGAATCTAAATATGAACATTCTGGTTTAACACATATTTTTTTTTTACTACTTAATCAGGCCTCAGCCAGCACCGTGTAGGGGCAAGAGGGGGACAGCTGAAGGGACATGGGCAATGAGCACTTCCATTGTGCAAACGCTCAACTCTACATATTCAACTGCATCGCTGTACTCAGAACAGCCATACAGTTGAATGCCGCAACGGGGCACGGGAGTGATGTCTTCCTGGCCCACCGTTTCATCTAATAGGCTTTATTCCTAGTTCGTGTAGTCTATCAGAAGCTGTATGTCATCATTATTGCGCTGCCTGAGCCGGGCTGCATAGAGCTCAGGGCACAGACTAGAAGAGGTCTGCTGCGGGATGAGGTGACTGTTTGATTAGTACTATTTTGGGGGCATACGCCTTATTGATCGCTTGGTGTTGCACTCTTTGTGGCCTTTTTGGCACTGTTTTTATTTTTATTTTTTTACGGTGTTCATCTGAGGGGTTAGGTCATGTAATAATTTTATCGAGCACGGACGTGGCGATACCTAATAAGTACACTTCTATTTTTTTTAATTTTATTTCGCTTTAACACAATAATAGCAGATTTGAAATAAAAAAATTATGTTTTAGCGTCTCCATGTTCTGAGAGCTATAGTTTTTTTTTTTTTTTTTTGAGCGATTTTCTTATGTTGGGTCTTATTTTTTGCGGGATGAGGTGACTGTTTTATTGGTACCATTTTGTTTGACATAAACCTTTTTGATCGCTTGGTGTTGCACCTTTTGTGATGTAAGGTGACAAAAAAGGCATTTATTTTTTTTACAGTTTTAATATTATTTTTTTGGGGTATTTATCGATGCGGTCGATCATATGATATATTTATAGAAACAGTCGTTACGGACACGGTGATACCTAATATGTGTATTTTTTTATTTTATTTTTTATAGGAAAATGCAATACATTTTTTTTAATTGACATTTTTATTTATTTATTTTTACTTTACTTTTATTATTTTCACTTTTTTTTATCAAGTCTCACTTGGATCTTGAAGATCTTGCATTGCAAAGTATAATACTATCAGATTTCCTGTAGATGGCAACACCGGACGCCTTTGCAAAGCTTCCGGTTGCCATGGCAACCATCGGACACTGCCATCACAGCGCGGCAGCCTCGATGGTTGAGAGAGGGAGCCCCCTCCCTCTATTAACCCCATGGATGCCGCGGCATCTAAGGGGTTACAGAAGAGTGTCGCTGCTGATGGCGGTCGCTCAGGAACGGAGCTGCCGCCATCAAATACAGCAGAGGGACCGCATCGGGGGCAGGGGGCACAGATGGGGGCAGGATGCATGGATGGGGGGGAACGCATCAGGGGCACAGTTGGGGGAAGAATACATGGCTGGGGGGGCCGCATCAGGGGCAGGCGGGGACAGATGGCGGAGGCAGGGCTCACAGGGGGGACGGGTGTTGGAGGCGCACAGATCGGGGGGCACCAGGACACATTACCTGATTTCCGGCTTTGCTCTGCAGAGTGCAGATGAGAGCCTGAAACAGGCACTTTTACACTGCCGCGATCCAATTGGTTAGTCTGCACAGACTAACCAATCGGATCAATTACCGGCAAGGGACCACTCTGATTGGTCCCTTGCCGGCATTACTAGACTGTATGCTGTCGGTGACAGCAGCAGTGCAGGGGCAGAAGCTTTAATCCAAGCGTTTTGCAGCGCTGGGATTAAGAGCTGCCATGACATCTATACACGTGCTAGCTGCACGGGGTATGTGCAGCTAGCACGTACAGTCATGTGAAAAAATTAGGACACCCTTTGAAAGCATGTGGTTTTTTGTAACATTTTTAATAAATGGTTATTTCATCTCCGTTTCAACAATACAGAGAGATTAAAGTAATCCAACTAAACAAAGAAAACTGAAGAAAAGTCTTTTCAAGATCTTCTGTAAATGTCATTCTACAAAAATGCCTATTCTAACTGAGGAAAAAGATAGGACACCCTCACATGTATTCCCTCTTAAATTGGCTCAGATCTCACACAGGTATATCACACCAGGTGCACATAATTAGTAGATCGTTACTCTGCATGTTGAATGAGGCTTGCCCTATTTAAACCTCAGACATTTAGTTTGGTGTGCTCCTGACTGTTGAAGTGAGAGTGAGCACCATGGTGAGAGCAAAAGAGCTGTCAGAGGACTTCAGAAAAAAGATTGTAGCAGCCTATGAGTCTGGGAAGGGATTTAAAAAGATCTCAAAAGATTTTGAAATCAGCCATTCCACTGTCCGGAAGATAGTCTACAAGTGGAGGGCTTTCAAAACAACTGCCAACATGCCCAGGACTGGTCGCCCCAGCAAGTTCACCCCAAGAGCAGACCGCAAGATGCTAAAAGAGGTATCCAAAAACCCTAAAGTGTCATCTCGAGAACTACAGCAGGCTCTGGCTACTGTTGATGTAGAAGTACATGCCTCTACAATCAGAAAGAGACTGTACAAGTTTAACTTGCATGGGAGGTGTGCAAGGAGGAAACCTTTGCTTTCCAAGAGAAACATCGAGGCCAGACTGACATTTGCCAGCGATAAAGTTGACAAAGACCAGGACTTCTGGAATAATGTTCTTTGGACAGATGAGTCAAAAATTGAATTATTTGGACACAACAGCAGAGGACATGTTTGGCGTAAACCAAACACAGCATTCCAAGAAAAGAACCTCATACCAACTGTGAAGCATGGAGGTGGAAGTGTCATGGTTTGGGGCTGCTTTGCTGCAGCAGGACCTGGTCAGCTCACCATCATAGAATCCACGATGAATTCTACTGTGTATCAGAAGGTGCTTGAAGAACATGTGAGACCATCAGTTAGAAAATTAAAGCTGAAGCGGAACTGGACCATGCAACATGACAATGACCCAAAACATACTAGTAAATCAACCAAAGATTGGCTGAAAAAGAAGAAATGGAGAGTCCTGGAATGGCCAAGTCAAAGTCCAGATTTGAATCCCATTGAGATGCTGTGGGGTGACTTGAAAAGGCTGTACGTGCAAGAAACCCCTCAAACATCTCACAGCTGAAAAAGTTCTGCATTGAGGAGTGGGGTAAAATTTCCTCAGACCGATGTCGAAGACTGGTAGATGGCTACAAGAACCGTCTCACTGCAGTTATTTCAGCCAAAGGAGGTAACACTCGCTATTAGGGGCAAGGGTGTCCTATCTTTTTCCTCAGTTAGAATAGGCATTTTTGTAGAATGACATTTACAGAAGATCTTGAAAAGACTTTTCTTCAGTTTTCTTTGTTTAGTCGGATTACTTTAATCTCTCTGTATTGTTGAAACGGAGATGAAATAACCATTTATTAAAAATGTTACAAAAAACCACATGCTTTCAAAGGGTGTCCTAATTTTTTCACAAGACTGTATATAGCCGTATGGCAGCCGGGAAGGGGTTACCTACTTTTATTGGGAAAACTAGAAATCACAAACTTAAAATAATATTAAAACTAGACACTAAGATTAATAGGCAAAACGTGTTATATTAATCAACTTTGAACGATGCAATCCCTTCTTTTGTTAGCTTGGTGACGACTTTTCTATGATGCTCGACTACCCTTAACAAGAATTGTTTTTGTTGTTCGTCCCTGACCGATTCATTAAACTTTTTTTATCAGAGCAATTCCTCTTTCTGCGTTATCATTGACCACCTTAAGAGCGTTCACATGGCTTCTTAGAGAATCACTGCAGTATTCTGTCACGTCGTGGATCCTAAACAATTCAAAGAACGTCTTTGTTTTATTAGTAACGAAATGGCTCAGGTCTTTTCCTTCAAAAACTAGGTTTTTACCCTACAATCGTTTCTTTTCCTATTTCTTTGCAGGTTTGGTTTCAAAATTTTTAGTCATATTTTCCTTAACAGTCTGAGTAGTACGTTCGTCCAAAAAAGCCAATCCTACGTTTGTTTCTGACAGATACCAAAGGTGTCTCTTAGCAACTGTGAGAGCACTTTTTTTGATGTCTGCATCTGGGTAAGTGCTCAGAAGCTGTACCATATCCAAATCATTCTTTGGAGCCCATCGACTTACAATTGCCTCGTGCAAAAAGCGAACATATGTGAGGCTGACAAAATGTGCAACCTGTTTCATTCCTTTCAATTCTCGTTGAGGAATATTCAACTGTTTAGTGAAGAGGACAATTTTAAGTGCATATATTGCCTTTGCCATCCACCTTGCTTGATGCAAAGCCCCTGAGATCCTGAAACTGAAGTCGTTTTTAGACCAACCTCCTAGGTACAGGAGTGAGAGTAGTAATAAAAGTGATCAGTGTGTGCAACCCCTAAATATTATCCAATCTTCTTGAAATTTGGCATATCTTTTACATCACTGAGACTCAGGGCGTAAGCAAAGTCATATGAAAATCACATCTTTGGAAAAATGAAACACCCTAGGGCATATCGCTAGGATATGCCCCCATTGTCTGATAGCTGCGGGTCCCACCTCTGGGACCCACACCTACAATGAGAATGGAGCGGGGAATGAACGGAGGGCGCACTGCGCATGTGCAGCCACCCTCCATTCATTTGTATGGGGCCGCCGAAAATAGCTGAGCGCTGGCTTGACTATTTCAGTCTGCCCCATAGAAATGTATGACAGCAGGGGCCGCGCGAGCGCGGTGCGCTACCATTCACTTCTATGGGAGCAGCGCTTGGTGGTGGGCGGACCCTGGGAAATCCGGAGTCCTCCAGCCACAGCTCTCCCCGCTCCATTCTCGTTGTAGGTGGGACCCGCACCTATCAGACAATGGGGGGCATATTCTAGCAATATGCCCCCATTGTCTGAGATGGGAATACCTCTTTAAGGGGTTAAAGCAATACAGTTAAAAAGAAAATGTTAAACGGGCCAAAATTCTGTGATGATTAATTTCATAATATACTTTCATAGGGTTCGGAGCTCTGTTTTTCTGATACAGAACAGACACTATTGCTGGCAGTACCTGGCAACATGTCAACTTTAAAGCATGCCTTACAACACTGCTCCTCAACCCCAGCTCTCAGGGCCTACCTGCCGGTCATGTTATCAAGGATTTCCTTGGTATTCAGCAGGTGATATCATTAGTGTCAGTGCATCAGGACTTACTTACCTCAGGTAATCATTCTGTGGGATATTCTAAAATCTTGACAGGCAGGTGGGGCCTGAGGACTGGCGTTGAGGAACACTGCTTTACAAGATGACAGATCTTGCCAAGTCATTTTAGCGTAAGAGGTTATGCATCCTGTTACTACACATAATTTCTAAAGGTCCTTTTAGTTTGGGTTTACTCATTGCAGTTTTCTTTGCGGTAAAAAAAAGTGTTGTTAAAACACATACGATTGCCATGATTTTTTGATGTAGCAATTGTTCATGTGGTTTTTACAGGTGAAACTGCATGGCACGAAAAACACTCTTCTCTATGTTGCGGGTCTTTTTTTATTTTTTTAAACAAAATAAATGCCAGAAAGTGTAAACTCAGCCTGTAAATCTAATGGTAAATTATATAGCCTGTTCGACGCTCCCATGATCAATGCTTATTCAATACATTTAAAGGGATTCTCTGGGCTACAGATATTGATGTTGTATCCTCAGGGTTTTCGTTGTTATTATAAAATTTGGTGTTGTTGGGTGGGTTTTGACACCTGGCACCCCCAGCCATCAGCTGTTTCAGGCAGCCAGAGTGACAGAAACTAACATAACCAGACAAAAGCAGAAGGCTCCATACACGTAGTTTCTGGCACTGGCATATTGAAGCTCATGAGAGTACTTCGGTATGGTCATTATACAATTTATGGAGCTGTCTGCCTCCAGCTCAGTACACAGTATATTTTCTAGCACCACCATGGCCTGAAATAGCTGATTTGTGGGGGTACCTGGTGTCGACCACCCACCAATCTGATATTGATGACCTATCCCTGAGGATAGTACTTTAATATCTATAGCCTGTAGAACCTCTTTAAATGTACCAATTGCCCATCTATGTGGGGATGAACAATTTTTAATACTTTGTCCTCATTCAGTTTGCATTTGTTGGCGGCACATGCCCTGTTTACATAGAGATGTAATGCTGACAAACAATAATTTTTAGTGCCACATAATGGATGGGATGTTTACATGGGTCAGTAATTGTGAACCAAACTACATTTGTCTGATCACTGGCCCATGTAAAAGGGCCTGCCCTCAGATGCATGCATCCTGCAATACAGGGAAATTGTGTTGCTGTCCTCTGATATTCACTTGTTTTTCTTTGCTTAATCATTTTAGTGTTTTTGGAACCAGTCATTAAAAATGTTTGCAATTGCCCACTCTATTTCCATTATTTTAGACTGCCTGTATATGTTCAGGTCTTTTGATGCAGTTCTGGACTAAAAAAGCATGTGTGTGCCTCTCGAACTCCCAGAAAACCTATCTATACTGCACAACTTAGGATCCTACCAGTGCTCCCCATTTCGCCCTACAAGCTATACACTATTTGTACCAAGCTATTTCACAGCAGGATTCTGTTCCAGCTGAACTACCTGGCCACTCTCAGAGTATTCTTACCAGACAGCACATCCACCAGTTTCACATCCTTCGTTGCAGCTGACCGGCGCCTGCAAGGCTTCTTGTCTGCCCGCAGAGCTTCCCCGACAACACTGATCTTAGCTCTTGGGATCTGATGATTCTCCAAACATATCCACTGGTTCCCAAGGCACCTTTAAGATCTCATGACTGCTCACCTCCCAAGTCTCTTTTTACTGTTCCTGCGATGGCTTTTTTTAATTTTATTTTCTGGTTATTGTTTAAGGATTTTATCTCAATCTATGTTATTATTACTGCAGGTGTAGGGGTACCTTTCAAAGGCAGTCAGGGTGAATGCTTAATTTCTATTTTCCTCGATATCAGACAAGGGAAGGGGAGCACAGTATTGCTTGTGGACAGAAGTAAGTGTAGATGTTTTTTTTTTTGCATGCCTCCCCCTTTTTTTTTTTTTACATGTTTTACATGTTATTATATTATCTCTATATATCTATA
The DNA here is from genome assembly GCF_905171765.1 of Bufo bufo. Lineage (NCBI taxonomy): Eukaryota > Metazoa > Chordata > Amphibia > Anura > Bufonidae > Bufo > Bufo bufo. The sequence continues at coordinate 310,915,231 of NC_053391.1, forward strand.
CATAAAATATGAAAATTGTGTCCTGGAATATAAAGGGACTTTGCTCACCCACCAAGTGGTCAATGGTCCTCAAGCATGTCAAACTTTGACTTTGTCCAGAGGTGGCATTACTCCAAGAGACACATTTATCATCTGCCAACTTTCACAGGGGAGGGTAGATGGGTACATATCAAATTCCATCATAAGGGAGAAAAGTGGAGTGTGTACAATTTGTATGGTCTGATTGTGGATAATGCAGCATTTTTTTCTCTCCTTGGAAGCTAACCTGCTATCTGATGAGATGCCCAATAAGATAGTAGATGGAGATCTGAACTGGGTTCTTTCCCCAATAGAAAACAGGAAAAGCTCTTCAGACGTGACTTTACCTGTCTGATCTTGGGACAAAGGCTTAGCACCTCTACTTGTCAATACTAACTTACAGGATGCTTGACTGACCTGGTCCCGTATCTGTTTCAACTTCATACACACCTCATTAGCTAAGCATGGTCTGTTCCATTATATGGTCATATCGGACCACACCCAAATTTCCCTCACCATACATGACATAATCCCTAAAGGGTCTGACATATTGTGCTGTTTCCCGACTTTCCTAGCTGAGGATGACGCTTTTAAAGACTTGCTTCAGGGGTGGTGACTTGAATACACAGGAGCTAATACAACCCATCAAGACAATTATTCCCTTTTTTGGGCCATTGCCAAAGTTCTATTTAGGGGGAGATTAATATCTTACATAATTTCTATAAAATGCACAACGCAACTAAAATATGCTCAAGCAAGTGCTGATCTTCGAGCACGCATATATGCGTTTTATCCAAGACCCTACCTCTGACAATAAAGATAGATGGGTTGCAGCCAAGCATGTTTTTCACCACTGGTGAGAACGGACGGAACACTTCTATAGGACCATTATGTAGGAAAGACTCCTTTGTTTTGGCAACAAATCTGGCAAACTCCTGGTGGCCAAAGGAAAACAACCAGTGCTGGGATTAAAGCGCTGCCAGCACGTGTATATACGTGATAGCTGCACGGGGCATGTGCAGATAGCATGTATATAGCCGTATGGCAGTTGGGAAGGGGTTAAGTAACATCTCCTAATATTGTCTGCTGTAGATTTCCCAGGCATAAACCCAGTTTGGTCCTCGTGTATGAGTGTTGGTATGACTCGTCTTAGCCTGTTAGCCAATACCTTTGCCAATAATTTGTTGTCTGTGTTTATCAAGTAGATGGGACGATATGATTACATTAGTTTAGGGTCTTTATCAGGTTTAGGTATTAATGTAATCATTGCTTCTCTTAATGAGTCTGGGAAAATCTTATTATTTCTGGAGGTGTTACACATTTCCAAAAAATTGGGCATTAATACATTTTTATATGTCTCATAAACTTCAAATGGGATGCCATCTAGACCCGGGGATTTATTTTTTACAATAGATTTAAGTACTGTCTCTATTTCTTGTATACCAATTGGGGCCTCCAATATCTTGTTCTGTTCACATGTTATATATTTCATTTCAATTTGTTCCAAAAACTCTTTTATTCCCTCCATACCTGCCTGTAAATTACTTTTGTATATTCCTGCAAAATAATCTTTCAATAAATGTACAGGGAGTGCAGAATTATTAGGCAAGTTGTATTTTTGAGGATTAATTTTATTATTGAACAACAACCATGTTCTCAATGAACCCAAAAAACTCATTAATATCAAAGCTGAATATTTTTGGAAGTAGTTTTTAGTTTGTTTTTAGTTTTAGCTATTTTAGGGGGATATCTGTGTGTGCAGGTGACTATTACTGTGCATAATTATTAGGCAACTTACCAAAAAACTAATATATACCCATTTCAATTATTTATTTTTACCAGTGAAACCAATATAACATCTCAATATTCACAAATATACATTTCTGACATTCAAAAACAAAACAAAAACAAATCAGTGACCAATATAGCCACCTTTCTTTGCAAGGACACTCAAAAGCCTGCCATCCATGGATTCTGTCAGTGTTTTGATCTGTTCACCATCAACATTGCGTGCAGCAGCAACCACAGCCTCCCAGACACTGTTCAGAGAGGTGTACTGTTTTCCCTCCTTGTAAATCTCACATTTGATGATGGACCACAGGTTCTCAATGGGGTTCAGATCAGGTGAACAAGGAGGCCATGTCATTAGATTTTCTTCTTTTATACCCTTTCTTGCCAGCCACGCTGTGGAGTACTTGGACGCGTGTGATGGAGCATTGTCCTGCATGAAAATCATGTTTTTCTTGAAGGATGCAGACTTCTTCCTGTACCACTGCTTGAAGAAGGTGTCTTCCAGAAACTGGCAGTAGGACTGGGAGTTGAGCTTGACTCCATCCTCAACCCGAAAAGGCCCCACAAGCTCATCTTTGATGATACCAGCCCAAACCAGTACTCCACCTCCACCTTGCTGGCGTCTGAGTCGGACTGGAGCTCTCTGCCCTTTACCAATCCAGCCACGGGCCCATCCATCTGGCCCATCAAGACTCACTCTCATTTCATCAGTCCATAAAACCTTAGAAAAATCAGTCTTGAGATATTTCTTGGCCCAGTCTTGACGTTTCAGCTTGTGTGTCTTGTTCAGTGGTGGTCGTCTTTCAGCCTTTCTTACCTTGGCCATGTCTCTGAGTATTGCACACCTTGTGCTTTTGGGCACTCCAGTGATGTTGCAGCTCTGAAATATGGCCAAACTGGTGGCAAGTGGCATCTTGGCAGCTGCACGCTTGACTTTTCTCAGTTCATGGGCAGTTATTTTGCGCCTTGGTTTCTCCACACGCTTCTTGCGACCCTGTTGACTATTTTGAATGAAACGCTTGATTGTTCGATGATCACGCTTCAGAAGCTTTGCAATTTTAAGAGTGCTGCATCCCTCTGCAAGATATCTCACTATTTTTGACTTTTCTGAGCCTGTCAAGTCCTTCTTTTGACCCATTTTGCCAAAGGAAAGGAAGTTGCCTAATAATTATGCACACCTAATATAGGGTGTTGATGTCATTAGACCACACCCCTTCTCATTACAGAGATGCACATCACCTAATATGCTTAATTGGTAGTAGGCTTTCGAGCCTATACAGCTTGGAGTAAGACAACATGCATAAAGAGGATGATGTGGTCAAAATACTCATTTGCCTAATAATTCTGCACGCAGTGTATTTTGTCAGCTTGTTCTGTTATTTCTCGCCCATGCTCATTTACTAACGTAAAAATATAATTAAGTCCCCTCTGTGCCTTTATAATTGATGCTAGCCTCTTCCCAGGTAAATGACCTTGAGTATAGTGTTGTATTACATTATTTTGTTTTTGCTGCTCAGCCACAGTTTATCTTTATATTTAGCTTGTTTATCATACCACCTCTCATAGTTATCTTCAGTAGGGTTCTCCACATATTCCTTTTTCTCTATTTAATACATCAATTTCTATCTCTATTAACTGTTTCCCTTTCTTTTTTTGTATATAAAAGTGTATTTCATAAATATTCCCCTCATAAAAGCTTTACTAGCTTCCCAAACTACATTATTAGCTGCAGTACCATCATTTTTATCAAAATATTCTTTAATTTCATTTTGGATAATTTCATGTGTTTCCTTTTATATTTATCCAATCTAGATTGATTTTAACCCGTGCACTACTTTGTAATATATCTTCTCGAATATTTATCATAAGTCACTGGGCTTCCTGAATTTCCAGAGGCTCAAAATCGGAGCTCCTTCTAATTTTGGAACGATAACAATGTAACCCCCCCTGCAGTTAAAGGCTATGTACACCTGTGGGGGCAATTTTTTCTATTATTATTATTATTGTACTCTTTATGATGTAAAAATAATTTTTTTAATTGGTCTTTATTAAAAATATGGAGTCTTTTTCTCTGTACAGAGCTGAGATGCTCTATTAGCAGGACCTGAATTTTCTCTCTCTTCCGTCAAGCAGGGAGCTGATGGGCTCCTTATCTCTGCTCTCTGACCTTGTAAAACACTCATTAAAGCTCAATCCTTATCTTACTTATAATAATGTGGCTTAAATAAATGTTCATAACCTCTTAGTAATTTAGCGAGAAGGGTTACACAGCTAGAAAACCCCTTTTTAACAGAACTGCTCAATTATGTCTATTAAAGATCAATTGAAAAATATATTTCTAGCCCAAAATGAGTAAAACGCAATCATAGAAAAAAATTGCCCCCGAAGGTGTACATAGCCTTTTAATGAATGTGACCCTCTATTGTTGATACTCCTTTAAAAAGTTAACCTTCATATATCAGATCCCAAAAACACTGTTTCTCCAATATCAACAACTTTCTTCCTTTTGCTGAATGAGACTCCAAACTATAGATAGTGAGATGGTAACTAAGTATTTTGGTGAAATAATGAATAGACCGGGATATCATCATTCTACTTCATCTCTCTACTTGGTTCTTCAAGACCACATTTTAATGACCAACTTTGCTGTTTAAAAGATGGTCCACAGTATTGGAGACTCCTGACACCTCTGAGAGCATTTTGCAAGGATGGAAACTGGTGCAATAAACACATGGTTTGCGAGAGCAGGAGGGAGACCCACTTTAGACTTTTTCATGGGGCTGTATATGGCTTTAATCTCCCTGCATCTCCAGCTCATCCCCATAGATTGACTGTGTGCCCGAGGTGCAAAGCTCCCTCATCTGGCATGTGGCATGGCCTGTGGACTTGCCTGCAGATTATCCCATTTTGGGATCAGGTGATCTTGTACATACAAGGCCTTTGGGGGGTTACATTAGATTGTAACCCATTATTGCTAATTGTCAGTGAAAGCAGGCCATCTAGGGTGCACTCATAAGTCACGTAAGGTTCCTTCATTGCTACATGTCATATTACTGGTGGTGAAACATTGCTTCCTGAAGGGTTGGCTCTCTTCCGCTATCCCATCCATGAATAATCTGACTTCCCAATTACACAAACTCTTTACCTAAGAACACTTAGCCACAGTCAGACGTAAAGAATCCCCAACTTGCAAGTTTTTTTTACAAACTTCATTACAAAATTTCTGACGAAGGAAGAAATTAAAAAATTAATAGAACCTTTTAAATATACTCAATGGTACCTCATGGAAAGCATGAAGGGCACTCTAGGCCATCTGTCTCTGGGACACTGAATAGCTTAGGAGAGGGATGGTGGGAGAGGGGACAACTACTGTTACTTTCTGTGGGGTCTAGCCAAGGGATTAGGGGAACAGGATATCTTATCTGCATATTATATAGAGAGCGGATGTTCTTGTAGATCTTTTATATGTTGAATGCACTTTTGTAGGGGACTGTGTCTCCCCACTTAACTTGAAAGACCGCTATAAGTGATTGTATATTTTATGTTCACAATGATATGACCTTCTTTTCATGTTACAAAATTTAAACTTCAAATAAAATGTATGAAAACTGGGTTTGGCTTCAAAAACGACATCAGAAAACCTGATTAAGTGGCCAGAAATACCATTTATGGCGAAAAGTATGTGGACACTTTACCGAATTACTGAGTTCATTTGTTTCAGCTACATCCACTGCAAACAAGTGCATAAAATCAAGCACACAGCCATGCAATCTTCAAAAGAAAACATTTGTTTGTAGTTCTGCTGAAGTTCTGACGGTATCAGCTTAATTCTGACATCTTTACCAGTGTTTAGGTTCAGAGAATTAGCACCCAAAATGCTTCTCTGTGTCTCCAGCACTATCTTGGTTATCGTGGGAACTTCGTGGTCAGGTACAAGTTGCATTTTGATGTTTGTTTACTTGCCCATTGTTCACACAAATTGGTCTATTCACATCTCTGGACTTTCGTCTTAAAAGGTAATCATGCTCTATGGAGTTTTGCAGTATTGACCAGGTGGCTTAGCAGTCAGAAGGACTCTAGTCACAGGAAAGCAAGCACCATGAGTCTGTATATAGTGGATATAAAAAGTCTACACACCCCTGTTAAAATGTCAGGTTTCTTGTGATGTAAAAAAATGAGACAAAGATAAATAATTTCAGAACTTTTTCCACCTTTTAATATGCCCTATAAACTGTACAACTCAATTGAAAAACAAACTGAAATCTTTTAGGTAGAGGGAAGAAAAAATATTAAAATAAAATAATATGGTTGCATAAGTGTGCACACCCTTAAACTAATACTTTGTTGAAGCACCTTTTGATTTTATCACAGCACTCAGTCCTTTTGGGTATGAGTCTATCAGCATGGCACATTTTGACTTGGCAAGATTTGCCCACTCTTCTTTGCAAAAACACTCCAAATCTGTCAGATTGCGAGGCTATCTCCTGTGCACAGCCCTCTTCAGATCACCCCACAGATTTTCAATCGGATTCAGGTCTGGGCTCTGGCTGGGCCATTCCAAAACTTTAATCTTCTTCTGGTGAAGCCATTCCTTTGTTGATTTGGATGTATGCTTTGGGTCGTTGTCATGCTGAAAGATGAAGTTCCTCTTCATGTTAAGCTTTCCAGCAGAAGCCTGAAGGTTTTGTGCCAATATTGACTGGTATTTGGAACTGTTCATAATTCCCTCTAGCTTAACTAAGGCCCCAGTTCCAGCTGAAGAAAAACAGCCCCAAAGCATGATGCTGCCACCACCATGCTTCACTGTGGGTATGGTGTTCTTTTGGTGATGTGCAGTGTTGTTTTTGGGCCAAACATATTTTTTAGAATTATGGCCAAAAAGTTCAACCTTGGTTTCATCAGACCATAACACCTTTTCCCACATGCTTTTGGGAGACTTCAGATGTGTTTTTGCAAAATGTAGCCTGGCTTGGATGTTTTTCTTCGTAAGAAAAGGCTTTCGTCTTGCCACTCTACCCCATAGCCCAGACATATGAAGAATACGGGAGATTGTTGTCACATGTACTACACAGTACTTGCCAGATATTCCTGCAGCTCCTTTAATGTTGCTGTAGGCCTCTTTGTAGCCTCCCAGACCAGTTTTCTTATCGTCTTTTCATCAATTTTGGAGGGGCGTCCAGTTCTTGGTAATGTCACTGTTGTGCCATATTTTCTCCACTTGATGATGACTGTCTTCACTGTGTTCCATGGTATATCTAATGCCGTGGAAATTCTTTTGTACCCTTCTCCTGACTGATACCTTTTAACAATGAGAGCCCTCTGATGCTTTGGAAGCTCTCTGTGGACCATGGCTTTTGCTGTGGGATGCGACTAAGACAATTTCACAAAAGACCAACTAGAGCAGCTGAACTTTATTTGGGGTTAATCAGAGGCACTTTAAATGATGGCAGGTGTATGCTGACTCCTATTTAACATGATTTTTAATGTGATTGCTTAATTCTGAACACAGCTTCATCCCCAGTTATAAGAGGGTGTGCACACTTATGCAACCACATTATTTTAGTTTGTTTTGTTTTCTTCCCTCAACCTAAAAGATTTCAGTTTGTTTTTCAATTGAGTGGTACAGTTTCTAGGTCACATTAAAGGTGGAAAAAGTTCTGAAATGATTTATCTTTGTCTCATTTTTTTACAGCACAGAAACCTGACATTTTAACAGGGGTGTGTAGACTTTTTATATCCACTGTATGTCAGCACCGGAAGTTAAAGGCTATGTACACCTTCGGAGCCAATTTTTTTTTATGATTGCATTTTACTCATTTTTGGATAAACATAATTTTTTTCAATTGGCCTTTATTAAAAATATTAAGCTGTCGCAAGGGGTTAACTGTTTTTCTAGCTATGTGATTGGTACTTGCACTTTTACTTTGTACTGGTCATCTGATGAACCTTATCGCTAAACTACTGACAGGTCATAAACATTTATTTAAGCCACATTCTTATCAGTAAGATAATAACTGAGCTATAATAAGTGGTTAGGAGGTCAGAGAGTCCTCAGCTCCTGGTCTGAAAATCCAAAGAGTGCTACTAGAGCATCTCGGCTCTGTAAAGAAAAAAGGACGTCATATTTTTAATAAAGACCAATTTAAAAAATGATTTTTATCTCAAAATGAGTACAATACAATAATAATAAAATATCACCATATACAGTCGGGTCCATAAATATTGGGACATTGACACAATTCTAACATTTTTGGCTCTATACATCACCACAATGGATTTGAAATGAAACTAACAAGATGTGCTTTAACTGCAGACTGTCAGCTTTAATTTGAGGGTATTTACATCCAAATCAGGTGAACAGTGTAGGAATTACAACAGTTTGCATATGTGCCTCCCACTTGTTAAGGGATCAAAAGTAATGGGACAGAATAATAATCATAACTCAAACTTTCACTTTTTAATACTTGGTTGCAAATTCTTTGCAGTCAATTACAGCCTGAAGTCTGGAATGCATAGACATCACCAGATGCTGGGTTTCATCCATGGTGATGCTCTGCCAGGCCTCTACTGCAACTGTCTTCAGTTCCTGCTTGTTCTTGATGCATTTTCCCTTCAGTTTTGTCTTCAGCAAGTGAAATGCATGCTCAATCGGATTCGGGTCAGGTGATTGACTTGGCCATTGCATAACATTCCACTTCTTTCACTTAAAAAACTCTTTGGTTGCTTTTGCAATATGCTTTGGGTCATTGTCCATCTGCACTGTGAAGCGCCATCCAATGAGTTCTGAAGCATTTGGCTGAATATGAGCAGATAATATTGCCTGAAACACTTCAGAATTCATCCTGCTGCTTTTCTCAGCAGTCACATCATCAATAGATACAAGCGAACCAGTTCCATTGGCAGCCATACATGCCCACGCCATGACACTACCACCACCATGCTTCACTGATGAGGTGGTATGCTTAGGATCATGAGCAGTTCCTTTCCTTCTCCATACTCTTCTCTTCCCATCACACTGGTACAAGTTGATCTTGGTCTCATCTGTCCATAGGATGTTGTTCCAGAACTGTGAAGGCTTTTTTAGATGTCATTTGGCAAACTCTAATCTGGCCTTCTTGTTTTTGAGGCTCACCAATGGTTTACATCTTGTAGTGAACCCTCTGTATTCACTCTGGTGAAGTCTTCTCTTGATTTTTGACTTGGACACACATACACCTACCTCCTGGAGAGTGTTCTTGATCTGGCCAACTGTAGTGAAGGGTGTTTTATTCACCAGGGAAAATTCTTCGGTCATCCACCACAGTTGTTTTCCGTGGTCTTCCGGGTCTTTTGGTGTTGCTGAGCTCACCGGTGCTTTTCCTTCTTTTTAAGAATGTTCCAAACTGTTGTTTTGGCCACACCTAATGTTTTTGATATCTCTCTGATGATTTTGTTGTGTTTTGTCAGCCTAATGATGGCTTGCTTCACTGGTAGTGACAGGTCTTTGGAGCTCATCTTGAGAGTTGACAGCAACAAATTCCAAATGCAAATAACACACTTGAAATTAACTCTGGACCTTTTATCTGCTCATTGTAATTGGGATAATGAGGGAATAACACACACCTGGCCATGGAACAGCTGAGAAGCCAATTGTCCCATTACGTTTGGTCCCTTAACAAGAGGGAGGCACATATGCAAACTGTTGTAATTCCTACACCGTTCACCTGATTTGGATGTAAATATCCTCAAATTAAAGCTGACAGTCTGCAGTTAAAGCACATCTTGTTCGTTTCATTTCAAATCCATTGTGGTGGCGTATAGAGCCAAAAATGTTAGAATTGTGTCGATGTCCCAATATTTATGGACCTGACTGTAGGTGTACATACCCTTTTAACCCCTTAAGGACACGGCCATATTTCACCTTAAGGACCAGGCCATTTTTTGCAAATCTGACAAGTGTCACTTTATGTGGTGATAACTTTAAAACGCTTTGACTTATCCAGGTCATTCTGAGATAGTTTTTTCGTCACATATTGTACTTTATGACACTGGTAAAATGAAGTAAAAAAAAAATCATTTTTATTTATAAAAAAATAAAAAATTTACCAAAATTTAGGAAAAATTTGCAAATTTCCAATTTTCGATTTCTCTACTTCTATAATACATAGTAATACCTACAAAAATAGCTATTACTTTACATTCCCCATATGTCTACTTCATGTTTGAATCATTTTGGGAATGCCATTTTAGTTTTTGGGGACGTTACAAGGCTTAGAAGTTTAGAAGCAAATCTTGAAATTTTCAAAAACCCAATTTTTAGGGACCAGTTCAGGTCTGAAGTCACTTTGTGAGGCTTACATAATAGAAACCACCCAAAAATGACCCCATTCTAGAAACTACACCCCTCAAGGTATTCAAAACTGATTTTACAAACATCGTTAACCATTTAGGTGTTCCACAAGAGTTAATGGCAAATGGAGATAAAATTTCAGAATTTAGATTTTTGGGGCAAATTTTAAATTTTTTCCAGTTACAAAGCAAGGGTTAACAGCCAAACAAAACGCTATATTTATTGCCCTGATTCTGTAGTTTTCATAAACACCCCATATGTGGCTGTAAACTACTGTACGGGCACACGGTAGGGCGTAGAGGGAATGGTGCGCTGTGTGGTTTTTGGAAGGCAGATTTTGCTGGACTGGTTTATTTACACCATGTCCCATTTGAAGCCCCCCCGATGCACCCCTAGAGTAGAAACTCCATAAAAGTGACCCCATCTAAGAAACTACACCCCTCAAGGTATTCAAAACTGATTTTACAAACTTTGTTAACCCTTTAGGTATTGCACAAGATTTATTGGCAAATGGAGACGAAATTTGAGAATTTAAATTTTTGGGCAAATTTTCCATTTTAATCGATTTTTTCCTGTAACAAAGCAAGGGTTAACAGCCAAACAAAATGCTATATTTATTGCCCCGACTCGGTCGTTTGCAGAAACGCCCCATATGTGGCCGTAAACTACTGTACGGGCACACGGTAGGGCGTAGAGGGAAAGGTGCGCCGTGTGGTTTTTGGAAGGCAGATTTTGCTGGACTGGTTTATTTACACCATGTCAATTTGAAGCCCCCCTGATGCACCCCTAGAGTAGAAACTCCCCTCTTTCCAGTATGGGGGAACCACACCTGGAAAGTGTTGGCCAGGGTCGATCCGGGTGCCTCCAGTTCCCGAGGTACTCTGGCCTGCTCTTTCCCGGTCAGAAAAGATCAGGGCCTTGAGGACGGACTCATAGAACTGAAGGAATTTCCCTGTGTTGCCAGCGCTCTGGAACAGCACAAAAGAGTTGTACAAGGCAACCTGTATCAAGTACACCGCAACTTTTTTGTACCATGCCCGTGTTTTGCACATGGCATTATATGGCTTGAGGACTTGATCAGAGAGATCAACTCCTCCCATATACCGATTGTAGTCGACGATACAATCGGGCTTGAGGACCGTTTCCCGCTGTACCTCGCACAGGGACAGGGGTGATGCCGTTACCGTGAATTGTGGACAGTACAAGGACATCCCTCTTGTCCTTATATCTGACCAGCAACAGGTTTCCACTGGTAAGGGCACGGGTCGCACTCCTGGGGATAGGTACCTGGAGGGGGTGGGTAGGGAGGCTGCGTTGATTTTTCTGCACGGTCACACAAGCGGACGTGGATCTGTCGGCGAGGGACTTGAACAAGGGGATACTAGTATAAAAGTTATCCACATACAGGTGGTAACCCTTATCTAGCAGTGGGTGCATAAGGTCCCACACAGGTTTCCCGCTAACACCCAGAGTGGGGGGACATTCTGGGGGTTGAATACGGGAATCTCACCCATCGTACACACACAAAACTTGTAAGTGTACCCTGAGGTACTCTCACAAAGTTTGTACAGCTACACGCCATACCTTGCCCGCTTAGAGGGAACATACTGGTGGAAAATGAGTCTCCCCTTGAAAGCAATGAGAGACTCCTCAACCGCAACCTCCCTTCCAGATACATAGGCCTGCACAAATTTGGCCCCAAAGTGATCGATGACCGGCCTGATTTTGTACAAGCGGTCATAGGCAGGATCACCTTGTGGGGGGACATGCTGCATTATCTGCATAATGCAGGCATTTCCGGATGGCCTCAAACCGGGTACGTGTCATGGCCGTACTGTAAAGTGAGGTTTGGTAGAGGACGTCCCCACTCCAGTAATGCCTGACACTAGTTTTTTTGACTAGGCCCATGTGCAGCACGAGGCCCCAAAACATCCTCATCTCAGCTGCACTGACCGGAGTCCAGCAACTGGCACTAGCCAAAAAGGAGCCCGGGTGTTGAGCAATGAACTGTTGGGCGTACAGGTTTGTTTGCTCCACCATCAGATTTACAAAGTGGTCACTGAAAAAAAGACTAAAATAGTCATATTCAGTGAAGCCCACTGTGGAAATCTGGATTCCTGGTTGTCCAACAAAATCAGGAATCGCGGGCTCAAAATGCTCTGGGGTACACCAGACAAGTTCACCGGTAGGGGGCTCAGGTGGACTTATCTGGTGGGCCGGAAAACTAGTACAAGCCCCAGAGCTGCTCGTACTAGTGTGGGCCACAGGGTCCCTAGCATGGCGGTCCCCTTGCTCTGCCTGACGGCGTCTCTGCCGCCTTGGGGGCTCATCATCATCGCTAGATGATGATGAAGACGCGGATGACAAAAGGAAAGTGGGGTCATCCTCGTCCTCACTGGGGCTCTCGGACTCTAAGGCAAGCTGGGCGTATGCCTCCTTGGCCGAGAACAGCCGGCGTGCCATAGGGGAGTGTGTGTGTGTGCGTGCGTGTTAAACTTAATTTGGTGTGCGTGTGTGAGGGGGCACGGGTGTTCATGAACTTACCCTAAACCTAACAGACAAAAAAAAAATGAAATAAAAAAGGGAAAAAAAATTGAAAAATCTAAAAATCTAAAATTCAAACTCGCTGATCAGCCTTCCGAAGTTGATCAGCGGTGGGGTGTGCGATGCGCTAACAGTGGCCTGACGCTAAGAGCGCCGACCACAGTCAGCGTACGCAGAAAAAAAAGTTGTAGGGGGCAAGCTGCAGCACCCCTGGGGGGGGGGGGGGTCTAGGGTCACACATCTGTGCTGTGGACCCCAGACACCCGATTTAGGGTGACGCAATCAAAAACGTTTTTTTTTTCCACTAACTTTCCCTGAATATCCCTGCCTAACCTAACCTGTTCCTAACCTTTCTCTAAATACCTTTTAGTGCCAGATGGCACTGTGGAGGGTCAGAAAGGGGGTGCTGGGGTGCTTGCTCTGGAGATCCGATGCAGCGCTCCTCTGTCCTCGGCTCCCTGACACAAAAGGAGGAGGAGAGGAGCGCTGCACTAATTTGAATGGCCTGCCCGCTTCTGCAACCAATCAGAGCCGATCCTGAGAGGTGATGTCACCATCACCTCTCAGGATCGCAGGATGGTGATTGGTGGTGTATTATCACACCACCGATCACCATCCTGTTCCGGGTTATCGGGTCCCCAGAGACCTGAATAACCCGGAAACGCAGCAAACTGCAGGTCTGAATTGACCTGCGGTTTGCTGCAATTGCCGATATGGGGGGGTCACAGGATCCCCCGGCGCATTGTCCCAGGGTGCCTGCGCGGCGGTGATCGGAACTACAGTCGTGGCCAAAAGTTTTGAGAATGACACAAATATTAGTTTTCACAAAGTTTCCTCCTAAACTGCTTTTAGATCTTTGTTTCAGTTGTTTCTGTGATGTAGTGAAATATAATTACACGCACTTCATACGTTTCAAAGGCTTTTATCGACAATTACATGACATTTATGCAAAGAGTCAGTATTTGCAGTTGGCCCTTCTTTTTCAGGACCTCTGCAATTCGACTGGGCATGCTCTCAATCAACTTCTGGGCCAATTCCTGACTGATAGCAACCCATTCTTTCATAATCACTTCTTGGAGTTTGTCAGAATTAGTGGGTTTTTGTTTGTCCACCCGCCTCTTGAGGATTGACCACAAGTTCTCAATGGGATTAAGATCTGGGGAGTTTCCAGGCCATGGACCCAAAATGTCAACATTTTGGTCCCCGAGCCACTTAGTTATCACTTTTGCCTTATGGCACAGTGCTCCATCGTGCTGAAAAATGCATTGTTCTTCACCAAACTGTTGTTGGATTGTTGGAAGAAGTTGCTGTTGGAGGATGTTTTGGTACCATTCTTTATTCATGGCTGTGTTTTTGGGCAAAATTGTGAGTGAGCCCACTCCCTTGGATGAGAAGCAACCCCACACATGAATGGTCTCAGGATGCTTTACAGTTGGCATGACACAGGACTGATGGTAGCGCTCACCTTTTCTTCTCCGGACAAGCCTTTTTCCAGATGCCCCAAACAATCGGAAAGAGGCTTCATCAGAGAATATGACTTTGCCCCAGTCCTCAGCAGTCCATTCACCATACTTTCTGCAGAAGATCAATCTGTCCCTGATGTTTTTTTTGGAGATAAGTGGCTTCTTTGCTGCCCTTCTTGACACCAGGACATCTTCCAAAAGTCTTTGCCTCACTGTGCGTGCAGATGCCCTCACACCTGCCTGCTGCCATTCCTGAGCAAGCTCTGCACTGGTGGCACTCCGATCCCGCAGCTGAATCCTCTTTAGGAGACGATCCTGGCGCTTGCTGGACTTTCTTGGACGCCCTGAAGCCTTCTTAACAAGAATTGAACCTCTTTCCTTGAAGTTCTTGATGATCCTATAAATTGTTGATTGAGGTGCAATCTTAGTAGCCACAATATCCTTGCCTGTGAAACATAGAAACATAGAATGTGTCGGCAGATAAGAACCATTTGGCCCATCTAGTCTGCCCAATATACTAAATACTATGGATAGCCCCTGGCCCTATCTTATATGAAGGATGGCCTTATGCCTATCCCATGCATGCTTAAACTCCTCCACTGTATTTGCAGCTGCCACTTCTACAGGAATGCTATTCCATGCATCCACTACTCTCTCAGTAAAGTAATACTTCCTGATATTACTTTTAAACCTTTGCCCCTCTAACTTAAAACTATGTCCTCTTGTAGCAGTTTTTCTTCTTTTAAATATTCTTTCCTCTTTTACCTTGTTGATTCCCTTTATGTATTTAAAAGTTTCTATCATATCCCCTCTGTCTCGTCTTTCTTCCAAGCTATACATGTTAAGGTCCTTTAATCTTTCCTAGTAAGTTTTATCCTGCAATCCATGTACCAGTTTAGTAGCTCTTCTCTGAACTCTCTCCAAAGTATCAATATCCTTCTGGAGATATGGTCTCCAGTACTGAGCACAATACTCCAAATGAGGTCTCACTAGTGCTCTGTAGAGCGGCATGAGCACCTCCCTCTTTCTACTGGTAATTCCTCTTGCTATACACCCAAGCATTCTGCTAGCAATTCCTGCTGCTCTGTGACATTGTCTGCCTACCTTTAAGTCTTCTGAAATAATGATTCCTAAATCCCTTTCCTCAGATACTGAGGTTAGGACTGTATCACTGATTTTATATTCTGCTCTTGGGTTTTTACGTCCCAGGTGCATTATCTTGCACTTATCAACATTAAATTTTAGTTGCCAGATTTTTGACCATTCCTCTAGTTTTCCTAAGTCCTTTTCCATTTGGTGTATCCCTCCAGGAACATCAACCCTGTTACAAATCTTTGTGTCATCAGCAAAAAGACACACCTTACCATTGAGGCCTTCTGCAATTTTGCTGATAAAGATATTAAACAATATGGGTCCCAGAACAGATCCCTGAGGTACCCCACTGGTAACAAGACCTTGGTCTGAATATACTCCATTGACTACAACCCTCTGTTGCCTGTCCCTCAGCCACTGCCTAATCCATTCAGCAATATGGGAGTCCAAGCCCAATGACTGCACTTTATTGATAAGCCTTCTATGTGGGACAGTATCAAAAGCCTTACTAAAGTCTAGATAAGCGATGTCTGCTGCACCTCCTCCATCTATTATTTTAGTCACCCAATCAAAAAAATCAATAAGATTAGTTTGACATGATCTCCCTGAAGTAAACCCATGCTGTTTTTCATCTTTCAATCCATGGGATTTTAGATGGTCCACAATCCTCTCCTTAAGTATGGTTTCCATTAATTTCCCCACTATTGATGTCAGGCTTACTGGCCTATAGTTGCCCGATTCCTCCCTACTACCTTTCTTGTGAATGGCCACAACATTTGCTAATTTCCAATCTTCTGGGACGACTCCTGTTGCCAGTGACTGGTTAAATAAATCTGTTAATGGTTTTGCTAGTTTACCGCTGAGCTCTTTTAATAGCTTTGGGTGTATCCCATCAGGCCCCTGTGACTTATTTGTATTAATTTTAGACAGTGGACTTAGAACCTCTTCCTCTGTAAAGACACATGCGTCAAAAGATTCATTAGTCTTCTTTCCCAACTGAGGTCCTTCTCCTTCATTTTCCTTTGTAAAAACTGAACAGAAGTATTCATTGAGGCAGTCAGCTAGTTCTTTATCATCTTCCATATACCTTCCTTCTTTAGTTTTTAATTTGGTAATTCCTTGTTTTAGTTTCCTTTTTTCATTTATGTATCTGAAGAATGCCTTATCGCCTTTTTTCCCTGACTGAGCTAATTTCTCTTCTGCCTGTGCTTTAGAAGCTCTTATAACTTGTTTGGCCTCTCTCTGCCTAATCTTATAAATTTGTCTGTCATCCTCGTTTTTGTTTTTTTTTATAATTCCTAAATGCTATCTTTTTGTTTTTAATGATTTTGGCCACTTCTGCTGAGTACCACAGTGGTCTCTTCCTTTTTTTTGCTATTACTGACAAGCCTAATGCAATCTTCTGTTGCCTTCAATAGTGCCACTTTTAAGTAGTCCCATTTCTCCTGGACTCCAATTAAACTGTTCTAGTCTGATAGGGACTCGTATACCACTAATCTAATTTTAGAAAAGTCAGTTTTTCTAAAATCTAAAACTTTTGTTTTTGTGTGGTATAGTAAACCACACTGACTGGTGATCACTAGATCCCAAGCTTTCCCCTACAGTAATATCAGATACCAAATTCCCGTTTGTGAATACTAAATCTAAAATGGCCTCCTTCCGGGTTGGCTCTTCCACTACTTTCTGTAGAGATAATCCCAGTAGGGAATTTAGAATATCTGTACTCTTGGCAGAACTAGCTATTTTGGTTTTCCAGTTTACATCTGGAAGATTGAAGTCTCCCATAATGATAACTTCCCCCTTCAATGTCATTTTAGCTATTTCCTCAACTAGTAGATCATCTAATTCTTTGACTTGGGTAAGTGGTCTATATATAACACCTACACGAGTTACCTTATGATTATCAAGCTGCAAGGTAACCCAAACTGACTCTAAATTGTTCTCGCTAACTTGTATCAAATTAGATTTTATGCTATCTTTCACATACAGGGCCACCCCTCCCCCCTTCTTGCCTTCTCTGTCTTTCCTGTATAGAGAGAACCCTGGTATGGATATATCCCAGTCATTACTCCCCTTGAACCACGTCTCAGTAACAGCCACTACATCTATATTCTCAGATGCCATTATAGCCTCAAGCTCATTGATCTTATTCCCTAGACTGCGAGCATTTGTAGACAAGACTCTGAGCTTGTCATTTCTTAACCTTTGTGCTACTGGCCTCTTCTGGCATTGTTCCGGGGGGCAGTCGGACTGCTGGATTATCACTCTTTTGCCCCCCTTTCCTAGTTTAAATGCTTCTTAGCAAATACTTGG
Organism: Bufo bufo; assembly: GCF_905171765.1. Lineage (NCBI taxonomy): Eukaryota > Metazoa > Chordata > Amphibia > Anura > Bufonidae > Bufo > Bufo bufo. Next base: position 310,932,781 of record NC_053391.1, read on the forward strand.
AACTTTTCACCGAGGACATTCGTTCCCTTGAGAGAAAGATGCAAACCATCTTTCTTGTACAGTTCTTTTCCATTCCAACAAGAGCTATCATGAGACACAAAGCCAAACCCTTGGTTCAGACACCATTCACCAAGCCATACATTGAATTCCTTAATGCGCATCTTCCTGTCATGCTGAAGGTGAAGCCATTTTTATGCAACGCAATGATGGCTGCATGCGTTTCTTTGCAGGTCACCGTGGTTAACAATGGAAGAACAATGATTTCAAGCATCACCCTCCTTTTAACATGTCAAGTCTGCCATTTTAACCTAATCAGTCTGACATAATGATCTCCAGCCTTGTGCTCGTCAACATTCTCACCTGAGTTAACAAGACGATTACTGAAATTATCTCAGCAGGTCCTTTAATGACAGCAATGAAATGCAGTGGAAAGATTTTTTTGGGATTAGGTTAATTTTCATGGCAAAGAAGGACTATGCAATTCATCTGATCACTCTTCATAACATTCTGGAGTATATGCAAATTTCTATTATAAAAACTTAAGCAGCAACTTTTCCAATTTCCAATATTTATGTAATTCTCAAAACTTTTGGCCACGACTGTACACAGGACGTACAGGTACGCCCTGTGTCCTTAAGTACCAGGACATCAGGGCGTACCTGTATGCCCTATGTCCCTAACAGGTTAAGGGCCCTTGCACACGATCGTATGCCCTCTGAGATATACGGTCCGTGAGCAGGTCATATGTCCCGGAGCAGCATTGATCGTGCACACGGAAGCACACAGCAACATAGATTACAATGATGCTGTGCAAGTGGGGCCGCCCCCGAGATAATAGCCCCGCAGGCAGCTCGAAGTCCACAGCATCATTGTAATCTATGATGCTCTGTGCTCCCGTGTGCATGATCAATGCCGCTCCGGGACATACTGTCGTGTGCAAGGGCCCTAATACTGTTATTTTGAAGACTTGCGGTCAGTACATTTCTACCAACTTCTACTCCACCCAAATCTAACCCTCACTCCATGTCTCCACAGCTCTATCTGTTACAACTCTTCTATAACAGACTCCAGTTAACTCTGCTACATCCGTCTTCCGTTCAACTCCGCAGCACCACACCTAAAGCTCCGCTACACCAGGTGGCGCTGAAGTTCTGCTATGCCAGCTCTCCAGCCTGGTATACCTGTCCTCCTGCTCTATTGCAACAGCTTTATCTTACCAGATGAGAATATAACAAAATAATCAGGCTATGGATACCAAAGGTGCAGTCCCATCTATATTACTGCCATTCAATCTCAATGAGCTAGCTAGTGATGACCTCGTCTCCACTGCAAATCCAGACTGATAGCGAGGCCGCAAAACTCCAGGCTTTAATACCATTTTTAGTCTTCTTCAGGTATATTTCTCCTTCCATTTGTTAGGTTGTGCCTGAGCTGCAGCTGACTCTGTGACTATGTTATTGACTCTGGCCAGTATGTTGAATAACAGTTACTGCCATTTGTTACACTTGTTAAACTCACAATTCGCTCCATAATTCCATATGGACCTATTTGATCCCATACTAACAAGGTGCTACTCCAAGTAGGAGTTCTTCATTTTGAAGATTATCCTTTTTAGTTTTTCCTTATTCCAATACTCCAGTGCTCCTGGGATTGCCGTAGCTAAAACTGCATTTACTTGCAGGTAACCATTTATACGGAGCACAAAAATTTTGATTTGGACTCAGCCTGCAAAATAAACCATTGACCATTATTCTTTTCTCATTTTGTTTCATTTTCACCAACTATCTGGTTGGGAAAAACAGAGCTAACTCTCCTTTAGACTAGGAAATGCTTACTCACATCACCGAGCCAAGTGGCATCTCAGCATCAGCTAATATATCCCCTGGTAGCCCCAAAAGAGATTATCTTTGGCTCTTGAAATTCTTCTCCAAAAATATTAATTTTAGGCACACTCTTCATTATTGTCTGGTCATCCAAGAGTCAAACGTACAGCCAAATTTCTCTTCCATTTTACTGGAGGTTCAGTTGGGGACTAGACATTGAAAAGTTTGCTGCCTCCTGAACCAAAAGTGGTCAATTTTTAAGTCCTTGCTGGCAACTCTTAGATACTTACCTATTCCTCAAGAACCCTGGTCATATTGTTTATGACTGAGGAGCTTGATTTGTCTCTATGTTCTGGAGAGCTCTGTGCAAGGTGCTAACAATTTCTCTATTTTACTTCTAAGCTGCTCATCCACAATATAACAGTGAAACTTAGAGAATGGATCAAGCCTTTGTATTTCTTCTAATGCCCACCAAGACAATTGGCTGGCTTGACCATCTTCCATGGCTTGTGACTGAACCCACTAGAAAATCTTCATTCTATAGGTCTTTAGACAAGAGTGGCTTAGTAGGAAGGGGTGTGGCACCACTGGAAAAAATAGTGACTTAAATGCAGCAGCGTAGGCCAAATATTTGTCGATTTTACAACAAGGTGGTGTAAAGTTAGACTAGACGGTCTAAAGATACAGCAGATTTATCATCAAGCACCAACCACTGTGATAAATCTGCTGCAGCACTCTGGTGATCACTGTGGCCTCATTTTAGTGTTGAGCAACTTAGGTGTGTAATAGGTTTTGAATCAGCATTTCATTTGTTAAAAAGTGAAAGTGTATAGAGATATCAATGTGTAGGATAAAAATGTATATATGTACACATATATATAAAAAAAATCTACATAAAAGATCAAAAGATTGTATATAAATTCTGCAAAAAGGATTAAAAGATTGTACACATAGGTAGGATCACTGCATGCCGTCTCGAGTGCCTAAGAGACCGTGTTCTGCAGTATCGTACACAATATATTTTGGTACAGTTAGGCAAATCAATAGGTAAAAAATCTGGTTAAAAGGATACTATTACACATATTAAAATAATGTGGTATCGTGGGTTCATTGCTCCTGATGAAGGGACGTGCCTGTCCCGAAACGCGTTGAGCCGGATTTATATGTACATGCAATAAAGACCTTTGAAGAGAAGCACCCGTGTGATTTGCTGCCTTCATCCGTTAATACTTTAGAAGCGATCCAGGCTGGGGGGGTACTCGGTTTACAGGTGTATTATGCTTATCCTGGTAAACCGCCCCCCTCGTGAAGTGAAGGGTTTATTCAAAAATAGGTGAGACCTGGAGGGTATCTCCACCCACCAGTCCCCCTATTTTGGCATACTACCATATCCTTAACAGGCAGACACCCTTGTCGACCTGATTATACCCGGAGCAGCCTCTAGTATCTAGTACCCAACCTTCTTTTCACCCCACTACAAACCCGAGGCACCTCTAGTCTTTCAGATCTAGTGGAATCCCTTCCAATAGATCTGTCTGACCCTCACACTCTCTCTCTCTCATGCCTCATTTTAGGCCAGCGATGCCATGTTCATCACTGCCTATTTGCAGCTCAGTCCCATTCAAGTAAATGGGCTTCAACTGACAGTTTAAAAGGCAGTTGCACATGCAAATGAGCATATGACATCACAGCACTCCATGATATAACAATGATGGCCCTTGTATAAGAATACCAGACACAATTTGGGCTGCTCATTCCTTTGCAGGAGTGCTACCTAAGTGTCTGGCTTCAGCAGGTATGAACGGAGATTCTCTAGCTGCTTATATGATCACAGGACACACTGGGGGGGGATTCATTATTGGGTTATTGGGGATAGATGGATAAGATATATGAGCAAGGTCGGAGTTCCCTGGGTCCAGCAGAGGAAATTCTTTTCGGGGCCCAAACCCGTATCATCAATAAAGTCTATCAGATTTTAAATCAAAGAAATAAACCCTAGTAGCAACTTTCCTGGACATTTCGATAACTATGGTATCAGAGAATGGGTCCACTGGAGGATCCTCTGGTACACTGATGGGCTTGTCTGTAGCTGAGTGGATGGTTTTACTAAGTGATTAACAGTCTGCCCTGTATGACTGTATATAAGTGCATATATATATATATCATTATGCTTAGCTCCTCCTGCTGCTCATCCATTGTATAGGATTTCCAAAGTGACTGGCTCCTTTTAATTAACCCATTAGATGTCTATGAAGTATGGTGTGTGTTATGCTGGCCTAGATAGGGTCTGCGCTACCGGAGGAGGCATGTTATTTATGATGAGGCACAGACCCCGTCATAAATTACATGCCTCCTCTGGCAGTCCTTGTGCCAGTCTAAATTGTACTCCAACTCATAGTTGTTGTAGATTTCAAGAAAATTTCGACTAAAACCTTCATTATCACATATATCGCATATCCATGAAGCAAACATAATTGCTGCACACCGTTATATATACAAACAATAGTATGTGAACCTGTCACGGCTGAGGATGGGGGAAACCCTCAGCCGTGCGATGCCAGGAGATGGTAGGTCGCTACTTGGCCAGGACAACAGAATTAGGGAGCAGGTCACCTCCTATCGCATCCCTAATCTGACCCTGACTTCTAGCTGCATGAGCCGACCTTGATGGTAGGAGGGCTCATGCTCCGGAACCTCGGATCCCTACTAACCCTCCGCAGATCCCTGAGCTAGGAGCTGGGTAGACAGCCCGTTCCTCCTGGACGCGGATAATCAGGAGTCTAAAGTGGCCAAGCTGCAAGGGGATAGGAACAAGAACAGCCTATGGATATGGCAGGAGAACTACACTAGTTCACACCTACCTGCCACAGCCTTGCTGACTGGATCCCGTGCTCACAGCTGATGTCCACACTATAAATAAATGGACACAGCAAACACACATACACACACAGTAACCCAGATCCATAGCTGCATTAAACATAAAAGGAAAACAACATCAACTTAACATCACATATAAACATTTTGACATCACGTAAAAACTTATGACCACAAGGGTGGCCCTCACTGACAGATGGTAATAACCAGGAGGATGACTCCAGCTTACAAACAAGGCTGGAGTACCCCTCAGACTACAGGTCATTACTAAGGCTTTATAGCCCAAAGTGGCCACACCCACACAGACACACCCAGTGCGCACACACTAGGAAGGGAATGAACCCTTCCCACACCAGGGAAGGGAAGACAGCCACTTAAAGGGGACGTGCACACATACAAAAACCTTGTGCACAACAAACAAACACAAGGCACACCTAATAGACAGGTTGCCAGGTGCAACAGCATGCAATGACAGCGAGCAGCCTAGCAACCAGCTCCAACTGCTCTACTGCCACATACCTAATGTTGCCAGTGGCAACCACAGGTGAGGCAACATACTTCAGCCCTCACCTGTGATTGAAAACAACCCCAGACCACAGGCAACTGCATGCGGTTCAGGAGTCACGGCCATTACCATGGTCGTGACAGAACCCTTTGGAATGATATGGATTTCTGCACAAATTGGTCATAAAATGTGATCTGATCTTCATCTAAGTCACAACAATAGACAATCACAGTCTGCTTAAACTAATAACACACAAAGAATTAAATGTTACCATGTTTTTATTGAACACACCATGTAAACATTCACAGTGCAGGTGGAAAAAGTATGTGAACCCCTAGACTAATAACATCTCCAAGAGCTAATTGATGTGAGGTGTCAGCCAACTGGAGTCCAATCAATGAGATGAGATTGGAAGTGTTGGTTACAGCTGCCCTGCCCTATAAAAAACACACACCATTTCTGGGTTTGCTTTTCACAAGAAGCATTGCCTGATGTGAATGATGCCTCCCACAATAGAGCTCTCAGAAGACCTACGATTAAGAATTGTTGACTTACATAAAGCTGGAAAGGGTTATAAAAGTATCTCCAAAAGCCTTGCTGTTCATCAGTCCACGGTAACACAAAGTGTCTATAAATAGAGAAAGTTCAGCACTGCTGCTACTCTCCCTAGGAGTGGCCGTCCTGTAAATATGACTGCAAGAGCACAGTGCAGACTGCTCAATGAGGTGAAGAAGAATCCTAGAGTGTCAGCTAAAGACTTACAAAAGTCTCTGGCATATGCTAACATCCCTGTTAGCTAATCAACGATATGTAAAACACTAAACAAGAATGGATTTCATGGGAGGATACCACAGAGGAAGCCACTGCTGTCCAAAAAAAACATTGCTGCACGTTTACAGTTTGAACAAGAGCACCTGGATGTTCCACCGCAGTACTGGCAAAATATTCTGTGGACAGATGAAACCAAAGTTGAGTTGAGAAACACACAATAGTGTGGAGAAAAAGAGTCACAGCACACCAACATCAAAACCTCATCCCAACTGTGAAGTATGGTGGTGGGGGCATCATGGTTTGGGGCTGCTTTGCTGCATCAGGGCCTGGACGGATTGCTATCATCAAAGGAAAAACAAATTTCCAAGATTATCAAGACATTTTGCAGGAGAACTTAAGGCCATCTGTCCACCAGCTGAAGCTCAACAGAAGATGGGTGTTGCAACAGGACAACAACCCAAAGCATAGAAGTAAATTAACAACAGAATGGCTTAACCAGAAGAAAATACGCCTTCTGGAGTGGCCCAGTCAGAGTCCTGACCTCAACCCGATTGAGATGCTGTGGCATGACCTCAAGAAAGCGATTCACACCAGACATCCCAAGAATATTGTTGAACTAAAACAGTTCTGTAAAGAGGAATGGTCAAGAATTACTCCTGACCGTTGTGCACGTCTGGTCTGCAACTACAGGAAACGTTTGGTTGAAGTTATTTCTGCCAAAGGAGCTTCAACAAGTTATTATATCCAATCACATACTTTTTCCACCCACACTATGAATGTTTACATGGTGTGTTCAATAAAAACATGGTAACATTTAATTCTTTGTGTGTTATTAGTTTAAGCAGACTGTGATGGTCTATTGTTGTGACTTAGATAAAGATCAGATCACATTTTATGACCAATTTGTGCAGAAATCCAGATCATTCCAAAGGGTTCACATACTTTTTCTTGCAACTGTATGTGCATAGATATAGTATATACAGTACAGACCAAAAGTTTGGACACACCTTCTCATTCAAAGAGTTTTCTTTATTTTCATGACTATGAAAATTGTAGATTCACACTGAAGGCATCAAAACTATGAATTAACACATGTGGAATTATATACATAACAAACAAGTGTGAAACAACTGAAAATATGTCATATTCTAGGTTCTTCAAAGTAGCCACCTTTTGCTTTGATTACTGCTTTGCACACTCTTGGCAACGAGTGGCCATCATTACTTTAAGAAATGAAGGTCAGTCAGTCAGCCGAAAAATTGGGAAAACTTTGAAAGTAAGGGCTATTTGACCATGAAGGAGAGTGATGGGGTGCTGCGCCATATGACCTGGCCTCCACAGTCACCGGACCTGAACCCAATCAAGATGGTTTGGGGTGAGCTGGACCGCAGAGTGAAGGCAAAAGGGCCAACAAGTGCTAAGCATCTCTGGGAACTCCTTCAAGACTGTTGGAAGACCATTTCAGCGGACTACCTCTTGAAACTCATCAAGAGAATGCCAAGAGTGTGCAAAGCAGTAATCAAAGCAAAAGGTGGCTACTTTGAAGAACCTAGAATATGACATATTTTCAGTTGTTTCACACTTGTTTGTTATGTATATAATTCCACATGTGTTAATTCATAGTTTTGATGCCTTCATAGTCATGAAAATAAAGAAAACTCTTTGAATGAGAAGGTGTGTCCAAACTTTTGGTCTGTACTGTATATCATTATGCTTAGCTCCTCCTGCTGCTCATCCATTGTATAGGATTTCCAAAGTGACTGGCTCCTTTTAATTAACCCATTAGATGTCTATGAAGTATGGTGTGTGTTATGCTGGCCTTGATAGGGCCTGCGCTACAGGAGGAGGCATGTTATTTATGATGAGGCACAGACCCCGTCATTAATTACATGCCTCCTCTGGCAGTCCTTGTGCCAGTCTAAATTGTACTCCAACTCATAGTTGTTGTAGATTTCAAGAAAATTTCGACTTAAACCTTCATTATCACATATATCGCATATCCATGAAGCAAACATAATTGCTGCACACCGTTATATATACAAACAATAGTATGTGAACCTGTCACGGCTGAGGATGGGGGAAACCCTCAGCCGTGCGATGCCAGGAGATGGTAGGTCGCTACTTGGCCAGGACAACAGAATTAGGGAGCAGGTCACCTCCTATCGCATCCCTAATCTGACCCTGACTTCTAGCTGCATGAGCCGACCTTGATGGTAGGAGGGCTCATGCTCCGGAACCTCGGATCCCTACTAACCCTCCGCAGATCCCTGAGCTAGGAGCTGGGTAGACAGCCCGTTCCTCCTGGACGCGGATAATCAGGAGTCTAAAGTGGCCAAGCTGCAAGGGGATAGGAACAAGAAAATTTTGACTAAAACCTTCATTATCACAGGTGCATATCCATGAAGCAAACATAATTACAAAAAACAAGATGGCTGCACACCGTTATATATACAAACAATAGAGCTAAGAAATGGGGGTCATTCTAGATAAAAGTGGTACAATACCGACTATAAATGAGTAATGGAAGCTCTTAGCGCACATACGTGTCGGGCCCATCTACCAGGCGTCAAGGTGGCTTCCGCAGATGGGTCCCTAACACTAAATATACTGCCTCTCTTTGGACTTATCTAAGCCTACAATATTCAGGGCAGTGTAGGAACCAGCTACAAACGTACTCTGCTCAGAAGTCCCAGGTAGATGGGCATGTTCAGTCTAAAAGAGGCGCTACCCTCAATATATTGCAAGAAAATTTAGACTAAAACCTTCAGAATCACATTTGCATATCCATGAAGCAAACAATTACAAAAAACAAGATTGCTGCACACTGTTATATATACAAAAAATAGAGCTAAGAAATGGGGGTCATTCTAAATGTTTGCTTCATGGATATACACCTGTAATTCTGAAGGTTTTAGTCAAAATTTTCTTGCAATATATTGAGGGTAGCGCCTCTTTAAGACTCAACATGCCCATCTACCTGGGACTTCTGAGCAGAGTACGTTTGTAGCTGGTTCCTACACTGCCCTGAAAAAGTTGCAGTGGCATTCAAAAAGTCACAGTCACGAGTGTAAGAGACTGAAATAAAGTTTTCAAAAATAAAAAAATTCAAATCACCCGCGCTCTTTCCCCATTTAGAAAGTAAAACTAAATTAACAAAAAGAAAATCATTAGCATCGCGACATCCAAAAATGGCTGAACTATTAAAATATAAATGTGTTTGAATGGTGTAACTGGAAAAAAAACCTAAATGGCCAATTTGTCTTTTTGTCACTTCACCTTCCCCAAAAATTGAATAAAAAGTGATCAAAACTTCATACACTTCAAAATCCTATAAATTAAAAATACAGATCGTGCACCAAAAATTGAGCCCTCACACAGCTCCATAGATGGCACTCTACTTTATATGTATAGCATGACACAGCAATTATGCTATACAGCATACATCCATTTCACAATAATATTGTGGCATCACTAAGGATGCCATGAAACATTAGGGTGCAGAAACATATCCTAAAGTCTAATTGTGAGAGGTACATACCTTATGGGAATAAAAGGGTAATGAACAAGAAAAAAAACTATGAGGATAAATAGAAATGACATGGGAGCAATAAGTGACAAAAAGAAAGCATTTAAATCACTAAAACAGGAATGCAGGGAGGAAAAAAAGAATTTGTAAAAGACAAAAAAAAAAGCAGACAAGCTGGAGACAGAGAAATGTTTTTAAATTATATAAATGGTAAAAAGTATAAATCTGAAGGTGTCGACCCTTTACAGAGTGATGAGGGGGGAGTTGCAGAGAGCGATGAGGAAAAAACAAATCTATTAAATATTTTTTTTCTCCACTGTATTCACTAAGGAAAACTGTCAGCTGAAATGCAGAATGTAATAGTAAATTCCCCATTAAAATTGCCCTGTCTGACCCAGGAAGAAGTGCAGCAGCGTCTTAAAAAGATTAAAATAGACAAATTGCTGGGACCAGATGGCATACACTCATGTAATGGCATACACTAATGTAATAGACAGACCCATATTTCTGATATTTAAGGACTCTATATTGACAAGGAGCGTTCCACAGGACTGGCACTTAGCAAATGTGGTTCCAATATTCAAAAAGGGGTCAAAAACAGAGCCTGGAAACTATAGGCCAGTAAGTTTAACACCGGTCATGGGCAACCTGTTTGAGGGTTTTCAAAGAGATGCTATCTCAATGAAAATAAGCGCATAACACCATATCAGCTTGGCTTTTTGAGGGATCGGTCATGTCAACAAGTTTTATAATTTTCTATGAGGAGGTAAGTTCTAGACTTGACCGGGGTGAGTCAATGGATGTCATATACTGTATCTTGACTTCTCCAAAGCATTTGATAATGTGCCACATTAAAGGTTAGTATATAAAAATCTGTATGTGGGTAAGTAACTGGTTAAGTGATAGAAAACAGAGGGTAGTTATTAACGGTACATACTCAGATTGAGTCACCGTCACTAGTGGGGGACCACAGGGGTCAGTATTGGGCCCTATTGTATTCAGTATATTTAATAATGATCTTGTAGAAGGCTTGCACAGTAAAATATACATTTTTGCAGATGACACTAAACTGTGTAGAATAATTAACACGGAAAAGGACAGTACACTGCTACAGAGGAATCTGGATAGATTGGAGGCTTTGGCAGAGAATTGGCAGATGAGGTTTAACACTGACAAATGTAAGGTTATGCACATTAAAATTACCATTAGTGGACAGCAAATTAAACTGTAGAAACTGTCACATCTGCCAAGGCCAATAAGATTATGGGTTGCATCAAAAGGGGCATAGATGCACATGATGAGAACATAGTCCTTCCACTTTACAAACCACTAGTCAGACCACACAGGGAGTACTGTGTACAGTTCTGGGCTCCTGTGAACAAGGCAGACATAGCAGAGCTGGAGAGGGTTCAGAGGAGGGCAACTAAAGTAATAACTGGAATGGGTGGACTACAGTACCCAGTAAGCTTAGTGTTTTTCAGTTTAGAAAAAAGACGACTGAGAGTATATATAGAGATCTCTCCCATGAGAAGAAAGAAGGTTTCTAGACAAACATAGAAGAGGATTCTTTACGGTAAGAGCAGTGAGACTATGGAACTCTCTGCCTGAGGAGGTGGTGATGGTGAACTCACTAAAAGAGTTCAAGAGCAGGGGGAATGGCCTGCCGCTAGATGGAGTAAGCCACGCTGTATATTGCTCCTGCCGGGATCCTGATTGAATTCCCTGCTAGCAGTCTTCTGGTGGCCGGGGAGAACCATGATTGTTGCCTGGGTGGAAGAGGAATCCCCTGCTGTGCCGACAGAAGGATAAGGGAAGAACAGGTGCTGGAGCAGAGGAGGAGAAGGAGAGCCAGCATGAGGCAATGAGCCGGTGCGCGACTGCGCGCCTTGGCAGATTCGCAAGAACAGCGGAGGGGGCAAGGTCTCACTGCAAAGAGACAGATAACATGTCCTCCTCTGATCAAGAGGCTCGCCCCTCAGATGAGGGAGATGATAGTAATTTCCCAGTGTTAAAAGGAAATAACAGGGGCCAGAAAACCCTCAAAACCCCAGAATACAAGAGCCCACTCTCAAAGATATTATGGGTGCTGTAGTTAGCTGCAACAAAACCCTGAAAGCCCTCAATCTCCAAGTGGGCAGCCTGAGGGAAGATATATCCCTGATAAGACATGATATGCATAAAATATCTGAAAAAAACTCAAAACTGGAAAAAAGAATGTCAGAGTTAGAGGATCAGGTCAGGCTTCTCAAGATGGCTAAGTCAATGACAAGGGATATGGCGGCTCTATTTGCTAAGGGTGATGATTTGGAAAACAGATCCTGCCTTAATATCAGAATAATGGGGGTCCCAGAAAAAACAGAAGGGGCAAATACTACAGAAGATGTAGAACAGGGGTTACATCAGAAATTTCAGGATAAAGGACTGTCCTCACTATACGATGTAAAAAGGGCACATCGGGTGCCCACAAGGCCGCTGCCACCGGGTAGACCACCGAGACCTATCCTTGCTAAAATACTACACTTTAAAGACAAAGATACCATTTTGAGGCAGGCACGCGATAATGTAGATCTGGTCATAAATGGAGCAAGAATTTCCATCTCCCCGGACTATTCTACAGAGGTTCAGAAGAAACGGACAAGGTTTCTGGATGTCAAGAGGAGACTTAGAAATCTGCAGATTCAATACTCCATGATGTTTCCGGCTAAACTAAGAGTGGTGGCTATGGGCACTACCAAGTTTTTTTTTTTTTGGGGGGGGGGGGGTACTCACTCTGGCATGGTAGGGCGGACAACTTTTCAATTGGCACTAGAAAAACGGCGGTCCTTAAAGGGGTGGGGGTCATGTTTATGTTTTATGTTGGGAATATGACACACATGACTAAGATACTCAGCTGGAATGTAAGGGGAATGGCTGATACTAGGAAACAGCATAGTATTTTTAACTATCTTTCACGCTTTCAACCATCTATTTGTTGCTGGCAAGAGACGCATCTTACTAAGACCACAATACAATGGTTAAAAAAGTCATGGGTGGGTTATGCGTCTCACGCGGTGCTCTCCTCGCATTCCAGGGGAGTAAGTTTATTAGTGCATAAAAATGTTAGATTTAAATGTTTTAAAGAGTTCTTAGACGAAGAAGGGAGATTCATATGCGTACTATGAAATATTGAGGGTATTCAAATGATACTGGTGACAGTATATATCCACCCGCCGTTTGCATCGACCCCTTTGAGAATGATACTTGATTTTGTGGCAAAATAGAAGGGGGCTATCATGGTCGCTTATTGGTGATTTTTAACTGTACACCAAACGATCAGATGGATAGGTGTAGGGTGGAGGGATCTGGGAGATCTCCAGGTAGTTCTGCGTTAAGTAATATTATGAAAGAAGTAGGCCTGATTGATATATGGAGGATGAGACATCCTGCAGAGCGCAAATACAGTACTCCTGTGCCTCGCCCACATTTCGTACCTTATCTCGAATAGATCTGGCATGGGTAAACGATACTATGTTCCTGTTTATCCATTCATCTGACTATCAGCCTAGAGCTTTGTCGGATCATTCCATAATGAAGATGGAGCAAAAATTTTGGGGAACCAGACCGGAGGTGAAATTATGGAAGTCTAATGCGTTTTGGCTACAAATTTTGGGTGACCTTTCAGGTATGGCTGACTCCATTAAAGAATACTTTAAGTTTAATATAGGTACAGCATCCCAGCATGCTGTATGGGATGCTATGAAAGCATATCCGAGGGGGCTATTGATTAAGTCTATTAGCGCACATAAAACCAGGTCTAGAGAAGCAGATGACAGGGCACACAAAGTGGTAGCGGAGGCGGAGGAGGCCTATGGGGTTTGGATGGTATTCCAGTAGAAGTATACAAGAGTTTTCAGGGAGCACTGTTGCCAGAACTGTTAAAGGTTTTCAATTACTCGTTGGAGGAGGGCTCTCTCCCGTCTTCTATGCAGGAGGCCCTAATAGTAGCGATTCCAAAGCCAGGAAAGGACCCGAGATATCCCGAAAATATGGGCAAAGGTCTTGGAAAAACGTCTATCTAAAGTGATTCTTAATATTATTCATCCAGATTCATACAGAGTATATACCAGTATACAAATTGCGGCGGATAACTATGGAGATAGGGCAATTCTGTCGCTTGACGCTACCAAGGCCTTTGACAGTGTAGAGTGGGGTATCTTTGGGGTATGTTGAGATGTATGGGATTTGGACAGCGATTTATTAAATGGGTACAGGTCCTGTACTCTAACCCAAAGGTGCGGATTAGGGCTAATGAGGGAGTGTCTAACTACATTCAGTTGGATAGGGGAACTAGACAAGGCTGCCCGTTATCACCTCTACTTTTTGCTATAGCCTTTGAGCCGTTAGCAGCAGCTGTGAAGAAATCTACAGAAATTAAGGGGTTCCAATATGGACAGATACATAATAAAATCATGTTTTATGCTGACAATACTCTCCTGTTTTTGGGGGACACGTCAACCTTCCTTTCGGACACCATGTCCCTTATAGAGTGGTTTGGTAGACTGTCAGGATTTTCTATTAATTGGAAAAAATTGTCACCTATTGATGGTCAGGATGTGTCCGCCACGGCCATTGCTAATAATATTCCATGTGTGGAAAATATTAAATATTTAGGAATCCACATTTCCCCCAGGATTATGGACTTTGCAATATGCTAAAATGACGGGGGGATTGGCGGTAACAAATCCTTGGATTTATTAGCAGCGCAGAGTCAGCATTTTAAGGGGTGGATGGAGTATACCCTTAAAGATATGACTAGTCAGATCTTACGGCATACAATTGGTAAGAGCGACTTAGTGTGGATTTTGGAGGGTACGGGAATTTATATCTCGGAGGAAAAGTTGCCTTTAGTTGAACTTATTATAAATTTGGGATAAGGTCAAGCAGCTGAGAGGGGTTAAAGGAGTTAGTAAAATATCTCCCATATGGAACAATCCCATACTCCCCGAATTCCTTTCTCTGTCTGGTCTTCAGGAATGGAAGAACAAAGGGATCCTTAGAATAGGAGATCTTTTAGACAATGGAGTGTTTAGGTCCTTTACGGATATACAGGAGGGATACCGGATTCCTCACACAAGCTTTTATCAATATCTTCAATTGCACCACGCATATGATACTACTTTAAAAAAGGCACTAACATCATTAAATTAGAAACAGCCTAAAAACGAATTCTCACAGGAGGTGGAAAGAGAGGTCTGATATCTATGTTGTACACTTTTATACTTGATAAGTTCCTAGATTCTCATCCATTAACTAGAATGAAATAATGGGAGAGAGATCTGGGAAGGCTGTCACAAGACCAATGGGAAGACATCTTTGAGGCGATCCCGCTGACTTCATTGAGTGAACAAGGGAAATTATCTCAACTGTTTATCATACATAGAGTGTACAAAACACCAATATTTCTGAAACACATTGGCATCAGAACAGACACAAAATGCCCAAGGTGCTCTCTTGAGCCAGCTGATCTGTTTCACATGCTGTGGCAATGTCAGGGTTTAGACGGATATTGGAAAGGTATATTGGAGACAATAAGTAATAAAATGTCAGTAAGGATAGATGGGGATCCCAAAATATGTCTATTAGGATATGTCTCTAATAGGAAAGTTGTGGTGGGAAGACTGTTGTATGTAGCCTGAAAATTGAAAGCCCTACACTGGATACAGGGAAGCCCTCCAACATTGGAGGAATTCAGGGTTAAAGTTAATAATATGTTAGTCTGTGAAAAAGCTATATTCCTTAAAAAAGGGAGCCCACAAAAATGTGATAAACTACGGAGTGATTGGTTGTCCAATAGCGATATAGAGAGTAGGAGCGGAGTTACATGCTGGAGTGAGGGGTAGATGTTAGTTGGGGCGGGGGTAGGTTATTAGGGATAATTATATTTCATATATCTTAGTGGAAAAAGAAGTTAACAATGCAAAAAAGAATGTACCAAGAGCTTTATTTTTCTTTGATATGCTTTATTGTACATATTGTATACATGTAAAATATCTTTGTCAATAATAATAAAAAAGATTTGATAAAAAAAAAAAAAGTTCCAGAGCGGCCTGGATGTATTTCTGGAGTATAATAATATTACAGGCTATAGTTATTTGATTTTTGGAGAAGGGTCATTGATCCAGGGAGTTATTCCGATTGCCTGATCAACTTGCAGGATAACAGGCTGAATTGGATAGACAGAAGTCTGTTTTCAGCCCTATAAACTATGTTAGGGTGGGTTCGCACTAGTGTTATGTCATTCCGTTATAGGTTCAGTTTATAACAGAATATAACAGAATGGTCAGATGGTATGCAAAACGGACACCTTTAAGAGGCATTCCGTTTTGCTCCGTCCTAGTACAACTCTATAGGCAAGCATAATGTATCAGTCTGTTTACGATCCTGTCAACAGGACTTTGTTTCCGTCCTGTATAACGGAAACCAGACGGATCCGTTATGCTTGCCCATAGACTTGTATTAGGATGGAGCAAAATGGAATGCTTCTTAAAGGTGTTCCTTTTTGCATTCTCTCTGGCCGTTCGTTATATTTTGTTATAAACGGAACCTATAACGGAATGGCAAAATGTTAGTGTGAACCCACCCTTACTATGACAGCAGAGGATACACGAACAAAGGATAAACTGAGACTAGACGGGTATAGTAGCAAAATGTACATATACTTTATTAGACAATACATAAAAAAATTATTTATATGTGATGTATCACATCAGATAAAAAGGTGGACTACACCTGAGGGGACATAACATAATTACATACAAAAAGGGCAATGAGGCCAACACTCGGCTACGACTCAGCTGCGACTCGCAAATAGCCAAAGAAAGTGCAAATGCATGTCTCAAAATTTGTACATACATATATACACACATAGGACCTATTTCACATGTAGAAAAGTTCTTTATATACATCAAAAAATATATATCCACAATTTTACTGATATACACGCATGTATCTCCGCTTTCAATGCATCAAATTAGGACACACGTATATAGCAGCTGGGTAAACACAGGGACCCATCCCCTTGTGAGAAGAGAAGACTAGTACCTTAATCTCAGCAAAATCTAGTCTTCTTTTCTCACAAGGGGATGGGTCCCTGTGTTTACCCAGCTGCTATACACATGTGTGTCCTAATTTAATGCATTGATAGCGGAGATACATGCGTGTATATCAGTAAAATTGTGGATATATATTTTTTTATGTATATAAAGAACTTTTCTACATGTGAAATAGGTCCTATGTGTGTATATGTATAAGCAAGATATTGCTGCATTTGTGGGAGGGGAGGCTGATTACAAGGCTATTCATACGTACCTGTGGGCCCAGGCTGGCTGATTACTAGGCTATTTATAGGCACCTGTGGGCCCAGGCTGACGCCGATTCAGCTGATTTCACTACCTCTGAGTCAGCTCTAGGATACAGCAGCATGGTGTGGAGGCTCCTTACAGCTGGGTGACGGCAGAAGGTCTCAGGAGGGCGCTGGTATTCATGGTAGGATCGGAGTTGTTTGCACGGGACCCACGCTGCGGTCTGCGACATGTAGCGCTCTGGGATGAAGCAGAGTTTGGGCACTAATGGTCGAACGATGGTTGTTAGTATTGTTTGTCTGGCTATTCAGAGGCCTAGTGGGGCCATTGCATACAGTTATTGGGGTAGCATGTGCTAGAGTAGGCATGGTTGTATGTTTTCTGATACCTAGTTTACATGCGGGGCGCGTGTCTGCAGGGGGCTCAAGCTATGCACGCTGTGGTAAGTGATGGTAAATATGGATCAATGGTCGATTAAAAACAAAACAAAAAAACTGCAGCATTGTGTGGCAGTTCATTCACATCTGGGTAACAGCAATAGGTGCCATGTGAATGGTGGCGCTCACGGTAGCATCGACCTTGCTGCACAGGACTCACACTGCGGTCCGCGATTTACAGTGTTCTGGGACGAAGGGGGTTTGGCGCTAATGGTCGAATGATTGTGGTTAGGATTGTTACCTTTAAAGCTTCGTCCGTGTGTCTGCATTTACATTTTGTCCTATACACCATTCACTACTAGAGTTGCATTCATACGTCCGCTGTTGCATTACGTTAATACTCTGCTCACTTCAGATTGCATTCA
Organism: Bufo bufo; assembly: GCF_905171765.1. Taxonomy (NCBI): domain Eukaryota; kingdom Metazoa; phylum Chordata; class Amphibia; order Anura; family Bufonidae; genus Bufo; species Bufo bufo. The sequence continues at coordinate 310,950,422 of NC_053391.1, forward strand.
TATGGCTGCTTTATACCATGCTCTTCATGCTCATACTCAGAGCTGTGCCCATACCATGTTTTAGGCACCACTTACATCCAGAGCTGCATTCACCCACTTGTTCTTACATTACTTGTTATACTCTGCTTCCACTTAAAGCTGCATTTCTTTTCATTGCTACATTACGGTTACTCAGTATTCTTACTAGGGCAAACGGCACACCGCTCTGATACTACTCTTTCGATAAACATAGCTGCTTTCTTTTCAGGCTTACTTTTCTTTCCTTGGTGGTTTGTTACATTCCATAGGTCTACTTTTTCTGTTCACTAAAAAAAAAGGAAATTTTTTTTTGTGGTGTTCTTTAGTCCTGGTTTGCATTCACTCAGACTGGTCTCCTTGACTCCTGGTTCGTATTCACTCAGATTGGTCTCCTGCCCCAGTTAACCAAATGGCTCCCCAGCGGTCAGTGGGCCAATAGGAGTGAGTCCCTACTATGTTGTTACAGTAGTTCATTTGTTTGTCACGATAGGAGTCCTCTCTTAGCGAACTGCAATGCCTCTGGCTCTTGTTTTCTCCTATCTGTTTCAGTATTGCGGTTGTTTTAATGTTTCGTTTATACACGTGGTTCGGATCACTAATGTCTATGCATTTTTCTTTAGGTCTGGGTCACGTTTTAATTACTTGTCACTGTAAGGTCATTCAGATCAGTCTCTTGGCTTCGGGGGCTTTATGGCCTCGGGAGCCCGATGACCGTTCTTCGTGTTCGTTAGGTGTACAATATGGTTGTAAGCTGGTTAGCGTCCTAGGGTTATTATCGGAGAGGGTCATTGGTTATGCGAGTCCACCAGTCATACTGGTGCTGCATGGTTTATAAAAAAAAAAAAAAGGAATCCGCCATTAGAGTCCCTCACCCATGGCTCAGCCATTAGAGTCTGCCGCACATGGCTTCTCCGTTTAGATTTTACACACATAAACTCCTCCATTCGAGGCCGGCTGCGTGGTCCCACCACAAGTAGGTTCCATGTCTTTTTCTGCCTTCAGACCCGCTCGCATGGCTCTGTCATCTGTGGCTCGCAATACAATTTCTCGTGCCATTAGAGCCTCACTCACATTGTTTCTCTAACTTTTAATTTCTAGGTTGTTGGGTCTAAAAGGAAATAATTGTTTTCTTTATAAGCAGTCATCCCGAGCCTGCCTTTGCGGACATCACCTTCCCCCAGGCATGCATTCTTCATCTACAAACTCGGGCTGAGGGTGTTGGTGTCCTGCCGAAGTCCTGGATATCGGTCTGTCTTCCAGTAGGAGGTACAGTAATAAGGTGCAATTTACGAAGTCTGCCACGTCTACAGACACGACAAATCATATTGCGACTACAGGCGCAGTATACATAGTTTATCACGACCTTAACCCCTTAAGGACCCAGGACGTACCGGTACGCCCTATTTCCCGAGTCCTTAAGGACCCAGGACGTACCGGTACGTCCTGACTTAAAATCTGTATTCCGGCGCCCCAGGGGTTAATCGGAACGGGATTTCGGCTGAAATCATTCAGCCGGCATCCCGTAACAATGCAGGGGGGGGTCATTTGACCCCCCCCGTATCGGCGATCGCAGCAAACCGCAGGTCAATTCAGACCTGCGGTTTGCTGCACTTTTTGCAGTTTCTGATCCCCGCGGGCCCTGACCCCGGGGATCAGAAACTTTTGAGTGCCTAAAGTCATTATTTTTCACCCCCCCCCCTGCACCCCTGCACGATTTTATGCCGGTGGGTGGTGCGGTGGGGGCGTTGCGGGAGGCGGGCGGTGCGGCAGGCGGGATCGCGATCCCCCGCCCGCCTCCCCATGAATGATCGTTGGCTTCTAGTGGTTATATCAGGGTGCCAGCACATTGCTGGCACCCTGGTATAAACGGCTGACATCTGTGTAGATGTCAGCCGTTTAACCCTTTCCATACCGCGGTCCGTACGGACCGCTGTATGGAAAAAGTTAACTGTCATCGGTCAGGGAGCTCCCTCCCTCTCCATCGGGGGGCTGCTGTGCCTTTGCAGCCCCCCGATGGAGAGAGCCCCCAGAGAGCCCCCCTCAGCCCTGTGCTCACCCTTCCCCGTCTGCGAAGTTCTGAGCAGACGGGGAAGGTTCCCATGGCAACAGGACGCCTGCTCAGGCGTCCTGCTGTCCATGGTGCTGAACAGATCTGTGCTAAAAGCATAGATCTGTTCAGTGTAAGTAAAATACAGTACAGAACAATATATATTGTACTGTACTGTATTATACAGACATCAGACCCACTGGATCTTCAAGAACCAAGTGGGTCTGGGTCACAAATTTTTTTAAAAAAAGTGAAAAAAGTTAAGATAAAAAAAAAAAATTATCACTGAATAAAAATTAAAAAAATAAAATACACTACACATATTAGGTATCGCCGCGTCCGTAACGACCTGATCTATAAAACGGTCATGTTACTTTCCCCGCACGGTGAACGCCATAAAAATAAAAAAATAAAAACTATGAGAAAATTGAAATTTTGCCCACCTTACTTCCCAAAAAAGGTAATAAAAGTGATCAAAAAAGTTGCATGTACGCCAAAATAGTACCAATCAAACCGTCATCTCATCCCGCAAAAAATGAGACCCTACTCAAGATAATCGCCCAAAAACTTAAAAAACTATGGCTCTTAGACTATGGAAACACTAAAACATGATTTTTTTTGTTTCAAAAATGAAATCATTGTGTAAAACTTACATAAATAAAAAAAAGTATACATATTAGGTATCGCCGCGTCCGTATCAACCGGCTCTATAAAAATATCACATGACCTAACCCCTCAGGTGACCACCGTAAAAAAATAAAAACAAAAACGGTGTAAAAAAAGCCATTTTTTGCCATCTTATGTCACAAAAAGTGTAATAGCGAGCGATCAAAAAGTCATATCACCCCAAAATAGTGCCATTCAAACCGTCATCTCATCCCGCAAAAAATGAGACCCTACTCAAGATAATCGCCCAAAAACTGAAAAAACTATGGCTCTTAGACTATGGAGACACTAAAACATTTTTTGGGTTTTAAAAATGAAGTTATTGTATAAAACTTACATAAATAAAAAAAATAGTATACATATTAGGTATCGCCGCATCCGTGACAACCTGCTCTATAAAATTACCACATGATAAAACCTGTCAGATGAATGTTGTAAATAACAAAAAAAAAAAAGTGCCAAAAAAGCTATTTCTTGTTACCTTGCTGCACAAAAAGTGTAATATAGAGCAACCAAAAATCATATGTACCCTAAACTAGTACTAGCAAAACTGCCACCCTATCTCGTAGTTTCTAAAATGGAGTCACTTTTTTGGAGTTTCTACTCTAGGGGTGCATCAGGGGGCTTCAAATGGGACATGGTGTCAAAAAACCAGTCCAGCAAAATCTGCCTTCCAAAAACCGTATGGCATTCCTTTCCTTCTGCGCCCTGCCGTGTGCCCGTACAGCGGATTACGACCACATATGGGGTGTTTCTGTAAACTACAGAATAAGGGCCATAAATAATGAGTTTTGTTTGGCTGTTAACCCTTGCTTTGTAACTGGAAAAAAAATATTAAAATGGAAAATCTGCCAAAAATGTGAAATTTTGAAATTGTGTCTCTATTTTCCATTAAATCTTGTGCAATACCTAAAGGGTTAACAACATTTGTAAAATCAGTTTTGAATAGCTTGAGGGGTGTAGTTTCTTAGATGGGGTCATTTTTATGGAATTTCTACTCTAGGGGTGCATCAGGGGGCTTCAAATGGGACATGGTGTCAAAAAACCAGTCCAGCAAAACCTGCCTTCCAAAAACCAAACCGCGCACCTTTCACTCTACGTCCTACTGTGTGGCCGTACAGTAGTTTACGGCCACATATGGGGTGTTTCTGTAAACAGCAGAGTCAGGGCAATAAAGATACAGTCTTGTTTGGCTGTTAACCCTTGCTTTGTTAGTGGAAAAAATGGGTTAAAATGAAAAATTAGACAAAAAAAATGAAATTCTCAAATTTCATCCCCATTTGCCAATAACTCTTGTGCAACACCTAAAGGGTTAACGACGTATGTAAAATCAGTTTTGAATACCTTGAGGGGTGTAGTTTCTTAGATGGGGTCACTTTTAGGGAGTTTCTCCTCTAGGGGTGCATCAGGGGGCTTCAAATGGAACATGGTGTCAAAAAACCAGTCCATAAAAATCAGCCTTCCAAAAACCATACGGCGCACCTTTCACTCTACGCCCTACTGTGTGGCCGTACAGTAGTTTACGGCCACATATGGGGTGTTTCTGTAAACGACAGAGTCAGGGCAATAAAGATAGTCTTGTTTGGCTGTTAACCCTTGCTTTGTTAGTGGAAAAAATGGGTTAAAATGAAAAATTAGACAAAAAAATGAAATTCTCAAATTTCCTCCCCATTTGCCAATAACTTTTGCGCAACACCTAAAGGGTTAACAATGTATGCAAAATCAGTTTTGAATACCTTGAGGGGTGTAGTTTCTTATATGGGGTCATTTTTGGGTGGTTTCTATTATGTAGGCCTCACAAAGTAACTTCAGACCTGAACTGGTCCCTAAAAATTGGGTTTTTGAAAATTTATGAAAAATTTCAAGATTTGCTTCTAAACTTCTAAGCCTTGTAACATCCCCAAAAAATAAAATATCATTCCCAAAACAATTCAAACATGAAGTAGACATATGGGGAATGTAAAGTCATCACAATTTTTTGGGGTATTACTATGTATTACAGAAGTAGAGAAACTGAAACTTAGAAATTTGCAAATTTTTCCAAATTTTTGGTAAATTAGGTATCTTTTTTGTGCAAAAAAAATATTTTTTTTGACTTCATTTTACCAGTGTCATGAAGTACAATATGTGACGAAAAAACTATCTCAGAACGGCCTGGATAAGTCAAAGCGTTTTAAAGTTATGAGCACTTAAAGTGACACTGGTCAGATTTGCAAAAAATGGCCTGGTCCTTAAGGTGAAAATGAGCCCGGTCCTTAAGGGGTTAAGCTTATTTCCTGTCACAACTGCAGGTATGGTGTGTACGTTCTGTCCTTATTACAGGCAACATTAGCTCGTTAATCGAAATAGGCATGTATTCCTGTTTATGGTTCCCCAGGCCTGGTGAGTTTACACATTTCACTTTACTACTAGAGTAAGACGGCATACGCCTTGTTCTAACTTTTTGGGTCCTTTATAAAAAATAAAATAAAAAGTGTGGCCTGGGGAATAAGTAGAGGTGAAGTATTTAGTCACCAGGAACAGTTGGTGTCCTATCAGGGCCCTTGGCGAATGGTTGGAGTTAATTTAGGCCCTTCCAACAGATTCACCATTGTTTGTTTCAGTCTGCAGCTCTCAGGATTCAGACCTTCTCGTTGTATGGTTATATGTTAGTGTACATAGGAGTAAATCATTTCTGGTTACCGGCCACTCTTTCAATCGCATCAGCATTAACCACCTCCAAGAACGATGTGCCGATGCACAAGACAAAGAGGTAAGGTAGATGCAAGTCACTGTTATATACGGTATATTCTGCACCTGCATCGTGAAAGGTCTTTTCGTTCAAAGTGGGTGTCGTAACGGTATGTATATATTTACTCTAAACAAGGTCTGCTCTTTTTGGCCACTTTAGGCTGCCCTTCCACAGCAGTTATGGCATAATTCTACTGCTCGTTGTAGATAGGGTTAGATAGGTTAGGTTCACCTTTCTGATAGCCGATCCGACCACAAGTATAAGCAAGATATTGCTGCATTTGTGGGAGGGGAGGCTGATTACAAGGCTGTTCATACGTACCTGTGGGCTCAGGCTGGCTGATTACTAGGCTATTTATAGGCACCTTTGGGCCCAGGCTGACGCCAATTCAGCTGATTTCACCCACCCACACCATCTTACAGTTACTTCACATTAGGGTGGCCCACTTTAGGCTGCCCTTCCACAGCAGTTATGGCATAATTCTACTGCTTGTTGTAGATAGGGTTAGATAGGTTAGGTTCACCTTTCTGATAGCCGATCCAACCACAAATGTATGTACAAATTTTGACACACGCATTTGCACTTTCTTTGGCTATTTGCGAGTCGCAGCTGAGTCGTGGCCGAGTGTTGGCCTCATTGCCCTTTTTGTATGTAATTATGTTATGTCCCCTCAGGTGTAGTCCACCTTTTTATCTGATGTGATACATCACATATAAATACATTTTTTATGTATTGTCTAATAAAGTATATGTACATTTTGCTACTATACCCGTCTAGTCTCAGTTTATCATTTGTTCGTGTATGCTTATGTACACTGAGTGGGTATCTCACTATATAGGGCACTTTCCGTCACATAGGATCACTAAATGTGAACGCAAATCTATGTGTTTTCTGTGACTGTTGTTTTCTAATTATTATGACAGCAGAGGACAGATTGGCTGAGCAGGCATCTCTGGCCATTTCCTGCATTTGAAGCTAGGTCCAGGAAGTGAAGTGGGGACAGGGGCAGCGTTAGAACAGCAGCATTAGCCAACAGTGAGCCGCATAGAAAAAATGAAATGCTGGTGGACAACCCTGTTAACCTGTTCCTGACATAGGGCGTACAGGTACGCCCTGATGTCCTGGTACTTAAGGACACAGTCTTCAAAATAACAGTATTAGGGCCCTTGCCCTTGATCATGCACACGGGAGCACACAGCATCATAGATTACAATGATGCTGTGGACGTCGGGCTGCCCGCGGGGCAATTGTCTCACGGGCGGCCCCACTTGCACAGCATCATTGTAATCTATGATGCTGTGTGCTTCCGTGCGCACGATCAGTGCTGCTCCGTGACATATGACCTGCTCACAGACCGTATATCTCAGAGGGCATACGATCGTGTGCAAGGGCCCTTAACCTGTTAGGGACATAGGGCGTACAGGTACGCCTTGATGTCCTGGTACTTGAGGACACAGGGCGTACCTGTACGTCCTGTGTAGTTCCGATCACCAGGTTATTCGGGTCTCTGGGGACCCGGAAACCCGGAACAGATCAGTGGTGTTTTAATATGGTGACATCACCTTTAAGGATCGGCTCTGATTGGTCGGCTGGGGCGGGCGGGCCATTCAAATTACTGCAGCGCTCCTCTCTTCCTCCTGTGTCCGGGAGCCGAGGAGAGAGAAGCGCTGCACGTCGATCTCCAGAGCTGCAGGGATCATCAGCCAGCACCCCCATCTGTGCCCCAGCACCCCCATCTGTGCACCACCTTCACCAAGGTATTTAGGGAAAGGTTAGGCAGGGATATTCAGGTAAAGTTAGTGGGAAAAAAATAAAAACATATTATTTTTTTTCTGCGTACACTGACTGTGGCCGGCATTCTTACGTCCGCCAACTGTTAGTGCATCTCACACCCTACCGCTGATCAGCTTTGGACGGCTGATCAGCGAGTTTGAATTTTTTTATACATTTTTTTTTTCTCATTTTTTGCCCCTTTTTTTTAGTTATTTTTTTGTCTGATAGGTTTAGGGTAAGTTCGTGAACACCCGTGCCCCCACGCACACCAAATAAAGTTTAACACACGCGCACACACTTACTCCCCTATGGCCCGCCGGATGTTCAGCCAAGGAGGCATACGCCCAGCTTGCCTCCGAGTCCGAGAGTCCCAATGAGGAAGAGGATGACCCCACTTTCCTTTTGTCATCCGCGTCCTCCTCATCTAGCGATGATGATGAGACCCCAAGGTGGCGGAGAAGCCGCCAGGCGGAGCAAGGGTACCGCCATGCTAGGGACCCTGTGGCCCACACTAGTACGAGCAGCTCTGGGGCTCGTACTAGTTTTCCGGCCCACCAGATCAGTCCACCTGAGCCCCCTGCCGGTGAACTTGTCTGGTGTACCCCAGAGCATTTTGAGACCGCGATTCCTGATTTTGTAGGCCAACCAGGAATCCAGATTTCCACAGTGGGCTTCACTGAATATGACTATTTTAGTCTTTTTTTTTTTCAGTGACCACTTTGTAAATCTGATGCTGGAGCAGACGAACCTGTACGGCCAACAGTTCGTTGCTCAACACCCGAGCTCCTTTTTAGCTAGGCCCGGTGGCTGGACCCCGGTCAGTGTAGCCAAGATGAGGACGTTTTGGGGCCTCGTGCTGCACATGGGCCTAGTCAAAAAACCTAGTGTCAGGCATTAATGGAGTGGGGATTTCCTCTACCAGACCCCACTTTAAAGTACGGCCATGACACGTACCCGGTTTGAGGCCATCCGGAAATGCCTGCATTATGCAGATAATGCAGCATGTGTCCGTCCCCCCCCCCCCCCAAGATGATCCTGCCTATGACCGCCTGCACAAAATCAGTCCGGTCATCGATCACTTTGGGGCCAAATTTGTGCAGGCCTATGTACTTGGAAGGGAGGTCGCGGTTGAGGAGTCTCTCATTGCTTTCAACGGGAGACTCATTTTCCGCCAGTATGTTCCCTCTAAGGCTACTTTCACACTTGCGTTCAGAGCAGTCTGGTGTCTGCACAGACGGATCCGCTCCTATAATGCAAACGTTGGGATCCGTTCAGAACGGATCCGTCTGCATTATAGTTCAGAAAAAATTGTGAACTATAAGTGTGAAAGTTAGTCAGATGGATCCGTCCAGACTTTACATTGAAAGTCAATGGGGGACGGATCCGTTTGAAATTGCACCATATTGTGTCAACTTCAAACGGATCCGTCCCCATTGACTTACATTGTAAGTCTGGACGGATCTGTTTGGCTCCGCACGGCCAGGCGGACACCCTAACGCTTCAAGTTGCGTTCGGATGTCCGCCTGCTGAGCGGAACGGAGGCCAAGCTGAGCCAGACTGATGCATTCTGAGCGGATACGCATCCACTCAGAAGGCATTGGGGCTCTACGGATCCGTTCGGGGCCGCTTTTGAGAGCCTTCAAACGGAGCTCACAAGAAGAGCCCCGAACGCAGGTGTGAAAGTAGCCTAAGCGGGCGAGGTATGGCTTGAAGCTGTAGAAACTTTGCGAGAGTACCTCAGGGTACACTTGTGTGTAGGAGGGGCGAGATTCCCGTATTCAACCCCCAGAATATCCCCCCACTGTGGGTGTTAGCGGGAAACTTGTGTGGGACCTACTGCACCCACTGCTAGATAAAGGTTACCACCTGTACGTAGATAACTTTTATACTAGTATCCCCTTGTTCCAGTCTCTTGCCGCCAGATCCACGTCCGCTTGTGGGACCGTGCGGAAAAATCAACACAGCCTCCCTACCCTCCCCCTCCAGGTACCTATCCCCAGGGGTGAGACCCGTACCCTTACCAGTGGAAACCTGTTGCTGGTCAGATATAAGGACAAGAGGGATGTCCTTGTACTGTCCACAATTTACAGTAACGGCATCACCCCAGTCTCTGTGCGAGGTACTGCGGCAACGGTCCTCAAGCCCGATTGTATCGTCGACTGCAATCGGTATATGGGAGGAGTTGATCTCTCTGATCAAGTCCTGAAGCCATATAACGCTATGCGCAAAACCCGGGCATGGTACAAAAAAGTTGTGGTCTACTTGGTACTAGTGATGTCCGGTTCATGAACGAATCGTTCTTTTGAATGGATTCCTTTCACTGAACGGGAGGAGTCGATTCCTCTGACTGAGCTGATCCGGGTGAAACAGCTCATTAGTCAGATAGCAGAGCAATAGAGACGCTGGCAGCAGGGAGAAGGAGTGTAATCTGATCCTAGAGTGGAAGCCAGCCCCTCCCCTCCCCGCCCAACCCGGCCTGCAACCAATCAGAGCTGAGGCAAGCAGCACTGAGTCACACAAGTCACACAGTACAGGGAGTCTAAGAATCGAAGGAGTCTACTAGTTAAAAGAATCTAAAGATTCTACTTAGGGTGCATTCACACGTCAGTATTTTTACCTTTCCAGATAAACGTTCCTGTTTTTTGCGGATCCGAAAATCTGGATGACATGAGGATGCTTTTAGCATGTCTTCCGCATTTTTTACCGATCTATTGACTAGAATGGGATGACGGAACACAAAATCGGACAAATAGTAGCACAGGGTATATTTTCTTCCAGGATCCGAATAACGGAACCCACGGAACGGAATCACGGAATCGGAGAGCACCATGAGTGCTGTCCGAATATTAGCAGATTCCATTGAAAATAAATGGATCCGCATAACGTTCCGTTTTTAATCGGAACGGATGCGGAACACCAACGGACGTGTGAATGGACCCTTAGTTAGAGACTCATTCGATTCTTTGAGTTAAAAGAACCGTGAACATTTTACACTGAGGCTAATGCTTTTGTTGCAGCAGTGATAAGATTAAGGGACAGAAGATTTATTAGAAAATCATGCACAAATTGCACAGTATTATTGTCCTGTGTGATGTCTGTGTGGACTATGATCAGCCAGTATTACTGTTATTAACTTAGCACATATAGTTTTCACAGTGCATTCACTTCACTTGGTTGTACTGTCTGTCACTGTGGGTGACAACGCATTGCACACCACGGCTTCGGAGTCCTGTCCTGACTGCTTCCGTTCACTTCCTCACTCAGACCAAGTGCCAAGAGCCGACTCAGCAAGTCGGCAAGTGAATCGAAGCTTCCGTCATCCGCGCATGCGCACCACCTTAGCTTCGGTTCACTTGCTTCTTGTCAGCTTAGCGGGTGAACCGAAGATTCGATTCATGAATCGGTTCATTTGAATTAACTGATTCAAATGAACCGATTCATGTGAAAGATCCGAACTTCCCATCTCTATTTGGTGTAGGTTGTCTTGTACAACTCTTTTGTGCTGTCCCGGAGCGCTGGCAACACAGGGAAATTCCTTCAGTCCTATGGGGCAGTCCTCAAGGCCCCGATCTTTTCTGACCGGGAAAGAGCAGACCGGTATACCGCGGGAACTGGAGGCGCCTGGATCGTCCCTGGCCAACACTTTCCAGGTGTGGTCCCCCATACTGGAAAGAAGGGACAGACCCAAAAAAAAGTGCAGAGTGTGTCACAGGAGGGACACCACCACTCAGTGTGACATGTTCCCCGATCATCCGGGGCACATGTCACACTGAGTGACATGTGCCCCGATCATCCGGGCCTCTGCATTGACTGTTGCTTCCGGGAGTACCACACTTCCATGGAATACTAAATTTATATTCCCCTTCCCCAATTTAGCCACTGACAATCGGATAAAAAAAATATGGTTCTCAGACTTGAGACACTAAAACTAAAGTTTTTTTTTTTCAAAAATATTATTTAGTAAAACTAAAATAAATAAAAAAAAGTAGACATATTAGGTATTGCCACGTCCGTAAGAATCTGCTCTATAAAAATACCCCATGACCTAACCCCTCAGATGAACACTGTCAAAAAGCAAAAAAAGGTATTTTTTTGTCACCTTACATCACAAAAATTGTAATAGCAAGAGATCAAAAAGTCATATGCCCCCAAAATAGTGCCAATAAAACCGTCCTCTCATCCTGCAAAAAATGAGCCCCTACCTAGACTATGGAGATACTAAAATAATATAGTGTAAAACATAAATACATTTTAAAAAGTAGACATATTAGGTATCGCCGCATCCGCAAGAATGTGCTCTATAATAATACCCCATGACCTAACCCCTCAGATGAACACGGTCAAAAAAATTCTATAAAAACAGTGCCAAAACAGCAATTTTTTTTTGCAAATTTTTAATTTTAATCTGTTTTTTTTCCAGTAACAAAGCAAGGGTTAACAGCCAAACAAAACTTAATATGTATTACTCTGATTCTGCAGTTTACAGAAACACCCCATATGTGGTCGTAAACTGCTGTATGACCAAATGGCAGGGTGCAGAAGGAAAGGAACGCTGTATGGTTTCTGGAAGGCATATTTTGATGGCCTTTTTTATTGACACCATGTCCCATTTGAAGCCCCCCTGTTGCACCCCTAGAGTAGAAACTCCATGAAAGCGACCATCTAAGAAACTACACCCCTCAAGGTATTCAAAACTGATTTTACAAACTTTATTAACCCTTTAGGTGTTCCTCAACAGTTTATGGCAAATGGAGATGAAATTTCTGAATTTATATTTTTGGTAACCTTGCCTCACAAAAATGTAATATAGATAAACCAAAAATCATATGTACCCTAACAATAGTCCCAACAAAACTGCCACCTTATCCCATAGTTTCCAAAATGGGGTCACTTTTATGGAGTTTCTACTCTAGGGGTGAATCAGGGGGGCTTCAAATGGGACATGGTGTAAATAAACCAGTCCAGCAAAATCTGCCTTCGAAAAACCACACGGCGCACTTTTCCCTCTACTATGTGCCCGTACAGTAGTTTACGGCCACATATGCAGTGTTTCTGCAAACTACAGAATCAGGGCAATAAATAGTGTTTTGTTTGGCTGTTAACCCTTGCTTTGTTACTGGAAAAAATGGATTAAAATGGAAAATTTGCCAAAAAATGTAAATTCGCAAATTTCATCTCCATTTGCCAATAACTCTTGTGCAACACCTAGAGGGTTAACAAAGTTTGTAAAAATCAGTTTTGAATACCTTGAGGAGTGTAGTTTCTAGAATGGGGTCATTTTTGGGTGGTTTCTATTATGTAAGCCTCACAAAGTGACTTCAGACCTTTAACTGGTCCCTAAAAATTGGGTTTTTTAAAATTTATGAAAAATTTCAAGATTTGCTTCTAAACTTCTAAGCTTTGTAACGTCCCCAAAAACTAAAATGGCATTCCCAAAATGATCCAAACATGAAGTACACATATGGGGAATGTAAAGTAATAACTATTTTTGTAGGTATTACTATGTATTATATAAGTAAAGAAATTGAAACTTGGAAATTTGCAAATTTTTCAAAAATTTTGCTAAATTTAGGTTTTTTTTATAAATAAAAATGATTATTTTTTACTTCATTTTGCCAGTGTCATGAAGTACAATATGTGACGAAAAAACACTCAGAATGGCCTGGATAAGTCAAAGCGTTTGAGTTATCAGCACTTAAAGTGACACTGGTCAGATTTGCAAAAAATGGCCAAGTCCTTAAGGTGAAATAGGGCTGAGTCCTTAAGGGGTTAAGCTGAAAATGAGCCCGGTCCCTAAAGGGGTGAAATACTACTTTCACATCTACGTTTTTCTTTCCCCATTTTGAAATCCGGCAGAGGATCTCAAAACTGGAGGAAAATTCATCAGTTTTGTCCCCATTCATTGCCAATGGGGACAAAACTGAACAAACCGGAACGGAGTGCACCAGAATGCATTCCATTCCGTTTTTTTGCTTTCCCACGCCGGTCACAAAACTGCTGCAAGCAGCGTTTTTTGTTTGTGGCATGGGATATGATCAAGACAGATCCGGCATGAAACCTAATGTAAATCAATGGTGCCGGATCCGTTTTTTTCAGACACAAAAAACATCATCTTGTTCATTTTTGAGATAATACAACCGGATCTATTCTGAACGGATACTGCCGGATCCAGCAAAAATGCAGATGTGAAAGTATAGATGTCTTACACCTGATAAGGAATTATGTCCATTTGTTTCCAGCCTGATCTTCCGCTTTTTGCTGTGTCCTGAAGTGTGAGCGCTCATCTAATTCAAATTGCATCCTCAGTAGTGATGTGGCGAAATTCCTGTACATGCACAGTCACTGCTGGTTTCGCTGCTTTGCTACCAAGGATGCAGGGGATCATATGGTCCTTCTTTCCCCCTGACTATGTTAATTTGATGGGTGTTCAAAACTACAGGACACGGTCGAGAGCAGAAAACTAGGCTGAAACCAAATGGACATGACATCACATGAAGTTTCAGGAGAAGAGCAGACACGGTCATCTAACTGCATTCTGGATCAGAAGATAGTGTGCATTCAGGTAAAAACAATACAGTATAAACTGAAATTTAGATTAAATGAAAGAGGGTTGATAGAAACTGGAAAACCCCTTTAAGAAGTCTCATAAAGGGTATCTGTCTGCAGATTTGTACCGATGAAACTGACTGACCTGTTACACTGTTGCACTTGGCAGCTGTAGGCATCTGTATTGGTCCCATGTTCATATGTCCCCGCATTGCTTAAAAAAAAAAATATATATATATATATATATATATATGTTTTAATATATGCAACTGAGACATTGCTGTTACACCTAAAGGCTCTGCTCTTTGTTTTTACGACATTCCCTATGCAGTAAAACTGACCTGTTACCTTCATTTAGAAAGATTACAATAACAGATTTGTATAGTTTTCTTGTTTTAATACTGAAAAATAGTTATTTTTATTGTGGGGCTACCTGTACTTTTCATAGATGCCATTTTGGAATGTGTAAGACTTCTTGATCACTGTTTATAAAAAAAATTGTTTGGGGGAGGTGAAGTGCCAAGAAAAATGTTGAATTGGGCATTTTAATTTTTTATAGCTATAGTTATAGCATTCGTTGTATGGGATAAATATTTTAATATTTTAATTGTACAGGCGTTTTCGGACACGGCAATGCGTATGATGTTTTTTGTTATTCTTCTTAACTTTTTTTTTTAAACTTTTTTTATTACAATTTTTTTAACTTACCCTTTTGTGATTGATATTTATCCAGCACGGAACTCAGCATCAATTATATACCAGTGCAGTGCAGGTCTGTATTGGAATATACTAGTGATAGCTCGAGGCCTGCTTGAGGCTCAGATGACTATCACTTGTATATAACAGCTTCCCTGATCTCAGCCAGGGATAGCTGTTAAGGGTGCAGGAGCACGCTTATTTAAATGCTGTCCTGGCCTTCCAATGTTGCCTGGTTAAAAGCCACAGGAACACAGAAAGGCCCTCACGGGAGGTTTCCCTGGATAACAAGCAGTTCTGGACCGCTTCCTGGATTAAGTGTGCATCTATCTATATTAACATTTATAATATTTCATAAAAAATTATATAATATGAATAGCACTAATTGTGGTAGTGACTAAGCTCCATATAGTCACTGCTAATATTTAATATTAGAAGTTAGCACAGCCTGTACTATGGACCAGGCAGGCAGAGCTTAGTGACATCACATATTTAACATATCATTTTACATCTTGAATGCAGTGTAAAACAGAGGAGGACTGGAGTTCTGCTTTTAAACTAGAAATAAAATTTAAAAAATGACTAACAGTCCCATTAAAATAATGTTTTGCCAAACTTTAGTTATTGAGCTACATCAATATACCTAACCTGATGTTCATTAGATCCACAGGCAGCCATATAAGGGCCATTCCGCACAATATAAACACTCTGCTCCTGTCACAATTGCATATGCAATATTAATAGTCTTACTCAGTAAGATACCATGCACGGAATCCTGAAAGGGGGAGCGGTTTAGAACATCCTACTCTTTAATTAACCCTTTTTTGTTTTAGGCAAACCCAGTATATTAAAACAGGGATTGGTCCTGTGAAACTAATCTGTTCAGCATCTATGGGGAGGAAAGCTGTAAACTGGAACTGGGTAAGGCGGTAGAAGATCTACATTCTTCCAATGCATCTGATACTGTTTCACATGAAGAGGTGCTGCCTTACAGTAACCAGCTTTGTCCACTACACAGTGGACTGAGCTGATTGGCTGGCTGGGGTGGTAGGAGTCGGACATCCAATGATCTGATATTCATGACCTATGATAAAACCCCTTTAAGTTAGTGAATTAAAAAGTTCTTAGATCATCATTAGCTACACATGAATTGTATATACTTTGCAATATATTATATTTTGAATGACATCAACAGTTGTTAAATATCATGAGAGATACAGTAGATGAGGTTGCATTAGATCTGCAATTGATGAGGAAAATATTTAGAATAAATGGATTAAATCATCTATGTACTGACACCGCAATGGTCATTGCATTAAAGATCAAAGAACATAAGTGACAAAGTGACCCTTAAAGCGTACCTGAGTTTTCAAAAAAATGGCTGTGCTTCTTTGTACAATGATAAGTGTGAAGGAACAGTTTTTTTGGGGGCTTCCTTAAAGTCTCTTTCAGCCATATTATTCCCTGTTCAGCTGCAGAGGTAGATGCATTTCACTCAGAGGCAGGGGTTTGTCTCCCTTTTGCTGAATCTGCCAGTACAATATGCAGTGACATCACTTCCTACTATTTTTGGAGATTTTGTTAGATTTTTCTGTGACACTTTATTTTTTTCCCTTTTTTCCACCTTTTTAGTACCTCTCTTCACTTAAAAAGTCACCTGATGAGTCCCTTAGATGAGATTAAATGTGGCATGTAGGGCAATTAAGTGAGGGTCATTATAGGGAATAGGCCCCAAGCAGGGAAAGGTTCCCTATGGGGTCGCCCCTATCGGGGCGGGTGCTCTGTGTCCGCTAGGCTGGGATTACTAGCCCCCTATCCCTCGGATAAGCAGGGTTCTATTTATAGGGTTTGATAGTGTGAAAACTGCCACTCGTATCACAAGCTCCAGTTACCTATATCCTTCTGCCATCACACTGAAGGATATACACCTGATGTTAAGATCATATCGCAGTCACCTGGAAGGGGTAAGATGTGTCCATGTTTTACTTTGGTATTGATTACGGTCAGGTGACATAGAAAATTATTTATATTTTAGTGTTTTTCTCACTACATTTTCTTTTGAGCACGTTTTGGAATTAGCTTTATTTTTAAGTATAATCAGTAAAAGCTATGTTTTAATGATATACCCAGTCCACTGTGAGATGTGCAATAGTAATAGGTGTGAGATGAGATACCTCTACATATTCATTTATTGTATTGAGGTAACTGATAATTTTAAGTATATTATCCCATGGATATGGCAGGATTTCTCAGTACAGGTTTCAACTCGGATAATTGACTAACAGAGGCCAAGGAGGTCTTTTCTGATAAGAATTACTGTCAAAAGAAATATACACCGTCTTTTAAAGGGCTTCTGTCACCCCACTAAAGTAAATTTTCTTTTTTTGGGCTAGTTAAATTCCTTATACTGCGATATATGAAAATATAATGGTCTTACTTACTTTGCTTCAGCAGTTTCTTATAAAAACGAACTTTTATAATATGTAAATTAGGTCTCTACCAGCAAGTAGGGCGTCTACTTGCTGGTAGCCGCCGGAAAAAAAACGCAAGTAGGGCATCTTCTCTTTCGGTGATGTCATCGGTGCAGGCGCACTGAGGGAGTTCTGAGGAGGCGAGCCTCCTCATCTCAGAGCGCCTGCACCGAATCAACACAGGCGCACCATTTTTGAAGTGCTGACAGGGCCGGCCGGAGGAGGAGATCGCGGCTGGCCCTGTCAATCAACACGACGAGGGGGCGTTTTTTTTCCGGCGGCTACCAGCAAGTAGACGCCCTACTTGCTGGTAGAGACCTAATTTACATATTATAAAAGTTCGTTTATATAAGAAACTGCTGAAGCAAAGTAAGTAAGACTATTATATTTTCATATATCGCAGGATAAGGAATTTAACTATTCCAAAAAAAAAAAAAGACTTTAGTGGAGTGACAGAAGCCCTTTAAGGCGGCTTTAAATGAGCTGGCCAAAATCTACAAGGAACAGATAGTTTCTTTGTGGGAAGTCCGGAGCCTTAAAAACTACCTTAAACATAATATAGTTCCCAGGTGCCTAATAATACCATTAAATTCTGCGGCTAGGTGTAAAAATGCTTCATTGATGACAAAATGGGAGCATAAAGGGACCAGTAGCTCCCTTCGTTTTATGCAAATCTTATTAGAACAAGAACGGCTTACACTAGAAGGACTAGCTAGGAAGCTGAAAGAACAGATTAATATTACTCAATCTTTCTCTCAGGAGACTGAGTTTGGTGCAAAAGAATAACAGCTACAGGCTACGCTAGAACGCTTTAAATATCATCTCAAAGAAAGAAAGCACAAACAGTTCATACGTGAATTAGCTGATTTTAGAGACTACAAGGTCTTTACTCTAATCAGCGAAAGGGGCAGAATTCTGTCCCAGGACACGGACGTGTCTTCTACAGAGACTGTCACCAGAAGGGGATAGGGAAGGTGCAAACCTTCACCCACTCCTCTGTCCCTGCCTACTTGCACTTACCCGTCCTAGACAACGAGTGCAACTGGGCGGTGATCCCTAACCTGCGTAAGTGCGGAGAGACAAACAAACAGACAAACAAAGAGAGGTCGAACTAGCAAGGTCAAAACCAGGAGGTCAAGGCGGTACCAAGGAGCAGGCAAGGACAAGTCAAAAGGTCAAGCTGAAGTTAAATACCAGGAGAAGCAAAGTACAAAAGGATCAAGCAAGGGACGTAGTCAAGTAAGCCAAGATACAAATACACTGAAAATCGCCAACTGAATATTCACAAGGAATAGGACCTTAATCACAGGCTAAGGAGTCGTGCGCGGTCGGGTACTCTCCGCCCCACGTTGCCTTGGAGACGACGCAGCGCACGTCCTTGCGCCAAAGTTATCGCAGGGCGCCGGTGGCCCCGAAGGGAAGAAGTGACAGTACCCCCCCCCTTCTACGAGGGGCCACCGGACCCAAAGTGGCTGGAGAAGGTTTTTCTGGATGAGCAAGATGACATTTTTTAATCAACCTAGAAGCATGAATCTTATTCACTGGCATCGAGGACCTTTCCTCAGGTCCATAACCCTTCCAATGAACAAAGGACTGAAACGAATTACAAACTTTCCTAACATCAATAATTTTAGAAATAATAAATTAATTTTGACCATTCACCAGTACCAGGGGAGGGCCTGCCTGAGATGGAACTACGGGTGAAATATATTTTTTTAGTAGAGATTTATTAAATACATTGTGGATACGAAACGAGTCTGGAAACTTCAACCTAAAAGATACAGGATTAATGATGTCGAGAATTTCATATGGCCCTACAAATCGCCGCGCAAATTTCCTGGAAGACAATTTTAAGGACATTTTTTGTGGACAACCAAAACTTCTCCCCAACCTTAAAATCAACCCCTTTGGAACTCTTCCTATTAGCTTTAATTTTCTGAACCTCCTGAGCTTTTTCCAGGTTCGCTTGAACCCGAGCCCAAACTTTGCACAGTTCTGAAGTTACACTATCAGCTTCAGGGTTAGGTGAGGAAATAGAAGAACAAGAAGTAAATCGAGGATGTAAACCAAAATTACAGAGGAATGGTGAGACTCCAGTGGAAGAGTTCACACGGTTATTGATGGCAAACTCTGCCAAAGGAAGATATTTCACCCATAAATGCTGATTATCAGATATGTAAGATCTTAAAAATTGTTCCACAGCCTGATTCAATCGTTCAGTCTGTCCATTAGTCTCGGGATGAAAAGCTGATGAAAAGGACAACGATATCTCACACCTCTGACAAAAGGCTCTCCAAAACTCGGAAACAAACTGAACACCCCTGTCAGATACAATGTTCTCCGGAACTCCATGCAATTGTACCACTTGCTCAACAAAAACAGAAGCCGGAGTCTTGGCATTTGGGAGCTTGGCCAGAGGAACAAAATGTACCATCTTACTGAACCTATCAACCACTACCCAAACAGATTTCCCCTCAGAGGGTGGCAAGTCAGTAATGAAATCCATAGAAATATGTGACCAGGGTTTACTAGGAATGGGTAATGGTCTAAATTCACCAGCAGGACGTGTTCTAGGAGTCTTGGATCTGGCACATACCTCGCAAGTGGAGACAAAAGAACTGACATCCCTAGATAACTTGGGCCACTAATAAGATCTGGACACCAGTTCTCTGGTGGCCTCAATACCAGGATGACCACATAAAACAGAATCATGGCACTCACCCAACAGCCGGAGATGAAATGACCAGGAACAAACAACTTATCTGTGGGTGTCTGCTCTGGAGCTAGGTGTTGAGCTGCCTCAATGTCAGAAGCAAGATCCACGGATAAAGATGCCACAATGTTGTTAGCCGGCAAGATAGGTTCAGGAGGACTGTCAGGAGGTTGAAACGCACAAAAGCTTTGAGACAAAGCATCAGCTTTCACATTCTTACTTCCTGGCCTGAAAGTAAAAGAGAAGTTAAAACACGTAAAGAGCAATGCCCATCTGGCCTGACAAGGATTCAGACGTTTCGTGGATTTGAGAAATAATACATTTTTATGATCAGTAAGAACAGTGATGCAATGTTTGGCCCCCTCCAAAAAATATCTCCACTCCTCAAATGCCCATTTTAATGGCTAACAATTCACGATTGCCAATATCATAATTCCTCTCAGTAGGAGAGAATTTGTGTGAAAAAAAAAAAGCACAAGGTCTTAGATTAGCAAGGTTAAAGGGTCCCTGAGAAAGAATCTCCCCCACCCCATCCTCAGAAGCATTGACCTCCACCACAAAAGGTTTCTCTTGATCCGGCTGAATCAAGACTGTGGCGTTCCCAAAAGATTTCTTAAGAGTTTCAAAGGCTTCTATGGCCTCTACAAGCCAGTTAACAAGATCCGCCCCCTTCTTGGTTAAGTCGGTTAAGGTACTAGCAATTACAGATCTTTTTTTTATCAATTTATGATAATAATTAGAGAACCCAAGGAAGCTCTGTAATGCTCTAAGGGAAGAAGGCCTCACCCAGTCTTGAATAGCCTGTACCTTACCAGGATCCATTTTAACCCTCCTCTTATGTTAGCTTTCTGTTACTATCCATGATGTTAACGGGTCGGTTTTGACCAGTGTCTTAAATCAGCCATAAAATACCCTCTGAACAATTATTTATCATCCAATTTGTTTCTTACCTCTTGGTTACCTTGTTAGGCTTCTTTATCCTTGAAAAGATTGGTTTTAATATTTTTGGTGTGACCCCTTAGACCTTTCTTTTGAAAGCATACCTCTCATTTTCAAATTAAAAAAATGGTAAAATAAACCTCAATAGAATATTTACTTTATTTAGAGAAGCAGGCAAAGAGATAGGCCCCTCCCTAACTACAGCTCACAGGGTTGAGAGGTGATTGGCTGTCAGTGTTACTAAGCAGAGAGAGTGTTTATGATTTCAGTTTTGGCACTTATTAGTGTCCTATAATCCTATATTATAACTGGGTCAGAATTGACCCCAACACCATAAACGTCTTAATTTTCACCACAGTATTTTATAATTTAGTGAAAAGGATTCTTTTTCTATTACATTGTTTAAATAGAGGTTCCTGACAAAGTAAAAAAATCTTGATGCAATAAACAAATTTATGTGATACTTATAGACATTCAAAACCTGAAAACGGGTCGGTTCTGACCCTAACACAAGAGGAGGGTTAAACGAGTGTGGAGTAAGGATATAACCAAGATATAAGATTTCTTGTACCCCAAAAACACATTTTTCAAATTTTACAGATAATTGATTTTTTTCTTACAATTTAAAGCACTTGTTTGATATGATAATAAATTTTTGAAAAACTGCAGAAGCATTACTGAGACCAAAAGGCATGACAGTGTATTTAATGTGCTCTTCCATTCATCCCCTTCTTTGATACGGATCAAGTTATATGTCCCTTTCAAATCAAGTTTAGAGAACCATGATGCCACCAGAACCTGATTGAACAGATCGGGGATCAATGAGAGAGAGTATTGATTTTTAATGGTGATTTTGTTCAATTCACGATAATCAATACATGGTCTGAGATCTCCATCCTTTTTTTTTTTTTACATAAAAGAACCCCGCCCCCATAGGAGACACAGAGGGTCTGATGTGTCCTTTATTTAGACTCTCCTTAATATACTCCCTCATAGAATTGCGCTCTGGCCCAGATAAATTATATATCCGACCCTTAGGGAACTTGGAACCCAACACTAAATCAATAGCACAGTCATAAGATCTATGGGGGGGGGGGCAGACTACCCGGGTAAATTAGAATACATTGGCAAATTCCTTAATATATGAAGGTAACGTCTTAGATTCAGCAGAGATACCCGCCTATATAATGGGTAAACAAGAATTACATTTGGAACCCCATTTTTCAAGCTCACCTTTGGTCCAATTAATGACAGGGTTGTGTAATTGGAGCCAGGGCATACCTACAACCATTTCATTAGGCAAATTTTCTAAGATCAAAAAAGAGCAATTCTCAGTTTGAGTGACCCCTGCAGTGTAATGGTGACGTACACTACACACAGGGGGGAGCATAGTGACCACTGCGCTCCACCCTCACCCCTGGCCCTGCCTACTTGCCTCGCAAGTCCTAATGACAGGGGACAACTAGACGGCAGTCCCTAACTTAGGATACGTGCTGGGAAGACAGACAAGACAAATAATGGAACATGAACGGACCGGGTCAATACCTAGAGAGCTACGCAGTACTAAGTAATGAGCAGAGAATAGTCAGAAAAACCCGAGGTCAAATACCAGGAGAGAAACGAAGTACAACAGGAGTCCACAAAGAATCGTCAGGTGGAAGCCGGGGTCAGGATACCAGGAGAGATGAGCAGTACAGGAGGAGCAGGCAAAGGATCGTCAGGGAACAGGATCAGGTGAGTATTCAGTAGTCCAACAAATAGCCAGGAACCTAGAATTAACAGGCAAACTGTGGCCAGCAGGGCCTGTATTTATAGTGGGGTCTGAGGGTCATGTGATGTGGCGAGCGTCACATGACCGACAGACAGACAAGTCGAGCACCGAGTGATCAGCTTGGCGCTCAAGGCAGACCTAGGAGCAGGGAGCCTCCCAGCTAGCAAAGCCGCCCTGGGAACGAGGCCAAACACAGATCCTTGCTCCCGAAGCTAAGCAGCAGGTCTGCGGCTGATGGGAGACTTTGCCGCCTTTGCCGCCCAGTGACAGTACCCCCCCTTTTACGAGGGTCCACCGGACCCAAGAGTTCAGGCGATGGACTTTCAGGGTGTTCTAAATAAAATTTTCAAACAAGTCCTAAGAGCATGAACCTCCCTGGCGGGTAACCAATATCTCTCTTCGGGTCCATACCCCTTCCAGTGAATCAGCTACTGTAAGGAATTACGCACTCTCCTGATATCCACTATCTTAGACACCACATACTCGACAGCATCACTAAGAAGAACCGGCAGAGGCGAGGCTTTCAACGGTACAACAGGTTCAAAATACTTTTTAAGTAGACATTTATGAAATACATTATGAATGTGGAACGACTCGAGCAGCTCCAACTTAAACGACACCGGATTAATCACCTCCGTGATCTTATACGGTCCAATAAAACGAGGAGCAAATTTTCTAGAAGCTACCTTGAGAAATAGATTCTTGGAGGACAATCATACTTTATCCCCAACCTGAAAGTTCACCCCCTTGGAACGTCTCCTATCGGCCTTGAGTTTTTGAGAACTTTGAGCCTTTTCTAGGTTCGATTGAACCCGGGCCCAAACTGTGCACTGTTCGGAGAAGAGTTTATCCGCTTCAGGGTTAGAGAAGGAGACGGACGACCCAGAATGAAAACGGGGATGAAAACCATGGTTACAAAAGAAAGGGGAGACCCCAGCAGAAGAATTAACACGGTTATTCAAAGCAAATTCAGCCAACGGAAGGTATTTAACCCATAATTGTTGGTCATCAGCAACATACGACCTCAGGAATTGTTCCACAGACTGATTAAGGCGTTCAGTCTGCCCATTACTCTCAGGGTGGTAGGCGGAGGAAAAAGACAACAAAATCTGACATCTTTGATAGAAAGCCCTCCAAAATTTGGACACAAACTGCACACCCCTGTCAGATACAATATTTTCCAGGATACCATGTAACCGTACAATTTCTTTCACAAAAATAGACGCCAGGGTCTTGGCATTCGGGAGTTTAGACAGAGGAATGAAATGAACCATCTTGCTAAACCTATCGACCACTACCCAAACGGTCTTACCCTCCGGCGGCAGGTCAGTAATAAAGTCCATCGAGATATGGGACCAGGGTCTACTGGGAATGGGTAGGGGTCGTAGGTTACCAGCAGGGCGAGTCCTAGGTGTCTTAGACCTAGCACAAACCTCACAGGCTGACACATAGGACTTGACATCCCTAAATAGAGTGGGCCACCAATAAGATCTAGAAACCAGCTCTCTAGTGCCCTCAAAACCAGGATGTCCACAAAAGGCAGAATCATGACACTCACCCAACAGCTGGAGACTAAATTGTATGGGGACAAACAACTTATCTGTTGGGGTGGTTGCCGGTGCCAGATGTTGTTCAGCCTTAATGAGAGCCGAGATATCTTGGGTTAAGGCTGCTATGAAGATATTTGCTGGTAGGATAGATTCAGGCGGTGCCTCTGTAGGCTGAAAAGCATGGAAGCTCCAAGATAATGCATCAGCCTTCACGTTTTTACTTCCAGGCCTGAAAGTAATGGAGAATTCAAAACGAGTAAAAAACAGTGCCCATCTAGCCTGACGGGGATTCAACCTCTTAGCAGATTCGAGAAACATAAGGTTCTTATGGTCAGGGACAACAGTTACACAATGCCTTGCCCCCTCCAGAAAATGCATCCACTCCTAAAAATGCCCACTTAATGGCCAGCAACTCCCGATTCCCTATGTTGTAGTTTCTCTCGGTGGAAGAAACTTTTCTGGAAAAGAATGCACACGGTCTCAGGTTAGTTAGACTAGCAGGACCTTGTGAAAGGACTGCTCCTGCGCCGTCCTCAGACGCATCCACCTCCACAATAAAAGGTCTCTCCTGATCTGGCTGGATCAGAATGGGAGCGCTACTGAATGCATTTTTTAGTGTTTCAAACGACGTAATGGCCTCAGTAGACCAGTTCTCCAAATCCACCCCTTTCTTAGTAAGGTCGGTCAATGGTTTAGCAATTACTGAAAAATTCTTAATAAATTTACGGTAGTAATTGGCAAAACCTAAGAACCGTTGTAAGGCCTTTTAAGGATGAAGGCCTTACCCATTCCTTAATAGCTAGTACCTTACCAGGATCCATCTTGAAGGCATGAGGAGTCAGGACATGCCCTAGAAACAGTATCTCCTGTACACCAAAGACACATTTCCCTTGTTTAGCGGACAACGGATTCTCCCTCAACACCTCTAATACTCTAACATGAGACACATGAGATTTGAAATCGGGAGAAAATATAAAAATGTTGTCAAGATAGACAATGACAAATTTACCTAAAAACTAGAATATCATTCATAAAGATTTGGAACACAGCTGGGGCATTGCTGAGTCCAAAAGGCATAACCTGATATTCAAAGTGTCCTGCCGGAGTATTGAACGCCGTCTTCCATTCGTCTACCGCCTTGATTCGGATTAGATTATATGCCCCTTTCAGGTCAATCTTAGAAAACCAGGTTGCCCCCAGAACCTGGTTAAATAAATCCGGAATCAATGGGAGAGAGTATCCATTCTGGATAGTGATCCTATTCAATTTCCAGTAATCGATAGAAGGCCTAAGACCACCATCCTTCTTAACAAAGAAAAACCCCGCTCCCATAGGAGAGACAGAAGGTCTAATGTGCCCCTTACCGAGGCTTTCCTTAATATAATCCTCCATGGCCTTGCGTTCGGGCTTAGAGAGATTATAAATATGCTCCTTAGGAAACTGGCACCTTCTACTAACTCTATGGCGCAATCATAAGGTCTATGGGGCGGTAGAACCTATGGGTTAGGTGATGAGAACACATCAGAATATTCCCTAATGACCGTGGGTAATATATCAGATTCTACTGAGACCCCAGCTTGTACCACAGACAAGCACGAGTCACACTTAGGGCCCCATTTTACCAACTCCCCCCTGGACCAATTAATAGTGGGGTTGTGTAATCGGAGCCAAGGCAACCCTAGTACTACCTCGACCGGTAAGTTCTCCAGGACTAAGAGGGAACATTTCTCAGAGTGGCACACCCCCACAGTTAAAGAAATCTCTGAGGTACATGACCTCACCATACCACCTACCAGGGGAGTGGCATCAATAGCCATGACATGGATAGGTGTAGGAAGAGAAAAAATTGGAATACCCAGTCTAATGGCGTACTCGGTCAATAAAGTTGGCCGTTGAACCAGAGTCAATAAAGGCCTTACCCGGCCATTTATTAACCCCCAGAGATATTGTTATAGGTACCAAAAGCTTACATTTCGTAATATTAGGGTGTACCTGGTCTTTAGGTTGCCTTGCCTTGGGAGACTTAACGGAGAGGGCCTTCTTAGGACACTGGTTGATCCAATGGTCAGGATCTCCGCAGTAAAAACACACCCCACATCTGCGGCGCAGATTCCCTTGAGTCATGCCGACCTGCATGGGTTCTTCGGTAGAGACCTTAGCGTTGTTTCTGGGATAGACCTCAGGCTGAACCACCACCTGAGGAGAGAACTGTCGTTCCTGTCGTCTCTCTCTAACCTGTCAGTCAAGTCGGACTACAAGGCTCATCATCTCCTCTAGAGTCTCTGGAAGCTGATAACTCACTAGAAGATACTTTAAGTTATCAGACAGACCTGACCTGAACTGACTCTTAAGTGCTAGTTCATTCCATCCTGAGGGAACACACCACCTTCTGAATTGGGTGCAATACTCCTCTGCAGGTGGATCCCCCTGAACCAGAACTTTTAGAGCAGTCTCGGCTACCAGTGTCCTGTCTGGTTCATCATACAGGGTACCCAGGGCCTGAAAAAAAACCTCCACTCATGTTAAACAACTGGCGTCAACAGGTAAAGAAAATGCCCAGTCCTGGGGATCGCCCTGTAACCAGGAAATGACAATGCCCACGCGTTGACTGTTGGGGCCAGAGGATACGGGGCGCAAACGGAAAAAAAGTTTATAATTTTCTTTAAAGGAAAGAAACTTCTTCCGATCTCCAGAAAAGGGCTCAGGAAGCTTAATCTGGGGCTCTAAATGCGGACTGGAGGCCTGAGGGACGGAAGTAAATTGTCCTAGCTCAAAAGAACAGAGTTTCTCCCCTAGCTCCTGCACCATCTACGTCACGTTAGAGACATGGTCAGTCAGGGTCACCAGAGGATTCATGATACAGTGGTTAGGTTATGGCCTGTTAATCTGTGACGGTCACGTACACTACACACAGGGGGGAGCATAGTGACCACTGTGCTGCACCCTTACCCCTGGCCCTGCTTACTTGCCTCGCAAGTCCTAATGACAGGGGACAACTAGACGGCAGTCCCTAACTTAGGATACGTGCTGGGAAGACAGACAAGACAAATAACGGAACGTGAACGGACCGGGTCAATACCTAGAGAGCTACGCAGTACTAAGGAATTAGCAGAGAATAGTCAAGAAAAGCTGAGGTAAAATACCAGGAGAGAAACGAAGTACAACAGGAGTCCGCAAAAAGTCATCAGGTGGAAGCCGGGGTCAGGATACCAGGAGAGATGAGCAGTACAGGAGGAGCAGGCAAAGGATCGTCAGGGAACAGGATCAGGTGAGTATTCAGTAGTCCAACAAATAGCCAGGAACCTAGAATTAACAGGCAAACTGTGGCCAGCAGGGCCTGTATTTATAGTGGGGTCTGAGGGTCATGTGATGTGGCGAGCGTCACATGACCGACAGACAGACAAGTCGAGCACCGAGTGATCAGCTTGGCGCTCAAGGCAGACCTAGGAGCAGGGAGCCTCCCAGCTAGCAAAGCCGCCCTGGGAACGAGGCCAAACACAGATCCTTGCTCCCGAAGCTAAGCAGCAGGTCTGCGGCTGATGGGAGACTGAGTGCGCCTTTGCCAGCGTCACATGACCGACAGACAGACAAGTCGAGCACCAAGTGATCAGCTCGGCACTCAAGGCAGACCTAGGAGCAGGGAGCCTCTCAGTTAGCAAAGCCACCCTGGGAACGAGACCAAACACAGATCCTTGCTCCCGAAGCTAAGCAGCAGGTCTGCGGCTGATGGGAGACCGAGTGCGCCTTTGGCGCCCCGTGACATGCAGTCAGAGTTATTTCAGGTGTACAATACTTAACCGTGCCCCCCAGCAAGAGGGTAGAGTCAATGGCTACAATGTAAATATGATTGGGAAGGGCTAACATAGGTATTCCCACCTGAAGGGCAAACTGAAGATCAATAAAGTTAGAGGCCAACCCAGAATCAACAAAAGCACTACCTGACCCCATGTTTAAACCAAATGAAACAGTAAAAGGTACCAATAACTTCTGCTTTACCACCCCAGGGAGTACCTTATCTTTAGATCCCTCAGGTTTAGGTGATCTTCCGGAAGGAGGGACCTTGGGACATTGCAGGATCCAATGATCGGAGTCGCCACAGTAAAAACATGTACCATGGCGACGACTGCGTTGATCTCTTCTGGTCAAACCAAGCTGCATTGGTTCATCTGTACAAGGCTCGGACTTGATCCCCATAGGACTGGTCTCTGGTTTGGACATAACCTGCGGAAAAAGCAAATGCTCCCATTGTCTCTCCCTAATGCGTCTGTGCAGTCTCACAGCAAGAGTCATGGTTTGCTCCAAGGTCTCAGGAGAGGGAACACATACAAGCATGTCTTTGAGAGTCTCAGATAGGCCAGACCTAAACTGACGTTTAAGAGCAGGTTCATTCAAACCAGAGGGAATGCACCATTTACGAAACTGAGTACGGTAGTCTTCTACCAGTCGGTCACCCTGCACAAGTGATTTTAACTGACTTTCTACTACAGATGCCCTGTCAGGTTCATCATACAAAACCCAGAGGGCTTGAAAAAACACGTCGACAGATCTGAGAGTCGGGGGTAACAAAAATGCCCACTCTTTGTTGAGCAGAACTAGAAAAGTGAGGGCGTTAGGGCGCAACCAGAAATGCAGTTTGCTACTCTCCCTAAAAGCTAAAAAACTATTGTGATCCCCCGTGAATCGATCAGGAAGCTTAACATGAGGTTCTGCCGGTAGTTCTAATGACGAAGAAACAGAGGTTTCGGACAGTTTCCTGAGCTTGAAACCTGTCCCCTAACTCCTGGACAATCTGAACCAGGTTTTGGACATGATCAGTGAGAGTTTGCAACGGATCCATGATATGGTAGTGCGGCCTGTGATTCTGTCACGAGAAGGGGATAGGGAAGGTGCAAACTGACTCCACCCACTCCTCTGTCCCTGCCTACATGCACTTACCCATCCTAGGCAATGGAGCGCAACTGGGCGGCGATCCCTAACCTGTGCGGAGAGACAAACAAACAGACAAACAAAGAGGGGTCGAACTAGCAAGGTCAAACCCAGGAGGTCAAGGCGGTACCAAGGAGCAGGCAAGGACAAGTCAAAAGGCCAAGCTGAAGTCAAATACCAGGAGAAGCAAAAGTGCAAAAGGATCAAGCAAGGGTACCTATCCCCAGGGGTGAGACCCGTGCCCTTACCAGTGGAAACCTGTTGCTGGTCAAATATAAGGACAAGAGGGATGTCCTTGTACTGTCCACAATTCACGGTAACGGCATCACCCCTGTCCATGTGCGAGGTACCGCGGCAACGGTCCTCAAGCCCAATTGTATCATCGACTACAATCGGTATATGGGAGGAGTTGATCTCTGATCAAGTCCTCAAGCCATATAACGCCATGCACAAAACCCGGGCATGGTACAAAAAAGTTGCACTCTACTTGGTACAGGTTGCCTCTTACAACTCTTTTGTGCTGTCCCAGAGAGCTGGAAACACAGGGAAATTCCTTCAGTTCTATGAGGCAGTCCTCACGGACCTGATCTTTTCTGACCGGGAAAGAGCAGGCCTGAGTACCTCGGGAACTGGAGGCGCTCGGATCGTCCCTGGCCAGCACTTTCCAGGTGTGGTCCCCCATACTGGAAAGAAGGGACGGACCCAAAAAGGTTCAGAGTGTGTCACAGGAGGGGGATACGGAAGGACACCACCACTTAGTGTGACACGTGCCCCGATCATCCGGGCCTCTGCATTTTTGGTTGCTTCAGGGAGTACCACACTTCCATGGAGTACTAAATATATAATCCCCTTCCCCAATTTTAATTCCATTTAGCCACTGACAATCGAAAAAAAGTCTGGTTTTCAGACTTGAGACACCAAAAAAAAAAAAATTTTTCAAATGATATTTTGTAAAACTAAAATAAATAAAAAAGTAGACATATTAGGTATCGCCACGTCCGTAAGAATCTGCTCTATAAAAATACTTCATGACCTAACCCCTCAGCTGAACACTATCAAAAAGATGAAATAAAAACTGTGCCAAAACAGCTATTTTTGGGCAAATTTTCCATTTTAATAAATTTTTTCCAGTAGCAAAGCAAGGGTTAACAGCCAAACAAAACTTAATATTTATTACCCTGATTATGCAGTTTACAGAAACACCCCATATGTGGTCGTAAACTGTTGTATGACCAAACGGCAGGGCACAGAAGGAAAGGAATGCCACATGGTTTCTGGAAGGCAGATTTTGATGGCCTTTTTTTTTTTTTTTTGGCACCATGTCCCATTTAAAGAACCCCTGATGCACCCCTAGAGTAGAAACTCCATAAAAGCTACCCCATGTAAGAAACTACACCCCTCAAGGTATTCAAAACTGATTTTACAAACTTTATTAACCCTTTAGGTGTTCCTCAACAGTTTATGGCAAATGGAGATGAAATTTAAGAATTTCTATTTTTGGTAACCTTGCCTCCCAAAAATGTAATATAGAGCAACCAAAAATCATATGTACCATAAAAATAGTCCCAACAAAACTGCCACCTTATCCCATAGTTTCCAAAATGGGGTCACTTTTATGGAGTTTCTACTCTAGGGGTGCATCAGGGGGGCTTCAAATGGGACATGGTGTAAATAAACCAGTCCAGCAAAATCTGCCTTCCAAAAACCACACTGTGCTCCTTTCCCTCTACGCCCTGCCGTGTGCCCGTACAGTAGTTTACAACTACATATGGGGTGTTTCTGCAAACTACAGAATCAGGGCAATAAATATTGAGTTTTGTTTGGCTGTTAACCCTTGCTTTGTTAGTGGAAAAAATAGATTAAAATGGAAAATTTGCCAAAAAATAAAAATTCTTAAATTTCATCTCCATTTGCCAATAACTCTTGTGGAACACCTAAAGGGTTAACAAAATTAGTAAAATCAGTTTTGAATACCTTGAGGAGTGTAGTTTCTTATATGGGGTCACTGTTATGGAGTTTCTACTCTAGAGTTACATCAGGGGGCCTTTAAATGGGACATGGTGTAAATAAACCAGTCCAGCAAAATCTGCCTTCCAAAAACCACACAGCGCTCCTTTCCCTCTACGCCCTACCGTGTGCCTGTACAGTAGTTTATGACCACATATGGGGTGTTTCTAAAAATCTAAAGAATCAGGGCAATAAATATTGAGTTTTGTTTGGCTGTTAACCCTTGCTTTGTTACTGGAAAAAATGAATAAAAATTTAATATTTTCCCAAAAATTTAAATTCTGAAATTTTATCTCCATTTGCCATTAACGCTTGTGGAACACCTAAAGGGTAAATGACGTTTGTAAAATCAGTTTTGAATACCTTGAGGGGTGTAGTTTCAAGAATGGGGTCATTTTTGGGTGGTTTCTATTATGTAAGCCTCACAAAGTGACTTCAGACCTAAACTGGTCCCTAAAAAGTGTTTTTTTTTTTTAAATTTCTTGAAGATTTGCTTCTAAACTTCTAAGCCTTGTAACATCCCCAAAAAATAAAATGGCATTCCAAAAAATGATCCAAACATGAAGTAGACATATGGGGAATGTAAAGTGATAACTATTTTTGGAGGTATTACTATGTATTATAGAAGTAGAGAAATTGAAACTTGAAAATTTGCATATTTTCAGAAATTTTGGGTAAATTTGGTATTTTTTTTTATAAATAAAAATGCATTTTTTTTACACCCTTTTATCCAGTGTCATGAAGTACAATATGTGACGAAAAAAATAATCTCAGAATGGCCTGGATAAGTAACAGCGTTTTAAAGTTATTCACACAAAAAGTGACACTGGTCAGATTTGCAAAAAATTTCCTGGTCTGTCACCTCCATATGGCAATATACAGTGCTTACATGGCTCTGTAGCACACCTATACAGGATTGTAACGGTACCTTTGTTCTTTTCTTTAGGCTTGCACAAGCAGGAAAAACAACGTTTAATTCATATGCAAATGAGCACTCGCAAGTGCCCAGGGGCGGCGTTCAGTGTATAGGTGCCCAGGCTGCTCTGCCTTCTTTTCACTTTACTCCTCCCCAGCCTCTTCCTTTGCCCGCCCTCCAAGTCCTTTACGTCATCGCTAGGTCTGGCCAAGATCCCACGCCTGTGCAGTGCTTCGCCGGGCCGGACCTAGCGATGACATAAAGGACTTGGAGGGCGTGAAACTTTTTTTTTTTTTTTTTCCTCCTTTTTAGTACCTCTCTTCACTTAAAAAGTCCCCTGATGAGTCCCTTAGATGGGATGAAACGTGGCATGTAGGGCAATTAATTGAGGGTCATTATAGGCAATAGGCCTTAAGCAGGGAAAGGTTTCGTATGGGGTCACCTCTATTGGGCCGGGTGCTCTGTGTCCGCTAGGCAGGGATTACTAGCCCCCTATCCCTTGGATAAGCAGGGTTCTATTTATAGGGTTTGCTAGTGTGACAACTGCTACTCGTATCACAAGCTCCAGTCACCTATATCCTTCTGTCATCACAATAAAGGATATACACCTGATGTTAAGATCATATCGCTGACACCTGGAAGGGGTAAGATCTGTCCTTTTAATACTTTGGTATTGATTACAGTCAGGTGAAATAGAAAATCATTAATATTTTAGTGTTTTTCTCACTGCATTTTCTTTTGAGCACGTTTTGGAATTTGCTTTATTTTTAATTGTAACCAGTAAAAGCTATGTTTTAATGATATACCGAGTCCACTGTGAGATGGCATCCGTGTGGCAGCCGTGGTTTTCATGGAACCATAGTCTATAATGGGCGCCATGGATCCATGAACACGGACAAAATGGAGCATGCATCCGTGCTAAAAACACTGACCCACAGACTGTGCTAAAACACCGATGTGTGAATACACACATTAAGGCTACATGCACGTGGCAGTGGTTTTTTGCAGCCTCCGATCCATTTTTTTGGTGGATCGGATGGTTTCCCATTAATTTCTATGGATCCGTTAAAAGTGCGGTGGACTCATCCATTTCTTGTCCGCGTCCGCTGTCTGTGTTTCACGTCCGCAAAAAAATATGGCATGTCCTATTCTTGTCTGCAAAAAACGGTTTGCGGACCCATAGAAGTCAATGGGCCCCGCAAAAAATGCGGATGACCAACGGAAGCCATCCGTATGTCATCCGCATCCGTTTTTTTTTTTTTGCGGATGGTTGCTGGGAAACCTGTATATATTAAATTTCAAGAATTACAGCCTTCAAAAAAAAACTAAAGACACACGGAAACACAACCTACAAAATTTGCAAACGGAACGGATATGAATCAGTGGCGTAGGGATCGCCATAGCAATGGCTATGGGGCCCTACGCCACTGGGGGCCTGTCCGGACTGCATTCTGTTTTATTAACACACAGACACTACACACAGGCAGCCAGGCAGTGGCGGAACTACCGGGGAAGCAGCTGCTTCGGGGCCCGGCGCCCCGGCAGCGTGTGAGACAGTTTATTTTCAAGTTAGTTAAATATCGATTCTTGTCTTAATGTTCAGGGCCCCTTCACAGCAGCAGCGGCTGACCAGGCCCCCTTGCTAATGTGATCTAATCTTACTGTCTCCTGATGTGTCTGGGATTCGAACCCACAACCTCCAATGTATCAGAGGCTGCATTGTATCATAAAGGCTGCATTGCAACTGATTGAAAAAATATGAGACTTCTACTGTTATAGCTGGCTAAGTGTACATCTATACACATGACAGCTGCCCCAGCACACTCAGCTCTGCTATATCTCTATATATGAGCAGCTGTCATGTGTATAGATGTACACTTAGCCAGCTATAACAGTAGAAGTCTCATATTTTTTCAGTCAGCAGCAAGGCAGCTCTTATGGTCTTGTGGCTAAGTGCTTTGCCTCTGATACAGAAGGTTGTGGGTTCGAATCCCAGCAGAAACTTTTCTGAAATACAAGCACTGACTCCATATATGGACATACAGGGCGGGACACAGGAAGAGGCTGCATCGCATCGCTGACATGGAGGTAAGTAGAAGTGTTTATTATTTTTTTTTAATACCCAACTGTTACTGCCATGGGGGGAGTGGGGGGGGGCACTTGATACTGGCACATGGGGGGAGGGGGGTTGGCACCTGATACTGGCACCTGGGGGGGGAGGGGCGGTTGGCACCTGATACTGGCACATGGGGGGGAGAGAGGCACCTGATACTGGCACATGGGGGGGGGAGGGAGAGAGGCACTATATACTGGCACTTTTTTTGTGGGGGGGAGATGGCACTATGATACTGGGACATGGGGGGGAAGAGAGAGGCACTTGATACTGG
Source organism: Bufo bufo (assembly GCF_905171765.1). Taxonomy (NCBI): domain Eukaryota; kingdom Metazoa; phylum Chordata; class Amphibia; order Anura; family Bufonidae; genus Bufo; species Bufo bufo. The sequence goes on from NC_053391.1 coordinate 310,984,579, forward strand.
CACATGGGGGGGGTTGGCACTATGATACTGGCACATGGGGAGTGGGAAGGAGAGAGGCACTTGATACTGGCACATTGGGGGGGGTGGCACTATGATACTGGGACATGTGGGGGGGAGGAGAGAGGCACTTGATACTGGCACATGATGGGGGGCATCTATGGGGACACTTACTAGCACATTATTGGGGGGCATTATGGGGGACACTAGGCCGGCAGCCTATCAGAGGCCGGACACTGAGGGGCATCTACTGGGGCACTACAGGGAGTGCAGAATTATTAGGCAAATGAGTATTTTGACCACATCATCCTCTTTATGCATGTTGTCTTACTCCAAGCTGTATAGGCTCGAAAGCCTACTACCAATTAAGCATATTAGGTGATGTGCATCTCTGTAATGAGAAGGGGTGTGGTCTAATGACATCAACACCCTATATTAGGTGTGCATAATTATTAGGCAACTTCCTTTCCTTTGGCAAAATGGGTCAAAAGAAGGACTTGACAGGCTCAGAAAAGTCAAAAATAGTGAGATATCTTGCAGAGGGATGCAGCACTCTTAAAATTGCAAAGCTTCTAAAGCGTGATCATCGAACAATCAAGCGTTTTATTCAAAATAGTCAACAGGGTCGCAAGAAGCGTGTGGAAAAACCAAGGCGCAAAATAACTGCCCATGAACTGAAAAGTCAAGATGCCACTTGCCACCAGTTTGGCCATATTTCAGAGCTGCAACATCACTGGAGTGCCCAAAAGCACAAGGTGTGCAATACTCAGAGACATGGCCAAGGTAAGAAAGGCTGAAAGACGACCACCACTGAACAAGACACACAAGCTGAAACGTCAAGACTGGGCCAAGAAATATCTCAAGACTGATTTTTCTAAGGTTTTATGGACTGATGAAATGAGATTGAGTCTGGATGGGCCAGATGGATGGGCCCGTGGCTGGATTGGTAAAGGGCAGAGAGCTCCAGTCCGACTCAGACGCCAGCAAGGTGGAGGTGGAGTACTGGTTTGGGCTGGTATCATCAAAGATGAGCTTGTGGGGCCTTTTCGGGTTGAGGATGGAGTCAAGCTCAACTCCCAGTCCTACTGCCAGTTTCTGGAAGACACCTTCTTCAAGCAGTGGTACAGGAAGAAGTCTGCATCCTTCAAGAAAAACATGATTTTCATGCAGGACAATGCTCCATCACACGCGTCCAAGTACTCCACAGCGTGGCTGGCAAGAAAGGGTATAAAAGAAGAAAATCTAATGACATGGCCTCCTTGTTCACCTGATCTGAACCCCATTGAGAACCTGTGGTCCATCATCAAATGTGAGATTTACAAGGAGGGAAAACAGTACACCTCTCTGAACAGTGTCTGGGAGGCTGTGGTTGCTGCTGCACGCAATGTTGATGGTGAACAGATCAAAACACTGACAGAATCCATGGATGGCAGGCTTTTGAGTGTCCTTGCAAAGAAAGGTGGCTATATTGGTCACTGATTTGTTTTTGTTTTGTTTTTGAATGTCAGAAATGTATATTTGTGAATGTTGAGATGTTATATTGGTTTCACTGGTAAAAATAAATAATTGAAATGGGTATATATTTGTTTTTTGTTAAGTTGCCTAATAATTATGCACAGTAATAGTCACCTGCACACACAGATATCCCCCTAAAATGGCTAAAACTAAAAACAAACTAAAAACTACTTCCAAAAATATTCAGCTTTGATATTAATGAGTTTTTTGGGTTCATTGAGAACATGGTTGTTGTTCAATAATAAAATTAATCCTCAAAAATACAACTTGCCTAATAATTCTGCACTCCCTGTATATATGGGGCATTTTATACTGGTACATTATGGGGGGCACTAGCAGGAAGGGGGGAGAGGAGCACTATGGGGGAATTTACTGGGGGCACTATATAGGGGTATTTTATACTGGGGCACTATGGGGACATTATGGGGACATTAGCTCAACTGGGGGCATTGCAAGGGGGTATTTTTTGCACTGTCACATTATAAGGAGAATTATTACTACTGGGGGGGGCATTATAGTGGGCTTTATTACTCCCCCATGGTATGACCCCCTAGTAGCAGCACCAGCCTCTCCCTGCTCTGCTATCCCTCTGCCCCTTCTCCAAATCCTTATTATGAAATCTTTCTTATTAGGATAAAGCACAACATCAGCTCCGCCGAGCCCCCGGCCAAGTGTTGAAGTGGTGTCCGAGATCCCCAAGGGTCAAGTAACTAAGTTTTCATATGAAATATGTTTGTTATACACATATAGCATCCACTGTGCCACACAATATACAGTATACCGCTACACTGTGCCAAAGGAGTGGGGTTTACACAAGAGGAGGGAGGTGCGAAGCGCGCTGGAGGGGCCCTTACAAATATTTGCTGTGGGGCCCAGTCACTTCTAGTTACGCCCGTGATATGGATGTAAAAAAAAACAGGAACACGGATCCGCTATTTGCGGACCGCAAAAAACAAGTCGTGTGCATGTAGCCCTCAAATAAATGGAAAACACTGACATGTGACTGAGGCTTTACAGACACATAGGTGCATCTGTGCTCTTAAGAAGCAGTGTAGAAGCAGTACTTCTATAAGGCTCAGGAGCTCAGATAGCTCTAACAAACCCCTATTTCCTGTGAACTATCTTATGAGTCTCTGTTACCAGGGGCAGATCTTGCCTAACAACAGGCTGTGGACTGCAAATTAGGTGGAAGTGAGACCCCTAGTGGTCATGACTTTACATCTTTTTTTCAGGTGGATTCAGGCACATTTTTAAAATTTGCTAGTTACACCATTCTCTATTAAATTAAATTAAATTGTGTGAAAGTACAGTGACTCTTTAATACTATAAAAAAAGAGTTATTCAACAAATATACATTATACTACAAGGGGCTTATGCCTCCCAATTAAAGGTGCCCATACACCTTTAATAGTTTTCGGCTGTATGCTGACCCAATTTTAGAAACCACACCCCTCACAGAATTTATCAATGGGTATAGTGAGCATTTTGACCCAGGTGTTTTGCAAAATGAATTTACAGCAGAAGGTACAAAGTGAAAATTGCAATTCTTCAATGTATTTATTAAGGGGTGGAGTGAGCATTTAGACCCCACAGGTTTTTTGCAGAAATGAATGAGCAGGGAATTGTGTAAAATGAAAATTGTAAGTTTTCCCACAGATATGGTATTTCAGTGCTCTGCTTGTAGAAAAAAATGTGTATAGCAGCACAACGAAAAAATATAAATAAAACCTTTTCTTGTGGTGGTGCCAGCCGTGTTGAGAGCCAGTCTGAAGTTCCCCCTTGGATGCGTCAAATATGAAAAACCGCAGCACTCGCTTGTCTTCAATTCTGTAGAATTTATTTCTCCAACAACAATGCGACGTTTCAACCGTAGCGGTCTTTCTCAAGCAACTGGAAAGACCGCTACGTTCGAAACGTCGCATTGTTGTTGGTGAAATAAATTCTACAGAATTGAAGACAAGTGAGTGCTGCAGTGCTCTGCTTGTGCCATCTGAGACACATAACGCGCTTTAACTTATTAGGTAGATTCTACTGGGCACTGAAATGCCATAAATGTGGACGTAAACTGCTGTCTGAGTACACTGCAGGCTTCAGAAGGGAAAGACCACCTTTTGGCTCTTGCAGCGCAGATTTTGATGGATTGGTTTATGGGCAACATGTTGATTTTGAACAGCCTTTGGGTGGTAGTGCTACAGCCATTTTCTGAGAACTATACATCTATTTAAATTTTAAAAAAAAATTTATGTGTGTTTTCAGAAATATGGTTAAAGGTGACATCATGTTAATCCACATATAACAGGATAGATACATTGGCACCTGGCCAACAAAGAATCATAGTAACACATTTACATCCTGTCGTCAAGGTCTAAATGTATGTCCGGTATGACAGCCGTCATATTAAAGGACTAGCATGAGAAAGAAATACATCCACTCTATGAGCGGTACAAAACATCAGAACTTAATCCGACAAAAAAGGGAAAGAATCATAATAATAACTGAACAAATAAAGGGGGGATAACAAGACTAACACACATGAGGAAAGGTAGGTCACATAAGGTAAGAGAGAACAATAATAGGACGAATTAGATAACAGTAGAAAAAATAACCCCTTCAAGCCAGCAAGGATTGATATTCCAAGGAGTCTTGGAAGACAAACCAAGGAGTCCACGTAGTAATAAAAGTTTTAGGATTGTTCTTCAAAAACGCTGTTAGCTCCTCCATTCTCCGGATCTCTTCCACTTTCTGTACCCAAAGCCGGGTGGATGGTGGAACAGGAGATTTCCATTTCGCTGGGATGCAGGACCTAGCCGCAATGACCAAATGGTGCAAGCAGGACCGACGGAGTAAGCTCAGGGGTACGTCTGAAAGAAATAATAAGAAAAAATTGTTGCCATCGTCTTATGGATTGATTCCCAGAAACGTTTGATTTTGTCACATTGACAGAAAATATGAAGCAACGAGCCTTGAGATGTTTCACAACGCCAGCATAAAGGGGATGTTGTCGGAAACATTTTCTGGAGACGGGTCGGAACATAATATGATCTTGATAGTATTTTATAGCTGGCTTCTTGGTACTTACTGGCAATGGAGGATTTATGAGCCAATTGAAACAGTTTGGACCATTGCTCGGAGGAGATATAAACTTGCAGATCTTGAGTCCACTTGTCAGTGTAGGGAGGGCGGATATCCGCTTCAGGATAGGTCATCAATATCAGATCGCCGGGGGTGCTGGGTGTCGGACCCTCGCTGATCTGATATTGATGACCTATCCTGAGGATAGATTGAAGAGAAGGCCATGCACAATACCACCGCAGCCTTCCCTTCATTGTTTATCTGCTCGCCGTCCAAATTGCAATGGTGAACAGGTGTAATGACAATAAACTGTCCCATTCACTGTACTTCCACACAATTTAATTTAATTTAATAGAGAATGGTGTACCTTGCAAATTTCTAAATCACTTCATTTAAAAAATGTGATTCTAATCTCCATCTAATTTGCAGTTCACTGCCTGTCGTTAGGCAAGATCCATCACTGGTAAAAGAGACTCAGAAGACAGTTCACAGTGCTGTCCCATTGAAGTGAATGGGACGGATTCTACAAAACATCAGAACTTAATCTGACAAAAAAGGGAAAGAATCATAATAACTGCACAAATAAAGGGGGGATAACAAGACTAACACACATGAGGAAAGGTAGGTCACATAAGGTAAGAGAGAACAATAATAGGACGAATTAGATAACAGTAGAAAAAATAACCCCTTTAAGCCAGCAAGGATTGATATTCCAAGGAGTCTTGGAAGACAAACCAAGGAGTCCACGTAGTAATAAAAGCTTTATGATTGTTCTTCAAAAACGCCGTTAGCTCCTCCATTCTCCGGATCTCTTCCACTTTCTGTACCCAAAGCTGGGTGGATGGTGGAACAGGAGATTTCCATTTCGCTGGGATGCAGGACCTAGCCGCAATGACCAAATGGTGCAAGCAGGACCGACGGAGTAAGCTCAGGGGTACGTCTGAAAGAAATAATAAGAAGAAATTGTTGCCATCGTCTTATGGATTGATTCCCAGAAACGTTTGATTTTGTCACATTGACAGAAAATATGAAGCAACGAGCCTTGAGATGTTTCACAACGCCAGCATAAAGGGGATGTTGTCGGAAACATTTTCTGGAGACGGGTCGGAACATAATATGATCTTGATAGTATTTTATAGCTGGCTTCTTGGTACTTACTGGCAATGGAGGATTTATGAGCCAATTGAAACAGTTTGGACCATTGCTCGGAGGAGATATAAACTTGCAGATCTTGAGTCCACTTGTCAGTGTAGGGAGGGCGGATATCCGCTTCAGGATAGGTCATCAATATCAGATCGCCGGGGGTGCTGGGCGTCCGACCCTCGCTGATCTGATATTGATGACCTATCCTGAGGATAGGTTGAAGAGAAGGCCATGCACAATACCACCGCAGCCTTCCCTTCATTGTTTATCTGCTCGCCGTCCAAATTGCAATGGTGAACAGGTGTAATGACAATAAACTGTCCCATTCACTGTACTTCCAAACAATTTAATTTAATTTAATAGAGAATGGTGTACCTTGCAAATTTCTAAATCACTTCATTTAAAAAATGTGATTCTAATCTCCATCTAATTTGCAGTTCACTGCCTGTCGTTAGGCAAGATCCGTCACTGGTAAAAGAGACTCAGAAGACAGTTCACAGTGCTGTCCCATTGAAGTGAATGGGACGGATTCTACAAAACATCAGAACTTAATCTGACAAAAAAGGGAAAGAATCCTAATAACTGCACAAATAAAGGGGGGATAACAAGACTAACACACATGAGGAAAGGTAGGTCACATAAGGTAAGAGAGAACAATAATAGGACGAATTAGATAACAGTAGAAAAAATAACCCCTTTAAGCCAGCAAGGATTGATATTCCAAGGAGTCTTGGAAGACAAACCAAGGAGTCCACGTAGTAATAAAAGCTTTATGATTGTTCTTCAAAAACGCCGTTAGCTCCTCCATTCTCCGGATCTCTTCCACTTTCTGTACCCAAAGCTGGGTGGATGGTGGAACAGGAGATTTCCATTTCGCTGGGATGCAGGACCTAGCCGCAATGACCAAATGGCGCAAGCAGGACCGACTGAGTAAGCTCAGGGGTAAGTCTGAAAGAAATAATAAGAAAAAATAGTTGCCATCGTCTTATGGATTGATTCCCATAAACGTTTGATTTTGTCACATTGACAGAAAATATGAAGCAACGAGCCTTGAGATGTTTCACAACGCCAGCATAAAGGGGATGTTGTCGGAAACATTTTCTGGAGACGGGTCAGAACATAATACCATCTTGATAGTATTTTATAGCTGGCTTCTTAGTACTTACTGGCAATGGAGGATTTATGAGCCAATTGAAACAATTTGGACCATTGCTCGGAGGAGATATAAACTTGCAGATCTTGAGTCCACTTGTCAGTGTAGGCAGGGCGGAAATCCGCTTCGGGTAATACTAGCGCTTTATAAAGTTCTAAAAGAGAATGGCGGAAATGGCGTAAGAGCTCTATCAAAACCCGGGGATGAGGGGATAGAGGAAAGGAAGTGATGTAGTTGCCTAGATCTCCATGGTCCGAGGGCACAGGGGTCAGACAGTCCCGACAATTCAGCATATGTGAACCACCGTCCAGAGGTTCTAAAGAAAGGTGTACGACATCTACCACTCGATCGCCATTGTACAAATGGGCCCCCCGAACAACCTGCCGGGAAGTCTGGGTGTCCCAGGATAGGAAACATTGGGGATGGTGTTGGAGAGATCATGGGGACATGTTGGTACTTGTGGAATTGAATAAAAGTTGGCCCAATGATAGGGTGAATAGATATTGTAGAGGGGGTTTTCCTATCGGTCCATGGTAAGTGAGCCAGAGGGGAACTATACATTTATTTTTCTCTCAATGGAGCTGTGTAAGAGCTTATTTTTTGCAGGATAAGTTGCCATCATCATAGGTTCTATTTTAAGGTGAATACTACTTTTTGATCATTTTTTTATTTTGCTTTTGGGGAAGCAGGATGAAAGCATTTTTGGAAAAAAAAAATCTTGTTTTTGCATTGCCATTTTCAGAAAGCCATATATTTTTTTATTTTTTTGGCAATAGTCTTGTGTGAAGGCTTGTTTTTTGCGGGATAAGGTGACATTTTCATTGGTACCATTTTAGGGACGTTTTGATCACTTGATATCAGGGCTGGGATAAGGTATTTTGGTACCTGAGACAGGAGGGGCAAATGGCATCCCCCATTCCCAAGTACACATGTAAATTCAATGTAAACAATAGACAATAAAAGGTAGCGTTAACCAAATAACGTGTTGCGTAACTTCAAAGTGCATAACACTATAAACATACAATACAATTAAAATTGTACAAAGGTGCCAATAGTGTGCAAAGATAACACCACTATAATGTACAGTGCAATGGTTCTAGCTTTCATGGATGCAAATTCATCAATATCATTGAAGTCTATTTCTTTTGCTGTTGCATATTCAATAGACAAAATACTAAGGTTTGAAACTCTTAGTGGAATGTAAATCGTTTTTTATAAGTTTTAGCTTGCTAAAACTTCATTCACGTGATGCAACGGTCACAGGAAGCATTAAAAATAGGCGCAATGCAGTTTCTATATTTGGATAGCAGGACTGAAGGGAATACTCCTGAATCATTTGGAACAGTCCAACTGGTTTTGCAGAATTTACATCTGGCAGTATAGCAGCTGCTTGAAATCTGAAGCTTTCAATTTCTGCACAGGATTCAGTAAATCACTTTGTTATTTCAGTGCAAGATCCTTTGAAGCTTTCTGCAAAGTAGAGATCTCAATATCAATCAGTGCTAGGCAAGAAAGAAATGCAAATCTTCAGCATTTTCCTTTAGTGTTTCTGACTTCCATGTTAAAGGAGTTTTGCAAACTATTTTTTATTGATGACCTTCCCTCAGGATAGGTCATCAATATCAGATCGGCGGGGGTGCTGGGCAGGGGCGGACTGGGAACTTTAAGTGGCCCTGGAAAAAATAAAATAAAAGTGGCCCCAAGTTGTAGGTGGGTCCAGAGACAGGAGGCGGGGCATTACAAGTAGGTGGGACCAACAGAAGTAGGTGGGGCCAGCAATAGCATAGTGCAGCACAAAATACCTCCCTAGTAAAACCAAATATCACAGTGCAGCACAAAATACTGCCCTTTCCCCATACTGAGGGCAGTGATACGGCTGAATTCAGGAAAGCGCCCGGAGCTGCTGGCCAAGTGCATAAGTACCTGAAGCTCCTAGCATTAAGTAATGCTGAGAGCATCAGATCATTATGTACCTAGACCAGGGATGGGCAAACTGCGGCCCTCCAGCTGTTGCAAAACTACAAATCCTATCATGCCCTGCTGTAGGCTAATAGCTGTAGGCAGACTGGGCATGATGGGATTTGTAGTTTTACAACAGCTGGAGGGCCGCAGTTTGCCCATCTCTGACCTAGACAGAGGCCATAAGGAGAGTTTGGGGTGCCCCCTGGGCATCTCTCTCCCCACAGTGAGTATTGACTTATTTCATACCATGAGGAGCCCTTCATAAAAAATAAAACTTAAAGAAATAGCCCCTTAAAAGTGATGGCATATTGCTAGGATATGCCATGGCCTTATCACTGGTGGAGGTCTGACCTCTATGGGTACGTTCACATGAGGAATTTTGAAAATCTGCCTCCAAAAATTGCAGAATCCATGCTCATTTTAAAAGTGGGCTTTTTAAGGCGTGTTTTTATTACACTTTTTGGAGATGCATTTTCTAAATTGTGGTTTTGCCAAAAAGCATGCAAAGAAAAATGAGCGGATAGGAGATTCAGTACGCATTCTGTACCAATATAGGGCACGCGGTTTCTTTTTTCCAGTGCGATACCAACCACCCCGGAAAAAAAAAAAAAAAGGGCTGCTTCCTATTGAAGTGAATGAAAGGCTGCTTGAAGTCTTCTTTTGGTGCCTATTCTGAGGTGGAAAACGAAATGAAATAGACAAGGCGTAAGGTGTAATATACAGAAAGAACCAGACAAACACTTTCTGCATCAGTATTGTAAATGTAATAATGCAAATCTATCCCTTAGAGGGACATTTCAGGAGGAAAGAGGGACTTGGGTCAAAAATAGGGACTGTCTGTCCAAAAGAGGGCCACCAGGGAGGTCTGTTACATAGAAGGGCAGCAGTATTACTATGGCCACCTTATCCATGCTTTGACAATGTACCCAGCGTGTGAGGCTGCCACCTGTGACCTTCCTCCTGCACACTGCCCTCTCTGCCAGGAGGTGCCTGGCTTTCAGCACACAACACCTCTCATCCCCCATAACGGAGCGGCTATTAACTATTCACATACCACTGCCCCGTCACACAGCATGCACATTCACCTCTCGCCGGCTTGATGACACGACTGATCCAGGAAGTGAAAACCAAAAGCAGCGGCTTCACATTGGTGAGGTGCACCGGTGATGTCTTCCGGCGGAAACGATCCTCACGACTTTCAGTTCCGCCTCACAATCCACCCGGCTGAACGATAACCCTTTCCTACGTTAGAGACTGCGCAGCCATAGGACGAGGCTAGAAATAATTATGTGGCCGTAAGTGCAGGCACATCTTAAAGCGGCCCCAGGGCCGGCGGCCTGCCGGGAAATTTCCCGGTAGGCCAGTCCGGCCCTGGTGCTGGGTGTCGGACCCTCGCTGATCTGATATTGATGACCTATCCTGAGGATAGGTTGAAGAGAAGGCCATGCACCATACCACTGCAGCCTTCCCTTCATTGTTTATCTGCTCGCTGTCCAAATTGCAAGTGTGAACAGGTGCAATGACAATAAACTGTCCCATTCACTGTACTTCCACACAATTTCATTTAATTTAATAGAGAATGGTGTACCTAGCAAATTTCTAAATCACTTCATTTAAAAAATGTGATTCTAATCTCCACCTAATTTGTCGTTAGGCAAAATCAGTCCCTGGTAAAAGAGACTTAGAAAACAGTTCACTCTTTTCTATTTTGGACAAGGGAGTCTGTAAAAGAGAGAGTAAAGCTATTTCTGGTAGATATGAAAGTCTGTCCTCCGATAAATGCAAGATCTTCCTAATCTTAAGGAATATATCATTCTAGAAATTAGTTATCTTAGGACATGACCACCAGATATGGAGGAAATCTCCCATTTGTGTATTGCATCTCCAGCAGTTATTGGAGGTAAGGGCATATACACTGCTCAAAAAAATAAAGGGAACACAAAAATAACACATCCTAGATCTGATTTAATTAAATATTCTTCTGAAATACTTTGTTCTTTACATAGTTGAATGTGCTGACAACAAAATCACACAAAAATAAAAAAATGGAAATCTAATTTTTTATCCCATGGAGGTCTGGATTTGGAGTCACACTCAAAATTAAAGTGGAAAAACACACTACAGGGTGATCCAACTTTGATGTAATGTCCTTAAAACAAGTCAAAATGAGGCTCAGTAGTGTGTGTGGCCTCCACGTGCCTGTATGACCTCCCTACAACGCCTGTGCATGCTCCTGATGAGGTGGCGGACGATCTCCTGAGGGATCTCCTCCCAGACCTGGACTAAAGCATCTGCCAACTCCTGGACAGTCTGTGGTGCAACGTGACGTTGGTGGATAGGGCGAGACATGATGTCCCAGATGTGCTCAATTGGATTCAGGTCTGGGGAATGGGTGGGCTAGTCCATAGCATCAATGCCTTCGTCTTGCAGGAACTGCTGACACACTCCAGCCACATGAGGTCTAGCATTGTCTTGCATTAGGAGGAACCCAGGGCCAACCGCACCAGCATATGGTCTCACAAGGGGTCTGAGGATCTCATCTTGGTACCTAATGGCAGTCAGGCTACCTCTGGCGAGCACATGAAGGGCTGTGCGGCCCTCCAAAGAAATGCCACCCCACACCATTACTGACCCAATGCCAAACCGGTCATGCTGGAGGATGTTGCAGGCAGCAGAACGTTCTCCACGGCGTCTACAGACTCTGTCACATCTGTCACATGTGCTCAGTGTGAACCTGCTTTCATCTGTGAAGAGCACAGGGCGCCAGTGGCGAACTTGCCAATCTTGGTGTTCTCTGGCAAATGCCAAATGTCCTGCACGGTGTTGGGCTGTAAGCACAACCCCCACCTGTGGACGTCGGACCCTCATATCACCCTCATGGAGTCTGTTTCTGACCGTATGAGCAGACACATGCACATTTGTGGCCTGCTGGAGGTCATTTTGCAGGGCTCTGGCAGTGCTCCTCCTGTTCCTCCTTGCACAAAGGCGGAGGTAGCGGTCCTGCTGCTGGGTTGTTGCCCTCCTACGGCCTCCTCCACGTCTCCTGATGTACTGGCCTGTCTCCTGGTAGCGCCTCCATGCTCTGGACACTACGCTGACAGACACAGCAAACCTTCTTGCCACAGCTCGCATTGATGTGCCATCCTGGATAAGCTGCACTACCTGAGCCACTTGTGTGGGTTGTAGACTCCGTCTCATGCTACCACTAGAGTGAAAGCACCGCCAGCATTCAAAAGAGACCAAAACATCAGCCAGGAAGCATAGGAACTGAGAAGTGGTCTGTGGTTACCACCTGCAGAACCACTCCTTTATTGGGGGTGTCTTGCTAATTGCCTATAATTTCCACCTGTTGTCTATCCCATTTGCACAACAGCATGTGAAATTGATTGTCACTCAGTGTTGCTTCCTAAGGGGACAGTTTGATTTCACAGAAGTGTGATTGACTTTGAGTTACATTGTGTTGTTTAAGTGTTCCCTTTATTTTTTTGAGCAGTGTATTTTGCTCAATTTATGAGGTGTCATGTACCATCTAGTTAGTATTTTATATGCATTTTCTTGTATTGTAATGCATCTTGATATCTGTTTTGGAGCAGATAACAATATGCTGACTTCGGCGTCAGAGAATGTCCTTTTTAGATCACTTTCCCATTCTCTGATGTAGTATAAAGCATTAGGTTTGTCTATCAGACTGAGGTGGAACTCAGAAACCACTCCAAATTTGAGAAAATATGGGGACCTTGGAAGTCAGAGACATAGATTTAGATGCTCATACTTACGACTATAAGCATAGATCAACAATTAACACATACACCAATTTGCGACAAATAACACTGGAAAGGTCTGGCCTGCCTGAATTTGGAGTCTCGCTGAAAGATACTGGATTTGCAAGAAATATGATCCAGAGCGGTTTTTATAACTGCTTGAGAACTTAAATTTGATTGTCTAGAGGAACTATTGTTTGTTCCCCCCCCCCACCTGACCCTTCCCCCCTCTTTCCATCAGTTTTACATAACCTTCCGTTATTCCCTCTTCCTTAACCTAACCTCATCCTCCTTATCATACTTAATAGTGACTTTTATTGCATCATGGTCTAGAACTATGTTGGATTCTCTCATCTCGACACAGTAAACTTTAGGGATATCTACGCAGTATCGGTTATCCTAATCATTCAAGTTTATATAAAAAATCCCTTATACTAATGTAAACTGTCTTACGGTATAATGTTCAAATGATATCACAATACGGTGAATGTATACTCTTATACTAAGTGTCACTGTAGAACATTTTATACTATGTGGATGTTAATTTTCTTGAAAAAATAAAAAGAATTTTGAAAGAAAGAAAGAAAACAGTTCACATTTCCGTCCCATTGAAGTGAATAGGACGGATTCTTCTAATTAGACCTGCTCACTGTTGTGAAGTCGACAGCAAGCAGGTAAGCAATAAAGGGAAGGCCTTCTCTTCAAGTAGGTGATCAACGGGGGTGCCAGGTGTCGGACCACCGCCAATCTGATATTGACGACCTATCCTGAGGATAGGTCATCATTAATAATATCTCAGAAAACCCTTTCAAGTTAGAGATGAGTACATAAAAAACCTTCACAAATATACATGTATAAGAGACATAAGAAACTGAAACCCTTCAGGGTTGCTTTAATAAATTTTCTCCCAACATGATGTGGAGCTACAGAAAAAAGTGAACAGTCTTTGAACTGTTCTTAAAAATGTCTGCATCTCTGGACTGACAGATGCTGCATGTACACCTACTGGGTTAAAGGGGTTTTCTGAGATTTTCATACTGATTAGTGAAGGTTATACTCCCAGGATCCCCGTCGATCAACTGTTTGAGAAGGCACCAGTGCTCCCAGTAGCACTGCGGCCTTCTCTCAGCTTTTCCTAGGCCTGAGGATAGGTCATCAGTATAAAAATCTCAGTAAACTCTTTTAAGTCTATGTGCAGCACATGGTAAAAAGCGTGCAAGTTCAATTTCTTGCAAAAGTCTTGTCCGCACTCCATTATATCTTCTGGCCATGTTAGCAGCATTGTCGTACCCCTGGCTCCTGGCATCTTTGACATCAATGCCATCACCAGAAAGTTTTTCTGCAATTTCAGAAGTCAGACCACTTTCAGTTTTTTTCTTTAGTGTGGATGAAATCAATAAAGCTTTCTTCTATGCGTACCTTTCCATCCACAACTGAAATATGACGTATGATTTCACACATTTGCTTATGAGGTATTAATTGTGCAGTCAAATAAGAGCGAAAAATACTTTTTCTTTTTTTATCTTGCAGATAACTTCTGAATGAACTTTTATTCCTAGAATGTGAATTAACTCATTCAGAATTTTATTGGCTAAATAATTGACACTTTCTTTGATGGGTGTTATTTATTTTCCCTTCAAGACAGTGTTATGCTTACTTATGACCTCTATAATGTCAAGAAAGTTGCCTGCTTGACGAGTGCTAATGACATCTGTAGATCCCGTAAGTGCAAGATTGTTTTTGGCACAATACACAAAGCATTATAGCTTGTAGAATATACTATAAAACAGTCTGCCACTTTTCCTTTTCTGAAATTATAATTTTCTCTAATAAAGTCAATAGAATGTCCTTTCTTATTTCTTTTCCAAGAACAGTAATTAATTGATGGTCTGGAGAATTTTATGGGTTGGAATGCTTGGACTTAAATTTTTCCAATCCAAAAAAACTTTTTTGGGAGTTTGTTATGGCTGTATTTTGTTTTGGTGAAATCATCCATGTGTGCTCAACCTTCTTGCCATTAGCCACTTGTTTGACTAACCAATGAGGGTTAAATTTCTCATGAGATTGAGATCTCCCATAATCCATATCTTTGCCCTGGTCAGGTCCTTTCTCTATAAGGTAATGTCTTATATTGTCAGTAATCTCTGGCCATGATGGTGTGTCATTTAAATTAATTTTACCAACACCTTCAACAAACCTCTCTTGTGACAGTATTTCCATGGCAGCTATATTACTCGTCGAAGGCTCAGCATCCTCTGGGAAACACTCCTCGGTGACACTTATTTCTGTATCAGACAACCTGTACATGAGGTTTTCTTGAACATCACTGACAGACATTAAACCCTCACTGTCTATCTTGCACATCTCTACACTGCTGGGGCTCTCGTCCTGTTCCACAACTTGTTTTTGTGCTAGAAGGTTTATCAGTCTCCAAAGCTTGGGATGGTTGTAGCCATTTCTGCCACTGTTAAGAAAGCTTACTTGCTTATTCTTGTAGCTTTCAACTTTTTTAAAATTCTGCTCCTGAAGGCTTTTTGGAAGATATTTAAGTTATGAATGGATATTAGTATGAAGAAATTATGTCATAAAATATTATGTACATCTTCCCCATAATTTTTGTTTCCAATTTGGACTCTCTTGATCAGTTTCACCATATAAATAAATCACTCTAGTTTCTTTATATCCTGTTGCTGTTGTGTAATTAGCTAATTGATTATACACTCACCTAAAGAATTATTAGGAACACCTGTCCTATTTCTTATTAATGCAATTATCTAGTCAACCAATCACATGGCAGTTGCTTCAATGCATTTAGGGGTGTGGTCCTGGTCAAGACAATCTCCTGAACTCCAAACTGAATGTCAGAATGGGAAAGAAAGGTGATTTAAGCAATTTTGAGCGTGGCATGGTTGTTGGTGCCAGACGGGCCGGTCTGAGTATTTCACAATCTGCTCAGTTACTGGGATTTTCACGCACAACCATTTCTAGGGTTTACAAAGAATGGTGTGAAAAGGGAAAATCATCCAGTATGCGGCAGTCCTGTGGGCAAAAATGCCTTGTGGATGCTAGAGGTCAGAGGAGAATTGGCCGACTGATTCAAGCTGATAGAAGAGCAACGTTGACTGAAATAACCACTCGTTACAACCGAGGTATGCAGCAAAGCATTTGTGAAGCCACAACACGCACAACCTTGAGGCGGATGGGCTACAACAGCAGAAGACCCCACCGGGTACCACTCATCTCCACTACAAATAGGAAAAAGAGGCTACAATTTGCACGAGCTCACCAAAATTGGACTGTTGAAGACTGGAAAAATGTTGCCTGGTCTGATGAGTCTCGATTTCTGTTGAGACATTCAAATGGTAGAGTCCGAATTTGGCGTAAACAGAATGAGAACATGTATCCATCCTCTGATGGCTACTTCCAGCAGGATAATGCACCATGTCACAAAGCTCAAATCATTTCAAATTGGTTTCTTGAACATGACAATGAGTTCACTGTACTAAAATGGCCCCCACAGTCATCAGATCTCAACCCAATAGAGCATCTTTGGGATGTGGTGGAACGGGAGCTTCGTGCCCTGGATGTGCATCCCTCAAATCTCCATCAACTGCAAGATGCTATCCTATCAATATGGGCCAACATTTCTAAAGAATCAGCACCTTGTTGAATCAATGCCATGTAGAATTAAGGCAGTTCTAAAGGCAAAAGGGGGTCCAACACCATATTAGTATGGTGTTCCTAATAATTCTTTAGGTGAGTGTATTTAAATCTGTTTTGGAAATCTGATGTGTGTATATAATTGGCCAATCACAATAAATGGAGCATTACAGGGGCGTAACTAGAAGTGACTGGGCCCCACAGCAAATATTTTTAAGGGCCCCCCCCCAGTGCGCTTCGCACCTCCCTCCTCCTGTGTAAACCCCACTCCTTTGGCACAGTCTAGCGGTATACTGTATATTGTGGGGCACAGTGTAGCGGTATACTGTATATTGTGGGGCACAGTGGATGCTATACAGGGAGTGCAGAATTATTAGGCAAGTTGTATTTTTGAGGATTAATTTTATTATTGAACAACAACCATGTTCTCAATGAACCCAAAAAACTCATTAATATCAAAGCTGAATATTTTTGGAAGTAGTTTTTAGTTTGTTTTTAGTTTTAGCTATTTTAGGGGGATATCTGTGTGTGCAGGTGACTATTACTGTGCATAATTATTAGGCAACCTAACAAAAAACAAATATATACCCATTTCAATTATTTATTTTTACCAGTGAAACCAATATAACATCTCAACATTCACAAATATACATTTCTGACATTCAAAAACAAAACAAAAACTAATCAGTGACCAATATAGCCACCTTTCTTTGCAAGGACACTCAAAAGCCTGCCATCCATGGATTCTGTCAGTGTTTTGATCTGTTCACCATCAACATTGCGTGCAGCAGCAACCACAGCCTCCCAGACACTGTTCAGAGAGGTGTACTGTTTTCCCTCCTTGTAATTCTCACATTTGATGATGGACCACAGGTTCTCAATGGGGTTCAGATCAGGTGAACAAGGAGGCCATGTCATTAGATTTTCTTCTTTTATACCCTTTCTTGCCAGCCACGCTGTGGAGTACTTGGACACGTGTGATGGAGCATTGTCCTGCATGAAAATCATGTTTTTCTTGAAGGATGCAGACTTCTTCCTGTACCACTGCTTGAAGAAGGTGTCTTCCAGAAACTGGCAGTAGGACTGGGAGTTGAGCTTGACTCCATCCTCAACCCGAAAAGGCCCCACAAGCTCATCTTTGATGATACCAGCCCAAACCAGTACTCCACCTCCACCTTGCTGGCGTCTGAGTCGGACTGGAGCTCTCTGCCCTTTACCAATCCAGCCACGGGCCCATCCATCTGGCCCATCAAGACTCACTGTCATTTTATCAGTCCATAAAACCTTAGAAAAATCAGTCTTGAGATATTTCTTGGCCCAGTCTTGACGTTTCAGCTTATGTGTCTTGTTCAGTGGTGGTCGTCTTTCAGCCTTTCTTACCTTGGCCATGTCTCTGAGTATTGCCACCTTGTGCTTTTGGGCACTCCAGTGATGTTGCAGCTCTGAAATATGGCCAAACTGGTGGCAAGTGGCATCTTGGTAGCTGCACGCTTGACTTTTCTCAGTTCATGGGCAGTTATTTTGCGCCTTGGTTTTTCCACACGCTTCTTGCGACCCTGTTGACTATTTTGAATGAAACGCTTGATTGTTCGATGATCACGCTTCAGAAGCTTTGCCATTTTAAGAGTGCTGCATCCCTCTGCAAGATATCTCACTATTTTTGACTTTTCTGAGCCTGTCAAGTCCTTCTTTTGACCAATTTTGCCAAAGGAAAGTTGCCTAATAATTATGCACACCTGATATAGGGTGTTGATGTCATTAGACCACACCCCTTCTCATTACAGAGATGCACATCACCTAATATGCTTAATTGGTAGTAGGCTTTCGAGCCTATACAGCTTGGAGTAAGACAACATGCATAAAGAGGATGATGTGGTCAAAATACTCATTTGCCTAATAATTCTGCACACAGTGTATGTGTATAACATAAACATATTTCACATGAAAACTTACAGTTACTTGACCCTTGGGGATCTCGGACGCCACTTCAACACTTTGGCCGGGGGCTCGGCGGAGCTGATGTTGTGATTTATCCTAATGAGAAAGATTTCATAATAAGGATTTGGAGAAGGGGCAGTGGGGTCGCAGAGCAGGGAGAGGCTGGTGCTGCTACTAGGGGGTCATACCATGGGGGAGTAATAAAGCCCACCATAATGCCCCCCCCCCAGTAGTAATAATTCTCCTTATAATGTGACAGTGCAAAAATACCCCCTTGTAATGCCCCCAGTTGAGCTAATGTCCCCATAGTGCCCCCATAATGTCCCAGTATAAAATACCCCTATATAGTGCCCCCAGTAAATGCCTCCATAGTGCTCCTCTCCCCCCTTCCTGCTAGTGCCCCCCATAATGTACCAGTATAAAATGCCCCATATATAGTGCCCCAGTAGATGCCCCTCAGTGACCGGCCTCTGATAGGCTGCCGGCCTAGTGTCCCCCATAATGCCCCCCCCATCATGTGCCAGTATCAAGTGCCTCTCTCTTCCCCCCCCCCCACATGTCCCAGTATCATAGTGCCACCCCCCCCCCCCCCACACAAAAAAAGTGGCAGTATCAAGTGCCTCTCCCCCCCCCCTCATTTGCCAGTATCAGGTGCCAACCCCCCCTCCCCCCCAGGTGCCAGTATCAGGTGTCAACCCCTCTCCCCCCCATGTGCCAGTATCAGGTGCCTCTCCCCCCCATGTGCCAGTATCAGGTGCCTCCCCCCCCCCATGTGCCAGTATCAGGTGCCAACCCCCCCTCCCCCCAGGTGCCAGTATCAGGTGCCAACCCCCCCTCCCCCCCAGGTCCCAGTATCAGGTGCCAACCCCTCTCCCCCCCCCCATGTGCCAGTATCAGGTGCCTCTCCCCCCCAGGTGCCAGTATCAGGTGCCTCCCCCCCCAATGTGCCAGTATCAGGTGCCAACCCCCCCTCCAGGTGCCAGTATCAGGTGCCAACCCCTCTCCCCCCCATGTGCCAGTATCAGGTGCCTCTCTCCCCCCCCCCAGGTGCCAGTATCAGGTGCCTCCCCCATGTGCCAGTATCAGGTGCCTCTCCCCCCCCATGTGCCAGTATCAGGTGCCAACCCCCCCCTCCCCCCCCAAGTGCCAGTATCAGGTGCCACCCCCCCCCCTCCCCCCCAGGTGCCAGTATCAGGTGCCAACCCCTCTCCCCCCCATGTGCCAGTATCAGGTGCCTCGCCCCCCCCCCATGTGCCAGTATCAAGTGCCCTCCGCTCCCCCCATGGCAGTAACAGTCGGGTATTAAAATAAAAATAAACACTTCTACTTACCTCCATGTCAGCGATGCGATGCAGCCTCTTCCTGTGTCCCGCCCTGTATGTCCATATATGGAGTCAGTGCTTGTATTTCAGAAAAGGTTTCTGCTGGGATTTGAACCCACGACCTTCTGTGTCAGAGGCAAAGCATCTAACCACAAGACCATACGAGATGCCTTGCTTTTGATTGAAAAAAAATGAGACTTCAACTGTTATAGCTGGCTAAGTGTACATCTATACACATGACAGCTGCTCATTTATAGAGATATAGCAGAGCTGAGTGTGCTGGGACAGCTGTCATATAGAGATATAGCAGTGCTGGGTGTGTTGGGGCAGCTGTCATGTGTATAGATGTACACTTAGCCAGCTATAACAGTAGAAGTCTCATTTTTTTTCAATCAGTTGTAATGCAGCCTTTATGGTTGTGAGGGTAAATGCTTTGCCTCTGATACACTCAGACTTTGGAGGTTGTGGGTTCGAATCCCAGACACATCAGAAGACTTTAGGAGACAGTAAGATTAGATCACATTAGCGAGGGGGCCTGGTCAACTGCTGTGAAGGGGCCCTGAACAGTAAGATATTTAACGAACTTCGGGCCCCGAAGCAGCTGCTTCCCCTGCTTCCCCGGTAGTTACGCCACTGGAGCATTATGTAAACACCATCTGAAAAACAACTTCATTATAAAGTTTTATTGTCATATTATGACACCTGTAACGTGAACCCTTAGTGACTACCCTTACTGACCAAGTGATTTTTATAATTTTTTCATCATTACCTTCCAAGAGCTATAACTTTTTTTTATTTTTCCATCTATGTAGCTGTATGGGGGCTTGTTTTTTGCAGGTCAAGTGGTAGTTTTTAATGGGGTACACAAACTGTTCGGGGGGAGGAGGAATAGGGGGAAAAAAGCAATACTGCTACTGCGTTTTTACTTATAAATTTTGCAGTGTTCATTATTTGGAATAAATAACATAAGTTTATTCTCTGTGTCAGCACCATTAAAGCAATACCAAATACATATAGTTTTTATTTTTTAAGTTTTACTACTTTTGCGCAATAAAAGCTCTTTAAAAAAACTAAAAAAAAACTAAAACAAACATGTTTTTGCATTGCTGCATCCCAAGACCCAGAACTTATTTTTCTTTTCTACAGAGCTGTGTGTTGGCTTAATTTTTGCAGGATGACTTGTAGTTTTCATTAGTATCATTTAGGGGTACATAACACTTTTTGATCGCTTTTTATTAATTTTTTTTGTGGCGACCAAGCAAAAAGCAGCAATTCTAGCATTTGTTTATGGCATTCACCACAAGGGATAATTTATGTGATATTTGCATAGTGCAGGTTGTTGCGGATGTGGCAAATACCAAACATGTGGGGATATTTTAATTTAGCATTTTTTTTATGGAAAAAAGCTGAATTTTTTATTTTATTTTTAAACAATTTAATAGTTCCACAAGAGGACTATAATAGTCTATCTATTGATCACTTCTAAAATACATGGCTAAAGTCCTATAGTGCAATGCATTTTAATTTCAGAGAGGCACACTAGGCCCTGATCTGCCATCGACACCCCCCGATTTAATTTGCGGGGTGCTGATGTGATACAGGGGTTAAACAGCCTGGATCGGTGTTCCTGCCGGCCGGGGCTGTTAGAGCAGGAGCACAGATCTCATATGAGAGCCAAGCCCCCGCTCTCCACTGCACGGGAGAACTGTGAGGTGCTTACACTTACACGATGAAAAGCACTTGACTGCTGTCTTACATTTAGAAGCTAGGAAGCTGTCTTAAATTTAGAAGCGGCAGTGGATCCGCTGAAGTTATGTAGAGGCCGGCGCTTCTATATAACTTCGGCGGATCCACCGCCAGTGCAGGGCCTTATTAAGACCACCGTCTAAAATGCCAGTCTTAATAAATGTGCCCCTTAATACTTCTAAACAAAGAATTCTATCACGGTTAGCTCTTTCAACCTTTGACAATCCACAGATCACTGAAAACAGACCTTTACCAATCTGTTTAATTTAAGCTCTCCTTATGCTGATTACTGCTGGATACTCGCCACAAGGACACCGTGCCGTCCTTACTTCCGTCACTGGAGCGTGATCGAAAGATGCACGAGTACGAGTACAAGCACAACGCTGGTAGACAAGCTACTGAGGCGGAGGAGGAAGTCGCCAACACAGCTGGGGCACCGCAAGCACCTCAGAAGGGAGGGTTAGCATGGCCGAAATGTGGAAAGCTTTGTCAGCAATTGTTATATACTAGCGCATTTTGTGCATTTTCTTTGCTACTTCCCAATGTTTTGGGGCCTCTACAAACCAAAAAAAAACAAAAAGCAAAAATTCTAGAAAAAATTAAACTAAATTTAAAAAAATAAAAATAATAATAATTGGCTGCCTCCAACTTCTGGCTCAAGATTATTATGTCTTATATTGGCTGAGTAGAGAGGTATAGTGGCCGCACCCAGCCATTGCTATACTCCAGCACACTTTGTGCATTCTCTTTGCTATTTTCCAATATTTTGGGGCTTCCACAAATAAAAAAATAATAAAACACACAAAAAAAATTTCTATGTGTTGGCTGCCTCCTCCGTCTCTTCCGCCTACACTGCCACATCTGCCTCCTCCTCCACTCGGACCTCCACCTCCTGGCTCAAGATTATTATGTCTTATATTAGAGAAGTATACTGGCCGCACTCCCAAAAAATGGCTAAAGGTCACGCACAGAATTGACAGACACATTTAAGAAAACAAAACAGAAACTGTGTCTGCTTCCTCCCCGGCCTCCTCCTCCTCTGCCACCTACACCGCCAGCTCCTCCTCCTCTACTCGGACTCCCCCCTCCTGGATCAAGATCATTATTTGTTATATTCGCAAAGTAGAGAAGTATACCAGCTGCACCCCAAAAAATGGCTATCGGTCACACACATAATTAACAGACAAATAAAAAAATATATATTAACCCCCTCCCCCCAAAAAAACTGTTGGCTTCCTCCTCCACCTACAACACCATGTCCACAGTTTCCTAGTTCACTTGGACCTCCACTTCTTGGTTCAAGATTTTTTTTCTATTTTTATGTATTTCATGTACCGCTCTTACCCCCATTTTGGTTCCATTTGCAGCCCTCTAGCGCTTTCTTGGACTTATTTACAGCCATTTTTTAGCCCGAAAGTTCAGGTCCCTATTGACTTCATTGGGGTTCGGGGTCAGGTTCGGGTCAAGTTCGGAACTTGAACCAAACTTTGAAAGTTCAGCCGAACCCTTACTTCCACGGGTTCGCTCATCCCTGTTTATGACGTATGTGTGTGTGCGCGCGCCATTGTGTACTTGGGAAAAGTATGCTCTCATTCACACATTGGACAGGAATTATTTTGTAACTTTGGCTGTACAGGTCATGAGCTAGTCTCAGGGGGTCTATTGGCAGTTATATGTTACAGTCTCAGGTATGCCTTCCGTCACACGTGATAGAGATGTGTGAATATACATTATATTTTCAGTATCTCAAGCACTGTCTTACTGTATTATTAATATTTTTTTTTGTAGTTGCTTTAAGCTGATTGTTCCTTATCTCAAGTGCCTCCCCTACCTCCCTTGCTCAAGCTGCCTGTATCTCAGCAGTGAAGAGAGGAGGGGGGGAGGGAACTCTTTCTCTAGTCTCACACAAACTGTGTGAAGAATGATGTATAGACCGTATAAGAATGCTTCAGCCAATTACTTAGCTAGAGGATTCACATATATATTCAGTGCCTATAAAAAAAGCACCTCCTTGAAGTGTCATATATGACGTAAGCAGTATTAATGTTAGTAAGATGCCATTATAAGATGGCGCCGATGCACAGATGTTTACATTAGTTCACATACCAAAGTTGGTTAGATAGTGCACAATGCGCAGACTCCAAGTGTTATCTCTTTTCTTCTTATCTCTTTTTTCCTTCTTAGCCAATGAAATAATGGCATGAGCCTCAGAGGGGGACGCCCCCCTCTGAAGATGTAAAAACTGCTTTACTCATTGTAATAAACAGAGAGACTGTCTTTGACCCGTCTTTGTGTCAGTGTATGTCTCTGCCATGCGTCGATATTAACCCCTTGGGGTACCATGATTTGGAGCACCAGAGTGTATCTTAAATGGTTCAAGTGGAAGCAACTTCAACAGTTGGCACCCGTACGTGCAGGCCCAGGCAAAAGGAGCATCAACAGCCGACCCTCAGGAGCCCCCAGGACCTGACGAACAGCAGAGAGGAGATGTCCGCGGCTTTAGTAGAAAGGTAAGAAAACCATTTATCTTACCTGCTTTACAGCGAAGCCCATGTGAGTGTAGTAGTCGGCTGAAATGCTGAACGCCTGGGTCCATAGAACCATAGTCTGAATTGATAGATCACTCTGGTGTGTATATGTGGTTATGTTTACATGTTATTGTCCGAGGAGTGAATTGAGCACGGACGGTAAGACCACAGACAATGGGAGGGGAAATTAATCTCCTGGTTTGGCCCAGAGGGTGTTGTCACACCAACAAAGGACGCAGGTTATTCCGCCTGACCCGTGGGAATAGGTGCGGAGGACGTCCGCCTGACCCAAGGGAAGATGTGCGGAGAGGAGTCCTGGGCTGACCAGAGGGGAGGGTGAACCCTTTGTCTGCGGAGGAAAGGGTTAAAGTTGCCTGCTCACTCTTCTGTTTTGTGTGTCAGTTTGAAACATTGCTGTTGAAATGGGCCAGTCCCAGCCTCATAAAGGAGGAGAATATATAGCCCCCCAGCTAGTAGCCAGAGAGGAGGGAACAAAACATGTGAAAAACTAAGTGAAGTTTATGAAGATTGCAGGATATGATATTAATGGAGAACTGAATGTTGAAATATGGAAAAAAAAAGTGTTACAGCGATGTCGGGGAAAGTTGAGCGATGAAGGATTGTTAGGTGCGGCCCATTGAAAAGTGCCCTTCCCCAACAGAGACCTGAGGGGTGGATCTGTAGTATCTGTGGACAAACAAAATCTCAGGAAAGTTGGATGGCTCCTTGAGAGATAAGAGTCAGTGAAGGGGGGCTGACGGCTGTGGTGGGCTAATTTTATCCCCCAGCTTTAACAGAGAAATATATAGTTTGTTATGCAAACATTCCTTAGATGAGGGAGGGAGTATGCTATGCAGAAGCAGAGTAAGTAATGTGATATGTGTAATAACCTTTTACAAGACGAAGAAAGGTACAGATTGCTTAATAATTTTCTTTCTTCTTTCCCAAGCAGCTAACCGTAATGTGGGAATCTAGCCTTTAACACAAATTATTATATATGTTGAACACCAATTAAGACCACGTGGCATATAAGATGATTTGGGTTTAACAAAATTATTGTATGATAACTTGTATGCTGTCTTGTTATAAGATTTTGATTAATAACAGATTGAAGACCAGAAGGCGTTGGAAAAAATGGCAGAACAACAGATCATCAGCAATTCTGGGTGGGGTGTGTTTATCTGTTTCCAGGAAAGCTGTGTTTGTTTGTGCTGCAAGTTTTACGATGAAACAAAGAAAACTGTGTGGCTGGTATGGAAGACAGTAGAATGTGAATGGGTGTGGCTTTAAGTTGTAGTTGAGTCGAATATGTGTGAAGACTGATGGATGCTTAGCAGGTTTGTGTGTGCAGTCTGTACTGCAGGAATAAGGGCGTGGTTATGATCTGTTTTTGAAATGAATAAATGATGCTGCAGAAAGTAATGCACAAAAAAAATTGTTTTTTATATAATATGCTCATTGGGGATTTTTATTTTTCTTGGAAGATTTTGTGTTTTTATTGGTGCCAAAAGTGTTGATTGAGCTCTACATTTTTTTGAATCTAAGTTAATGAAATGGTTCTAATGGGATCTTCATGTGTTCATGTCTGTTTTGTCAGACCTGTTCGTTTTGATGTTTGTAGTTATGTGCTATATGTTAAATGTTGTGCTAACATCAGAGATCTGTTCTTATGAACAGTCGAGACAATACTGAGAGAGAGAGGGAGGATCACACCGTCCGACCGAAGGGGTGGACTTAGATGACTTAGAGGAGAGAGGGAGGAGGACAGGGTGGATGTCACAGACAATGACAGCCCTTGTGCCCATCCTCCAGTTACAAGACACCCCCATGAAAGATGAGAAGTCCTGTGTTTCAGTCTATTAAATTTCACATTAGGAAAAGCTGGGTACTTCTGTAAACCAAAATGCAGAGTAACATCAAACAGCATTGGTGGTTCAGTGGTGCAAACCACAGGTAGTGTTCCTCAGGCATTACCTCAGCCCTGATGCCAAACGCCTCATTGAAGTGAGGAAAAAGTAAGTTTGCTACCCTATAATGGTCCTGGGAGATGGACCTGCGGAGTCTGCGGGACCCAGAACCCAGATGAGAGAGGGAGAGAGTTGTGCTGTGTGTGGTACTCCTCGTCCACACCACACGAGAGGATTGTATTGTGTGTTGACCATGCCCGGATCACTATTCGTCCCCACAGACACCCATGTTTTTGTCATGAGGACGACACAAAGACAGGAGAGGGGGAAAAGTTAGACCAAGATTAGGAAACAGGTAATCCAGTATCGGCTGTGCTTTTAAACATTTTAGCAGATTCAAGTCCGGTACCAATGATATCCATCACTCTGGGTGATAAAGAAGTAGTCCCGTTTTTTTATTGATACTGGATCAGCCAAGGCAGTTGTGCACAGCAAACATGTCCTCCCCTGACTTAATCTCCAAGGACACCAGTCTTTGGGTAGAAGTGGATGGGAAACTAGTACACTCCCCAAAGTGCACATATACATAGGTATCATGAGCATTACATGTGTCAACCCCAGTATAACCCCCCCCTTGTCCCCCCCCCCCTCCCCTCTCAAGTGGACTAATTTCTTACTCAGAATTTATGTAATCCTGAACATCTACAAAACGGATTCCAAAAAAGTTGGGACACTAAACAAATTGTGAATAAAAACTGAATGCAATGATGTGGAGATGGCAAATGTCAATATTTTATTTGTAATAGAACGTAGATGACAGATCAAACGTTTAATCTGAGTAAATGTATCATTTTAAAGGAAAAATACGTTGATTCCAATTTTCACGGTGTCAACAAATCCCCAAAAAGTTGGGACAAGTAGCAATAAGAGTCTGGAAAAAGTAAATTTGAGCATAACGAAGAGCTGGAAGACCAATTACCACTAATTAGGTCAATTTGCAACATGATTGGGTATAAAAAGAGCTTCTCAGAGTGGCAGTGTCTCTCAGAAGCCAAGATGGGTAGAGGATCACCAATTCCCACAATGTTACGCAGAAAGATAGTGGAGCAATATCAGAAAGGTATTACCCAGCGGAAAAATTGCAAAGACTTTGCATCTATCATCATCAACTGTGCATAACCTCATCCGAAGATTCAGAGAATCTGGAACAATCTCTGCGTAAGGGTCAAGGCCGTAAAACCATACTGGATGCCCGTGATCTCCGGGCCCTTAAACGACACTGCACCACAAACAGGAATGCTACTGTAAAGGAAATCACAGAATGGGCTTAGGAATACTTCCAGAAACCATTGTCAGTGAACACAATCCACCGTGCCATCCGCCGTTGCCAGCTGAAACTCTACAGTGCAAAGAAGAAGCCATTTCTAAGCAAGATCCACAAGCTCAGGCGTTTTCACTGGGCCAGGGATCATTTAAAATGGAGTGTGGCAAAATGGAAGACTGTTCTGTGGTCAGACGAGTCACGATTCGAAGTTCTTTTTGGAAATATGGGACGCCATGTCATCCGGACCAAAGAGGACAAGGACAACCCAAGTTGTTATCAACGCTCAGTTCAGAAGCCTGCATCTCTGATGGTATGGGGTTTGCCTGAGTGCGTGTGGCATGGGCAGCTTGCATGTCTGGAAAGGCACCATCAATGCAGAAAAATATATTCAGGTTCTAGAACAACATATGCTCCCATCCAGACGTCATCTCTTTCAGGGAAGACCCTGCATTTTTCAACAAGATAATGCCAGACCACATTCTGCATCAATCACAATCGCATCATAAAGAGGAAGGTGCAACAAAGAAGGCCCAAGACGATTGAACAGTTAGAGGCCTGTATTAGACAAGAATGGGAGAGCATTCCTATTTCTAAACTTGAGAAACTGGTCTCCTCGGTCCCCAGACGTCTGTTGAGTGTTGTAAGAAGAAGGGGAGATGCCCCAAAGTGGTGAAAATGGCCTTGTCCCAACTTTTTGGGGATTTGTTGACACCATGAAATTCTGATTCAACATATTTTTCCCTTAAAATGGTACATTTTCTCAGTTTAAACTTTTGTTCCGTGATTTATGTTCTATTCTGAATAAAATATTAGAAGTTGGCACCTCCACATCATTGCATTCAGTTTTATTTTTTTTAAATATCTCTTTATTAAGTTTTGTGAGTCTCCATACAATATCATACAATTTGGAAGCATTACATTCTCTTCCATTTAGCATTGCGATACATAAATCAGAGCAAAATAAAGTACAGTTCAAATAATACATTAGGAGTCAAATTTTTCATTTTTCTCCCCCCCCACCCCCCTTAAATCACCCTTACCCATAAACTGATATACCTCCCGGTTCCCACCCCCCCCCCACATCCAATTGATACGATTTGTTGCCCTGAGCAGATTCCAGTAGAGTCATAATCACAATAAGGTGCCTCAGCATATACAAGTGGTGAGAGAAAAGAAAGAAAAGAAAATGACCTTCGCCTTTAGGGATTTCAGAAAAACTGAATTGTCCTCCCCTCTTCTAAAAGTATTTGCGTCTGATTGGTGTATCAATCCCTGAGTGAATCTGAGAGTGACAACTGAATATTATCTGGATACTTTTAATGGTCCCAGATCCCCCCTCAGGTCCCCTTTTAGATACCAAGCTGTTAGCCCGAATGGGCTCATTATTTTCATGTACTCTGTGCGTGGAATATACGTCAGGACAAATAGTTTCCATGTTTGAAAAAGTCGCTGTCCTAGCACCTCTTTACATTTTAGCGCTTCTAACCATTCCAAATGAAAAAGGTTACGCATTTGTGTTACCACCATTTCCATAGTAGGGACCTGTATTGATAGCCATAATCGAAGCAGACATTTTTTTGCAACCATAATTAGTTTATGGCCCACTAATGGTATTTTAGAAAGATCACCTTCCTTCTCCTCTGAACCTTGTTTATCTGTATGTTTAGCAGCATCACAGTGCAGTATTGCCAATGATGGTGTGACTGCAATGCTCATCCTGCTAATCTTACTTAACATCTGGCTGATCTCTTCCCAGTACCTACTCAGTTTCGAGCATAACCATAAACCATGATACAGATCGGACTTGGGGGTATCACATTTGGGGCATGCTGTTATTCTCGCTGGACTGGCTAGGGAACTAGGTAAGTTGAATCCGTATATAGCATGATGCAAAATTTTCAAGTGAGTTTCCCTCCATGTTTCATTTATTATGGCCTTACGCATAGCTGTGATTCCTGACCAAACTGTTTTGTGAATCTCCGCCAACTCCAGCTTTTGGCCCCATTTTTTGAATATCCCCTTAGGGTCTTTAACTCTCCACCTATCTCTCAGCACCTGGTGTAACATAGACCGTGATCTCTTTGTCTTGATGCTTAGGAACGAGTCAAAATCATTGGGTTTCCACTCCTTTGACAAGTCACTAGCTAACCTCCTACAATAGTTTCTAACTTGAGTATATTGCATAAATGAGGAGCTTCCCAGTGTCAATTTCTTTTTTAATTCTTGTAAAGTCGCCCACCTCACTTCAGTCTCATGAAACAAGTCTCCTATTTTATTTATCCCCTTGAGGGCCCATTCTTTAAAAAATTCATTGTCCCTACCTGGTATAAAAGAGGGGTTCCCCCTTAAGGGGAGGTGTTTAGAAATCTGGTATGGGAGATGAAAGTGAGTTCTAAGAGTTTTCCAGACTACCGTCGTGTCTCTTACTACTAGAGAAGTTTTGATGCCCACAGGTAAAGTGGATCTTTTAGCATGAAGCAAAGCCACCAGGTCCCAGGGACGTACTAACTACCGCTCTAAGGCTAGGTTTGAGTAATGAGATGTCCCGTTGATCCAATCCAGGATGTGTCTACTTATGCACGTCAGGTTGTAGCCTCTAATGTCTGAAAAGTTCAGACCTCCCTCCTCCTTTCTAAGTTTTAGTTTGTCAAGTGAAATTCTGGGTCTTTTGCCTTGCCAGATGAACCGGATGAACCTGCTTTCCAGCAATTGGACATCTGCATGACGAAGAAGAAGTGGAATGGTCTGGAGTGGATAGAGAAGTTTGGACATACTCATCATTCTAATAAGATGACATCTACCTACAAGGTTTAACGGTAGCCCCTGCCATCTATCTAACTCTTGCACAATCTTGGCAATGAGAGGTGGAAAGTTCAGGGTATATAATGAGTGCGGGTCGTTGCCAATTTTTATGCCCAAGTACTTGATGCTCCCTTGTGCCTTTGCTATGTTCAAGTGCATAGGCAACTGATATTTCCCTGTATCTTTCTGGGATAGGGCCAACATCTCGCACTTTGACACATTCAATCTATACCCTGAATAGGATCCGAAGTGATTCAGTGCATGAAAAATCTGCTCCACATGTTTTTTAGGGTTAGCTATAAATAACATTATATCGTCTGCGAACAACGCGATCTTTAGTTGCCTAGTGCCAATCCTTATCCCTTCATATAGATCAGAGTGGCAAAAAAACCTAGCTAATGGCTCTATAGAAAGATTAAACAAAAGGGGTGATAGGGGGCACCCCTGGCGTGTCCCCTTTTGGAGTTGGAAAGGTTTGGATAGAAACCCCGGAGTGTATATCCGTGCCCTAGGGAACCTGTACAATTGTGAAAGGAAAACCCTAAAAGTCCCCGTGAATCCCATCCTATCCAATACTGCCTCCAGCCATGCCCATCTCACGTTATCAAAGGCTTTCTCAGCATCCAAGGTGAGCATGGCTGGAGCCTCTCCAGGCCGTGGTTGGTGGCGAACCCTATCCAGCACCGTTAATACAGTACGGATATTGGTTACTGCTGAACGGCCCTGCACAAACCCCACCTGTTCTTTACCGATGAGTGATGGTAAGATGTTTGCCAAACGATCTGCAATGATCTTCGAAAGTATTTTAGTGTCCACATTTATAAGTGAAATTGGTCTATATGACCCTGGTAATAAGGGGTCTTTTCCCGGCTTAGGTAGTAACTTAATATAAGAGATATTCTCCTTGTCTGGGGATGCTCTGCCGATTTAGTACGTCATTATACCATTTTAATAGGACCGGGGATACCTGGCCTAACAATGCCTTGTAATATTCCCCGGAATAGCCATCCGGGCCAGGTGCTTTAGTGTTCCCTAGTTTTTTAATGACTGACTGAAGTTCCTCGAGACTAACCTTTCCATTTAGACATTGTAATTGTTCTATATTGAGACAGGGTAGTTTAACCTTTTCCAAAAGGGAATCTGTAAGATCTGGCTTAGTGACATCCTGGTATAATTTCTCATAGTATTCACCTAGTATTGAGTTTATCTTAGAGGGGTCAGTAATGACTCCCCCTTTTTTTTCCTTAAGTCCAGATATAAACTGAGGGGCTCGTCTTCCTTTTGCTAGATTAGCCATAAGGCGTCCAGATTTATTTCCAAATTTATGTAATGTTGCTGTAAGATTTGTATTGTTTAACAGTTCCCTATCTTTCTCATTGGCCTCAAAGGCTCCCCTGGCATCTATCCACTTCTGTTTGTTCATAGCAGTGGGGTTCCTCCTATATTCCTGGCAAGAGCTTCTTACTAACAAGCTTGTTTGCTCTAATCGCGTTTGAGTCTGCTTCCGTCTACCAAAGATATAACTCATGATCTTCCCCCGTATGACCACTTTAGAGGCATTCCACAACAACTCCGGTGAGTCAACATGCTCCTGATTGTCTCCCATGTACTCCTCCCACCATGCTAATAGTTTATTGGTAAAATCTTCACTAGCTGTTAGATTCGCAGGGAATCTCCACAAATAATCGGGTCCCTTAGGGTAAGTATCTCTTACCTGTATCCAAATTGGAGAGTGATCTGATATCACCAAGTCGCCAATGTCAGCCTTTTCCACCTTTCTCAACAAATTGGAGCTAGTCAATATATAATCAATTCGCGACCATGAATCCTGTGGATGAGAATAGAAGGAGTAGGATCTTTCGTCAGGGTGAAATTGGCGCCATGGATCCACCAAGGCCGCCCCCTCCATCAGCCTACCTAGCGCTCTGTCATGTTTGTTGCTTGAACCTGCTTTTGGGGGGTTATCTCGTTGCCTATCTTCCACATCTTTCACCACAGAATTGAAATCTACCCCCACTATTTTATTCATGCAAGGGTCCGACAAAAGTTTAGATTCTAGGTCTTTGAAAAAAAACTCGTTATTTTTGTTGGGACCATAAGCATTATAGATACTGTAGTGGGTATCTTGAACTACAATCTGAATTTGGAACAACCGTCCCCCTCCATCAGATGATGATCCCAGGACCTGGCAGTTTAAATTTTTGTTAATTAGGATCAGTACCCCAGCCTTCTTAGCAATCGAAGCCGACCCGTATACCTTTCCTACCCCTAATTTATTTATTCTTGCAAAATCGCCATCTGCAAGGTGCGTCTCCTGAAGAAGCACTGTATCCGGATTGGCCCTCTTCAAATGTCGCAGCACCATCCACCTCTTGTGAGGCGACCTTAGGCCCTTCACATTCCATGATAAGACCTTTATTTACCTGCTTTCCTAGGTGTAGTACTGTGTAATTTGGAAAAGCTTTATATCTGTTTTCACCCACTTGGGTGGAGTACGTCTCTCTGGAAAATAGGACAACAAATCCCCAGCAATTGTGATGAAAACCTCCCTCCCCCCACAAAATAAAAAACCTTAGAACGTTTACCTTTAACAACAACAGGTAATAATCCCCTACTCCTCAACACTATTTCCTTTTGTTATTGGGGCTTCCTTTTTTCTGAGCTGCCAGGACCCTCCCACCCCTCACCTCCTATATCCTGCCCTGCTATTGCATCATAGTACGTCACCCTCTGGGTGAAACTAGCGGCATATTTAGCACTATCAAATGCCTAGAACCAGAACAAGTTAAACATATTTGCACCAGTAATGATAACTTCGCCCTTGTCCACACTGCTTATCATATTAACCTCACTTGCTTATGAGAGAACACTGCAATGCATTAAACCATAACAGACAAAATTTGATTCCTTAACTGACGCGGGACATACGACCCCTTCCGTAAGGCTGCTCTCTGCCTCTGCGATCTCGTTCCCTCTGAGGAAGATGATTCCCATTCGGGCTGCTTGATCTTTCCCACCTCTTGGATTTAATACTGTCCCGGTCAGCCTAAGTCCCGAGTATCTTCAGCGGTCAATAAATCCTGCAGCGACTTAGACGCTGCGGAGGGGTCACTGAAAATGGCGGTTGTTCCATCTAGCATGGCTACTCTCAATGTGGCCGGGTATTTTAGCTGGAACTTAATTTGTCGGCGAAACCTGAGCGGAATAGTCCGCAAATAGCAGTATGATTTGTCCTCTAATCTTCAAGGGACCTCTTCTGGTTCTGTAGGCTCTGAGAATCGCCTCCTTGTCGCAATAATCCAGGTATAGCATGATGACTGGACGGGGTCTCTGCAATGAGTTGTTACCATCACGGTTAGGTGAGCTATGTGGGTCTGGCGGTGGTCCGACCCGATGTGCCCGCTCCACTTTGTGTTTTCCATCTAGCCCCAGGGCCCGCGGTAAATCGATTTCACAAATCTCTTTAAGGGCCTGCGCTTTGACCACCTTGGGTATGCCTAGAAGTCTCAAATTATTCCGCCTGGACCGGTTCTCTAAGTCCTCAAGACGGTCTCTCAGGATAATGTTATGTTTCTGTAACTCCTGGATGGCCAGGTTTGATTTTGAGTTCTCATCTTCTAAAGAGGTACACCGCGGCTCTAGGTCCACCAGACACGTGTCATGCTGCGCTACAGTCTCATGCAGCTGCTGTAAGGACATCGCCAGTGTTTTGGACAGTGTCTCCTTGATGTCTGGAGCCAGGTGTCTCGCTACTTCTATGGCCAGCGATTTATTATTTATTTTGGCCATGTCCGATGGTTCTTCAGGCTGCGAGCTTGTCAGGGCCTCTATTACGCTTTCCACAGCACTCGAGGGGGACCCAGGCTCCGAGCCCTCCATCCTGTCTGGCATGCTGGCGTCAGTTAGTGTAGCGCCGCTCCGTACCTGCTTTCTGCCACTCCGGAGCAGATATCTGTCCATGGGCCTCGTGCCAGGACGTTCTGGGGAGGTCAGGGTCACTGTCCCGTCCCTTGCTATGCCGGTATGCAGCGTCCGGAGCTCGTTATAGGTGAGGGATGGTCGGAGCACACTTACTCCGCGTCCTCCATCTCAGCGCCGGAACCTGAAGTCTGCATTCAGTTTTTATTCACGATTTGTATAGTGTCCCAACTTTTTTGGAATCCAGTTTGTAGAATTCTTGCTGCTCAGCTAGATAGGTACTATGTGGTGGTGCATTTTAGTTTCCCTAGCGTTCCTGCTATATCTTCTATAGATACCAAGTGGAATCTCTGAATGGGTATACAAATTTCTGTATTTCAGTGTCAGTCAGAAATTCACTAATAAAGGCTCTCCATATTTTTTTTTTAAACTGTGTTGATTGGGATTCCTGTTGTTTCCTCGTCTTGATTGCCTCCAGCCATAAACACAGTTTAACCTGGTTTGCCACTTCTAGTATGCTTGGACAACTTGGTTAAAGCCATCTACTCAACAAAGACCTTTTGGTTGTCAAACTGAATAAATGTATTATATCTGGGTAATTTGACTTAGTGTCTATTGGTTGGAAAAGTATCATCTCTGGAGAGATCAGAAGGTCAATGGACAGTTTTTGCTTTAGGTAAGTTTTTAGCTCATTCCAGAAATTTTTTGAGGGCTGGCAGTTCCAAAGACCATGATAAAGATCAATGTCTTCAGTCTTGCATTTGGGGCATGCTGTTAGTTTGGTATTATCTGCGTGTCTATTCTTTCGGAATCCGTAGATTGCCCTATGTATGATCCTGAATTGGGTTTCTCTCCAATTGTCGCTTGCGGTTACCCTCCTCACTGTTTTCCAATCTCCCAGTATTATATCAGTACTTTAATCGTTAGGAAAAAATTTTTTCCAACCTTTGAACAGTTTGAAGTCTGATATCTTCAGAAGCTTGTCTTTGACTTTAGTGTACAGTCGTGGCCAAAAGTTTTGAGAATTACATAAATATTGGAAATTGGAAAAGTTGCTGCTTAAGTTTTTATAATAGCAATTTGCATATACTCCAGAATGTTATGAAGAGTGATCAGATGAATTGCATAGTCCTTCTTTGCCATGAAAATTAACTTAATCCCACTGCATTTCATTGCTGTCATTAAGGGACCTGCTGAGATTATTTCAGTAATCGTCTTGTTAACTCAGGTGAGAATGTTGACGAGCACAAGGCTGGAGATCATTATGTCAGGCTGATTGGGTTAAAATGGCAGACTTGACATGTTAAAAGGAGGGTGATGCTTGAAATCATTGTTAACCATGGTGACCTGCAAAGAAACGCGTGCAGAAATCATTGCGTTGCATAAAAATGGCTTCACAGGCAAGGATATTGTGGCTACTAAGATTGCACCTCAATCAACAATTTATAGAATCATCAAGAACTTCAAGGAAAGAGGTTCAATTCTTGTTAAGAAGGCTTCAGGCATCCAAGAAAGTCCAGCAAGTGCCAGAATCGTCTCCTAAAGAGGATTCAGCTGCGGGATCGGAGTGCCACCAGTGCAGAGCTTGCTCAGGAATGGCAGCAGGCAGGTATGAGCGCATCTGTACGCACAGTGAGGTGAAGACTTTTGGAAGATGGCCTGGTGTCAAAAAGGGCAGCAAAGAAGCCACTTCTCTCCAAAAAAAACATCAGGGACAGATTGATCTTCTGCAGAAAGTATGGTGAATGGACTGCTGAGGACTGGGGCAAAGTCATATTCTCCGATGAAGCCTCTTTCCGATTGTTTGGGGCATCTGGAAAAAGGCTTGTCCGGAGAAGAAAAGGTGAGCGCTACCATCAGTCCTGTGTCATGCCAACAGTAAAGCATCCTGAGACCATTCATGTGTGGGGTTGCTTCTCATCCAAGGGAGTGGGCTCACTCACAATTTTGCCCAAAAACACAGCCATGAATGGTACCAAAACATCCTCCAACAGCAACTTCTTCCAACAATCCAACAACAGTTTGGTGAAGAACAATGCATTTTCCAGCACGATGGAGCACCGTGCCATAAGGCAAAGTGATAACTAAGTGGCTCGTGGACCAAAACGTTGACATTTTGGGTCCATGGCCTGGAAACTCCCCAGATCTTAATCCCATTGAGAACTTGTGGTCAATCCTCAAGAGGCGGATGGACAAACAAAAACCCACTAATTCTGACAAACTCCAAGAAGTGATTATGAAAGAATGGGTTGCTATCAGTCAGGAATTGGCCCAGAAGTTGATTGAGAGCATGCCCAGTCGAATTGCAGAGATCCTGAAAAAGAAGGGCCAACACTGCAAATACTGACTCTTTGCATAAATGTCATGTAATTGTCGATAAAAGCCTTTGAAACGTATGAAGTGCGTGTAATTATATTTCACTGCATCACAGAAACAACTGAAACAAAGACCTAAAAGCAGTTTAGCAGCAAACTTTGTGAAAACTAATATTTGTGTCATTCTCAAAACATTTGGCCACGACTGTAGATGTTTGACAAGTTCTGTTTGATGCGTGAGGAGGGTATCAAAGTATCAAACTCATTTTTTTGCAGTTCCCCGGTGTAGTTTCTAAGTCTTTTTTTGAGGGAGCTAATTATTTGGTAAAAAGCTAGGAACGATGTATCGTCCAGGTTAAATTTGCTCTTACCTTCCTGGAATGTATAGTATCTCTCTTTCTACGTTCCATATGTCTGCTATGGATTTTAATTGGGAGTGGTCTGCTGGGATTTTTAGTTTAGCCTGCGTTCCCCCTTCCGCTACAATGACCTTCAAGGGATCCATATATTTAGATATCTGATATGGCAAACCATAGTTATAGGGGGATAATTTAGGTTGTATATGGTGTCTGGTGTCCTTCCTATCCAGATTCCTAGATATTTTATGGATGTTTTACTTAGAAGTGACTGGTATGGAGATCCCATCCAAATACTGTGTGTCTTTTTGGGCAACAGATCTAATAATTCGCATTTACTTTGGTTCACCTTGAAGCTAGCCAAGGACTCAAAACACCTCAACAGTTCAAACACTTTTAGCAGGTCTGCCTGGGGGTGAGCCATGAAGAACAGAACGTCGTCTGCAAATAGTGTATGTTTGATCTCTTCTTTAGCCATCTTTATACTTCTAATAGTTTCCGCCAATGTGATGCTCTTGGACAAGGGTTCCAGGGCCAGATTCAATAATAGTGGGGACAACGGGTATCCTTGTCTCATGCCTTTCTGAAGGATAAAGGATGGGGACAAAAAAAACTGGCGTGTAAATTCTCGCATGAGAGTTATTGTACAGGGTGTCTAAATACGTCCTAAAGGCCCCCGTGAATCCCATGATATCTAGCACCCCACGCAGCCAACCCCACCTAACATTATTGAAAGCCTTTTCGGTATCTATAGTTAGTATAGCTGGGTGGTCATATAGGTTCAGGTGATTTTTTTTTTACATGATCTAGGATCATCATGACTTTCCTAATATTGTATACAACCGCCCTCCCTTGAATTAAACCCACCTGGTGTTTTGAAATCAATCTGGGTAGTATCCTTTCCAACCTATCAGCCAATATCTTGGATTGTATCTCAGTATCTACGTTTATAAGTGATATTGGTCTATAGGATGATGGCTGCATGGGGTCCTTTCCTGGTTTTGGAAGTACCGTTATATATATATATATATATATGCTGTGTAGGAATTGGGGGACATCTCTAGTCCCGTCATATATTTTCCATGAGTGTTCTAAATAATTCTCCCGTAAACCCGTCCGGGCCTGGAGCCTTCCCCATTTTCAGGTTTTTGATTACCATCTGCACTTCCTCGGTAGTGATGGGGTTATTCAGGTCTTGTAGTTCGTTTTCTGTAAGTTTGGGTAGTGTTAAAGTACGTAGCCATGTCTCACCCACCTGCCCCTGCCCAGCATCAGATTTATACAGTCGTTTGTAGTAAGATTTTGTTAATCTTCTTTGGGTCACGGTGCACTATCCCTTCATCTGATTTGAGAGTCAGTATTTGTGTGGAGGCATACGGGCCCTGGGTCAGTCTTTCTAGTAATTTACCGTCTTTGTTGCCATACCTGTATAGGTGGGCTTCCTGTTTTGACCTGTAAAAGGATTCCCTTTCCTGTAACCATGTTTCGTATTGGGTCTTAGCCTCCTGCCACTTATTTTTGTTTGCTGGTGTGGGCACGGAGATGTAGTCCGTGTATGACTGTCGCAATGTCTGGCTATGATGAGCTAACTGCGTGTTTATCTGTTTGTTCCTGAAGGACACATAGGACAATAGTTTCCCTCTAAGCACCACTTTTCCTGCCTCCAACAGTAATCGGGGGCATTTTGTTTCTGTGTGATTTTCCAAGTACTCACTCCACCAACCTATAAGTTATCCTCAGAACCCCTCATCTTGGACTAGTTGGGAGGGAAATCTCCATATGTAATCTGTCCCCCTGGGTATCTGATCTTGAACATGTAGTGTGACTGGAGCATGATCGGATATAATTAGGTCCTCAATTGTCACCGATAGGCTCCTAGCTGCCAGAGGAAAAGATGTCAGTATGTAATCTAGTCGTGACCAAGAAGAATGTGCGTGGGAGAAGTGGGTAAATTCTCTCCCTTCGGGGTGAAAAGACCTCTAAACATCTATGACTTGTACTTCATCCAAGAATCTACTAAGGACATATTCGTTCCTTCTCCGGCTCCCTTCTGTGGCTATCCCTCGTGTCGTATCCTCCAGTGACCGTACTGTCAGATTCATATCCTCTGCTATGATTTTGTTACTTACTAGATCGGATAAAATCTGTTGCGTCAGCCTCTGGAAGAAAGGACCAATTGAATAATTTGGCCCATACACATTGTATATGCCTCATCCGTGGGGGAGCCGAGTACGATGAATTCTCCCCTCAGAATCTGATTCCTCTCTCTGTACCGTATATATGGTAATTTTTTTTCGGATTAAAGTTATGACCCCTGCTTTTGATCCTAATGCTGGTGACCCGTAAACCTCTCCCACCCACAACTTATTCATCCTACCTATATCTGCCTGGAATAAATGAGTCTCTTGTAGCAGTGCTACATCCGCCCTCAACCTTTTTAAATGACGCAGCAGCATCAACCTATTGTTAGGGGATCGCAGCCCCTTCACATTCCAGGTAATTATTTTAATATTATTATTCCCTGATTGAGACTTATCTGAGCCCTGAGTGACCACTTGAGAGAATGCCCTACAAACCCACCCACCCTCCCTAACTTAGAAACAGAAAAATAAGTAATATGGGTAAAACCCATTAACAGTGTAATGCCAATAAAGAAACCCCAGAGTTTACATCTGAACTCCGGGACTGAGGTTCTATGGACTTCTCTTTTTTCCTTCACGACAAACAGTATTGCGATAAAGAGTATAATGAAGATTGAGGTAAAAAAAGAATAACCTTGCTCCCTCTCACACCCTTAATATTTCTGTGAGTTCAGAAAGCCCGGAATATCCATTATGGCTCAAAAAAATAAAAAATAAAAATAGGCTTACTTCTCCTTGATATTACATGGATCAGCAAGCCAGCAGAGAGTATCAGGTTAACAAGCAGTCAAGTGTAATAGTAATCTTATCTGCATGGCACCCACGATCAGCGGCCAGAGTTCACTCTTGCAGATTTCCCCCTAGGCCGGTCAGTATGAAGAGGCTCATCCCTCAGTCGTGGTTTTGAAGTAGTGCTGTCAGGGATCTGTGGGCCCCTCGGTGAGTGCCTGGGTGACTCTGGTTCTCTATCACTGTAATCCAAGATAGGTGCTGCATCTTCCGGAGTGTGATACAGATGCACCGAGCCGTCCAACTGGAACACTTTCAGTATCACTGGATATAGAAGGGCAATTTTTACCCTCCTGTTGTACAGTTCTGTGCATACTGGCGCAAACGCCTTTCGCCATTTCTGCACTTCTGCAGAGAAGTCGTTGAAGATCAGTGTTTTGTGCCCTCTTATTTTCACCACGTCTTTGGTGGCTCTATATGCTCAAAGTATGTTAGCCTTATCAGAGAAGTCAAGATATTTGACTATTATCTGTCTTGGCCGTTGGTGAGCTCTCAGGGACTGTCCAGGCATGTGTTCCTTCTCTTTCCCCTCTCTGAGGTCAGGTCCCACTCGATGTGCTCTTTCAACTTTGAAAGGACCCATTAGTCCCAGGGCTTCTGGAAGTTCCATCTCACAGATAGCTCATAATTCATGGAATGGAATAGCTTCTGGTATCCCCACTATACACAGGTTACTTCGCTGGATCTGTTCTCCGGGTCGTCTGCTTTGGCCCATAGCCTCTGCACTTCGTTTTCGGCCTGAAGTAATTTTGTGCGCATGGTAGTCACGTTTATTTCCATCTGACTGGAATTAGTTTCAATCGCATCGAGTCTGTGCACGTGCTGTGTTACCTCTGCCTGCAACTGTAAGAAAGATTGCGCCACGGTGGAGGTTAGCAATTCTTGTAGGTCGGGCAGGATCCTCGTCGCTCCCTCTTTTGCTAGTAGGACATAATCTACCCGGGTGTAATCTTCCTGCTCCTCTTCGTCTAGAGTCCTCGTGAGTCTGGTTGCGGAGGGCTTGGCGGGAGCTGGCCGTCCGCCATATCTGGCGCTGAATCTCGATGTATGCGCCAGCTATAATGTGGTGGGGATTTGAATCCCTCTCTGATGGGGAAATCGTTTGTTAGGGAGTTCGGTGCGGGAGCTCTCACCACGAGCTGCTTGCCATGGAGGCGCCGGAACCAAAAGTTAGTACACTCCCCTTTTAACAGAACCCATCCGTATTAGATTTGCCCTTAACCAAGAAGTGCTTGCCTGTTTGCTGTCAGTGATAATTCCCCTTGTTGCCTCCTGGGTACAGACTTGCTTGCAAAAGTACATGATAGCATCTCATATCAGGAGGATGGCACTGTGAAGCTTACAGGTGCCCTCAATGAACAGGAACTTCGTTTGTTGGTCATTAGTGATAAAAGTCCCTGGTCCATGTTCGTTTCAGTACTCCCAGAAGATGAGAAGGAAGCCCTGTTTGTGGGAATGTCGGGACATCTGTGGGCTACTGGACCCACTGATGTTGGCAAACTCTCAGTCCCTGCTGTGGAAGTGGAAATTAAAACTGATACCCCACTTCCCAGGAAGTATCTCTTGAGTATGGCACAGTCAGATGCCATATCTCAAACAGTCTGAGACTTTTTGAAAAAGAGAGATTGTATGCCATTTTAACACTTTTTTTGTACCTTGTGAAAAAGAAAAGTGAGAAGAGCAAACCCACCCAGCATCGGATGGTACATGATTTACGTGCTGTTAATGAAGCCACAGGTTTTAACACCCCTATTGTGCCCAATCCACACACCCTGTTGGCTTAGGTTCCCGTTAGCTCTACCCACTCCACTGTGATTGATTTGACAAATGTTTTCTTTTCAGCACCACTACATCTAGACATTTGGTATCTGTTTGCCTTTACAGATGAGGGTAAACAGTATACCTGGGTGGTGGTGCTGCTGCAGGGAGCCTAGAACTCACCCAGTATGTATACTGCAGCCATGTCACTCCTGTTCTTTTTTAAATGATTATGGCTGCAAGTGAGAAATAAATAAATAAACTTCAGTTTTGTTGCATTACTGCTGCCTTCCTGGGGTGAAACATCTGACCCCTGAACATAAGACTGTGGAGGACATCTCTTTGCCCAGAAACATGAATGCACAGAAGACATTTTTGGGCCCTGTTTTTTATTGCAGACTTTGGATATGCAAGGTTTCAGCCTTTTTATGATTGTTTGTCTTTTAGTCCCTTCCACCTTATAGATGAGGTGGTAGATGCCTTTTATGCATAAAGTTGGCAATTATGTGCTCCCCCGCACTGGGCCTATCAGATTATTACATTTAGATTGTATTGTTTAAAAGTGACTGGCCATGCCCCAGCTGTCCTCACCTAATTGGATGGCCAGCAACAACGCCCTGTGGTATGTTATTCAGCCAGACTTGGCCCCGTGGCCAGAGGTGCCACTTTCTGCATCAGAGCTCTAGTAGTACAAGCCATGCTTGATGAAAGCTCTGAGATAGTCCTGAACCACAAAGTGACAGTGATATTACTTCTATCCTCATGAAAGTACAACCCAAAAATCTTTTTGTTGCCCGCTATTTGAGAATGCAGTGTTCCATTTTGTTGCCAATGTTGCTGTCCAAAGGGTGTAATACTTTGAATCCAGCCACCCTGTTCACTCTAGAACGAGGGGGGAGGGAAGAGTTAGGGCACTTACACTTTTCTTCCAGATCCAGAGGAAGAGGCTAACGATTGTTTGCAGATGATGTCACAAGAGACAGCGGGATGTGGTAAATCAGCCGTTAGGTAATTCAGATCATGTGCTCTTGGATGGATCGCGGTATGGCCAGGATGGCAGGTACTACACAGGTTGGGCAGTGGTGATTAAACATAATACTCTAAAAAAGTATGAAGAAAAAGAGGTTTTGTCCAGCTTGTGGTTGTGGTAATCCAAAGGCTTCTTTATTGAATATTCAGTATAAAATCCAGGTACAGAAAGCAGAGTCTACATGTTTCGGGCACAATGCAATCTTAGCCCTTACTCATGACTCATGAGTAAGGGCTAAGATTACATTGTGCCCGAAACATATAGACTCTGCTTTCTGTACCTGGATTTTATACTGAATATTCAATAAAGAAGCCTTTGGATTACCACAACCACAAGCTGGACAAAACCTCTTTTTCTTCATACTTCCGTATTTCTCCTGATTCGGGTGAAGGAGTTGTTCCGTGCTACAACAGTGGAATCCCTGACAGGTGAGAGCTGCTCAAAATCTCTGTTTTCTTCTAAAAAAGTATAGTCCACACCACCACATGTCTGCTCAAGAAGTGGCGCTAAAGACTCTGAAGATGGCTTGCAGATATGCAAAGGGAAAAACAGCCAACATTTACACTGATTACAGGTATGCCTTTTCGGATGGCCCATGACTATGGGCCCATTTGGAAAGCCAGAGACTTCCTGACCGCTTCAGGTAAAACCATCAAAAATGGGGAAGCAGTGAGGTCTCTGGAAGCCCTTATGTCAC
Organism: Bufo bufo; assembly: GCF_905171765.1. NCBI lineage: Eukaryota > Metazoa > Chordata > Amphibia > Anura > Bufonidae > Bufo > Bufo bufo. Next base: position 311,027,413 of record NC_053391.1, read on the forward strand.
TAACTTGAGTGGCAGTGATATTGACAAAAGGTTACTGTAAAACAGTCTCAGAGGAGGCAGAGGGGAAAACCCACAGCAGATCAGGCGGCAAAAATAGCTGCCAAGACCCCTGCCTTAGTGGACACAGCTCAGGTCCATGAAATAAGAACTTCCGGGAGACAGGAGGAGTTAAGACCTTACAGAACCAGGTGGGGAAAGAGGAAAGGGACTGGTGGATGGAAAAGGAGGGACAACAAATGAGGAAGGCCTAATACAGTTCCAAGGGAAACTCTACCTTCCCAGGTCCCTCTACCCCACGATGGCACAGGCAACCCATGGAGTGACGCATCAGAACAAAAACTGCTATGTGTGATTTAGTACATAGCGCATGGTACGCCCCAGGGTTCAGCACTGTGGCAGTCAGATATGCTCAATGATGTATGATTTGTGCCCAGAACAACGTGGGCAAGGTGGTTAAGGTACCCCAGAAACCCACATCTTGACCTTTTGTATCTGTTTCAACGCTTGCAGACTACCTTCAACTACCCAAGGTGGGCATGTATGAGTATGTATTGATGTGTGATGACTTGTTTTCAGGATGGCCAGAAGCATACCCAAAGAAGGAAAGAAGATTATTACCGAATTTGTATGCAGGTATGGGGTACCTAAGACCATTGAAAGTGACAGAGGTGTTCACTTCACAGGTGAAGTGATGCAGGAGATAATGAAGGTTTTGGGTGTAGAACAGGCCTTACATGCTTCGTACCATCCACAAAGCAGCGGTAGGGTAGAGAAAAAGGAACTGAACGGGACACTAAAGTTAAAGATTTAAAAAGCTATGAACAGAGTGCCTGCTGGTAGCCCTCTTTTCCGTAAGGTATATCCCTAACCGTAAAAAACAGGCCTTAGTCCCTATAAGGTCCTTTTTGGGTCAGGCCCTAGGACAGGATTGTATTTCGCACAGCAGCTCCAGATGCAACATGGTTGTCTGACAGATTATGTGATCAGTTTGCACAAGCATTTGATTAAAATATATTCTCAAATTTTTGCTTCACTTCCAGATCTTGATAAAGTACCAGGAACCCACCCACTTGTGTCTGGAGATTGGGTGGTAGTAGTAAGACACGTTAGAAAAGTCCTTAAACCCTGGTTTGATGGTCCATTCCGAGTGTTGTTGACCACAAACACAGTGAAGCTCAAAGGAAAGCATAATTGGAGTCGTTTCAAGAAAGTGTTGAGTCTGGGGACTTGAAAGGAGGATGTTTCTTGTTCCCCCTTGTGTGACTGCTGATCCTGAATCAAAAGAAAATTTTGTTTAAATGAGATAGTAAAAATAGGTTTCTGGGCCGTGAAAAAGTTGTTGTCACCGCCAGTTCTGTGAGAAGATCTGGCAGACATTCTTCTCTACCTCTTGTATGATGTTCTTTGTTTTGGTTTCACTTTCTCATCTCCTTTCCTTCTGCCAGGTGTCACTTATTTCGACTAATCGTCTTCCTTTATAATCCCTCCCATACTGCCTCACTTTGCGGTTTATACTAGTTCCTGGATGAAGTGTTCACTGCTGGAGGCTGCGTCTGCTGTTTGCTCAGATAAGTCCTTTTACTTTATTGTGTTTGCTTGCTGGCTTGATTCTAGGTGACCCTGACTCCCTCCGTATTAAGTGCAGGGAGCCGGTGGTCGTGTCCCCTCACTATCATAGGGTTTTCAGGTGTCACACAGGCTTAGGTAGGTGGGCATGCAATCGTCTACCATCGAGACCCTTGTATGTGCATAGCAGTCAGGAAGAGCTCTTAGGGTTTTATGGGGCTCACCTATAAGCTCCTTAGTTTGGGATCAAGCCAGTCGCTCGTTTATTTATAGGTTCCAGCTATCTGCAAATCTCATCCATGACAGTTGTACTTCTAGCCCAGTGATCCATTAATAGTATTGCCCAAAGAGTCTCAGGATTAATAGTTCTTATGTTCACAATAGTCAATGGGCAGAAGGGCCTGTTGTTTTAGTTTTGCTTGTACTAATTATCTGTTGTATTATTCCCTGTGTAAAGAAATTGTTCAGCAAGGCAGTTGACGAGGCCGTACCAGAGATGATGATGGGAGAGTTGTATGAAGACTTCGATCCAGGAAAATCAGAAGCACTGATTACCTCCAATCTCCCCCCATATGATGTCAGCGCAAATTAGGGAAAGATCATCTGACTTCCCCGTGTTCAAATTCAGTGTCATGGGAGGCTATTCATTAGGAATAAGCTTGTCATAGAAGAAAGTAAATAAAAGCATATTCCCCTAAAAGGGCATGGCATGCACACACAAAAAAATATACAAAAAAAAATAAAAATTTAAACCTCGGAACATAAGCCAACAAAACATTGGATTTAAATGTGGAATGGTAATATGGTCAATTATTCAGTGTTATTAATGCAGAGTAGAAAGAACTCTGGGTACAATAAGGCCTAAGTATGATGCAAGCTTTACAGACCAAGGCAATATTGAAAATATGTGGGAGGAGGAAATCCAAGGTTCCCAAAGCTTACGAAAGGCATCAAGGGTGGCATTTCATAAAGTCCCCTAGTTTCTTATAAACAAAATATTCAACTAGTCCTATCGAAGACAACTTAAAATGAATAGCAGTGCAACATTATTTGAAGGCAATGTGGATTTTGGCTGCCAATAGAATAAATTTAGAGTGGGCCAATCCAAGGGGGTTGTCTTCAAAAGGCAAGATACGCTCTTGAGGTACAGAGAACCCAATATAATCAAAAGTAAAGAATATACCCTATCACATAAGGAGCTCACAACAGGACATGTCCACCAGGTATGTTAAATTGTACCTTCGGAGTTGCAACAATTAAAACATATTAGGATATATAGAAAGTCATGATGGAATACGTTCTTAAAGGGGTGTGTCATCTCATACATTGTGGCATATCACTAGGATATGCCACCAATGACTGATGTGTGGGTCTCTAAAACTGAGCCTGAAAAGAGAAGGAGAGCCGAAAATAGTTGAACGTTGGCTCGGCTATTTCCATCAGCCCCATAGAAGTGAACGAAGGGGTGGCTACGCTTGTGGGGTGTTCTTCCAATTTATTTCTATGGGACTTTTTCAAAAATAGTAGATTCATTTCTACAGCACTCCCATAGATATGAATGGAGGGCGCATGCATGGTCCTCTCTCCTTCCTTTTCATTGGATATGCCGCCAATGTACAAAATGGGCCAACCTCTTTATGGAGGTTTCAGGTAGAGTAACTGGTCAACCCCTCCTAAGCACTTGGGAACAGTGGCACCATTTTGCAACAGAGATTAGCTTTTATATCTTCAACATATAAAGCAACGTAATACCCTCGTATTCAATAGACAGTAGGTTCTGTATAATAACTTTTAGAGTATACAGTAGTCCTTTTTATTTTATTTTATTAAATAAAAAGAGTCAGAAGGAATATGCAATGATCTTAGAAGAGAATAGGGGGTTAATTTTGTGGACAGGAAACTAAATATCCGCAAAACACAGACACTGGCCGTATTTATTGCAGTGTGGTCCCATTGACTTCGCACAAGATGCGGCAAAGAATAGGACGCTGCAACACCGTCACCACTGCTGGATTGCAGGGTGGTTGTAACCCAGAAAAAGATATAGAAGGCAAGAAAGAATCACCATCCTAATAATATGGATCCTTTCCATGCACAAAATGGACAGAGAGACAATGATGAAGGTCCTCTCTCTCGATATTGAATAGGGACAAGTAGTTAGCCTTGTGTAGTAGATCTAGTTGCTTCGTTACAGAGATGCTCACATAAGGTATGTAGTGCTGTGTGATATGGAAGTAAGCTCAACATTTGGGAGGGTATAATGCAAATTCTGATTTGGAGTGATTTATTTGAAGTCCTGATGCCATGGAGACAGAGTCCTGCACCTTCAATAAATTGGGAAGGGAAATGAGGGGTTTAGTCAGAAAAAGGATCAGATTATTCACAAATACGCTAACTTTATATTTTGTTTGGGCAACCACAACACAAGAGATGTCAGGGTCACTACGGATTTTAATTGTCAGAGGCTCCATCACTAGAACAAGTAGAGCCAGTGACAAAGAACATTCCTGGCATGTGCCACGTTGGATGTGAATAGGTTGAAAAAGGGTTGCAGGTAATTTTAGGTAGGCTTCTGGGTTAAAGTAAAGGGCTTGGGCAGCCTGAAAGAAAGGTCCCTTGATATCCACTCGAGAAAGGACTTGGAATACGTATTCCCATGATATAGAATAAAAGGCCTTCTTTATATCTAAGGCCAGCAGCGTGGAGGATATATATGAGGATTAAATGACATTCAAAATAGCTTGCATGTTGTCCTGGGCCTCCCTCCCCAAAATGAAGCCCACTTGATCCTTAGAAACCAATCCTGGAAGGATTCTATTTAATCTGTGAGCCAGGATAGAGGTAAAAAAACGAAAGTAAATCCAGTGACTCCATTTGGCCAAAACCAATAAGATTATTGCTCTGGAAAACTGCAGTCTACTGTGCAGACATCTTTGCCAAGGGGTTTGCAGCCCTCTGCCACATAAAACGACAAGTATTAAAGGGGTTGTCCAGGTTCAGAGCTGAACCCGGACATATTCTCATCTTCACCCCTCCAGCCCCCCTGATATGAGCATAGGGACTGCTAGGCAGAGGCTTCCGCCCAGGAGTGAGCTCAGTGACATCACCAGCACTAGTGGACAGGCTTTAGCGCTGCCCTAGCCTCTAAACGGGTCAGCACTAAAGCCCGCCCATCAGAACCAATGACATCACCGGGAACACTGCTAGGTGGAAAAAGCCACCTAGCATTGTAATATAAAACAAAGATTCAGGTTAAACCTCTGACTTATGAAGTCCATCTCCACCCTCTATAGCAAATAATCTCTCTATCCAGCTGCCCCTTTAAACACCACCATCTTGTAGCTTCCACCAATACTGTGCCTGCTGCTGTCCCATGTGACACCCATTACTGCTGCCCAATGACCCCAAATACTGTACTGCTAAAATGAAAGTGCCAGAGGACACAGATAAGGAACTGGAAAATTATCGGCCTCAAAACAGACTTTAGGCATCAAGCCTCAATCCAGAAGACAAATGGATTCAAACCCAAAGTCAGAATTAACCACTTAAAAACTGCGCCCGCTTTCAAGCGCAGTGGGTGCCATAGCCAGCGGGTCTCTGCTAATGTCGAGGTCCTCCCACAGCTTGATAGACACAACTATAAAATAAAAAAAAAGTCTAATCCCCCCCCCCCGTCCCCACAATGAAACACACAAAAAACCTATACATCAAATCATACTGACCCAGAGAATAAAGGGCACTGGTCAGTTTTGCTGCATAGGGAACAAACCCATAAAACTGTGGCAAAAATGTGGGGTTTTTTTTCTAATTCCACACCATTTTGAGTTTTTCCCCTCGCTTCCTACTACATTGTATGCCATATTAAAATGGTGGCATTAGAAAGTCCCGCAAAAAAAACAAGCCCTCACACAGCTATGTGAACAGAAAAATATGTTATGGCTCTGTGAAAACAGGGAAGAAAAATGTAAATGCAAAAAAAAAAAAAACTCTGGTGTCCAAGGGGTTCAGATATTTATAAGAAAAAAAATAAGTACATAAATCTGCACCATTTATCATGGTTTTGGTGCGGATTTGATGCAGTCTTGCCACAGATCCCATGCTTCCAAAAAACAAAAAAAAAACAATTGAAAAATGCAAATTTCTAAATCTGTTCAGCAGGTCAATTTCCATACTATTCCATAGAAGAAGAAAAAAGCTAAGTATACATGAGATGTGTCTAATCTCATGCTATTTTCTGGTACTGTATGCACATGTAATTTTGTTCACATCTGATCTACATTTTTTGTGGATCGAATGCAGACCCCGTTCATTTCAACCAGGCCACAAAAAAAAGATACGACGTTCTATGTCTCCTTTTTGGACAAGAATAGGCATATTGCAGGATACACACAATTGGTATACATGTTTTGCGGACTGCAAAACAGATACAGTCATGTGCATGAAGCCTGAAAATTAACACAGTCATCCAGACAGACTCCAAAATTAATACAAACCCAGAAATAAATGCAGACCCCCAAGCCCAAAATGATACAAACCTCTAGACACACAAAATTAACAGACCCCAAAAAACTCCCACACCAGACTCAAATACAAACCTCCAGACAGACTAAAAGAATTAAGATGCCAAAACGAATAGACTTTTGTGCTCTATGAATTTGTAGGCTGATCAAGAGTCTGTATTCACTTTGGGATTTGATCTAGATTTATACACACACTCCAAATTTATACAGACCCCCAGATCAGAGCACTAGATTTAAAAAAAAATCCAGACCCCAGGTTTATTTAAACCTATGTTGCCCCTAGAACACTACACTAACACTCAAAATACTAAATATACTAACAGAATAGTGACCAACCTGTCAACAGCAGCTTGGCGAGTTTCCGGCAAACAAGATTTTTATATGCTGCAAAAGCAGAGAACTGAGAAAGGTTAGAAATGAGATGCTGCTGGATTTTATATTAGGGGAGTATATAGCCATCAGTGGAGTGCGGAGATTAATTTTTTTTTAAAGCACCTCTTTAATTTACAACATCCATTACATATAATTTTAGATTGATATACCACTGCAGTAGCATTGAGAGCATAAGCAGCCACTGCAGTGACAGAGTGGATCAATGGTGGCTTGTCTTGTCACAAATGACCACACTGGATCTCATATATGAAAAGTAGAGTCATCCATGTTTTCCCAGCTATAGTGTTTCCTCCTCCTCCTTTGCTTATTGCCAGCACTGGCATTTGGAGAATGTTTGGCATCATGCAATCCTAGGTGAATTAACGCATACCAGCCATAGGAACATTTTAGTCACCCTACTTTAGTCATGGCACATATTTGCTGTTGTGCATAAGGGGTAGCCTGGAGGGTTGCCAGTACCAGTATACTAAAATTCCCTTACTCCAGTACTTGGACCCCAAATTCATATTAACCTGTCTCCCCAATAGGTCATGTGCTCAGGCACCGCTGCCACTCCTGGTCAACTGTGCTCTTCCTCTAGGCGTCCACACTGCACTGTGACCTGAAACGCACAACTTTCTTAAGCTATATGCTGTCAGGACCCAGAATGGCACGAGCGCCCAGAGAAGAGGACTGTTTTAAAAAAAAAATTTAACTAAAAGTGCCCTCCACTTGTGGGTTTGCTTGGCAACACCCTAGACAGACAGACACTTTCGTCTACCTGTCATAGGGGAATACTTTTCCTGAAAAAAATGGTCTTAGATCTGAGGCAAGAATCACTGCAGTTTCAGGGTTAGACCTCATGCACATATGTATTTTGTGGTTTGCATCCTTTTTTTTGTTTTTGCGGACCCCTTATTGATGCATAGATCCACATTTCATGGACTGTTCAATCCATATGGTTGTGTGCGCGAGGCGCAGCTTATTTAGCCTCCACGAGAAAGGGGCACAATCATGGGCAGAAAAATCTAACTCTGCTAGGATCATATGAAGGAGGAAAAAATTTAATGGGTAGAGCAAAAAGGGAAAACAGACAGTGGAAGTAAAAAAAAAAAAAAAAAAAAAATGTAATATCTGTGCAGATATGGAGATGATGGGCTGGGGAGTAGTCAGTGTAGCTCAGGGTTGCACAACCTTTTCTGATTGGGGGCCTCATTATCAGACTAAACCAATTCCAAGGGCCAAAAATAATACATTAAAGATACACGTGAGCAGCCACAAGACATACATGTGTGCTACCAGATAAATGAATGCCCAATGTATTAAAAAATATATTCTTTATTTCATAATAATAAACAGATCATGTTATTAAAATATTAGAGATAACAAAAAAAGTTGGAAGAGTCACCAAATACCCGGATGCCGCAGTCCCCCGGCCAGTGTCTCTGTAACCCGCCAAAAGATGGAGCACATGTCAGGTATGTATATATTATGCAGTAGGGTGATTCACAGAGAAGTGGTATACAATACTAACCACTAAAATATAATGACTGTGATCATCACTCTAGTGCATAGCCACTAGATGAGTCTCAAGCATTGGATCCTAATACTGCACAAATAGAAACATAAATAGAGTAATATCTATGTGGAATACTCAAAAAGGTGATACCCAATGCACCAGACCTTCAAATGAAGGCTGCAAACAGAGCCCATCTATAGGCACCTGATGGAAAATTACAACATACCATAAGACATGATGGAGGGCAGAAACAGCAGGCACAGGACAGGCTGAAAAACCTTGACGCGCATTTAGCCTCAGCTTCGTCAGGAGGTAAGTAAGAGTGTGAACATAGTCCCCTATTTATATCCCCCATGTATCTTCAGGGCATACAATAATTGAATATAACAGCTGATACTCACTATCGAGCGCTCCTGCCTGATGATGCACGCCGAGTACATCATGGCGACGCCACATTCATCAGGAGGAGGCGTGGAACGCAAGCTATGCGTTCCAGCCCGCCTCCCAAGGAAACGTAGCGTCATCCCCACGTGACCCGGTGTACAGCGCATCACAGCACAGCGCTGTATCAGCCCATCCAAGCGTCAAGATGTTCAAGCTATAAGGATATCGAACCACATTTGGTATGCCGAACACTATCATTTGCATTGGAAAGCCCAATATACGAAGTCTACATAGGGGGTATTTACAATATAGGGCAACAATGGAAAGCTGAATACATCTGAATACATTTAAATATAAATATCAAAGAAGACAAAAAGTGAATATATAGCATCATAGTTATTGCGGAGCTGAACACATTTAAAGAGGACCTTTCACTAGAATAGAAAATCTAAACTAAGTATACAGACATGGAGAGCGGTGCCCAGGGATCTCCCTGCACTTACTATTATCCCTAGGCGCCGCTCCGTTCTCCCGGTATAGCCTCCGGTATGTTCATATGTTCGGCTCCACCCAGTTGAAAAAAAAAACTCTCAGGCTATGAGCTGAGCGCTGCGATTGGCCAGCGCTACAGCCTGGGAGAAGGAGACGTCGGCAGGCTCCACCCAGTTGATCCGAACATATGAAGCTACCGAAGCCTATAGAGGGAGAACGGAGCGGCGCCCAGGGATAACAGTAAGTGCAGGGAGATCCCTGGGCGCTGCTCTCCATGTCTGTATGCTTAGTTTAGATTTTTTATTCTAGTGAAAGGTCCTCTTTAAGTGCCTCTGTATATATCAAAAAATACTGTTCCAAAAAGATGATTACCCAATATCATTATTATATTATCATGTGATGCAACACTAAGTATATCATATAGTCGATCTAAAAACATGCAGTATCCCAATAATACAGTCATAACATTTATTATAAATAGACACCATGGCATACATGATTATACAAACATCAATGGCGTAAACAATACATAATGATGCATAATGCATAAAAATACCTAATCACATGACAACATAATCCAGATGTATATTGTGGATAGATACCATACATGATTGAAACAACACCAGTGCATAAAGGTATCTCATGACAATATGATCCCAATACATATTATAGATAGGTACCGTACATGATTACAGAAGCACCAATAATTGCAAATACAAAATTGATACCGTACACAATAGATACCAGACATGATTATCAAAAACACCAATACCATAGAAAATGCATAGTATAATATACACTATATAACATCTACCCTAATAATATCCCACTATAAACCACCCAATTAAACAAAATGTCGAGTATGGGCAATCTTTTTTAATAACATCATAATGAGATTGCCATAATCCATAATTAATGGTGATAAATATACCCAAGTTGGCAGGGGCGGCATAATATTATTGTCGACCCAGCATAGTCAAGTATATTGCCACCCATCCAAAGTGCTTAGTACATAAAAAGTGATTAACAAAAACACTGCAGAAAATGCTTTACCACAGTCATTAAGTGATACAAATTATTGTCTAGCCCGTGTGACTAAGGCAACTGGGCCTACACATAATAAGTCACATCGGCTCTCCAATAACTGAAATATCCTCAAAAATCAAGTGCTTAACCAAAACACTAAACCAAAAAATACATAAGTGTCATTAAGTGTTGTAACGGACCGTTCAGCACACAACTCCGTTCAGACGATATTCTCCTTTCTAATGCACAGGCTACTGCAAGCACCAGTCTGCCGAACTGCAAATTACACGAATCCTTCAACTCTGGAACAGGAAACACACGAACACTGGAAACAGCTGAACAGGAAAAGCATACAATCGGCTTACACTCCTGGCAATCAGCATACAATCCAATCCCCCAATAACGAGATGGCACTTGAGGTCAAGCAGAACTCTTTAATGGGTTATTTTTCAGCCTTTTATGCAGGTCTCCTAGCAAGGGACACTCCCCCTGGGGCCCTTGTAAAAGACTGTGACAGTTTATATTTTAGCCAATCACATGCATTTACAGTATTGAAACCTTCCCAGCAACTGTACACAAAATCCCCTTCCCTCTGTCTGTAACGCAATCAACAAAATACAATGAGCATTGTCTGTGACGCAATTAACTAACACAATGAGCATTGTCTGAGACGCAATCAACAAAATACAATTACCAAACGTAATGGGCTAACTTAATCACTCACAGACAGAAAACTCACAGAAAACACCCCAAAACCCCACATATCCCCATAATGTATACATCCATGGATAGCTCTGATCTGGGTGAACAACATATCCAAAAATAACCCAGATCCGAGCAGGGGTTCCCGAATTCCAAGTCACATTTGGCCGGCCGCAAGCATGGCTTTCCTGCCCAAAACAGTTCCACAGATTTAAGCTGTGCGGCCGGTCTGTCTTCTCCTTCAAAGTTAGTATGGGCCATAATCCTGGGGCAGGAGGCGGGCAAGCAGCCCCCTCCAAAACACTGTGGCGAAGTGGCTTTCGCCACAAGTGTGTTAGATACAGATCTTATATATAAAGGTCCATCCCAATATTTGCATGGTAATCTGTCTCCATATTCACAGTGTGTTTAGTATCCATCTCCGTATTCACAATGTATATGAGGATCATCCCTCTCCTCGCAGCTCCCCAATCATCACTTTGTATGGCCACACAGAAAACTAAGTAAATAAAAAGCAGTTAAAATTCAGTAAATGCGCTAACCTAAATAAAGGATTTGAAACTCAATGCTTCATTCAATCCATGAGGGGTCACAGTATTGAGCAGAACCATCCACTTTGTTTCTTTTTGGAGGAGACAATGTTTTAGGTTGCCTCCCCTAATTCCCAGTCGTACACGGTCTATCCCTTTAAAGGAGATGCCTCTAGGATTGCAGTTATGAACCTCCCTAAAGTGTTTTGCCACTGGTTTTAATTTTCTGAGATTGTCATACTCGGTAATCTCAGCAGCCGCCTTGATATCACGGATATGCTCCAAAACTCTCGTCTTGAGTGCCCGCGTGGTCATCCCAACCTAAATCAGGCCACAGGGGCACTCAGCATGATAGACCACTGCCTCTGTTTTACAGGAAATGTGATGTACAATTTTGTACTCCTTCTCCCTATTTGTGTTGGTAAATTTGTCCGTTCTTGCCATATACTTGCATGCGGTGCAATCCCCACATGGAAAAATCCCCACTGTGGGCCTTTGGCCCCAAAAATGCCACCTTTATCTGGGGCTACATAGTGGCTCCTGGTCACTATGTCCCTAAGATTTTTTGCTCTCTTCCAGGTAACCAGTGGTCTCTCAGAGATAACCTTCTTGTGGTGCCTATCCGTTCGGAGGACTTGCCAATGCCTTTGGAGAATATCCTGCAATTGTCTCCATTGGGCAGTGAAGTTGGTAATGAACCTAGGAAAACCATGATCTTTAACTTTCTTACAGGGAGGATGGTTTAACAGGTTATCCCTAGAGGAGTTCTTTGCCCTAATATAACCTTTCCTAATCACTTTGTTACTATAGCCCCTCTCCCGAAATCTCCTAGATAGATCTTTTGCCTCTCGCTCGAAACTAGCTTCACTGGAACATATCCGCCTAGCCCTGCAGATTTGACCAATAGGTATTGCACGAGAGACCTGTGGGTGATGCGAGGAAGAGGAGAACAACAGTGAGTTGGTAGCCGTAGGCTTCCTGTGTATGTCAAAACCCAGGAGGCCCTTATTCTCCACAGTGATCGCAAGGTCCAGGAAATCGACACATTCCCCACTAGAAGTCCACGTTAGTTTAATATTCTGATCATTTGAATTGAGATCGTGCAGAAACCCCTCCAAGTGCGACGTCGAGCCCTGCCAGATGAACAAAACATCATCTATATATCTCGACCATGAGACTACGGCGTCATGACCCTCCAAATTCACGATTTCCCTTTACCACAGCCCCAGGAACTAATTGGCATATGAGGATGCACAAGTCGCCCCCATCGCCGTTCCCCGGAGCTGTAGGAAATAGCGATCCTTGAACGTAAACGCATTATGTTTCAATGCGAATTCTAATAGCGTCATGACCAGATTGATCAAATCGCTATCCAAATTAGTTGTATTCAAAAAGAATCGTGACGCCCGCAGCCCGTGGTCGTGACAGATAGACGTCGCACGTCACCAAAAGCATATCACTGTCCAAATGCATCCCACCAAGTCTCTTAAGGACATCAGTGGTGTCGCGTACAAAAGAAAGCAAGGTCTCTACACATTTCTGTAAATAGAAATCCACAAAACGGCAGATGGTCTCACACAGACCCCCAATCCCAGATACTATGGGTCTCCCTGGTGGTACTTTGGGATCTTTGTGTACTTTGGGGAGTAAATAAAATGTTGGGAGTACTCCCAATTCAGTAACCAGGCCCTCCCACATTTTAATGCTGATAATACCACTCTCATGTGCATTCCTAAGGATCCCATCCAACTCACTTTTGTATTGTGTCATGGGATTGGAGTCCAATTTCCGATAGCAGGACACATCCCCTAATTGGCGAAACTCCTCTTTTTCATACATTCGCACCGGCCAGACCACAACATTGCCTGCCTTATCTGTCCCCCCATAAGAAAGTTAAAGATCATGGTTTTCCTAGGTTCGTTACCAACTTCAATGCCCAATGGAGACAATTGCAGGATATTCTTCAAAGGCATTGGCAAGTCCTCCGAACGGATAGTGACCTCAAGAAGGTTATCTCTGAGAGACCACTGGTTACCTGGAAGAGAGCAAAAAATCTTAGGGACATAGTGACCAGGAGCCACTATGTAGCCGCAGATAAAGGTGGCATTTTTGTGGGGATTGCACCGCATGCAAGTATATGGCAAGAACGGACAAATTTACCAACACAAATAGGGAGAAGGAGTACAAAATTGTACATCACATTTCCTGTAAAACCGAGGCAGTGGTCTATCATGCTGAGTGCCCCTGTGGCCTGATTTATGTTGGGATGACCACGCGGGCACTCAAGACGAGAGTTTTGGAGCATATCCGTGATATCAAGGCGGCTGCTGAGATTACCGAGTATGACAAACTCAGAAAATTAAAACCAGTGGCTAAACACTTTAGGGTACTTTCACACTAGCGTTTTTGTTTTCCGGCGCTGAGTTCCGTCCTAGGGGCTCAAATCCGGAAAAGAACTGATCAGTTTTATCCTAATGCATTCTGAATGGAGAGTAATCCGTTCAGGATGCATCAGGATGTCTTCAGTTCAGTCATTTTGACTGATCAGGCTTTTCAGAAAAACGTAGCATGTTGTATTTTTACCTCCGGCCAAAAATCCTGAACACTTTGACTGAACGCCGGATTCAGTCTTTTTCCCACTGCCTTGCATTAACGCCGGATCCGGCGCCGTGTGTTCAGTCAAACTGGATCCGGCTTTTGCATGTTAAACCCGAAAAATGTGAAAAAAAAAGTTAAAGTCCATAAATGGCGGATCCGTTTTTTCCAATGCATTTTTTCTTTGTGATCAAAATCCTGATCAGAATTCAAATGTAATCCGTTTTTAAACGTTTTTCCGGATCCGGCGGGCAGTTCCGGTGTCGGAATTGAACGCCGGATTTAAACAACGCTAGTGTGAAAGTAGCCTTAGGGAGGTTCATAACTGCAATCCTAGAGGCATCTCCTTTAAAGGGATAGACCGTGTACGACTGGGAATTAGGGGAGGCAACATAAAACGTTGTCTCCTCCAAAAAGAAACAAAGTGGATGGTTCTGCTCAATACTGTGACCCCTCATGGATTGAATGAGGCATTGAGTTACAAATCCTTTATTTAGGTTAGCGCATTTACTGAATTTTTCAGTGATTTTTTTTTTTTCCAAAGACAATTTTTATTTTCATTTAAAGGATATAACATAAAATACAAAAATACAGAGCATGCCTGTGACATATCTTTTTTCATAAAGCATACATTAATGCCTGGTTAGGCAGTAGAGATACGCAACAAATTGACCCCAAGAGACAAATTTCAGTGATTTTAACTGCTTTTTATTTACTTAGTTTTCTGTGTGGCCATACAAAGTGATGATTGGGGAGCTGCGAGGAGAGGGATGATCCTCATATACATTGTGAATACGGAGATGGATACTAAACACACTGTGAATATGGAGACGGATTACCATGCAAATATTGGGATGGACCTTTATATATAAGATCTGTATCTAGCACACTTAATGACACTTATGTATTTTTGGTTTAGTGTTTTGGTTAAGCACTTGATTTTTGAGGATATTTCAGTTATTGCAGAGCCGATGTGACTTATTATGTGTAGGCCCAATTGCCTTAGTCACACGGGCTAGACAATAATTTGTATCAATTAATGACTGTGGTAAAGCATTTTCTGCAGTGTTTTTGTTAATCACTTTTTAAGTACTAAGCACTTTGGATGGGTGGCAATATACTTGACTATGCTGGGTCGACAATAATATAATGCCGCCCCTGCCAACTCGGGTATATTTATCACCATTAATTATGGCAATCTCATTATGATGTTATTAAAAAAGATTGCCCATACTCAACATTTTGTTTAATTGGGTGGTTTATAGTGGGATATTATTAGGGTAGATGTTATATAGTGTATATTATACTATGCATTTTCTATGGTATTGGTGTTTTTGATAATCATTTATGGTATCTATTGTGTACGGTATCAATTTTGTATTTGCAATTATTGGTGCTTCTGTAATCATGTACGGTACCTATCTATAATATGTATTGGGATCATATTGTCATGAGATACCTTTATGCACTGGTGTTGTTTCAATCATGTATGGTATCTATCCACAATATACATCTGGATTATGTTGTCATGTGATTAGGTATTTTTATGCATTATGCATCATTATGTATTGTTTACGCCATTGATGTTTGTATAATCATGTATGGTGTCTATTTACACTCACCTAAAGAATTATTAGGAACACCATACTAATACGGTGTTGGACCCCCTTTTGCCTTCAGAACTGCCTTAATTCTACGTCGCATTGATTCCACAAGGTGCTGATAGCATTCTTTAGAAATGTTGGCCCATATTGATAGGATAGCATCTTGCAGTTGATGGAGATTTGAGGGATGCACATCCAGGGCACGAAGCTCCCGTTCTACCACATCCCAAAGATGCTCTATTGGGTTGAGATCTGGTGACTGTGGGGGCCATTTTAGTACAGTGAACTCATTGTCATGTTCAAGAAACCAATTTTAAATGATTCGAGCTTTGTGACATGGTGCATTATCCTGCTGGAAGTAGCCATCAGAGGATGGGTACATGGTGGTCATGAAGGGATGGACATGGTCAGAAACAATGCTCAGGTAGCCCGTGGCATTTAAACAATGCCCAATTGGCACTAAAGGGCTTAAAGTGTGCCCAGAAAACATCCCCCACACCATTACACCACCACCACCAGCTTGCACAGTGGTAACAAGGCATGATGGATACATGTTCTCATTCTGTTTACGCCAAATTCGGACTCTACCATTTGAATGTCTCAACAGAAATCGAGACTCATCAGACCAGGCAACATTTTTCCAGTCTTCAACAGTCCAATTTTGGTGAGCTTGTGCAAATTGTAGCCTCTCTTTCCCATTTGTAGTGCAGATGAGTGGTACCCGGTGGGGTCTTCTGCTGTTGTAGCCCATCCGCCTCAAGGTTGTACGTGTTGTGGCTTCACAAATGCTTTGCTGCATACCTCGGTTGTAACGAGTGGTTATTTCAGTCAACGTTGCTCTTCTATCAGCTTGAATCAGTCGGCCCATTCTCCTCTGACCTCTAGCATCCACAAGGCATTTTTGCCCACAGGACTGCCGCATACTGGATGTTTTTCCCTTTTCACACCATTCTTTGTAAACCCTAGAAATGGTTGTGCGTGAAAATCCCAGTAACTGAGCAGATTGTGAAATACACAGACCGGCCCGTCTGGCACCAACAACCATTCCACACTCAAAATTGCTTAAATCACCTTTCTTTCCCATTCTGACATTCAGTTTGGAGTTCAGGAGATTGTCTTGACCAGGACCACACCCCTAAATGCATTGAAGCAACTGCCATGTGATTGGTTGACTAGATAATTGCATTAATGAGAAATAGAACAGGTGTTCCTAATAATTCTGTAGGTGAGTGTATAATATATGTTATGACTGCATTATTGGGATACTGCATGTTTTTGGATCGACTATATGATATACTTAGTGTTGCATCACATGATAATATAATAATGATATTGGGTAATCATCTTTTTGGAACAGTATTTTTTGATATATACAGAGGCACTTAAATGTATTCAGCTCCGCAATAACTATGATGCTATATATTCACTTTTTGCCTTCTTTGATATTTATATTTAAATGTATTCAGATGTATTCAGCTTTCCATTGTTGCCCTATATTGTAAATACCCCCTATGTAGACTTCGTATATTGGGCTTTCCAATGCAAATGATAGTGTTTGGCATACCAAATGTGGTTCGATATCCTTATAGCTTGAACATCTTGATGCTTGGATAGGCTGATACAGCGCTGTGCTGTGATGCGCTGTACGCCGGGTCACGTGGGGACGCCGCTACGTTTCCTTGGGAGGCGGGCTGGAACGCATAGCTTGCGGCGTCACCATGATGTATTCGGCGTGCATCATCAGACAGGAGCGCTCGATAGTGAGTATCAGCTGTTATATTCAATTATTGTATGCCCTGAAGATACATGGGGATATAAATAGGGGACTATGGCCACACTCTTACTTTTCTCCTGACGAAGCTGAGGCGAAACGCGCGTCAAGGTTTTTCAGCCTGTCCTGTGCCTGCTGTTTCTGCCCTCCATCATGTCTTATGGTATGTTGTAATTTTCCATCAGGTGCCTATAGATGGGCTCTGTTTGCAGCCTTCATTTGAAGGTCTGGTGCATGGGGTATCACTTATTTGAGTATTCCACATAGATATTACTCTATTTATGTTTCTATTTGTGCAGTATTAGGATCCAATGCTTGAGACTCATCTAGTGGCTATGCACTAGAGCAGTGGTGGCGAACCTATGGCACGGGTGCCAGAGGCGGCACTCAGAGCCCTCTCTGTGGGCACCCGCACCATGGAAAAAGTCTATGGTGTACCAATATGCCTTAGACTTTTCCTGCCATTCATCAGCGCAGGGCGCACTATGAACAGCACAGGCAGCGCAGGGCGCACTATAAACAGCACAGGCAGCGCACTGAATGTAGGCAGCTATTATAGCTAAATGATAAAGTACATGGAAGATATACTATACTGGTATTCATATTGAATTGCAGTGTTGACACTTTGCGACAAATAAGTAGGTTTTGGGTTACTGTTTGGGCACTCGGTCTGTAAAAGGTTCACCACCACTGCACTAGAGTGATGATCACAGTCATTATATTTTAGTGGTTAGTATTGTATACCACTTCTCTGTGAATCACCCTACTGCATAATATATACATACCTGACATGTGCTCCATCTTTTGGCGGGTTACAGAGACACTGGCCGGGGGACTGCGGCATTCAGGTTTTTTGCTGACTCTTCCAACTTTTTTTGTTATCTCTAATATTTTAATAACATGATCTGTTTATTATTATGAAATAAAGAATATATTTTTGAATACATTGGGCATTCATTTGTTGCTTGTACAACATTTTAGGTTTATATGGTTGTTTTCTTGTTTTCCCTATATTATGGTGTTATAGTGAGGCTTTTTCTTGGTTGGTTCTGTGTGCTACCAGATTGTTGGGGCCACATGTGGCCCCTGGAACACAGGTTGTGTACCCCTGGTATAGCTTCTCTGATAACTATTATGCTCCCTTCATGTATTCACTATGGATAAGAACTTCAAGGCATTCTGTACAGTGGCAGTTTGGGAGGAAGGATGACAAAGTTAAAATCTCCATACCATATACTGTAAGCCTTCAGTAGTGGAGAGATTCCAAAATGGAGAACACGGAATGAAAAAATAAAATAAAAGGAGATATGATCATCTGTGGAAGAATAAGTATCGACTACGCATATAGGGACATCAGAGCCCAAAAGAATTACCGTACATATCTGCTACTGGAATCAGTGATCAATTGGGTGACCTGTAATGGGAAGGAGTTTAAGTAGGGTGACCATGCCTCTACTCTTGATGCAAAAAGTGGAGGAGAAAAAACAAGTGTATTTTGGGTGGAGGTATTTTGAGCGAGATCGAGGATTGAAGTGACACTTTTAGACAAATGATATCTGGCATGTTTCATGTAAGAAATGCAGTACGTTGCAAATTAAAAATCTTACACATGGTTAAGTTGTACATAAATGCTCAGAGGACAGTAGATGGCACCAGATACTGTGAGGGCAAGGAGTCAGAGAGGCTAGGTCACAGGAGAGACAAGACACATCTGGGGTTACATTTGCACCCAAGACCAAGATATAAAAGGCTCAAAACAATTAAGTACAAGAATCAAACTTTAGGCCTTATTCACATTTCAGTTTTTTCTGGGATGTGTGCTATCTACATTTTCCCACAGACAAAACATGTACCCATTGCTTCTATAGTGTTTGTACAATCATCAGTGGTTCAGTGAAGAAAAAAAAGAAAAAAAAGCAAACATTCATTACTTCGGGCTAACCATGCTCATTGAAGTCTATGCGGGGAAAAAAAAAGAAAAAAAACCTGCTAGCATCCATACTCTATCAGTGTTTTGTCAATCATTAGTAGGAAATTAATTTGTTGATCTTCGCAAAAAAAAGATACATGGATTCTTCTTGGATGAAACAGATGGATTTTTAACCCATATTGTGTTCGCTAACAAAATTTCTCCTGCAGTTTCTCTGAAACCTTAGCTATACCCAGACCTTCAAAGTAAGTTGTTGTCAGACTCATTTCTCCTGTGCTCTCAGGTCTTCTGGGAATCAAGTGTACCTGTGAACTTCACAGTCACTTCTAGCAGAGACCAGGGTGGAAACAAGATCAGATTCCTCTTACATGATATATGATCAGTTCAAGTGATCCATGCAGGCATCCCCAGGTATCTTACAGCCATTGCACAAGCCAATGGGCTGACATATTCAATGATCTATTTTGCAATTATGGCCTCCCACATCAATTTGTCTCCAATCACAGAGGGCTGTTTGTATGTAATTTCTGGAGCGCATTGTGTAAGATCTTGAAAAAGGTGACTGGCAATCACTCTTAGGGGATTGGACAAAAACATATGCTTACCCCCATCAGGACTACTGGGCTAAGCTACAACCTCGGGTGAAGTTTGCCCACAACCATGTCTTCAGGTAAATCTCCCTAAAACTGTTTACTCTATGTTCAGATACCAGCTGTAGCAGACATCTGTAGAAATAACCAGCATATCAGGATGGAGGTCCATGAGTATTTACAGAGACTGCAGCTAATGCCAAGAAAGCTTCTGAAAACGTCAAAATCTCATATTCTAGTTGAAATCCATCTCTCGGACACAATATACAGTCTAAAAAGTACCAGTCGCCAAAATGCAGTGCAGTCTGCAGGCACCATGATATGGATTCAGTAAATTGTCCAGTTTATACATTTAACCCCTTCCCAAAACATGACAATAGTACGTCATGGCGTCAAGTGACTTCCCTCATTTGGACGTTCTATTACGTCATGATAATCGGGTGGGCACCTGAGCGGTGTGTGCATGATCACTGCAGGGGCCCAGCAGGCTCCTGCTGTATCCGCCAGCATCGCTGTAAAAGCAGATGCCGGCAGATTAACCCCTTCTATGCCGTGGCCAGCGCTGACCGTGGCATAGAAGGGATTTGCGGCAGGTGAGGGAGCCCTTCGGGTCCCGTGCTGCTGTGGCAGGGACCAGATTGGTGACAAGGCAGCCTGATGCTGTGCAGAGGCTGCCCAATGCCTTGCATGGCATGGGGACCTGCCTTCTACGGGGGCCAAGGAGATCCAGCCACAGGCTGAGTCTCCTAGGCAATCTGTTAGTGTATGACTCAGTGTAATACACCAACAGGCAATGCATTACAATACAGATGTATTGTAATGCATTGCAGAGGGGATCAGACCCCCAAAAGTTGAAGTCCCAGAGTGGGACAGAAATAAAGTAAAAAAAAAAAAAAAACCCTATACATTAGGTATCACTGCATCCCTAAGGACCGGCTCTATAAATATATCACATGATCCACCCTGTCCAATAAACACTGTTGAAGAGAAAAAAATATATAAAATAAACACATTTGTCACCTTACATCACAAAAAGTGCAGCACCAAGCGATCAAAAAGACGTATGCCCCCAAAATGGTACCAATAAAATAGTCACCTCATCCCGCAAAAAATGAGACCCTACCCAAAAATTAAAAAATATAAAAACGCCATGGCTCTTAGACTTCTATTATTGTGTAAATCTTAAATAAATAAGAAAAAGTATGCATATTAGGTATTGCCACATCTGTTACAACCTGGTCTATAAAAATATCACATGACCTAACCCCTCAGATGAACACTGTAAAAAAAAAAAAAAAAAACTGTGCCAAAACAACCAATTTTTGGTTACCTTGCTTCATAAAGTGTAATATAGAATGAATAAGAAGAAGTGGAATAAATAAATGGTACCAATAAAAACATCAACTCTTCCTGCAAAAATGATCCCCTGTACAAGATGATCGGGGGAAAAAATAAATATGTTCAGAAAATGGAGACAAAAATATAGTTTTACATAATAAAGCATTTTTGAAAACTTGAAACAAAAAAAAAAGTAGTCCTATTTGTATTGTCGCATCCGTAACAACCTGCTCTATAAAAATAGCACATGATCTAACGTGTCAGATGAACGTTGTAAAAAAAAAAAAAAAAGTGACAAGACAAAAACATAATATAGAGCGACTAAAAATCATATGTACCCCAAAATAGTACCCATAAAACTGTCACCTTATCCCGTAGTTTCCAAAATGGGGTCACTTTTGCGAGTTTCTACTGTAGGGGTGCATGAAATGGGACATGGTGTCTAAAAACCAGTCCAGCAAAATCTGCCTTTCAAAAAACCAAACGGCGGTCCTTATTTTCTGCACCCTGCCGTGTGCCCTTACAGCAGTTTACCACCACATGTGGGGTGTTTCTGTAAACTGCAGAATCGGGGTAATAAATATTGAGTTTTGTTTGGCTGTTATCCCTCGATGTGTTTTAAAGAAAAAATTTTAAAGCATTGTTTAAAAAATTCTAAGGGTACTTTCACACTTGCGTTTTTCTTTTCCGGCTTAGGGCTCTTTCACACTTGCGTTGTCCGGATCCGGCGTGTACTCCACTTGCCGGAATTACACTCCCGATCCGGAAAAACGCAAGTGTACTGAAAGCATTTGAAGACGGAACCGTCTTCAAAATGCTTTCAGTGTTACTATGGCACCCAGGACGCTATTAAAGTCCTGGTTGCCATAGTAGGAGCGGGGAGCGGGGGAGCGGTATACTTACAGTCCGTGCGGCTCCCGGGGCGCTCCAGAATGACGTCAGAGCGCCCCATGCGCATGGATGACGTGTCCAATGCGATCACATGATCCATGCGCTTGGGGCGCCCTGACGTCACTCTGGAGCGCCCCGGGAGCCGCACGGAGGGTAAGTATGCTGCTCCCCCGCTCCCCGCTACACTTTACCATGGCTGCTAGGACTTTAGCGTCCCGGCAGCCATGGTAACCATTCAGAAAAAGCTAAATGGAAGGTTCCGGCAATGCGCCGAAACGATGTTTAGCTTAAGGCCGGATCCGGATGAATGCCTTTCAATGGGCATTAATTCCGGATCCGGCCTTGTGGCAAGTGTTCAGGATTTTTGGCCGGAGCAAAAAGCGCAGCATGCTGCGGTATTTTCTCCGGCCAAAAAACGTTCCGGTCCGGAACTGAAGACATCCTGATGCATCCTGAACGGATTTCTCTCCATTCAGAATGCATTAGGATAAAACTGATCAGGATTTTTCCGGCATAGAGCCCCGACGACGGAACTCTATGCCGGAAGAAAAGAACGCAAGTGTGAAAGGGCCCTTACTAATGCCATCAGTTAGCATACATTTTGCCTGATCCGGCAGGCAGTTCCGGCGACGGAACTGCTTGCCGGATCTCTCTGCCGCAAGTGTGAAAGTAGCCTAAGCCTTCTAACGTCTAAAAAATAATAAAATGACATTTACAAAATGATGCTGTCATAGGCATACCGAGACATACGGACGTCCCGGCAACAGTGAGTGGCAGGAAATCTGAGAGACTGGCAACACATGGTTTGATCTGACAGGTTTTCCTTGTGGATCAATAGGTGTCTGTTGTGTCTGGTAATGGCCACACCACCTTGCCTCCAGGTGTTGCTTATGTGGTCATTTAACCTTCCTTATTTATAGTTGCTTCTCCCGCTGTGTGGTTTATAGCTTCTGTGCCTGTGGATTGTTTGTGGTTGGATCTCGGCTGAGTTCCTGGTGCTTCCATAGCCTCTTTGAAGTTAAGTCTTTCCTTTCCCTTTTTGTATTTTGTTCGGGTTCTGTGTGTTGCATTTGGCCTGAAGTAGACTCCTCTTACTTTTGGAGGAACAGGTAGTCTGGTCCCTGCCATTAGTACCAGGACTATAGCTATATCTCTCTCTCTCTATATATATATATTTCCTGAGGAAAACCGCCAAAAAAGAAACATTTCCTTTTAGGCCCTATGGGGGACAAGAAAGAGCATACAGGGGAAAAGGAAAGACAGGAAGGTGGAGCTACCCCAAGGGTAGTCGAGGTAGGTGCAGTTTGCGGGCAAAAATAAAAGGGAAAGCAGCCTCAAAAGCCTCCATTGCCAGGTGGATTTAACAGATGATCTGTCATTGTTATCATGTCCAAAATCTTGCTTGCCCGGTAAAAAAGGATGATTACACTTACCGGTAATCAGATTTTCCAGACCCCACGACAGCACCCTTCCTTATTCCCTCCCTGATGTTTCTGGTTTCTTGACTTGAGTTGCACAGGGTGTTAAAAAATTTTAAAAAAAAATAAATGATATAACACCCTGTGCAACTCAAGTCAAGAAACATCAGGGAGGGAATAAGCAAGGGTGCTGTCGAGGGGTCTGGAAAATCTGATTACCGGTAAGTGTAATCATCCTTTTTCCCTTCCCCCAGCACCACAGGATTTACAGAGAAGAATACCCCTTCCTTACGGGAAGGGGGGGGGGGGGTCACCACTTGCAGAACTCCTTAGCTGGATGAATATCAACATCTATCTACAGGGGCGTACATAGAAATCATGGGGCCCCATAGCAAAACTCAGAATTGGGCACCCCCTTCCCAATAAAAAGTACAATTATTAAAGCCAATTAGTGAGGGTGCGGGGTGCATTAGGGGTTAAATAAAAGGTTAGGCTGTATTCACATCACGTTTTTGCCATCCGTTTTTACGTATATTTTTTTGGGGGAAAAAGGGATAAAAAAAAAAGTGCAGCACCCAACGCTTTTCTATCCTGCAGAGTCCAGTAGAACAAAGGTAAACAGTGGTGGCCAAAAGTTTTGAGAATTACATAAATATTGGAAATTGGAAAAGTTGCTGCTTAAGTTTTTATAATAGCAATTTGCATATACTCCAGAATGTTATGAAGAGGGATCAGATGAATTGCATAGTCCTTCTTTGCCATGAAAATTAACTTAATCCCAAAAAAAACTTTCCACTGCATTTCATTGCTGTCATTAAAGGACCTGCTGGAATCATTTCAGTAATCGTCTTGTTAACTCAGGTGAGAAATTTGAGGAGCACAAGGCTGGAGATCATTATGTCAGGCTGATTGGGTTAAAATGGCAGACTTGACATGTTAAAAGGAGGGTGATGCTTGAAATCATTGTTCTTCCATTGTTAACCATGGTGACCTGCAAAGAAACACGTGCAGCCATCATTGCGTTGCATAAAAATGGCTTCACAGGCCAGGATATTGTGGCTACTAAGATTGCACCTCAATCAACAATTTATAGGATCATCAAGAACTTCAAGGAAAGAGGTTCAATTCTTGTTAAGAAGGCTTCAGGGCGTCCAAGAAAGTCCAGCAAGCGCCAGGATCGTCTCCTAAAGAGGATTCAGCTGCGGGATCGGAGTGCCACCAGTGCAGAGCTTGCTCAGGAATGGCAGCAGGCAGGTGTGAGCGCATCTGCACGCACAGTGAGGCGAAGACTTTTGGAAGATGGCCTGGTGTCAAGAAGGGCAGCAAAGAAGCCACTTCTCTCCAAAAAAAACATCAGGGACAGATTGATCTTCTGCAGAAAGTATGGTGAATGGACTGCTGAGGACTGGGGCAAAGTCATATTCTCCGATGAAGCCTCTTTCCGATTGTTTGGGGCATCTGGAAAAAGGCTTGTCCGGAGAAGAAAAGGTGAGCGCTACCAACAGTCCTGTGTCATGCCAACAGTAAAGCATCCTGAGACCATTCATGTGTGGGGTTGCTTCTCATCCAAGGGAGTGGGCTCACTCACAATTTTGCCCAAAAACACAGCCATGAATGGTACCAAAACATCCTCCAACAGCAACTTCTTCCAACAATCCAACAACAGTTTGGTGAAGAACAATGCATTTTCCAGCACGATGGAGCACCGTGCCATAAGTGCCATATCTCCAGAAGGATATAGATACTCTAGAGAGAGTTCAGAGAAGAGCTACTAAACTAGTACATGGATTGCAGGATAAAACTTACCAGGAAAGGTTAAAGGACCTTAACATGTATAGCTTGGAAGAAAGAAGAGACAGAGGGGATATGATAGAAACTTTTAAATACATAAAGGGAATCAACTTGGTAAAGGAGGAGAGCATATTTAAAAGAAGAAAAACTACCACAAGAGGACACAGTTTTAAATTAGAGGGGCAAAGGTTTAAAAGTAATATAAGGAAGTATTACTTTACTGAGAGAGTAGTGGATGCATGGAATAGCCTTCCTGCAGAAGTGGTAGCTGCAAATACAGTGAAGGGGTTTAAGCGTGCATGGGATAGGCATATGGCTATCCTTCATATAAGATAGGGCCAGGGGCTATCCATAGTATTCAGATATATTGGGCAGACTAGATGGGCCAAATGGTTCTTATCTGCCGACACATTCTATGTTTCTATAAGGCAAAAGTGATAACTAAGTGGCTCGGGGACCAAAACGTTGACATTTTGAGTCCATGGCCTGGAAACTCCCCAGATCTTAATCCCATTGAGAACTTGTGGTCAATCCTCAAGAGGCGGGTGGACAAACAAAAACCCACTAATTCTGACAGACTCCAAGAAGTGATTATGAAAGAATGGGTTGCTATCAGTCAGGAATGGGCCCAGAAGTTGATTGAGAGCATGCCCAGTTGAATTGCAGAGGTCCTGAAAAAGAAGGGCCAACACTGCAAATACTGTCTCTTTGCATAAATGTCATGTAATTGTCGATAAAAGCCTTTGAAACGTATGAAGTGCGTGTAATTATATTTCACTGCATCACAGAAACAACTGAAACAAAAGATCTAAAAGCAGTTTAGCAGCAAACTTTGTGAAAACTAATATTTGTGTCATTCTCAAAACTTTTGGCCACGACTGTACGTTAACACATAAATTTTTCTTTCAAACTCTATAATGAAGGATGCCACTGTATGTATACATGATACAGATGTACGGATATACGGATGGCAAAAACAGGATATGAACTCGGCCTTACCCTTTAAAGTGGTATTCCCATCTCAGACAATGGGGGCATATCGCTAAGGACCCGCACCTACAATGAGAATAAAGCGGGGAGAGCTGTGGCTGGAGGACCCCAGATTTCCCGGGGTCCGTCCACCACCAAGCGTTGCTCCCATAGAAGTGAATGGGAGTGCACCGCACATGCGGGGCCCATGCTCCCATTCATTTTTATGGGGCAGACGGCAATAGCCAAGCTATTTTCGGCGGTCCCATAGAAATGAATGGAGGGCGGCTGCGCATGCGCAGTGCGCCCTCCGGTCATTTCCCGGCTCTGTTCTCATTGTAGGTGCGGGTCTTAGTGGTGGAACCCGCACCTATCAGACAATGCTGTAGCGATATGCCCCCATTGTCTGAGATGGGAAAACCCTTTTAAGTTTTATTTATTTTAGATAGGTGTAAAGCAGAGGAGAGCCTATAGGATTAATTACTGCAGCAGGACTGTCCACACTGGTCAGTGTGACCCCTGGGACAGATCTTGTGCAGGTCCACAACATTAGATCTCTGTCTCACAGCTGAACTTCTCCCCTTGTTAATAACAGGGAGCAGAGCTGAGCATTTTCAGTCATGCCCCATCCTTTTAGGCTAGGCTATATCTGGAGCATCCAGCACATGCCTCAGGTCCCATATGAAAGAATACATATGCACTACAGTGAGCAGAGCTGAGGCTCCTGTCTGACTCTGACCCGAATGGCTGAAAATTCAGTCACCCTGCTGTCAGCTCCTCACCTCAGCTCTGCTCCATCATGCAAAACGCTTCTGCTGCTTCCTTCTGACCTCTCCCACAGCCTAAGAATAGTGACGGCAGTGCTGGGAGTAAACAAGCAAAGAGAAGTGCAGGAAGACCCAGAGGAGGGTAAGCATGTGGGATACAGGGCAATTATCACTGCTGAAAAGTAAATACAGGGCAGGTACTTTACCACGCTCCAGGTGTCAACCCTAGCTAGCTGTGGGAGCAAACAGACATCACAGAGGCAGAGGGGCGGGCACATCGGGCACTGAGCTGCTACCTGATTGAAGGAGCGTTGCAGCTGCTCACTCCCCTCTCCCTCCCTCCTTCCACTCGGGGCCCAGCCTGCTGTTGTCAGCGCAGCACTAGCGCTGCGCATAGTGAGAAATGTAAATATGTAATAGCACTGGGGGCGTTTGGGGTGGCAATGGGCACCTTATTGACACTGGGCACGGGGCTGCGGACCCAAACGTCCCTATTATCCACCATTGCCGATATTTATCTCTCTACTGGTACTGCAGCGTGTATTCAGGTCGGGAAGGGGGCGGAGCAATGCAGCCTGGCCGGGCCCCCTAACCTCACGGGCCCCATAGCCAGGGCGTGGTCTGCCTATATTGATGGTACGCCACTGTCTATCTATCTTTTACCCATGATCGACTGGTGTTACAAAAAATAGTTGGACACCAGTTTGGGTCATTTGTGAAATAATACCTCTGATGCCTATCTAAATACTGCAACTATGCCCCTTGATGAGCCCACTTTACACACTGGGGGAAACACGTTGGGATAAAGGGACCTATAAATTGATGGTGATGACCTTTGCAAACTGAAGTTTTTTTGTGTTAATCAGGATACAATTCGATATTGCAGAAATTGTACTGAGCATCTATTCATCGTTATGTATTAAGTAAAGGTGGAACGAATCCAAATTTTTTTCAAATCCGAATAGGTTCACGAATATATTGAATCCTGTTATGGGAGGGGGGGGGGGGAAGAGATTTGTGGAGGACACTGTCATGGGGGGGGGAAGACATCTGTGGAGGACACTGTCATGGGGGGGGGGGGAAGAGATCTGTGGAGGACACTGTCATGGGGGGGGGGAGAGATCTGTGGAGGACACTATTATGGGGGGGAGGAAAAGAGATCTGTTGATGACACTGTTATGGGGGGAGGAAAAGAGATCTGTTGATGACACTGTTATGGGGGGGTTGAGATCTGTGGATGACACTGTTATGGGGGGGGGGGGGAGATCTGTGGATGACACTTATGGGGGGGGGAGAGATCTGTGGATGACACTGTTATGGGGGGGAAGAGATCTGTGGATGACACTGTTATGGGGGGGGGAGATCTGTGGATAACAGTTATGGGGGGAGATCTGTGGATAACAGTTATGGGGGGAGATCTGTGGATAACAGTTATGGGGGGGAGATCTGTGGATAACAGTTATGGGGGGAGATCTGTGGATAACAGTTATGGGGGGGAGATCTGTGGATAACAGTTATGGGGGGGGAGATCTGTGGATAACAGTTATGGGGGGGAGATCTGTGGATAACAGTTATGGGGGGGAGATCTGTGGATAACAGTTATGGGGGGAGATCTGTGGATAACAGTTATGGGGGGGGGAGATCTGTGGATAACAGTTATGGGGGGGGGGAGATCTGTGGATAACAGTTATGGGGGGGAGATCTGTGGATGACAGTTATGGGGGGGAGATCTGTGGATGACAGTTATGGGGGGGGGAGATCTGTGGATAACAGTTATGGGGGGGGAGATCTGTGGATAACAGTTATGGGGGGGAGATCTGTGGATGACAGTGTTATGGGGGGGGAGGAGAGATCTGTGGATGCCACTGTTATGGGGGGGAATCTATGGATGTCACTGTTATGGGGGGGGGGGGTGACACACCTTGATGTATTCAGCATTTTACTCTGATGTACTTGGCATCTATTTTGATGTACCTAGCATTTATTTTTTTGTGTACTCAGTGTTTATTATTTTTCATATTTAAGGTAGGGCATCTAATAGACCGAACTTAGGGCACCTTATTTAGGTGCCGTGCATATCTGTCTTTAGGGCCATCTGAAGGCTTGTAGGAAGTTGTTCTATAGGCAGGGATCGATAGCAAGGGTGAGAATCAGGGAAAGGTCCCCATCAGAACATCACCATCCTGCCCAGAAATCTGCCCTATCCCGTATTGTGGAATACGAATGATGCCGCGTTTACACAGCCTCTCTTTTGAATAATTTTTTATTTATTTTTTTTGCATATTTTGTGTTGGGTAATTTTAGCGTTTTGAATAAAGGCTACGTTTTAGTTAGGGTGGTACTCTGAATACTCTATACTTTACTTTATACTACATTGGCATACTGACCCTCTGACGGGCTACTCTCTTAGCTGTGATTCCAGAAGAGATGTAAGCCAGAAAAAAAAAAATTATAAAAATTATAATAAGCATTGTGTCTAGTGAACTCTGAGGCCGCCTTACCCTTATTTATGCCAAAAAGGAAACAAAAGCGAAGGGCGTCTTCAATCTTTA
This sequence comes from Bufo bufo, assembly GCF_905171765.1. Lineage (NCBI taxonomy): Eukaryota > Metazoa > Chordata > Amphibia > Anura > Bufonidae > Bufo > Bufo bufo. The sequence continues at coordinate 311,056,740 of NC_053391.1, forward strand.
GTTACCCCTAGGTAACGTATAAGGCATCTCTGAAAAGTCCAGACAGTGGCAACTTATTCCTTTTGAATTCTGGGCTTATCAGAAGTGCTTGAAAAGTAATGAAAGGTAAGGATATCCAGATGGAAGCATAGGGAATCTAAAAAGCTAACTAGGAGGTCTGAACCTAAAGAAAAAAAGGGTCTGATCAATAACATTCTATGAATTTTTAATACCGGACATTATACTTAAATCTAGCATAATCTTATAAAAGAAATCTCATGGGTTTCTCATCAAGTGTTTATCAAAATAATCGTAACAGATTTTAACAAAACATCTTAGAGAAGTACTTATCTTGACATTGACGCCATACATAGTGTAGGCCATTCAAGCAATATGGTCCAGCCCATTTTCTCAATCCTGCTCAGGAGTATTATAGGGCTTTGTTGGAGTGCTATGCCAATTGTAGACTATTAAACTACAAATTGACAAACAAACATGGGCACAGAACTAGTTCACCCTGCATGCATAGCCACCAAGATAGACCGCCAAAGACTTGGTGGCACCCCAGGCACAGATACTCACTCAGAGATAAGTTCATTCATCCAGACACTTCTGCATGAGCGGTCCACTATTTAGACATGGCAACAGAAGAGACCAGCCATGCAGACACAGCCGCCCCTCATGCCAACACAGCCGTAGAAGCAGTCAGCCATGTGGAGCTGTCCGCTGATCAACACTCGATAAACTCAGCAGCAGCATGGGATAGCAAGAGCAGTCATCCCAGCAAGCATAAACACAGAAGCAAACAGCTCCCTAGGTACATGAGGCCAACCAGGCAAATACCAAAATGTAGCCAGCCTGCCAGGTACGGATTTCAAAGCAGTCAGCCAAAGTAATCAGCCAGACAGACTCAAATAAAGGCAGGCAGCCAGCCATAGAGGCACAGGCTCCAAAAGGGCAGCCAGCCATAGAGGCACAGGCTCCAAAAGGGCAGCCAGCCATAGAGGCACAGGCTCCAAAAGGGCAGCCAGACATAGAGGCACAGGCTCCAAAAGGGCAGCCAGCCATAGAGGCACGGGCTCCAAAAGGGCAACCAGCCATAGAGGCACAGGCTCCAAAAGGGCAGCCAGCCATAGAGGCACAGGCTCCAAAGGCAGCCAGCTAGACAGGCATTCAGTCGACCAGGCATAGACTCTACTGGCGTTTAGGTAACCAGGCATAAAAGCTACAGGTATTCAGACGACCAGTCAGATGCTGTAGGTGCAAGCCAAACAAGTATAGACGCAACAGGCTTTCATCCCACTTAGCTGACCCGGCAAAAAGATGCTACAGGCGTTCAGATGACCTACAGGAAAAAATGCAAGACATTCCACCAAGCATGTACAAACCGGATTCCAAAAAAGTTGGGACACTATACAAATCGTGAATAAAAACTGAATGCAATGATGTGGAGGTGCCAACTTCTAATATTTTATTCAGAATAGAACATAAATCACGAAACAAAAGTTTAAACTGAGAAATGTACCATTTTAAGGGAAAAATATGTTGAATCAGAATTTCATGGTGTCAACAAATCCCCAAAAAGTTGGGACAAGGCCATTTTCACCACTGTGTGGCATCTCCCCTTCTTCTTACAACACTCAACAGACGTCTGGGGACCGAGGAGACCAGTTTCTCAAGTTTAGAAATAGGAATGCTCTCCCATTCTTGTCTAATACAGGCCTCTAACTGTTCAATCGTCTTGGGCCTTCTTTGTTGCACCTTCCTCTTTATGATGCGCCAAATGTTCTCTATAGGTGAAAGATCTGGACTGCAGACTGGCCAATTCAGTACCCGGATCCTTCTCCTACGCAGCCATGATGTTGTGATTGATGCAGAATGTGGTCTGGCATTATCTTGTTGAAAAATGCAGGGTCTTCCCTGAGAGAGATGACGTCTGGATGGGAACATATGTTGTTCTAGAACCTGAATATATTTTTCTGCATTGATGGTTCCTTTTCAGACATGCAAGCTGCCCATGCCACACGCACTCATGCAACCCCATACCATCAGAGATGCAGGCTTCTGAACTGAGCGTTGATAACAACTTGGGTTGTCCTTGTCCTCTTTGGTCCGGATGACATGGCGTCCCAGATTTCCAAAAAGAACTTCGAATCGTGACTCGTCTGACCACAGAACAGTCTTCCATTTTGCCACACTCCATTTTAAATGATCCCTGGCCCAGTGAAAACGCCTGAGCTTGTGGATCTTGCTTAGAAATGGCTTCTTCTTTGCACTGTAGAGTTTCAGCTGGCAACGGCGGATGGCACGGTGGATTGTGTTCACTGACAATGGTTTCTGGAAGTATTCCTGAGCCCATTCTGTGATTTCCTTTACAGTAGCATTCCTGTTTGTGGTGCAGTGACGTTTAAGGGCCCGGAGATCACGGGCATCCAGTATGGTTTTACGGCCTTGACCCTTACGCACAGAGATTGTTCCAGATTCTCTGAATCTTCGGATGATGTTATGCACAGTTGATGATGATAGATGCAAAGTCTTTGCAATTTTTCGCTGGGTAACACCTTTCTGATATTGCTCCACTATCTTTCTGCGCAACATTGTGGGGATTGGTGATCCTCTACCCATCTTGGCTTCTGAGAGACACTTCCACTCTGAGAAGCTCTTTTTATACCCAATCATGTTGCCAATTGACCGAATTAGTGTTAATTGGTCTTCCAGCTCTTCATTATGCTCAAATTTACTTTTTCCAGCCTCTTATTGCTACTTGTCCCAACTTTTTTGGGATTTGTTGACACCGTGAAAATTGGAATCAACGTATTTTTTCTTTAAAATGATACATTTACTCGGATTAAACGTTTGATCTGTCATCTACGTTCTATTACAAATAAAATATTGACATTTGCCATCTCCACATCATTGCATTCAGTTTTTATTCACAATTTGTTTAGTGTCCCAACTTTTTTGGAATCCGGTTTGTATATATGGAAAGACCTTTAGCCATACAGGCATCAGTAATCAGAAAAACCAATATAACAGACCGTTCAGGCAAGAAGGCCTGAACACAGTCAGTCCTCCCAAAGCCATGAGGCATGACAACAAATATTTGCTGTGTAACATAAGTAGAGTCATTATAAGGAGTACCTTCTTTCACAGCCATGGGAGCTGCATGATCTAGGCTCCTTCTTCCTCGTCTGAGCCGCATGCCCGAGAATGCACCGGAATACATGCTCCCTCCATGGATCCGTGCTGCATGCAGTGGAATGCAATACCCCTCTGGGCTGCTTCTTCTTACCCATGGATCTGGGCTTCAAACGTCCCGCAGCCTTACTCCACTGAGGGGCCCATGCACCCGCCGCAAGAATTGGACAGAGGGCCCTGACCCTGGATCCTCTCTGTGGTTCTGTAGTGGAGGGGGTTGGGAAAATTAAGGCTCATTCCACCAGGGCAGTCTCTTCATCCTATGCTGAAAAAGCGGGTGCATCTTTGGACCAGATATGCAAAGCCGCGACCTGGTCAAACGTGCATACATTAAGCATTATAGGCTCGACTTGTCGGGATCTTCAGAATTATCCTTTGGTAGGAAGGTCCTCCAAGCCATAGCCCATCCCCCTTAGATTGATCTGTTAGGTTTCATATACTATGCCGTCATAGTTCAGAACCCGACTAAAGGGACACCCATACTGGACTTAGTATTAACCAATAGACCTGACAGAACAACAGATGTGCAGATTGGGGGGACACCTGGGAAATAGTGACCATTAAGTAATAAACTTCCAATTATCCTTCAAACGAGCGTTTCTACAGGGAGGAACAAAAATACCAAACTTCAAAAGAGCAAAATTTTGCCAACTAAGAGGCCATAGGCATAACTAACTGGGACAAAGTCCTCAAAAATAAAAATATCACCACAAAATGGGATAATTTTTAAAAGCATCCTAAAATCTAATTGTGAGAGGTAGATACCTATTAGGAATAAAGCGTTAAGATAACCAGAAGAAACCAAATGTGGATAAATAGAACTGTAAAGAAAGCAAATAAATGACAAAAAGAAAGCATTTAAAATCACTAAAACAGGAGTGAGGAAAGGAAGCACTGAAAAACTAAGGAAAAAAATGTAAATATGCAAAAAAACAAACAAAAAACTGCCAAACTAGAGACCGAGGGATTCATTGCCAAAGAGCAAAACTAACCCTAAAATGTTCTTCAAATATATAAATGGTAAAAAGTATAAATCTGAAGGTGTTGGCTCTCTACAGAGCAATGAGGGGGGGAGTTGCAGAGAGCGACGAGGAGAAAGAAAAAATTATTAAATATTTTTCTCCACGGTATTCACTGAATAAAATAAACATATGAAATGCAGAATGTAAAAATAAATTCCCCATTAAAAATGCTCTGTCTGACCCAGGAAGAAGTACAACAGCAACTTAAAATAGACAATCGCCAGGACCAGATGGCATACACCCCCGTATCCTAAGAGAATTAAGTAATGTCATAGCCAGACCCTTATTTCTGTTACTTAGACTCAATACTGACAGGGAGTGTTCCACAGGATTGGCTCATAGCAAATGTGGTGCAAATATAAAAAATAAATAAAAAATTTATTAAAAAAAGAGCACGGAAACTATTATAGGCCGGTAAGTTTAACATCTGTTGTGGGTAAACGGTTTGAAGGTTTTCTAAGAGATGCCATCTTGGAGGATCTCAAATTAAAATAAGAAAATACCATATCAGCATGGCTTCATGAGGGATCAGTCATGTCAAACTAATTTAATCAGTTTCTATGAGGAGGTAAGTTCTAGAATTGACAGTGGTAAATCAATGGATGTCGTATATCTGGACTTCTCCAAAGCATTTGACACTGTACCACATAAAAGGTTAGTATATAAAATGAGAATGCCCGTACTGGAGAAAACGTCTGTATGTGGGTAAGCAACTGGCTCAGTAATAAAAAAAAAACTGGTGGTGGTTATTAACGGTACACACTCAGATTGGGTGACTGTAACTAGTGGAGCACCTCAGGGGTCAGTATTGGGCCCTATTCTCTTCAATATATTTAATAATGATCTTGTAGAAGGCTTGCACAGTAAAATATCAATTTTTGCAGATGACACTAAACTGTGTAAAGTAATTAACACTGAAGAGGACAATATACTGCTACAGATGGATCTGCATAGATTGGAGGCTTGGGCAGATGAGGTTTAACACAGAAAAATGTGAGGTTATGCACATGGGAAGGAATAATGCAAATTACCCATACATACTAAATGGTAAAATACTCAGTAAGGCCTCATGCACACGGCTGTTTTGGCGGCTCGGATGCGGTCCCATTCACTTCAATGGAGCCGCAAAAGATGCGGACAGCACTCCGTGTGCTGTCCGCATCCGTTGCTCCGTTCCGTGGTCCGCAAAAAAAATATATAACATGTCCTACAACAATAGGCAGTTATATTAAAGGCTGTCCGTGTCATGCGGACCGCAAAACACACAACGGTCGTGTGCATGAGGCCCAACACGGACATGGAAAAGGACCTAGGAATTATAATAAACAGCAAACTAAGCTGGAAAAAACAGTGTCAGGCAGCTGCATAGATGCCCGTGATGAGAACATAGTCCTACCACTTTACAGATCACTAGTCAGACCTAGGGTTGGGCGATATACCGATGTTCACGATATACCGCGGTATTAAAAAATGGCGATATGGCTGTTGTGATGTCATTGAAGTGGTCACGTGCGCTGACAGCTTCTAAATCTGCGTCCGCCCGCCTCTGCACCTTGCATAACGCCTTACTTCCACTCGCTCCTTCTTGATCCGCCTCCCTTATTCAAGTCTCCAGACTCCACCCACCATCTGACATCACCGTCCGTCACCCACCCGTGCCGATTCTATGTGGCGAACTCTGTGTGAGTACTGGGTGTCTCTGGAGAGACTTTTCCTGCGGCTGCCTCGCTCGTGTGCTCTGATGACAAAATTAGAAACTTACTACTTCCCGCAGCGGCCTTCCCCAGCTCTCCCTCCTCCTTGCTCCCATATTCAAATCTCCGCCCACCGACATCTCATGTCAGAATCAGAGCACACAAGCGAGGCAGCCGCGGGAAAAGTATATCATAAAGTATTATTGTATGTATGGTGGCCTGTGGCCACAAGACTTTATCATAATATCTCCTTGTGGCCCCCGCCCCCTACAATGTAACGTCTGCTTGCGGCTACCCCCATACAGTAGAACGTCTCCTTGTGGCTTCCCCCATACAGTAGAACGTCTCCTTGCGGCTGCCCCCATACAGTAGAATGTCTCCTTGCGGCTGCCCCCATACAGTAGAATGTCTCCTTGCGGCTGCCCCCATATACAGTGGGATGCGAAAGTTTGGGCAACCTTGTTAATTGTCATGATTTTCCTGTATAAATCGTTGGTTGTTATGATAAAAAATGTCAGTTAAATATATCATATAGGAGACACACACAGTGATATTTGAGAAGTGAAATGAAGTTTATTGGATTTTCAGAAAGTGTGTTATAATTGTTTAAACAAAATTAGGCAGGTGCATAAATTTGGGCACCACAAAAAAGAAATGAAATCAATATTTAGTAGAACCTACTTTTGCAGAAAATACAGCCTCTAAACGCTTCCTGTAGGTTCCAATGAGAGTCTGGATTCTGGTTAAAGGTATTTTGGATCATTACTCTTTACAAAACATATTTTTCATTCAGGTTTGATGGCTTCCGAGCATGGACAGCTCTCTTTAAGTCACACCACAGATTTTCAATTATATTCAGGTCTGGGGACTGAGATGGCCATTCCAGAACGTTGTACTTGTTCCTCTGCATAAATGCCTTAGTGGATTTTGACCAGTGTTTAGGGTCCTTGTCTTGTTGAAAGATCCAGCCCCGGCGCAGCTTCAGCTTTGTCACTGATTCCTGGACATTGGTCTCCAGAATCTGCTGATACTGAGTGGAATCCATGCGTCCCTCAACTATGACAAGATTCCCAGTCCCTGCACTGGCCACACAGCCCCACAGCATGATGGAACCACCACCATATTTTACTGTAGGTAGCAGGTGTTTTTCTTGGAATGCTGTTTTTCTTTTTCCTCCATGCATAACGCCCCTTGTTATGGCCAAATAACTAAATTTTAGTTTCATCAGTCCACAGCACCTTATTCCAAAATGAAGCTGGCTTGCCCAAATGTGCTTTAGCCCACCTCAAGTGGCACTTTTTGTGCTGTGGGCGGAGAAAAGGCTTCCTCTGCATCACTCTCGCATACAGCATCTCCTTGTGTAAAGTGCGCCGAATGGTTGAACGATGCACAGTGACTCCATCTGCAGCAAGATGATGTTGTAGGTCTTTGGTGCTGGTCTGTGGGTTGACTCTGACTGTTCTCACCATTCGTCGCTTCTGTCTATCCGAGATTTTTCTTGGTCTGCCACTTCGAGCCTTAACTTGAACTGAGCCTGTGGTCTTCCATTTCCTCAATATGTTCCTAACTGTGGAAACAGACAGCTGAAATCTCTGAGACAGCTTTCTGTATCCTTCACCTAAACCATGACGGTGAACAATCTTTGTCTTCAGGTCATTTGAGAGTTGTTTTGAGACCCCATGTTGCTATTCTTCAGAGAAAATTAAAAGAGGAGGGAAACTTACAATTGACCCCCTTAAATACTCTTTCTCATAATTGGAATAACCTGTGTATGTAGGTCAGGGGACACTGAGCTTACCAAGCCAATTTGAGTTCCAATAATTAGTTCTAAAGGTTTTGGAATCAATAAAATGACAACAGTGCCCAAATTTATGCACCTGCCTAATTTTGTTTAAACAATTATAGCACACTTTCTGTAAATCCAATAAACTTCATTTCACTTCTTAAATATCACTGTTTGTGTCTCCTATATGATATATTTAACTGACATTTTTTATCGTAACAACCAACGATTTATACAGGAAAATCATGACGATTAACAAGGTTGCCCAAACTTTCGCATCCCACTGTACAGTATAACATCTCCTTGTGGCTGCCCCCATATACAGTATAACGTTTCCTTGCGGCTGCCCCCATACAGTAGAACGTCTCCTTGCGGCTGCCCCCATACAGTAGAACGTCCCCTTGTGTTTTTTTTTTCTTTTAAACGGGTATTTATCGCGATATATATATAGTTATTGCGATAAATTTCTTAATATCGTTATCGTCTGAATATTTTTGATATCGCCCAATCCTAGTCAGACCACACATGGGAGTAAAAAAAAAACACGACTGAGGGGAGATCTAATTACTATGTATAAATATATCAGGGTGTCAGTACAGAGCTCTCTCCCATCATCTATTTATCCCCAGGACTGTGACTGACGAGGGGACACCCTCTGCGTCTGGAGGAAAGAAGGTTTGTACACAAACATAGAAAAGGATTCTTTACGGTAAGAGCAGTGAGACTATGGAACGCTGCCTGAAGAGGGGGTGATGGTGAGTACAATAAAAGAATTCAAGAGGGGCCTGGATGAATTTCTGGAGTGTAATATTACAGGCTATAGCTACTAGAGGAGTCGTTGATCCAGGGAGTTATTCCGATTGCCTGATTGGAGTCGGAAAGGAATTTTTTTTCCCCTTTAAGTGGGGAAAATTGGCTTCCATCTCGTTTTTTTTTTTTTTTCCTTCCTCTGGATCAACTTACAGGATAACAGGCCAAACTGGATGGACAAATGTCTTTTCGGCCTTATATACACTGCTTAAAAAAATAAAGGGAACACTTAAACAACACAATGTAACTCCAAATCAATCACACTTCTGTGAAATCAAACTGTCCACTTAGGAAGCAACACTGAGTGACAATCAATTTCACATGCTTTTGTGCAAATGGGATAGACAACAGGTGGAAATTATAGGCAATTAGCAAGACACCCCCAATAAAGGAGTGGTTCTGCAGGTGGTGACCACAGACCCCTTCTCAGTTCCTATGCTTCCTGGCTGATGTTTTGGTCACTTTTGAATGCTGGCGGTGCTTTCACTCTAGTGGTAGCATGAGACGGAGTCTACAACCCACACAAGTGGCTCAGGTAGTGCAGCTTATCCTGGATGGCACATCAATGCGAGCTGTGGCAAGGAGGTTTGCTGTGTCTGTCAGCGTAGTGTCCAGAGCATGGAGGCGCTACCAGGAGACAGGCCAGTACATCAGGAGACGTGGAGGAGGCCGTAGGAGGGCAACAACCCAGCAGCAGGACCGCTACCTCCGCCTTTGTGCAAGGAGGAACAGGAGGAGCACTGCCAGAGCCCTGCAAAATGACCTCCAGCAGGCCACAAATGTGCATGTGTCTGCTCAAACGGTCAGAAACAGACTCCATGAGGGTGATATGAGGGCCCGACGTCCACAGGTGGGGGCTGTGCTTACAGCCCAACACCGTGCAGGACGTTTGGCATTTGCCAGAGAACACCAAGATTGGCAAATTCACCACTGGCGCCCTGTGCTCTTCACAGATGAAACCAGGTTCACACGGAGCACATGTGACAGACGTGACAGAGTCTTGAGACGCTGTGGAGAACGTTCTGCTGCCTCCAGCATCCGCCAGCATAACCGGTTTGGCATTGGGTCAGTAATGGTGTGGGGTGGCATTTCTTTGGAGGGCCGCACAGCCCTCCATTTGCTCGCCAGAGGTAGCCTGACTGCCATTAGGTACCGAGATGAGATCCTCAGACCCCTTGTGAGACCATATGCTGGTGTGGTTGGCCCTGGGTTCCTCCTAAAGCAAGACACTGCTAGACCTCATGTGGCTGGAGTGTGTCAGCAGTTCCTGCAAGACAAAAGCATTGATGCTATGGACTGGCCCGCCCGTTCCCCAGACCTGAATCCAATTGAGCACATCTGGGACATCATGTCTCGCTCTATCCACCAACGTCACGTTGCACCACAGACTGTCCAGGAGTTGGCAGATGCTTTAGTCCAGGTCTGGGAGGAGATCCCTCAGGAGACCGTCCGCCACCTCATCAGGAGCATGCAAAGGCGTTGTAGGGAGGTCATACAGGCACGTGGAGGCCACACACACTACTAAGCCTCATTTTTACTTGTTTTAAGGACATTACATCAAAGTTGGATCAGCCTGTAGTGTGTTTTTCCACTTTAATTTTGAGTGTGACTCCAAATCCAGACCTCCATGGGTTGAAAAATTAGATTTCCATTTTTTTTTGTGTGATTTTTGTTGTCAGCACATTCAACTATGTAAAGAACAAAGTATTTCAGAAGAATATTTAATTAATTCAGATCTAGGATTTGTTATTTTTGTGTTCCTTTTATTATTTTTTGAGCAGTTTACTATGCATGTCATGGTGGTGAAATCGGAAAAAACTGAATTAGACTTACCGGTAATTCCTTTTCCATGAATCCACCATGATGGCACCGAATTCCCACCCAATAAATGTTATATTACCTGTAGTATGAAGAAATACTAAAATTTTCAAGGGCACTATAGTAATTTGAAAAACAGGTGTGGGGGCAATTTATCCTCAGTTTCCTGCCCCTACAGAGGTCGATCTCATACTATGATGTCATGGTGGATTCATACAAAAGGCATTACTCAGTCTAATTCATTTTTTTTTGTGGGCCTCTATTAAAAATAGAGGCATTCTTGTCTAGGTGTGTGAATCACTTTTTACTTCCACTTTGTGCCAGTCATCTAATAACCCTTCTCTAATTTCATAAGGTCATAAACACTTATTTCAGGCACATTCTTATCAGTAAGATGAGAGCTGAGCTATACTGAGTGTTTATAATGTTAGAGATCAGGAGCTGTGAGATTAGCTGGCTGTTGGGAGCAGAGAAAATTCTGATTCCTTTATTAGAGCAACTCAGACCTGTACAGAAAAAATAAAAAGCTCCATATTTTTAAAGGCCAACAAAATGATTTTTAGTTTATGAGTACAATGTGATAATTAAAAAAATTGCTTCAAAAGGTAGCCCCCTTTCACAATGATTTTAATTTTTTTTTTCACACCCTGCTGTCCCAGAGAACATTTTATTTTTCTGTTCACAAGTTGCACATTCTAAAGGCTTCATTTGATATTGTATACAAATTTAGTAGCAAGCAAAAAAAAAAAATTTTTTTTAATGGATTTTGTATTTACAGCATTCCCATGTGGAAAAACAGACCTGGTACCTCCATTCTCTAGGTCAGTATGATCAGTGAAACTACATTTATATAGTTTCTCTTCTGTTTTAATACTGAGGGGGAAAAAAAAAATAATAATTATATATATATATATATATACACACTGCTCAAAAAAATAAAGGGAACACTTAAACAACACAATGTAACTCCAAGTCAATCACACTTCTGTGAAATCAAACTGTCCACTTAGGAAGCAACACTGAGTGACAATCAATTTCACATACTGTTGTGCAAATGGGATAGACAACAGGTGGAAATTATAGGCAATTAGCAAGACACCCCCAATAAAGGAGTGGTTCTGCAGGTGGTGACCACAGACCACTTCTAAGTTCCTATGCTTCCTGGCTGATGTTTTGGTCACTTTTGAATGCTGGCGGTGCTTTCACTCTAGTGGTAGCATGAGACGGAGTCTACAACCCACACAAGTGGCTCAGGTAGTGCAGCTTATCCAGGATGGTACATCAATGCGAGCTGTGGCAAGAAGGTTTGCTGTGTCTGTCAGCGTAGTGTCCAGAGCATGGAGGTGCTACCAGGAGACGTGGAGGAGGCCGTAGGAGTGCAACAACCCAGCAGCAGGACCGCTACCTCCGCCTTTGTGCAAGGAGGAACAGGAGGAGCACTGTCAGAGCCCTGCAAAATGACCTCCAGCAGGCCAGAAATGTGCATGTGTCTGCTCAAATGGTCAGAAACAGACTCCATGAGGGTGATATGAGGGCCCGACATCCACAGGTGGGGGTTGTGCTTACAGCCCAACACCGTGCAGGACATTTGGCATTTGCCAGAGAACACCAAGATTGGCAAATTCGCCAATGGCGCCCTGTGCTCTTCACAGATGAAAGCAGGTTCACACTGAGCACATGTGACAGACGTGACAGAGTCTGGAGACGCCGTGGAGAACGTTCTGCTGCCTCCAACATCCTCCAGCATGACCGGTTTGGCATTGGGTCAGTAATGGTGTGGGGTGGCATTTCTTTGGAGGGCCGCACAGCCCTCCATGTGCTCGCCAGAGGTAGCCTGACTGCCATTAGGTACCGAGATGAGATCCTCAGACCCCTTGTGAGACCATATGCTGGTGCGGTTGGCCCTGGGTTCCTCCTAATGCTAGACCTCATGTGGCTGGAGTGTGTCAGCAGTTCCTGCAAGACGAAGGCATTGATGTTATGGACTGGCCCGCCCGTTCCCCAGACCTGAATACAATTGAGCACATCTGGGACATCATGTCTCGCTCTATCCACCAACGTCACGTTGCACCACAGACTGTCCAGGAGTTGGCAGATGCTTTAGTCCAGGTCTGGGAGGAGATCCCTCAGGAGACCGTCCGCCACCTGATCAGGAGCATGCACAGGCATTGTAGGGAGGTCATACAGACATTACATCAAAGTTGGTTCAGCCTGTAGTGTGTTTTTCCACTTTAGTTTTGAGTGTGACTCCAAATCCAGACCTCCATGGGTTGAAAATTTTGATTTCCATTTTTTTTATTTTTGTGTGATTTTGTTGTCAGCACATTCAACTATGTAAAGAACACAGTATTTCAGACGAATAATTAATTCAGATCTAGGATGTTATTTTTGTGTTCTTGTTTTTTGAGCAGTATATATATATATATATATATATATATATGTGAAATCAGTTTATAGATACCACTTTGGATAATCACTATTCAGATTTGAGAGTCATGACAAAAACAGGAATCAGCCATTTTGATTTTTCTGTTACCGTACAGTATACATATATGGTAATAGTACAGGCACTTTGGGACACATACAGGGCCGGCACCACCCATAAGCAAAGTAGGCCACCGCATAGAGCGCACTCTTGCTGGGGGCGCTGCTCTGGCCGTGATGTAGTAGTTGCTGCAGAAACACCCCGCTCCCAGTGCAGAGTAGGAAGTGGCCAGTAAACTTCACTCGGGGCCGGTATCAGCGGAGGAGACGATCGGGAGGCGCAAGGAGTGGCCATGGTGCTGGCAAAAGAGTTGTAAGTCGCGGGATGGGGGCTGTATGGGGACATGCTGTCCTGGGAGGGAGAGCGGGGAATAAATGAGGGGAGAACAGCCCGGAGGAGGCGATGATGGGATTAGTGCTGGCAGGATGTGTGAGAGGCTGGGACGGAGCTGGGCTATGGGATGGAGAGGTGACAGATGTCTATACATAGCATGGGGGCCTATAGATCACAGCTGAGGATGTGAGGACAAAAAAGGGCAGGTCAATGGGCAGAGTCAAGAGGCAGCAAAATTAGCTTTTGCCTAGGGTGGCAAAAATCCTTGCACCAGTCCTGGACACATCAATATCTATTATGGGGATTTTTTTTTTAAAAACTTCCCCACACACACTTATATTAAGTCACCTTAGGGGTCTTGAAATTGCATTCATTAGACTGCAATGAACTGTTGTAGCTCCCATGCCCTGCATACAGTGAGCACAGATGTGGTCTTGTTTCCCAGCCAGGGTTCAGGACAGTCATCTCGCCTTAGCAACCGCAAGAAAAGACAACCCCTTTAAGTACCAATTATGAGAACACACGAGTCTCTTCTGTTACAGAATCCATGCATTATAACTGTACTAATGCCACCAACACATTGCACTTTGCTAACCACAATCCACCCCAGTGAGTGACCCACACATCTCTAGCCAACTTAATTTCTTTACTGGAGCAACCAACTTACCTTCTGTTTAACGCACATGACTCCATGATCGAAGCAAAGAGATAGCATAGATAAAGTATGGCCACTTGAGTCTCAGATCAAGATGTTTGCAACAATGTAAAAGACAAAAAAAAAATAATACAACATTGCATCATCGCTTTTTCCTTGGACAGGAGAGCAAGCAATTTGGCCAGGCTGACATAAGAATCTATAGGATGATATTACCATAATGGTCACACATTTAAAAACAAGCCTGAATATGTTGACGCCACCAAAATAGGGCGATTTTGACAGGTCTAGAAATGTTGCATTTTCTAAATTGCACCAATAAATGAGGCAGAGTTTGAGAAAATATATTTTTATTATTTTTTTTTTTTTGTCAGCTCCACAACCCCCACAGAGGGAGGTAATATAACACTGCACATTTCCCCCCCCCCCCCCCCCCGTAACAAAAACAAAATGCATTTGGAAAAAAAATAATAATAATTTCAAAATGTTGCAGGCAAAACATGAACTTTACTTTGTTAAACACCCCTTAGGCCTCAACAGAGGACCTAAGAAGTAGCTGGGGCAAGGTCACAGTCAAGTTTCCTGATGCAGTTTTGAAGGACAATACTAGGAGTGAATTAAGAAAATAAAGTCATACCTGTGCTTTATACTTTCTCTCCTTTTATGATCCACTCCCGATTTTGGAGTCCAAGACTACATGCAGAAACTTGACCATACCCTCACAGAAATAAAAAAAATAAAGGCACATCTTAAAACTAAAATAAAAACCTTTACCCCACGGCACCTGCACCCAAACATTTTTTTTATTATTTTTTTTTTTAACTTCACCCATTTAGTGATAGGGGCCAGCTTTGCATTGCAAGTGTTAACTATGTGCTCAGATTCCAGGAATGAGCTGAGCATGCAGCTAGGAGAATGAAGTCACCAATTGTCAGCAGCTCCAGCACTGGAAAGAGCTGCCTAAATTTGGTCAAAGGAGTGTAGCACTTTAACATTGCAGAGATGGCAGGGTTTCTACAGCAAGACGTCTACATTACCATCTGAAAACACAGCAAGGTTAATTTACACACAGTGTTCCTGCATTATGCCATTTTTATTTTATTTTTTTATTTAAAAATGAACCAGAAGCTGGCAAATGTTGAAACCCATAGCTCATTTCAAGGGAGCAATGACCAGAAATATTGCCATGTACGCAAGCCTTTAGGACTCATGCACATAACATGTGCAGCCTGGGAAACGACCTGTGTGTTGGCCACATCTCTGACCTCACAGCATTAAGGTAATTTATGATGCAGTGAGTTCCTACCTGACTGAGGGTCTGTTGTATTGAAGACACAGGATAAGTTCTGACTGCATCATATTACTAATATGCAGAGAGACGAGTTGCTGGCACAGGCAGCGCTTCCTGGGCTAATCTCTTACACTCATGATTTTTAGAGAACAGCGACATTAATCAGAGGCCAGACTCAATCACAAGTCATGGTGGTGCACTCCTACACTGGCGCATACACTTACATATCTCCATGCATTAGATTGTGTAGACAGTTTCTTTATGCAGGAATTGTATTTGCTATTAAAGAATCTGCCTGTGTGATTCACCAGTTAATATGTCTGCACTCCACCTCAAGTTCCAGAATGTAATTACGGTAAATGGCCCTTTTATTAAAGCAGGTGGAGCGAAGATGGACAGTCACTTTACAAGCAGGGTTAGTGCAGGTGTTACCAGGAACAGTCTAGCGTAAAAATAGATAACCAGAACTGCATAGTAAGGAAGACTATACATCATGTGTTCACAGGGGAGGACAGCTAGGTTTAAGCTTAATCACAGATGGAAATTTCTACAATAATTTACAACATGAATGCGGGACAAAGTGTACAAGGAATACAATACTTAGAGGAACTAAAGCCAGAATCCAAAAAACTAAAAAAATACTTGTGTCTTTGTAAGTTGCTTGTTAGTTATCACAACTGCAGACCATATTGAAAACAAAGTAGATTAGAAAAAAAAAAGTGTTTTGTTCTCTCAGGCTGCAGCCATGACTCCTCACCCTCCTTCCCATATTCTGCAGAATACTATATCTACCAAGAAAAATCCCCCTCACTCTTAAATAGTGGTACCGCTAGGCAGACTTGCCTCAGGTTCCTGGGAAAGCTGGGTTACAGTAAGAAAATGGCTGTTCTGACAAACACCTTCCCCATCTGTCAGAAGTCTCAGCTCTTCCTATTACTGAAGTAAGACAGAGGGGTATAAAAAGGAGATAACTTCAACTCAGCATTTGCAGGGTTTCTCAACTCTGGTCCTTGGGACCCACCTACCGGTCAGGATTTGAGAATCTCTCAGAATGAATACCTGTGGTAAAGTTCTGATGCATGGACATTAATTATAACACCTGCTACTAAGGAACTCCTGAAAACATGACTGGTAGGTGGGTTCCAAATACCAGAGTTGAGAAACTGATTTATAGGATGTTATTATGGTCTACAAGAAGACACTACAAGGAGTTAGACTAAGAAAGGAACTACAATTCCTAGTGTTTTGGAACTTGAGGGAAACCCTAACCTCTCACGCACAGGAGCTCAGCCCAGAGACCCTTCATCACGTCTCTGCTGAGATCTGTCTCAATGCAGTGAAATAAAATTGGCTGGAGTGGAATGAGCAAGTTGAAAAGACTTGGAGGCAGATGTTACGTTTCAGGGATGTGGTTGTGAGGACCAAGACCAGGGGACTCCTGAGGCAGATCAATCTGAAGGCATTTTAGTGTGGTTAAGACCACCACCACCGCCCTCCTGAACTTCCTGTTCCACGTGACATCACACATTGACCTAGCCAAAGATGGAGCAAAATTTCTCCTAAACTACTGGCAATTTGGGGGCACACTTTGTAGACCTAGCATTGTGTGCACTGTGGATTAAATCCATTCATGTTTTATTCAGGATTTTAGTTCCCCTTTAAGACTAACCAGTGTGCAGGCACAGATTAACAGCATATCACAGTGACACGCAGTGGGGGAGATTTCAATCCTAGCAGACATTCTACAAAACACTTGCAAATGAGGATGAGAAAATTTGGCACAATTCACAAAATCCCTGTAGGCATGCAATTTCCTTGTAATGTGTAAGATATGATAGACGCAATCAGCGGCACAGCTCCGCTCTTTGGACAATGTAAAAGTTGTGTACAGCTGCACATCCACACAAGGGAAACTTCAGCAGACCAACATTGTAAGGACAGGGTCACCGATTAACTGCTCCAAATCTGCAGTGTTGTACAGTACCAGCAAAGTGAATGAGAATCTGAAGTCTACATATGCTGCGCATAACAGTAGAAAAGTTGCGTTTATTGCATAATTTATATCTGCAGCATATCAGTTTATACAGCGGATTTCACCCTTTCCAATAGAGCAAGTGAAATCTGCTGGCTTTACAGATCTACTGCATGCAATACATGCATTGTGGTTGTTCATGAGTTTGTGGAGGAAACACCTGGATTTTTGGTTGTGTGTTCTCCTGACCTAAAGGTAGGTTCAGACAGAATTTAAGTGCAGGTTAACACTGATTCGGCACCAAAAAGGTCCATTCTTGGCAGTTACCACACGGACCCCTCGCAAAGCCACAGCAGGAGCTTGAGTGCAGTTTAGCCCCATTCAATGCAGCTAAATCTAGAGGGTCTGCATGAACCTGTAGCATAGCAGTTTCTCTAACAACCAGAAGTCACATGCATAGAATTTTGTATTGGGCTACTTTTACATCTGCGTTTTTGCTGGATCAGTCATGAAAATGCTTCAGTCATGATAATACAACCATCTGCATCCGTTATATTATCTCTAAAATAGCCAAGGCCATTGTAAGTCAATGGGGGACGGATCCATTTTGTGTAAGATTACCGACTTACATTGCGAGTCATGATGGATCAGTCTTGCTCCGCATCCCAGGACGCACTAAAACGCTGCTTGCAGCACTTGTGTTGGTCATGGGAACGCAATGCCTTCTGGTGCACGCCGTTCTGCCTAGTTCCATTTTGTCCCCATTGACAATGAACAGGCACAAAAATGAAGAGTTCTCCCCCGCTATTGAGATCCTATGACAGATCTCAATAGCAGAAAGGGAAACCGCAAGTGTGAAAGTAGCCTTACATAGTCTAAACTGTTAATTCTCAATATCTTAGGTTATGGATTAATTTCTTTTGCATCAACTAGGTGTGTAAGCCAAGATTTAGAAGGGCCACCCCTAAACTAAAACAATGAGGCAAACAAAACTCATTTAAACCTTAATATCAAATTCGCTACTACAGTATATGCATTTTGTAAACTACAGATGTTCACCATCAAATGAAGCCACATGTACTGCCCACATCTGTCAAGATACATATCTGTTTTCATGAGGGTATGGCCACATGTCTCAGGTGCTCTGCAACAGACATTCTGCTGCTGATTTGTCAGGTTTCTCCCTCTGCATTAAAATCCCCACCAGTTAATTTAGGTTACAAATGTATTTAGGGCTGTGCCGTGCGTGTCATTCGCTGCGTGAAAGTGCGCCAAGCTACACACTGGACAGCAGAGACTGATAATGCTCTTTGCCTCTGATCTTTTTACTACAAAATCAGTGAGGTAAAGTGGTCACTGGTTTTGTAGTAAAAAGGTCAGAGGAGAAAAGAATTATCAGTCATGTTACTGCTCCGTGTCTCTGCTGTCCAGAGCGGGGCTTGGCTGTCTAATGCAGCGGATGACACGTACAGCATCCGCTCATGTGAAACAGCCCTTAGTGTCTGTATTTCTGAAGTTCTCATCCATATTGCTGGCACTGTACAAAATGCTGCAGGATTTGCAGCACCAAGGCAAGAAATCCATCTGCCACATGGGAACATACTGTACCCTGAGGGTCCACTAAAGTTGTCACCTACTGTTCTGATACCCAGGGACAATCCTTAAGGAAATGTCAAACATTATCTGCCAGTTAAAACAGATTTAAATTTAACAGATACAATTTATGGCAGGCTCATGGGACAGACAGTGGACTGGCAGGGACCCCTATTTACTTCCATGTGAGTTTTATGGGCATGCTCGGACTTATTTGAGTGGAGAAGCCCGTTTTATCTATACAGGTGATAACAGGCAAGATCAGAATGACATAAGCAGGTAACTGCAGTAAAGTGGCCTCTATTAGGCTTAAGGTGGATTGACAGCCAGAAAATTGGGAACAAACCTACCTGCAAATGCTCGCTCTGGTCAATCTGCCTGTCAAAAGATGCAGCAATCACCTGATGAACGAGCGAGTTCATGCAGGCACCCAAGTTGTTTCTGGGTAGCAGATCAGTGTCTAAACAGCAATTTGCTACCCAGAAACAATGTAGCATATGAGGATGAGTGATTGCAATAGCAACCACTCATTCTCATACTGTGGAGGCGATTGCTGCAAGTAAATACAGAGCTTCACCTCCACTGAACAAGCAGTGACTGTTGGGAAGGAAGCGTTCTTTGCCAACAAGGTGCTGTTCATCAGCCAGTCTAAATTCACCTTTAGTAGCCAGTGTGAAAACTACAGGATTTGTTTAGATCTAGTTAACATTTTTTTGTCAAAAAAAAAAATCTAATTCTTTCAACATAAAAACATTTAACCATTAGGTCATTTTCTCATGACCTCCCCTTAAGTCTGCTGCAAAATAACTGGTGTTCCTGGTTAAAGGAGGAGTTCAGCTTTGGCAGCCTTTCTAGCCCTCTTCCACCAACCTTACTGGACCTGGGCAGAGAAGCATACTTACCTGCTTCCCCATTGCTAGGTTCTGGCTCCTTCAGTCAACCACTCAAGTCCCCACATGACAACTGATGGAGTGGATGAGGGTTAAGTGCACTGTGTCCCCCCCAAGTGGCAGCTCAGCCCATCCATTCCAAAAGTTGACAAATGGAGACCGAAGAGCTGAGAACAGTGGTTGGCAGGTGCTGAAACCAGGCGGTAAGGAGTAAGTATGCTTCCCTCTCCAGGTCCAGTGAGGTAGGTGGGGAAGGCAGCCAAGAAAAAAAAAAAAAAAAGTGCCAATGCTAGACAAATCATTTAAAGGGGTTTTCCAGGAATTAAGAAAATAACTATTAAATATATTTCCAAATACCTTTTGCTAGTTCTAACGCCTCGTTTTGTCTGAGGAGCAATTGTTAGAAAAAACAAAAAGGTCCTAATCACACATGAGGACAAGTTACTTCACAACACTGAGGTAAAGAGCTGCCTCATCCTCCTCTCTGCTTGTCAGGAATCATCCTGAATACAGTTTATTCCTACAGAGATTCAGCTGATAACCATATTAGAGTTCATAAACAGATGTGGCTAATGAACACAGCGGCCTCCATTACCACAGTCTGTTCTGTCCGTCCTCTGTATTTCATGTCTCCTCATGAACTCCATTCCTACAGAGATTCAGCTAAAGATCTTCTCATCTGTATTCAGGATCCTAATCCCTGACAAGTGGGAGAGGAGGATGAGGCCGCTCTTTAGCTCAGTGTTGTGAAGTAACTTGTCCTGTTGTGGCATTAGGACAGGCTTTGTGTCCACCAATAGGGCAGCAGCCATTTTGTTTCTCCTAATGATTGTTCCCCAGACAAAACAAACCATTATAACTAAATGAAAGGCATTTGGGAAATTATAATAAATATTAACATATTTTCATTTTTTTAATTCCCAGAGAACCCCTTTAAGGATCATTTGATACAGGCAGATGAGACCCTCAACCAGGTGCCAATTTGCACTCATTAAATTTTACAAAACAGAAGGTGTCTGAACAAGCAATCCAAACTGCTCCGTCTAGAGTTACATTGTCAGCAGCACATCTCCCTGTGTAAACCAGTTCATTTTATATGCCCACAATGATGCAGTTACTGGACAATAATTGTGTCTTAAGACCCCTTTTAACAAAGGCCATTTTATCAATGGGCCAACACTGCACTAACCCTGGTGTTAGTTTTAAAAGCTGACATGCATTAGCCAAACTGCTCTATAAGCCTTGCAGGAAAGTATGCACTCAATGATTCAGCCTGAAACCCACAGAACATGGTGTGAATCTAAAAACAGCATTTACATTCATTATACTTGCATGGATTCAGAATCTATACTGAATGTTCATCTTTATGCACGCAGCCCGGCTATGAGACCAGATTTAGCTTGGTGACAGAACTGCCATAGACCACCAAGTCCCTGCAGGCCATTAAAACGGTAGCCAAGCACAACTGTCTAAAGGAGCACCTAGGACTATAAAGCTCTGTAGGCATCAGGCCTTTCTTCAAAGACCACTAACTACACAGGTAAGCAAAATAGGCCACTTTTTTCCCCCCCGATACAGTGGGTCACAAAAAAAAGTACACTACACCAGATCATTTTTATCATTGTGGTATATGGCTGACATGGCACTGTATGGTTCTACAGCCATATACATAGGTATATGCAAGCAGTGAACAGCACCAGACAAATGTTCATCCACATCACATCTTAAACCTTTATACTAAAATTACACAGGCATGCACCAGAAGAATAAACTAGGAAAGCCCTCCGTATACAGCCTGTTCTCAGGAATATGTTCCCTGCTGCATTACACAAGTTAGCGGTCATTTAGCTGTAGCTATACACAAGATATTGGAGTTCAGGTGTCAGTGGGACCATCTCCTGCAGTCAAATGCTACAAGGACAGGGGCGGCAGATTACTACACACCAAGTTATAAGCAGACACACCCTGGACAATGGTTGGCTCGCCTACTATTTACAGCAGCACCACCCAGTGTCTAGCCACCTTCAGTCAAGTAGTCTCTATGTAAAGTTGCTCTTAGCATTCTGAGCTGTAAAATTAAATAGGGTAATGTATTTTCTGCACGGTGAGAAGATTGGCATCCTTTCTTTGGGTCCCTGAAATACAATATTCCAAGACACCTGGCATGTTCTCCTAGAGACCAGTAAAAGTATGCAGTCTTAGCTGCTGTATTACCACTTAATACCTTAAACCAGGGATGCTCAACCTGCGGCCCTCCAGCTGTTGTGAAACTACAACTCCCATCATGCCCAGATGATAGCTCTAGTCTGTCCAGGCATACTGGGAGTTAGTTTTGAAACGTCTGGAGGGCTGCAGGTTGGGCATCCCTGCCTTAAACAAAATCAAGGAATTGCAGTTATGGGGCAGATACTACAATCCCCCACCGAAAAAAATAAAATAAAAAATGCTGGGGGATCAAGGGCCAAATCTGGTGATTGAGAAGAAACTCCTATAGCAGTTGACAGTACTGAACATTACTATTCCATTCCTCAGCATTTCTATGCTAGTGCAGCTTCACATTTTTGGTGTAATGGTAGGTTTGCTTGTCAATTTTTTGAAACCAGTTCCTTCCTCACTTTAGACATCTTATACACAAGTCTAATCAGTTTGTCTCTACACCCATTAACTCGTTTCAGTTCTTCCAATCTACAGTCTGTCAGACACAGCCTATAGCCTTAAAGGGACACTGACAGGGCCAAAAAGCATATTAAAGGTATATATATATCCGTACAGGTCTTATAAAGTGTATAAGAATCATGTAAGTATCCCCCCTGTCCACCTTATAACTACAGTAATGTGAAGTTTATAACCTGCTGGAATCGGGTTCAATCTGCCCAAGGGGCGGTGTTTCACCTCAGCTTGCGCCCAGCCAGCCTCGCCACAACGGCCGTTTGAAGCGCCCATCGATATTCACTTCGCTGGGCGGCTACTAGTGTCCCCGGCCATCTTCAGCGCATGCGCCCGGCACCCTCACTGGTCGGGATCGCATCGCGCCTGCGCACAGTCTCATTCTCAGAGGCTGCCTCTGAGAATGAGACTGACGCAGGCGCGATGCGATCCCGGGCGCATGCGCTGAAGCTGGCCGGGGACACTAGTAGCCGCCCAGCGAAGTGAATATTGATGAGCTGGGCGGAGCTTCAAACGGCAGTTGTGGCGAGGCTGGCTGGGCGCAAGCTGAGGTGAAACACCGCCCCTTGGGCAGATTGAACCCGATTCCAGCAGGTTATAAAACTTCACATTACTGTAGTTATAAGGTGGACAGGGGGGATACTTACATGATTCTTATACACTTTATAAGACCTGTACGGATATATATATACCTTAATATGCTTTTTGGCCCTGTCAGTGTCCCTTTAAGCGAAACATTGGGCAGGATTTTAACTATTCAATCATGTTGACTATATATATGAATGCAAAAAAAATAATTTATTGCAAAGGCTTATTCACACCGCCTTGTGTTCCTGTCTGTATATGTCAAAACCAAGACTGTCACAAAAGGGACAACACCCTTTGGGACCCAGTCCAATTTCTGGCAAATATGGTAGTGTAAGCAAGCCCTTAATTTGGGAGGTATATCTTATAGCACCAGGCTGTAAATCCAGTATATGGGTGCAGAGAACAAATTTTTTATTTGTGATTAAAGAACTAAAAAGGCACATTATACTACAGAAAGATAAAAAGGTGTGCTGGAGGGATCTTCAGTAAGAGTTGTGTAATACTGAAAGCAAAAGAAATGGTCTCTAATCTAGGAGTTGAACCAGTCAAGCTTTACAGGCACTTAAGAGTTCTAACTCCTACACTTTGGTCCAAACACCCAGTAGTTACACAGGTTCTAAAGCTTGCATCAGTATGAAGTTAGGAGGAAAAAGAGGCAAACTTTTAATACTAATGGTTGTCCTTCTATATAAAAGTGTCAGCTGAAAGGCTGAGAGTGCGGACCATCCTAGTCCTTTTGTTATCACATGGTAAGATCAAAGACAACCAGTCACTTCTTGATCTGTTTAGAAGGCTGAGGATGTAAGCTGGTCAGTGATCTTGGCGAAAGTCAGTTGCAGCAAGGAAGCCAAGTCTGATAGGAGTGACTACAGGAAACAATAGGCTGGACAGGAGTAAGGTAGTAACTGCTGTAATTACCATCACTCATGAAGGTGGCTGGCTGGTAGTAGCAGGTAAAATTTGGGATGGCAGGGACAAAATTCTGTTCAGATAAGACCTGAATTGCCAAAGAAGCAATGAGTGTGAGAGTCTGACGACGTTCATGCCCCATTAAGCACACAGTGCTTTCATCCACTACATTGTGAAGGGTCATCAGGTAGACATAACGCTTATCCTCCATCCCCACAAAATGGTCCTGCAGATAGCACTTCAGCTTCCTCAACTGCTCACATATGTCTGGAAAGTCTATGAAATAACGTGAGCACATGTACCGCTGCATAGTTTTCATGTCCACTTCTGACTTTGGTCTAAAGCCACGCACAAGCAAGTTGCAGTATTTGAGAAGACCACCCCCCCTGATTTCTTCAGGGTTTCTTGTGGCAATTATCCGATTACGCAAGTGGTCCATTGCTTCCTCAAAGTCTCCATACATGCTCTCTCCAGTCACAGTTGGATGAAGGCTCTTAGACATTGGAGTCTCTGGGCCATGATTGAAAACAAGCATTGAATCCAGCAGGATTTGGAAGGAGTCCACACTGAACTCAAACTGTCTTCTTAGAGTGTCAACAAATTTCAACTCAATGTTTTTGCCATTATTGTTTGATAATGAGATTAGGCTCCACCGGTCACTTTCAGTACAAACCTTAACCAATTTCTGAACATAAACTTCTTTTAATGTCATGGGCGTAATCTTCTCTTTATTGACACCTGCAGGGAGAAAGTCCAATAGACAATCCAAAACAGCATGCTTTACCACCTGAAAAGCATCAGGCCCCTTCAAATCCACCATAAATATGAGATCCAAATCCTTGTAACCTAAGCCACTATCTTCATGAAGCACGTGACTTGCAGCAGAACCATTCAGTTTCACCTTGTTTACCAGGATACCGTTCTGCTCTAGGCGATTTCGGACTATCTGCAAAAAACAAAAACAAAATAGTTTACCATTAGTAAAGGGGAGGGCACAAACCTAGAATTGTTACATGTATATTTGGCTGCCAAGGCCTCCAGACTAAACAGGTCTTATGATTTGCATGCTCAGCAGAGCTCCATGCTGTGGCATGTTTCCTTAGGACTCATTTCTCCTCTCAGCGTCTGTCAAGCTTCCAAGCTTTGATCCAGGTGTTTCTCTAGTTTAAACTCATCATCTGTGATACACTCCCATTCAATTTTAAGTTGTGCAACTCCTTTACATCAGCCATATTTAATAGCATTAATACATACAATATTTGTTAGGGAGTGAAGTTAAGGGCCTGTCAATTATTGAACCTTCCTCCTGTCCACCACACACTGATGTTCACTGTGGATGCACAGGTAGCTTCCTCTGGCAATGACATCCAATCACTAGGATAGGTGCCTTCGGATGCTTCAGTCAGACATTGACAATCAGATCACCCCTTAGGTGGATAAAGTGTTTAAAGGAGTTGGCCCCTATCCATGAGCAGCTGCACATGTGCTGGGAACCGCATACATTCAGCTAGTAACAGGCATATGAAGCCATCAGACATGGGTGCCGATGGTATAATGCCCACTACTAGCTGCATGCATGTGCCGTTCCCTGCACATGTCCAGCTACTAGTAGATAGTGGCCAACCCCTTTAATGCTTTCCTCAGTATAGGTCATCAACATCAGATCAGCAGGGGTCCAACACCTGCCAATCCGCTCTATGAGGAGACAGCGTGTGCAGTGCGCACACGCAGTCTCCCTTCTCTTTCTGTCCGCTGCTGTCTATGGCAAAGACCATAGACAGCAGCGGACAGGAAGAGAAGCGAGACTGCACTTGCTTACGCAGTCTCTTCATACAGCTGGTTGGTGGGGGATATTGAGTAAAGGGGTCGTCTGGGCTTTTAACTCCTAATCCGCTTCATCTTTGGAGACAGATGGCAGGGGGCTGGGCTTAACCATTTTTTGTCCTACTGTAGACTGGAGGTCTTGCTTCAGCCACGTCTCTTTACAGCTGGTCACAGAACTCTGAGGAGGAGGGTGGTCATGGCTGACTAAGATTTTTCTCCGTTTTAAGTTACAATAAGACAAAAGAAAGATGAAGGCTGTTTGAGATTTTTATGTGTGCATTTTTTATATCAGCATCAAGCATAGATTTGCTTTTGCATCAGAGTTAAACCAAAAACTAAGGAATCAGTACAAACTTTGAGGACACTGGGCATACTCAGGGCTGGTCAAACCGAAGGCTCTAGTAGACAAAACCAGATTAAAAAATTGTCTAGCAAGAAAATAATTCTGCTGTGCTTGAGCAAAAATTTGAGAACAAATTGTTATGGCACATTTGTTACCATCATAAAAGATCTTAACTAGGATAAAAGCACTTACATAAGCATTTCATGACTGGCTGTGCTAAATACTTGCACCTATTAGTCGAGAACTGCTCAGCCAGGAGGATCCGGTTTGTGATGACACTTGGTATGAAGCACTTACATGAATGAAGCACAGGATTCCTTGTAGACTAGAAAGCATGCTCATTAAATGAGCATATAGCAAGTCACACGCTGACCTGAGACTGGTTTCTGGAATGTTTATTTACAGTTACCAAAAAAATTACAATTAAAAATACTTGCCATTTTCTAGTACTGGCACGATTATAGACTAAACTTAAAGGGGTTGTCTCACAGCATATGGCATTTATGTAGAAAAAGGTATACAAGCCACTTACTAATGTATTGTCATTATCCATATTGCCTCCTTTGATTCGTTTTTTCATCATACACTGCTAGTTTCCAGTGTTACCTGCACCCCTGCTAATTAGCTGAAGAGACAAAAGCACTTGTACGAGCGCTGCTTTCTCTTCAGTTTACCTTCTAGTCAACATTGCTGTGGAGGAGCAGTGCAAATACATTCCCATCCCATTCACTTGAATGGGAAGCAGCAGTTGGTTATATTCTGTAACAATGAAGTGAATGGGACGGAGGAGCGGTAATTAAACTGCACCGCTACTGCTGTCTCTCCAATCAGCTCATCAGTGGGGTGCCAGGAGTCTGATATTGAAAGCCTAGCCTGAGTATAGGTCATCAATATTGATGGACAACTGAAGAAACACATTAACCGCTTGCCGCCACGCTAACGCGTCATTGCGGCGGCTCCCCCAGGCTACGCTAACGCCAATAGGCGTCATCTCGCGTGAGCCGAGATTTCCTGTGAACGCGCGCACACAGGCGCGCGCGCTCACAGGAACGGAAGGTAAGAGAGTTGATCTCCAGCCTGCCAGCGGCGATCGTTCGCTGGCAGGCTGGAGATGTGTTTTTCTTAACCCCTAACAGGTATATTAGACGCTGTTTTGATAACAGCGTCTAATATACCTGCTACCTGGTCCTCTGGTGGTCCCCTTTGTTTGGATCGACCACCAGAGGACACAGGTAGCTCAGTAAAGTAGCACCAAGCACCACTACACTACACCCCCCCCCCCCCCCCCCCCGTCACTTATTAACCCCTTATTAGCCCCTGATCACCCCCCTGTCATTGATTACCCCCCTGTAAAGCTCCATTCAGATGTCCGCATGATTTTTACGGATGCACTGATAGATGGATCGGATCCGCAAAACGCATCCGGACGTCTGAATGAAGCCTTACACGGGCGTGATCAATGACTGTGGTTATCACCCCATAAACACTCCCTGATCACCCCCCTGTCATTGATCAACCCCCCTGTCATTGATCCACCCCCCTGTAAGGCTCCATTCAGACATTTTTTTGGCCCAAGTTAGCGGAATTATTTTTTTTTTCTTACAAAGTCTCATATTCCACTAACTTGTGTCAAAAAATAAAATCTCACATGAACTCACCATACCCCTCACGGAAACCAAATGCGTAAAATTTTTTAGACATTTATATTCCAGACTTCTTCTCACGCTTTAGGGCCCCTAGAATGCCAGGGCAGTATAAATACCCCACATGTGACCCCATTTCGGAAAGAAGACACCCCCAGGTATTCCGTGAGGGCCATATTGAGTCCATGAAAGATTGAAATTTTTGTCCCAAGTTAGCGGAACGGGAGACTGAGAAAAAAATTAAAAATATCAATTTCCGCTAACTTGTGCCAAAAAAAAAAATTTCTATGAACTCGCCATGCCCCTCATTGAATACCTTGGGGTGTCTTCTTTCCAAAATGGGGTCACATGTGGGGTATTTATACTGCCCTGGCATTCTAGGGGCCCCAAAGCGTGAGAAGAAGTCTGGTATCCAAATGTCTAAAAATGCCCTCCTAAAAGGAATTTGGGCACCTTTGCGCATATAGGCTGCAAAAAAGTGTCACACATCTGGTATCGCCGTACTCAGGAGAAGTTGGGGAATGTTTTGGGGTGTCATTTTACATATACCCATGCTAGGTGAGAGAAATATCTTGGTCAAATGCCAACTTTGTAAAAAAAAAAAAAAAAGGGAAAAGTTGTCTTTTGCCAAGATATTTCTCACCCAGCAAGGGTATATGTAAAATGACACCCCAAAACACATTCCCCAACTTCTCCTGAATACGGCGATACCACATGTGTGACACTTTTTTGCAGCCTAGGTGGGCAAAGGGGCCCATATTCCAAAGAGCACCTTTCGGATTTCACTGGTCATTTTTTACAGAATTTGATTTCAAACTCCTTACCACACATTTGGGCCCCTAGAATGCCAGGGCAGTATAACTACCCCACAAGTGACCCCATTTTGGAAAGAAGAGACCCCAAGGTATTTCGTGATGGGCATAGTGAGTTCATAGAAGTTTTTATTTTTTGTCACAAGTTAGTGGAATATGAGACTTTGTAAGAAAAAAAAAAAAACAAAAAAAAAAATCATTTTCCGCTAACTTGTGACAAAAAATAAAAAGTTCTATGAACTCACTATGCCCATCAGCGAATACCTTAGGGTGTGTACTTTCCGAAATGGGGTCATTTGTGGGGTGTTTGTACTGTCCGGCCATTGTAGAACCTCAGGAAACATGACAGGTGCTCAGAAAGTCAGAGCTGCTTCAAAAAGCGAAAATTCACATTTTTGTACCATAGTTTGTAAACGCTATAACTTTTACCCAAACCATTTTTTTATTACCCAAACATTTTTTTTTTTATCAAAGACATGTAGAACTATAAATTTAGAGCAAAATTTCTATATGGATCTCGTTTTTTTTGCAAAATTTTACAACTGAAAGTGAAAAATGTCATTTTTTTTGCAAAAAAATCGTTAAATTTCGAATAAAAAAAGTAAAAATGTCAGCAGCAATGAAATACCACCAAATGAAAGCTCTATTAGTGAGAAGAAAAGGAGGTAAAATTCATTTGGGTGGCAAGTGGCATGACCGAGCAATAAACGGTGAAAGTAGTGTAGTGCCGATTTGTAAAAAAGGGCCTGGTCTTTAGGGGGATATAAACCTGTGGTTAAAGGGGTTCTACAAGATTTTTTTTTTAAAGAATTTCTTTGCAGTCAAAAGATAGTTTCCGCAGTTCTTACCCATTCGTTGGACTAGACTGGCTGTGGGCTTTTCTGTTCATGTTTGATGGTGGTACGATGGACAAGCAGGTACTGAGGAAATGATCTTGTGCCAAGGTTAGAAGACTAGGATTTTCTTTGAAAAAAAATAAAAAATCCACACAAAGAACCCTTAACTTTGGCCTGCAACTTAAAGGGTTCTAAACTTTTCTTACCGATCTATCCTTTTCATAGATCAGCATCTGATTGGCAGGGGTCAGACACCAGGGCCCACCGCCAATCAGCTGTTTGAGAAGGCAGTGGCCTTCTTGAAGTTTCAGACCAAAGACATCACGACCATTTCACTGGCCTGTGTGCTGCTCAGCCCATATAAGTGAAAGGGGTTGCGCCACGATCAGACCAGCGAAATAGTGACTAGGGATGAGCAAATAGACTTCAGCTGCTTCATCCAAAGCAGAATTCACTATATTACAAGTTTGTGAATCCACTTCGGTTAAAGCAGCTGAAGTCAATGCGCTCATCCCTAGTAGTGCCATCACTGGCCTGCAGGAGGCAAAAAGCGCACAGCGCTACTGCAGACACCTTCTCAAACAGCAGATTGTATAGATGATCTATACAAAGGATAGATCAGTAAGAAGTGTAGAACCACTTTTTTTTTTTTTAAAAGACACCTGGTAGGGTTGATCTTGTCAAGTAAAAACATTTGTTATGTAAACCCACTGTTCAAATTTTAAAGGATTTAAATAAACTGTTCAGTTCACCGAAGGGCAAGCCTGAGCCCCTCAGTGCACCTTAGTCATCCACTGTGTATGAATTGCCACTCCTCGATTGACATGGCACCGCAATCCCATACTCTAGATGTACTATGCATGCACCAACAGTGTACACCTGCTTCTGAGACCCCAGCCATGCAGAGGACTACTGAACACACCAATGATGCTTGGAAGAGGTCACCTTCCTCCCCACTGCAGTGACCATCTTCTCCAAGCAAAACGCCCCTTTTTCCTGGTGGAGGATTAACTTATCAGTGCATGCACCAGTCATCTGCGCTGCTGGGGGAAGCAAAGGACCACTTACATTTTTCTTGTTACAGACCTGCACGCATAAGCTACTGTACCAACACAAGTTTCTGCACTGAAGGGCAGTAGAGGTGAATACACTGGAATCATAATTACATGTTTGATAATTACAGCACAACTTTTAAGGCTACTTTCACACTAGAAGCACGGACCGCTGGCAGGCAGTTCCGGT
Source organism: Bufo bufo (assembly GCF_905171765.1). NCBI lineage: Eukaryota > Metazoa > Chordata > Amphibia > Anura > Bufonidae > Bufo > Bufo bufo. The sequence continues at coordinate 311,087,127 of NC_053391.1, forward strand.
GGGTGAACAGCCTGTCGGATCCGTCCTGCCGCTAGGGACAGTGTGCCTCCGGACTACCACTCCGTCCCTATTGACTATAATCGATTATATTCAATGGGTACAGAACAGCAGTCTGGAGGCACATGGTCACTAGCAGCAGGACAGATCCGACAGGCTGTTCCGGTGGGTGAGGTCCATGCCGCTAGTATGAAAGTAGTCTAAGCTGTTTTGGCTAATATGGACCTTTGTTATACGTTGCTCTTATAGGGGAGCATATTAAGAGGACATATTTGTTTTACATTCTTAGAACAATTTCTAGAATCAGCAACTGAGCCAAGTAGGCAGAAAGCCAAATGCTGGTGCCAAACAAGGGGTGTATCCATTAACCGCATAAAATAAAAATAATTTACATAAAATGAGATTCCAGTCTGTCAGGGTGCTCCGCTCCCTGGAACTTGAGATTTATAACTTGTTTGCACCTGCATCAAGTCGCCTCAGGAAGCTAGAGTTGGAGAGACTCCAAAAAAAACTAACTCCAATGAGCCAGGTAAAGGCATACAATCCAAAACAGCCAATTGTATTTAGCCCAGTTGTCTGTTAGAAAGACAACATTTTTAAGTTGGGGGGGGGGGGGGGGGGGGGGGGATGGCTGGGCAAATGTACCTATTAACATAATCATGTTAATGCTCAGATTCTCTTCTGTCCGGAGTGGGGCTTGGCTGTCTTCCACGCAGCGGATTCCATGCATGGGATCTGCTCGTGTGAAAGCCCTTACACTGCTATATCATTGATGCTAGCAAGCGTTCATACAAACACTTAGCAGTGATCTGGCAGATGCCAGCCTAATACACCCTTAAAGCTCCTTATTTACTGCGACCCCTTACTGATTTAATGAGGCAACAGACCTGAATCCAAAAACTTTTCACCCAGGAGCAAACCCATCATATATGCATCACTGAGGGACTGAGCCTTTAGAGAAATGGGGGGGGGTAGCCTGCCACCATGTGGATGGGACTAAATACCACCGAAATATCACAAAAGTACCTTCACACAGGTGCAGGTTTGCTAACAAAATCCACCCGAATTTCCACATCAAAACTGCATGTGTTAGGGTGCCTTCACACAGCAGATTGAGGCAGAAAAATCTGCGACTGAAAATCTGTTCCATTCATTTAAAGGGAACCTGTCTAACTTTATACTGACTGTACTGAGGGCAGCATAAATTAGTGACAAATGCAGATGTCAGCGGTGTGTCACACATCAGCTAAAAAAGTGGTTGCCAAGAACCAGAATCCTAATGATTGCAGCCCAGGCCTGGAAAAGAGTCAAATTACCTGAGAAGAGTCATGGTCATTCATAATCTCCTGCTCTCCACCCACCTGCTGATGATTAGCAGTTCTCTCCTAGAGAGAAAGGGAGAAAACTAGGTAGAAGACTGTCAGTCATCAGCAGGTGGGCAGGAATTCATGAATATCCTTGACTATTTAAGGCCTGGGCTGCAATAATTATGATGCTGTTCTCCACAACCACTTTGAGCTGATGAGTGACACACCGCTGAAATCAACATTTGTCACTACTTTATACTGCCCTCAGTACGGTCAGCATAAAGTTGATCACATGCTCCCTTTAAATGGGACAGCAACCAATTGACAAGCTGCAGATTTCAAAATCTGACCACAGGTCAAATTCCAAAAGCAAAGTACATGAGATTTGTGTAAACTCACTTTTCTGGTACTGTATTATGCTCCATTTTTACACATGAAAATTTGTGAAAGAAACCCACAATCTGCACTGTATGCAGGTATGACCACTCAATGCAGTTGAGTACTGCTCAGCTATATGGCTGGCTATTGTTAAACTGATGAGTTTGTCAGTCTGCATTGTTGATGGTATTGAAGGGAGTGGTGCACTCCCATTTACTTCTATGACCGGAGTCCTCTAGCCACCACTTTGCAGGGCTCTGTTCCTGATATAGGTGCATATCCTGGCATTATGAACCAGTTGTCTGAGATAACCCCCTTTAAGAGCTAACCGAGGACCGTACAACCACATCTACACCTGAACCATGCTGTGTGGTTGTACTCTAAATTATGTTTCAAGCAATGTGTTTTGGGCAATTACATGTGGATTCACAAATTTGTTTCAATTGTTCAGATAGGGTTGAGCCCAATTCGAACTCCCATTTAGGTATACACAGGACAGCTGGGTATGATGGGTAGTACAGGGTTTGACAAATTTCCTTGGAATCTAGGAGCCAGCTAAAAAAGTTAGGAGCCAGGCGGAGCCGCGTCATAAAGCCCCTAGTAGGTGCCCCCCCCCCCTACTTCTCCATAGAGCCCCCCCCAATAATGCTGTATACCATGTTACATATACCGCCGCTCCGTCCCCGGACCCTATTGACTATAATGGGGACGGGGGTGGAGCTCCGGCGCAGCATGGCAGTTTGCGGTGAGAGGCCGCCGGACTAAAAAGTTGGACATGCAGTACTTTTAATATAAAATTCAAGATGTGGCTCACTTCAAACGTGATTGCCGAGCAGGTGCTACTAGCCCTGGTAAGAGGGACACCCACCCTCTGAAAATGTGGATTGGAAAGCTATAGTAAAGGGCGAGCACACTTTATTTGGACTAACACTAAAATTTAATTTAAATCACACTTAATTTCACACGTGTATAACGGATAGATAAAAAGTTATAAAATACAATAAAATACAAAGTGAAGTGTATTTTATGCTTTGTATTTTATAACTTTTTATCTATCCGTTATACACGTGTGAAATTAAGTGTGATTTAATTAAATTTTAGTGTTAGTCCAAATGAAGTGTGCTCGCCTTTTACTATAGCTTTCCAATCCACATTTTCAGAACCAGAACCTGCTAGATTTACATCAAGCTGGCAGCTCAGGGGGTGTGTCCATGCTCACCCTATCACAGCTCAGGATGAAGCTGAGCATGTGCGGCCTTCTCAGTGATCCGGACAAAGAAATAAAACAGGTTGCACTATACAGATATTGAATAAAATTAACTCAGTGGCTATACAAAAATTTAAATTGCATGCAATTACAGAAGTATTCAGATCCAGTTGCTTGCTTGAAAACTAGAATATTTATACTTAAGCTAATGGTTTAGTATGTAGAGATCCCTGGTTTGAATTTTAGGCCTCTTTCATACAGGCATTGCGTGTGAGGACCGGATAGGTTGTGGGTGCGTCGTGGGAAAATGCTAAATTTTTCTGCGCAAGTGCAAAGCATTTTAATGCGTTTTGCACATGCGTAAGAAAAATAAATAAAATTATAATCATCCACACTTGCGATTTTCACACAGCCCCATTCACTTCTATGTGCTTATATAGAGCATGCTGCGATTTTCACGCAACACACAAGTGATGCGTGAAAAATCACAGCTCATGTGCACAGCCCCATAGAAGTGAATGGGTCCGGATTCAGTGCGGGTGCAATGCGTTCACCTCACACATTGCACCTGCGCAGAAAACTCGTCCGTGTGAAAGAGGCCTTAGACTGACTTTCTTCAGAAAGCTAATAAATGTTACTGGTTTCTTTATCATATGTTGTATCTATGAATAAACAGGTAATACGTTTTAGCAAAGGCAAAAAAACACCACCATTCAATATAGTATGGGATTATATGTTTATTATACTATGACCATAGCCTTTAAATTATAAATATCTATATCCATCTCCTGGGACTTGAACCAGAAATCTCTACATACATGACAGACCACATTACCACCAAGCTATAGCATTACCACATTAAAATCCATGTTTTTTCTATGCTTATAAGCTAAAACATTACTGGTGTCTATATACACATTGTGCCTGTGAATAAAGCAGTAATATGTAAATTTATAATGCTTTTTGAGCTCATTTAAGTGTAGTGAAGCTATAGTACATAGTGTTAAGGTCCATTCACATGTTTGCAAGTGTTGTGGTCCACAAAACATGAACACTGGCTATGTGTGTTCGGCCATGTGCGGTCATCAAAATGTGGGTGTTCTGCCAGATCTCTACCTTGCGAAAAGTCTATACCGGAAGTAACGCTGCCACACCGGAATCAGCTGGAGGGTGTGTGCGGCGCTGCGCAAGCATTCACTGGCTTAGAAAAGAATCATTGCAGCAGATAGAAGTACTTACTGCACCGCACGTGCACACTTAGGGGTATAGAGATTTTGCAGTGCAAAATGTTGCATCAGATCTCCCTACCCCCAAGTGCCTCGATATCCAGCACTCAGCATTGCAATAAGGATGAACTGCAACTGATTATTTGTGTGCACTCCAGGGTAGGGAGATCTCTATACCACTAAGTGCACACGCACGGTGCACTAAGTACTTCTATCGCGGCACTGCAATGATTCTTTGCTAAGCCAGTCGATGTGACCTTGTGCAGCGCACACCCTCCTCCAGCTGATTCCTGTGCCGCCGCATCACTTCCGGAATAGACTTTTCGCAAGGTATAGAGATCTGGCAGAACACCGGCACTATAATAGACATTCCTTTCTTCTCCGTGGCTCCAGACAATAGGACATGTTCTATTTTTTTGCGGGGCTGTCTGCATCTTGCTGCCCCATTGAAAATTTATGGGGATGCAACAGTTTCGCAAAATTGAATAACAGATGCGGACCTATTTTGCGTATGTGCGAATAGACCCTAAATGATATGTACATGCTAGCACACAACTCTGCCCTCAGCTTGTTGTCTAGTCCTGTCAATCAAGGGAGAGGAGGGAGGGTTTCATAGCAGTGCTCAGAGTATTCAGCCCTGCGTCCTAGTGCTCCAATTGTTTATTTGCATATTAATAGAATCCAGATATCACTGCAGCCGTTTAACATAGACAAAGGTATAGATTTAATCAGCATGTCTGGTTTAAATGAGTTGATCCTGGTGACAGCCTTTTCAATAGAAGTGGGGCATTTTAGCACCACCCCTACAGGTGGGACTAAAACCAGGCTACAGTACCACCACAGTAGCCCAAAAATACCAGAATTAAAGGGTATTCTCATATAAGACAATGGGTGCATATGACTAGCATCGTCAGAAGTAAATGGGAGCACACCGTGCTTGTGTGGCCACCACTCTAGGGTTGAGCGATATACCGGTATCACGATATACCACGGTATTAAAAAAACGGCGATATCGTCGTTTCGTAAATACCGCCGTATTTGGTGACGTCATAGAAGCGGTCATGGGCGCTGACCGCTTCTAAATCTGCGGCCACCCGCCCCAGCATGAACCGATACGGGACATTTGCAGAGTACTTGTACAAATGCCCCCGATACCTGCTGGCCGCTTGCGGCGGCTCTGTGCGGCGCATTGCTAAGGCAAATGCCCCCCTCCTCCCTCCCCAGTATTAATCATTGGAGGCCACAGGGTCGTCCGCCCATCATTGGTGGCAGTTTTCAGTTCCGATCGGAGTCCCAGCAGTGTAATGGTGGGGCTCTGATCAGTTACCATGGTAGCCAGGACGCTACTGGAGCCCTGGCATGTTAGTGAGCAGCATTATACTCACGTGCGTCGTGGCCGCCAGGCGCTCCTTCTCATAGGTCTGTGCGGCGCATTACTAATGCTATAAGCCTTAGCAATGCGCCGCACAGACAGAAGGAGCGCCCGGCGGCAACGACGCACGTGAGTATAATGCTGCTCACTAACATACCATGGCAGCCAGAGCCTTAGTAGCATCCTGGCTACCATGGTAACCGATCGGAGCCCCAGCATTACACTGCTGGGACTCCGATCGGAACTGCAAACTGCCACCAATGATGGGGACGACGACCCTGTGGCCTCCAATGATTAATACTAGGGAGGGAGGGAGGACCGACTGCCACCGATGATGGGGGGGGGGGGGGGACCCTGTGGCTTCCAATGATTAATATGATTAATACTGGGGAGGGGGGCCCACTGCCACCAATGATGGGGGGGACGACCCTGTGGCTTCCAATGATTAATACTGGGGAGGGGGGCCCACTGCCACCAATGATGGGAGGGGGACCCTGTGGCCACTGCCACCAATGATTAATACTGGGGAGGGGCGCACTGCCCACTGCCACCAATGATGGGGGGGGAGGGGGCAAGACCCGATGGCGACTGCCAGCAATGATTAATACTGGGGGGAAGGGGCACTGCCACCAATGATGGGGAGGGGGACCCTGTGGCCACTGCCACCAATGATTAATACTAGGGGGGGTTACCAGAGGGGGCTGATAAGAGGGAGGGGCTGATCAGCACTGCCCGGCTGCCCCCATACAGTGTAACGTCTCCTTGTGGCTGCCCCCATACAGTGTAACGTCTCCTTGTGGCTGCCCCCATACAGTATAAATGTCTCCTTGTGGCCCCAAGTGTTTTTTTCTTCTAAATGGGCATTTATCGCGATATATATCGTTATCGCGATAAATTTCTTAATATCGTTATCGTGGGAATATTTTTGATATCGTCCAACCCTACACCACTCCCATTCATTTCTATGGGGCTGCCGGAAATAACCAAGCCAGCACGCAACCATTTTTGGCAGGCACATAGAAATGAATGGAGGGCAGCCATACATGCGGTGCATTATCTAGGATGGTGTGGGCAGGAGTCCAAACAGGACCATAGCGAGGGTGTGCTCTGTCCAGGTAGACCGTTTACTGAGCTGCTGGTGGGTGTAGTGCTTGTGAAATGGAAGTAGAAAGACCCAGAAAGAACTCAGCTGTACATGACTGACATCAGTAACCTGTCACTTTTGGGCCCAGTCACACAACCATATTTTTGCTAATTTCAACGGGGCCGCAATCAGTATGTCTGTTCTTTAGCCCATAAAATAAAGCCACTGTTACAATGGGTTAAAAATATTTAAAAATGTGACAATATTTTTGGCAGATCAATTTTAAAAACTGTAAAATACATAGTCATTGAAATGCACCCTTAGAGTGACAGTAGGACATTGGTAATTCAGGTATACCAATCCATTATGAAACTTATTTTCCATAAATGGTTTTTCATTTGTAAGTGGTTAAAGAGGACCTTTCACTTGTAAAAACTATGTGAACTAAGTATGCTGCCATGTAGAGCGGCGCCCGGGGATCTCACTGCACTTACTATTATCCCCGGGTGCCGCTCCGTTCTCTTGTTATAGGCTCCGGTACCTTTGCTTTTTAAGTTATAGTAGGCGGTGTCTTCCCTTATCCTGTGGGCGTCTCCTTCTCCTAGGCTGTAGCGCTGGCCAATCGCAGCACACAGCTCACAGCCTGGGAGTTTTTTTTCTCCCAGGCTGTGAGCTGCGATTGGCCAGCGCTGCAGCCTAGGAGAAGGAGACGCCCACAGGACAAGGGAAGACCCGCCTACTAGAACTGGAGGAAAGGTACCGGAGGACATAACGGGAGAACGGAGCAGCGCCCGGGGATGATAGTAAGTGCAGTGAGATCCCCGGGCGCCGCTCTACATGGCAGCATACTTAGTTCACATAGTTTTTACAAGTGAAAGGTCCTCTTTAAAAAGTGTACCTAAATGTATAAATAAGCTTTATTAAAACCTATTTTAAGTGTGATAAGCCAGTGACAGATCCCCTTAGTCAATTAGTGACCCAACATTTTGCTGATTAGTCCTGATTCATGAGCTCATGATCTCTGCAACCCCAGTTTAAAAACTCACAGCACACACAGTATTGCTGCATTTGTCACAATCAATATAAGCCTACATGCACTCGAATGCAGCTCGGGTGCAGACCCATTCACTCCAATGGGGCCGCAAAAGATGAACAAAAAATATAGGACATGTGCGCAAAACGAATAGGAGGATAGGCATTGTTACAATGGATCAGAAAAAAAAATAAAATATAAGCCATACGGACGTCATCTTTCTGCGGATCTGCAATTTGCAGACCGAAAAACCCAAACGGTTGTGTGCATGTAGGCTAATAAAGTTTATTTCAGTTCAGTCCCTTTAGGGGACTGAAACCTGCCATCTTTGTGTACCCTGTAAAAGATACAATACTCCTATATTACCTTGTATAGCGATTCCCCTAGACATTTTACCATCTCCAACCCCAGGAGGGAGACAGGTGCCAGCTGCACAATACAGCTGGCTCTCAAGTGATGGAGCGCGCCCAACTTCTGGCCTGCACCATCAACATGATGTACTACAGCAGTTGGCATTAGCTCACTGCACTGGTACATTAGTGGGTGGGAAGGGGTTAATTAAATTCTTTTGCACAAACTTACTTACCGTTTCAGCTTTAAAAAATAAATCTGAACTATGTATTCAATAGATGGGGTGGTACACAGCCAGCTCCATTCACCTTTGGGTGTGCATGCTGGGAGAAGTAGTTTGCTGCACTGGATATGTTTTTTGCTCAGATATTGTATTCTAATAAATATACTATGTTTTAATTAACTGATGGAGTCAGATCTCATTCTAGTTACATTACCCATTATAATATGAGTCGTTTATGTCTGAGCAGAGGAATAGATTAATCTGATTCAGAAGTTTGACTTACCACCTTCACAGCAATTACAGAGACAGTTCTTCTCACCAGAGGAAGCCATGTGTGGTAACGCAATAGGACATTACATGCCAGACCATGTAATAAACGAATGCCCCCTACCGACCAGTAACATGACTGATAATGCTCTTTGCCTCTGATCTTTTTACTACAAAATCAGTGAGGTAAAGTGGTCACTGGTTTTGTAGTCAAAAGCATTATCAGTCATGTTACTGCTCCGTGTCTGCTGTCCAGAGCGGGGCTTGGCTGTCTAATGCAGCGGCTGACACGTACAGCATCCGCTCATGTGAAACAGCCCTTAGTGTCCTGATCCTCAGCCCATAAGAGTGGCTTAAAAAAAAAAAAAAAAAATTGCAAAGCTTCAAGTTTTATTTGAAAAATAACTCCATACAGCTTCCTCTTGACTGACTTGTGTGCACACCAAGGAAACCTCATGACGAATAAATGGGACAGAGTTGCCATTTAATAGCTGGGTGAAGAGTTTTAGGATTTTATCTACACAAGTCATAGCCCCAGATGAATGCACAGGCAGGACAGTCATAACCATCCTTGAAGTACCAGGAGACAGGTTCGTGTCACTTGCAGGCAGCTCACAGGGCGTGGATGCAAACATTATTGAGTATGAAGCGGTGACTAACCAATTACAAATCTGAGCGCACAGAATTCATTTATTTCACACCCAAAAGCTGTAGTCTACCTAGCCACTGGATGCTAAAAAAATATAAGAAACTTCCACCTCCTTTTTGGATCCAAATCTGGTTGGGGTCCAAGACTGCACTGTGTGGACAAAGCTCTAAGGTTCTCTTTAGAGGTTTCCTGTTGAGCAGCTCCAGCCACTAGGCAGTTATACAACGCTATATAGTATAAAGGCTGTTCTACAAAGTCTGGGAATGGTGTAATGCTTTGTTTTCCCTGTGAATTAATCCCCTTCTGCTGGATGGCCCCACAAATGACAGCCAGCCTTTGAAGGTCATGGCAGCAGGACAGCTTGAGATCAGCTTTTCATCTTGGACTGTCCTTCAGACCGGACAATTCTGCAGGAGGGAAGTGTTCCTTCCAGGCAATTGTCTGCTCACCAGTTGAGGAGACAACTGCTTTTACATGCAGCGATGCCCAACACTATTGCTCTTCCCATGCCGACTCATTTGCCAGCAGCGATTTAGGTGCCTACACAAAATTCAATTACGGTACTTGTTTATTGGGTAATTTGTGGCACCTTTACACTGCCAGATAATCACTAACAGTGTTTCTATGAATGCTGAAAGATTGCGAGCCAAAACCAGAAGCTACACAGATAAGACAATGAATAGCTCTGCACCTGAACAGTTTTTGCGAAGCACCTGGTTTTGGCCTACAATCAGACCAAGTGGCCTAATTTTTTTAACCTCCCTGGCGGTATGTTTGAGGCAGGAATTTTGTAGCTGAAGCAGTACAATCTTCCAGAGCTGCGGCCAGAAGTTCACGCTGCACTCTGGAAATGCGGAGGCGGACAGCACACTGCTGTCCGCCTCCATTCCTGCCCTGTACAAACTAACCCATTGTAATCCCGAGTATGGCCCGGGGTTACCGCTGCTTGCAGTGTAAGTTAACCCCGAGCCACTCAGGATTACCGCTGAGGTTAAAACATCATGGGCTCATTTATTAAGACTGGTGTTTTAGACACTGCCTTAACCCCTGCACAACTTTAGCACCTCCGCCATTGGGCTAAATCTACACCAGCTTCCTTGCTGGGGTAGAGTCAAAACACTTCCATTTTTAGACTCAGCATAAGTGGGAAAGTCGCAGATTGCAGTGCAAGTAACTGTTACGCCACAATCTGACAGATATACAGCAGAAAACTGGTGTATCAGTTAGCAAGTAACCCCCATGTTAAAAAAAAAAAAAAGAAACAGAAACAAACATTCATGTGCATGTAGCCTAATGGTCAATTCACACATCCCTAGTGCATTGCGGATCTGCAAAACACCTGGCCGGCACCCCCATAGAACTGCCTATTCTTGTCCGCAATTATGGACAATAGAACGTGTTCTATTTTTTGGGGGAGCTGCGGACCAGAAGATAGGCGGCACGCTCCAGAAATGCAGATAGCACATAGCGTGCTCTCCGCATCAACTCCGTCCCCATAGAGAATGAATAGGTCCGCACCCGTTCCGCAAGTTGCAGAACAGATGCGGACCCATTATTACGGATGTGTGAATGGAGCCTAAGTCTAAGAAAAATTCTGAAAGATCTTAGACACTAAATAGCACAGAAGAAAGTCATACCTGGCCCTGGGTGACTGATGTCATGCAAGATGCCAGTATTATAAATTGATGGTGAGGAGAGCCATTTCATTTCAGTATGTAGGGTCAGCCATGCACAAAAGATGCCGTCAACTGCTCAAGTGGCTGACAACCATCACTCCTAATCTACTCAGATGACTGCTCAGTTGAGAAAGTAGAAGCTGCTGCCAGACACCTCTTGCAGTGGCTCATCTCCGAGACAATAGGGCAGTTTAAAGCCAACTTGCTGGATAGTTCTCTCTCATGACGTCTGCCATGGAGTCAAGAGGCACCCCGTAAACATTGGATTGTCAGCCAACTTTGGCCCGTCCAGCTGACAATCTAATGTGCAGGCGCATTAGTTGCGGATCCGTCTGGTATCTGCACAGACGGATCCGCACCTATAATGCAAACGCTTAGATCCGTTCAGAATGGATCCGTTTGCATTACCATGAACAAAAAAAAAATTTGCCAAACTGATGCATTCTGAGCGGATCTGCATCCACTCAGAATGCATTAGGGCTGGACGGATCCGTTCGGGGCCGCTTGTGAGAGCCTTCAAACGGAACTCACAAGCGGAGCCCCGAACGCTAGCGTGAAAGTAGCCTTAACCACTTCACATCTGGGCCATTTCCACCTTCCTGACAGCCATTTTTTGCAAATCTGACATGTGTCACTATGTGGCGATAACTTGAAAACACTTATCCAGGCCATTCTGAGATCGTTTTCTTGTCACATTGTACTTCATGACAGTGGTAAAATGGGAGTATTTAAAAAAAAAAAAAAAAAAGGCAAAAATACACTGCTCCAAAAAATAAAGGGAACACAAAAATAACATCCTAGATTGAGTTAATTAAATATTCTTCTGAAATACTTTGTTCTTTACATAGTTGAATGTGCAGACAACAAAATCACACAAAAATAAAAAAATGGAAATCAAATTTTTCAACTCATGGAGGTCTGGATTTGGAGTCACACTCAAAATTAAAGTGGAAAAACACACTATAGGCTGATCCAACTTTGATGTAATGTCCTTTAAAACAAGTCAAAATGAGGCTCAGTAGTGTGTGTGGCCTCCATGTGCCAGTATGACCTCCCTACAATGCCTGTGCATGCTCCTGATGAGGTGGCGGACGGTCTCCTGAGGGATCTCCTCCCAGACCTGGACTAAAGCATCTGCCAACTCCTGGACAGTCTGTGGTGCAACGTGATGTTGGTGGATAGAGCGAGACATGATGTCCCAGATGTGCTCAATTGGATTCAGGTCTGGGGAACGAGCGGGCCAGTCCATAGCATCAATGCCTTCGTCTTGCAGGAACTGCTGACACTCCAGCCACATGAGGTCTAGCATTAGGAGGAACCCAGGGCCAACCGCACCAGCATATGGTCTCACAAGGGATCTGAGGATCTCATCTCGGTACCTAATGGCAGTCAGGCTACCTCTGGCGAGCACATGGAGGGCTGTGCGGCCCTCCAAAGAAATGCCACCCCACACCATTACTGACCCAATGCCAAACCGGTCATGCTGGAGGATGTTGCAGGCAGCAGAACGTTCTCCACGGCGTCTCAAGACTCTGTTACGTCTGTCACATGTGCTCAGTGTGAACCTGCTTTCATCTGTGAAGAGCACAGGGTGCCAGTGGTGAATTTGCCAATCTTGGTGTTCTCTGGCAAATGCCAAACGTCCTGCACGGTGTTGGGCTGTAAGCACAACCCCCACCTGTGGACGTCGGGCCCTCATATCACCCTCATGGAGTCTGTTTGACCGTTTGAGCAGACACATGCACATTTGTGGCCTGCTGGAGGTCATTTTGCAGGGCTCTGGCAGTGCTCCTCCTGTTCCTCCTTGCACAAAGGCGGAGGTAGCGGTCCTGCTGCTGGGTTGTTGCCCTCCTACGGCCTCCTCCACGTCTCCTATTGTACTGGCCTCTCCTGGTAGCGCCTCCATGCTCTGGACACTACGCTGACAGACACAGCAAACCTTCTTGCCACAGCTCGCATTGATGTGCCATCCTGGATAAGCTGCACTACCTGAGCCACTTGTGTGGGTTGTAGACTCAGTCTCATGCTACCACTAGAGTGAAAGCACCGCCAGCATTCAAAAGTGACCAAAACATCAGCCAGGAAGCATAGGAACCGAGAAGTGGTCTGTGGTCACCACCTGCAGAACCACTCCTTTATTGGGGGTGTCTTGCTAATTGCCTATAATTTCCACCTGTTGTCAATCCCATTTGCACAACAGCATGTGAAATTGCTTGTCACTCAGTGTTGCTTCCTAAGTGGACAGTTTGATTTCACAGAAGTGTGATTGACTTGGAGTTACATTGTATTGTTTAAGTGTTCCCTTTATTTTTTTGAGCAGTGTAGTTACTTTACATTCCCCATATGTCTACTTTATGTTTGGATCATTTTGTTAATGTCATTTAATTTTTTGGGGCTGTTAGAAGGCTTAGAAGTAAATCTTGAAATTTCATAAAATTTCCGAAACAGATTTTAAGGACCAGTTCAGGTCTGAAATCACTTTGAGGCTAACATAATAGAAACCACCCAAAAATGACCCAATTTTAGAAACTACACCCCTCAAGGTTTTCAAAACAGATTTTTACAAATGTTAACCCTTTAGGTGTTCCACAACAATTAAAATGGAGATGAAATTTCAGAATCAGTTTTTTGGCACATTTTCCATTTTAATCTATTTTTCCCAGTAACAAAGCAAGGGTTAACATCCAAACAAAACTCATTACCCTGATTCTGTAGTTTACAGAAACACTCCATATGTGGTCAAACTGCTGTAAGGGCACAGCAGGGAGCAGAAGGAAAGGAGCCCCAAGTGGTTTTTGGAAAGCAGATTTTGCAGGACTGGTTTTTTGGACACCATGTCACATTTGAAGACCCCCCTGATGCACCCCTAGAGTAGAATCTCAAAAAAATATAAAAAAATTATAAAACCAATTTTGAAAACTACGGGATAAGGTGGCAGTTTTGTTGGTACTATTTTAGGGTAAATATGATTTTTGGTTACTCTATTACACTTTGAGGCAAGGTAACAAAAATAGTCACTAAGTTATGATTAAGAACTTTCCAGTTTGAAACATGTTAACCTGTGGTGGAGGGTGGTGAAGATTGCAGTATGTACTTTTATACCGATCTACAATAAAGACAACCAATACTGACAAATGCTGGAGAATTAGCTTTTATTGGGATTGTACAAAGGAAGAGTCCGGTCCTCTCCGTGCACCGAGCGCTTATGGTGAGCTGGATATATTTTCTTCTCTTCTACTACAAAAAAAATAGCTGTTTTGGCAGTTTTTTTTTTGTTTTTTTTTCACAATGTTCATCTGACAGGTGAGTATTTTTATAGAGCAGGTCGTTATGGATGCGACAATACCAAAATATGACTAATATTTGTTTCAGTTTTATATAAAGCATTTTTGAAAAAATAATGATTTTTTTCAATGTCTCCATCTTCTGAAAGCCAAAGTTTTGGCAACTGTCTTATGTAGTGGATTATTTTTTTCGGTATGAGATTATGGTTTGATTGGTACTATTTTAGGGTGCATATGACTTTTTGATTGCTTGGTATTACACTTTGTGATGTAATGGCTTTGACACTTTACAGTGTATCTGAGTGGTTAGGTCATATATTTTTATAGAGCAGGTTGTTACGGACGCGGCAATACCTAATAGGTCTACTTTTTTCATATTTGTGTCTCCATTGTCTGAGAGTCATAGCTTTTTTTTATTTTTTTGACAGACTGTCTTAGGTAGGGTGTCATTTTCTGCAGGATGAGGCGACTGTTTGATTGGTACCATTTTGGGGGGCATATGCCTTTTTGATTGCTTGGTGTTGCACTTTTAGTGATGCAAGGTGCCAATTTTTTTTTAGCACAGTTATTTAATTTTTGGGACGGTGTTCACCTGAGGGGTTAGGTCAGGTGATATTTTTATAGAGATGGTCGATACGGATGTGGTGCTACCCAATATGTCTTTTTTTTCTACTTTATTTTGGGAAAAGGACACTACTTGAAATTTAATTTTTTTGGAACATTTTTTCACCATTTCTTCGTTCCACTGACTTAAACTTTCGGGGTCTGATCCCCTTTACAATGCATTACAAAACTTCTGTATTGTGATGTATTGGCTGTAAGTGTATTACACACTGAATAATATGTAATACCCGCTTCCTGTGAGATCCATGGAAGGCAGCCACGATGCCTAAGGCAGGCATAGGGCTGCTTTCCCTGCCATGCTGTCCCAGCAGCGTGGGGACCTGATGGCTGCTCCGATCCCCACATGGACAGCGGCACATCAAGGGTTAATGCCAGCACACATACAGCAGGGGTCTGGCTGACTGCCGGACCCTGCCGATGAGCCTCGCCCGCCCAGCGCACAGTAATAGTACAGCGCTGGGTGGCAAGTCACGTCCCGCTGCGTTGTACTATTATGGCTCTGGCCGGGAAGGGATTAATGTATTTGGCACCTATGTGTAAAGTACACCAGGGAGTTGCCTGGTGTAGGTTGAGACTGACTTTTGCAGAAGTCACACGTAGTAAATCTTAGCTCTTAGACCACTTTGAAAAGGTGGCAAGGAACAAATGTTGCAGAAAACACTGCAATGACCACAACTTGCAACTAAGCCACAAGACAGTGGTGTCCAATTTGAGGTGTCTCCCTATGTTATTTATTAAAACTGATAAGCAGGGTGTTCTAGTGGTGATAGATGATCAGTTCTCACCTCTCTTGTGTTCTCTCCTGTACTTATATTATATAGAGATAATTAAGCAGGGTGCTCTAATAGGGATAGATAATTAGTTCTCTCCTGCCCCTTATACTATAGTCAGTGATAAGCAGGGTGTTCTACTGGTGATAGAAAATAATTTCACCCCTCCTGTCCCTATATTAGTTAGTCATGCTGCTCCAAGTCCTTCAGCTACAATGCTGACTGCTGCACATGCTCAGTAGCAAGTTCCTCCTCTAGACCAGAGAAGGAAGGTCACTACTGGGCCTGCAGTCATCTCAGAACTGCTAGATAAAACAGGAAGACAGTATTAAAGGGGTTGCCCTAGAATAAGTAACTTCACAGGAGCCTGCTTCTGTCTGCTATGGCAAGACTCAAACCATCCCACCTCTGGCCTTGTAGGTTTATCTTCTGGACTGTGGTTTGTTCCAGACATCTGCTCCGCTGCAGCCAATAACTGACTTCAGCAGGAGCAGATCATACCGGAGGGGAAGTAAACAAGCTGTGGATCGGAAGATGGACACATGGGAGCCAGTGTGCAGGACTGGAGCCGTCTGAAGCAGGAAAGTATGAATCTTCATACTGGAGGCAGGCTGTGGGCTCCTGTGAAAAGTCATTTATTCCCAGACAACCCTTTTATGGCCAGCACTGAATATAGCAGATACACTTTGTTTCTTTTATTCCCATTTAGACTCACACATGATTCTACATTTCCAGGACATACGGAGCTTTTCTAACAGGACAAATTCACAGATTTCTTACAATTAAGTGTTCTCTAGTTATTAGCTGCATAGTGCATTGCATATTTACTTAAATTTTGAAAATCAAGGAATTTCATAAACTCCACTAAATAGGGGTCAGATTTAAGTAGCCCGATTAGGCTAGTTTCACACTATTGTTAAAGCTATCTGGACGAGGAACTGCCTGCCGGAGTCAATTGTATCAAACAGACTGATAGGGCTGGAGCAATGCCAGGTTCCATCAGTCAATGGGCTGTGGCAGGGAAAGGCAGTATCTGGGCACAAAAACCTTTGTGCTGAACACAAGGCCGTAAGCTTAGAAGACTGGCAGGGGGCAGATCTGGCTGAAGATTATTCATAAATGGACATGCTGAGATATTCGATGAATTGGTGATCACTGGAGACAAGGATCTCTTGGTTTCCTCAGTCAGCCCAAGCTAAAATGATTTCCTGGTGATGGACCCTACACCAGTTCTCACCTTGTGGAATATGTACCCACAATGCTTCATTGCTGGTTGCTAGAGCCTCTCAATAGTCAATGGCATCACCATCCTCAGGATACCAGTAAAGCTGAATACGACAGCAGGGCACAGGAGCCAATGTTGCCCTGCCCTGCTGTTCACCCTCATAGGCCACAGGGACTAGGCCTGAAGCCTGTCAGGATGGTGCAGGCAATATGATGAAACTGCGCCCAGCTGGGTTGCAAGCAGCTCCGGATGCAGACCAGAAGCCTATGTCCTGCATTACAGACAGGCACATAGAGGTGAGTATTTGTGTTTAACTTTATTTGGCACCTTAATACATTAAGCTATTGGGCCACTATAAGGCAGGGTCATTGGGACACCAGTACTACAAGAGGCACCATAGGAGGAATTACTACTGGGGGAATTATTGTTGGCTTTTTTACTACCAGAGGACTATGACTATTAATTCTGGGGCCCAATGGCTGACATTAGTATAGGGGGTGCAGTTCGCACTTAGGACACACTGGGAGAAAATTACCATTAGTGGGACTTTTGGGAGCACTATTACTGTGGGGGCACCCAGGCACAGAATCAGTTTACCATTATTCTGAGGGGGGGGGCGCACACAACACTATTACCATCAGGGCTGTGTGGCAATAATTATTGAAGGTGCACCGTCTACAGTACTAGAATTTTTAGGAGACTACAGTATAGTCTTGCGGTGCATGGCACATAGTATTGGGGGTGACAGGATGGGGCGGATGATGGAAAAGTAGGAAATTGAGATATCTGTAACAAACTCTGCATAGACATAGCTGAAAGAAATCAGGGCGATCTGGTCTAAACAGAGATGACAAAACATCTATATATCAGGAGACATCACTGGATGCAACAGGTATGTAGGTCTGTATTCTCCTGTATGTTTGGTAGCTCAGAACACAATTTAAATAGTAATGGTCATCTATCACCAGACCCAAAGTGGCGTTTCTTTTTGACAGGAAGATTGGAGCTGCATTCAGCACCATTCGTCAAATCTGAAGGAACTGCTGACAGAGGCTTAGACCACATCCTATGACAGCAGTGTGAGGATAGCCTTATTTTGTTAATCACCATTCGCTTCTTTGTCACCAAGGGGTATTTGGCGTGAAAAGGTTGAGAACCACTGCTTTACAGCATTGGTGCAGAACAGCATTACAGGCAGTTCTGAGACCTTTCACCATGAACTATATATGAAAAAACTACAAGAAAGTGAGATGGAGCCACCAATTGGTTAACACATGATCTGCTCACAGTGTGAAGGCTATGGATATACAGATACTATTAAGTGAATGCAGTTTATTGCATCAAGATAAGGCAGATCGGGGATGAGCGTTCCTGCAAATGTGCCCGTCTAAAGGTACAGCCGATCACCCGATGAGCGAAACTTGTATATCGGGTGAAACTGTTCGTGCCAGCGATTAAATTATCGATCCCAAGCAGCAGATCGTGCTGTCTGAACAGCCCACTGCTGCCCAGAAACTCTGCAT
Source organism: Bufo bufo (assembly GCF_905171765.1). Classification (NCBI taxonomy): domain Eukaryota; kingdom Metazoa; phylum Chordata; class Amphibia; order Anura; family Bufonidae; genus Bufo; species Bufo bufo. The sequence goes on from NC_053391.1 coordinate 311,105,323, forward strand.
GAGCGATCGCAATACTGTGGAGGTGATCACTGCACGTAAGTGCTTCACCCCCACTGAACGAGCACTTCCTTCCCAATAATCGGCTACTCCTCGCCATGTCTAAACCCACCACAGTTTCTGTAACAGATAGCCATGTGGTTTCATAGGGGACAAGCAAATGTGAGTGGCAGAACAGGACCCATTCAGTATCAGGCTGGAGGACCTTCCTCCATGCTGCAGTTATGGAGGTAGCAGATATGTGGATGCATGTGCCAGTCTGATGGATCCACTGGACTAGTCTAACTAAACTTGTCAAGTGTGTATTACTGAATGGAAACAGATATGGCCTTGTCACATGTACAAGTAATAGGAGAGGGGCTAAAGATCAGGATAGTCCGTTCCATCTCCCCAGCCTGAAATGGATGATAGCAGGACAGACTGAAGTCAACTGTGGAGCAAATTAGAATGCTACCAGCTTGTTAAGACACAGGCACGACCCTTGTGACTGGGCTATCTCAAGGACTGCCACCGCCGATCACTTTATTAGAGGCAAGTACTGTGGACCATAGAAGTGGGTTATGCAACAGCCCGCACAATTCCTGAGCCAGCAGTTTCATTCCTGCAAATCACTGTTAAGACCTGGCACCCTGCCATCAGCTGGAGTGTGAAGGATCCATGCAATATGCTAGAACATACACTGCAGAATGCCACTTCCCTCAGCGCCCACCAGGCAGAATGCAGCGGCCCCTTCCCTCAGCGCCCACCAGGCAGAATGCAGCGGCCCCTTCCCTCAGCGCCCACCAGGCAGAATGCAGCGGCCCCTTCCCTCAGCGCCCACCAGGCAGAATGCAGCGGCCCCTTCCCTCAGCGCCCACCAGGCAGAATGCAGCGGCCCCTTCCCTCAGCGCCCACCAGGCAGAATGCAGCGGCCCCTTCCCTCAGCGCCCACCAGGCAGAATGCAGCGGGCCCCCTTCCCTCAGCGCCCACCAGGCAGAATGCAGCGGCCCCTTCCCTCAGCGCCCACCAGGCAGAATGAAGCGGCCCCTTCCTTCAGAGCCCAGGCAGAATGAAGTAGGTCCTTCTCAGCCCACCAAGCAGAATACAGGGACCCAGCCCACCAAGCAGAATACAGGGACCCCCCCCCACACCCCCCCTTCTCTCAGTGCCCCACCAAGCAGAATACAGGGACCCCCCACCCCTTCTCTCAGTGCCCACCAAGCAGAATACAGGGACCCCCCCACCCCTTCTCTCAGTGCCCACCAAGCAGAATACAGGGACCCCCCCACCCCTTCTCTCAGTGCCCACCAAGCAGAATACAGGGACCCCCCCCACCCCACCCCTTCTCTCAGTGGCCACCAAGCAGAATACAGGGACCCCCCCACCCCTTCTCTCAGAGCCCACCAAGCAGAATACAGGGACCCCCGTCCTCAGAGCCGGGGGCTGAGCAGCGCTCCAGGGGACGACCTTTACACCACGTGTGTGACAGGAGAAGCCGTCCTCCAGCACGCTGCCAGACTGACTCAGCGGGAAGGCATGCACTACTGGGCAGGCTGTCACTTCTCACACACCCAACATGGAGGAGACTCCCCTCCTAGTACCGCACAGCACCAGCCATACAGCCAATTCTTACCTGTACCAGGTGCCGTGGCTGGCATAGCAGAGTTGGGAAGTTGCCGCGGCCGTGGATGGGTACACTCTCCTTCAGGATGGCGTCCAACCGGCTGACCTGCTGCCAGGAGAGGATGCTGAAGCGCGGAGATGACAGCGGGCATTCGGACATGGCTGATGCTCGGTATTCTCCGGGAGGCTTAAGTTGAGAGATTGTAGCAAGTGTTCAGTGAGGAAACGCTATCTCCACGCCTTAACAGCTGAAGAGGAGGCTCAGCAACAGGTCACGCAGCTCACAGGACGGAGAAGCCGGGTTAAAAAGAGGGCGCGGGTCAATAAAAGAGTCCTTATAAAAGGTGACAGGGCATTAAAATAAAAGGCAGGCCGCTCCGGTAAGGTTGAACGTGCCCGAGCTGAGTGAGGCTGACCACTGCGTACTGACAGTCGGAGAACCCACTGAGCAACACCCCTCTACGGTCTCTTCTTATATACAGAGGACGACTTCGCACTGATTGCACTGATTGGACGAGAAACATGTCAGTCATCCGCCACCTTCCTCTTGTAGCTAATGATTGGAGGAAAGAAATGTCGTCACTTTGTACCCGCCCAAATTACGCAGAGTCTGAAGCTCACTATAATTGGATAGATGCCAGCGACCCTTCGAGCGTATTGGTTAAAGCAGAAGCACCGCCCCCCAGAAAGGAATCCCGGTTTTGATTGGTAGGAAAAAAATGCCTGTGCGTTTAAAGGGACAATCGGTTGACATTTTATTTGGCGTGGTAGAAAGTTAGTGCTGTAAATGGCGTGTGAGTGTAAGTGATGATCCGAAGACGTTAAGCTTCCTATAATGTCCCGAAGATGGTTCTGCAGCTTTTTCACAGCGGGAACACTGACATTCTGTCAGCAGAAGACATTTGGGGTCCTGGTGTAGAGTTGCCCATAGCAACCAATCAGATTCCACCTTTCATTTTCCAAAGGAGCTGTCAAAAATGAAAGGTGGAATCTGGTTGCTATAGGCAACTAAGCCAGTTCTACTCTACACCAGTTTGATAAATGACCCTAATTATCTTGTCAGTCAGGGAGCAGTATGAGGGCCAGAGGAACGTTTATTCAGTTTGTAATATGATACCAATAAATGCAAGTCTATGGAGTAGTCTACCACACTAGGTAACAACAGATACACTTTTTTGGGTTGCTATCACATGCAGCAGATTTATTGCAGAAATTTCTGCATCTGAAAATGAATTTGGATCTGAATACTTTTATAATTGCATGTCATAAAAATTATAGCTACTGACAGGGTGGATTTGATTTAAATCACTAGTCAGTAGGGGTTGTCCGGGATAAAACACATTTTTTTAAACATGCAATATCACCTTGTCTAGCAGTTTCAATGTCCCCCTGTTGGTTTTCAATATTTTCAGTACTTCTCCAGCAGTGATGGCCAGTTCGCAGTGTTCGCTGACAAACACATGCGATCTGCCATCTTTATTCCCAAGCCCGGCGATGCAGAGGTAAGGACTTACATCTGCATCGCCGGACTTGGGAATAAAGATGGCAATGCATGTGGTCGTCGGCGAACACTGCGAAACTGGCCATGACTGTTCTCCAGTGCTGCTTACGGTCCCCACGGAATGTTCCCATCGCCGCTGCTAGACTATATGTCACAGCAGTCTCCACTCCTCCGTGTATCCCTCCCCTCATTGCTATTCGCCTCCTGCCACTCATGTAAAGTAGATGGGAGGTGTGGACTATGTTAAATAGCATAGTTCTCTGCCTCCTTCTTCAGAGGATAGCGCTCCTGATATGCCCGGTGACATCACCGGCCCGGGGGGGTTGCCTAGTGCTGCCAGTTACCGCCTACCTAACCTCCCTCCCTGGGCTTCTGCAGAACGCCTTGTGTGCCTGTGATGTCACCGGGCTCCTTCGGAAGCGGAAGAAGAGGCTTCACTTTCCACAAAGGAGCCCGGTATGTCACTCACATTTAGAAAATCCTTACCTCCGCGCTCGCAATTTAGATCTGATGATCGGGATCACATAGAAAATAAAGGTAAAACACAGATATATATACACTTAAGGTGACTTTGGTGCTATTAAACTAACTTTACCAATCCCGGGCAACCCCTTTAAATCATAGTTTTCTACATAAAGACTAATTCTTGCTGGTATAACTTATAATATGCAAGTAGATGAAGATTTGTAGAATAACAACTTTTCATATTAGTTTGATTAGGTTGATTCTTATTCATAGGTTTGTAGAAGTTAGGATTAAAGGGAACCTGTCACCGGGATTTTGTGTATAGAGCTGAGGACATGGGCTGCTAGATGGCCGCTAGCACATCCGCAATTACCAGTCCCCATAGCTCTGTGTGCTTTTATTGTGTAAAAAAACAGATTTGATACATATGGAAATTAACCTGAGATGAGTCCTGTCCCTGACTCATCTCACATACAGGACTCATCTCAGGTTAATTTGTATAGTATCAAAATCGTTTTTTTACACAATAAAAGCACACAGAGCTATGGGGACTGGGTATTGCGGATGTGCTAGCGGCCATCTAGCAGCCCATGTCCTCAGCTCTATAACAAAATCCAGGTGACAGGTTTCCTTTAAGGTATTTTTTCTCAACTCTGTTCATGTTATAACATTTTTGCTGTGAAGAGACATGTGATCTCTGCTGAGTCAAATTCAGTTTTGAGAACTGCAAAAGTAACCCAAGCATCTGTGATAATATCTTGTAGTGCAGAGAAACTGCCCAATAATCATACAAAAACCTCTGGAAGAGCATGACATTGTGAATGGATTAATGGAATTTATTTACCCAAAGAATTACACATATAGAAACCTAGAATGTGTCGGCAGATAAGAACCATTCGGCCCATCTAGTCTGCCCAATATACTGAGTACTATGGATAGCCCCTGGCCCTATCTTATATGAAGGATGGCCTTATGCCAATCCCATGTATACTTAAACTCCTTCACTGTATTTGCAGCTACCACTTCTGCAGGATGCTATTCCATGCATCACTACTCTCTCAGTAAAGTAATACTTCCTGATATTACTTTTAAACCTTTGCCCCTCTAATTTAAAACGATGTCCTCTTGTAGCAGTTTTTCTTCTTTTATAATATTCTCTCCTCTTTTACTTGTTGATTCCCTTTATGTATTTAAAAGTTTCTATCATATCCCCTCTGTCTCGCCTTTCTTCCAAGCTATACATGTAAGGTCCTTTAATCTTTCCTGGCTAAGTTTTTATCCTGCAATCCATGTACCAGTTAGTAGCTTTTCTCTGAACTCTCTCAAAGTATCAATATCCTTCTGGAGATATGGTCTCCAGTACTGCGCACAATACTCCAAATTAGGTCTCACTAGTGCTCTGTAGAGCGGCATGAGCACCTCCCTCTTTCTACTGGTAATTCCTCTCCCTATACACCCAAGAATTCTGCTAGCATTTCCTGCTGCTCTATGACATTGTCTGCCTACCTTTAAGTCTTCTGAAATAATGACCCCTAAATCCCTTTCCTCAGATACTGAGGTTAGGACTGTATCACTGATTTTATATTCTGCTCTTGAGTTTTTACGCCCCAGGTGCATTATCTTGCACTTCAACATTAAATTTTAGTTGCCAGATTTTTGAACCATTCCTCTAGTTTTCCTAAATCCTTTTCCATTTGGTGTATCCCTCAGGAACATCAACCCTGTTACAAATCTTTGTGTCATCAGCAAAAAGGGACACACTTACCATCGAGGCCTTCTGCAATTTCGCTGATAAAGATATTAAACAATATGGGTCCCAGAACAGATCCCTGAGGTACCCCACTGGTAACACGACCATGGTCTGAATATACTCCATTGACTACAACCTCTGTGTCTGTCCCTCAGCCACTGCCTAATCCATTCAACAATATGGGAGTCTACGTACAGCCTTATTGTACCATAATTAAAAAACTAATCTTTATTCATGATGGAATAACCTTTAGATGGTAATAATAATATATTTTCCAGATTTAAATAAAAAAAAAAACTGTTTTTTTTTTTTTTTTTTTAAAATCATTGATTTTTATCCATCCTGGCTACTGAGCTATTCAATAAAATGTATCTATATAGTGCTGCCTGCTATTTGTTATTTTCCTTATTTTTGTCTAAACTTTTGAATGTACACATTTTTTTTGCACAACTTGCGCCCGCGCCTACAATGAGAACAGAGCGGGGAAATGAACAGAGGGCTCACTGCGAACGCGCAGCCGCCCTCCATTCATTTCTATGGGGCCGCCGAAAATAGCAGAGCGCTGGCTCGGCTATTGCCGTCTGCCCCATAGAAATGAATAGAAGCATGGGCCACGCATGCCTGGTACGCTCCCATTCACTTTTATGGGAGCAGCGCTTGGTGGTGGATGGACTCCAGGAAATCCGGGGTCCTCCAGCCACAGCGCTCCCCGCTTTGTTCTTGTTGTAGGTGTGGGTCCCAGCGGAGGGACCCACACCTATCAGACAATGGGGGCATATCCTAGCGATATGCCTCCATTGTCTGAGATGGGAATACCCCTTTAAGGGCAAAATTCAAGACAGGTGTTTGATCCATGAATTGCCCAATAAATTTCCTCGTTCAGTAAGAATTGATATTTAGGCTAGGTCTACACGACGACAATTTTTATAATGATAGTCTATGGTGTCGCACTGCGACATGCGACATGCTACGACAGTCGCAAAAAATCAAGATGGATTTTTCTGCGACTGCCGCACTGCAGTCGCGGCATGTCACATTGCCACACCATAGACTATCATTATTAAAATTGTTGCGCGACATTGGTGCGACAAAATGTCACGCGACAACTGTTGCAGTGTAGTTGTGCCCTATCTGTCATCCTGTAGAGCTAGCCTTAAACAGTCCTCCTCATCATGCTGTTCACAATTTGACATCATGAGACCAAGACGACACCTAACAATTGATCAACAGTACCTCGCCATTGCGAGGCTTGATGAAGGATGTTCTCAGACGGAAGTGGCCCCTGAGCTTAGAGTGTTACAGAGTGTCATCAGCAGTTGTATCAGAGATACAGGGAGACTGGAAGAGTCATAGAAAGGTATAGAAGTGGACGTCCTTTGGCCACATCCCACACTGATGACTGCTTCATTGTGAACAATGCCCTGTGGAACGGTATGATGAATGCCACACAACTCCAGGCACATTTAAGGGAGGTGAGAGGCACCCAAGTGTCATGTCAGACCATTCGAAACCATTACATCAGCATGGTCTGCGTTCTAGACGACTTGCAAGGGTACCCGGCCACAGGCGTCCATCATCTTGCATGGGCCAGATAGCATCTACACTGGACGAGGGACCAGTGGGCCTCAGTGCTTTTCACTAATGAAAGTCAATTCATACTGAGCAGACAAGCAGAGAAGGGGGCATTATTAATTCTGGGCGGCACTAATAGAGGCATTACTGGGGGCACTAATGGGGCTTCATTAATTCTTGGGGCACTAATGGGGGCATTATTATTATTACTGGGGCACTGGGAAATGTGGGGGGAAATAATGGGCACATTATTTATTCTGGATGGCACTAATAGGAGCATTACTATTACTCGGGGGCACTAATGGGACCTTACTATTACTGGGGGCACTATTAATTCTAGAGGGCGCTAATGGGGCATTATTAATTCTGGTGGGCACCAATGGGGGCATTACTATTACTTGGGGCATTATTAAGTCTGGGGGCATTACTATTACTGGGGGCACTAATGGAGGCAATAATTCTGGGGAGCACTAATTGGGGCATTAATATTACTGGGTGGCACTAATGGGGGCATTTCTATTACTGGGGGCACTAATGGAGCACAATAACGCCCCCCTCCCCTAATGGAGGCATAACTATTACTGGGGGCACTAATGGGGGCATAATTAATTCTGGGGGTGTTATTGGGGATTAATATTATTGAGGGCACTAATGGGGGAATTATTAATTTTGGGGGGCACTAATGGATGTATTACTATTACTGGGGGTGCTAATGGGGGCATTACTATTACTGGAGGAACTAATGGGGACATTATTAATTCTGGGGGGTGCTAATGGAGGTATTACTGGGTGGCACTAATGGGAGCATTATTATTACTGGGGGCACTATTAATTCTGGGGAGCACTAATGGGAGCATTATTAATTCTGTCGGGAGCCAATGGGGGCATTAATATTACTGGGAGACACTAATGGGGGCATTATTAATTCTGGTGGGACTAATGGCGGCATTACTATTACTGGGGGCACTAACGGAGGCAATAATTCTGGGGAGCACTAATTGGGGCATTAATATTACTGTCTGGCACTAATGGGGGCATTTCTATTACTGGGGGCACTATTCTGAGGGGCATTAATGGAGGCATAACTATTACTGGGAGACACTAATGGGGGCATTATTAATTCTGGCGGGACTAATGGGGGCATTATTAATACTGGGAGCCACATTATGACATAGCAAATTAAAACCCTGTGTTAAGCCACGCCCCCACAACCACACCCCTTGTGTGGCTTCACTTGGCCAGCATTTTTGTTGGGAAAGGTGGTAACTTAGGCCGCGGAACTACAGATGCGGATAGCACACAGTGTGCTGTCTGCATCGTTTGCGACCCCATTGAAATGAATGGGTCCGCATCCGATCCGTAAAATTGCGGAACGGATGCAGTCCCAGAAATATGGTTGTGTGAATGAACCCTTAAACATGACATGAATACTCAGGACATGAATGCACAGTGGTGCATACATTGCTTTAGTATGTTGCTGTCATCCCATAGCAGCATAAGGCGCATCACATGGCATATCACACATAGCATAGCACAGTGCTTTACATTTACATGAGGGGGCATGTTATATAATACATTACTGGAGTTTTCACAGTAAAATATAACAGTGACACCTAACAGTTCAACATGGGTGGTATGTCCACCATAATAGGGTCCACAGTAACTCAGGGTCCACTCTATGATGTACCATTCATTTATTCTTTCTGCTAGAAGATATAAATGAATTACTAGCAGTTTGCCATGAAGGTCTAGATGGGTTTTACCAGTCGGGGGGAAAAAGGGGGGGGGGGGGGGGGGGGACGACACACACCATCCAGTCAGTACTGCCAATGTCAGACAGTGCAAGAGACACCCTTCCAACTGGTAACACCCATATGGACTTTCTTTGCAAATTGCAAGCACTTCTAGAAAGAATAAAAAAGGAATCGCACACAATGTCACACATAAGTCACAATAAGGGTCCATTCACACGTCCGTTGTTTCTTTCCTGATCTGTTCCGTTTTTTGCGGAACAGATCTGGACCAGATCTGTACCCATTCATTTTCAATGGGTCCTGAAAAAAAATCTGACATTGAGCTGTCTGATTTTTTTCAGGACCCATTGAAAATGAATGGGTCCAGATCTGTTCCGCAAAAAACGGAACAGATCAGGAAAGAAACAACGGACGTGTGAATGGACCCTAAGAATAGATGATCCAGAATTATTATATGGAGAATGCAAGTACGTGCTAAGGCTGAGTTCACACTTCAGTTATTTGGTCAGTTATTTCCATCAGTTATTGTGAGCCCAAAGCAGGTGTAATGATTTGATCTGCACCTGTTCTATGTTTTTCACCCGCACTTGGTTTTGGCTCACAATAAGGCCTCATGCACACGACCGTTGTGTGCATCCGCGTCCGTGGGTCCGTTTTCCGTTTTTTTTCGCGGCTCCATTGACTTTCAATGGGTCCGTGGAAAAATCGGAAAATGCACCGTTTGGCAGCCGCATCCGTGAGCCGTGTTTCCTGGCCGTGAAAAAAATATGACCTGTCCTATTTTTTTCACGGTCAACGGTTCGCGGACCCATTCAAGTCAATGGGTCCGTGAAAAATCACGGATGCACACAAGATTGTCATCCGCGTCCGTGATCCGTGTCCGTTTTTTCCTATCATTTCAATGGCAAACTTGACTTAGATTTTTTTTTCATTTTTCATGTCCGTGGATCCTCCAAAAATCAAGGAAGACCCACGGACGAAAAAACGGTCACGGATCACGGACCTACGGACCCTGTTTTTGCGGACCTTAAAAATAAAAAAGGTCGTGTGCATGAGGCCTAACTGAAGAGTGAACTCAGCCTAAGGCCTCATGCACACGACCATTGTTTTGGTCCACATCAGAGCCGCAGTTTTTGCGGCTTGGATGCGGACCCATTCACTCCAATGTGGCCGCAAAAGATGCGGACAGCACTTCGCGTGCTGTCCGCATCCGTTGCTCCGTTCCGTGGTCCCCAAAAAAAATATAACCTGTCCTATTCTTGTCCGTTTTGCGGACAAGAATATGCAGTTATATCAATGGCTGTCCATGCCATTCCGCAAATTGCAGAATGCACACAGACGCCATCCGTGTTTTGTGGATCCGCAATTTGCGGACTGGAAAACACACAACAGTCGTTTGCATGAGGCCTAAAACAGACATGTCAGGAGAGGTTACATGTCCTCTTTAAGAGCTCTTTCACACGAGCAGATGCCGTGCGGGTAATCCGCTGTGTGAAACAGTGCCAAGCCCCGTTCCGGACAGCAGTGACACAGAGCAGTAACATGATTGATAACGCTCCGTGCCTCTCTGTGACCTTTTTACTACAAAATCACAGTGTGATAAAGTTGTCACCGTGATTTTGTAGTAAAAAGGTCACAGAGAGGCACGGAGCGTTATCAATCATGATACTGCTGTGTCTCTGCTGCTGTCCAGTGCGAGGTTTCGCTCTCCTTCACGCAGCAGATAGTGTTGATCGCGAATATTCTAATCGCTAATTTTTATCGGGAATATCGGCACTGTGAGAATTTGCGAAGATGTAGAATATAGTTCTATAGATTTCTAATTGTGAATATTCTCGTTTTTTATTTTTTCATCAGTAACCTCCCTTCTTGCTTGTGGGCCTATGAGAAGGCTGCAATATCTTTGTCAGAGCTTAGCAACATCCCCAGCAACCAATAGGAAAGTTGCCTACCCCTTAGGCCGAATGCACACGGCCGTGTTTCGCAGCCAAGGGCGGTCCGTGGTATGCCGGGCTGGATCCTGTTCAGAGCAGGAGCGCACGGCGTCATTGGTTGCTATGACGCCGTGCGCTTCATGCCGCCGCTGCACTACAGTAATACACTCGTATAGTGTATTACTGTAGTGCAGCGGCGACATGAAGCGCACGGCGTCATAGCAACCAATGACGCCGTGCGCTCCTGCTCTGAACAGGAATCCAGCCCGGCATACCACGGACCACTCTCGGCCGCGGAACACGGCCTTGTGCATTCGACCTTACTATATAAGAAACTCCCCAGCAGCCATTTTCTGACGTTTTTTTTTTAAAAGTTCTGAGAGAGAGAGAGAGAGAGAGAGCAGTGTCATTGCTGTGGTCTGTGCTTTCATCTGGATCCTATTCCTTATCCTATTACATTAGATAGTTAGTTAGCTCATATATATAATACAGATAGTGGGAGATAGTCAGTGTAGGTTAGATAGTGATATAGTGTAGCTGATAGGTTCCAGTGCAGGGTGTTAGGTAGTGTGATAGGAATTACTGTTTCTCTGCTGTTCATACATACATGCTACAGACATAGTGCTGTGATGTCACAACAATACTTAGTGCACCAATCAGTAATATCTACTCAGACCTTATAAAATGTGAAGTTGCATGTATTGCGCAAAAAATATGCGCATCATTAGTGCTGATTTGCGCAATCGCAAAAATAAAGACTGGAGATCACAAATTCTAAATTCGCGAATTTATTGCGAATATTATGCGAAAAAAATATATATATTGCCTATGCCGCTCATCACTACGGATTACCCACATGGCATCCGCTCGTGTGAAAGAGCCCTAACTGTACATAACTTTCAAAAGAATACACATTTCTGTAAGAGGGAGTGAAATCATTTTCCCCCCTCTTAAATGTGTAATTCCTAGATGGCCTAATGCCCTCTGCCTGTGCACGCCCAGAACCTTTCCAGGAGTTTGTAGCACCATGGGAACATGACACTTCTGTTCCACACTGTGCTTCACTTGCACACATGTCCAGGCCAAGGTCATTGTCCCTGCATTGAACAACCTGTCACACAGACGAGGCATCAGCAGTTTATGCCATTCTCTAATAAAGTCATTTCGTTTCTCCTTTAGTAACTCACTATAGAGATCACATCGTTCATCTAAGGTCAATTCTACTGCATCCTTCACATATATATTCTCAGTCCCCTGCTTTGCATTATAAAGTCTATAATCTAATCTAGCTAATATCCATAAACCGTGCAATGTAAAGCAATCTATTGCTCCCTGTTATCAGCCACTTAGGCTACTTTTACATTAGCGTTAGCAGGGTCCAGCAGGCTGTTCCCTTGCCGGATCCGTACTAACGCTAGCCCATGTGTGCTGCCGGAAGTCCGCTCCGGCCTGCTGCAGTTTTTGTCCGGCTGCCTCTTGGCATGCTTGCCTTGCTGCGACCGGACCTCCAATTTACTGAATGGGGCCGGAGCAGACTTCTGGTGGCACACATGGGCTAGCGTTAGTATGTATCCGGCAGGCTGTTTCCCTGCCGGTGTCACGGTACCTTCTGTGACGGAGGTTAGAAGATCGGAGAGACTGACTGCACGTGAGGTTAACTGACAGTCTCTTGATTCTCAGCGTTGTGGTGTGGTAATGACCACACCTATTGCCAAGTGCAGCCCGTGGTTATTACTGCTTTCCCTACTTAGTTTGGTTTCACACTTCATACCATGCGGTTGATATTCTATGCTTAGAGTTGGTGTGTGGACCTTACCTGTGTTCCTGCTCATCCATTTTCTATAAGATAAGTTGTACTGCTCTTTGTATTTGGTTGTTCCCCTGTTCTTGTTGTTACTAGGCCTCAGGGAGACGCTGGTTCGTTCACCTGGGAAGGAACCAGTAGTCTCATTCCCTGCCACTACCTAGGGCATTTCAGGGCTCCTAGGGTCTAGGTTCCGGCGTATGTATTTTCCCACCTTCAGGATCTATAAATACTGACAGGAGTCAGGGACAGGTTTAGGGGCTTCCTAGGAGGGGACCTTTTCCCTCTCCCTAGCCTTGAGGCCTAGTTCTGTGTCCTTTCCCTCCCCTGTATTCGTGACATTATCAACTGCCATAAAACCGCCATTTTGTTTGGATCGGTGCAGCTTTGGATCCTATGTCTGCACTGGTCGACAGCTGTAGGGTCTGTCTTTCGGAGGTAGCTGACCTCCGCAATGACCGTCTTTCAGATCCAGAGACCACAGGCGGCTGTTCCGGTGGGGGTACTAGGCCTGCCCTAAACCTAAGGTTTGCCCTCCCGGACAGATTTTCCGGGGGTAGCGACAATTTCATTCGGTTCAGGGAGGTCGTGTAAATTGTATTTTAAACTGCGTCCGTACTCTTCTGGGATGAGAGTCAACGTGTGGGTATGATCATTTCATTGCTTAAATGTGACACCCAGTCTTGGGCTTTTTCTCTGCCAACCGGATCACAGTCCCCCAGTCGGCAGATTAATTTTTTAGAGCCTCTGGTCTTATTTACAATGACCCGGATCGGATCTCTGAGGCCGAGACCAGATTACGTGGTTTACAGCAGGGAGAGCGCTCCGCGGAGACCTATTTCTCTGAATTTAGGAGATGATCTACGGACAGGGGTGTAACGATCGCGGTTGCAGAGGGTGCGACCGCGACTGGGCCCAGCGGGGGGAGGGGGCCTGCTGCACTCACTTGTAATGGGAGTGCTTTGACAGGGCCCGGCATGAAGTACAGTGACAATGCTGGGCCCCATCAGAGCGCTCTTCAAATGTGTGTAATATGCGCCCCGGGCGCAGAGGCAGGGGGAGTGCAGCGGTAAGGAAGGATGATGGGGGGGCGCACATACTCACTCACTCACCCGGCAGTTCTTGTCACTGCCAGGCTCTCGTCTCCTGAGTGAAGCAGGGGAGCGCTGATTCCGCTCAACTCACTCAAAAATGTTTATCACAAATTGTGCAGGACATCCGTTAAAGGTGGGTGATTTTCATCAAGTATCCATCTCGTGTTTTGTTGCTGGAGGGTCTGCTGCTCCGGTGGTGCTAGGTTTACCATAGTTAAGTAAACATAATCCTACCATGATTGGCAAGCGAGACAGATTCTTGATTGGAGTGATTATTGCATAGACAACTGTCCTAGGCTTTCTTTACAGACTTGCGTTGTTGGATCCCGGCATGCACTTCCGTTGCCGGAGGTGCCCGCCGGATCCGGAAAAAACGCAAGTGTACTGAAAGCATTTGAAGACGCATCCGTCTTCCAAATGCTTTCAGTGTTACTATGGCACCCAGGACGCTATTAAAGTCCTGGTTGCCATAGTAGGAGCGGGGAGCAGGGGAGCGGTATACTTACAGTCCGTGCGGCTCCCCGGGCGCTCCAGAATGATGTCAGAGCGCCCCATGCGCATGGATGACGTGATCCATGCGATCACGTGATCCATGCGCTTGGGGCGCCCTGACGTCACTCTGGAGCGCCCCGGGAGCCGCACGGACGGTAAGTATGCTGCTCCCCCGCTCCCCGCTACACTTTACCATGGCTGTCAGGACTTTAGCGTCCCGGCAGCCATGGTAACCACTCTGAAAAAGCTAAATGTCGGCTCCGGCAATGCGCCGAAACGACGTTTAGCTTAAGGCCGGATCCGGATCAATGTCTTCCAATGGGCATTAATTCCGGATCCGGCCTTGCGGCAAGTGTTCCGGATTTTTGGCCGGAGCAAAAAGCGCAGCATGCTGCGGTATTTTCTCCGGCCAACAAACGTTCCGTTCCAGAACTGAAGACATCCTGATGCATCCTGAACGGATTTCTCTCCATTCAGAATGCATTAGGATAATCCTGATCAGGATTCTTCCGGCATAGAGCCCCGACGACGGAACTCTTTGCCGGAAGACAATAACGCAAGTGTGAAAGAGCCCTAAGCACATCACTTTCTGTTGTAACCACTAAAGCTGTACCTTCCTTTATTTCTGATTTTGCTGATGTATTCTCTGAAAGTGGAGACCAGGAGTTACCCCCACATCGAGAGTATGATTGCCCTATCAACCTTATTCCCGGAGCTAAATTGCCCAAATCTTGGTTGTATAATCTTTCTGAACCCGAAAGAGCAGCCATGCGAGAGTATATCACAGAGAGTTTGGCTAAGTGACATATTAGACTGTCCAAATCCCCAGTTGATGCAGGGTTTTTCTTTGTTAAAAAAAAGGATGGAACTCTTAGGCCATGTCTGGGTTTCTGTGAGCTTAATCGCATTACTGTCTGTGATCCCTATCCCCTTTCTTTGATCCCAGATTTGTTCAATCAGATTGTCGGTGCCAAGGTGTTCTCTAAGTTGGATTTGAGGGGGGCATATAATCTGGTAAGGGTCAAGGAGGGGGACGAATGGGAGACGGCCTTTAATACCCCTGAAGGTCATTTTGAGAATTTGGTCATGCCTTTTGGGTTGACCAATGCTCCTGCTGTTTTTCAACATTTCATCGATGACATCTTTTATCATCTGGTAGGCAGGTTTGTGGTGGTGTATCTGGATGATATTTTAATTTATTCCCCCGACATGGAGAAGCATCAGGATCATGTGAGACGAGGTACGGACTGACAACTCATGGGGCCCCCGGGCAATAGGAGATTATGGGGCCCCTGTGTCCCCACCCACCCTCAAGCCACACCCACACACAGCCCCACCCACATATCGCGCCGCCCACATCACCTACACTTGGTACAGAATAGATTTATATCATCTTTAGTGTTAACTGCAGTCAGGAGATTAAAAATACTAATAGGGTTTATTCAAATTCACTTGAATTGCAGCTGAATTGATGTAGCCCTATAGTTTAACATAGAAGACCATTAGCTTGGCTGTAGTCTAGGTGAATTGTTATTATAGTGAATAAACCCCCTGATATGGGCTGATAAGGGGCATAGAAAATCACTGACTCCATATTTTAGCTATACTACATTTTTATGTTTACTGTGATAACATGCATGTCTTTTGTCTGCTAGGTGACAGATGCAGATCAAGGGTTTAGCCACTGAACAGTGGTTTGTAGTGAACTGCAAGGGGATTGCAAAATCCATTCCATGGTAGCCAATTTTGAAAATATTTCTAATTCGGCTGTTTTGGACTAGCCTTTTAAAATCCACCAATTGCCAATTCACAAAAAAGGCAGAAAGCTGCTAGATTTGCAGACAAGAGTAAGTGGGGAGGAGAAAGAGAGTAAAGCTGGCCATACACCTAGATATAGATTATCTGCAGACTTTCTATGGTCAGATGGAAAAAGTGCAACAGATTTCTCCATCTACACTAAACTATGCGGATGGAGTGCATTATATACTCCTGCATCCAGTGCATTATATACTCCTGCATCCAGTGCATTATATACTCCTGCATCCAGTGCGTTACAGACTCCTGCATCCAGTGCATTATATACTCCTGCATCCAGTGCGTTACAGACTCCTGCATCCAGTGCATTATATACTACTGCGTCCAGTGCGTTACAGACTCCTGTGTCCAGTGCATTATATACTCCTGCATCCAGTGCGTTACAGACTCCTGCATCCAGTGCGTTACAGACTCCTGCATCCAGTGCGTTACAGACTCCTGCATCCAGTGCGTTACAGACTCCTGCATCCAGTGCATTATATACTACTGCGTCCAGTGCGTTACAGACTCCTGCATCCAGTGCATTATATACTCCTGCATCCAGTGCATTATATACTCCTGCATCCAGTGCATTATATACTCCTGCATCCAGTGCATTATATACTCCTGCATCCAGTGCGTTACAGACTCCTGCATCCAGTGCATTATATACTCCTGCATCCAGTGCGTTACAGACTCCTGCATCCAGTGCATTATATACTCCTGCATCCAGTGCGTTACAGACTCCTGCATCCAGTGCATTATATACTACTGCGTCCAGTGCGTTACAGACTCCTGTGTCCAGTGCATTATATACTCCTGCATCCAGTGCGTTACAGACTCCTGCATCCAGTGCGTTACAGACTCCTGCATCCAGTGCGTTATATACTCCTGCATCCAGTGCGTTACAGACTCCTGCATCCAGTGCATTATATACTACTGCGTCCAGTGCGTTACAGACTCCTGCATCCAGTGCATTATATACTCCTGCATCCAGTGCATTATATACTCCTGCATCCAGTGCATTATATACTCCTGCATCCAGTGCATTATATACTCCTGCATCCAGTGCGTTACAGACTCCTGCATCCAGTGCATTATATACTCCTGCATCCAGTGCGTTACAGACTCCTGCATCCAGTGCATTATATACTCCTGCATCCAGTGCGTTACAGACTCCTGCATCCAGTGCATTATATACTCCTGCGTCCAGTGCGTTACAGACTCCTGTGTCCAGTGCATTATATACTCCTGCATCCAGTGCGTTACAGACTCCTGCATCCAGTGCATTATATGCTCCTGCATCCAGTGCGTTACAGACTCCTGCATCCAGTGCATTATATGCTCCTACATCCAGTGCGTTACAGACTCCTGCATCCAGTGCATTATATGCTCCTGCATCCAGTGCATTACAGACTCCTGCATCCAGTGCATTATATACTCCTGCATCCAGTGCGTTACAGACTCCTGCGTCCAGTGCATTATATACTCCTGCATCCAGTGCGTTACAGACTCCTGCATCCAGTGCATTATATACTCCTGCGTCCAGTGCGTTACAGACTCCTGCATCCAGTGCATTATATGCTCCTGCATCCAGTGCATTACAGACTCCTGTGTCCAGTGCATTATATACTCCTGCATCCAGTGCGTTACAGACTCCTGCTTACAGTGCATTATATACTCCTGCATCCAGTGCGTTACAGACTCCTGCATCCAGTGCATTATATACTCCTGCATCCAGTGCATTACAGACTCCTGCATCCAGTGCATTATATACTCCTGCATCCAGTGCGTTACAGACTCCTGCATCCAGTGCATTATATACTCCTGCATCCAGTGCATTATATACTCCTGCATCCAGTGCATTACAGACTCCTGCATCCAGTGCATTATATACTCCTGCATCCAGTGCATTACAGACTCCTGCATCCAGTGCATTATATACTCCTGCATCCAGTGCGTTACAGACTCCTGCGTCCAGTGCATTATATGCTCCTGCATCCAGTGCATTATATACTCCTGCATCCAGTGCGTTACAGACTCCTGCATCCAGTGCATTATATACTCCTGCATCCAGTGCGTTACAGACTCCTGCATCCAGTGCATTATATACTACTGCGTCCAGTGCGTTACAGACTCCTGTGTCCAGTGCATTATATACTCCTGCATCCAGTGCGTTACAGACTCCTGCATCCAGTGCGTTACAGACTCCTGCATCCAGTGCGTTACAGACTCCTGCATCCAGTGCGTTACAGACTCCTGCATCCAGTGCATTATATACTCCTGCGTCCAGTGCGTTACAGACTCCTGCATCCAGTGCATTATATACTCCTGCATCCAGTGCATTATATACTCCTGCATCCAGTGCATTATATACTCCTGCATCCAGTGCATTATATACTCCTGCATCCAGTGCGTTACAGACTCCTGCATCCAGTGCATTATATACTCCTGCATCCAGTGCGTTACAGACTCCTGCATCCAGTGCATTATATACTCCTGCATCCAGTGCGTTACAGACTCCTGCATCCAGTGCATTATATACTACTGCGTCCAGTGCGTTACAGACTCCTGTGTCCAGTGCATTATATACTCCTGCATCCAGTGCGTTACAGACTCCTGCATCCAGTGCGTTACAGACTCCTGCATCCAGTGCGTTATATACTCCTGCATCCAGTGTGTTACAGACTCCTGCATCCAGTGCATTATATACTACTGCGTCCAGTGCGTTACAGACTCCTGCATCCAGTGCATTATATACTCCTGCATCCAGTGCATTATATACTCCTGCATCCAGTGCCTTATATACTCCTGCATCCAGTGCATTATATACTCCTGCATCCAGTGCGTTACAGACTCCTGCATCCAGTGCATTATATACTCCTGCATCCAGTGCGTTACAGACTCCTGCATCCAGTGCATTATATACTCCTGCATCCAGTGCGTTACAGACTCCTGCATCCAGTGCATTATATACTACTGCGTCCAGTGCGTTACAGACTCCTGTGTCCAGTGCATTATATACTCCTGCATCCAGTGCGTTACAGACTCCTGCATCCAGTGCATTATATGCTCCTGCATCCAGTGCGTTACAGACTCCTGCATCCAGTGCATTATATACTCCTACATCCAGTGCGTTTACAGACTCCTGCATCCAGTGCATTATATGCTCCTGCATCCAGTGCATTACAGACTCCTGCATCCAGTGCATTATATACTCCTGCATCCAGTGCGTTACAGACTCCTGCGTCCAGTGCATTATATACTCCTGCATCCAGTGCGTTACAGACTCCTGCATCCAGTGCATTATATACTCCTGCGTCCAGTGCGTTACAGACTCCTGCATCCAGTGCATTATATGCTCCTGCATCCAGTGCATTACAGACTCCTGTGTCCAGTGCATTATATACTCCTGCATCCAGTGCGTTACAGACTCCTGCTTACAGTGCATTATATACTCCTGCATCCAGTGCGTTACAGACTCCTGCATCCAGTGCATTATATACTCCTGCATCCAGTGCGTTACAGACTCCTGCATCCAGTGCGTTATGTACTCCTGCATCCAGTGCATTACAGACTCCTGCATCCAGTGCATTATATACTCCTGCATCCAGTGCATTATATACTCCTGCATCCAGTGCATTACAGACTCCTGCATCCAGTGCATTATATACTCCTGCATCCAGTGCATTACAGACTCCTGCATCCAGTGCATTATATACTCCTGCATCCAGTGCGTTACAGACTCCTGCGTCCAGTGCATTATATGCTCCTGCATCCAGTGCGTTACAGACTCCTGCGTCCAGTGCATTATATACTCCTGCATCCAGTGCATTACAGACTCCTGCATCCAGTGCGTTACAGACTCCTGCGTCCAGTGCATTATATGCTCCTGCATCCAGTGCGTTACAGACTCCTGCGTCCAGTGCTTTTATATACTCCTGCATCCAGTGCGTTACAGACTCCTGCATCCAGTGCATTATATACTCCTGCATCCAGTGCGTTACAGACTCCTGCGTCCAGTGCTTTATATACTCCTGCATCCAGTGCGTTACAGACTCCTGCATCCAGTGCATTATATACTCCTGCATCCAGTGCGTTACAGACTCCTGCATCCAGTGCATTATATACTCCTGCATCCAGTGCGTTACAGACTCCTGCATCCAGTGCATTACAGACTCCTGCATCCAGTGCTTTATATACTCCTGCATCCAGTGCGTTACAGACTCCTGCATCCAGTGCATTATATACCCCTGCATCCAGTGCGTTACAGACTCCTGCATCCAGTGCATTATATACTCCTGCATCCAGTGCGTTACAGACTCCTGCATCCAGTGCATTATATGCTCCTGCATCCAGTGCGTTACAGACTCCTGTGTCCAGTGCATTATATGCTCCTGCATCCAGTGCGTTACAGACTCCTGCGTCCAGTGCATTATATGCTCCTGCATCCAGTGCGTTACAGACTCCTGCATCCAGTGCATTATATACTCCTGCATCCAGTGCGTTACAGACTCCTGCGTCCAGTGCATTATATACTCCTGCATCCAGTGCGTTACAGACTCCTGCATCCAGTGCATTATATACTCCTGCGTCCAGTGCGTTACAGACTCCTGCATCCAGTGCATTATATGCTCCTGCATCCAGTGCGTTACAGACTCCTGTGTCCAGTGCATTATATACTCCTGCATCCAGTGCGTTACAGACTCCTGCATCCAGTGCATTATATACTCCTGCATCCAGTGCGTTACAGACTCCTGCATCCAGTGCATTATATACTCCTGCATCCAGTGCATTACAGACTCCTGCATCCAGTGCATTATGTACTCCTGCATCCAGTGCGTTACAGACTCCTGCATCCAGTGCATTATATACTCCTGCATCCAGTGCATTATATACTCCTGCATCCAGTGCATTACAGACTCCTGCATCCAGTGCATTATATACTCCTGCATCCAGTGCATTACAGACTCCTGCATCCAGTGCATTATATACTCCTGCATCCAGTGCGTTACAGACTCCTGCGTCCAGTGCATTATATGCTCCTGCATCCAGTGCGTTACAGACTCCTGCGTCCAGTGCATTATATACTCCTGCATCCAGTGCATTACAGACTCCTGCATCCAGTGCATTATATACTCCTGCATCCAGTGCGTTACAGACTCCTGCGTCCAGTGCATTATATGCTCCTGCATCCAGTGCGTTACAGACTCCTGCGTCCAGTGCTTTATATACTCCTGCATCCAGTGCGTTACAGACTCCTGCATCCAGTGCATTATATACTCCTGCATCCAGTGCGTTACAGACTCCTGCGTCCAGTGCATTATATACTCCTGCATCCAGTGCGTTACAGACTCCTGCATCCAGTGCATTATATACTCCTGCATCCAGTGCGTTACAGACTCCTGCATCCAGTGCATTATATACTCCTGCATCCAGTGCATTACAGACTCCTGCATCCAGTGCATTATATACTCCTGCATCCAGTGCGTTACAGACTCCTGCATCCAGTGCATTATATACTCCTGCATCCAGTGCGTTACAGACTCCTGCATCCAGTGCATTACAGACTCCTGCATCCAGTGCTTTATATACTCCTGCATCCAGTGCGTTACAGACTCCTGCATCCAGTGCATTATATACCCCTGCATCCAGTGCGTTACAGACTCCTGCATCCAGTGCATTATATACTCCTGCATCCAGTGCGTTACAGACTCCTGCATCCAGTGCATTATATGCTCCTGCATCCAGTGCGTTACAGACTCCTGTGTCCAGTGCATTATATGCTCCTGCATCCAGTGCGTTACAGACTCCTGTGTCCAGTGCATTATATACTCCTGCATCCAGTGCGTTACAGACTCCTGCGTCCAGTGCGTTATGTACTCCTGCATCCAGTGCATTATATACTCCTGCATCCAGTGCGTTACAGACTCCTGCATCCAGTGCATTATATGCTCCTGCATCCAGTGCGTTACAGACTCCTGCACCCAGTGCATTATATACTCCTGCATCCAGTGCATTATATACGCCTGCATCCAGTACATTATATACTCCTGCATCCAGTGCGTTACAGACTCCTGCGTCCAGTGCATTATATGCTCCTGCATCCAGTGCGTTACAGACTCCTGCATCCAGTGCATTATATACTCCTGCATCCAGAGCATTATATACTCCTGCATCCAGTGCGTTACATACTCCTGCATCCAGTGCATTATATACTCCTGCGTCCAGTGCGTTACAGGCTCCTGTGTCCAGTGCATTATATACTCCTGCGTCCAGTGTATTATATACTCCTGCATCCAGTGCGTTACAGACTCCTGCATCCAGTGCATTATATACCCCTGCATCCAGTGCGTTACAGACTCCTGCATCCAGTGCATTATATACTTCTGCATCCAGTGCGTTACAGACTCCTGCATCCAGTGCATTATATGCTCCTGCATCCAGTGCGTTACAGACTCCTGTGTCCAGTGCATTATATGCTCCTGCATCCAGTGCGTTACAGACTCCTGTGTCCAGTGCATTATATACTCCTGCATCCAGTGTGTTACAGACTCCTGCGTCCAGTGCGTTATGTACTCCTGCATCCAGTGCATTATATACTCCTGCATCCAGTGCGTTACAGACTCCTGCATCCAGTGCATTATATGCTCCTGCATCCAGTGCGTTACAGACTCCTGCACCCAGTGCATTATATACTCCTGCATCCAGTGCATTATATACGCCTGCATCCAGTACATTATATACTCCTGCATCCAGTGCGTTACAGACTCCTGCGTCCAGTGCATTATATGCTTCTGCATCCAGTGCGTTACAGACTCCTGCATCCAGTGCATTATATACTCCTGCATCCAGAGCATTATATACTCCTGCATCCAGTGCGTTACATACTCCTGCATCCAGTGCATTATATACTCCTGCGTCCAGTGCGTTACAGGCTCCTGTGTCCAGTGCATTATATACTCCTGCGTCCAGTGCATTATATACTCCTGCATCCAGTGCGTTACAGACTCCTGCGTCCAGTGCTTTTTATACTCCTGCATCCAGTGCGTTACAGACTCATGCGTCCAGTGCATTACAGACTCCTGCGTCCAGTGAGTTGCAAAGACAGGCACATTCACTCACAGGCTACATAAGCTGGCCATACACCTATAGATTATCTGCAGATTTTCTATGGTCAGATGGAAAAAGTGCAACAGATTTCTCCATCTACACAAAACTATGCGGATGGAGTGCATTATATACTCCTGCATCCAGTGCATTATATACTCCTGCATCCAGTGCGTTACAGACTCCTGCATCCAGTGCATTATATACTCCTGCATCCAGTGCGTTACAGACTCCTGCATCCAGTGCGTTATATACTACTGCGTCCAGTGCGTTACAGACTCCTGTGTCCAGTGCATTATATACTCCTGCATCCAGTGCGTTACAGACTCCTGCATCCAGTGCATTATATACTACTGCGTCCAGTGCGTTACAGACTCCTGTGTCCAGTGCATTATATACTCCTGCATCCAGTGCGTTACAGACTCCTGCATCCAGTGCGTTACAGACTCCTGCATCCAGTGCGTTACAGACTCCTGCATCCAGTGCGTTACAGACTCCTGCATCCAGTGCGTTACAGACTCCTGCATCCAGTGCATTATATACTACTGCGTCCAGTGCGTTACAGACTCCTGCATCCAGTGCATTATATACTCCTGCATCCAGTGCATTATATACTCCTGCATCCAGTGCATTATATACTCCTGCATCCAGTGCATTATATACTCCTGCATCCAGTGCGTTACAGACTCCTGCATCCAGTGCATTATATACTCCTGCATCCAGTGCGTTACAGACTCCTGCATCCAGTGCATTATATACTCCTGCATCCAGTGCGTTACAGACTCCTGCATCCAGTGCATTATATACTACTGCGTCCAGTGCGTTACAGACTCCTGTGTCCAGTGCATTATATACTCCTGCATCCAGTGCGTTACAGACTCCTGCATCCAGTGCGTTACAGACTCCTGCATCCAGTGCGTTATATACTCCTGCATCCAGTGTGTTACAGACTCCTGCATCCAGTGCATTATATACTACTGCGTCCAGTGCGTTACAGACTCCTGCATCCAGTGCATTATATACTCCTGCATCCAGTGCATTATATACTCCTGCATCCAGTGCATTATATACTCCTGCATCCAGTGCATTATATACTCCTGCATCCAGTGCATTACAGACTCCTGCATCCAGTGCATTATATACTCCTGCATCCAGTGCGTTACAGACTCCTGCATCCAGTGCATTATATACTCCTGCATCCAGTGCGTTACAGACTCCTGCATCCAGTGCATTATATACTACTGCGTCCAGTGCGTTACAGACTCCTGTGTCCAGTGCATTATATACTCCTGCATCCAGTGCGTTACAGACTCCTGCATCCAGTGCATTATATGCTCCTGCATCCAGTGCGTTACAGACTCCTGCATCCAGTGCATTATATGCTCCTACATCCAGTGCGTTACAGACTCCTGCATCCAGTGCATTATATGCTCCTGCATCCAGTGCATTACAGACTCCTGCATCCAGTGCATTATATACTCCTGCATCCAGTGCGTTACAGACTCCTGCGTCCAGTGCATTATATACTCCTGCATCCAGTGCGTTACAGACTCATGCATCCAGTGCATTATATACTCCTGCGTCCAGTGCGTTACAGACTCCTGCATCCAGTGCATTATATGCTCCTGCATCCAGTGCATTACAGACTCCTGTGTCCAGTGCATTATATACTCCTGCATCCAGTGCGTTACAGACTCCTGCTTACAGTGCATTATATACTCCTGCATCCAGTGCGTTACAGACTCCTGCATCCAGTGCATTATATACTCCTGCATCCAGTGCATTACAGACTCCTGCATCCAGTGCATTATATACTCCTGCATCCAGTGCGTTACAGACTCCTGCATCCAGTGCATTATATACTCCTGCATCCAGTGCATTATATACTCCTGCATCCAGTGCATTACATACTCCTGCATCCAGTGCATTATATACTCCTGCATCCAGTGCATTACAGACTCCTGCATCCAGTGCATTATATACTCCTGCATCCAGTGCGTTACAGACTCCTGCGTCCAGTGCATTATATGCTCCTGCATCCAGTGCATTATATACTCCTGCATCCAGTGCGTTACAGACTCCTGCATCCAGTGCATTATATACTCCTGCATCCAGTGCGTTACAGACTCCTGCATCCAGTGCATTATATACTACTGCGTCCAGTGCGTTACAGACTCCTGCGTCCAGTGCATTATATACTCCTGCATCCAGTGCGTTACAGACTCCTGCATCCAGTGCGTTACAGACTCCTGCATCCAGTGCGTTACAGACTCCTGCATCCAGTGCGTTACAGACTCCTGCATCCAGTGCATTATATACTACTGCGTCCAGTGCGTTACAGACTCCTGCATCCAGTGCATTATATACTCCTGCATCCAGTGCATTATATACTCCTGCATCCAGTGCGTTACATACTCCTGCATCCAGTGCATTATATACTCCTGCATCCAGTGCGTTACAGACTCCTGCATCCAGTGCATTATATACTCCTGCATCCAGTGCGTTACAGACTCCTGCATCCAGTGCATTATATACTCCTGCATCCAGTGCGTTACAGACTCCTGCATCCAGTGCATTATATACTACTGCGTCCAGTGCGTTACAGACTCCTGTGTCCAGTGCATTATATACTCCTGCATCCAGTGCGTTACAGACTCCTGCATCCAGTGCGTTACAGACTCCTGCATCCAGTGCGTTATATACTCCTGCATCCAGTGTGTTACAGACTCCTGCATCCAGTGCATTATATACTACTGCGTCCAGTGCGTTACAGACTCCTGCATCCAGTGCATTATATACTCCTGCATCCAGTGCATTATATACTCCTGCATCCAGTGCATTATATACTCCTGCATCCAGTGCATTATATACTCCTGCATCCAGTGCGTTACAGACTCCTGCATCCAGTGCATTATATACTCCTGCATCCAGTGCGTTACAGACTCCTGCATCCAGTGCATTATATACTCCTGCATCCAGTGCGTTACAGACTCCTGCATCCAGTGCATTATATACTCCTGCGTCCAGTGCGTTACAGACTCCTGTGTCCAGTGCATTATATACTCCTGCGTCCAGTGCGTTACAGACTCCTGCATCCAGTGCATTATATGCTCCTGCATCCAGTGCGTTACAGACTCCTGCATCCAGTGCATTATATACTCCTACATCCAGTGCGTTACAGACTCCTGCATCCAGTGCATTATATGCTCCTGCATCCAGTGCGTTACAGACTCCTGCATCCAGTGCATTATATACTCCTGCATCCAGTGCGTTACAGACTCCTGCATCCAGTGCATTATATACTCCTGCATCCAGTGCGTTACAGACTCCTGCATCCAGTGCATTATATACTCCTGCATCCAGTGCGTTACAGACTCCTGCATCCAGTGCATTATATGCTCCTGCATCCAGTGCATTACAGACTCCTGTGTCCAGTGCATTATATACTCCTGCATCCAGTGCGTTACAGACTCCTGCTTACAGTGCATTATATACTCCTGCATCCAGTGCGTTACAGACTCCTGCATCCAGTGCATTATATACTCCTGCATCCAGTGCATTACAGACTCCTGCATCCAGTGCATTATGTACTCCTGCATCCAGTGCGTTACAGACTCCTGCATCCAGTGCATTATATACTCCTGCATCCAGTGCATTATATACTCCTGCATCCAGTGCATTACAGACTCCTGCATCCAGTGCATTATATACTCCTGCATCCAGTGCATTACAGACTCCTGCATCCAGTGCATTATATACTCCTGCATCCAGTGCGTTACAGACTCCTGCGTCCAGTGCATTATATGCTCCTGCATCCAGTGCGTTACAGACTCCTGCGTCCAGTGCATTATATACTCCTGCATCCAGTGCATTACAGACTCCTGCATCCAGTGCGTTACAGACTCCTGCGTCCAGTGCATTATATGCTCCTGCATCCAGTGCGTTACAGACTCCTGCGTCCAGTGCTTTATATACTCCTGCATCCAGTGCGTTACAGACTCCTGCATCCAGTGCATTATATACTCCTGCATCCAGTGCGTTACAGACTCCTGCGTCCAGTGCTTTTTATACTCCTGCATCCAGTGCGTTACAGACTCCTGCATCCAGTGCATTATATACTCCTGCATCCAGTGCGTTACAGACTCCTGCATCCAGTGCATTATATACTCCTGCATCCAGTGCGTTACAGACTCCTGCATCCAGTGCGTTACAGACTCCTGCATCCAGTGCTTTATATACTCCTGCATCCAGTGCGTTACAGACTCCTGCATCCAGTGCATTATATACCCCTGCATCCAGTGCGTTACAGACTCCTGCATCCAGTGCATTATATACTCCTGCATCCAGTGCGTTACAGACTCCTGCATCCAGTGCATTATATGCTCCTGCATCCAGTGCGTTACAGACTCCTGCGTCCAGTGCATTATATGCTCCTGCATCCAGTGCGTTACAGACTCCTGCATCCAGTGCATTATATACTCCTGCATCCAGTGCGTTACAGACTCCTGCATCCAGTGCATTATATACTCCTGCATCCAGTGCGTTACAGACTCCTGCGTCCAGTGCATTATATACTCCTGCATCCAGTGCGTTACAGACTCCTGCATCCAGTGCATTATATACTCCTGCGTCCAGTGCGTTACAGACTCCTGCATCCAGTGCATTATATGCTCCTGCATCCAGTGCATTACAGACTCCTGTGTCCAGTGCATTATATACTCCTGCATCCAGTGCGTTACAGACTCCTGCATCCAGTGCATTATATACTCCTGCATCCAGTGCGTTACAGACTCCTGCATCCAGTGCATTATATACTCCTGCATCCAGTGCATTACAGACTCCTGCATCCAGTGCATTATGTACTCCTGCATCCAGTGCGTTACAGACTCCTGCATCCAGTGCATTATATACTCCTGCATCCAGTGCATTATATACTCCTGCATCCAGTGCATTACAGACTCCTGCATCCAGTGCATTATATACTCCTGCATCCAGTGCATTACAGACTCCTGCATCCAGTGCATTATATACTCCTGCATCCAGTGCGTTACAGACTCCTGCGTCCAGTGCATTATATGCTCCTGCATCCAGTGCGTTACAGACTCCTGCGTCCAGTGCATTATATACTCCTGCATCCAGTGCATTACAGACTCCTGCATCCAGTGCATTATATACTCCTGCATCCAGTGCGTTACAGACTCCTGCATCCAGTGCATTATATGCTCCTGCATCCAGTGCGTTACAGACTCCTGCGTCCAGTGCTTTATATACTCCTGCATCCAGTGCGTTACAGACTCCTGCATCCAGTGCATTATATACTCCTGCATCCAGTGCGTTACAGACTCCTGCGTCCAGTGCTTTTTATACTCCTGCATCCAGTGCGTTACAGACTCCTGCATCCAGTGCATTATATACTCCTGCATCCAGTGCGTTACAGACTCCTGCATCCAGTGCATTATATACTCCTGCATCCAGTGCATTACAGACTCCTGCATCCAGTGCATTATATACTCCTGCATCCAGTGCGTTACAGACTCCTGCATCCAGTGCATTATATACTCCTGCATCCAGTGTGTTACAGACTCCTGCATCCAGTGCATTACAGACTCCTGCATCCAGTGCTTTATATACTCCTGCATCCAGTGCGTTACAGACTCCTGCATCCAGTGCATTATATACCCCTGCATCCAGTGCGTTACAGACTCCTGCATCCAGTGCATTATATACTCCTGCATCCAGTGCGTTACAGACTCCTGCATCCAGTGCATTATATGCTCCTGCATCCAGTGCGTTACAGACTCCTGTGTCCAGTGCATTATATGCTCCTGCATCCAGTGCGTTACAGACTCCTGTGTCCAGTGCATTATATACTCCTGCATCCAGTGTGTTACAGACTCCTGCGTCCAGTGCGTTATGTACTCCTGCATCCAGTGCATTATATACTCCTGCATCCAGTGCGTTACAGACTCCTGCATCCAGTGCATTATATGCTCCTGCATCCAGTGCGTTACAGACTCCTGCACCCAGTGCATTATATACTCCTGCATCCAGTGCATTATATACGCCTGCATCCAGTACATTATATACTCCTGCATCCAGTGCGTTACAGACTCCTGCGTCCAGTGCATTATATGCTCCTGCATCCAGTGCGTTACAGACTCCTGCATCCAGTGCATTATATACTCCTGCATCCAGAGCATTATATACTCCTGCATCCAGTGCGTTACATACTCCTGCATCCAGTGCATTATATACTCCTGCGTCCAGTGCGTTACAGGCTCCTGTGTCCAGTGCATTATATACTCCTGCGTCCAGTGTATTATATACTCCTGCATCCAGTGCGTTACAGACTCCTGCATCCAGTGCATTATATACCCCTGCATCCAGTGCGTTACAGACTCCTGCATCCAGTGCATTATATACTTCTGCATCCAGTGCGTTACAGACTCCTGCATCCAGTGCATTATATGCTCCTGCATCCAGTGCGTTACAGACTCCTGTGTCCAGTGCATTATATGCTCCTGCATCCAGTGCGTTACAGACTCCTGTGTCCAGTGCATTATATACTCCTGCATCCAGTGTGTTACAGACTCCTGCGTCCAGTGCGTTATGTACTCCTGCATCCAGTGCATTATATACTCCTGCATCCAGTGCGTTACAGACTCCTGCATCCAGTGCATTATATGCTCCTGCATCCAGTGCGTTACAGACTCCTGCACCCAGTGCATTATATACTCCTGCATCCAGTGCATTATATACGCCTGCATCCAGTACATTATATACTCCTGCATCCAGTGCGTTACAGACTCCTGCGTCCAGTGCATTATATGCTTCTGCATCCAGTGCGTTACAGACTCCTGCATCCAGTGCATTATATACTCCTGCATCCAGAGCATTATATACTCCTGCATCCAGTGCGTTACATACTCCTGCATCCAGTGCATTATATACTCCTGCGTCCAGTGCGTTACAGGCTCCTGTGTCCAGTGCATTATATACTCCTGCGTCCAGTGCATTATATACTCCTGCATCCAGTGCGTTACAGACTCCTGCGTCCAGTGCTTTTTATACTCCTGCATCCAGTGCGTTACAGACTCATGCGTCCAGTGCATTACAGACTCCTGCGTCCAGTGAGTTGCAAAGACAGGCACATTCACTCACAGGCTACATAAGCTGGCCATACACCTATAGATTATCTGCAGATTTTCTATGGTCAGATGGAAAAAGTGCAACAGATTTCTCCATCTACACAAAACTATGCGGATGGAGTGCATTATATACTCCTGCATCCAGTGCATTATATACTCCTGCATCCAGTGCGTTACAGACTCCTGCATCCAGTGCATTATATACTCCTGCATCCAGTGCGTTACAGACTCCTGCATCCAGTGCGTTATATACTACTGCGTCCAGTGCGTTACAGACTCCTGTGTCCAGTGCATTATATACTCCTGCATCCAGTGCGTTACAGACTCCTGCATCCAGTGCGTTATATACTCCTGCATCCAGTGCGTTATATACTCCTGCATCCAGTGCGTTACAGACTCCTGCATCCAGTGCGTTACAGACTCCTGCATCCAGTGCGTTATATACTCCTGCATCCAGTGCGTTACAGACTCCTGCATCCAGTGCATTATATGCTCCTGCATCCAGTGCGTTACAGACTCCTGCATCCAGTGCATTATATGCTCATACATCCAGTGCGTTACAGACTCCTGCATCCAGTGCATTATATGCTCCTGCATCCAGTGCGTTACAGACTCCTGCATCCAGTGCATTATATACTCATGCATCCAGTGCGTTACAGACTCCTGCGTCCAGTGCATTATATACTCCTGCATCCAGTGCGTTACAGACTCCTGCATCCAGTGCATTATATACTCTTGCGTCCAGTGCGTTACAGACTCCTGCATCCAGTGCATTATATGCTCCTGCATCCAGTGCGTTACAGACTCCGGTGTCCAGTGCATTATATACTCCTGCATCCAGTGCGTTACAGACTCCTGCATCCAGTGCATTATATACTCCTGCATCCAGTGCATTACAGACTCCTGCATCCAGTGCATTATGTACTCCTGCTGTGACGGTAGTAGAAAATATCCTCGTCAAGCATTCCCTTCTTCCCATAAAAGAAAATCACCCAATATTCTACGAGTAGGAATATCCCTGGAATCGCCAAATAATCCACACATGAGTCAACTTAATGCTGGAACAAGACTGATTTACTGGTACACAGAACTCACAATTTATGCAGCAAAAACTCCTCCTCTGGGCCAGACTAGATAATTGAGTTTTAAGAATACACACAGCTCATTTATCCTAAAACTCCTCCTCTGGGCCAGGCTAGACAATTGAGTTTTACCAATACACACAGCTCAATTATCTGCTGGCCAGAACATTTACAATTCTTAACAATTTCACACAAGTACTTTCTATCCCACATACAAACATAATCTCAACATTATTGTCCGGTACACAAATACATTCATTCTTGACATTTGGAACCGAACAATATAGTCCTCAAAATAGCAGGGAGAGAATCAAACTGAAGCATATAGGCAATTGCATAAAAGTCCTTCACAATGGCCCCCCTTTTTCTCCCTGCTCCGGCAACTCGGTTGGACCTTTCCTGGTCCAGTAGGGTTGACGGGTTCAGAGCTTTTAGTCCGAGGTTAAATCCGTTTGGCGTGACAATCCATCGGCATTCCCGTTTTGCTTGCCTGGGCGATAATGAATCGTAAAGTCATAGGGCTGTAAGGCCAAGCTCCAGCGTAGCAAACGGGCGTTGTCCCCTGAAACCCGGTTAAGCCACACCAAGGGGTTGTGATCGGTGATGAGAGTGAACGCCCGGCCATAAAGGTAAGGTGTGAGCTTTTTGAGTGCCCATACCAAGGCCAAACACTCTTTTTCAATGGTGGCATAACTGACCTCCCTTGGCAACAGCTTCCGACTCAGGTATGCCACCGGGTGCTCTCCTCCATCCTCCCCGATCTGGCTTAGTACTGCCCCCAGTCCAAACATTGAAGCGTCTGTATGGACAATAAATCTTTTGTTAGGATCTGGGGTAACCAACACCGGAGCATTAACCAGAGCAGTCTTTAGTGCTTGGAAAGCCACCTCGCATTCCGGGGACCACAGGACTTGTCGGGGTAGCTTCTTTTTGGTCAAGTCGGTCAGGGGTTTGGCCAGGGCACTATAGTCGGGTACAAAGCGTCTGTAATAGCCGGCTGTGCCTAAGAAAGCCATGACTTGTGTCTTGGTGTGGGGAGTGGGCCAATTGGCAACGGCCTCGATCTTAGCCGGCTCCGGCCGTTGCTTACCACATCCTACTCGGTGGCCCAAATATTGTACCTCGCCCATACCCAAGTGACATTTGTCGGGTTTCAGGGTCAGCCCGGCCCCCCTGATCCTATCTAATACTACCCCTACGTGCTCTAGGTGCGCTTCCCAGGTATCGCTGTGGATGGCGATGTCATCCAGGTAAGCGCCTGCAAAGCTCTGGAGACCCCTAAGTAACTGATCCACCATCCGTTGGAAGGTGGCCGGGGCGTTCTTCATCCCGAACGGCATAACCCGGAATTGGTATAGGCCGAACGGGGTGATGAAGGCCGACTTGGGTATGGCATCTTCTGCTAGGGGAATCTGCCAATATCCCTTGCATAGGTCTATTGTGGTCAGATACTTCCCTGCAGAGATACGGTCAAGCAGCTCGTCCATCCGTGGCATCGGATAGGCGTCCGTAACTGTCTTGTCATTGAGGCGCCGGTAATCTACACAGAAGCGGGTTGTCCCATCCTTCTTTGGCACTAAGACTACCGGCGAGGCCCAAGGACTTTCTGAGGGTTCGATTATGCCTAGCCGAAGCATCTCATCTATCTCCTTCCGCATCCCTTCCCGGACTGCTTCGGGGATACGGTAGGGAGGCTGTCTCAGGGGTGCCTGTCCTGGAGTCTCTACCTTGTGTATGGCTAGGAGTGTGTATCCAGGCTCCTGAGAGAATGTGGCCTGTTTTGTTTCTAGTAAGCGGACAGCTTGATCCCGCTCTTGCGGCTCCAGCTCTTCACCTAGCTGGACTTTCTTTATCTGGGTCATCCCTTCGTTACTGCCCAATAGGTCGGGAAGGGGTAGGGTCTCTGTGTCTTCTCCTGCTGGTGCACAGATAGCGGCTACCTCCTCTGCCCGTTCCTGATAGGCCTTGAGCATGTTGATGTGAAAGGTTCGTTTCACATCTTCATCCTCGCAGCTGGCTATCGTGTAGGTAGTGTCGCATATCTGTCCTATAACTTTATAGGGGCCCTGCCAGGCGGCCTGGAGCTTGTCTGTTCGGACCGGCCTTAATACCATGACCTTTTGGCCTATCTGAAAGCTCCGGTGCCTAGCCCGTCGGTCATACCATACCCTCTGGCGCTGTTGGGCCGCCCGGAGGTTCTCTCGCACTGTCTGGGCTAATTCCTCCATGCGGTCCCTCAGCTCCAGGACATAAGGTACAACCGGGGTCCCCTCAATCTCTGTCTGCCCCTCCCAGTGATCCTTGATGAGATCTAAGGGCCCCCTCACCCGCCTCCCATAGAGAAGTTCGAAGGGTGAGAATCCGGTCGATTCCTGCGGCACCTCTCGGTAGGCAAAGAGAAGGTGTGGCAGGAATCGCTCCCAATCCTTGTATGCCCCCGTGAACGACTTCAACATTTGCTTTAGCGTTCCGTTGAAGCGCTCGCACAGGCCGTTAGTCTGGGGATGGTATGGGGAGCTAGTCAGGGATTTAACTCCACAGGTTTTCCATATCTGCTGGGTTACCTCGGCCGTGAATTGGGTACCTTGGTCGGACAGAACCTCCTTGGGAAAGCCTACTCGGGAAAATACTTTAACTAGGGCCTCTGCTACGGTCTCAGCCTGTATGTTAGAGAGAGCTACCGCTTCGGGGTAACGGGTGGCGTAGTCTACTATGGTGAGTATATACCGCTTGCCGGAACGGCTAGGTTGGGCCAGGGGCCCTATAATGTCCATGGCTACCCTTGTGAACGGTTCTTCAATAATGGGCATGGAAACTAGTTTAGCCTTTGGGTGGTCTCCCTTTTTACCTATATGTTGGCATACCTCGCACGTTTGACAATACGCCCTGACGTCGTCGGACACCCCAGGCCAGAAGAAGTTCTGGGTTATCCGATACCCTGTCTTGCGTATTCCCAAATGGCCTGCCAAGGGTACGTCGTGCCCAATCCTCAATAACTCCTGGCGGTATTTCCGGGGAACTACCAGCTGGCGTTTTTGCTTAGGCCCTGGTGTATTACCCCGGGTCTCGGTGAGCCTGTACAAGCGGCCTTCCTCCCAGATAAATTGCTCCTTCTCTAACCCCCCTTGGCCCCTCCTGGCTTTCTCTCGATACTTTCTGAGGGAAGGGTCTCCGGTCACCTCCCGCCCAAAATCCTCTGGGGTGTCCCAGGGTAGGGGTTCTACAGTCAAGGGTAGGTTGGGTTGGCTTACCTGGGTCTCAGTAGGAAGCGGATGGCTCTCGGCAGCGCGACTTTGTGCTCTGGTGGTTACTGCGTGGGCCTCCTGAGCGGGGGTAGAGGCGAACACCGAAGTCAGGGGGCCAATGTCGTTGCCCAGGATGACTTCAGAAGGTAAGTCTTTCATGACGCCCACATGAACATTGCCAGCTCCCGCACCCCAGTCTAGGTGTACCTGTGCAGTAGGAATACGGTATACTGCTCCCCCTGCCACTCTCACAGCAATTGATTTCCCCGGTTTCTCTGATTCCTTAATAAGGTGTCTTTGTACCAACGTGATGGTTGCCCCACTGTCTCTTAAACCCCGGGCGGTTTTTCCGTTAACCATGACCAGCTGACAATGGTGTTTCCTGTTGTCCGTAATAACAGATTGTACCATGAGGGCTTCGTAAAGGGTGCCCAATGGTTCTTCCTGACCCAGTTCCTGGGGATCCCAAGCCGAGTCTACACAATGGGCTGCTGCTGGTGGGCGGTACCCAGGTCGAGACCAATTTGACCTGGTGTTGTTGTCCATGGGGCAATTCTGCTTGTAGTGACCCAGCTGTTTGCACCGGAAGCAGCGTTGTTCATTGTCCTCCTGGCGTGGATAGCGAGGGCTAGATGTCACCGGTCTGTTAGGAGGTTGGTATCTAGCGGCTGGTGGGTGTGAGGGCACCGTTGGTCGTGGAGGTTGTACCCGTGGTGTGACCAGGTTCGTCTTGCGAGTATCCGCATATTCATCCGCCAACTTAGCGGCCTCTGGTAGAGTCATGGGCCTGCGATCTCTCACCCAGTCTTTGACATCCGTCTGGATGTGATTGTAAAATTGTTCCAGGAGCATTAGTTGCAAAATGTCCTCTGCGGTGGTGGCCTGGCTGCTGTTGACCCAGTTAGAGGCCGACAGGGATAACTGGCATGCCCATTCCACGTAAGAGTCTTTCGTGGTTTTGCGTGAGTCCCTGAACTTTTGTCGGTAGGACTCTGGGGTTACTGCATAACGAGCCAGGAGCACTTCTTTAACCCTGGCGTAGCTATGGATCTCCTGCTCTGGCACGGTCCGGAAAGCATCAGAAGCTTTGCCTGACAGTTTGCCTGACAATATTGCGACCCACTCTCCTCTATCTATTCGGTGCAGGTTACATTGTCGCTCAAAATCTGCCAGGTAATTATCAATGTCACAGTCTTTTTCATCAAAAGCTTTAAAAGCGCTAAACGGAATCTTCCTTGTGTCTGCTGTGCTGTACTCACTGTTTGGAGAATGTGCGGCTGCTTGTTGGACTGCTGCCAATTTTAACTGTAGCTCTGCGTCTCTTATTTGTTTAGCCTCCTCCGCTAACAGGTTCATCACTTTCAGCACCACATCCGCCGTTGGGTTCGGACCGAACCATGCTAGCTTCTCTCTCATTGCCTTGTTGGCTGGTGATTCCTCCTCCTGAATCACTGGTGTCCCCATCTCTTGTACTGCTGGCGTTGCTGCAACCAAGTTCTCCTGGTCTAGCTCCATTAATTCTGCTATAATGACCCGCTTGGTTTTGTTGCTAGCAATCCTTCCACGGACTTCCAGTAGTTCTTTCAGTGTTTTTCTTTTAAGCGGGGTGTACCAGCCTTCCATTCACTGTTCCCAGTGTCTGCTTGGAATCCTGGTGTAAAGGAAAGTAGAAGGGAAAATCCCGCTGCTGCCAACCAATTGTGACGGTAGTAGAAAATATCCTCGTCAAGCATTCCCTTCTTCCCATAAAAGAAAATCACCCAATATTCTACGAGTAGGAATATCCCTGGAATCGCCAAATAATCCACACATGAGTCAACTTAATGCTGGAACAAGACTGATTTACTGGTACACAGAACTCACAATTTATGCAGCAAAAACTCCTCCTCTGGGCCAGACTAGATAATTGAGTTTTAAGAATACACACAGCTCATTTATCCTAAAACTCCTCCTCTGGGCCAGGCTAGACAATTGAGTTTTACCAATACACACAGCTCAATTATCTGCTGGCCAGAACATTTACAATTCTTAACAATTTCACACAAGTACTTTCTATCCCACATACAAACATAATCTCAACATTATTGTCCGGTACACAAATACATTCATTCTTGACATTTGGAACCGAACAATATAGTCCTCAAAATAGCAGGGAGAGAATCAAACTGAAGCATATAGGCAATTGCATAAAAGTCCTTCACACCTGCATCCAGTGCATTATATACTCCTACAACCAGTGCATTATATACTCCTGCATCCAGTGCATTACAGACTCCTGCATCCAGTGCATTATATACTCCTGCATCCAGTGCGTTACAGACTCCTGCGTCCAGTGCATTATATGCTCCTGCATCCAGTGCGTTACAGACTCCTGCGTTCAGTGCTTTATATACTCCTGCATCCAGTGCATTACAGACTCCTGCATCCAGTGCATTACAGACTCCTGCATCCAGTGCATTATATACTCCTGCATCCAGTGCGTTACAGACTCCTGCGTCCAGTGCATTATATGCTCCTGCATCCAGTGCGTTACAGACTCCTGCGTCCAGTGCATTATATACTCCTGCATCCAGTGCGTTACAGACTCCTGCATCCAGTGCATTATATACTCCTGCATCCAGTGCGTTACAGACTCCTGCATCCAGTGCATTATATACTCCTGCATCCAGTGCGTTACAGACTCCTGCATCCAGTGCATTATATACTCCTACAACCAGTGCATTATATACTCCTGCATCCAGTGCATTACAGACTCCTGCATCCAGTGCATTATATACTCCTGCATCCAGTGCGTTACAGACTCCTGCGTCCAGTGCATTATATGCTCCTGCATCCAGTGCGTTACAGACTCCTGCGTTCAGTGCTTTATATACTCCTGCATCCAGTGCATTACAGACTCCTGCATCCAGTGCATTACAGACTCCTGCATCCAGTGCATTATATACTCCTGCATCCAGTGCGTTACAGACTCCTGCATCCAGTGCATTATATGCTCCTGCATCCAGTGCGTTACAGACTCCTGCGTCCAGTG
The DNA here is from genome assembly GCF_905171765.1 of Bufo bufo. NCBI lineage: Eukaryota > Metazoa > Chordata > Amphibia > Anura > Bufonidae > Bufo > Bufo bufo. The sequence goes on from NC_053391.1 coordinate 311,142,699, forward strand.
CATTATATACTCCTGCATCCAGTGCGTTACAGACTCCTGCATCCAGTGCATTATATACTCCTGCATCCAGTGCGTTACAGACTCCTGCATCCAGTGCATTATATACTCCTGCATCCAGTGCGTTACAGACTCCTGCATCCAGTGCATTATATACTCCTGCATCCAGTGCATTACAGACTCCTGCATCCAGTGCATTATATACTCCTGCATCCAGTGTGTTACAGACTCCTGCATCCAGTGCGTTACAGACTCCTGCATCCAGTGCGTTACAGACTCCTGCATCCAGTGCATTATATACTCCTGCATCCAGTGCGTTACAGACTCCTGCATCCAGTGCGTTACAGACTCCTGCATCCAGTGCTTTATATACTCCTGCATCCAGTGCGTTACAGACTCCTGCATCCAGTGCATTATATACTCCTGCATCCAGTGCGTTACAGACTCCTGCATCCAGTGCATTATATGCTCCTGCATCCAGTGCGTTACAGACTCCTGTGTCCAGTGCATTATATGCTCCTGCATCCAGTGCGTTACAGACTCCTGTGTCCAGTGCAATATATACTCCTGCATCCAGTGCATTATATACTCCTGCATCCAGTGCGTTACAGACTCCTGCATCCAGTGCATTATATGCTCCTGCATCCAGTGCGTTACAGACTCCTGCACCCAGTGCATTATATACTCCTGCATCCAGTGCATTATATACGCCTGCATCCAGTACATTATATACTCCTGCATCCAGTGCATTATATGCTCCTGCATCCAGTGCGTTACAGACTCCTGCATCCAGTGCATTATATACTCCTGCATCCAGTGCGTTACAGACTCCTGCATCCAGTGCGTTATATACTCCTGCATCCAGTGCGTTATATACTCCTGCATCCAGTGCGTTACAGACTCCTGCATCCAGTGCGTTACAGACTCCTGCATCCAGTGCGTTATATACTCCTGCATCCAGTGCGTTACAGACTCCTGCATCCAGTGCATTATATGCTCCTGCATCCAGTGCGTTACAGACTCCTGCATCCAGTGCATTATATGCTCATACATCCAGTGCGTTACAGACTCCTGCATCCAGTGCATTATATGCTCCTGCATCCAGTGCGTTACAGACTCCTGCATCCAGTGCGTTACAGACTCCTGTGTCCAGTGCATTATATACTCCTGCATCCAGTGCTTTACAGACTCCTGCATCCAGTGCATTATATACTCTTGCGTCCAGTGCGTTACAGACTCCTGCATCCAGTGCATTATATGCTCCTGCATCCAGTGCGTTACAGACTCCTGTGTCCAGTGCATTATATACTCCTGCATCCAGTGCGTTACAGACTCCTGCATCCAGTGCATTATATACTCCTGCATCCAGTGCATTACAGACTCCTGCATCCAGTGCATTATGTACTCCTGCATCCAGTGCATTATATACTCCTGCATCCAGTGCATTATATACTCCTGCATCCAGTGCGTTACAGACTCCTGCATCCAGTGCATTATATGCTCCTGCATCCAGTGCGTTACAGACTCCTGTGTCCAGTGCATTATATGCTCCTGCATCCAGTGCGTTACAGACTCCTGCGTCCAGTGCATTATATGCTCCTGCATCCAGTGCGTTACAGACTCCTGCATCCAGTGCATTATATACTCCTGCATCCAGTGCGTTACAGACTCCTGCGTCCAGTGCATTATATACTCCTGCATCCAGTGCGTTACAGACTCCTGCATCCAGTGCATTATATACTCCTGCGTCCAGTGCGTTACAGACTCCTGCATCCAGTGCATTATATGCTCCTGCATCCAGTGCGTTACAGACTCCTGTGTCCAGTGCATTATATACTCCTGCATCCAGTGCGTTACAGACTCCTGCATCCAGTGCATTATATACTCCTGCATCCAGTGCGTTACAGACTCCTGCATCCAGTGCATTATATACTCCTGCATCCAGTGCATTACAGACTCCTGCATCCAGTGCATTATGTACTCCTGCATCCAGTGCGTTACAGACTCCTGCATCCAGTGCATTATATACTCCTGCATCCAGTGCATTATATACTCCTGCATCCAGTGCATTACAGACTCCTGCATCCAGTGCATTATATACTCCTGCATCCAGTGCATTACAGACTCCTGCATCCAGTGCATTATATACTCCTGCATCCAGTGCGTTACAGACTCCTGCGTCCAGTGCATTATATACTCCTGCATCCAGTGCGTTACAGACTCCTGCGTCCAGTGCATTATATACTCCTGCATCCAGTGCATTACAGACTCCTGCGTCCAGTGCATTATATACTCCTGCATCCAGTGCGTTACAGACTCCTGCGTCCAGTGCATTATATGCTCCTGCATCCAGTGCGTTACAGACTCCTGCGTCCAGTGCTTTATATACTCCTGCATCCAGTGCGTTACAGACTCCTGCATCCAGTGCATTATATACTCCTGCATCCAGTGCGTTACAGACTCCTGCGTCCAGTGCATTTTATACTCCTGCATCCAGTGCGTTACAGACTCCTGCATCCAGTGCATTATATACTCCTGCATCCAGTGCGTTACAGACTCCTGCATCCAGTGCATTATATACTCCTGCATCCAGTGCATTACAGACTCCTGCATCCAGTGCATTATATACTCCTGCATCCAGTGCGTTACAGACTCCTGCATCCAGTGCATTATATACTCCTGCATCCAGTGTGTTACAGACTCCTGCATCCAGTGCATTACAGACTCCTGCATCCAGTGCTTTATATACTCCTGCATCCAGTGCGTTACAGACTCCTGCATCCAGTGCATTATATACCCCTGCATCCAGTGCGTTACAGACTCCTGCATCCAGTGCATTATATACTCCTGCATCCAGTGCGTTACAGACTCCTGCATCCAGTGCATTATATGCTCCTGCATCCAGTGCGTTACAGACTCCTGTGTCCAGTGCATTATATGCTCCTGCATCCAGTGCGTTACAGACTCCTGTGTCCAGTGCATTATATACTCCTGCATCCAGTGTGTTACAGACTCCTGCGTCCAGTGCGTTATGTACTCCTGCATCCAGTGCATTATATACTCCTGCATCCAGTGCGTTACAGACTCCTGCATCCAGTGCATTATATGCTCCTGCATCCAGTGCGTTACAGACTCCTGCACCCAGTGCATTATATACTCCTGCATCCAGTGCATTATATACGCCTGCATCCAGTACATTATATACTCCTGCATCCAGTGCGTTACAGACTCCTGCATCCAGTGCATTATATGCTCCTGCATCCAGTGCGTTACAGACTCCTGCATCCAGTGCATTATATACTCCTGCATCCAGTGCATTATATACTCCTGCATCCAGTGCGTTACATACTCCTGCATCCAGTGCATTATATACTCCTTCGTCCAGTGCGTTACAGGCTCCTGTGTCCAGTGCATTATATACTCCTGCGTCCAGTGTATTATATACTCCTGCATCCAGTGCGTTACAGACTCCTGCATCCAGTGCATTATATACCCCTGCATCCAGTGCGTTACAGACTCCTGCATCCAGTGCATTATATACTTCTGCATCCAGTGCGTTACAGACTCCTGCATCCAGTGCATTATATGCTCCTGCATCCAGTGCGTTACAGACTCCTGTGTCCAGTGCATTATATGCTCCTGCATCCAGTGCGTTACAGACTCCTGTGTCCAGTGCATTATATACTCCTGCATCCAGTGTGTTACAGACTCCTGCGTCCAGTGCGTTATGTACTCCTGCATCCAGTGCATTATATACTCCTGCATCCAGTGCGTTACAGACTCCTGCATCCAGTGCATTATATGCTCCTGCATCCAGTGCGTTACAGACTCCTGCACCCAGTGCATTATATACTCCTGCATCCAGTGCATTATATACGCCTGCATCCAGTACATTATATACTCCTGCATCCAGTGCGTTACAGACTCCTGCGTCCAGTGCATTATATGCTTCTGCATCCAGTGCGTTACAGACTCCTGCATCCAGTGCATTATATACTCCTGCATCCAGAGCATTATATACTCCTGCATCCAGTGCGTTACATACTCCTGCATCCAGTGCATTATATACTCCTGCGTCCAGTGCGTTACAGACTCCTGCGTCCAGTGCATTATATACTCCTGCGTCCAGTGCATTATATACTCCTGCATCCAGTGCGTTACAGACTCCTGCGTCCAGTGCTTTTTATACTCCTGCATCCAGTGCGTTACAGACTCATGCGTCCAGTGCATTACAGACTCCTGCGTCCAGTGAGTTGCAAAGACAGGCACATTCACTCACAGGCTACATAAGCTGGCCATACACCTATAGATTATCTGCAGATTTTCTATGGTCAGATGGAAAAAGTGCAACAGATTTCTCCATCTACACAAAACTATGCGGATGGAGTGCATTATATACTCCTGCATCCAGTGCATTATATACTCCTGCATCCAGTGCGTTACAGACTCCTGCATCCAGTGCATTATATACTCCTGCATCCAGTGCGTTACAGACTCCTGCATCCAGTGCGTTATATACTACTGCGTCCAGTGCGTTACAGACTCCTGTGTCCAGTGCATTATATACTCCTGCATCCAGTGCGTTACAGACTCCTGCATCCAGTGCATTATATACTACTGCGTCCAGTGCGTTACAGACTCCTGTGTCCAGTGCATTATATACTCCTGCATCCAGTGCGTTACAGACTCCTGCATCCAGTGCGTTACAGACTCCTGCATCCAGTGCGTTACAGACTCCTGCATCCAGTGCGTTACAGACTCCTGCATCCAGTGCGTTACAGACTCCTGCATCCAGTGCATTATATACTACTGCGTCCAGTGCGTTACAGACTCCTGCATCCAGTGCATTATATACTCCTGCATCCAGTGCATTATATACTCCTGCATCCAGTGCATTATATACTCCTGCATCCAGTGCATTATATACTCCTGCATCCAGTGCGTTACAGACTCCTGCATCCAGTGCGTTATATACTCCTGCATCCAGTGCGTTACAGACTCCTGCATCCAGTGCATTATATACTCCTGCATCCAGTGCGTTACAGACTCCTGCATCCAGTGCATTATATACTACTGCGTCCAGTGCGTTACAGACTCCTGTGTCCAGTGCATTATATACTCCTGCATCCAGTGCGTTACAGACTCCTGCATCCAGTGCGTTACAGACTCCTGCATCCAGTGCGTTATATACTCCTGCATCCAGTGTGTTACAGACTCCTGCATCCAGTGCATTATATACTACTGCGTCCAGTGCGTTACAGACTCCTGCATCCAGTGCATTATATACTCCTGCATCCAGTGCATTATATACTCCTGCATCCAGTGCATTATATACTCCTGCATCCAGTGCATTATATACTCCTGCATCCAGTGCGTTACAGACTCCTGCATCCAGTGCATTATATACTCCTGCATCCAGTGCGTTACAGACTCCTGCATCCAGTGCATTATATACTCCTGCATCCAGTGCGTTACAGACTCCTGCATCCAGTGCATTATATACTACTGCGTCCAGTGCGTTACAGACTCCTGTGTCCAGTGCATTATATACTCCTGCATCCAGTGCGTTACAGACTCCTGCATCCAGTGCATTATATGCTCCTGCATCCAGTGCGTTACAGACTCCTGCATCCAGTGCATTATATGCTCCTACATCCAGTGCGTTACAGACTCCTGCATCCAGTGCATTATATGCTCCTGCATCCAGTGCGTTACAGACTCCTGCATCCAGTGCATTATATACTCCTGCATCCAGTGCGTTACAGACTCCTGCGTCCAGTGCATTATATACTCCTGCATCCAGTGCGTTACAGACTCATGCATCCAGTGCATTATATACTCCTGCGTCCAGTGCGTTACAGACTCCTGCATCCAGTGCATTATATGCTCCTGCATCCAGTGCATTACAGACTCCTGTGTCCAGTGCATTATATACTCCTGCATCCAGTGCGTTACAGACTCCTGCTTACAGTGCATTATATACTCCTGCATCCAGTGCGTTACAGACTCCTGCATCCAGTGCATTATATACTCCTGCATCCAGTGCATTACAGACTCCTGCATCCAGTGCATTATGTACTCCTGCATCCAGTGCGTTACAGACTCCTGCATCCAGTGCATTATATACTCCTGCATCCAGTGCATTATATACTCCTGCATCCAGTGCATTACAGACTCCTGCATCCAGTGCATTATATACTCCTGCATCCAGTGCATTACAGACTCCTGCATCCAGTGCATTATATACTCCTGCATCCAGTGCGTTACAGACTCCTGCGTCCAGTGCATTATATACTCCTGCATCCAGTGCGTTATATACTCCTGCATCCAGTGCGTTACAGACTCCTGCATCCAGTGCATTATATACTCCTGCATCCAGTGCGTTACAGACTCCTGCATCCAGTGCATTATATACTACTGCGTCCAGTGCGTTACAGACTCCTGCGTCCAGTGCATTATATACTCCTGCATCCAGTGCGTTACAGACTCCTGCATCCAGTGCGTTACAGACTCCTGCATCCAGTGCGTTACAGACTCCTGCATCCAGTGCGTTACAGACTCCTGCATCCAGTGCATTATATACTACTGCGTCCAGTGCGTTACAGACTCCTGCATCCAGTGCATTATATACTCCTGCATCCAGTGCATTATATACTCCTGCATCCAGTGCATTATATACTCCTGCATCCAGTGCATTATATACTCCTGCATCCAGTGCGTTACAGACTCCTGCATCCAGTGCATTATATACTCCTGCATCCAGTGCGTTACAGACTCCTGCATCCAGTGCATTATATACTCCTGCATCCAGTGCGTTACAGACTCCTGCATCCAGTGCATTATATACTACTGCGTCCAGTGCGTTACAGACTCCTGTGTCCAGTGCATTATATACTCCTGCATCCAGTGCGTTACAGACTCCTGCATCCAGTGCGTTACAGACTCCTGCATCCAGTGCGTTATATACTCCTGCATCCAGTGTGTTACAGACTCCTGCATCCAGTGCATTATATACTACTGCGTCCAGTGCGTTACAGACTCCTGCATCCAGTGCATTATATACTCCTGCATCCAGTGCATTATATACTCCTGCATCCAGTGCATTATATACTCCTGCATCCAGTGCATTATATACTCCTGCATCCAGTGCGTTACAGACTCCTGCATCCAGTGCATTATATACTCCTGCATCCAGTGCGTTACAGACTCCTGCATCCAGTGCGTTACAGACTCCTGCATCCAGTGCATTATATACTACTGCGTCCAGTGCGTTACAGACTCCTGTGTCCAGTGCATTATATACTCCTGCATCCAGTGCGTTACAGACTCCTGCATCCAGTGCATTATATACTCCTGCATCCAGTGCGTTACAGACTCCTGCATCCAGTGCATTATATGCTCCTACATCCAGTGCGTTACAGACTCCTGCATCCAGTGCATTATATGCTCCTGCATCCAGTGCATTACAGACTCCTGCATCCAGTGCATTATATACTCCTGCATCCAGTGCGTTACAGACTCCTGCGTCCAGTGCATTATATACTCCTGCATCCAGTGCGTTACAGACTCCTGCATCCAGTGCATTATATACTCCTGCGTCCAGTGCGTTACAGACTCCTGCATCCAGTGCATTATATGCTCCTGCATCCAGTGCATTACAGACTCCTGTGTCCAGTGCATTATATACTCCTGCATCCAGTGCGTTACAGACTCCTGCTTACAGTGCATTATATACTCCTGCATCCAGTGCGTTACAGACTCCTGCATCCAGTGCATTATATACTCCTGCATCCAGTGCATTACAGACTCCTGCATCCAGTGCATTATATACTCCTGCATCCAGTGCGTTACAGACTCCTGCATCCAGTGCATTATATACTCCTGCATCCAGTGCATTATATACTCCTGCATCCAGTGCATTACAGACTCCTGCATCCAGTGCATTATATACTCCTGCATCCAGTGCATTACAGACTCCTGCATCCAGTGCATTATATACTCCTGCATCCAGTGCGTTACAGACTCCTGCGTCCAGTGCATTATATGCTCCTGCATCCAGTGCGTTACAGACTCCTGCGTCCAGTGCATTATATACTCCTGCATCCAGTGCATTACAGACTCCTGCATCCAGTGCGTTACAGACTCCTGCGTCCAGTGCATTATATGCTCCTGCATCCAGTGCGTTACAGACTCCTGCGTCCAGTGCTTTATATACTCCTGCATCCAGTGCGTTACAGACTCCTGCATCCAGTGCATTATATACTCCTGCATCCAGTGCGTTACAGACTCCTGCGTCCAGTCCTTTTTATACTCCTGCATCCAGTGCGTTACAGACTCCTGCATCCAGTGCATTATATACTCCTGCATCCAGTGCGTTACAGACTCCTGCATCCAGTGCATTATATACTCCTGCATCCAGTGCGTTACAGACTCCTGCATCCAGTGCGTTATATACTCCTGCATCCAGTGCTTTATATACTCCTGCATCCAGTGCGTTACAGACTCCTGCATCCAGTGCATTATATACCCCTGCATCCAGTGCGTTACAGACTCCTGCATCCAGTGCATTATATACTCCTGCATCCAGTGCGTTACAGACTCCTGCATCCAGTGCATTATATGCTCCTGCATCCAGTGCGTTACAGACTCCTGTGTCCAGTGCATTATATGCTCCTGCATCCAGTGCGTTACAGACTCCTGCGTCCAGTGCATTATATGCTCCTGCATCCAGTGCGTTACAGACTCCTGCGTCCAGTGCATTATATGCTCCTGCATCCAGTGCGTTACAGACTCCTGCGTCCAGTGCATTATATACTCCTGCATCCAGTGCGTTACAGACTCCTGCATCCAGTGCATTATATACTCCTGCATCCAGTGCGTTACAGACTCCTGCATCCAGTGCATTATATGCTCCTGCATCCAGTGCGTTACAGACTCCTGTGTCCAGTGCATTATATACTCCTGCATCCAGTGCGTTACAGACTCCTGCATACAGTGCATTATATACTCCTGCATCCAGTGCGTTACAGACTCCTGCATCCAGTGCATTATATACTCCTGCATCCAGTGCATTACAGACTCCTGCATCCAGTGCATTATGTACTCCTGCATCCAGTGCGTTACAGACTCCTGCATCCAGTGCATTATATACTCCTGCATCCAGTGCATTATATACTCCTGCATCCAGTGCATTACAGACTCCTGCATCCAGTGCATTATATACTCCTGCATCCAGTGCATTACAGACTCCTGCATCCAGTGCATTATATACTCCTGCATCCAGTGCGTTACAGACTCCTGCGTCCAGTGCATTATATGCTCCTGCATCCAGTGCGTTACAGACTCCTGCGTCCAGTGCATTATATACTCCTGCATCCAGTGCATTACAGACTCCTGCGTCCAGTGCATTATATACTCCTGCATCCAGTGCGTTACAGACTCCTGCGTCCAGTGCATTATATACTCCTGCATCCAGTGCGTTACAGACTCCTGCGTCCAGTGCTTTATATACTCCTGCATCCAGTGCGTTACAGACTCCTGCATCCAGTGCATTATATACTCCTGCATCCAGTGCGTTACAGACTCCTGCGTCCAGTGCTTTTTATACTCCTGCATCCAGTGCGTTACAGACTCCTGCATCCAGTGCATTATATACTCCTGCATCCAGTGCGTTACAGACTCCTGCATCCAGTGCATTATATACTCCTGCATCCAGTGCATTACAGACTCCTGCATCCAGTGCATTATATACTCCTGCATCCAGTGCGTTACAGACTCCTGCATCCAGTGCATTATATACTCCTGCATCCAGTGCGTTACAGACTCCTGCATCCAGTGCATTACATACTCCTGCATCCAGTGCTTTATATACTCCTGCATCCAGTGCGTTACAGACTCCTGCATCCAGTGCATTATATACCCCTGCATCCAGTGCGTTACAGACTCCTGCATCCAGTGCATTATATACTCCTGCATCCAGTGCGTTACAGACTCCTGCATCCAGTGCATTATATGCTCCTGCATCCAGTGCGTTACAGACTCCTGTGTCCAGTGCATTATATGCTCCTGCATCCAGTGCGTTACAGACTCCTGTGTCCAGTGCATTATATACTCCTGCATCCAGTGTGTTACAGACTCCTGCGTCCAGTGCGTTATGTACTCCTGCATCCAGTGCATTATATACTCCTGCATCCAGTGCGTTACAGACTCCTGCATCCAGTGCATTATATGCTCCTGCATCCAGTGCGTTACAGACTCCTGCACCCAGTGCATTATATACTCCTGCATCCAGTGCATTATATACTCCTGCATCCAGTACATTATATACTCCTGCATCCAGTGCGTTACAGACTCCTGCGTCCAGTGCATTATATGCTCCTGCATCCAGTGCGTTACAGACTCCTGCATCCAGTGCATTATATACTCCTGCATCCAGAGCATTATATACTCCTGCATCCAGTGCGTTACATACTCCTGCATCCAGTGCATTATATACTCCTGCGTCCAGTGCGTTACAGGCTCCTGTGTCCAGTGCATTATATACTCCTGCGTCCAGTGTATTATATACTCCTGCATCCAGTGCGTTACAGACTCCTGCATCCAGTGCATTATATACCCCTGCATCCAGTGCGTTACAGACTCCTGCATCCAGTGCATTATATACTTCTGCATCCAGTGCGTTACAGACTCCTGCATCCAGTGCATTATATGCTCCTGCATCCAGTGCGTTACAGACTCCTGTGTCCAGTGCATTATATGCTCCTGCATCCAGTGCGTTACAGACTCCTGTGTCCAGTGCATTATATACTCCTGCATCCAGTGTGTTACAGACTCCTGCGTCCAGTGCGTTATGTACTCCTGCATCCAGTGCATTATATACTCCTGCATCCAGTGCGTTACAGACTCCTGCATCCAGTGCATTATATGCTCCTGCATCCAGTGCGTTACAGACTCCTGCACCCAGTGCATTATATACTCCTGCATCCAGTGCATTATATACGCCTGCATCCAGTACATTATATACTCCTGCATCCAGTGCGTTACAGACTCCTGCGTCCAGTGCATTATATGCTTCTGCATCCAGTGCGTTACAGACTCCTGCATCCAGTGCATTATATACTCCTGCATCCAGAGCATTATATACTCCTGCATCCAGTGCGTTACATACTCCTGCATCCAGTGCATTATATACTCCTGCGTCCAGTGGGTTACAGGCTCCTGTGTCCAGTGCATTATATACTCCTGCGTCCAGTGCATTATATACTCCTGCATCCAGTGCGTTACAGACTCCTGCGTCCAGTGCTTTTTATACTCCTGCATCCAGTGCGTTACAGACTCATGCGTCCAGTGCATTACAGACTCCTGCGTCCAGTGAGTTGCAAAGACAGGCACATTCACTCACAGGCTACATAAGCTGGCCATACACCTATAGATTATCTGCAGATTTTCTATGGTCAGATGGAAAAAGTGCAACAGATTTCTCCATCTACACAAAACTATGCGGATGGAGTGCATTATATACTCCTGCATCCAGTGCATTATATACTCCTGCATCCAGTGCGTTACAGACTCCTGCATCCAGTGCATTATATACTCCTGCATCCAGTGCGTTACAGACTCCTGCATCCAGTGCGTTATATACTACTGCGTCCAGTGCGTTACAGACTCCTGTGTCCAGTGCATTATATACTCCTGCATCCAGTGCGTTACAGACTCCTGCATCCAGTGCGTTATATACTCCTGCATCCAGTGCGTTATATACTCCTGCATCCAGTGCGTTACAGACTCCTGCATCCAGTGCGTTACAGACTCCTGCATCCAGTGCGTTATATACTCCTGCATCCAGTGCGTTACAGACTCCTGCATCCAGTGCATTATATGCTCCTGCATCCAGTGCGTTACAGACTCCTGCATCCAGTGCATTATATGCTCATACATCCAGTGCGTTACAGACTCCTGCATCCAGTGCATTATATGCTCCTGCATCCAGTGCGTTACAGACTCCTGCATCCAGTGCATTATATACTCATGCATCCAGTGCGTTACAGACTCCTGCGTCCAGTGCATTATATACTCCTGCATCCAGTGCGTTACAGACTCCTGCATCCAGTGCATTATATACTCCTGCGTCCAGTGCGTTACAGACTCCTGCATCCAGTGCATTATATGCTCCTGCATCCAGTGCGTTACAGACTCCGGTGTCCAGTGCATTATATACTCCTGCATCCAGTGCGTTACAGACTCCTGCATCCAGTGCATTATATACTCCTGCATCCAGTGCATTACAGACTCCTGCATCCAGTGCATTATGTACTCCTGCTGTGACGGTAGTAGAAAATATCCTCGTCAAGCATTCCCTTCTTCCCATAAAAGAAAATCACCCAATATTCTACGAGTAGGAATATCCCTGGAATCGCCAAATAATCCACACATGAGTCAACTTAATGCTGGAACAAGACTGATTTACTGGTACACAGAACTCACAATTTATGCAGCAAAAACTCCTCCTCTGGGCCAGACTAGATAATTGAGTTTTAAGAATACACACAGCTCATTTATCCTAAAACTCCTCCTCTGGGCCAGGCTAGACAATTGAGTTTTACCAATACACACAGCTCAATTATCTGCTGGCCAGAACATTTACAATTCTTAACAATTTCACACAAGTACTTTCTATCCCACATACAAACATAATCTCAACATTATTGTCCGGTACACAAATACATTCATTCTTGACATTTGGAACCGAACAATATAGTCCTCAAAATAGCAGGGAGAGAATCAAACTGAAGCATATAGGCAATTGCATAAAAGTCCTTCACAATGGCCCCCCTTTTTCTCCCTGCTCCGGCAACTCGGTTGGACCTTTCCTGGTCCAGTAGGGTTGACGGGTTCAGAGCTTTTAGTCCGAGGTTAAATCCGTTTGGCGTGACAATCCATCGGCATTCCCGTTTTGCTTGCCTGGGCGATAATGAATCGTAAAGTCATAGGGCTGTAAGGCCAAGCTCCAGCGTAGCAAACGGGCGTTGTCCCCTGAAACCCGGTTAAGCCACACCAAGGGGTTGTGATCGGTGATGAGAGTGAACGCCCGGCCATAAAGGTAAGGTGTGAGCTTTTTGAGTGCCCATACCAAGGCCAAACACTCTTTTTCAATGGTGGCATAACTGACCTCCCTTGGCAACAGCTTCCGACTCAGGTATGCCACCGGGTGCTCTCCTCCATCCTCCCCGATCTGGCTTAGTACTGCCCCCAGTCCAAACATTGAAGCGTCTGTATGGACAATAAATCTTTTGTTAGGATCTGGGGTAACCAACACCGGAGCATTAACCAGAGCAGTCTTTAGTGCTTGGAAAGCCACCTCGCATTCCGGGGACCACAGGACTTGTCGGGGTAGCTTCTTTTTGGTCAAGTCGGTCAGGGGTTTGGCCAGGGCACTATAGTCGGGTACAAAGCGTCTGTAATAGCCGGCTGTGCCTAAGAAAGCCATGACTTGTGTCTTGGTGTGGGGAGTGGGCCAATTGGCAACGGCCTCGATCTTAGCCGGCTCCGGCCGTTGCTTACCACATCCTACTCGGTGGCCCAAATATTGTACCTCGCCCATACCCAAGTGACATTTGTCGGGTTTCAGGGTCAGCCCGGCCCCCCTGATCCTATCTAATACTACCCCTACGTGCTCTAGGTGCGCTTCCCAGGTATCGCTGTGGATGGCGATGTCATCCAGGTAAGCGCCTGCAAAGCTCTGGAGACCCCTAAGTAACTGATCCACCATCCGTTGGAAGGTGGCCGGGGCGTTCTTCATCCCGAACGGCATAACCCGGAATTGGTATAGGCCGAACGGGGTGATGAAGGCCGACTTGGGTATGGCATCTTCTGCTAGGGGAATCTGCCAATATCCCTTGCATAGGTCTATTGTGGTCAGATACTTCCCTGCAGAGATACGGTCAAGCAGCTCGTCCATCCGTGGCATCGGATAGGCGTCCGTAACTGTCTTGTCATTGAGGCGCCGGTAATCTACACAGAAGCGGGTTGTCCCATCCTTCTTTGGCACTAAGACTACCGGCGAGGCCCAAGGACTTTCTGAGGGTTCGATTATGCCTAGCCGAAGCATCTCATCTATCTCCTTCCGCATCCCTTCCCGGACTGCTTCGGGGATACGGTAGGGAGGCTGTCTCAGGGGTGCCTGTCCTGGAGTCTCTACCTTGTGTATGGCTAGGAGTGTGTATCCAGGCTCCTGAGAGAATGTGGCCTGTTTTGTTTCTAGTAAGCGGACAGCTTGATCCCGCTCTTGCGGCTCCAGCTCTTCACCTAGCTGGACTTTCTTTATCTGGGTCATCCCTTCGTTACTGCCCAATAGGTCGGGAAGGGGTAGGGTCTCTGTGTCTTCTCCTGCTGGTGCACAGATAGCGGCTACCTCCTCTGCCCGTTCCTGATAGGCCTTGAGCATGTTGATGTGAAAGGTTCGTTTCACATCTTCATCCTCGCAGCTGGCTATCGTGTAGGTAGTGTCGCATATCTGTCCTATAACTTTATAGGGGCCCTGCCAGGCGGCCTGGAGCTTGTCTGTTCGGACCGGCCTTAATACCATGACCTTTTGGCCTATCTGAAAGCTCCGGTGCCTAGCCCGTCGGTCATACCATACCCTCTGGCGCTGTTGGGCCGCCCGGAGGTTCTCTCGCACTGTCTGGGCTAATTCCTCCATGCGGTCCCTCAGCTCCAGGACATAAGGTACAACCGGGGTCCCCTCAATCTCTGTCTGCCCCTCCCAGTGATCCTTGATGAGATCTAAGGGCCCCCTCACCCGCCTCCCATAGAGAAGTTCGAAGGGTGAGAATCCGGTCGATTCCTGCGGCACCTCTCGGTAGGCAAAGAGAAGGTGTGGCAGGAATCGCTCCCAATCCTTGTATGCCCCCGTGAACGACTTCAACATTTGCTTTAGCGTTCCGTTGAAGCGCTCGCACAGGCCGTTAGTCTGGGGATGGTATGGGGAGCTAGTCAGGGATTTAACTCCACAGGTTTTCCATATCTGCTGGGTTACCTCGGCCGTGAATTGGGTACCTTGGTCGGACAGAACCTCCTTGGAAAGCCTACTCGGGAAAATACTTTAACTAGGGCCTCTGCTACGGTCTCAGCCTGTATGTTAGAGAGAGCTACCGCTTCGGGGTAACGGGTGGCGTAGTCTACTATGGTGAGTATATACCGCTTGCCGGAACGGCTAGGTTGGGCCAGGGGCCCTATAATGTCCATGGCTACCCTTGTGAACGGTTCTTCAATAATGGGCATGGAAACTAGTTTAGCCTTTGGGTGGTCTCCCTTTTTACCTATATGTTGGCATACCTCGCACGTTTGACAATACGCCCTGACGTCGTCGGACACCCCAGGCCAGAAGAAGTTCTGGGTTATCCGATACCCTGTCTTGCGTATTCCCAAATGGCCTGCCAAGGGTACGTCGTGCCCAATCCTCAATAACTCCTGGCGGTATTTCCGGGGAACTACCAGCTGGCGTTTTTGCTTAGGCCCTGGTGTATTACCCCGGGTCTCGGTGAGCCTGTACAAGCGGCCTTCCTCCCAGATAAATTGCTCCTTCTCTAACCCCCCTTGGCCCCTCCTGGCTTTCTCTCGATACTTTCTGAGGGAAGGGTCTCCGGTCACCTCCCGCCCAAAATCCTCTGGGGTGTCCCAGGGTAGGGGTTCTACAGTCAAGGGTAGGTTGGGTTGGCTTACCTGGGTCTCAGTAGGAAGCGGATGGCTCTCGGCAGCGCGACTTTGTGCTCTGGTGGTTACTGCGTGGGCCTCCTGAGCGGGGGTAGAGGCGAACACCGAAGTCAGGGGGCCAATGTCGTTGCCCAGGATGACTTCAGAAGGTAAGTCTTTCATGACGCCCACATGAACATTGCCAGCTCCCGCACCCCAGTCTAGGTGTACCTGTGCAGTAGGAATACGGTATACTGCTCCCCCTGCCACTCTCACAGCAATTGATTTCCCGGTTTCTCTGATTCCTTAATAAGGTGTCTTTGTACCAACGTGATGGTTGCCCCACTGTCTCTTAAACCCCGGGCGGTTTTTTCCGTTAACCATGACCAGCTGACAATGGTGTTTCCTGTTGTCCGTAATAACAGATTGTACCATGAGGGCTTCGTAAAGGGTGCCCAATGGTTCTTCCTGACCCAGTTCCTGGGGATCCCAAGCCGAGTCTACACAATGGGCTGCTGCTGGTGGGCGGTACCCAGGTCGAGACCAATTTGACCTGGTGTTGTTGTCCATGGGGCAATTCTGCTTGTAGTGACCCAGCTGTTTGCACCGGAAGCAGCGTTGTTCATTGTCCTCCTGGCGTGGATAGCGAGGGCTAGATGTCACCGGTCTGTTAGGAGGTTGGTATCTAGCGGCTGGTGGGTGTGAGGGCACCGTTGGTCGTGGAGGTTGTACCCGTGGTGTGACCAGGTTCGTCTTGCGAGTATCCGCATATTCATCCGCCAACTTAGCGGCCTCTGGTAGAGTCATGGGCCTGCGATCTCTCACCCAGTCTTTGACATCCGTCTGGATGTGATTGTAAAATTGTTCCAGGAGCATTAGTTGCAAAATGTCCTCTGCGGTGGTGGCCTGGCTGCTGTTGACCCAGTTAGAGGCCGACAGGGATAACTGGCATGCCCATTCCACGTAAGAGTCTTTCGTGGTTTTGCGTGAGTCCCTGAACTTTTGTCGGTAGGACTCTGGGGTTACTGCATAACGAGCCAGGAGCACTTCTTTAACCCTGGCGTAGCTATGGATCTCCTGCTCTGGCACGGTCCGGAAAGCATCAGAAGCTTTGCCTGACAGTTTGCCTGACAATATTGCGACCCACTCTCCTCTATCTATTCGGTGCAGGTTACATTGTCGCTCAAAATCTGCCAGGTAATTATCAATGTCACAGTCTTTTTCATCAAAAGCTTTAAAAGCGCTAAACGGAATCTTCCTTGTGTCTGCTGTGCTGTACTCACTGTTTGGAGAATGTGCGGCTGCTTGTTGGACTGCTGCCAATTTTAACTGTAGCTCTGCGTCTCTTATTTGTTTAGCCTCCTCCGCTAACAGGTTCATCACTTTCAGCACCACATCCGCCGTTGGGTTCGGACCGAACCATGCTAGCTTCTCTCTCATTGCCTTGTTGGCTGGTGATTCCTCCTCCTGAATCACTGGTGTCCCCATCTCTTGTACTGCTGGCGTTGCTGCAACCAAGTTCTCCTGGTCTAGCTCCATTAATTCTGCTATAATGACCCGCTTGGTTTTGTTGCTAGCAATCCTTCCACGGACTTCCAGTAGTTCTTTCAGTGTTTTTCTTTTAAGCGGGGTGTACCAGCCTTCCATTCACTGTTCCCAGTGTCTGCTTGGAATCCTGGTGTAAAGGAAAGTAGAAGGGAAAATCCCGCTGCTGCCAACCAATTGTGACGGTAGTAGAAAATATCCTCGTCAAGCATTCCCTTCTTCCCATAAAAGAAAATCACCCAATATTCTACGAGTAGGAATATCCCTGGAATCGCCAAATAATCCACACATGAGTCAACTTAATGCTGGAACAAGACTGATTTACTGGTACACAGAACTCACAATTTATGCAGCAAAAACTCCTCCTCTGGGCCAGACTAGATAATTGAGTTTTAAGAATACACACAGCTCATTTATCCTAAAACTCCTCCTCTGGGCCAGGCTAGACAATTGAGTTTTACCAATACACACAGCTCAATTATCTGCTGGCCAGAACATTTACAATTCTTAACAATTTCACACAAGTACTTTCTATCCCACATACAAACATAATCTCAACATTATTGTCCGGTACACAAATACATTCATTCTTGACATTTGGAACCGAACAATATAGTCCTCAAAATAGCAGGGAGAGAATCAAACTGAAGCATATAGGCAATTGCATAAAAGTCCTTCACACCTGCATCCAGTGCATTATATACTCCTACAACCAGTGCATTATATACTCCTGCATCCAGTGCATTACAGACTCCTGCATCCAGTGCATTATATACTCCTGCATCCAGTGCGTTACAGACTCCTGCGTCCAGTGCATTATATGCTCCTGCATCCAGTGCGTTACAGACTCCTGCGTTCAGTGCTTTATATACTCCTGCATCCAGTGCATTACAGACTCCTGCATCCAGTGCATTACAGACTCCTGCATCCAGTGCATTATATACTCCTGCATCCAGTGCGTTACAGACTCCTGCGTCCAGTGCATTATATGCTCCTGCATCCAGTGCGTTACAGACTCCTGCGTCCAGTGCATTATATACTCCTGCATCCAGTGCGTTACAGACTCCTGCATCCAGTGCATTATATACTCCTGCATCCAGTGCGTTACAGACTCCTGCATCCAGTGCATTATATACTCCTGCATCCAGTGCGTTACAGACTCCTGCATCCAGTGCATTATATACTCCTACAACCAGTGCATTATATACTCCTGCATCCAGTGCATTACAGACTCCTGCATCCAGTGCATTATATACTCCTGCATCCAGTGCGTTACAGACTCCTGCGTCCAGTGCATTATATGCTCCTGCATCCAGTGCGTTACAGACTCCTGCGTTCAGTGCTTTATATACTCCTGCATCCAGTGCATTACAGACTCCTGCATCCAGTGCATTACAGACTCCTGCATCCAGTGCATTATATACTCCTGCATCCAGTGCGTTACAGACTCCTGCATCCAGTGCATTATATGCTCCTGCATCCAGTGCGTTACAGACTCCTGCGTCCAGTGCATTATATACTCCTGCATCCAGTGCGTTACAGACTCCTGCATCCAGTGCATTATATACTCCTGCATCCAGTGCGTTACAGACTCCTGCATCCAGTGCATTATATACTCCTGCATCCAGTGCGTTACAGACTCCTGCATCCAGTGCATTATATACTCCTGCATCCAGTGCGTTACAGACTCCTGCATCCAGTGCATTATATACTCCTGCATCCAGTGTGTTACAGACTCCTGCATCCAGTGCGTTACAGACTCCTGCATCCAGTGCGTTACAGACTCCTGCATCCAGTGCATTATATACTCCTGCATCCAGTGCGTTACAGACTCCTGCATCCAGTGCGTTACAGACTCCTGCATCCAGTGCTTTATATACTCCTGCATCCAGTGCGTTACAGACTCCTGCATCCAGTGCATTATATACTCCTGCATCCAGTGCGTTACAGACTCCTGCATCCAGTGCATTATATGCTCCTGCATCCAGTGCGTTACAGACTCCTGTGTCCAGTGCATTATATGCTCCTGCATCCAGTGCGTTACAGACTCCTGTGTCCAGTGCAATATATACTCCTGCATCCAGTGCATTATATACTCCTGCATCCAGTGCGTTACAGACTCCTGCATCCAGTGCATTATATGCTCCTGCATCCAGTGCGTTACAGACTCCTGCACCCAGTGCATTATATACTCCTGCATCCAGTGCATTATATACGCCTGCATCCAGTACATTATATACTCCTGCATCCAGTGCATTATATGCTCCTGCATCCAGTGCGTTACAGACTCCTGCATCCAGTGCATTATATACTCCTGCATCCAGTGCGTTACAGACTCCTGCATCCAGTGCATTATATACTCCTGCATCCAGTGCGTTATATACTCCTGCATCCAGTGCGTTACAGACTCCTGCATCCAGTGCGTTACAGACTCCTGCATCCAGTGCGTTATATACTCCTGCATCCAGTGCGTTACAGACTCCTGCATCCAGTGCATTATATGCTCCTGCATCCAGTGCGTTACAGACTCCTGCATCCAGTGCATTATATGCTCATACATCCAGTGCGTTACAGACTCCTGCATCCAGTGCATTATATGCTCCTGCATCCAGTGCGTTACAGACTCCTGCATCCAGTGCGTTACAGACTCCTGTGTCCAGTGCATTATATACTCCTGCATCCAGTGCTTTACAGACTCCTGCATCCAGTGCATTATATACTCTTGCGTCCAGTGCGTTACAGACTCCTGCATCCAGTGCATTATATGCTCCTGCATCCAGTGCGTTACAGACTCCTGTGTCCAGTGCATTATATACTCCTGCATCCAGTGCGTTACAGACTCCTGCATCCAGTGCATTATATACTCCTGCATCCAGTGCATTACAGACTCCTGCATCCAGTGCATTATGTACTCCTGCATCCAGTGCATTATATACTCCTGCATCCAGTGCATTATATACTCCTGCATCCAGTGCCTTACAGACTCCTGCATCCAGTGCATTATATACTCCTGCATCCAGTGCGTTACAGACTCCTGCATCCAGTGCATTATATACTCCTGCATCCAGTGCATTACAGACTCCTGCATCCAGTGCATTATATACTCCTGCATCCAGTGCGTTACAGACTCCTGCATCCAGTGCGTTACAGACTCCTGCATCCAGTGCGTTACAGACTCCTGCATCCAGTGCGTTATATACTCCTGCATCCAGTGCGTTACAGACTCCTGCATCCAGTGCGTTACAGACTCCTGCATCCAGTGCTTTATATACTCCTGCATCCAGTGCGTTACAGACTCCTGCATCCAGTGCATTATATACTCCTGCATCCAGTGCGTTACAGACTCCTGCATCCAGTGCATTATATGCTCCTGCATCAAGTGCGTTACAGACTCCTGGGTCTAGTGCATTATATGCTCCTGCATCCAGTGCGTTACAGACTCCTGTGTCCAGTGCATTATATACTCCTGCATCCAGTGCATTATATACTCCTGCATCCAGTGCGTTACAGACTCCTGCATCCAGTGCATTATATGCTCCTGCATCCAGTGCGTTACAGACTCCTGCACCCAGTGCATTATATACTCCTGCATCCAGTGCATTATATACGCCTGCATCCAGTACATTATATACTCCTGCATCCAGTGCATTATATGCTCCTGCATCCAGTGCGTTACAGACTCCTGCATCCAGTGCATTATATACTCCTGCATCCAGTGCGTTACAGACTCCTGCATCCAGTGCGTTATATACTCCTGCATCCAGTGCGTTATATACTCCTGCATCCAGTGCGTTACAGACTCCTGCATCCAGTGCGTTACAGACTCCTGCATCCAGTGCGTTATATACTCCTGCATCCAGTGCGTTACAGACTCCTGCATCCAGTGCATTATATGCTCCTGCATCCAGTGCGTTACAGACTCCTGCATCCAGTGCATTATATGCTCATACATCCAGTGCGTTACAGACTCCTGCATCCAGTGCATTATATGCTCCTGCATCCAGTGCGTTACAGACTCCTGCATCCAGTGCGTTACAGACTCCTGCGTCCAGTGCATTATATACTCCTGCATCCAGTGCGTTACAGACTCCTGCATCCAGTGCATTATATACTCTTGCGTCCAGTGCGTTACAGACTCCTGCATCCAGTGCATTATATGCTCCTGCATCCAGTGCGTTACAGACTCCTGCATCCAGTGCGTTATATACTCCTGCATCCAGTGCGTTATATACTCCTGCATCCAGTGCATTATATACTCCTGCATCCAGTGCGTTACAGACTCCTGCATCCAGTGCATTATATACTCCTGCATCCAGTGCATTACAGACTCCTGCATCCAGTGCATTATGTACTCCTGCATCCAGTGCATTATATACTCCTGCATCCAGCGCATTATATACTCCTGCATCCAGTGCATTACAGACGCCTGCATCCAGTGCATTATATACTCCTGCATCCAGTGCGTTACAGACTCCTGCGTCCAGTGCATTATATGCTCCTGCATCCAGTGCGTTACAGACTCCTGCGTCCAGTGCTTTATATACTCCTGCATCCAGTGCATTACAGACTCCTGCATCCAGTGCATTACAGACTCCTGCATCCAGTGCATTATATACTCCTGCATCCAGTGCGTTACAGACTCCTGCGTCCAGTGCATTATATGCTCCTGCATCCAGTGCATTATATACTCCTGCATCCAGTGCGTTACAGACTCCTGCATACAGTGCATTATATACTCCTGCATCCAGTGCGTTACAGACTCCTGCATCCAGTGCATTATATACTCCTGCATCCAGTGCGTTACAGACTCCTGCATCCAGTGCATTATATACTCCTGCATCCAGTGCATTACAGACTCCTGCATCCAGTGCATTATATACTCCTGCATCCAGTGCGTTACAGACTCCTGCATCCAGTGCGTTACAGACTCCTGCATCCAGTGCGTTACAGACTCCTGCATCCAGTGCGTTACAGACTCCTGCATCCAGTGCGTTACAGACTCCTGCATCCAGTGCGTTACAGACTCCTGCATCCAGTGCTTTATATACTCCTGCATCCAGTGCGTTACAGACTCCTGCATCCAGTGCATTATATACTCCTGCATCCAGTGCGTTACAGACTCCTGCATCCAGTGCATTATATGCTCCTGCATCCAGTGCGTTACAGACTCCTGTGTCCAGTGCATTATATGCTCCTGCATCCAGTGCGTTACAGACTCCTGTGTCCAGTGCATTATATACTCCTGCATCCAGTGCATTATATACTCCTGCATCCAGTGCGTTACAGACTCCTGCATCCAGTGCATTATATGCTCCTGCATCCAGTGCGTTACAGACTCCTGCACCCAGTGCATTATATACTCCTGCATCCAGTGCATTATATACGCCTGCATCCAGTACATTATATACTCCTGCATCCAGTGCATTATATGCTCCTGCATCCAGTGCGTTACAGACTCCTGCATCCAGTGCATTATATACTCCTGCATCCAGTGCGTTACAGACTCCTGCATCCAGTGCATTATATACTCCTGCATCCAGTGCGTTAAATACTCCTGCATCCAGTGCATTATATACTCCTGCATCCAGTGCATTATATACTCCTGCATCCAGTGCGTTACATACTCCTGCATCCAGTGCATTATATACTCCTGCGTCCAGTGCGTTACAGACTCATGCGTCCAGTGCATTACAGACTCCTGCGTCCAGTGAGTTGCAAAGACAGGCACATTCACTCACAGGCTACATAAGCTGGCCATACACCTATAGATTATCTGCAGATTTTCTATGGTCTGATGGAAAAAGTGCAACAGATTTCTCCATCTACACTAAACTATGCGGATGGAGGAATCTCCCACTGGGCCAAGCTTCAGTATGCTGCTAGACGGCCCCGCTGGCTGTCAAAATACCTAAACAATCTGATTGGATGCAGGCATTGTTCAGGTATTTTGACAGCCAGCGGGGCCAGCTAGCAGCATACTGAAGCTTGGCCCAGTGGGAGATTCCTCCATCCGCATAGTTTAGTGTAGATGGAGAAATCTGTTGCACTTTTTCCATCTGACCATAGAAATTCTGCAGATAATCTATAGGTGTATGGCCAGCTTATGTAACCTGTGAGTGAATGTGCCTGTCTTTGCAACTCACTGGACGCAGGAGTCTGTAATGCACTGGACGCATGAGTCTGTAACGCACTGGATGCAGGAGTATATAATGCACTGGATGCAGGAGTCTGTAACGCACTGGATGCAGGAGTATATAATACACTGGACGCAGGAGTATATAATACACTGGACGCAGGAGTATATAATGCACTGGACACAGGAGCCTGTAACGCGCTGGACGCAGGAGTATATAATGCACTGGATGCAGGAGTATATAATGCACTGTATGCAGGAGTCTGTAACGCACTGGACGCAGGAGTATATAATGCACTGGATGCAGGAGTCTGTAACGCACTGGATGCAGGAGTATATAATGCACTGGATGCAGGAGTCTGTAACGCACTGGATGCAGGAGTATATAATGCACTGGATGCAGGAGTCTGTAACGCACTGGATGCAGGAGTATATAATGCACTGGATGCAGGAGTATATAATGCACTGGACACAGGAGCCTGTAACGCGCTGGACGCAGGAGTATATAATGCACTGGATGCAGGAGTATATAATGCACTGTATGCAGGAGTCTGTAACGCACTGGACGCAGGAGTATATAATGCACTGGATGCAGGAGTCTGTAACGCACTGGATGCAGGAGTATATAATGCACTGGATGCAGGAGTCTGTAACGCACTGGATGCAGGAGTATATAATGCACTGGATGCTGGAGTCTGTAACGCACTGGATGCAGGAGTATATAATGCACTGAATGCAGGAGTCTGTAACGCACTAGATGCAGGAGTATATAATGCACTGGATGCAGGAGTATATAATGCACTGGACACAGGAGTCTGTAATGCACTGGATGCAGGAGTATATAATGCACTGGACGCGGGAGTCTGTAACGCACTGGACCTAGGACTTTGTAACGCACTGTACGCCGGGCTTTGTAACGCACTGGACGCCGGGCTTTGTAACGCACTGTACACCGGGCTTTGTAACGCACTGGACGCCGGGCTTTGTAACGCACTGGACGCCGGGTTTTGTAACGCACTGGATGCAGGACTTTGTAACATACTGGACGCAGGACTTTGTAACACACTACTGGACGCAGGAGTCTGTAACACACTGGATGCAGGAGTATATAAAGCATTGGACGCAGGAGTCTGTAACGCACTGGACTCAGGACTTTGTAACGCACTGGACCCAGGACTTTGTAACGCACTGGGCGCAGGGCTTTGTAACGCACTGGACGAAGGACTTTGTAACATACTGGACGCAGGACTTTGTAATGCACTACTGGACGCAGGACTTTGTAATGCACTATGGACGCAAGACTTTGTAACGCACTACTGGACCCAGGACTTTGTAACGCACTACTGTACATAGGACTTTGTAACGCACTGGACGCAGGGCTTTGTAACGCACTGGACGCAGGACTTTGTAACATACTGGATGCAGAACTTTGTAATGCACTACTGGTCGCAAGACTTTGTAACGCACTACTGGACCCAGGACTTTGTAACGCACTACTGGACGTAGGACTTTGTAACACACTGGACGCAGGGCTTTGTAACGCACTGGACGCAGGACTTTGTAACGCACTACTGGACCCAGGACTTTGTAATGCACTACTGGACCCAGGACTTTGTAATGCACTACTGGACCCAGGACTTTGTAACGCACTACTGGATGCCAGCCTAGCCTCCAGGACATCAGAGAGGTCTGGGGTCCACATTATAGAACCACTACATTTACAGTTATTTATTATCAAAAAGCATCATACATAACAAAAAAAAAACAACTGATATTAAACTTAACTACATTTATAATAAAACAATTTACTTACAAAAGAAGCTATTCAGTTGTCTGCTGTGCCGTCCTCTGCTTGCTTCCGCGAATTCTATCCCCTCCTTTCTGTCTCTCCTCAGTGCGCAGGTGCACTGTTATGGGGGATCTGTGGATGACACACTGTTATGGGGGATCTGTGGATGACACACTGTTATGGGGGATCTGTGGATGACACACTGTTATGGGGGATCTGTGGATGATGTACTGTTATGGGGGCATCTGTGGATGACACTGTTATTGGGGATCTGTGGATGACACTAGTATGGAGGGGATCTGTGGATGACACATAACATCTTATGCTATATATGTGCAGGGCTCCAGATGGCGACCAAAATGGTCGCCAATGCGACTTAGAACTGCTAAATGGCGACAAGACTTTGTAGTCTTGTCGCCATTTGCGCCTAGACCCTCCGCTCGCTGCTCTGCCTCTTAAAAAAAAAAAAAGGCTTTCATCCTGCAGACAGAGACACGCTGCAGCCGTCTGCTGGGTGAAGACCCGCCCTTCAGATTACCCGGCATAGAGGGTGGGCGTGGCTTGTGCTCCCGCTTCCAGCAGTCTGGCAAGTTTTGGAGTTGAGTCTGTGCTGTGGCGCTGAGCAGCGATGGGAAGTTCGGCTCTTTTAGGTGAATCGGTTTATTTGAATCAGCTCATTCAAATGAACCGATTCATGAATCGGATCTTCGGTTCACTTGGTGAGTCAGACTGCTGAGCTGACTCGCAAGTGCCAGCCCCACCCCTCCCCGCCCACCAACCAATCACCAACCAGAGCTGAGGGGGCGAGGCAAGCACAGCACACTAGCAGCTCTGACTCAGTCCTCGGAGTAGTACAGGGTCAGGGAGTCTAAATAAATCGAATGAGTCAAAAGAATCTAAAGATCCGACTCAGTTAGTGACTCATTCGATTCATTGAGTTAAAAGAGCCGGGAGTCAGACTGTAGAACAGGTCACATTACACTGAGGCTGTCGGCTCTTGTTGCAGCAGTGATAAGGAGCAGAGAGATAAGAGAAGGGACAGATGACACAGAGTTTAGATTACAGGTTGAATTAAATTAACCCTTTAGAATCAAATTGGCTTCTCAGGAGATATATATGTTAAAGGCATATATAGGCAGTACTACTGAATGAGATGCCTTTAACATATATATCTCCTGAGAAGCCAATTTGATTCTAAAGGGTTAATTTAATTCAACCTGTAATCTAAACTCTGTGTCATCTGTCCCTTCTCTTATCTCTCTGCTCCTTATCACTGCTGCAACAAGAGCCGACAGCCTCAGTGTAATGTAACCTGCTCTACAGTCTGACTCGCGGCTCTTCTAGCTCAATGAATAGAATGAGTCACTAATGATCCGATCCGATCCGTTTGAAACGGCTCATCACAGCACACAGACAATGAATGCAGACGCTCCGCTCACCACCTCACGCTGGCAGCAGGAGCCTGAGGGAGGGACTGGGAGGAGTCAGTAATATGATCTTAGAGTGGAAGAGCTGCTTCTGCCAGCCCCACCCCTCCCCGCCCACCAACCAATCACCGACCAGAGCTGAGGGGGCGAGGCAAGCACAGCACACTAGCAGCTCTGACTCGAGTCCTCGGAGTAGTACAGGGTCAGGGAGTCTAAATGAATCGAATGAGTCAAAAGAATCTAAAGATCCGACTCAGTTATGACTCCTCCGGTTCACTGAACTGAATCGATTCAAATGAACGATTCGTTCATGAACCGGACATCACGCTGCTGGAGACACTTCAACTAGGGCCGCACAGTCCATGGCTGATAACGCGAGGCGAGTCACCCGTATGCAGATTTATTAGTGTGTTTTATAGGACTGGGTCCTTATGGGGTCACAAGGAGAAGGCAGAGATCCGTAAGAACAAGTATAAGCACCGGCTGTGCTGCTTTAACACTCGCTGTCCTGGTCTGCATAGCACTGCCGGGGTCGCATGGCATTATATTGATTTATGATGCTATGTAACCCTTAGAGGTCTGGAATGTACTGGATAACACTGACCTAATGCGGTCAGTGTTGTCCGATACATTCCAGAACTGTAAGGGTTACATAGCATCATAAATCAATAAAATGCCATGCGACCCCGGCAGTGCTATGCAGACCAGGACAGACTCCGGTGTGAAACCAATTGACAAGGAGAGATTGCCGCCTATACTGCGCACGTTCTAGAAAAGGAGGGCGATGTCCGTGCACGGCTCCTTACTGACACGGGGGTGATGGGCAGAGAGCCCTTAACTGCTCCTTTCTGTGCCAAAGACATGTGGTAGAGTTAAAAAGAGGGAAAATGGCATTGAAGCAGCCTATAAGGGGCTAAGCACAGGCTAGTTCAGCTGCCAGAGGAGGTCCCCTAGCTTTCCTACATCTCTGCTTGCTGGCAGTGAATGGAAACCTTTAAGGTTGACATTGACAGACTGAATGTCCATGTCCAGCCACAGTGAGCAGCACTAGAATATGGGCGATCTTTCCTCAAGAAACAACAGCAAACAAGAGGTTTTCATTCACTGACAGGCAAGCAGAGGGGTTGAGAATAAAGAGTAAAGCTCGTGTAGTATTATATTTTTAGCTGTTATATTTTTTCTTAATGTAAAAAAATAAAAAAAAAGCTGCCCTCCCCCCACCCCCACTGTCATGCTGGTCCCATCAACACGTGATGCCTGCTGATGTGGTCACTGGTTGCAGTGGCGACTCTCAAGTGATTGGCCTTTTAAGGAGTGCAGTGGGGATAGTTTTTTTGAACCCATTCTGTGTCACATATAGAATAATACTGGTTTGAAACCCCTTAAAGAAAAATATAAAAATTACTCCTTAAAGGGTTTGGATACACTAATTTCTGGACCTCAGACTGGCAGGACCTTTGTTGGTGATCATACTTGCCTGATGCCCAGTGCGGGGTCCCGGCTCATTTGCTCCCCAGCCTTTGTTGCTTGTCTTGAGTCCCTTCATGAAAACCTCCTATTTGACGATGTTACAGCCAATGACTGACCACTGCTTCCCATGCATTATGTTAAATGGTCATGTGATGCAAGGGGAGCAGATCTCCACCGTGGCCAGAGATTGTCTTGATGCCACTGCAGCCAAACGTTTTCATGGAGAAACCCAAGACAAGCAGCGGAGGCCGGGAAGCGAATGAGCCGGGACCCAGCACCTAGGGATTATCAACGCAAATCTGGCTAGTCCGACAGGTCATGGAAATGAGTGTACAACCCCTTTAACAGCGTGGGCTGTAGCTTAGAAAACCCCAGCTATATTATGTATTTTAAATTTGGCGACTAAAAATTTCATTTGGCTCCTAAATTTTTCAGGTTAGGAGCCAATGGCTCCTTGATATTTTTTTTAGTCTGGAGCCCTGATGTGTCATCCACAGATCTCCCCCATAACAGTGTCCCTGTGTAAATAGTGTCCCCCAATACACAGCAGTCTGTGCACTCATCTGATTTGCAAGGAGGAGGATGGAGTGGAGACAACATGGAGATAACAGACAGTGAATGGAAGAGGCTTCACAGCAGCACAGAGTATTTCAGTGCAGTGGTCTAGCGTGATGCAGTAATCTGTCCACTCATCTGATTAAATGCATATTAGGAGGGGAAAGGAGCCAACATGAAGATCACAGACAATATGTGAATGGAAGGGGCGTCACAGCAGCACATAGAATGTCAGGGCTCCAGGAGTCCTACTACTCTCACTATCAAAGTAGCGTTGCGTAGCGGGCAGGCTGGCCGGCAACGTAACATCACTCACTGCGTCACACGCCTGCTCCTCCCACTTTATTAATGAAGTAGGCGCGTGACGAAGTGAGTGACTTTACGCTGCCGTCCAGCCAGGCCTGCCTGCTGCGCTACTTTGATAGGGAGTAGTACTAGTAGTACAGATCCAGGGCAGCTGCCCTGCGTTAAAGACGGCCCTGCAGGAGGCGCCTTCCCCCTAGTGGCCGCTGGCCCTCAGTCCATGCCCGAGTGCCCGAATGGTCAGTCCGTTCCTGTGTGAGACAAGTGTTACAGATCCTAAGTGAGAATAAATTGTATGCTAAGATGGAGAAGTGTGTATTTGCGGTTCCGGAAGTGCAATTCCTGGGTTACCTACTCTCATCTTCGGGTTTTCGTATGGATCCGGAAAAATGGATCCGTGCTGTGTTGGACTGGGATCGACCCGAAAATCTGAAAGCGTTCATGCAATTTTTGGGGTTCACTAACTACTACCGTAAATTTATCTTGAATTACTTGACTGTTGTTAAAGGGAACCTGTCACCTCCAAAACACATTTTTAAACCGACATCATTACCTTACAGTAGCCCCCAGTGTGTTCCTAATCATGTTTTTCATTCCTCTACTAGTTGTTGTGTACTTTATAAAAACACTGTTTTAATCTATGTTTTCGCTATCCTCAGAGTCAGCTTGAAGTCAAGCTAAGCCCGCCCCTTACCCATCCTCCCTTCACTGTGATTGACATCCTGCTGTGAGGCTGGGATCGTGCAAGTCTCGCGCATGCGCGGTGCGCTCCTTGTCACTGCGTGATCTGTCTCCTGCACTCAACCGGCCGCTTTCCTCTCTCTGCGCATGTCCCGGGCTTTTCTTTTGTGCACACGCGCCTGGTTCATGTGCAGAGAGAGGAAAGCGGCTGGCTGAGTGCGGGAGCCGGAGACTGGATCACGCACTGACAAGGAGGAATGAAACAACCAGTGGAGGAATGAAACAACCAGTGGAGGAATGAAAAACATGATTAGGAACACACTGGGGGCTACTGTAAGGTAATGATGTTGGTTTAAAATGTGTTTTGGAGGTGACAGGTTCCCTTTAAACCATTAACAGATATGACTAAGAAAGGTGCGGATTTCTCAGTCTAGTCTGATGAGGCATTACATGCCTTTTCAGCGGTAAAGGAATGTTTTGCTTCTGCTCCTATACTGGTGCAGCCGGATGTGTCACAGCCATTTATTGTGGAGGTTGACGCATCCGAGGTGGGGGTAAGAGCAGTCTTGTCGCAAGGTCCTTCACCTAGTAAATGGCGCCCATGTGCTTTCTTCTCTAAGAAACTCTCGGCTGCTGAAAGAAATTATGACGTAGGCAATAGAGAATTGCTGGCCATTAAGTTGGCTTTTGAGGAATGGCGTAATTGGTTGGAAGGAGCAGTTCATCCCATTACGGTAATTACCGATCACAAAAATCTGGCTTACCTGGAGTCGGCTAAACGTCTGACCCCAAGGCAGGCCAGATGGTCGTTGTTTTTACCAGATTATATTTCATTGTCACCTATCGCCCTGGGATTAAGAACGTCAAGGTGGATGCCTTGTCGAGTAGCTTTCCTGGGAGGGGGGGGGGGGGTGATTGGGAAGATCCTGATCCTATCTTGTCTGAAGGGGTAGTAATATCTGCTCTGTATCCCAACCTTGAGGCAGAGATGCACCGGATTCTTGTCCTCCGGGAAAGTTGTTTGTTCCTTATGAATTACGGCACAAGGTGTTCGAGGAACATCACTGTACAGTTCTTACAGGACACCCTGGGAGCAGATCCACGGTCGATCTGATCTCTCGTAGATTCCGGTGGCCGGGGTTGCATAAATGTGTGGAGGGCTATGTGTCAGCCTGTAGTACTTGTGCATGTGCTAAGGTGACACATACTCGGCCTTCAGGATCTCTACTTCCGTTGTCCATCCCGTCCAGACCTTGGACTCATTTGCCGAATTCCTCCAGAAAAATTGTGATTCTGGTGGTTGTTGATCGCTTCAGTAAGATGTCACACTTTATAGCATTACCAGGGATACCTAATGCTAAAACTCTTGCACAAGTGTTTGTTGACAACATCGTGAAGCTACATGGTATTCCCCCAAGATGTGGTGTCTGATAGGGGGACTCAGTTTGTTTCCAGATTCTGGAAGGTGTTTTACACTCGCTTTTTGTACAATTGTCCTTCTCTTCGGCCTTTTCACCCTTAGTCGAACAGACAGACTGAGCGCACTAACCAGAATCTGGAGACTTATCTGAGATGTTTTGTCTCAGAAAATCAGGAGGAGTCGTCTTCTTTTTTGTCTTTGGCAGAATTCGCCATAAATAACCGTAGGCAGGAGTCCACTGATAAGTCGCCGTTTTTTGGGGCATATGGGTTCCATCCACAGTTTGGCACATTTTCTGGTACTCAGACTTCTGGTATACCTGAAGAGGAAAGATTTTCCTCTTCTTTGTCATCTATTTGGCGGAAAATTCTAAATTATCTGAAAAAGATGGGCAAGAAGTATAAACGAATGGCTGACAAGAGGCGTGTGAGTGGTCCGGACTAGAGAGTGGGTGATTCTGTGTGGCTGTCCACAAGAAACATTAAGTTGAAAGTACCTTTGTGGAAGTTGGGCCCAAGGTTTATTGGTCCAAATAAGAGCTCTGCCATTATTAACCCGGTAGCCTTTCATCTTGACCTTCCACATGCTTTAAAGATTCCTAATGTTTTCCACTAATCATTACTGAAGAGATATGTCGAACCTGCTGAACCGTCCTCTCTGCCACCCCCTCCTGTCATGGTGGACGGTAATCTTGAATTTCAGATCGCCAGTATAGTGGACTCCCGAATTCTCCGTAGATCCCTCCAGTATCTCGTTCACTGCAAGGGTTATGGTCCAGAGGAGAGAATGTGGGTTCCAGCGGCCGACGTCAATGACAGCCTTGTAAATGCCTTTCACAGGGCCAATCCAGATAAGGTCGGTCCTGGGTGTCCGGAGAAGGGGGGGTACTGTCACGGTACCTTCTGGGACAGAGGTTAGAAGATCAGAGAGACTTACTGCAAGTGAGGTTAACTGACAGTCTCTTGATTCTCAGTGTTGTGGTTTGGTAATGACCCCACCTCTTGCCAGGTGCAGCCCGTGGTCATTACTGCCAGTGGTGTCTATACCTTAAAAATTTTGGGGGGGCACACTGGCCAGGACAAAAGTAGGGGCATCAGCTATAACAACAATACATTTGCACAAGTATGCTTAGAAATGCTGCGATACTTTACGCAATACCTAAAACCGCAACAGGGAAGAAAAGTCCTGCTGTCTGTGGTTTAAAAAAAAAAAAGCAATCACTCAGATTTCAACATGGATGACACTTTTATAGGGAGGGGGATCTGTGGATGACACTGCTATAGGGGGGATCTGTGGATGACACTGTTATGGAGGGGGATCTGTGGATGACACTGGTATGGGGGGGGGGATCTGTGGATGACACATACCTTATATAGCATCTTATGCTATATGTGTTATCCACAGATCCACCCCATGACAGTGTCATCCCCAGATCCTCCTCCCTATAACAGTGTCATCCACAGATCTCCCTCCCCGCATCTCACAGGAGTGTATATTTGACATTTCTAAACTGTAATCCATATCCTGCAGTAACTTTAAATCAGGATTAAGCGGCCGCTCATCTCTACTCAGGGCCGGTACAAGGCAGGGGCCGAAGGAGCGGGTGCCCTGGGCGCTACCATTTGCGGACAGGAGGGGGGCGCAGGTGAAGTGCCAGCCACGGCCCCCCCTACATCATGCTGTGCCCCCCCATGTGCCCCCCCAACTAAAATGACCCCCCCCCCCCCAAGTGAGCAGCCGCCGCCGGGCACAGGGAGATGAGCGCTTCCATTGCGCTCATCTCCATTGTAAACTGTCTGTGCCAGCCAGCGGAGGTGCAGGGGAGGGAGAGGCGTGTCCCTTCCCTTTCCTCTGATAGGCTGCAGGCAGGCACCGAAGTGGAGGAGAGGCCCCGCCCCCTAATTACTCCTGTTTACCTTTCTAAAGCTAAAGGACCTTTGATGATGTCATCACAGGTCCTGTAAGGGAACTGCACAGTGTAAAGTGTAGTTCCCAGGTTAGAACAGTGCATCTGCCAGGACCTGTGATGACATCATCTTCAACATCACAGGTCCTGCAGAATCTAGCAAAGGAACTGCACCAAAAATGGTGTAGTTCCTAGGTTTCAAAGGTACATCTGCCAGGACCTGTGATGACATCATCACAGGTCCTTCAACCCCTAACAGCAAGTATTAAAAGTTCACAAGCAGCTCTGTATTGATCCATACAGACTGGAATGGAGAGGTAAGAGGAGGTCCTCCACTTTTCATCATTTACCCCCCCCCCCCCTCCATGCCCTGTTTTTACTCATTGCTCACTCATGTATACTACTTCAGACAGTTACCACTACCTCATGTACCTCACAGTGACTATAATGCATAACTGACCACATATTTCTATAAACACTGCATCTACAGTATTATACCTTCTATGTGTCACATCAATACACTGCTCTGTATATATATATATATATATATATATATATATATATACACACACATACATGCACACACACTGCATATATTACACAGTATTATACATGCAATATGTACAGATATATAGTATATACCGCAGTGCACTGATATGTGAGGTATGAGGTATAATAGATGCTGTGTGTACAGATATCAGTACACTTCTGTATATACTATATATGTGAGGTACGAGGTATAATAGATGCAGTGTGTACAGATATATAGTATATACAGCAGTGTACTGATATGTGAGGTACGAGGTGTCAATACACTGCTGTATTTACTATATACCTGTACACACTGCATCTATTATACCTCGTACCTCACATATTACACTACTGTATATACTGTATACACTGCATATATTATACCCCGTACCTCACATATCAGTACACTGCTGTATATACTATATACCTGTACACACTGCATCTATTATACCCTGTACCTCACATATCAGAACACTAGGGAATATACTATATACCTGTACACACTGCATCTATTATACCGCGTACCTCACATAACTGTACACTGCTGTATATAATATACATCTGCATCTATTATACCTCTTTTGTGTGCCAGGGCTGTTTTGTAATCCCATTCCGGCCCTGATGGCATAAATTATAAAACGCAGCAGCAAGAATAGTTCATGGAACAAAGGGAGGGGCTATAAAAGGGGAATGGGGGCCCAATTTAGATTCCTGCTATGGGGCCCAGTGATTTTTATGTACGCCCCTGGCTGCAGGCACTAGGCCGGCAGCCTATCAGAGGCCGGCGCAATGACGTCATCGTGCCGCCTGAGCCTTACATTACAGCGTGGGACACAGGAAGAGGCTGCATCGCATCGCTGACACTTAGGTAAGTATAAGTGTTTTTTTTTTGTTTTGTTTTTACAATAGTGTTACTGGCACATTGGGGGGGCTTATTACAAAACTGGCACATGATGATGGGGGGGACTTTATACTGGCACATGATGATGAGGGGGGACTTAATACTGGCACATGATGATGGGGGGGAACTTTATAGTGTCTGTGACTTTCAAAGTCCCACAGTCCTTTGTTCTATTGCTTTAAGTATATTCTTGTTTTGAAACAACATTGATTCTTTCTTAAAAACGGGGGGGGGGGGGGGCAGTTTGCCATCTTCGCCCTGGGCACCAAATGGCCTTGTCCCAGCCCTGTCTCTACTAGTACCTTAACCTTACACCACTCGGCTAGCTTCAGTAACAGGGCCAGGCTACAGCCTACAGGCACTGCCTGTTAGTTGTTACCGAGCGAGTGCTGATTTCTGCAGGTCAGATATGGATTACAGTTTAGAAGAAATGTACACTCCTGTGAGCGGTCCAGTGGCGGATCCAGAGCCTGGTCTCGGGAGGGGCACTTCCAGATTATTTTCTGTCTGCCGCCACAAAACACTGGTGCTTATATAACAGACTACACAGTGTAGAGGTATACTGTATATTGTGTGGCACAGTGTATGCTATATGTGTATAACATAAACATATTTCACATGAAAACTTACAATTACTTGGCTTGGCCCTTGGGGATCTCGGACACCACTTCAACACTTGGCTGGGGGGCTCGGCGGAGCTGATGTTGTGTTTTATCCTAATGAGAAATATTTCATAATAAGGATTTGGAGAAGGGGCAGAGGGATAGCAGAGCAGGGAGAGGCTGGTGCTGCTACTAGGGGGTCATACCATGGGGGAGTAATAAAGCCCAACATTATGCCCCCCCAGTAGAAATAATTCTCCTTATAATGTGACAATGCAAAAAATACCCCCTTGTAATGCCTCCAGTTGAGCTAATGTCCCCATAATGTGCCAGTATAAAATACCCCTATATAGTGCCCCCAGTAAATGCCCCCATAGTGCTCCTCTCCCCCCTTCCTCCTAGTGCTCCCCATAATGTACCATTATAAAATGCCCCATATATCGTGCCCCAGTAGATGCCCTCAGTGTCCCCCATAATTTGCAAGTATAAAATACCTCCTTAGTGCCCCCCGTAGATGACTCCATAGTACCCCTCTCCCCCCTTCCCCATAGTACCCACCATAATGTGTCCCAGTATAAAATGCTACTGTACAGAGCCCCCCATATAAAATACCCCTTCTTTGTGGCCTCAGTAGATGCCCCTATAGTGCCCACCAAAAATGTGGCAGTTATAAGTTCCCCCAATAATGTGCAGTAATAAGTGCCCCCAATAACGTGCCAGTAACAAGAGCCCCCATCACGTGCCAGTAACAATAGCCCCCCATCATGTGCCAGTAATAAGAGCCTCCCCATCATGTGCCAGTAACAAGAGCCCCCCATCATGTGTCAGTAATAAGAGCCCCCCAATGTGCCAGTAATAAGAGCCCCCATCATGTGCCAGTAATAAGAGCCCCCCATCACGTGCCAGTAACAAGAGCCCACCATCATATGCAAGTAACAAGAGCCCCATCAATGTGCCAGTAATAGGAGCCCCCCATCATGTGCCATTAATAAGAGCCCCCATCATGTGCCAGTAATAAAAGCCCCCCATCATGTGCAAGTAATAAGAGCCCCCATCATGTGCCAGTAATCACGTGCCAGTAACAAGAGCCCTCCCATCATGTGCCAGTAATAAGAGCCCCCATCACGTGCCAGTAACAAGAGCCCCCCATCACGTGCCAGTAACAAGAGCCCCCATCACGTGCCAGTAATAAGAGCCCCCCAATGTGCCAGTAATAAGAGCCCCCCATCATGTGCCAGTAATAATAGCCCCCCATCATGTGCAAGTAATAAGAGCCCCCCCATCATGTTCCAGTAATCACGTGCCAGTAACAAGAGACCCCCATCATGTGCCAGTAATAAGAGCCCCCCATCATGTGCCAGTAATAAGAGCCCCCCCATCATGTGCCAGTAATAAGAGCCCCCCCATTATGTGCCAGTAATAAGAGCCCCCATCACGTGCCAGTAACAAGAGCCCCCCAATAACATGCCAGTAACAAGAGCCCCCATCACGTGCCAGTAACAAGAGCCCCCCATCATGTGCCAGTAACAAGAGCCCCCCCAATAACGTGCCAGTAATAAGAGCCCCCCAATAACGTGCCAGTAATAAGAGCCCCCCATCATGTGCCAGTAATAAGAGCCCCCCCATCACGTGCCAGTAATAAGAGCCCCCCCATCACGTGCCAGTAATAAGAGCCCCCCCATCACGTGCCAGTAATAATAGCCCCCATCACGTGCCAGTAATAATAGCCCCCATCACGTGCCAGTAATAAGAGCCCCCCATCACGTGCCAGTAATAAGAGCTACCCAATGTGCCAATAATAAGAGCCCAGCCCCCATCACGTGCCAGTAATTAGAGCCCCCCCAATGTGCCAGTAACAAGAGCCCCCCCATCATGTGCCAGTAATAAGCCCCCCCATCATGTGCCAGTAATAAGCCTATATATTGGGACTGTGGGAGGAGCTGTTGTCATGGTTATTGTTGTTTTTCATTCTTTTTCTTTGCTTCTATGTGGTTCAGTAATGCAATACTCGCCTCCGTGTCTTGATATAAAATCAGCTTCTCCTCGTCCCGTGTAAATCAACCTTTACTGTACTACTTTATGACTGTACAGGGGAATTCCTTACTGGAAATGTAGTAGCCTCCCTGCCCCATGATCATTGGAAACCTCCAGAGATACTACATCTGTGTTTGTGACTGATATCAGATTCTCGTCTTATACCACTGCTGTGGCCTCTTCTGCAATGCGGGGTTTAGTTCAAATAGCATGTAGGACCCTGTTCCAGAACTACCACTTAAGTGCGCTGGGTGGTCTTTGTTTCCGGAGCTGCAGCAATGACATACTTGACTAGCCCACTTGACTGCTGAGGCCAGGGTTGGACAGAAACCTGGTCAGCTAATTTTTTTACTTTTTCCACCAACAGTGGCTACACATTGCAGGTCAAAAGTCAGAGTACCCAGACAAGATGGAGGCTTGTCTGAGTGAGCGACAGCAAGGACAAGGCTCTAACCAGTCCGAATGCTCTCCTGTTGGACCTGCAAGCCATTGTCAGTGGGGGGAAAAATTGTCATAAATCTTTTTATTAAAATTTCACATACCAAAATACAAATAACAAACTTGAACTCAATGGATAAGTAAATTATGGGGGAAAGGGATAACACCATGTTGTACAGTGCGTGAAGAATATTGATGAGCAGAATGAAAGACGTGATATAGCAACTCTACGATTTTCATCAGGCATAAGGGCTAAGGAAGGAAGATAATGATGAAAAGAGTTAGGGAATACGGAACGTATATATAGGGGGATGTTAATTAGCACTATCGGTTGAACAGGTATTTCTAACGTGTCTCCACAGTTGCCAAAATTTTAAAAGGTTTTTCTCACTTCAGCAACTGCCATTTATCATGTAGATAAAGTCAATACAAGACACTTACTAATTTATTATGATTACCCATATTGCTTCCTTTGCTGGCTGGATTCATTTTTTCTATAAATCAGTCCTGCAATCCATCAATAATGGTCGTGGCTGCACATGGTCGGAACAAAGTAATGGCCTCTCTAGTGGACGGGACCATGGGAGCTCAAATAGGCTGTTGCTTTTTCCTATAGTGTGCAAGCATGGCCACTGCTGCTGGATTGCAGGGTGGTCGTAACCATGGAAACTAGAAGTGTATAATGTGATGGAAAAATTAATCAAGCCATCAAAGAAGACAATATGGACAATCACAATACTTTATTAAATGACTTGTATTAACTTTGTCTACATGATAAATGCTATTTGCTGAAGTGAGACAACCCCTTTAAGTATTTGGCATGCTTTCTAAGTTCCCAGCTTGCTAATTCCTCCATACTACAAATTTGGTCCACTTTGTTAAACTAAAGTTCTACAGAGGGAGGATCCTTACTAAGCCATTTAAGAGAAAATGGCAATCTAACTGCCTGGATAAGCATGGTTGGTAGATTAAACTTTGAAGGGTCCAGGTGGTACCAAGCAGCCAAAGTAGTGCAGTTTCTGGAGACAGAGTAATTTTGGACTGACAAATAGTATTGACATATCTTTCTATTTGCTCCCAGTATCATTTTTATCACAGGACAGGTCTGGAAGATGTGGTTTAGGGCTCCTAGATCTGAGTCACATCACCAACTTACATCTGTTGGAGCCAGACCAATCTGTATGATTTTTTGAGGATACCGCCTAGTCATTAATTTATAAGAATGTTCTTGGATTTGAGGCACACCTCGATAAACTATGCAACTTCAAGTGTGTAGCTGCAATTTCAGGTTCAGCAAAGGAACAATCTAAATCTCTTTCCTAGCTTCTAATATGACTTCTTAGTGACAATTGAACTGTATATAAAAAGAAAATCAATTTGGGGAGAGGTGGGGTTTGTTGGGATAGTTTCTCTAACTATGTTAGTTCCTTTTGGGATTCTGTATCTTGTGAATAAAGTGGGGCATGATCGGTGAGTTCATGAGTTTCCAGAAAGTTTGCAGCAGAGGAGTTTTTGGAACAAAAAGAAGGAATGATACTTTCCAGTCTCACTTCTGCTATAAACTCAGCCAATGATTTATCCTGGAATTTAGGCCAAGAAATCAGGGACCCCAGTACGTTGTGGCTACAAAGGGTAAGGAATTAGGTTGGAAGGCATTAGTTGTGGGGGTTGACAGTAAGAAGGAAATAGCATAAAGATGTTGAAAATTTAAGAAGATACTTTTGGTAAGTTCCCCTAGTATGGAAGATGGCCTACATATTCCCCATAAACCTGCCATTTGTTCTAAGTTCATAGCTGCTCGTTGTCACGGATCAGCGGGTGTGAACCCACAGTGCCACTGACTGGCTATACTCTGGAGGGGCGTGTCTGAGCAACTATCTAGTTTTCACTAGAGCCTCAGATGGTGAGGATAGACTTGAGCCATTAGGATATTTGCCAGGGTCTACTCCAGAGCAATCCCTGAGTCAGTGGCAGCTGGTCCAGGCAGACCAGGAGATACCTGGGTAGGTACCAGAAGTACACGCGTAGTCAGGCAGGCGGGGTCGTTGCCAGGAGCAACAGTGCAGTACCGAAGGATGAGGCAGAGGCGTAGTCAGACCGGCAAAAGGTCAGGGCAGGCAATCCAGGTTGGCAACAGGAGAGACAAAGCAAGCAGGCAGGGATCAGACCATAAGTAGAGTCCAGGAATGAAGTATAAATCAGGAGCACACAAGAGTATCAGGAACCAGCAAACTCAAGGACCTTGACACTGAGGCATCTGGGAAGAGGGCTGAGCCACTGAAATACCTGCAGGAGAGGCAGGGTTGGTCAGCGAGGTCACTTGGCCTAACCCACACAGCCCAGGGAGTGATGCACTGCGCCCTTAGAGCAGTGTAACATGAAACCAGCCGACCTCATGCTGTGTCCAGGGTTGAGTGGAAGCTGTGGAGCGGAATCCTCAAAAGAAATACCAACTACAGACACAGAGTCCAGGACTGCAGAGGTAAAAAATGGAAAGCACCGACCACAGGTCACCACTGAGCGCGGCCCCCGGGACCGCAGCGATAAGTGGGGGAACAGCGGCGTACAGCAGCTGCTGTTGGACTCGTTCAATTTTAAGTGCAGCCATATCCTCAGATGTATTGCTCTATAGTAAGTTGTAAAGTTGGGAAGTCTAAGGCCCCCAAAAGCACATTTTAATGGCAGTAGGCTAACCGCGGTCCCTGGACCCTCCATAAAAATAGAGGTGAAAATGGACCTGACCTGAGAAAAGAAGGATTGAGGAAGGAAGATGAGAATTTAGGCAATATGTAGGTCTAGAGTAGGTTTTGTGTCCCGTCCAAGTCCCATATATGAAGGAGGCAGGGATTGCAATTGTGAATTAACTTTGTGTAAAAGAGGGGGCGTTTATAAAGGAAGCAGGGGTCTTTAGTCAATTGGATTACCAAGTAAGCGAGCTAAATTGTTTGCCATTTAAATGGTGCTTGTGTACGAATCTGGTCCCCCACTTTCTCCAAAGCAGAAATGTTCAATACTTCTGATTTAGTGTTATTAATCTTAAAACTAGACAGTTTGCCACATTTTTCAAAGTGATCTGAAATATGTGGGAAAGCTTGAGAAGGGTAAGAAATAAGGATAAGAAGATCATCAGCGAATACTTCAATTTGGTGGGTTATATCTTCTACACACAGTCCTGAAATATGGTCATGTCAAAGCTTGCAATAATGATTCCATGACCATTATGAAAAGACAGGTGCCATTTCGAATTTTAACGGCACAAGACGGAGGGCCAGTTATTTTTAAGGGATTCTGTCACCTGGATTTTGCCTATAGAGCTGCGGACATGTGCGGCTAGAGCGCCGCTAGCATGTCCGCAATATCCAGTCCCCATAGCTGTGAGTGCTTTTATTTAGGCAAAAAAACTATTTTATATATATGTAAAAGAGGCAAGTAAGGAGGCCAAGGGGCTGTTAATAACGTCATGCGTGAGTATGCGGCATGTCAGTGCCGGCGTAGTGTTCCTTCCCTGTGCTGGCATCAGCCTCAGGGAACAAACTGCGCATGCGCTAGCTGCGAGATTACGGTGCTATAACTTTGTGACATCCGGAGCAAGGAGGGGATTCGGAGGATGCGGGCGGTGATGGGTTCCTTCACAGCCCCTTGGGCTCCTTACTTGCCTCATGTACATATACAGTTGCAAGAAAAAGTATGTGAACCCTTTGGAATTATATGGATTTCTGCACAAATTGGTCATAAAATGTGATCTGATCTTCATCTAAGTCACAACAATAGACAATCACAGTCTGCTTAACCCCTTAAGGACACAGCCTTATTTCGCCTTAGGACCAGGCCATTTTTTGCAAATCTGACCAGTGTCACTTTAAGTGGTGATAACTTTAAAACGCTTTGACTTATCCAAGCCATTCTGAGATTTTTTTTTCGTCACATATTGTACTTCATGTAAAAAATTGCAATTTCTAAGTTTCAATTTCTCTACTTCTATAATACATAGTAATACCTCCAAAAATAGTTATTACTTTACATTCCCCATATGTCTACATCATGTTTGGATCATTTTGGGAATTATATTTTATTTTTTGGGGATGTTACAAGGCTTAGAAGTTTAGAAGCAAATCTTGACATTTTTCAGAAATTTTCAAAAACCCTATTTTTAGGGACCAGTTCAGGTCCGAAGTCACTTTGCGAGGCTTACATAATAGAAACCACACAAAAATGACCCCATTCTAGAAACTACACCCCTCAAGGTATTCAAAACTGATTTTACAAACTTTGTTAACCCTTTAGGTGTTCCACAAGAATTAATGGAAAATAGAGATACAATTTCAAAATGTCACTTTTTTGGCAGATTTTCCATTTTAATAATTTTTTTCCAGTTACAAAGCAAGGGTTAACAGCCAAACCAAACTCAATATTTATGGCCCTGATTCTGTAGTTTACAGAAACACCCCATATGTGGTCGTAAACCGCTGTACGGGCACACGGCAGGGCGCAGAAGGAAAGGAATGCCATACGGTTTTTGGAAGGCAGGTTTTGCTGGACTGTTTTTTTTTACACCATGTCCCATTTGAAGCCCCCCTAATGCACCCCTAGAGTAGAAACTCCATAAAAGTGACCCCATCTGAGAAACTACACCCCTCAAGGTATTCAAAACTGATTTTACAAATTTTGTTAACCCTTTAGGTGTTCCACAAGAGTTATTGGCAAATGGAGATGAAATTTCAGAATTTAAATTTTTGGGCAAATTTTCCATTTTAATCCATTTTTCCCAGTAACAAAGCAAGGGATAACATAGAAACATAGAATGTGTCGGCAGATAAGAACCATTTGGCCCATCTAGTCTGCCCAATATATGAAGGATGGCCTTATGCCTATCCCATGCATGCTTAAACTCCTTCACTGTATTTGCAGCTACCACTTCTGCAGGAAGGCTATTCCATGCATCCACTACTCTCTCAGTAAAGTAATACTTCCTGATATTACTTTTAAACCTTTGCCCCTCTAATTTAAAACTATGTCCTCTTGTAGCAGTTTTTCTTCTTTTAAATATTCTCTCCTCTTTTACCTTGTTGATTCCCTTTATGTAACAGCCAAACAAAAATCAATATTTATGGCCCTGATTCTGTAGTTTACAGAAACACCGCATATGTGGTCGTAAACTGCTGTACTGGCACACGGCAGGGCGCAGAAGGAAAGGAATGCCATATGGTTTTTGGAAGGCAGATTTTGCTGGACTGGTTTTTTTGACACCATGTCCCATTTGAAGCCCCCCTGATGCACCCCTAGAGTAGAAACTCCAAAAAAGTGACCCCATTTTAGAAACTACGGGATAGGGTGGCAGTATTGTTGGTACTAGTTTAGGGTACATATGATTTTTGGTTGCTCTATATTACACTTTTTGGGAGGCAAGGTAACAAGAAATAGCTGTTTTGGCACCGTTTTTATTTTTTGTTATTTACAACATTCATCTGACAGATTAGATCATGTGATATTTTTATAGACCAGGTTGTCACGGATGCGGCGATACCTAATATGTATACTTTTTAAAAAATTTATGTACGTTTTACACAATGATTTATTTTTTTAAACAAAAAAAATCATGTTTTAGTGTTTCCATAGTCTGAGAGCCATAATTTTTTCAGTTTTTGGGCGATTACCTTGGGTAGGGTATGATTTTTGTGGGATGAGATGACGGTTTTATTGGCACTATTTTGGGGTGCGTGTGACTTTTTGATCGCTTGCTATTACACTTTTTGTGATGTAAGGTGACAGAAAATGGTTTATTTAGCACAGTTTTTATTTTTTATGGTGTTCATCTGAGGGGTTAAGTCATGTGATACTTTTATATAGCCGGTCAATACGGACGCGGCGATACCTAATATGTATACTTTTTTTTTATTTATGTAAGTTTTACACAATAATATCATTTTTGAAACAAGAAAAATGATGTTTTAGTGTCTCCATATTCTGAACCATATTTTTTTTATTTTTTGGGCATTTGTCTCAGGTAGGGAATAATTTTTTGTGGGATGACGTGACGGTTAGATTGGTACTATTCTGGTTTGCAAACGCCTTTTTGATCGCTTGCTGTTGTACTTTTTGTGATGTAAGGTGACAAAAAAATAGTTTATTTAGCACAGTTTTTATTTTTTACGGTGTTCATCTGAGGGGTTAGGTCATGTGATATGTTTATAGAGCCGGTCGATACGGACGCGGCGATACCTAATATGCATACTTTTTCCCCCCCCTATGTTTTACAAATTTTTTTAACTTTATTTGGGGAAAATGACGTTTTTGTTTATTTTTACTTGAAACTTTTACTTTTTCTGGGGGAAAACTTTATTTTTTAAACTTTTTTTTCTACTTTATTTTTTGTCCCACTTTGGGACTTGAACTTTTGGGGGTCTAATCCTTTACAATGCATTCCAATACTTCTGTATTGGAATGCATTGGCTGTATGAGTAATACTGTGTGTATTACTCATACAGCTTCCGGCCTGTGAGATCCAGGGGGCTGGATCTCACAGGCTCATCACCGGAAGGCATCGCGATGCCTTCCTTAGGCATCGTGCTGCCTTCCATGCCATCGGGTCCCCCCTACAGCCGCATGGGGATCCGATGGCACAGCCGCCAGCAGCCGCAAACCGCAGGTCTGAATTGACCCTCCCGTGCATTTAGCCAAGGTGCCTGCTCAATGATTCGAGCAGGCATCTTGTTCCGATCACCGCCCGCCGGGTGGCGGTGATCGGAAATACACATGACGTACCGGTACGTCATGTGTCCTTAAGTACCAGGACAACATGTCGTACCGGTACGTCATGTGTCCTGAAGAGGTTAAACTAATAACACACAAATAATTAAATGTTACCATGTTTTTATTTAACATACCATGTAAACATTGACAGTGCAGGTGGAAAAAGTATGTGAACCCTTGGATTTAATAACTGGTTGAACCTCCTTTGGCAGCAATAACTTCAACCAAACATTTCCTGTAGTTGCAGATCAGACGTGCACAACGGTCAGGAGTAATTCTTGACCATTCCTCTTTACAGAACTGTTTCAGTTCAGCAATATTCTTGGGATGTCTGGTGTGAATCACTTTCTTGAGGTCATGCCACAGCATCTCAATCGGGT
The DNA here is from genome assembly GCF_905171765.1 of Bufo bufo. Lineage (NCBI taxonomy): Eukaryota > Metazoa > Chordata > Amphibia > Anura > Bufonidae > Bufo > Bufo bufo. Next base: position 311,187,251 of record NC_053391.1, read on the forward strand.
TGAGGTCAGGACTCTGACTGGGCCACTCCAGAAGGCGTATTTGTTTCTGTTTAAGCCATTCTGTTGTCGATTTACTTCTATGCTTTGGGTCGTTGTCCTGTTGCAACACCCATCTTCTGTTGAGCTTCAGCTGGTGGACAGATGGCCTTAAGTTCTCCTGTAAAATGTTTTGATAAACTTGTGAATTCATTTTTCCTTCGATGATAGCAATCCGTCCAGGCCCTGACGCAGCAAAGCAGCCCCAAACCATGATGCCCCCACCACCATACTTCACAGTTGGGATGAGGTTTTGATGTTGGTGTGCTGTGCCTCTTTTTCTCCATATATAGTGTTATGTGTTTCTTCCAAACAACTCAACTTTGGTTTCATCTGTTCACAGAATATTTTGCCAGTACTGCTGTGGAACATCCAGGTGCTCTTGTGCAAACTGTAAACGTGCATCATTGTTTTATTTGGACAGCAGTGGCTTCCTCTGTGGTATCCTCCCATGAAATCCATTCTTGTTTAGTGTTTTACGTATCGTAGATTCGCTAACTGGGATGTTAGCATATGCCAGAGACTTTTGTAAGTCTTTAGCTGACACTCTAGGATTCTTCTTCACCTCATTGAGCAGTCTGCGCTGTGCTCTTGCAGTCATCTTTACAGGATGGCCACTCCTAGGGAGAGTAGCAGCAGTGCTGAACTTTCTCCATTTATAGACAATTTGTCTTACCGTGGACTGATGAACAGCAAGGCTTTTGGAGATACTTTTATAACCCTTTCCAGCTTTATGCAAGTCAACAATTCTTAATCGTAGGTCTTCTGAGAGCTTTTTTGTGCGAGGCATCATTCACATCAGGCAATGCTTCTTGTGAAAAGCAAACCCAGAACTGGTGTGTGTTTTTTATAGGGCAGGGCAGCTGTATTCAACGCCTCCAATCTCATCTCATTGATTGGACTCCAGTTGGCTGACACCTCACTCCAATTAGCTCTTGGAGATGTCATTAGTCTAGGGGTTCACATACTTTTTCCACCTGCACTGTGAATGTTTACATGGTGTGTTAAATAAAAACATGGTAACATTTAATTCTTTGTGTGTTATTAGTTTAAGCAGACTGTGATTGTCTATTGTTGTGACTTAGATGAAGATCAGATCACATTTTATGACCAATTTGTGCAGAAATCCATATCATTCCAAAGGGTTCACATACTTTTTCTTGCAACTGTATATAAAATAATTTTTTTGCCTAAATAAAAGCACTCACAGCTATGGCGAATGTATATTGCGGATGTGCTAGCGGCAATCTAGCAGCGCATGTCCGCAGCTCTATAGGCAAAATCCAGGTGACAGAATCCCTTTAATACTAGGATTGGGATGAGCATATAAGGACTGCAGAAATGAATTCCATCAGAACCCCAAAATTAACTAAAACATTTTGCATGAATAACCAATTTACCCTATTGAATGCCTTTCTGGCTTCGGTACTTAGAAGGATTAAATATGTTTTATGGGCTAAAGCATAGATGGCATGGATTATACTATTAGAATTAAAATTCCCCTCCCTGTCTGGAACAAATCCTGTTTGTTCTGGATGTATCAGTTTAGGGATATCATCACATAAACAATTGTCAAGAAGCTTCACCCATATTTTTACATCCATATTAACTTCTACAGTTTTCTAAACCTTTCCTTTCTTTAAAGAAAAAGGGGGTCAGTCAGCACACCCCAAAGTGCAGGGGCACGTTGCTATGGCTGAGAACAACACTGTTAACCGCCTCACGTCCGCCCATAGGATATAAACGTCCTATGGGTGGACGTCTATTTCTGACAGCACGTTTTAAAACGTCCTGTCAGAAATAGCAGCTGCACGCTAATCGTGCAGCTGCTGATCGGGTTGCCCGCTGTCAGTGACAGCAGGGCAACCCTAAGACAAGGCAGGGACAGTGCCCAGGTGTCCCTGCCTTCACGATCGCTGCAGACACAGCGCTCACCGAGCGCTGTGTCTGCAGAGCAGGAAGCGCTGTGCGCTTCCTGTTCCGGCCCGGCGGTCATGTGACCGCCGTGACCGGAGTGTGCAGGAGCTGTGTGAGGTCTCTCAGAGACCTCGATCAGCCCTGCTGTGAGGCTGTACAGCACAGGATTGCTGCTGTACAGCCTCTATAGGGGTGCATTTGTCCTGTAACTGGGGCTACTATGTCAGCCCCAGTTACAGGAGAAATCAACAGTGTAAAAAAAAATAAAAAGTGAAGTAAATGTCCCCCAGAGGTCTTGTATGACCTTATGGGGGACGAAAAGTGTAAAATAAAATAAAAATAAAATAAAGGGTTGAAAAAATAAAATAAAAAAAAGTTTCACATGTAAAAAAAAAAAAAATCCCAAGTAAGGAATAAAAAAAAAAATTAAAAATAGAAAAAATAAAATAAAATAGACATATTAGGAATTGCCGCGTCCGTAAAAACCAGCTCTATAAAAATATCACATGACCTAACCCCTCGGGTGAACACCGTAAAAAAAAAAAAAAAAAAAAAACGGTGTCAAAACAAGCAATTTTTGTCACCTTGCATCACAAAAGGTGCAACACCAAGTGATCAAAAACGCGTATGTCCCACAAAATAGTACCAATAAAACCGTCACCTCATCCCGCAAAAAATGAGCCCCTACATAAGAAAATCTCTCAAAAAATAAAAAAAACTATAGCTCTCAGAACATGGACACATTAAAACATAATTTTTTGGTTTCAAAAATGCTATTATTATGAAAAACTTTAATAAATGAGAAAAAGTATACATATTAGGTATCGCCACGTCCGTAACAATCTGCTCTATAAAAATGTCACTTGACTGAACCCCTCAGGTGAACGCTGTAAAAATAAATAAATAGAAACTGTGCTAAAACAACCAATTTTTTGGTCACCTTGCCCCATAAAGTGTTATAATGAATGATCAAAAAATCATATGTACCCAAAATTAGTACTAATAAAACTGGCACCTTATCCCCTAGTTTCCAAAATGGGGTCACTTCTTGGGAGTTTCTACTGTAAGGGTGCATCAGGGGGCTTCAAATGGGACATGGCATCTAAAAACCATGTGGAGTTCCTTATCTTCTGCGCCCTGCCGTGTGCCCATACAGCAGTTTACGACCACATGTGGGGTGTTTCTGTAAACCGCAGAATCTGGGTAATAAATATTGAGTTTTGTTTGGCTGTTAACCATCGATGTGTTAAAGAAAAAAATTGATTAAAATGGAAAATCTGCCCAAAAAGTGAAATTTAAAAATTTGATCTCCATTTTCCTTTAATTCTTGTGGAACGCCTAAAGGGTTAACAAAGTTTGTAAAATCGGTTTTGAATACCTTGAGGGGTGTAGTTTCTACAATGGGGTCATTTATGGGGGTATCCACTATGTAGGCCCCACAAAGTGACTTCAGACCTGAACTGGTCCTTATAAAGTGGGTTTTGGCAATTTTCTTAAAGATTTGAAGAATTGCTTCTAAACTTCTAAGCCTTCTAACGTCCTAAAAAAATAAAATGACATTTCCAAAATGATGCCAACATAAAGTAGACATATGGGGAATGTTAAATAATAAATATTTTATGAGGTATCACTTTCTGTTTTAAAAGCCGAGAAATTGAAATTTAGAAAATTGCGAATTTTTCAAATTTTTGGGTAAATTTGGGATTTTTTTCATAAATAAAGGTGAAATATTTTGACTCAAATTTATGAATATCATGAAGTACAATGTGTCACGAGAAAACAATCTCTGAATGACTTGGATAAATAAAGGCGTTCCAAAGTTATTACCACATAAAGTGAGATATGTCAGTTTTGCAAAATTTGGCCTGGTCAGGAAGGGGGCAAAGGGCCCAGATGGGAAGTGGTTAAACAAAACATGCAATGCAACAGCTCACTGCAAACCAAATAAAGTACAAAATTGCATCATAATTGAAAATGCTATACTAATAAGTTAGAGATGCTTGGCAAATCGTTTTGTACAAAATTATTTGAGCCCGTCTGCCGCACGTCAAGGCGATCTCTAGTTAGACGGGTTCCTAACACAAAATTTTGCCTGTTATGTGCCATGACGGCTATCATATAATTCATAAAGTGCAGGTTCCACATGCATGCTGGATCCGCCTGAATTTCTGTCATTTTTGGTGCCAAAATGGCCTCCATTATATCTACGGAAAGCAGTTACCAGCATGCATGCCGGGCCCACTCCACACCACCCCTGGTGCCAAAAGGTCACCAAGGACTGCAATGAGAGTCCACACACTATCTCTCTCCTGGTGCCAGATGGCTTCAGTGAGTGAGGGGGAGCAGGCCAAGCTATATGCTAACACTAATTAAAATCAGCCAATGGGGCAGACGAGCTGGTCAGGAGTGCACGACTAAGGTGTCAGCCACACCTCCAGCACAAGCTGCAAAGAAAAAGGGGGTCAGTCAGCACATCCCAAAGCGCAGGGGCACGTTGCTATGGCTGAGAACAACACTGTTAAACAAAACATGCAATGCAACAGCTCACTGCAAACCAAATAAAGTACAAAATTTCCTTTCTTTAGGCAGGATTGTAAACATAGCCTCTAGGAATTGTTTTGAATGGGGGGTTTCTGACATAAATGCTCTGCACCAATCTGTTAATTGAGGGAGTAAGTGAATAGGAACTTCCTATAATAACCTATAGGAAGGCAATAAGGCCCAGGGGCTTTCACTAACTGCATGGATTTAAAGGGAACTTGTCACCTTAAAAATGCAATGTAAGTTACAGTCATCCTGTTAGAACAAGAGGAGCTGAGCAGATTGATATATAGATTTATGGGAAAATATTCAGTATAACTTGTAACTTATACATTTATATTTCTGCTCATTCTGGGCTTTGAAGTCAAGGAGACGGTCCCATCAGTGATTGCCAGCTATCTGTATACACAGTCATAGAGGAAGACTGTCAATCACTGATAGGACCGCCTCCTTCACTTCAAAGCCCAGATTGAGCAGGAATTTAAATGTATAAATTACAAGTTAGGCCTCATGCACACGGCGTTGTGTGCATCCGTGGCCGTTGTTCCGTTTTCCGTGATTTTCTGCGGACCTATTGACTTTCAATGGGTCCGTTGAAAACTCAGAAAATGCACCGTTGTTAATCCGCGGCCGTGATCCGTGTTTCCTGTCCGTCAAAAAAATAGGACCTGTTCTATTTTTTTGACGGACAACGGTTTACGGACCCATTCAAGTCAATGGGTCCGTGAAAAAACACTGATGCACACAAGATTGGCACCCGCGTCCGTGGTCCGTAAGCTACTTTCACACAGACGGATCCGCAGATCCGTCTGCATAAAAGCTTTTTCAGAGCTGAGTTTTCACTTCGTGAAAACTCAGATCCGAAAGTATATTCTAACACAGAGGCGTTCCCATAGTGATGGGGACGCTTCAAGTTAGAATATACTACGAACTGTGTACATGACTGCCCCCTGCTGCCTGGCAGCACCCGATCTCTTACAGGGGGCTGTGATCCGCACAATTAACCCCTCAGGTGCCACACCTGAGGGGTTAATTGTGCATATCATAGCCCCCTGTAAGAGATCAGGTGCTGCCAGGCAGGAGGGGGCAGACCCCCCTCCCCTGTATTTAACTCATTGGTGGCCAGTGTGGCCTCCCCTCTCCCCCCCTCCCTAATTAAAATCACCCCCACCATTGGTGGCCAGTGCGGCCTCCCCTCTCCCCCCCCTAATTAAAATCACCCCCCCATCATTGGTGGCCAGTGCGGCCTCTCCTCTCCCCCCTCCCTAATTAAAATCTCCCCCCCATCATTGGTGGCCAGTGCGGCCTCCCCTCTTCCCCCCCCCTAATTAAAATCACCCCCCATCATTGGTAGCCAGTGCGGCCTCCCCTCTCCCCCCCCCTAATTAAAATCACCTTCCCCCATCATTGGTGGCAGCGGAGAGTTCCGATCGGAGTCCCAGTTTAATCGCTGGGGCTCCGATCGGTAAACATGGCAACCAGGACGCTACTGCAGTCCTGGTTGCCATGGTTACTTAGCAATTTTTTTAAGCATTATACTTACCTGCGATGTCTGTGTCCGGCTGGGCGCTCCTCCTACTGGTAAGTGACAGGTCTGTGCTATAGGCAATTCGCCGCACAGACCTTTCACTTACCAGTAGGAGGAGCGCCCGGCCGGTCACAGACAGCGAAGGTAAGTATAATGCTTCTAAAATTGCTAAGTAACCATGGCAACCAGGACTGCAGTAGCGTCCTGGTTGCCATGGTTACCGATCGGAGCCCCAGCGATTAAACTGGGACTCCGATCGGAACTCTCCACTGCCACCAATGATGGGGGAAGGTGATTTTAATTAGGAGGGGGAGAGGGGAGGTCGCACTGGCCACCAATGATGGGGGGGTGATTTTAATTAGGGGGGGGAGAGGGGAGGCTGCACTGGCCACCAATGATGGGGGAAGGTGATTTTAATTAGGGGGGGGGGAGAGGGTAGGCCGCACTGGCCACCAATGAATATAATACTGGGGAGGGAGGGAGGGGGGCCGCACTGGCCACCAATGATGGTGGGGGGGTGATTTTAATTGGGGGGGGGAAGAGGGGAGGCCACACTGGCCACCAATGATGGGGGAAGGTGATTTTAATTGGGGGGGGAGGGGAGGCCGCACTGGCCACCAATGAGTTAAATACAGGGGAGGGGGGTCTGCCCCCTCCTGCCTGGCAGCACCCGATCTCTTACAGGGGGCTATGATACACACAATTAACCCCTCAGGTGCGGCACCTAAGGGGTTAATTGTGCGGATCACAGCCCCCTGTAAGAGATCGGGTGCTGCCAGGCAGCAGGGGGCAGTCATGTACAAAGTTCTTAGTATATTCTAACTTGAAGCGTCCCCATCACTATGGGAGCGCCTCTGTGTTAGGCCTATTGCACACGACCGTATGGCTTTTTCAGTGTTTTGCGATCCGTTTTAAACGGATCCGTTGTTCCGTTTTTTGTTTCCGTTTTGTTTCCGTTTCCGTTCCGTTTTTCCGTTCCGTTTTTCCGTATGGCAAATACAGTATACAGTTATTTCATAGAAAAAATTGGGCTGGGCATAACATTTTCAATAGATGGATCCGCAAAAAACGGAACGGATACGGAAGACATACGGATGCACTTCCGTATGCATTCCGTTTTTTTGCGGACCCATAGACTTTAATGGAGCCACGGAACGTGATTTGCGGCCAAATATAGGACATATTCTATGTTAAAACGGAACGGAAAAACGGAAAAACGGAAACGGAATGCATACGGAGTACATTCCGTTTTTTTTGCGGACCCATTGAAATCAATGGCTCCGTATACGGACCGTATACGGACCGCAAAAAACGGCCAGTAAACGGGAAAAAAAAAACGGCCGTGTGAAAGAGGCCTTAGAATATACTGTCGGATATGAGTTTTCACGATCTAACTCGAATCCGATGGTATATTCTAACATAGAGGAGTTCCCATGGTGATGGGGACGCCTCAAGTTAAAATATACCATCGGATTGGAGAACACTCCAATCCTATGGTATATTAACTCCTGACTTTACATTGAAAGTCAATGGGGGACGGATCCGTTTGCAATTGCACCATATTGTGTCAACGTCAAACGGATCCGTCCCCATTGACTTGCATTGTAAATCAGAACGGATCCGTTTGGCTCCGCACGGCCAGGCGGACACCAAAATGACTTTTTTTCATATCCGTGGATCCTCCAAAAATCAAGGAAGACCCACGGAAGAAAAAACGGTCTCGGATCACTGAACAACGGAAATCCGTTTTGCAGACCGCAAAAAAAAAACGGCCGTGTGCATGAGGCCTTTTACTGAATATTTTCCCATAAATCTATATATCAATCTGCTCAGCTCCTCCAGCTCTATAACATGATGCCTGCAGCTCAAAGATGTTTAATGTGACAGGTTGCCTTTAATAAAGGTTGCGAGTTCTGTTGGGGTAATTGGGTGGAATCGTTTACTGCAATCTTCACGGGAAGGCTTTGGCAAGTTTAATGTATTCAGGAACTGGCCCATACTAAATTGGGAGGGGGGTCAGAGTTAGGGGGATATGGTTTCAAGTTATAAAGATTATGATAGAAATTAATAAAATCTTTAGCTTTTTCTGCAATCTTGGAAACTCTATTATACTCTAAGTATTTTCTGTAATTTTATTTTATGAATTCCTGGAGAACTCCTTTAAAAAAGAGAGATGATTTATCTGTAAGAGGGGATGAGTGGACGTCATTATTTAATAAAGTCTCATTTAAGCTCCATACACATTCTTTGGTTGGAAGATTATGGAAGGGTATAAAGGCTGATACTGGGTCATATTGTGCTATAGTGATAGGGCCAGTATCCACTGATTTAAGCATGTCAAGGAGGTTATCAGAGATTAACAGTCCCTGAGAAGAACCACGAACGGCAGAAAAATATGTATAGTCTTTAGATGAAATATGGATCACTCTCTATGAATCTACAAGGTGTGCATCATACAAGAACCTTAGTGCTCTTTGGGAGTGAACAGTGGATCCAGTAAAGGTGTCTAGCAGTGGGTTCAATGCAACATTGAAATCTCTTCCCTCAACTCTCACTCCTTCAACACAATCTTGTAACCTTGCCAAAGTGGTTTGAAAGCGTATCTGAGTTAAAAAAAAAAAAATTTGCATAATAGCTGTGCTTCTTTGTACAGTCACAACTGTAAAGGAGCAGTTACATTTGGGTTGCCCTAATGTTTTATCTGCCATATTATTCTGTGTTTCAGCTGCACAGCTAGATACATTTCACTCAGAAGCATGGGGTGTCTCCCTTCTGCCAGTACTGTATTGCTGTGACATCCTTTCCCTTTCTTTCCATTATGTTTACTTTTAGCTCTAGAGCTCACAGAACAGATAAGAAAGGATAAATTACACTTATAGAAAGGCAGGAGGCCCCTGTGATGTTCAGAAGCAGTGTAGAAGCATTTTTTCTTTATCAGGCTCACAATCCGCTAACTCTGACATGCCCCCACTCCCTCTCAGCCGTCTTCTGAGTCTCTGTTACAAGGGATGGATCTTGCCTGACAACAAGCAGTGGACTGCAAGTTAGGTGGAAGTGCGACCCCCCTAGTGGCCATGACTTTACTGCTTTTTTCAGGTGAATGTAGGCATATTTTTTAAATGAAGTGATTTAGAAGTTTGCTATTTACACCATTCTCCATTAGATGAAACTGTGGGAAAGTACAGTGACTCTTTAAGCCATTTTATTTGATGTCGATTGGGGGAGTGTAAACTAGCAAGCTTGACCCAAACTAAACCAATTTTGCCTTTAACAATGAAAAAACAACCTTCAGTATCCTGGCAAGTAACTGAAGGGACAAAGGGTATATGTTTAGCTATAGCTACACTAGCCCCCTAAGATGCAGTTCTACACTGCTCAAAAAAATAAAGGGAACACAAAAATAACACATTCTAGATCTGAATTATTTAAATATTCTTCTGAAATACTTTGTTCTTTACATAGTTGAATGTGCTGACAACAAAATCACACAAAAATAAAAAAATGGAAATCAAATTTTTCAACCCATGGAGGTCTGGATTTGGAGTCACACTCAAAATTAAAGTGGAAAAACACACTACAGGCTGATCCAACTTTGATGTAATGTCCTTAAAACAAGTCAAAATGAGGCTCAGTTGTGTGTGTGGCCTCCACGTGCCTGTATGACCTCCCTACAATGCCTGTGCATGCTCCTGATGAGGTGGCGGACGGTCTCCTGAGGGATCTCCTCCCAGACCTGGACTAAAGCATCTGCCAACTCCTGGACAGTCTGTGGTGCAACGTGACATTGGTGGATAGAGCGAGACATGATGTCCTAGAGGTGCTCAATTGGATTCAGGTCTGGGGAACGGGTGGGCCAGTCCATAGCATCAATGCCTTCGTCTTGCAGGAACTGCTGACACACTCCAGCCACATGAGGTCTAGCATTGTCTTGCATTAGCAGGAACCCAGGGCCAACCGCACCAGCATATGGTCTCACAAGGGGTCTGAGGATCAAATCTTGGTACCTAATGGCAGTCAGGCTACCTCTGGCGAGCACATGGAGGGCTGTGCGGCCCTCCAAAGAAATGCCACCCCACACCATTACTGACCCAATGCCAAACCGGTCATGCTGGAGGATGTTGCAGGCAGCAGAACGTTCTCCACGGCGTCTCAAGACTCTGTCACATCTGTCACATGTGCTCAGTGTGAACCTGCTTTCATCTGTGAAGAGCACAGGGCGCCAGTGGCGAATTTGCTAATCTTGGTGTTCTCTGGCAAATGCCAAACGTCCTGCACGGTGTTGGGCTGTAAGCACAACCCCCACCTGTGGACGTCGGGCCCTCATATCACCCTCATGGAGTCTGTTTCTGACCGTTTGAGCAGACACATGCACATTGGTGGCCTGGTGGAGGTCATTTTGCAGGGCTCTGGCAGTGCTCCTCCTGTTCCTCCTTGCACAAAGGCAGAGGTAGCGGTCCTGCTGCTGGGTTGTTGCCCTCCTACGGCCTCCTCCACGTCTCCTGATGTACTGGCCTGTCTCCTGGTAGCGCCTCCATGCTCTGGACACTACGCTGACAGACACAGCAAACCTTCTTGCCACAGCTCGCATTGATGTGCCATCCTGGATAAGCTGCACTACCTGAGCCACTTGTGTGGGTTGTAGACTCCGTCTCATGCTACCACTAGAGTGAAAGCACCGCCAGCATTCAAAAGTGACCAAAACATCAGCCAGGAAGCATAGGAACTGAGAAGTGGTCTGTGGTCACCACCTGCAGAACCACTCCTTTATTGGGGGTGTCTTGCTAATTGCCTATAATTTCCACCTGTTGTCTATCCCATTTGCACAACAGCATGTGAAATTGATTCTCACTCAGTGTTGCTTCCTAAGTGGACAGTTTGATTTCACAGAAGTGTGATTGACTTGGAGTTACATTGTGTTGTTTAAGTGTTCCCTTTATTTTTTGAGCAGTGTATATGTACTATGAAACTATTGCTTATATTGAGTTTATGGAAAACTTGGAACTCTGCTAGTTTTTAGGTGTGTGTCTTGTAAAAATTCTATATTTGTCCTACCTTTCCTTAGGAATGTAACAACCTGGGATCTTTTTTTTTCAGATGCATTTAGGCCCCTGATGTTGAAAGATGTGAATGTAATATCAGTCATCTTGAATTAGAAACATTCTCCAGAATAAAGCGACATGCATTATGTACACAACAAAGTGGGAAAAAAAGAGGGTGAAGAAAATGGGGCAGCAACAAATGCAACCAACTACATACAAATGGTACAGGAAATGATAAATGTATGCTATTCGACATAATGTACATCAGGCACATCTACTATCTTTGGGGTTACTAACACATACATTCACACTCCATCTGTACATACTCTGTCACTCGCGTTTACTTGTATTATTATTCCATATCAAATTGTCCTATTTTCTGCCGTTTCTGTTTAGTTCATACATTTCATTTGCTTGCCTGCTTATAACCATTCCCCTCTCCCCCACTTACGAGTCCGGCTCAAAAGGAAGATTATCCCTAAAGTCATGTTGATCTTCCTTACAGTGATACAGATCCTATTACTTCCCAAGGTCAATAACAACTCTTCTTGATCTATATGCTTAGGATACTTAGAGGGCAAAAACATCATCTAATTGTATTCAATTGTGTGCACAAATGAATCACAGGAAACAACAATCAGATGATTTATATCACTATGTACAACATGAGAGATGACATTGGGTAGCTGCTAGTTCCTGCAGCATATGTGTACTATACTTTCCAACTTTTGACAGGGGACATTAGGGTGCTTTTGATAAAGGGTGTACACAGTCTTATGCCCCTCCCATTACATCCTCCCAACCTACCTCATTGGAATCACTAAGGCTTCATGCATGCGACGTATCCATTTTGTGGTCTGCAAAATATGGATACGCAAAACACAGATGACGACAATGAGTTGGTGGTCCCATTGTGTGCTTTCTGTTTTATTTGCGGACCCATAGAAATTAATGAGTCTGTGTGCAATCTGCAAAAAATATGGAACAGACATGGATACAAAATACAGTGGTGTGCATGAGGACTTATTGTACATATGACCCTCACACAGACCATAGACCAGACTTCATAAACTAATACAGACAACACATGACAAGTACACAAATACGGGGTGGCCCACGAAAAAATAGCCTGCCTCCAATATCTCCAAATCAAACTGCCTAGTAGTAAATCTGTCTTAGTTGCCCATAGCAGCCAATCAGAGCTCAGCTTTCAGTTCCTACAGGGCTCTGAAAATAATGAAAGCTGAGCACTGATTGGTTGGTATGGACAACTAAAACAGGTTTACTATTAGGCAGTTTTATTTGGAGATATTGGAGGTGGGCTACTTTTTCATGGGCCAACCTATAACTACTGTACAGACCACACACCCAACACTCACTAATACAGGCCACAAATATGAACCCCTTTACAAATACAGACCACTGATCAGAGCCTCTAAACCAATGCAGACACTTAAATCCCTAAATACAGATCCCAGATCAGAGCCTTGAAATAAATAAAAACCCAAGACCAGACACCCTATACATAGACCACAGAGAAAACCAAATTTAGACCCCAAAATACATACATACATATTCCTCCAGATTCCCTAAATAAATACAGTTCCCTCAAGGCCCCTAAATTAATATAAACCCACAGAGCACCTAAATAAACACAGACCTCAGACCAGACCCCGAGGGCCATATTTACAGTTCATGCTGCCCTAGGCACTTAGTGCCCCCCCCCATCCCAGTTAATGTCCATACAATTTAGATAGCTGACAGCCAAACGCTCCCTAGGCCGTCATCTATCCCTCACAACTTGCCACACTTCTCCTGGCTGGTTTGTGCAGTGGGACTTCTTCAGCTGCATCTGGTCTGATGGTCAGTGTGGGCCACTGTCTGATAAGATGGAGATGACTCTGAGGAAGGCCGATGATTGGCATACTGCTAAAGAATGGACTGATGTATATACAGTATACTGCTATAGAATGGACTGGTGTATATACAGTGTACTGCTAGAGAACGGACCAGTGTACATTATATACAGTATATTGCTATAGAATGGACTGGTGTATATACAGTATACTGCTAGAGAACGGACCAGTGTACATTATATACAGTATACTGCTAGAGAATAGACTGGTATATATAGTATACTGCTAGAGAATGGACTGGTGTATATACAGTATACTGCTAGAGAATAGATTGGTGTATATACAGTGTACTGCTAGAGAACGGACCAGTGTACATTATATACAGTATATTGCTATAGAATGGACTGGTGTATATACAGTATAGTGCTAGAGAATGGACTGGTGTATATACAGTATACTGCTAGAGAATGGACTGGTGTATATACAGTGTACTGCTAGAGAAGGGACCAGTGTACATTATATACAGTATATTACTAGAGAATGAACTGGTTTATATTATATACACCAGTCTATTCTCAATTAGTATACTGTATGTACAATAGTCCATTCTCTAGCTGTATACTCTATATACACCAGTCTATTCTCTAGTAGTATACTGTATATACACCAGTCCATTCTATAGCAGTATACTGTATATACACCAGTCCATTCTCTAGCAGTATACTGTATACACACCAGTCCATTCTCTAGCAGTATACTGTATACACACCAGTCCATTCTCTAGCAGTATTGAGTATATACACCAGTCCATTCTCTAGCAGTATACTGTATACACACCAGTCCATTCTCTAGCAGTATACTGTATACACACCAGTCCATTATCTAGTAGTATACTGTATACACACCAGTCCATTCTCTAGCAGTATACTGTATATACACCAGTCCATTCTCTAGCAGTATTGAGTATATACACCAGTCCATTCTCTAGCAGTATACTGTATATATACCAGTCTATTCTCTAGCAGTATACTGTATATACACCAGTCCATTCTCTAGCAGTATACTGTATATACACCAGTCCATTCTCTAGCAGTATACTGTATATACACCAATCCATTCTCTAGCAGTATATACACCAGTCCATTCTCTAGCAGCATGATGGAAGTACAAGACACCCTAGGGAGATGACAAGCATGGATGAATTTGTCCTTTGTTTTCCTGTGTGCACTGCTAGAACATATCTCCATCAGCAGGCTAAAATTTAACTGTAAGGTTATGGCCACACTTAACACTTGTTGTGAAGTTGCCACAGTTTGCACCATATGGTTTGCAAAGAATAACACTCACAGTGTATATCTGCAGCATTCATTCACATTTCAGATTTTTTTTTACAGCATATACAGTAGATGAGATTTCTTACAATCACATCCACTTTGCTGGTACTGCAAAATCAACAAACCATCAGCTGCAAACATACCTTAATACTCTGACTTCTGCTGTTTGCATTCACAATACCCCAGGGCCACATGTAGATAAAGCAGCCATGAGTGATATGTCATGCTGCAAAAAAATTTAGACTAGCACATCCATAGTCACAGGTGCACATCCATAAAGCTAGCATGCAGTTTTTTTTAGAGAAAAAAGCACATGGGCGCCATTTACTAGGTGAAGGACCTTGCAACAAAACTGCCTCCCCTACCTCGGATGCGTCATCCTCTACAATGAATGGCTGAGACACGTCCGGTTGCACCAGAATAGGGGCTGAAGCAAAACATTCCTTCACAGCAGAAAATGCTTGTAATGCCGCCTCAGACCAAACAGAGAAATCGACCCCCTTCCTAGTCATGTCTGTTAAAGGTTTAACCACAGTTGAATAGTTCAAGATGAATTTACGGTAGTAGTTGGTGAATCCCAAAAAACCGCATAAGCGCTTTCAGAATTTCGGGTCTATCCCAGTCCAACACCACACGGACTTTCTCGGGATCCATACAAAAACCTGAGGATGAGAGTAGGTAACCCAGGAATTGCACTTCCTGAAAAGCAAAAACACATTTTTCCATATTCGCATACAATTTATTCTCTCTTAGGATCTGTAACACCTGTCTCACATGATCCTGATGAGTCTCCATGTCTGGAGAATAAATTAGTATGTCATCCAGATATACAACAACAAATCTCCCCATCAGATGATGAAAGATGTCATTGATAAAGTGTTGAAAAACCGCTGGAGCCAGTGGCGTACCACCAATATAGGCAGGGTACGCCAATGCTATGGGGCCCGTGGCACAACGGGGCCCGGAGTGCACGGAAGACCCCGCCCCCTGCAACTGCGCTCACTGCAGGCTCAACTTGGGGCAGAGGCGGTCCGGCTCCGAGCGCAACCGAAAACACCTGGCCTGGCCCCCCCCCCCCTTTCCGAGTTCTCACTGGCTCTGTGCGCTCCCTAGTACCCAGCCTGGCTGTGCACTCCCTCGGCTCGTGCTCCTGCACAGCTTCACACAATGGGCCAATCAGCATTAGGAGTGTGCAAAGATCCTGCTGCTGATTGGCCTAGTGTTTTTCGCTGGCAGACAGCAGGCGCGCACCCAGCGTGGAAGAAGTTGAGAGTGACTTGTTGCTGCCCGCCTCGCCAGTGTCGCCAGCCAAACAGTCATCCCGCAGCCAGTCCGGACCTGTGCCACTGCAAGCCCACCCACACAGTAAGACTGCCCCATCCCCCAGTCACAATCTTTCAAACCCAAACCTGGATCATTAAGTTTCACTGGCGTAATTAGAAATGACTGGGCCCCTCAGCAAATTTTTGAACAGGCCCCACAGCAAATTTTTTAATGAGCCCCCCCAGTTATCCAGCACCTCTGACCAGCAGAGACCCTTGCCTTCTTCCCTAATACAGTCCAATTATCGTCCAATAGACAATAGACAGTGTTAAAATATCATATTACAGTATACATATATTTCCATGACTTGTCTATTGGACAATAATTGGACTGTATTAGGGAAGAAATCAAGGGTCTCTGCTGGTCAGAGGTGCCATACAACGGGCCTAGTCATTTCTAATTACGCCAGTGTCCCTAATGTTTTAGTAGGTCATGTATACATTTCTTTATTGGCAAATGGGGCTGTGGCAGGGGAGGGGCCAGGGCAGGAGGTGGGATGGGCCAGGGTAGTGGGTGGGGTTAGGGGGGCTAATTCAGATTCTTGCTATGGGGCCCAATGATTTCTATGTACACCCCTGGCTGGAGCATTGGTTAACCCAAAAGTCATGACCAGATTCTCAAAATGACCCTCAGGGGTATTAAAGGCCGTCTTCCATTCATCCCCATCTTTGATCCTTACCAAATGATATGCCCCCCTCAGATCCAATTTAGAGAACACCTTGGCACCGACAATTTGATTAAACAAATCCGGAATCAAAGGAAGGGGGTAAGGATCACGGACGGAAATACGTTTTAGTTCACGGAAGTCCAGACATGGTCTAAGGGTACCATCTTTTTTTTTTTTACAAAGAAAAGCCCAGCAGCCACTGGAGATTTGGATGGTCTGATATGACCCTTCGCCAAGCTCTCGGTGATATACTCTCGCATAGCCTTTCTTTTAGGCTCCGAAAGACTATACAACCGAGATTTGGGCAGTTTAGCTCCAGGAATAAGATTGACGGGACAATCATACTCCCAATGCGGGGGTAACTCCTGGTTACCACTCTCAGAAAACACATCATAAAATTAGGAAATGAACGAGGGTACAGTTTTAGTGGTGACCACAGAGAAAGACTCATTGAGACAGTTGTCCATGCAAAAATCACTCCAATCGAGAATCTGTCTCGCTTGCCAGTCGATGGTAGGGTTATGTTTGCTTAACCATGGTAAGCCCAAAACCATCGGAGCAGGCAGACCCTCCAACACAAAACATAAGACAGATTCCTGATGGAAATCACCCACTCTCAAATGGATATAATTTACCACCTGCGACAGGCATTTTTGGGTAAGAGGTGCAGAATCAATTGCAAAGACAGAAATGCTTTTTTCTAGTGCAATAATAGTCAACCCATGAATACGAACAAACTGTCCATGAATCAGGTTAACCCCAACCCCACTGTCGATAAATACTTCAATTTCCACAGTTTTGGACTTTAGCGCCACCTTGGCAGACAGGAGAAATCGGATACTACCAGTGAATGACAAAAGTATGTTTCCTTGCTCCCCACCCACACCACCAATAGTAATTTGGGGATTAAGCATTTTTCCTTTGTTTACACCTTGGCGCCGAATGTACAGACAAATATTGATGAAATGTCCCTTTTTTCCACAACAAAAACAGACTCCCTTCATATGACCAGAGCTCTTACCAGCAGTTCCAGAAGTAGCTCCCCCCAACTGCATAGACTCCTCACAAAGCGTAACCACAGGTGTCTCTTTACCATAAGTGTCAAAGGAAGCCGCCACCTTATTTGACAGTGCGCCCTGAGGGTGAGGACCCTTAGATCTCCCTCTCAGGCATCTATCCAGACGTACAGCAAGGTACATAGCTGCTTCCAATGACTCAGGTTTTTCATGAAAGGCCAATGCATTCTGCAGCCTCTTAGATAGACCTTGACAGAACTGGCTACGGAGAGCAGGATCATTCCACTCCGTATCCATAGCCCATCTCCTAAATTCAGAGCAATAGGTTTCCGTAAACCACGTAACTTGGTCTCAGCCTGATAGATCCGATCCGGGTCATAAATAAGAACCAAGGCTCTAAAAATTAATCTACTGACTGGAGAGGCAGTGATCCGGTTGGCAGAAAAAAAGCCCAAGACTGTGCATCATCCTTAAGCAAAGAAATTATCATACCCACACGTTGACATTCATTCCTAGAAGAGTATGGACGCAGCTTAAAGTACAACTTGATTCCCTGAACCAAATGAATTTGTCACTACCCCCAGAAAATCTGTCCGGGAGGGCAACCTTAGGTTCAGGGCAGCCCTGGTACCCACCATCGGAACCAGCCGTCTGTGGTCTCTGAATCCGTAAGACTGTCGCGAGGAGGTCAGCTACCTCCAATGACAGTCCCTGCAGATGTTCGACCAGTGCAGACATAGGAACCATAGCTGCACTGACCTGAACGAAATGGCGGTTTTTATGGCAGTAGATAATGTCACGATCAGTGTGGGGGGGAAACTCCACACTGAACACAGGAGGGAAGGGGAACAGTAACTGGGCCTAGAAACTAGGGAAGAAACAGGTCACCTCCTAGACAAGCCTAATCCAGGCCCTGACTACCTATCAATATGAATAGACCTTAAAGACCTGAAATATTCATATGCAGGATACCTAGGCCCTGATTTCCCTATAAGGCCCTGGAATAAGTTTAGGACCATAGACAACCCATTCCTCCCCAGATGGACGAATGGAGGTCTCTATCTCAGGCCCAGATACAACAACAGGGAATATAACAAATACAAACAAATGCGACACTTAACTTCAGTAATGATGGAAGAACAGGAACACCAGAGACGACCTCACACCAGCTAAGCCAAATTCAAATGAAGCTACCGCATAGTCAGAAGGGTGGGGTCAGACTATAAAGGGTAGAAGTGATGACCACTGAGCAACAGCTGAGAAAAGTGAAGTGGTCATTAACCCTATAAAAACTGAATAAAGAGAAATCAAGGAGGCTGTTAGATTCCTCCACGCTCAACGAGTCTCTCTCTGAGGGACCGTGACAGTGCTGCCATACGTTTTTGTTTGTTGACCCCTTGAATCAAGTCAGTGAGGTCATGTCCAGTTAAGTGACTGCACCAACCAATAGCCATGACAACCAAAAAAAAAAACACCCTGGGAGAGATTTATTAAAACTGGTGTAAAGGAAAACTGGCACGTTTCACATATCCACCAATCAGAATTAACTTTTAATTTTCAAAAGGAGCTCTGGAAAAGGAAAAGTGGAATCTGATTGGTTGCTGTGGGCATCTAGGCCAGTTTTCCTTTACACCAGTTTTTTTCCCAACAATATTCTTTATTGAAAGTTTTCATAAAGTAACAATGTACATAATTGGTATCGCAGTACCGGCATATGTTTGTATATTTTAACAAACGTATAAAACAAATAAAGTAAAATAAAATAAAGTAAAATGTACAGTATTTTGTCTGATTCATTTGGTTATGTGCTAGTTTGTACTTATTTTACATACAAAGTTTAGGTCTGAGAACAATACTTAGATTTGGACCATAGGTCCCATATATTTAAGGACCCTTTATGCGACTTGCATAGGGAAGAGAGTGTCTTCTCATATGCTTAGGTGGAGTTGAGTCTGTGTACTATATCATCTAGTGAAGGAATGGCATCACTTTTCCAGTTGGAGGTAATTGCTAATTTCGTAGATAAAAATAGGTGTGCCAGGATTCCTTTGGTTTTACAGGGGCAGGTGTCTAGATCAAGGTATAGTAGGGCTAAGGAAGGGGAAGGGTTCAAAGGAAAACCACCCAATTCCGAGGCCATCTTAAAGACTTTCCTCCATAATTCTTCAATCTTTCTGACATGACCATAGGATATGCATTAATGTGCCCCTACCTCCACATCCCCTCCAGCATTGATTTGATGTACCAGGGAACATGTGACATAGTCTGTCTGGGGTGTAGTAGCACCTTAATGTGGTCTTCATTATAAATTCATAGTGTGAGGAGCATCTAAGAAGTCTGTCAGATAGGCGTAAAGCCGTTGACCACTGGGTGTTGGAGAAGGAGTTATTCAATTCTGCCTCCCAAGAAATAAAACGTGTGGACTTAATGAAGGTCTCTTTGTCTCCAAGCTTGACATATATAGGCCTGAGGGGCATTTTCCTCGCTCTAGGAATTGACCAAAGTTCCAGTATAGATCGGTTAATGTTGACAGGAACGCTAAGTTCAGATTGAACTAGGTGACGTAGTCTCAAATAATTGTAAAATTCTTTGGTTGGGAGTTTGTATTTGTTACAGAGGTCTTAAAAAGGGTGCAAATTAGACGTTGATGTTACCTGGGCTAATTTAGTTATGCCCAGATTTACCCATGTGCCCAAGGCCAAGCTGAGAACAAGAAGAAGAGAAGAGTCTAAAAGCAGGAGTTCTAGGACAGGTGTGGGGTCACCTTTGGTTAGGGTATGGAATTCTTTTCAGTGTTTTATTGCTGCTCCCACCAGGCAAGGACATTGGTTGTAGGAGAAGGAGGGGAGGAGAGACACTAGCAGTAGAGACCTCAGGGAAGTCTGGGGGGATCGAAGACTCTTCTATATGCCCCCAATGTTTACTAAGATCTCCCTGCCACCAGTCTTGCAACTGTAGAATTTGAGTTGCCAAGAAGTAATCAAACACATTAGGTAGGCCTATGCCTTCATGGGCTTTTTGTTTGTATAACAAGGAAGCGAATATCCTTGGTTTTTTACCCGCTCATGTGTAGGCATTAATCATTCGAGTTGCTTTGGTGAAAAACGATTTGGGGGCTAGGAAAGGGAGAATCTTAAAGATATACAGGAGTTCAGGTAGCACCATCATTTTAAAGGCAGCTATCTGTCACGGATGGTGTTGCAGAAAACTGGAAGCTATAAATAAACATCCGACTCACTTGATCCCAAACTAAGGAACATATGGGTGAGCCCTATAAAACCACAAGAGCTCTCCCTGACTGCTTTGCTCATGCAAAGATCTTTATGATAGATAATTGCATGCCCTCGTACCTAGACTGAGTGACACCTGAAAACCCGATAATAGTGAGGGGACACATCCACCGGCTCCCTGCACTTAATACGGAGGGAGTCAGGGTCACCTAGAATCAAGCCAGAACGGAAACACAAATAAAGGAAAAGACTTATCTGAGGAACCAGCAGTTGCAGTCTCTTGCAGAGAACACAATCCAGGAAGTAGTATAAACTGAAAAGTGAGGCAGTATGGGAGGGAATATAAAGGGAGGCAATCAGTGTAAATAGATGACAGCTGGGAGAAGGAAAAGAGATGACAAAGTGAAACCAAAACAAAGAACATCATGCAAGAGGTACAGAAGAACGTCTGCCACAGCTTCTCAGAGAGCTGGCGGTGACACTATCCTACCTATCCAGGAGATCTCTTTCAGGGCCATAGACAATAGGTCTGATGTTAGAGTGTCTAGCAGTGGTATATAGTTGTACTAATATAAGGTTTTCATGGAACCTGTGAGTTTTAGGCCAAGGTAATCTATCTGTTGGGTCTGCCAATCTAGAGCAAAATAGTTTTTGAGGTAATGTTCCTCTGATGGAGGGATGTTGAGCGGCATGATTTGGGATTCTGTTTCATTGAGCTTATAGAAAGAGAGTTCTCCAAAGGTTTTTATGAGATCCATAGCTGTTCCCAAGGATCTTCTAGGGTGAGTGAAGGATAAGATTATATAATCTGCATACAGAGATATGTGATGTGTGCGGTTACCTATGGTCACACCAGATATGTCCGTGTGAGTTCTGATAGCTTGTGCTAATGGTTCAATGGATAACATAAATATGATGGGAGGTAGGGGGCAGCCCTGTCTACTTCCATTCGTTATGGGGAGATGGTCTGACAGGGTAGAATTAGCTAATACTCGTGCGGAGGGGGTCGAATAGAGACCTGAGATCACATTGAGACACGCTCCTTCAAACCACATATGTCTCAGGACAGAAAAGACGAATGACCAATTTACCCTGTCGAACGCCTTCTCTGCATCTAATGTTAGCAGCACTGCGTTTTTGTTTTTTTTGTCTTTCCAGATTATCTAATATATTAATGACCCTTCTAGTATTTTCATAAATCTGACGGCCTTTTATAAAGCCTGTTTGGTCAGGAGATACAAGGTTTGGAATTATTGCGGCCAGACGGTTGGCGAGAATTTTGGTGTATATAATTTTTTTAAACAAATCTTTATTTGTAATTTGTTGAAATGATGGGAACAACAACAAGCAGTAACGAGGGCAACAAGCCCAATATCATGAAGGCATAAGGGGTGAATAGTATAGCATTGGCAGTGGATAAGATTATTACATAGTAAATTGAGTGAATGAACAGAATAAATGAGATGGCCTCAAGGACAAGAGGGAATCACATTACAATACTGAAACAGATGGAGTGAAAAAATGCTACTGGGTTGCATAGTGATCACGGGGTGCTAAAAACAAGGAATAGCATGAGAATTTGTATACCATTTGAACCAAGGCTCCCATAAGGTGAGAAAAGCGTCATGAGAAAAGTTTTCCCAACTGGAGAGCTCCTCAAATCTACATAACTAATGGACTTTCAATGTCCATTCTTCCACGGTAGGAGGATCTACGGACAGTCAATGTAGAGGGACCAGGAGTTTTGCTGCTACTATAAGGTGAGCCCGTAAAGAGCGTTTATGAAGTGGGAAGTGTTGGTTCGGTACATTTAGGAGAACCAATAGGAGGGAGAGAGGGGACGAGGAGGGGCATATTTGTTGTATAATGGTAGATAGGGAGGACCAGAAAGAAGACATTTTCCTGCAGTGCCACCAAACATGAGCCGTACCTCTCTCCTCTTGGCACCTCCAACAGACCGGGGGAAGTAATGGGTCCATCTTGTGAAGTAAATCTGGAGTGCGATACCACCTGGTGGTTAATTTAAAGGAGTTCTCCTGTACCCTTATACACCTTGAGAAGCCGTGAGAGTTCCTAAGGATCAAGGAGATCTCATAGTCTGATAGTGTAAGACCCAACTCTGAATGAAAGGAGGCCTAGCAGGACACTTAAGTGTGAGTAGTTTGTTGTAAAAAAGTGAGATGGGTTTCTTTACTGGACTAGGGGAGTCAATAAGAACTTCATACCAAGAAGGAAGAAAGTTCCTATCAGCGATGAGTAGATATTTTTGACATATCCGATGGAAGTGGGAGTAATGAAGTGGTGTCCAATTAGTAGCCCGATGTGATGTCTGGAGGTCCAGCAATGAGGGAATTTGGAAGTGTTTCAGCACATCACCCACAGAGGAGGTACCAAAGCAAGACCAAATGCCCATATCATCTAAATAGCCCGGGATTAGAAAATACGGCAAGAGGCATAGAGGCATAAAAGGAGAGGGGCTGGAAGGGAAGTTAAGGGCATACGATACTTTGGACCAAGTGTTGAGGACTCCCCTAAGGGTTGTCGGGGACTCTGCGTTAGTAGCCGGGTTAGTCTCAACCTTCCAAAGGCGAGAGAAGTCGGAGGGGGACAGCATAAAGCGAGCTATCTGACACCCTAATTTGGTTATATGAGGGTTGACTAATTCGACAAGTAGTCAGAGTTGGATGGACTAATAATATGCCTTGATGTCTGGAAGGCCAGATCCTTCACTGTGTTTGGGAAGGACCAGTGGGAATAGGCCAGTCTCGGTCGCGCCTGTTTCCAAATGAAAGCGGAAAAGGTTCTGCATATAGCCAAAAAGAAAGATTCAGGCACAAATATGGACAAAGTTTGTAGTAGATAAAGGATTTTAGGGAGGATAAATGTTTTTAGAATGTTTTTCCTGCCCATCCAGGACACAAATGGGATTATGAGATCTTTTAGTTGCTGTTTTATGTTAACAAGTAATGGGAGGAAGTTCAATTGAAAAGCCATGTTTTTGTCAACAGGGATATTTACACCTAAATAATTGATTGGAAAGGATAAGTCTTCACTAAAAACTTGATCATCGTAGGAGGGGTTACGACCCCAAGGGCCATACATTTGGAAAGATTAATCTTTTAAATTGGACAATTGACCAAACCTTTCAAACAGACCTAGGATGGCCAGGAAAGCAGAGACTGGGTCAGACAGGAATAGAAGTAGGTCGTCAGCGAAAGCAGCAACTTTATGTGGGACTGGTCCTACTTTTAAGCCACATATATTATCGTTTTATCTGATGTCCTGTAGCAGTGTCTCCAGGCAGAGAATAAAGAGGGAGGGTGAAAGGGGACAACCTTGATGGGTACCGTTGGAAATGGGAAAGGAAGGGGAAAAAACTCAATTTATTCAGATTTTTGCATGGGGCGAGGAGTACAGGGACAACACCGCCAGAACAAATTGAGAGGGGAAGCCAAATCTATGAAGAGTGGCCTCCATGAACTTCCAGTTAACTCGATCAAACGCTTTCTCAGCGTCTGTGCTGAGAAGGGTCAACGGGGAGTTTTTCTTAAGTGCATAAGAAATGGCTTGTACTCTGAAAGTGCCGTTCCTGCACTCCCCCCCCCTTCCACAAATCCGGCTTGTTCCGGGGAAATCAAATTGTTTAGGAGAGGGGCAATCCTATGAGCTAGGATTTTCGCCCACAGTTTTATGTCCGCATTTAGCAAGGAAATGGGTCTGTAGCTAGAGGGGAGTTCAGGGTACTTGCCCTCTTTAGGGAGTACCACAATATGAGCCTCTAACGCTTGTTTCATCGGTAGAGAGCCAGATAACAGTGTATTAAAATATATTGAAAAAAGTGGCAAAAGGAGGAAAAAAGCGCTTATAGGGTGAGTAGGTTCAGAACAAGCCTCCAAATACAGGAAGAGTGGTACTGCTCACCTGTTGTTGTTGCACCTAATGTTCGGTGCAACTGTACTGGAGGCGAGTAGGAGTGGTTTAAGTGTTGCTGGTTGGTGCTGCCGATTACGTCCGTGTTCACCTTTGGCAGGGGCCAGGCCGCCGTCTGGGTCAGTGTATGAGGTATGTATCCACTGGACTCTGGGGTCGAGTGGAGGGTGGACCATAGGTGCAAAACGCAACCAGAGTTTGTTTCAAACCAATAGGTCTTTTTATTTTTGTTATCGTGACAACGCGTTTCGGGGTTCTGTGGACCCCTTTTTCAAGTCTAAAAAACATATACATACAATCATACAAATTAAGAACACGCTGGTGGGCGTATGGTTACAAGAAGAAAAAAAATATATATATATATAAAAAGGGATATTAGTAATAATAATAATAGTAGTAATAATAATATGACCGTCAAGGAGGGGGGGGGGATTAGTTCAAGCTTAGATTTTGATCTAGATCTAAATTGATGAATGGATACATAAATACGCGAATACCATGAAGTCAATAAAAAATAATAGCATATCATGCCCTTGTTTTTTAATATATTATGCTAACCACTGTATAGGTCCATTGACCCTCAGCTAAAACTTACACAAGTGACGCTGTAGCAATAATGCAAGAACCATTTCCTGTATAGGTCAATTGACCCTCAGCTAAAACTTACACAAGTGACGCTGTAGCAATAATGCACCTCCGATCCTGCGTCTCTTCTGACTAATCGTATGCGCATTTTAACCACTAATTAAATATTTAACTGGATAAACTTATATTGCATATCATTATTAAGATTGATTCATTTTACACGCGCCCTACAAATAGCTATTCATCACCAGCTATTTATTATCAGCCACGTAATCAACTGGCGCGCCTCTCTTATATATATATTTATATATTTACATTTTTATTTTCATATTTTACAATTGATATTTGTTTTTATTTTTATTATTTTTTTATTGACTTCATGGTATTCACGTATTTATGTATCCATTCATCCATTTATATCTACATCAAAATCTAAGCTTGAACTAATCCCCCCCTCCTTGACGGTCATATTATTATTATTACTACTATTATTATTATTACTATTATCCCTTTTTATATATATACAGATTTATATATATATATATATATATATATATATATATTTTTTTTTATTTATTTTTTTTTTGTATTCATACGCCCACCAGTGTGCTCTTAATTTGTATGATTGTATGTATATGTTTTTTAGACTTGAAAAAGGGGTCCACAGAACCCCGAAACGCATTGTCACAAAAATAAAAAACCTATTGGTTTGAAACAAACTCTGGTTGCGTTTTGCGCCTATGGTCCACTCTCCACTCGACCCCAGAGTCCAGTGGATACATACCTCATATTAAAATATATTGCTAGTTGAGGGCCTAGGATTGGTAGGAATTTCTTATAGTAAGATATAGGTAGCCCGTCGGGACCCGGACTCTTGCCTTGAGGAATGGTAGACAAAACCTGACAGATTTCCTCTAGAGTTATTGGGGAAATGTCACCGCCAGCTCTCTGAGAAGGTCTGGCAGACGTTATTCTGTACCTCTTGCATGATGTTCTTTGTTTTGGTTTCACTTTGTCATCTCCTTTCCTTCTCCCAGCTGTCACCTATTTACACTAATTGCCTCCCTTTATATTCCCTCCCATACTGCCTGACTTTGCGGTTTATACTACATCCTGGATTGATGTGTTCACTGCTGGAGACTTCTGTTACTGCTTGTTCAGATAAGTCCTTTCATGTATTGTGTTTCCTTGCTGGCTTGATTCTAGGTGACCCTGACTCCCTCCGTATTAAGTGCAGGGAGCGGGTGGTCATGTCCTCTCACTATTATAGAGTTTTCAGGTGTCACACAGTCTAGGTACGAGGGCATGCAATCGTCTACCTCTGAGACCCTTGTATGTGCTTAGCAGTCAGGGTGAGCTCTTAGGGTTTTATAGGGGTCACCTTTATGCTCCTTAGTTTGGGATCAAGCCAGTCGGATGTTTATTCATAACTTCCAGCTATCTGAAACATCATCCGTGACATTATAAACCGCCATTACCGTCTTAAGCATGGATCCGGTTTCAGCCTTGATTGACCGCATGCAGGGTCTTTCACTGGAGGTAGCAGATCTCCGTAAAACCGTGTCTCAGTTTCAGGTGACCGGTTCTGCTTGCGTTCATGGAGTTTGTTCCGAGCCTAAGATCTCGCTTCCGGATACGTTCTCTGTGGGTAGTGAGAATTTTGTTCACTTTAGAGAGGCTTGCAAACTCCATTTTAGCCTACTTTCCCATTCCTCTGGTGATGAGGAGCAGAGGGTGGGGATCTCGCTGCTCAGGGATAACGCTCAGTCTTGGGCCTTTTCGCTGCCGGTGGGGGCACGGCCCCTTCGATCGGTGGATGAATTTTTTGTAGCCCTGGGGCAGATATATGATGACCCGGATCGTATTGCTCTGGCTGATTCTAAACTGTGTCTTTTATGCCAGGGTAAACAGTCCGCAGAGATATATTGTTCTGAATTTCGGAGATGGGCAGCTGATACTGGTTGGAATGATGCTGCACTCCGAAGTCAATTATGCCATGGTCTTTCAGAGGGATTGAAAGATGCATTTGCTTTTCATGAGAGACCTGCCTCGTTGGAGTCTGCCATGTTGGAGTCTGTTCGTCCAGTTGGAGTCTGTTCGTATTGACAGGCGTCTTAGAGAGAGAGGAGAAACCACTCCTTCCTGTCATATTCAGTCCAAGGACAGTGGGGCGGTCTCATTCAGTGCGCAGGGGCCTCAGTCTCTCTCAATCCCCTCTGAGCAGGAGGCCATGCAGCTGGGTTTGCTTGCCTCTGATAGTAGAGGATTCAGCTCTTAGAGGAGGGTTTGTTTCTGTTGTGGGGGTATAAATCATTTGGCTAATGTTTGCCCCTCTAGGAGATTCAGGGAGTTTTCTGAGGGTAATAAAGAAACAAAAAGAAAAAAACCCTCTAAAAACTTTCCATTTGCTACTATTGGCAAGGTTGATGCAGAAATTGAAGGTTTGCCGTTTGCTTGTAGTTCCCGTTTTGTCCTACCTGCCAGGGTGGCGCTAGATAGCAAGAACATTGTTTGTGAGATTTTTGTAGATAGTGGAGCAGCTGTCAATCTCATTGATAATCAATTTGCTATAACACATGGTTTCCAGGTATGCACTTTGGAAAAGGATATACTTGTTTTTGCTATCTATTCCGCTCCACTTTCTCAAAAATCGTTAAAGGGCATAGATCACAATATCCGTTTGACTGTGGGTGATGCTCATGTTGAGGATATGTCATGTTTCGTCCTAAGTGGATTACCTACTCCTCTAGTGTTGGGGCTACCCTGGCTCACTAAACATAACCCCACCATTGATTGGCAAGCAAGGCAAATAAATGGTTAGAGTGACTTTTGCAGAGAGAATTGCCTCACAGCGTCTCTTTCAGAGGTTTCTACCAAGACTGTACCATCTTTTCTCTCTGAATTTTCGGATGTGTTTTCCGAGAGTGGTGTACAGGAGCTGCCCCCTCACCGGGAGTACGATTGCCCTATTAATCTCATCCCAGGCGCCAAGCTGCCAAAATCACGTTTATACAATCTCTCCCAACCTGAAAGAGTCGCTATGCGTGCTTATATCTCTGAGAGCCTGAGAAAGGGACACATCCAACCCTCGAAGTCACCTGTTGCCGCTGGGTTTTTTTTGTTAAGAAAAAAGATGGTTCTTTAAGACCTTGTCTGGATTTCAGGGAGCTGAACTGTATCACAATTCGTGACCCATATCCGCTTCCTCTGATCTCGGACCTGTTTAACCAGATTGTTGGGGCTAAAGTTTTTTCTAAGTTGGATTTAAGAGGGGCATACAACCTAGTCAGGGTCAGGGAAGGGGACGAATGGAAGACGGCCTTCAATACCCCTGAGGGTCATTTCGAGAATTTGGTTATGCCCTTTGGTTTGATGAATGCTCCGGCCGTCTTCCAACATTTTGCGAACAGCATTTTTTTTATCATTTAATGGGGAAATTTGTACTGGTGTATCTAGATGAATTTGGATTTTTTTCTCCTGATTTCAAAACTCATAGGGACCACCTACGTCAGGTCTTGCTCATTCTGCGGGAGAATAAATTGTACGCTAAACTGGAAAAATGTGTGTTTGCGGTTCCAGAAATTCTATTGGGGCCCTGGACCCTGAGACGGTCCGCACTGTGCTTGATTGGGAGCTTCCTGAGAATCAGAAGGTGCTGATGCGGTTTTTGGGTTTTGCCAATTATTACAGGAAGTTCATTTTGAATTATTCCTCTGTTGTTAAGCCACTTACTGATATGACTAAAAAGGGGGTAGATTTTTCCTCCTGGTCGGTAGAAGCACTTAAGGCCTTTTCTAGTATCAAAGAGAGTTTTGCTTCCGCGCCCATCTTGGTACAACCTGATGTCTCTCTGCCTTTCATTGTTGAGGTGGACGCTTCTGAGGTGGGTGTGAGTGCGGTCTTGTCTCAGGGTCCCTCTCCTACCAAATGGCGACCGTGTGCCTTTTTCTCAAGGAAACTCTCCTCCGCAGAGAGAAATTACGATGTGGGAGATAGGGAGTTGTTGGCCATCAAATTAGCTTTTGAGGAATGGCGCCATTGGCTAGAGGGAGCCAGACACCCTATTACCGTGTTTACCGACCATAAGAATCTGGCCTACTTGGAATCAGCCAAGCGTCTGAACCCGAGACAGGCCAGATGGTCTTTATTCTTTTCTAGGTTTAATTTTGTTGTCACGTTCCGCCCTGGGGTTAAAAATGTGAAGGCTGATGCCCTGTCACGTTGTTTTCCGGGAGGGGGGAACTTTGAAGACCCGGGTCCCATTTTGGCTGAAGGGGTGGTCGTCTCTGCTCTTTATCCTGATTTGGAGGCATAGGTTCAGGCAGCCCAGGCAGAGTCTCCTGATCTTTGTCCTCCTGGGAGGTTGTTTGTGCCTCTCGCTTTACGACACAAGGTTTTTAAGGAGCACCACGATACTGTCCTTGCTGGGCACCCGGGGAGTAGAGCCACAGTGGATCTCATTGCTCGGAGATTCTGGTGGCCGGCTCTTCGTAAGACGGTTGAGAGTTTTGTGGCAGCCTGCGAGACCTGTGCTCGTGCCAAGGTCCCTCATTCACTGCCATCGGGTTCTCTCCTCCCGTTACCCATTCCTTCCCGTCCTTGGACGCATCTGTCCATGGACTTCATTACGGCCCTGCCTCGTTCCTCGGGGAAGACTGTGATTCTAGTAGTAGTAGACCGTTTTAGCAAAATGATGCATTTCATTCTCTTTCCTGGGTTAGCCAATGCTAAGACGCTGGCGCAAGCATTTGTTGATCACATTGTCAAATTGCATGGCATTCCTTCAGACATCGTTTCTGATAGGGGCACGCAATTTGTTTCCAGATTCTGGAAGTCCTTCTGTTCTCGCTTGGGGGTTCGGTTGTCGTTCTCTTCTGCTTTTCACCCGCAGTCGAATGGTCAGACCGAATGCGTCAATCAGAATCTGGAGACATATCTGCGCTGTTTTGTGGCAGAGAATCAGGAGGATTGGTGTTCTTTTTTGTCCCTTGCTGAGTTTGCTTTAAATAACCGTCGCCAGGAGTCCTCTGATAAGTCACCATTTTTTGGTGCATATGGGTTTCATCCGCAGTTTGGGACATTCTCTGGAGAGGGGTCTTCTGGTTTCCCTGATGAGGAGAGATTTTCCTCGTCTTTGTCATTTATTTGGCAAAAGATTCAGGGTAATCTGAAGAGGATGAGTGAGAGATAAAAGCGTGTGGCGGATAAGAGACGCGTGCCTGGTCCGGACCTGAATGTGGGTGATCTGGTGTGGTTGTCTACAAAGAATATCAAACTGAAGGTTCCCTCCTGGAAGTTGGGTCCTAAGTTTATTGGGCCTTACAAGATCTTGTCTGTCATCAATCCCGTTGCCTTCCGTCTTGATCTTCCTCAGACTTGGAAGATCCATAATGTTTTTCACAGGTCCCTATTAAAACTGTATGTCCAACCCACTGTACCCTCCTCTTTGTCTCCTCCTCCGATTGTTGTTGATGGTAATCTTGAATTTCAGGTCTCTAGGATTGTGTATTCTCGCATTATCCGCGGTTCTCTCCAGTATCTCGTTCATTGGGAGGGTTATGGTCCTGAGGAGAGGATGTGGGTCCCAGTGGCGGACATTAAAGCCACTCGTCTCATCAGGGCTTTGCATAGGTCCCATCCTGATAAGGTGGGCTCTGAGTGTCCGGAGTCCACCCGTAGAGGGAGGGGTACTGTCACCGCCAGCTCTCTGAGAAGGTCTGGCAGACGTTCTTCTGTACCTCTTGCATGATGTTCTTTGTTTTGGTTTCACTTTGTCATCTCCTTTCCTTCTCCCAGCTGTCACCTATTTACACTAATTGCCTCCCTTTATATTCCCTCCCATACTGCCTCACTTTGCGGTTTATACTACTTCCTGGATTGAAGTGTTCACTGTTGGAGACTCTTGTTACTGCTTGTTCAGATAAGTCCTTTCATGTATTGTGTTTCTTTGCTGGCTTGATTCTATGTGACCCTGACTCCCTCCATATTAAGTGCAGGGAGTCGGTGGCCGTGTCCCCTCACTATTATAGGGTTTTCAGGTGTCACACAGTCTAGGTACGAGGGCATGCAATCGTCTACCTCTGAGACCCTTGTATGTGCTTAGCAGTCAGGGTGAGCTCTTAGAGTTTTATAGGGGTCACCTTTATGCTCCTTAGTTTGGGATCAAGCCAGTAGGATGTTTATCCATAACTTCCAGCTATCTGCAACATCATCCGTGACAGCCGCAATGTGACCTTCCTGCACTATTTGTGACAATTGCACTTAACATTGCACTTAACCAAAAATGTAGCAACTTACTTAGTATGCCTTATTTAACAGCTCATGTTCTCTCACCCTCTTTTAACGGACTGCCTCTGTGGACGCATAATGGCCTACATCTGGAGTCATATATCCCGGGTACCCAGGTAGGACCAAGTGGTAAGTCCAGGCAGGTCCAGTAACTACATGGGTAACCCCGCTGCTTCGGGAATGGTTAGAAGTCATAGACCCCTCCTTCCCGTTTGTTATATGTTCAGGATTGCTCCCATCCTGATGTGTTACTTCCAGGAGTTCCATGGGATTATACTACCCTCCTCCTGTGACATTGCCAGAGTGTATGGAGACGCTAAATACCTCCCCTTCTGAGCCTTTGCCTAAGGTATGGGCCCTCAAACCTTAGAGCCACAATTTAGCTACCCATAGTCACCATAGTGATCGTGCTATAAGCCATATTTTTCAGACTTTGGTGCAGGGAATACAGGATAAAGCCACCCTTTCATTTGCGGGCATTCCAATACATAATGGTGGGATTACGGAGTAAAGACACCCCCATGCTTTCTTTGGTGTCTAGAGGCCAGGACACTACAAAGTCAGTCAGTAATGTTTGCTTAGTGCAGTATTTGGTTCGCTGGTTATACCGGGAGAGGGAAACTGTTAATTAGGACACCCTACTCATGCGGGCAGGAACCTTGGGATAGCCGTTTCATGTTTGTTCATGTATGTCTTTATGTGTAATACATGCAGCACTCTGTACTTATATGGGTACCCCAGAGCTGGTTCCTCTCCCTCCTAAGCATAAGCCGAGGGCGGCTTGACTCAAAGTAAGAGGGAATGTAACATCCCAGAGTTATGTTACTAAACTCTTTTACCCCGCTACAACCTGTTAAAGGGTTTCTACCACCAGAAATACTGTTATGTAGCTGACTGACATTAGAGATGCGCTAATGTCAGCACTACATAACAGTATGTTTCTAACATTAGTCCATGCAGCCGTTTTTGTTAAAAAAGCACTTTTATAGATATGCTAATGAGCCTCTAGGTGCTATGTGGGCGTCATTAGCACCTAGAGGGCTCCATCCACTAACCATTTCAGCCGCCCATCGCGTCCCTCCAGCCCGCCCCGCTCCTGTTGATTGACGTGAAACTTCTCAGTATCTCGTACCAATTCCGGCGCCTGCGCTTCTGTATTCTCCCGGCGCCGGCTTCCTCAGTGCGCCTGCGCCAACTATGTTACAATGAGGAAGCCGGCACCAGGAGCGCGGCATTCACTCACTGCGTCTGCGCTGAATACAGAAGCGCACGGCGCAGGCGCAGGAATTGGTACGAGATACTGAGAAGTTTCACGTCAATCAACAGGAGTGGGGCGGGCTGGAGGGACGCGATGGGCGGCTGAAATGGTTAGTGGACGGAGCCCTCTAGGTGCTAATGATGCCCACATAGCACCTAGAGGCTCATTAGCATATCTATAAAAGTGCTTTTTTAACAAAAATGGCTGCAGGGACTAATGTTAGAAGCATACTGTTATGTAGTGCTGACATTAGCGCATCTCTAATGTCAGTCAGCTACATAACAGTATTTCTGGTGGTAGAAACCCTTTAAGTGTATTTATACTGTCATCTAATGTGATTTTATCTAATATCCTCACAATTGTGCATTCTAAGCCTTGTAAAATGTAAACTGCTGTAGCTACAGTTTAGTGTTTCTAGACTGGAATAGTACATTCCAGTTTAGCTCCCCCCTCTGTGAGGAGGTGTGGAATGTTCCCACATCCTGCCTCATGGGTGGGGAAGGAAGTTCAGTTAGTGTGCCAGCCACCTCGGCTAGGGGAAGGCTGTGCTGGTAGGAGTTCCCAGATATAGGGATCCAAAGTCAGAATCTTGTCTCGGCTGAGACAATTGATCATCATCCCCAGCCTGAGCTTTGCAGCCTCAGCTGGTAGAAGCAAGCAGCTACCTCCAGTTTTCCAGGAAGAAGCATACCCTGTGAAGTTAACTGTGAGTACCGTCCAGAGGCCAGGAGAAGCCAAATTCCTCCTCAGCTAGTCAGTCCTCAAGATAGCAGAAAATAGTAAGCGCAGAAGATATAAATTCCTGCCACATTACAGAGCCCCAAGCAGACGACTTATCCTGCAAAGAGCTCCAGGCACATGATAGAAGAAGAAGATGATAGATTCCTGCCACACATTGCCAATACCTGCTGGGACTTCAGACTAATGCTGTATCTCACTTGGATTAATGCTGCAACAAGTAAAAACCAGTTTGAACTTTACCAAAGGTCTGGATCTCAATTATTGCTGCAAATCCCTCAATTACTCCTACTAGCACAACACTCAATTTATTGCAAGTGAGCCAGGATCCAGGAGTCCAGCCGTACCCGGGTAGGAGACACCGTTGACACTATTGCCATTACCACACAGAGACATTACACCACTCTGGCATTCCTAACCTGGTACGTGAGTTACAACACCTTTAAGGGCCCTGTGTTAGTACCCTGCGCACGCTGCAATTGGCGTCACGAACAAAACTATTAACTATCACCTACACCTGACCCAGCCATTGCTTATTATAGTGCATACCCCAATTCGGTTTACTGCAGAGACGGATCGCCATCCTGTTGGATCAGGAGCCACAAAGGGATATCCAGAGGTGGAAGCTGCAGTGTTTCCCACACCTGTTGTAGGTCTTCTGGGGCGCGAACGGTCAAGCGCCGGGAGCCAGCCGTGATCAGGATACCAAATGGAAACAACCACCGGTAAGGTATTTTAGCCGACCTAAGTACTTCAGTGAGGGGTTGTAGGATCCTCCTTTTTTGGAGGGTAGAGGGAGCAATGTCCTGGTAAACCTGGACCTTGAGATCGGCGATTTTCACCTCAGGTAGCCCCCTGGCTTTGTGGAGAATGGCTTCTGTATCGCGGTAATTCAAAAGACCGCAGATTATGTCCCTAGTGCTATCATTAATAGGAGGTTTTGGGCGCAGGGCCCTATGAACCCGCTCCACTACAACAGCTTTGGCTCTTTCATTCCCCAACAGAAAGGAGAACAGATCATGCATGGCGGCAAACAGGTTCTCATTCTCGGGGGCTTCAGGAAGGCCCCTTATCCTTATATTGCGCCTACGGCTCCAGTTTCCTGATCCTCCATTAATAGGAGGGCATGATTTATGGCGGACCGTTGGGATTTGAATCTGCTGGCGGTAGTGGCATTGAACGAGTGCAGTGCGTCTTGGGAATTTCTCCATCTTCTTGCCCATTTTAGCAGCAGGGGAATCGCTGGAAGAAACCCCAGATGGGTCTTTCGGCTGGATTTTCACCATACCTCGGGGATATCGTGCTTTAGAGGCTTATAGGCAACTTGGCGGCGGGAGCTCCTCACTCAAGCATCCGCCATCTAGCGCGGTCAGGCTCCGCCCGGCGTATATTTTAGCATCTGAATTAAGCAAGGAAATTGGACGAAAGTTTTGAGGGACATCAGGGGTTTTGCCTGGTTTGGGTATAGTAACAATTGTAGCTTATAGCATTTCTTTTAGGAATTTTCCCTCCTCTATGGCATGTTGTAGAGTATGAGTCAAGTATGGTGTCAAAATGTCTCCATAATATTTATAGTATATATTTGATAAACCATCTGGACCTGGAGCTTTATGTAGCTGTAGAGAGCTGATAGTCATTAGGACCTCTTTCCGGGTTATTGGTGCATTTACAGATTCCAATTGGGAAGTGTTTAGTTTAGGGAGATGCATAGATTCTAAATATGTATATATTGATGTCTGCTGTGGTTGGGTAGCTAGGTTATTTCCCTCTAGATTGTATAGTAATGCGTAGTAGGATTTCAATTTGTTGCCAATTTTGTCATATATGTGGGCATTAGTAGACTGGTGTTTGAGAAAGGGGATCCTTGATTTTACTGCTTTTTGTTTGATCTTATGTGAAAGTAGTGGTAGGTTGTGGTGGCTCACTAGCAAGTAGTTAAGGTATGGTGCTGCAAGCTCATATAGAGGGAAACACCCCACCCTCTCTTAAAAGGCAAATGTAGTAATAGGAAATGAGCGAGCACTCATACACTTGGCAACCAAATTGACATGTGCCGAAAATCTTGGCTCGTATGGAGCAATAAAAAAAGAATTTATAACGAAAGGAATAGAGTATCTCCTGAGCCACAACTACTTCTTTTTTGAGGGGGAATTCTTCCTGCAGAAGCGGGGTACCGCCATGGGGACCAGATTCGCCCCCAGCTATGCTAATTTGTTCTTGGCTGAGTGGGAGTACAACCTCATCAAGCCGAGGCTGGGGATGGATCTGGCCCTGTGGCGCCGTTATATAGATGATGTGATCTTCATCTGGAAACAGAGTAAAGAAGAATTGGAAAAATTCCTAAAAACAATTAATATTAATAATTAAAATCTGGTCTTTACTTCAAACATACAGGAGAGCACCGAATTCTTGGATTTATTAATCACACAATCTGGTAATAAATATATATGTGAGACATTTTGTAAATCCACAGCTAGAAATAGTTATATTGATTTTTCTAGCTGTCACCTGCCGAAATGGCTGACAAATGTTCCCTCTGGTCAGTTCCGTAGGATTAAGCGGAACTGCACAGAGGGACATACTTTTGAGATGGAAGCCATTGAGATGAAAAGACAATTTATTGAGAAGGAATATCCTGAAAACTTAGTGGAGGAGTCACTCAACCAAATTAGGAAATTAGATAGAAGAGAGTTCTTTAATAAGGAGGACAATAAAGATAAAAATGAGATAGATAATGAGAAAGATAAAATACAAAATAAAGAAGAAGCCATGAGAGTTGTTCTTCCATTTAATGAAAATTATAGAAAGATTCAGAAAATTATTAAAACCCATTGGCACCATGTGTTGAATGACAAAATTGTGGGACACTTACTCCCGACTGTTCCGACGATTACCTTCACTAGGGCACCCAATCTAGGTATCAAGGTGGCTCCTACTGTAAAACTGTGGAAACAGAATAAGTTGAGTTTTTCAGGAACTTGGCTGAGTCTGAAGGGTTTTTATAAATGTGGAAGGTGTATGGGTTGTAGAATGAATAAAAAACTCTGCCTGATGACTAATGTCCCCTCGACTCAGAACAACTTTAATTGGGAGATAGAAGATTGTCTTACATGTGACTCCAGTGGAGTTATCTACCTTCTCCAGTGCCCCTGTAACAGACAATATATAGGACGTACCAAGAGGTCATTCAAAAAAAGAGTGGCCGAACATATTGCCAACATCAGGAAGGGTTATGATAAACATTCCCTATCTAAACATTATAAAGAGATGCATAATCATGATCCATCAAGTTTGGTGTTTACGGCACTGGAGAAGGTGGAGAAACACTGGAGAGGTGGGGATTTTATCAGACAAATGTCTAGGATAGAATCCAGACGCATTTATGAATTTGGATCTCTACAACCGAAAGGCCTTAATTCGGAGTTGGAAATTTTTGGATTTATGTAGGTTGGGTGTCTCGTGGCCGACGGCACGTCGCATGTTAGGCCGTTTATCGGCGCTGCGACGAGTCCTTGGCTCCGAGATACCCACCCTTCCTTCTCTATCAAATCCGAATAATTGTTTCAAACTCTAGGATTCTTATGAAACTTTCAAGATTCCTCACATTTATTATTTATTGTTTTACATTCTTATATTGATATTTTAATCTTGAAAATTTGTTTAATAATATTTCATTATAAAAAGTCATTTTATAAGTGTTAGCAATCAGATATCAAGTTTATATTTCACACAATCATATATCACACCAATTGGGACATCTGGGCCAAAAAACGCATGTGTCCCCAAAAAAACGCATGGAAACTGCAAGAGGAAAAAAAAATAAAAAATCAAGGCTGTATAGAATTATCCCCTGATTATGTGGGAGGATTCCCTGGCCAACTGGGAGTAGTATGAACAACAGGTGTCCGAGATTTGGGAAGCAATTAAAGGAATGGATAAAAATGGAGGCAGAGCAGGCAGACACTCAACCACTGAGGAAGGGAGAGTGAATCTACCCGAAACGCGTATGATGAAACAAGTGATGTACCTGCATTGAAAAGCCTCCGATAATACTGTATGGCCATACAGAAGAAAATTTCTACAGTAAGGCCTCTTTCACACGGGCGTTGCGGAAAAATGTGCGGGTGCGTTGCGGGAACACCCGCAATTTTTCCGCGCGAGTGCAAAACATTGTAATGCGTTTTGCACTCGCGTGAGAAAAATCGTGCGTGTTTGGTACCCAAACCCGAACTTCTTCACAGAAGTTCGGGCTTGGGATCGGTGTTCTGTAAATAGTATTATTTTCCCTTATAACATGGTTATAAGGGAAAATAATAGCATTCTGAATACAGAATGCAAAGTAAAATAGCACTGGAGGGGTTAAAAAATAAAATAAAAATTTAACTCACCTTAATCCACTTGCTCGCGTAGCCCGGCATCTCCTTGTGTCTCCTTTGTTGAAAGACCTGTGGTGAGCAT
The DNA here is from genome assembly GCF_905171765.1 of Bufo bufo. Classification (NCBI taxonomy): domain Eukaryota; kingdom Metazoa; phylum Chordata; class Amphibia; order Anura; family Bufonidae; genus Bufo; species Bufo bufo. Next base: position 311,224,995 of record NC_053391.1, read on the forward strand.
TAATTATAGTTCAAGGACCTGTGATGACGTCACTCCGGTCATCACATGGTACGTCACATGATCTTTTACCATGGTGATTCACCATGGTAAAAGATCATGTGACGTACCATGTGATGACCGGAGTGACGTCATCACAGGTCCTTGAACTATAATTAATGCTCACCACAGGTCTTTCAACAAAGGAGACACAAGGAGATGCCGGGCTACGCGAGCAAGTGGATTAAGGTGAGTTAAATTATTATTATTATTTTTTTAACCCCTCCAGTGCTATTTTACTTTGCATTCTGTATTCAGAATGCTATTATTTTCCCTTATAACCATGTTATAAGGGAAAATAATAATGATCGGGTCTCCATCCCGATCGTCTCCTAGCAACCGTGCGTGAAAATCGCACCGCATCCGCACTTACTTGCGGATGCTTGCGATTTTCACGCAACCCCATTCACTTCTATGGGGCCTGCGTTGCGTGTAAAACGCAGAATATAGAACATGCTGCGATTTTCACGCAACGCATAAGTGATGCGTGAAAATCACCGCTCATGTGAACAGCCCCATAGAAATGAATGGGTCGGTATTCAGTGCGGGTGCAATGCGTTCACCTCCCGCATCGCATCCGTGCGGAATACTCGCTCGTGTGAAAGGGGCCTAAAGGATTAACTATTCTTATCGTCGAAAGCTGCACCGAAGGAAATTGCGGAACAGAGTGGCAACTCCCGCGATCTTTGGAACTCCCGCGAAATTTAAACCAGCTTGCTGTATGGAGCGACTGAATAAGCCGGCAAATATTTAAAGCTCCAATAGGGAAACAGCAGACGCTAGACGGTAAGCCAAATATCGATTTAAAGTTTTCTTCGATTCAAAGCTCATATCGACCTTAAAAGGATATGCTTTTCACATTATCAGGATTCCTGTGGACACTTTATGAACATATTGCGCTCCCAGTGAATACACCTACAACATTTTCAGTGACATTCAGTTTCCCAAATTGGGATAGAGCTCTAGAAGATAATACCCCCTCTTTCCCAAATAACAGCATATACTTGAAGTTTTTTGGTGTGATATATATTATTGAATTTATCGACACTATTGAGTGGTATCGAATATTTCAACATTGAATTTTCTACCATTCAATTTATCGAATATTTCTATCGAATATAGTATCGATCATATCTACCACAATATATGTGATTGTAATGTTGTATATTATTGCTACATTGTTCCTTTAAATTTTATTACTTGTATTTTATGGGGATTTAATAAATATTTTCTGAACATGTCAATTTGGTTGCCAAGTGTATGAGTGCTCGCTCATTTCCTATTACTTATGTGAAAGTAGTTTCCCTGCTTTATTGTCTTGTGAATAATATGTGGCTTTAGTCTTCCTGAGGCTTTGTTCATATTTGTACAGTAGGAGTTCTCTGAGTTGGAGTCTCAGAGATTATAATTGCGAAGTGCGTGTGGGGGAGAGGTTTCTTTTATTGAGCGTTTCCAGGGGTTTGATTTTTGACATTAGTTCCGTAAACGTACTCTCTCTTTCCTTTTTTGCTATACTCCCTATTTTCATGATGATTCCCCTGATATAGGCTTTATGGGCATTCCATATGGAGAAGGGGCTAGAGACTGAGCCTTCATTGATTTGAAAATATTCTTGAAGCGCAACCCCAATCTTCTCCCTATGTGAAGTATGCTCTAAGAGAAAAGGGTTCAGACGCCAGGAGGAATTGTGTCCAGGGGAGCACATGTCTTGTAGTGTTAGGGCTGTTTCACACAAGCGAGTCCATTGCGGGAATCACGCTCCGTGTGTGAGTGTGATCCTCCGCTCTGGACTTGCAGGATCGCACAGCATTATCATGATTTATAATGCTATGTGCCTTTGCTTGACCTTATTTCTACAGAATCATACTGACAGCTTTATATGACTATGATTCTGTGGAAAAAAGGCCATGCAGAGGCACATAGCATTATAAATCATGATAATGCTGTGCGCTCCTGCAAGTCCAGAGCGGAGGATCACACTCACACACGGAGCGTGATTCCCGCAATGGACTCGCTCGTGTGAAACAGCCCTTAGTGTGATGGCTGCATGATCCGACCAAGTGATTACTTCTGCTGACGTCGCCATAGCGCTGTACATATGAGAAGAGGTATACATACATAATACAGACAATTGCACTAATCGTAAACAAGACGGGTTACAAACTGGTACAGAAGGAGAGAGGGCCCTGCCCGTGAGGGCTTACAATCTACATGGTATTGGAGAAGGACACAGTAGGTGCGGGTGAAGTTGGTCATGGCGGTATAGAAGAAGCAGGGTCACTGGTTGTAGGCTTGTCTGAAGAGGTGGGTTTTCAGGTTTCTTTTGAAGGATTCCACTGTAGGTGAGAGTCTGATATGTTGGAGTAGCGAGTTCCAGAGTATGGGGGATGCACGGGAGAAATCTTGGAGTCGATTGTGGAAAGAGGCGATAAGAGGAGAGGAGAGAAGGTCTTGTGAGGATCGGAGAGTGCGTGTGGGGGTGTATCGGGAAAGTAGCTCAGAGATGTAGGGAGGGGACAGGTTATGGACGGCCTTGTATGTATTTGTTAGTACTTTGAAGTGAATTCACTGGGCAATGGGGAGCCAGTGAAGGGATTGACAGAGGAGTAATAGGGTGAGAGGTGGATTAGTCGGGCAGCAGAGTTGAGGATAGATTGGAGGGGTGCGAGAGTGCTAGATGGAAGGCCACAGAGGAGAGTGTTGCAGTAGTCTAGGCGGGAGATGAGGGCATGTACAAGCATTTTCGCAGATTCAAAGTTAAGGAAAGCAAGGATGCGGGAGATATTTTTGAGTTGGAGGCGGCAGGTGGTGAAAAGGGCTTGGATGTGCGGTCTGAAGGATAGGGCAGAATCCAAGGTCACTCCAAGGCAGCGGACTTGGTTGACCGGGGAGAGTGTGCAGCCATTGATCATGATAGATAGGTCTGTTGGGGGGGTTGAGCAAGATGGGGGAAAGATTATGAATTCTGTTTTATCCATGTTAAGTTTTATAAAGCAAAAGGCGAAGAAGGATGATATAGAAGATAGACATTGTGGGATTCTTGATAGTAAGGTGGTGATGTCTGGACCACAGAGGTAGATTTGTGTCGTCAGCGTAGGAGTCAACAGTGTCAAAGGCAGAGGACAGGTCAAGGAGAAGGAGGACAGAGTATTGTTTCTTGGTTTTGGCTGTCAGTAGGTCATTGGTGACTTTGGTGAGGGCAGTCTCAATCAAGTGGTGGGGTCAGAAGCCAGATTGTAGGCTGTCAAAGAGAGAGCAGGAGGAGAGGTGAGAGGACAGTTCAGAATGGACATGTTGTTCAAGTAGCTTTGAGGCATACGGAAGAAGTGATATGGGGCGATAACTGGACAAAGAAGATGGGTCAAGTGAAGGCTTTTTGAGGATGGGTGTAATGGTAGCATGTTTAAAAGCAGAGGGAATATCATATAGATCCCTCAATAGGAGGAATTCCCTCAGCCAGGGTGATCTATTGGCGGGGGAGGTGGTATCTAGAAGAGGGTCTACCACTCCATTGAAATCTCCAAACCATATGGTTTGTCCTTGCCTGACTTTCTCTACTTTCCTGGAGAGTCTATTAAGGAATGTGTTCTGGTGTCTGTTTGGGGCATAAACTACCACTAGAGTATACATGATGTTGTTTAAGGATCCCACTACAATAATGGATCTGCCATTGGGATCTGATAACATTGTGGAAAGTTGAAATGCTACTGTATCCCTGATCCCTAAGATAACACCTCTCTGTTTTTTATGGAAGTGGGATTGGTATATGATCGGAAAGGAACAGTGAGGTATCCCGATGGCGTCCTCAGCTTTCCATTCAAGTAACAAAAGCTTGCCTTCTTCCAGGGTAGAGATGGATCTTAGTGCACCACCATGTTGGATCAGAATATTCATAGGGAATCCCCATCTATAAGGCATAGCACGGTCATGCAGGGCAGCAGTTATGGGGGCTAGGGTTCTTTTTTGCTGCAGGGTGGTTGCAGATAGGTCAGCAAATAACTTGATCCCTTCATAAGGGGAAGGTAAAGTGCCTCTGTTTCTGCTGTCCTGGAGTAATGACTCTTTAATCTGGAAAAGTGGATCCTGGCTAGGACATCTCAATGATGCTTGGGACGTGCCACTCTATGTATTCTATCGATAAGGAGGTCACGTTCAGAGATTGAGGGGATCAGAGCTTTCATCAGACCTTGCAGGAAGGATTGCAGTTCTTGCGGCTGAACTTCCTCGGGAATGCCTCTAATTTTAACATTGTTTCGGCATGACCAATCTTCAAGGTTGACCAGCTTATGTTTTATTATCTCAATTTCATCTGTGACGTCGTTGTGGGTATCAATAAGTTGGTTATGTGAGGATGCAAATTCACCCATTTTTGTTTCAGCATGAGACATTCTACCCTCTAAATCCGATATGGAGGTCTGCAAAGGGTTAATAAGCAAGGCAATGTTATCTTGCAAAGATCTGTTAAGAGCTAGCAGCATGTCCTTTAGGAGGGACCCTGAGGCTGGCATGTCTGAGGTAGGGAAATCTTGTAATGTGAAGTTGGGATATCCCAGGATACAAGTAGGAGGTGAGGTAGAGCCGTTAGGGGCTTTATGCGGCTCTTGCTGGGGGAGCTGCATATTGTGGAAGTTGCTGGTGAGCGCACTTTGCAGCCTGAGCGCGTGCTCTGTGTGCCTGGTGCTCTTCCCCAGGCTATCATGGGGCGAGGAGGCTGGGGAGTTGCCAGCTCCAGCCAGTACATTTGCGGTGAGTGTTTGGGATTTGAGGTGAGGCTCTGTACTTTCTTCACTTGTAGCATTGTCGGGTGGCTGCGCTTCCTGTCTCGTTGGTGAGAAGTGAGTGCCGCCTCCGCCATCTTGTGCGCACTCCTTCTCAAAAAAGAAGCTGAGTTTCCATTGCGCTTTGATAGACCTTTTGCCGCTCGTCATCATGGGTGGTTGTGACATGAGGATGGCGGGTGTTAACATGCTGTCAAGGTCGGGAATTGGCATGATTCCAGAGCTAAGTGCTATATTGTCGCTGCTGTGTTAGCGGAGCTCTTCTTCTAGGCGGCCATTTCGCACGGCAGCAGGCTACATCCCCCTCCTTTACACCAGTTTTGATACATCTGCCTCTCTATTCTATGATCACTCTTTTACTGTGGACCTCATATGTTTGAGTGCTGCCAGACCCCTACAAAATTTTTACTATCTGTAACAAACATTCCATATCTGTGGCCAGCTTTACTTTTCTCCTAAAAATCACTTGCTTCACAAACATAGCACCTGCTTGCCTGGGCTTTTGGGTAGTTCTGAGTGGTTCTACATGTTTTAGACCAGGGGTCCTCAAGTACTTTTTGTAAAGGTCCACATACCTGAGTCTGCCGCCTGGTGAATGTCCGAGCCTAAAAATAAATAAGTAAGGAGGGTCAACAGTGGCGTGTAGTGCTCTATGGCAAGTTTTTTTTTTTTTCTTCTAAAAATAGCAATACCTTTAATTGCACCCAATCCCCGTAGGGCCCCAACACAATAAGAATGCACCCTTAGTACCACCTCACAATAGTGATGCCCCTTAGTGCCCCTCAGACCGTATGATAACTCCTCTCACAATTTGATACCTTCTTAGTACCTCCTCTCACAGTATGATGCCCCTAAAGGGCTACCCCTCACAGTATGATGCCTTCTTAGAGCCTCCTCTCACAATATGATGCCCCCTAGTGCCTCCCCTCATAGTATGATGCCCCCTTTGGTGTCCCCTCTCACAATATGATGTCCTCTTAGCACCTCCCCTCTCAGTATTATGTGCCCTTAGTGTCTCCTCTTACAATTTGATGCCTCCTTAGTACCTCCCCTAACAGTATTATGCTGACTTTAGTGCCTCCTGTCACAGTATGATGCCACCTTACTGCCTCCCCTCACAGTACAATACTACCTTAGTGCCTCTCCTTACAGTACAATGCCCACTTAGTTCCTGTCCTCAGAGTATGCCTCCCTCACTGGATAATGTCCCCTTAGTGACTCCTCTCACAATATGACACACTCTTAGTGTCTCCTCTCACAATATAATGCCCCCTTAGTGCCTCCCATCCCAGTATGATGCCCCTTTAGTCCCTCCTCTCACAATATGATACCCCCTTAAAGTGTCTCCCCCGCAATGTGATGCCCCCTTAGTTCCTCCTCTCACAATATGATGGTCCCCCAGTGTCTCCTACCACAAAATGATACCTCCAAGACCCTTCTCTCACAAAATGATGATCCCTTAGTGCCTACACTCACAATATGATGCCTTCCTTAACCCCTTAGTGACCAGCCTGTTTTTGGCCTTACTGACCAAGCGTTTTTCTTCCTTTTTTCATCGTCATGTTCCAAGAGCTACAGTATAACTTTAAAATTTTTCCATCTATATAGCTTTATGAGGGCTTGTTTTTTGCGGGACAAGTTGTAGTTTTTAATGGCACCATTTTGGGGTACACATAACTTTCTGATTAACTTTTATTAACTCTTTCTGGGAGGGAGATGGGAAAAATAGCATACTGCCACTACGTTTTTACGGTATAAATTTTACGGCGTTCATTTTTCAGTATAAATAAAATAATATCTTTATTCTCTGGGTCAGTACGATTACAGTGATACAAAATACATATATTTTTTTTTTACATTTTACAACTTTTTTGCAATAAAACCCTTTTTTTTTTAAAGAAAAAAAATGTTTTTGCATTGCCGCTTCTCAAGACCCATAACTTTGTTATTTTTCTTTCTATGGAGTTGTGTGAGGGCTTGATTTTTGTGGGACGACTTGTATTTTTCATTGGTATCATTTTGGAGTAAATGGTGCTTTCTAATCGCTTGTTTTTCCAATGGCAATTAAGAAAAAATTTGCAATTCTGTCTTTTTTTAAATTTCTTTTTCACAGCGTTCACCGTAGGGGATAATTTACATTATATTTATGTAGTCCGGGTCGTTACGGACACGGAAATACCAAACATATTGGGAAGATTTTTTTTGCTATTTTTTTTCATTGAAAAGCGTATTTTCTATGGAAAAAAAGCGTAATTCTTTTTTATGGGATTTTTTTAATTAGTTTTGTTTTACTTTTTTTTACCACTTAATAGTCCCACAAGGGGACTATAACAGACAGCTTTTTGATTGCTTTTAAAATGCAATGCACTATCCCTATAGTGCATTGCATTTTAATGTCAGTGCTATTCTGACATTGAACAGCAGGCTGCGCCTCTCTGGCGCAGCCTGCTGGAAACTAATCAAGGCAGGCTTGGGGCCTTCATAGACCCCAGCCAGCCTTCACACACATCGGCACCCCACGATCGCATTTGTGGGGTGCCGATGGGAGACAGATGGAGTCTGCTCCCTCTGTCAACACTTTACATGTGGCGGGCGCCATTGCCCGCAGCATGTAAAGTGTTAAACAGCCCGGATCGGCAGGAGTGCCGGTACGGGCTGTTAGAGCAGGGCCGCTGCTCTCATGTAAGAGCTGGGTCCCCGCTCTCCGCAGGACCCGTGCAGCGCTTAGACTGGGCAGCCCAGCCTAAGGCCCCTTAGTGACCTCCGTAAAAACACGTATGGGTGGTCACTAAGGCGTTAATGTCCCAATGCAGTATGATACCCTTGTGACCCCCATAGAATGATGCCCACATTGCCTCCACTTTAAATACTCACCTTCCCTACCATCAGTTCCTTGCTTCTTCATTAGTAATTCAGCGCAAGCAGGTGGAATCCAATGATGTCATCATGCGTGCTGCACTGAGTCACAGACAGCACAGTGCGGAGCAGACCTTCGCTCTGTGCTGTGTTGCCTGTGGCTCAGTGCAGCAGTCAAGATGACATCATCGCATCGCACCTGCCAGCGCTGAATCACCAGTGGCAGGTGAACAGTGAAGCAGTGTATTCAACTGTATCTGTGTCCCAAGGATACAGTTGTGAGGTGGGGTCTGGACAGCTGGCTACTGCAGGCCAGACTGGTACTTTCACTTTTACTTTGTGCCGGTCGTCTTATAATCCTTATCGCTAAACTATTAAGAGGTCATACACACTTATTTAAGCCACATTCTTATCAGTAAGATAAGGATTGAGCTTCAATGAGTGTTTATAAGGTCCGAGATCAGAGATAAGGAGTCCGTCTGCTCCCCAGATGATGGAAAAGACAGAGGGGGTCATTCACTTTGCTGAAATATATCTAAATTAGGCATATTTCTGGCACAGATAGCGATGCAATGGTTAGTTGCTTCGCTATCTGTGACTTTGCCCCACTCACGCCAGGTCTAAAATTGTGGGTGTGATGTGGACGAGGAAGGGGGTGGGCCTGCAGGCCCATCTCATTCACTATTTTCTACGCCTGTTTTAGGCGTGGAAAGAAGTCTAAATGTAAGACAGCTTGAAAGCTGTCTTATATTTAGAACTGGCGCCGGTCTTAATAAATGTGCCCCAGAAAATCCACAGGCTGCTACTTGAGCATCTCAACTATGTACACAAAAAATTTCCATATTCCATATTTTTAATAAAGACCAATTGAAAAAAAAGCTTTTTAGCTTAAAATAAGTACAATGCAATAATAATAAAAAAAATACCTCCAAAGGTGTACATAGCCTTTAAAGGGGTTATTTTCTTGTTCTTTGTATGTTTCTAACTAAGCAAATGTAAGGGGTTTACAATGCACTTACTTTATCTGCAGTGGCTCCTTTCTCAGATTTGACTGCGGGTCACATGACTTGTGATGTCAGCTTCTCTCCCTGTTCTGACGATGTTTCGTGCACAAAGAGCAGAGCTGTGTCTGTACACAAGACGTCACTGTGCTGACCACGCCCCCTGCACTGCCGTCTGTTGTTGTCTGCGCTGTGTCTCCTCTCACTGGATTCTTCAGGAAACTTTAACCCCTGTTGCAGCACAGACTCAGGGCTGGAGGCTTTGCTGAGTAGCTGCAGGGAGTGAAGAGACACAAGATCTTCCCTCCTTATCCTGCAGACACAGAGCTGACAGACTGGAGGAGTTCTGCAAAGCATTGCACAAGAACAGGTAGGGGGACGATCCTGTGTGTATCAGCAGTGTCATTGCATACCTCCCCTCCGTCCCGGATACAGCGGGGCAGTCCCAGATTTCAGTAGTCATGGGCGGGGGAGGTATGTCCCGCTTTCAGCTGCCTCTGCTTCCATAGGACGCAGAGACAGCTGATTATGCTTACTCTGTTTTTATTGAGTTTTTCAGAATATAACAAGTATAACAAATTAGGCCATCAGGTATGTGAACAATCATTCCACAGGATCACGCAGGATCCATTTAACATTGAACAGATACCGCCTTCAGTCAATGTTGCTTGAACTGCACACATCACGCCAGTCATGGCCAACCTGCGGCTCTCCAGCTGTTGTAAAACTACAACTCCCACCATGCCCTGCTGTAAGCTGATAGTTGTAGGCAGTCTGAGCATGCTGGAAGTTGTAGTTTTGCAACAGCTGGAGAGGCTCAGGTTGGCCATCCCTGCATCACGCCGTAGAATCAGTACATATTAAGGCAGTCATGTAACTGAAGCACAATGTAAACTGTAATAAAGTGTGTGATTGCAATAAAACCTATTTTCTGGTTCTTCATTGTTCATAGCATTATTGCATCTAGGTAACCTCTAGTAAATAACTATGAAATAAGAACAAAAAATAATATAGGTTAAGAGGGGGGGAAGATGAGAGGATAGTGTGAGGAAGGAAGGGAAGGGGATAGGTCCTGTGTGTGAAAATTCTGGTGTCTATCTAGTCCCCCAATGTTGAGGGACTCACAACATGTCCTGAAATTCCAGAGAATCTAGGAAAGTGAGCAGGGAAGGACATCTATTCATAAATATATCCGACCTTTCTTGTTGTTCTGCTATCAGCTCTTCCATGCTCCTTGATCCACTCACATATTGTGGGTAGAGACTTGGACTTCTAATATCTGAGAATTACCATTCTCGCAGCCGTCAGGAAATGCCTTAGAACCCCTTTCTTAACTTGCGCCAAGGAAACAGGGATAAGAGAGAGCCTGGTTACTTGAGGCCTATTGGGGATCCTCTATTAGTATATATCTGCAGAATTTTGTCCCAAAAAGCGCAAATTGCAGGACAACTCCACCATATGTGCAATAGGGATCCCCATCCTTCTCACATCGCCAGCATATTTCTGAAACTGAGGGGAACATATGATGTAAAGTAGTTGGGCAGTAGTACCATCTAGAAAGAATCTTGTAATTCTTTTCCTTGACCTGTGCCACCTGCAATATTCCATGGGAGAACGCACACATCTTTGCAACTTCTGCATTTGTGAATTGGACCTGTAAGTCGGCTTCACATCTATCAATGAAATGGACCCTATCCCCACTGCACAAATCTAGGAGAACCTTGTACAATGTGGACAAAGCACCCCCTCCATCTCCTGGTTGTAGATAGATCTTATCAAACCCTGTCAGAGGGCCATCTGCAATGTTTGCGAACGTAGCTCTATAAAAAGAACTCAGTTGGTCGTTTCCCAGCCAAGAAGTCATGGAAATAGTGGGGCTTGAGCGCAGGGCTTCAAAGGAAGTCAACGTCCCTGAGGTTATGACATCTCTGTATAGCCGAAAAATAACTTTTCGGAGCATGAATTGGTATAGTGTGAAAGAGATCTAAAAATCTCGGGAGGATGTCCATTTTAACAGTATTCATACGGCCAAACCAAGACAGGTGTTTTCAATCTTAGGTCCTCAAGCGTTCTCCTCTGCAGTGCAGTGCAGTGCAGTAGTTGTGTCGGGATTTGAATGCCTAGGTATGTCAAGCTCTGGTCTTTCCATTTGAAAGAGAAGTTATCTTGTAAGGATTGTGTCTTTGTCTGGGAGAGAGAGATATTCAATAGTTCGGTTTTAGTAACGTTCACCTTAAAATTACTAAGGTGCCCGAACCTTTCAAACTCCTTAAGGATAGATGGTATAGAGATGTGAGGGGAAGTCACATAAAGGATTAGATCATCTGCATAAAGCGCAAGCTTATGTTTCATGTTCCCAATCTCAATTCCTCCAATATCAGGATTGTTCCTAAGATCAATTGCAAGATGCTCCATAGTCAGAACATAAAGGAGAGGGGAGAGGGGACACCCCTGGCGCGTGCCATTATGAATCTCGAATGAAGGTGCCAATATACCATTAGTTCGGACTCGCGCCGAGGGGTTAGTATATAGAGCTGCTACCATTTCTACATATCTCCCACCTAGGCCTATCTGTCTCAAGGATGCCAGCATAAACTGCCAGTGGACCCTATCTAAGCTTTTTCCGCATCTACTGACATCAGACGAGATCTGAAAAGATCTCTTTTACCATACAAGTGCATATACTGCTCTTTGTTTCCTTATGGAGCTTAGAAAGTTGATGTTATATCGACAAAAATAATTGCAATTGCTGCAAGTAGTGTTGTTACTTTCGGGTAAGTTCTGATACAATCCGAAGGGTCGTAGTATCAATAGTGATCGTATTTAGTCAAGTTGTAACAGATGGTAGTGTCGGCTATTCAGCCGCTTACCTCCTTCCTTCAGGAGTTATTTTGGCGCCTCCGCTGATGTTACCGAGGGGCAATCGATTGTGATATTTGAATGATTGGATGTATTTACCCATCAAGATATGACATGGTATTGACTTCCTACCATGTTTTATGTTGATGTTAAAATCAATTCGAATTGTCCACATATTTGAATAACATTTTAATTCTGTGTTTTAAATAAAAAATAAAAAGCTAATAAACAAAGAAAATTCGCAAAAAAATCGCAAAGAAAACGCATGAAAGAAGTACCATACTAAAGACAGATACTGTTGAAACTGAATTTCGAATAAGATCTGATATCTATTATTGAACACTGGGTTGTCAGGATGGCCGAGCGGTCTAAGGCGCTGCGTTCAGGTCGCAGTCTCCTCTGGAGGCGTGGGTTCGAATCCCACTTCTGACAGCAGTCATTGTGTTGATTTGACGCCCCTTTTGAAGAAGCTGAGCGAAACGCACGTCAGGGGTGCGTACACCAAGGTCCCAAGGTCTGTTCCCCTTCATATATATGTGTTGTATATGCCGGTTGTTACTTTCTATGTGCTGGATGCATGTGACATCGTAGTATGTCTGGTGTGGTGGATAATTTACCCACACGCTGCGTCCATTGATTCTTATGGTTCAGCTGGCTTGCAAGCACCTGCATTGTTATTTGAGTTCACCTTTCCTTCTGGCCTGTGGGTAAGAGCCCATCTCTTTTTAGCTACTTAGCTTACACAGGCCATCACGAGAGGTGCACTCAGGGGATATATTGATTGTTGTGATACCTTGGTGGGGCGCTGATCCGCAGTGTTGCCACATTACTGCTGTTATTTATTACTATTGTCTATTTATTGTCCTTTATGTGACTAATAAAACATTTTGCTATTTATGTACATGTGTGTTCTTGTTTATCGGTTCTATTGAGTTGGCGCTCACATATGATTTTCTCATTATTATTGAGGAGTTTTTCGGTTATAAAATCTATTATTGATATAGTAAACTACAGTATCTGATCTAGAAAGCATATAAAAGAAGAAAAATTGCAAGAAATAAATCGCAAATAAATCGCAATGAATGTTTCTTTCTTCTTTAAAAAATCGCAAACATCGAATCCTAGATTTCGGATCCGGTTTCCATGTATTGACTCCACCTTTGCCTAGTATATAAGATGGATGCAAACAGGTGTAGCGCAACCACCGAGGAAGGGGTAGTGACATATCCCAAAACGCGTCTGGTAACGCCACACACCTGTCTAAATATTTCTAGTCGCATGGCCATGCAGACATCATCATAAAAGAATTCGAAAAATCGGGCTCTGACTCGACATACCAGAGACGTCAGTTCCGGACGAGAGAAATCCCGTAAGCGTGATTCCGCGAGAGTTTGTCAATACAGACCTCGAGAACATCTAATCGAGGAGTGCGAAGCGAGACGCCGGAGCTTCCCGCACCGCTCGCCTCTCGGTAACATCAGCGGAGACGCCAAAATAACTCCTGAAGGAAGCAGGTAAGCGGCTAAATAGCCAACACTACCATCTGTTACAATTTGACTAAATACGATCACTATTGATACTACGACCCTTCAGATTATATCAGAACTTACCCGAAAGTAACAACACTACTTGCAGCAATTGCGATTATTTTTGTCGATATAACATAAACTTTCTAAGCTCCATAAGGAAACAAAGAGCAGTATATGCACTTGTATGGTAAAAGAGATCCTCATTTGTATTACGGACTCTCATAGTGGCACACAGTAGTTGCCCCCTTTGTGGACATTGTGATTTAATTGATTATATATTGATTTTATAGTGTCTGATATAATTTTATATAATAAATGTGTGTTTGATGTTAGAGTGCTCGCCCAGTATATTCTCTATTTCAATTTTCTTCTCTTTTGAGAGGTAGGGTGTCCTCTCTATTGGTTTGGCAGCACCATACCATAGGTAATAGGGAGTGAGCCACCACTACAATCGATTTTCACTTCTAAAGATTGTTTGGGAAAGGGGCATGTTGGCGATATACTATTGAACACCCTGGTAAGGAAGGGGAGAAGCAGTTCATGATAGCGTTTAAAGAAGGTGGGTGTGAAGCCATCCAGCCCAGGACTTTTCCCTCCTTTTAGTGAGGAGATTACTGCCCTAATTTCAGGTTCTGTGAAAGGTAGGTCTAATTCTATGCTCTGCTCTACTGGTATCCTGGGTAAAGCCATCTCATTCAAGTGACTATGCGATCTTCAAGCTCTTGGTGTGCATATTTGCAAATTGTAGAGGGATTCATAGTATGTACAAAATACATTTGCTATATGGGAGGGGTGGTGTATTGCCTGTCCCCTGTTATCCTTAATTTATGGTATGTGTGAGTGAGTCTGGGATGGAGCAATTTAGCCAGCGCTCGACCACATTTATTAGCGTTGTCGTATAGAAAGCTGTTCCATATACAGGTTGGATCTTTCATCTATAGCCTCTTTTAGACTATCTCTTACAGCTGTTAGTTCAGTGAGTGATTGTTTGTGTAGAGTATCCAACCTGCATAAACGAGTGGTCAACTTCTCAATGTGTGTTTCCTTGTCCTTTTTTAGTTGAGCCCCATGTTGAATGAGTGTGCCCCTAATCACACACTTCAATGCTTCCCACTGCAGAGGAAGAGCTGTAGTATCAGAAGAGTGGGTCTCCATGAAATCTTTGATTGTTGTCTCTATAGCCTGTCTGCACACCATGTCCCTCAACAGGGTCTTGTTAAGACGCCAAGTCCATTCTCTAGCCACCAAATCGGGCAATTCGAGGGTAAGGGATATAGGCGCGTGGTCTGACCACATGGCTGGGCCTATAGTAGCCTTAGGTTGGAAAGTGAGAGCGTGATGGGATATGACGAACATGTCTATCCTGCTATATGATTGCTGAGTCGGTGAGTAGTAGGTATAATCTCGTTCCCTGGGATGCAGAATTCGCCAGATATCAACCAGTCTCCTGCTATATAAAGTCGAGCGCACCCTGGAGATCGTTGAAAATGGTACCAATGACCTGCCCAGGGAAGTGTCCAACTTTGGGTTCAGTACAAGATTGAAGTCCCCGCCAAGAAGGAGTACACCCTCTATGAAAGAGTCCAATCTAGCCATTATATTAGCGAATGCCTTACCCTGTCCTGAGTCTGGCAGGTATATATTACCAATCGTATACGCTCTACAATGGATTGCCAGCTTAAGGAAGGCATATCTGCCCTTGTCACACATTCAGAAATCTATAACCGAACAAGAAAAGGATTTGTGTAAAGCAATGGATACACCTTTGGATTTGGATTCTGGATTTGTGCTGTGGAACCAAGTCATGTAACTTTTAGAGTAAAAATTAGGAACATGGTGGGTCTTAAAATGAGTTTCCTGCAATAATACTATCTGAGCCTTATACTTTTGTAGATTACACAATATCCTTGATCTCTTTTCTGGGACATTAAAACCCCGTACATTTAAAGAGATTATCTTGACGACACATGAAGTAACCATAATAGGTTAGGAGAAGAAGAAGGGAGAGGGAAGAATAGGGAAAAACACAAGGAATATTTTATATATAGATATAAGGAAGGGCTGCCAAAGCGCGACAAAAAATAATTAAATCGCTAATGAGATTCATATGACCTCGATATCTCCTTCAACCGTCCCTCACTCAACTCAGAATATAAAGTTGACTATTAAAGAAAAGAGCACCCCACTTAACGCTATCTTCCTTCCTATATTATCTCGGCATTTAAGGGTACTTTCACACTAGCGTTTTTATTTTCCGGTGTTGAGTTCCGTCACAGGAGCTCAATACCGGAAAAAAAACTGATCAGTTTTAGCCTAATGCATTCTGAATGGAGAGCAATACGTTTAGTATGCATCAGTTCAGTTCCTCTTCCGTTTTTTGGCTGGAGAAAATACTGCAGCATGCTGCAGTTTTATCTCCGGCCAAAAATCCTGAATACTTGCTGGAATGCCGGATCCGGCTTTAATTTCCATTGAAATGTATTAGTGCCGGATCCGGCATTAAGTGTTGCGGCAAAACGAATCCGGTTTTCCAATCTGCGCATGCACAGACCGTTAAAAATTCAAAAAAAATATAAATACTGGATCCGTTTTTCCGGATGACACTGGAGAGACGGATCCGGTATTGCAATGTATTTGTCAGACAGATCCGGATCCGTCTGACAAATGCCATCCGTTTGCATCCGGATTGCCGGAATCCTCTGCCGCAAGTGTGAAAGTACCCTCAGTGTGGCTATCTAGCTAAATCAGTAAAGAAACAATGTCAATATACATCACATGTCATAGTATGTCCCACCGGACTCATGTTGGTCAAGTTGGAAGTCCCTTTGTATTGGGTAGCCTCCGTGTCCCAGATCTATTAGCCTTCCACACTGAAAAATGCGATGGCAGCGGAGGGATGGTGTGCCAATCCTGGAGAGATATCTCTGGCAAACCAAGAGCTGCTATAAAAGTCCGCCAATTCGGAAGGATCTCTCAGCTCCAAGCGTTTGCCATTGCGACGGACCACTAGATGAAAAGGATATCCCCACATATATGGGATCTCGCTCTCCCTAAGGCAGTCCAGTAGAGGGCGTAGCGCCTTCCGTTGTAGTAAAGTGGTGCGGTATAGGTCTTGCAATAGAGACATGCGAGCACCATTATATTCAATAGTAGATTGATCGCGCACTTTCTGCACAATTTCCTCCTTTACAGTGTAACAATGCAAGCGATAGATAACGTCTCTCGGCTTGGAGGCATCAGGGTTGGGAGGCGCCAAAGCTCTATGTGCACTGTCAATTTCCAAATCAACTGTGATAGAGCTGTCCAGGATTGTCTTAAAAAAGTCCTGTAAGGTGGACACCAGATCTGCAGTGGAGACAGCCTCTGGAAGACCCCTGATCCTAATGTTGTTTCTTCGACTTCAATTTTCGGTGTCTTCATGGAGGTGATACAGTTGATTTATATGCAGATCTCTAGTGTCTCTCTTATTCTCAAGGTCATCTAATCTGGATGTTAACTCATCCTAGTGAGAGGCCACTGCTTCTACCCTTTCTTCAATGATTTGTAAATTGCTGGAGATTGTGTGTAGCTCTTGTTTATATGATGTCTCCAGTCTCACTATAAAGTGCTCCATTTCTTGCCTAGTCGGTAGTTGTTTCACATGTTCTCTCCAATCCCAATTTACCTTGTCCTGTGTAGGTGGTCTTGCGGATAGTGAAGGAACAGGAGGAGGCTGCGCTGTATATTGCTGCGTAGAGGCTTGGGGCTCCTTCGCTATTGCATAAGATGATGGCCACCACGTGGTTGTCTGGTTATGGAGATGATTTAAAATAAGAGTTGAACGGCACTCCTCATTAAGTGTGGATGGTGCTCAGTGGTAAGTATAATACCAATGTTGATAGGAAGACCACGGCACTCAAAAGAGAATATTGCATAAATATCTTGTTTATTTTCATATATTTTCTTTTATATTTTTTATATATCCATCCGGAAATAAATTAATTCATAGAGGTATAATGTGCAATATTCTCTTTTGAGTGCTGTGGTCTTCCTATCAACATTGGTTATGGAGATGGGCTTCCTAGACCAGTAGTGGCCCATCTCGAGCCCTGCATTATTGGACCTGTGGCTGCAAGCGGGGAGTGTGGCTGTATGGCGGCACTTGTTCTGTGTGCCGTGGGGGAGAAGACTACCGCGTGGGGGTTTGCGGTCTACTACTGACTGCCCTTCTGGGGCGAAGAAGTGCTGAATACTGCTGCACCCAAGTTCTGGTACTGGTGCTGATGGGCCAGGCGTGGAGCCCTTTCTGGTCCGAACCATTGAAGCTCTGATAAGGCCGCCTGGAGAGTGAGGAACGGCAGTTTTTTAGTCTCGTGGCAGGAGCTCACATCAAGCGCGTGTTCACTCCGCCATAGCGAGGACACGCCCCCCGAGACAGCTGATTATAATGGTGAAGCAGAGAGCACTCCGCTCCCCACCTTACCATTCACCTCATCTGCCCCTCCCCAACTTTCCACTAACCTTGTCATCAGGAGGGGGGGCTGTGGAGCTCTGAGGAGGACTTGTTCTTTCAGCATCCTCCTCTGTCTGCAGTGGCTGAAGGACCTAGGATGAGATCAGTAGGCAGAGCTCAGCAGTTCAAGGACCTGAAATGATGTCACAGCCATGTGATCAGTGGATGAAGAGGCGGGGCTTAGCAGAGGAGACAACATACTGCGACTGATTCAATGTAAGAGGCCGAGAGCCTGGGAAATGCTGGCAGCCAGTGGCGTACCTAGGTTGTTTGGCACCCGGGGCGGGTCCTTTCTCTGGCACCTTCCCCCGCACAGTAGTTTTGTACAGATGTGTGCCCCCTAACAGTAGTTATGCCCACATTGTTCCCCCTTAAAGTACTTATCCCTTCATTGTGCCTCCTTCATAGTAGTTATGCCCTCATTGTGCCCCTCTCACAGTAGTAATGCCCTATCTGTGCACCTTCACAGTTGTAATGCCCTCTTTATGCCCCCTCACAGTAATAATGCCCCTTAATAGTAGTAATGCCCCTTAATAGTAGTAATGCCCATTGCCCCCCTTCACAGTAATAATGCCCATTGTGCCCCCTTAATAGTAATAATGCCCATTGTGTCCCCTTCACAGTAATAATGCCTTCTGTGTCCCCTCCATAGTAGAAATCCCCATTGTGCCCCCTTAATAGTAGTAATGCCTTCTGTGCTAGTAATGCCCATTGTGCCCGCATCACAGTAATAATGCCCTCTGTTTCCCCTTCACAGTAGTAATGCCCTCTGGCTCTGTGCCCCCTCCATAGTAGAAATGCCCATTGTGTCCCCTTCACATTAGCAATGCTCTCTGTGCCTCCTCCAGAGAAGAAATGCCCATTGTGCCCCCTCCAGAGTAGAAATGCCCATTGTTCCCCTTCACATTAGCAATGCCCATTGTGCCCCCTCCAGAGTAGAAATGCCCATTGTGCCCCCTTCACATTAGCAATGTCCATTGTGCCCCCTCCAGAGTAGAAATGCCCATTGTGCCCCCTTCACATTAGCAATGTCCATTGTGCCCCCTCCAGAGTAGAAATGCCCATTGTGCCCTCTTCACATTAGCAATGCCCATTTTGCCCCCTCTGTGTAAAAAAAAACCCAAAAAACCCACACAGTACCTACTCAGCTTGTCCCGTTCCTGAAGCTCACAGTTCTCTCTTCCCTGCAGGCACAGATCACTCTGCAAATAAAAAATAAGTTAAAGATTGGGCTGAGCACTCAAATACTGGAATACTGCATGTATAAGGTCGTAAACTATTTATTCTCTGCAAAGCATACACAATAAAATCAAGATAAAACTGACATATATAGCAAACACAGACATAAAATAAATTCTGCATAAAATGGATCCAATTAAATGTGGCGCTATAATGCAATATGATATCAGTTGATCCTCTCACATGAAGGGGTTAAATGCATGTAGTGGTAGAATCAGCAGGTTTGGTGTGTGTATCCACCTCAGGTTATAATGATGAGTGTGTGTGTATACACCTCAAGTTCAGTTTGCCAGTGTCATTAAGGCCTCTTTCACACTACAGTATGTCGATTTCAGTGTTTTGCGTTCTGTTTTTAAAGGATCCGTTGTTCCGTTTTTTGGTTCTGTTGTGTCTCCGTTTCCGTTCCGTATGTCCGCAAAAACCTTTCAGTATGGTTTCCGTATGGTTCCCGTATACGATCTGTTTTTCACGGATCAATAAAACGGAAGCCAAAAAAATGAGACATCATCATTTTGAACACATCCCCTTTTTCACTCCCCCTATTTAACTTGGTCATGTGAAAGTTGTGACTCCATTTTATGCAGCTACTTGCAGCATTGAGAGCGTACTTGGAATCCTGTGTTTGGCAGACATTGGTTTCTGGCTACAATTTTCTGTTGCATCATGGCTGAGGAGGAAATGGTTCTCTTGTGCTGGCTGATTTCTCAGGAACACGGACATCAGCCTACTATGGTGAACGTGGAACCGAGGAGGAGGCATTGGGTTCACCCAATTGTCTCTTAGCGGCGCAGGAAGGGTCATTTACACACGCTGTACATGGACCTGCGACAGCATCCCGAGAAATTTTATGGGTATTGTCGTATGTCTGTGAGCAGCTTTGACTTGTTGTTAGCGTCTCTGAGCCATGGCCTCACCTACCAGGACACACATCTGAGGCGTTGCATTTCTCCAGAGGAACGGCTCATCGTCATGTTGAGGTATGTATATTTATAATTATTTATATATTTATGTGATAGTGTAGATGCAATGTGATCATGTGCATCTAACGATAAATGTCAAATGTGGGGAGTTACAGTATATGTGTGTTGCATTACGCTTTTTTGGATTGTGTCTTTCAGATTTTTGGCCACTGGGAATTCATTTTCATCTCTGCATTATGAGTTCCTGCTGGGAGTCTCAACAATTTCTGGGATCGTTAGTCAAACCTGTGATTTGATTTGGCAGCGACTTCGGGAAGCGGTGATGCCAGAGCCCAAGGCTGAGGATTGGATCCGAATTGCTGAGGGTTTTCATGTCAATGCTCATTTTCCTAACTGTATTGGGGCACTGGATGGCAAACACATACATGTTAACCCCTTAAGGACTCAGCCCTATTTCACCTTAAGGACTTGGCCATTTTTTGCAAATCTGACCAGTGTCACTTTAAGTGCTGATAACTTTAAAACGCTTTGACTTATCCAGGCCGTTCTGAGATAGTTTTTTCGTCACATATTATACTTCATGACACTGCTAAAATTGGGTCAAAAAAGTTAATTTTTTTGCATAAAAAATACCATATTTACCAAAAATGTGGAAAAATTGGCAAATTTCAAAGTTTCAGTTTCTCTACTTCTGTAATACATAGTAATACCCCCAAAAATTGTGATGACTTTACATTCCCCATATGTCTACTTCATGTTTGTAGCATTTTGGGAATGATATTTTATTTTTTGGGGATGTTACAAGGCTTAGAAGTTTAGAAGCAAATCTTGAAATTTTTCAGAAATTTACAAAAACCCAATTTTTAGGGACCACTACAGGTCTGAAGTCACTTTACAAGGCTTACATAATAGAAACCACCAAAAAATGACCCCATTCTATAAACTACACCCCTCAAGGTATTCAAAACTGATTTTACAAACTTCGTTAACCCTTTAGGTGCTGCACAAGAGTTATTGGCAAATGGGGATGAAATTTGAGAATTTCATTTTTTTGCCTAATTTTCCATTTTAACCCATTTTTTCCACTAACAAAGCAAGGGTTAACAGCCAAACAAGACTGTATCTTTATTGCCCTGACTCTGCCGTTTACAGAAACACCCAATATGTGGCCGTAAACTACTGTACGGGTGCACAGTAGGGCGTAGAGGGAAAGGTGCGCCGTATGGTTTTTGGAAGCCAGATTTTGCTGGACTGGTTTTTGTACACCATGTCCCATTTGAAGCCCCCCTGATGCACCCCTAGAGTAGAAACTCCATAAAAGTGACACCATCTAAGAAACTACACCCCTCAAGGTATTCAAAACAGATTTTAAAAACTTTGTTAACCCTTTAGGTGTTGCACAAGATTTAATGGAAAATAGAGATACAATTTCAAAATTTCACTTTTTTGCCAGATTTTCCATTTTAATATTTTTTTTCCAGTTACAAAGCAAGGGTTAACAGCCAAACGAAACTCATTATTTATGGCCCTGATTCTGTAGTTTACAGAAACACCCCATATGTGGTCGTAAACCGCTGTACGGGCACACGGCAGGGCGCAGAGGGAAAGGAATGCCATACGGTTTTTGGAAGACAGATTTTCCTGGACTGTTTTTTTTTACATCATGTCCCATTTGAAGCCCCCCTGATGCACCCCTAGAGTAGACTCTCCAAAAAAGTGACCCCATTTTAGAAACTACGGGATAGGATGGCAGTTTTGTTAGTACAAGTTTAGGGTACATATGATTTTTGGTTGCTCTATATTACATATATTTTTTGTGCGGCAAGGTAACAAGAAATAGATTTTTTGGCACGTTTTTTCTTTTTTTGTTATTTACAACATACATCTGACAGGTTAGATCATGTGGTAATTTTATAGAGCAGGTTGTCATGGACGCGGCGATACCTAATATGTATACAATTTTTTTTATTTATGTAAGTTTTACACAATGATTTCATTTTTAAAACAAAAAAAAATGTTTTAGTGTCGTCATAGTCTAAGAGCCATAGTTTTTTCAGTTTTTGGGCGATTATCTTAAGTAGGGTCTCATTTTTTGCGGGATGAGATGATGGTTTGATTTGGGGTGCATATGACTTTTTTATCGCTTGCTATTACACTTTTTGTGACATAAGATGACAAAAAATTGCTTTTTTTACACTGTTTTTATTTTTAGTTTTTTACGGTGGTCATCTGAGGGGTTAGGTCATGTGATATTTTTATAGAGCCGGTCGATACGGACGCGGCAATACCTAATATGTATACTTTTTTTTTTTATTTAAGTTTTAGACAATGATTTCATTTTTGAAACTAAAAAAATAATGTTTTAGTGTTTCCATAGTCTAAGAGCCATAGTTTTTTCAGTTTTTCGGCGATTATCTTGGGTAGAGTATGATTTTTGCGGGATGAGATGACGGTTTGATTGGTACTATTTTGGACTTTTTTGATCACTTTTATTACCTTTTTTGGGAAGTAAGGTGGGCAAAATTTCAATTTCCTAATAGTTTTTATTTTTATGGCGTTCACTGTGCGGGGAAAGTAACATGACCGTTTTATAGATCAGGTCGTTACGGACGCGGCGATACCAAACATGTGTAGGGAATTTTATTTTTTTCATTTTTAATCAGTGATAAATGTGTTTTTTGATTTTTACTTTTTTTTCCCACTTTTTTTCACATCCAGTGGGTCTGATGTCTGTATAATACAGTACAGTACAATATATAGTGTACTGTACTGTATTTTACTTACACTTTGTCTGAACAGATCTATGCCTTTAGCACAGATCTGTTCAGCACCATGGACAGCAGGATGCCTGAGACGGCATCCTGTTGCCATGGGAACCTTCCCCGTCTGCTCAGTACTGGTCAGAACTTCGCAGACGGGGAAGGGTAAGGACGGGGCTGTCGGGGGGCTGTCTGGGGGCTCTCTCCCTCTCCATCGGGGGGCTGCAAAGACACAGCAGACCCCCGATGGGAGAGGGAGGGAGCTCCCTCTTACTGTTAACTTTTTCCATACAGCGGTCCGTACGGACCGCGGTATGGAAAGGGTTAAACGGCTGACATCTGCACAGATGTCAGCCGTTTATACCAGGGTGTCAGCAATGTGCTAGCACCCTGGTATACCCACCTGTGCTAGCACCCTGGTATACCCACCTCCCCCCCTGCACTACTTGTCGGCAAAAAATCATGCAGGGGGGTGAAAAATCTTTATTTTAGGGACACTAAAGTTTCTGATCCGATCAGAAACTGCATAAAGCGCAGCAAACCGCAGGTCTGAATTGACCTGCGGTTTGCGGAGATCGCCGAAACGGGGGGGGGTCACATGACCCCCCCTGGCGTTGTGACAGGATGCCGGCTGAATGATTTCAGCCGGCATCCCGTTCCGATTAACCCCCGCGGCGCCGGAATAACGATTTAAAGTTAGGACGTACCGGTACGCCCTGAGTCCTTAAGGACTCGGGAAATAGGGCATACCGGTACGCCCTGCGTCCTTAAGGGGTTAAGAAGCCTCCTCACTCAGGGTCCCGGTACTACAATTATAAACAGTATTTTTCTGTCGTGCTAATGGCCTTGGCTGACAGTACGTACAAGTTTATCATTGTGGATATTGGGGCCTATGGGAGCACTGCAGATGCGCGCATTTTCAGTACTTCTACAATGTGTGAGAGACTTCGAGCCAACCAGCTTGCCCTCCCAGAGCCCAGATTGCTGCCAGGTTCTGCGGGACCACTGGCTCCATTTGTTATTGTGGCTGATGAAGGGTTTGCTTTGTCACCACATGTCATGCGGCCTTTCCCCAGACGCAACCTGGATGACAGCAGACGTATATTTAACTATCGGCTGAGTCTAGCACGTCGGTATGTTGAATGTGCATTTGGAATACTATCACACAAATGGAGAGTATTACTGTCATCCATACAGATGTCGCCGGACAATGCCACCCTGGTTATTAAAGCATGTGTGATCCTGCATAACTTCGTCAGGATTCATGATGCTCCATCAGAAGTTGATGAATTTGCACCTGGTACTTCTTCATCATCTGGAGTGTTGGACCAGACCCTACATGGACGACCTGGAACAGCAGGGCTTGCAGTTCGGGCTCTCTATGAGCAATATTTTTCAAGTTCTGAGGGAGCATTGCCGTGGCAGATGGACGTAGTTCATGGCAGACTATGAAGTGTCTGGACTCTGGTCATCTTAGTATTTTTTGTTTTCTAGTGAGGTATTTTTTATTTGGGGGGGTTCTATGTAGATAGTGTAGGGACTCACAAGACAAAGAGGACCCTTGACGCGGGCTTGTGGGCTGGGGTTAAAATGTAGGGCCATTGAAAAAAAGAATCTATGTTGTCAATGAAGTTCAATGATAACATGTTAGTGATCAAATATTTTTTTTTGTGTACTACAATAACCCTCTAATACCTCTAAAATATGTAATGTTGTAATAGGTTTGTAGAGTTAGCAGACATGCAATGATATTTATTGAAATCGTAACACATCTTTTCTTTCTTTATGCAGGCAGAGGATTTTACACCCCTGTCCAAGGTCCTACCATTTTAGTTGATGTCCGCACCTTTTTTTACAAGAATTGGCTAGCAATCCATGAGCCATATGTATGTTTGGATTACAGCTGAAATGATCACCCTGCGGCCCTCCGGCTGTTTGCAAACTTCATTGCCCAGCATGGCTGCACATCCTACAGTTAAAATTATTACATGCCGGGATGAATAGTTTGTATAGTAAAGTTGCTGGCCATCAGGTTGAGCCCAGATGTCAAAGAATATATGCCCTTTCCTAGTTGTATGTATGTGTATATTCAAATAAAGACTTCGTACAATATTTGCACTGTATGCATGTGATCAAATACATTGAAAGTATAACCTTAGAGATTCTAGTGAATGATTTAATAAAAGTCGACACATAGAATTTTTTTTTTTTTTTTTTTATAGTCATTAAAACATAACCAACAAAAATATGGCTTTATATTCAGCTTTTTAAAACAACAAAAAGTATAAATAATAACACAAACAAATTATAGGTTGAAAAGTTCCTGGGTAAAAGGACCTTGCCCTTGGTGATGAGGGGCAGCCACATGACTTTGGGGTGGGTAGGTGACGGGTCCAGGTAAAGTTTGTTGGGGCATAATTGGCTGCTCCTGGGAAAAAAGTGGCTGTGAAGCTGAGCTGGGCCTAGCATGTTGAGGGACCATGCTGTGCCCTGGTTGTGGTTGTGTGCATAACCTGAAAGCTTGGTTTTTGAGGTTATCCACACAACACACAACCTCATGTGGATCTAAAGGGGTTTTGAAAATCGTGAAAACAGATGTCATTACATCCACAAAGAGGGTTTGCTTATATGCGGGCAGCTCTTTAAAAAGATGAGCAAGCCCGCTTAGCATCCTCTCCTCACTCCCTTCTGAATGTCTCTGCCGCAAATACTCAAGCACCTGAGTCTGTACCTGTGCCTGAGTATTTGCGGCAGAATCAGGGTTCGGAGGTGCCACCCTTCTCCTGCGTGGCTGTCTCCTTCGGGGCTGGGGACTGGATTCGAGGGCTCTAGATGGTCCTTCCAGAGCAGAGGACTCCTCCCTCTCTTCATCTGGCAGCTGCTGTCCAGGTTCCACGTATTGCTCCCCAGGACGAGGGGAGTCCTGCCCATACGCTGCCTGGTCCGACTCACTGCTGGTGTTGGCAGTTTCCCTCTGTGGCTCCAGGCTGTCAACAGTGCTGTGGAAAGAGAGATAATTTTAAACAAACTATGTGTATATATGAAGTGTCTAATAATTAGAAAACATATTCCCAGCACTCTCAGCCACAGAGAGCATCCGCTAGTCAGCAGTCTTAGCACCACCACTCATGGCTAGCTGTCCCCTTGACATTTAATATAGACTATTCCTACTAATGTTTCAGCACTACTGTTATATGGGCCATTAATGTTTAGTGGAGGATAAAGACATTACATAATTTGAACATGTATTGGTACACGGTTTCCAATAGCCATATGCTGATTTGCATACGTCAAGCTCTGTTTTGGTACTGCCAGTGATGTACTGTCCTTGTCAACAATATGGTAGACAGTGCCTTCCTCTGAGCAATTGTGACCACCTGCCAAATGGACCGACACTTATGGATGCTCCTTTGCGCACTTCTCAGCTGTTTAAAGAATGTCTTCTATTTGTGCAGGTCATGTCAGTATTTTAACAATGCAAGATGGTAATATTATTGTAGCATGGTGTGGAAAAGGGCAGTATAGTACTTTACACATACCAAAGTGTACCAGGCATGTGCAAACCAGGTAAAGTTTCAGCATAGCCTTTTAATAACCGGTCTTTTCCCATCTCAAACAATGGGGGCATTGTCTTATAGGTGTGTGTCCCAATGCTGGGACCTAGACCTATCCAGAGAACAGAGCCCTGAAATTGAACGACAGCACACTGCACATGCGCAGCCACCCTCCATTCATTTCTATGTGTCTGCGCTGCCTCAGCTATTGCCATCTGCCCCATAGAAATGAACGGGAGCATGATGCGCACATGGGCGGCACACTCCCATTCAACTTCTATATGGGAGAGGAGGGGATTAGCACTTGGTGGTGGACGGTGGCCAGGAAATCTGGGCTCCTGCATTCCCAGCGCTCCCCGATCCTTATCGATATAGGTGCGGGTCCCAGCGGGGGGACCCACACCTATCAAACAATGGGGGCATATCCTTGCTTTCTCGTATGTTCTAAATGTATAACTAAAATCTAAGCCAGAAGCTAGGTTTAATTTTTCGTGTAAAGTATAAATTACAAACATTACAAAATAAATATACTCACGTCCTCACATCCAGCACTGGCCTCAAGAAGTTCAGTTGCCGGGTGTATATATAGGGCTTCTTTCGGCGCCCACGCTCGTCACTATGTCCAAGGCCCTGCACGCGTTCCCGCCGGTACTGGTCTCGGCAGGACTGCCAGCGGGTCTTCACACGTTGGACTGTCGAAATATGACATAACAACCTTTCAATAGGATTATATACATACACAATGATAACGGCACATAGAAAAGACAAAATACTAAAACATATATTAGGAATGCATTTGAATATAAAGGGCTTTAGGCCAAAAGTCGTTAGGTATCATTTATTAAAGTATGGGACATTCATAAAAACTGTTTTTATAATATATGTTGTTTAAATAAATTACGCCATAATCTTGTTACCAACATTTTTTTAAATAGCGTCATACAGTTATTGTCTCAGTGGTTAAAATAAAACCATACAACCCATCTGCAGTGACCATGCTTGCACAGTACGGGTACATTAGCGGATTTATCCAAGCTATACTGTTACCAGCCAAATTATGGGGTCGCACGTTTTCACAATACTAACCAAGCATGTGCACTACTGATGTATCGCAGGGTTGGTGTAACCACGGACACGTGACAGGGATTTAAATGTTTATCCTACATTTTTATGTTTACATACAGGGACTAAATATATGCAGATATACTGCTGTTTATTAAGAATCTACAACTCAAAGCATGTCCAGACATAATATAGCTACCTGCTTACAGCAGGCCATGATGGAAATTATACTATCCCTACAGCAGGACATACCACAGTGGTCAAGGCTGCTGTCATCAATCAGTAAGTGACCAGTAATAACTTCATTCCATACAGAAAAAAAGGTTGCTTTATATATGGAAAAAACAGTTATTGCATCAATCATTTACATGTGCTTTTTACAATGCATTAAAATATATCCGTAGTCCCCCAAAAGATTACTAATAACGCATACAAGGACGGTGATTAAAACATTGTTTGAAACTTAATACATACTATTACCTGCGGAAAATGCAAATGTGATCGCACACTACATCCAGCACTCTGCCCTCCATGCTGGATGAGACATTGGTTTATATTTTGGCCAAAGCATAGTAAGCCACTCACCGCGTCAAGGTTGTCTCATGAGTGGTCCCTAACTCTTGTTCCTACCTGTTCATGGGCCATGACAGCCACATAAAATCCAGGGAATGCAGGTCAGCATGCAAGCCAAGTACACTTTGCTTGTAACCCCGTCCGGTGCCATTACAGCTTTCATCGGATCCAGGGATGCAAGTACCAACATGCATGCTGAACCCACCATATACTTTTCCTGGAGCCAGATGGCTAATGGTAGGTTCTATACAAGCAGACTCAGTTTTATACTGACTTTAAAACCAGCCTCAAGGACAGATTAACTGGTCAGGTGTGCAATGACTCCAAGGAGATCGCCACGCCTCCAATATATACTACAAAGAAGGGGTTGGGTCAGCACAACCTGCCTGCAGGTGCAGATCACTATGGCGAAATACATATACAAACGGAAAATGCAAATGTGATCGCACACTACATCCAGCACTCTGCCCTCCATGCTGGATGAGACATTGGTTTATATTTTGGCCAAAGCATAGTAAGCCACTCACCGCGTCAAGGTTGTCTCATGAGTGGTCCCTAACTCTTGTTCCTACCTGTTCATGGGCCATGACAGCCACATAAAATCCAGGGAATGCAGGTCAGCATGCAAGCCAAGTACACTTTGCTTGTAACCCCGTCCGGTGCCATTACAGCTTTCATCGGATCCAGGGATGCAAGTACCAACATGCATGCTGAACCCACCATATACTTTTCCTGGAGCCAGATGGCTAATGGTAGGTTCTATACAAGCAGACTCAGTTTTATACTGACTTTAAAACCAGCCTCAAGGACAGATTAACTGGTCAGGTGTGCAATGACTCCAAGGAGATCGCCACGCCTCCAATATATACTACAAAGAAGTATATATTGGAGGCGTGGCGATCTCCTTGGAGTCATTGCACACCTGACCAGTTAATCTGTCCTTGAGGCTGGTTTTAAAGTCAGTATAAAACTGAGTCTGCTTGTATAGAACCTACCATTAGCCATCTGGCTCCAGGAAAAGTATATGGTGGGTTCAGCATGCATGTTGGTACTTGCATCCCTGGATCCGATGAAAGCTGTAATGGCACCGGACGGGGTTACAAGCAAAGTGTACTTGGCTTGCATGCTGACCTGCATTCCCTGGATTTTATGTGGCTGTCATGGCCCATGAACAGGTAGGAACAAGAGTTAGGGACCACTCATGAGACAACCTTGACGCGGTGAGTGGCTTACTATGCTTTGGCCAAAATATAAACCAATGTCTCATCCAGCATGGAGGGCAGAGTGCTGGATGTAGTGTGCGATCACATTTGCATTTTCCGTTTGTATATGTATTTCGCCATAGTGATCTGCACCTGCAGGCAGGTTGTGCTGACCCAACCCCTTATTTTTTACATACTATTACCTAACCTAATTTTCGGCGTTTGGCAGAATTGCCCTTCTCCCACTCTCGGGCCAACATCTCCTGGGTCACCTCATCCCAGCCACGCTCCTTCAACATTTTATCATGGTATTGATCACACCGGGTGTCCCAGAGCTGGGGGCGCTCTTGGATCAAGGACAGAAGCTTTTCAACATCCATCTTTCCTCTTGGTTTGCAGCCAAGCCAGACAGGTTCAAACCAGTTTCAGCACCTGTACATGTGCTCAGCCAAAGTTTGGCAACAAGAAACACATGGCCACAGTGGGCTGGTCCTAGCATTTGTTAATGACGTATCCGCAAAAAACGGATGACATACGAATGCCTTCCGTATGCATTCCATTTTTTTTGCGGACCCATTGACTTTAATGGAGCCACGGAACGTGATTTGCGGATAATAATAGGACATGTTCTATCTTTCAATGGAACGGAATAACGGAAATACGGAAACGGAATGCATACGGAGTACATTCCGTTTTTTTTGCGGAACCATTGAAATGAATGGTTCCGTATACGGACCGTATACGGAACGCTAAAAACGGATCGCAAAACGGAAAAAAAAAACGGTAGTGTGAAAGAGACCTAATAGTGATGAGCTGCAGGGGGTCATATTCGAATTTGCGATATTTCGCGAATATTTTGTAGAATATTCGTAGAATATTCGCAAATTGGAATATTCGTTATATTCTACGATTTGTTTTTACTCAAAAAAATCGGCAAGGTAATGATCGTGTAATATGCAAATTTTCGTATTACAATTTTCAAATTTTTCAACTTTTAGACAAAGAATATTATAGCACTATATTAGCTAAATTGCTCTATATTCGGTTTTTTTCGATTATTCGCTATATTGCTATAA
This sequence comes from Bufo bufo, assembly GCF_905171765.1. Taxonomy (NCBI): domain Eukaryota; kingdom Metazoa; phylum Chordata; class Amphibia; order Anura; family Bufonidae; genus Bufo; species Bufo bufo. The sequence continues at coordinate 311,254,931 of NC_053391.1, forward strand.
CTTAGTTTTTTCGAATATTCGTAATATTCTAAAACAAGAATATATAGCAATATAGCGAATATTTGAAAAAAAAGAATATAGAGAAATTTAGCTAATATACAGAGAGTGCAGAATTATTAGGCAAATGAGTATTTTGACCACATCATCCTCTTTATGCATGTTGTCTTACTCAAAGCTGTATAGGCTCGAAAGCCTATTACCAATTAAGCATATTAGGTGATGTGCATCTCTGTAATGAGAAGGGGTGTGGTCTAATGACATCAACACCCTATATTAGGTGTGCATAATTATTAGGCAACTTCCTTTCCTTTGGCAAAATGGGTCAAAAGAAGGACTTGACAGGCTCAGAAAAGTCAAAAATAGTGAGATATCTTGCAGAGGGATGCAGCACTCTTAAAATTGCAAAGCTTCTGAAGCGTGATCATCGAACAATCAAGCGTTTCATTCAAAATAGTCAACAGGGTCGCAAGAAGCGTGTGGAAAAACCAAGGCGCAAAATAACTGCCCATGAACTGAGAAAAGTCAAGCGTGCAGCTGCCAAGATGCCACTTGCCACCAGTTTGGCCATATTTCAGAGCTGCAACATCACTGGAGTGCCCAAAAGCACAAGGTGTGCAATACTCAGAGACATGGCCAAGGTAAGAAAGGCTGAAAGACGACCACCACTGAACAAGACACACAAGCTGAAACGTCAAGACTGGGCCAAGAAATATCTCAAGACTGATTTTTCTAAGGTTTTATGGACTGATGAAATGAGAGTGAGTCTTGATGGGCCAGATGGATGGGCCCGTGGCTGGATTGGTAAAGGGCAGAGAGCTCCAGTCCGACTCAGACGCCAGCAAGTTGGAGGTGGAGTACTGGTTTGGGCTGGTATCATCAAAGATGAGCTTGTGGGGCCTTTTCGGGTTGAGGATGGAGTCAAGCTCAACTCCCAGTCCTACTGCCAGTTTCTGGAAGACACCTTCTTCAAGCAGTGGTACAGGAAGAAGTCTGCATCCTTCAAGAAAAACATGATTTTCATGCAGGACAATGCTCCATCACACGCGTCCAAGTACTCCACAGCGTGGCTGGCAAGAAAGGGTATAAAATAAGAAAATCTAAAGACATGGCCTCCTTGTTCACCTGATCTGAACCCCATTGAGAACCTGTGGTCCATCATCAAATGTGAGATTTACAAGGAGGGAAAACAGTACACCTCTCTGAACAGTGTCTGGGAGGCTGTGGTTGCTGCTGCACGCAATGTTGATGGTGAACAGATCAAAACACTGACAGAATCCATGGATGGCAGGCTTTTGAGTGTCCTTGCAAAGAAAGGTGGCTATATTGGTCACTGATTTGTTTTTGTTTTGTTTTTGAATGTCAGAAATGTATATTTGTGAATGTTGAGATGTTATATTGGTTTCACTGGTAAAAAATAAATAATTGAAATGGGTATATATTTGTTTTTTGTTAAGTTGCCTAATAATTATGCACAGTAATAGTCACCTGCACACACAGATATCCCCCTAAAATAGCTAAAACTAAAAACAAACTAAAAACTACTTCCAAAAATATTCAGCTTTGATATTAATGAGTTTTTTGGGTTCATTGAGAACATGGTTGTTGTTCAATAATAAAATTAATCCTCAAAAATACAACTTGCCTAATAATTCTGCACTCCCTGTAGTGCTATAATCTTCTTTGTCTAATAGTTGTAATTTTTTTCTCATCTGAAGGTCAGATTGGAAAAAAATTACAACTATAAAAAAAAAGAAGATTATAGCACTATATTAGCTAAATTGCTCTATATTCGGTTTTTTTTCGAATATTCGCTATATTGCTAAAACAAGAATATATAGCAATATAGCGAATATTCGAAAAAAAAAAGAATATAGAGCAAAATTCGCAAACAACACTACTTCTAAAGTCAAGTATATTGCAGCCTTCTTATTGGCCCACAAGCTAGAAGCAGGGAGGGATCATGTGTACTGATAAAAAAATAAATAAAAAAAAATAGATCGAATATTCGAAATTACGAATATATATCACTATATTCGAAATATTCGCGAATTTTTGAAGTACCTATATTCGCGATAAAAATTCAAAATTCGAATATTCGTGTTCAACACTAGTCATTAATAGATTAATCGGCAGGTGTGTTCCTCCACCTGCAGGAATATACCCACTCTATTCCAAGACAGATTGGTAAAAAATGAAACGGTCATAGGTAATCTGTAAAACAATCATAAATTAGGCGATATGGCAGAAAGGTTTGCAGTGTGTATGTGGAGTCCCACTATACCACACTGCCTAAAACGCCTTTCATCTTTCCGGACGGCTTCTATTGCTGTAAGTGTCCTTTGTGAACGGGCCCGTTCATATGATCCTCAATTGACCAGGTTTGTGGTGAGTATTACAGGAAGGTGTATAATGCAGCCAGTATCCGGCAACACCAGGACGTCGGTGGGGTTCCAGAGGGATATCTTTCAATCTGGATTTTTCAAAGAAGACGGTGGATGAAGGCAAATATGTTGTTGTTCATCCGTAAATATAGCAAGTCCTAACCAAACGCGTTTCGGGGTTTCCACTATACCCCTTCCTCAGTGGTGACCTCTTGAAAGACTTTTGGAAAACCAAGATGGATTATCTTAAAATGTTCAATATTCTGTAAAATATCGACCAAATAACCATAATCTTCAACTTGCCTATCTACAAACAGAATGGATGAACAAATACTGTAAAAAAAAAAAAAAAATGCACATGCGGTTTTCATGTGATTTCGATGCGTTTTTATCATAAAATGCGTTTTTATCACCAGAACTGCTTAAGGATAGCATAAAACGATCTAAATGGATCCAAATGTACCAAAGATACAAGAATGTATAATAAATTATATAAAAAGTGTATTAAAAACCAATATATATGTATACATATGTATTTTTAGAGATATTCATAGATATTCTTTCCATAACCTTATATTCACTGTTAGTACATATCTAGGAACAGTGTAAATGGACAGATACTGGCTGAAAAGCATAAAATCGCACATGCGGTTTTCATGCGTTTTTGATGCGTTTTTTCTCATACAATGCGTTTTCTTCACCAGAACTGCTTAAATGGGACATAAAATGTTTTAAATGGTTCCCAACATATCTGAAATACAAGAAGTACAATCTATTGTATAAAATGTGTTACAGACCAGTGCATATGTATACATATGTATTCATAGAGATGTTCATATAGAACATTTTAAATAGGTGCTAATATGACCAAGATACAAAAAGGAATATATTCTATAAAATACATAAAAAATATATTTAAAAGCCGCTATACGTATGTATTTGTAGATGTATTCATATACGTTCTTTTTATGACCATGTGTTTTATTGATTGGAGATGTAGGTGGGGGCTTTAACCTAAGGGGAGAGCCAGAGTACGTAGAAACAAAGTACCTCTGCTCACCCATCAGGTCAAGGTGCCCACCTATAAAAAAAACAAATATCTCCAATTCCGCATTTAAACCACCAGGTACCAATGAGTTAAAGTCAAATATAAAACGTGACTCTATACGATACATTTTTCTAATGAAATCTCCTCCTCTCCAATCTGGATTTACACTCTGTATGGCTGCATAAGAGAGGCCTGAAGGATCCTGGTTGTGGTGGGTCTTAAAGTGTTTTGAGACTGTATGGTTCTCGAAACTGTTCCTTATTTTAGTGAGGTGTTCGGAGACTCTCTTCTTTAGAGTTCTTTTTGTGCGGCCCACATATTGCTTGTCACAAGGACATTTCAATACATAGATGACACTCTTACTGTTACAGGTTAAAAACTCGTTTATCTCATATGAAAATGAGCTAGTCGTTGATGTAATCTTCATAGTTTTCCTAGAGAAATTGGTCACTCTACAGTTACTGCAGCTGTTGCATCAGAAAAAGCCACTTAACTGCAACCAGCTGCCTATAGGATTCTTTTGCGATTTTTTAGGGGGTTTAACTGTTGGTGCAACTTTCAAACTCAGATTCGCCGCTTTTGTGTAGACTATTCTCGGGGTTGTACTCATTTCGGGGCCTATTACTCTATCATTCAAAATAAAGTGCCAGTGTCTGTGTATTATCCTTCAAATTTTTTTATAATTGGCATTAAATGGTAGAATAATCTGTATAGATTCGGAATCTATTTCTATATTGGAGGATCTTGTATCAATAGGTTCAAAAAAGGTACTCCTATCAAGTTTTCTAACCTTTTCAAGAGATGTCTCTATATGTTTGACTGGATAATCCTTAATTATAAATTGTTCTCCTGGGCTGCAGGCTCCTCCCACACAGGCCAGCAGCGCGATCCGAGCCTGCAGGCTGAATGGTGGAGCGGGGAGAAGTCTTCCTGCTCTACCATTCAGAGCACCGCCGGCCTGAAGGAGGGGAGGAGCGGGGAGCTGAGCGGTGAGTGATAGTGATAGGACCCAGCTCTCCTGCACTCCAGCAATGAGCGCTTCCATCTGTATTGATGGAAGCGCTCATTGCTTCCGGCACCCCCGTGAGACTGGCACTCGAGGCGGACCGCCCCCCATGCCCTCCCCCCCCCCTTAGTACGCCACTGCTGGGAGCTGTAGTTCTCCTGCTTGGAGGGAGGGAGTGGTAATTTGCCTAGCACTATAGCTTTGAATGGCGGGGAGTGATGTTATCTACATGGGACTATATGTTGGAGGGGGCTGGAGGGAGGGAATGATGTTATTTACATGGGACTGTACATTGGAATAGTCTGTAGATAAATAGTAATCACCAAAATTAACATTGGCTCCCAACAAAAAATGGTTGCTGTGTATGACAAACTCAAATCACCACCCCAAAACAAGAATACACAGCAATGTAATGTATAAAATACACCTTTTATTGTTCAAATATACAAAAAGTATGTAAAATCCAGTTTTAGCAGCATACACACACAGGAATAAAGAAGCGGACCACATACAAAGTGTCATATGTCAATAGATCAAATGAACTATACTCATGTACAATTTCCTTTGACATCACCTAAATCTATTGGAGAGAGGGGCATAACATTTTATTTAATGGTGATTTAGACTCATTGATACTGGCTACATTGTTGAGGCTTTACTTTGCTTTATCAGTCTCATAGTAGCCCTGTGCTCTGTGGGCTGTTAATAGGGGCTTATGCTAATTAGTTTTTGCCCCAATGGGTACCAGTAGCATATTCTTTTTCACCCTATCTGGTGGTGCCCCGCTATCTAGGCTGTGACCTCTGAATATAGGGGTTGTATTTAGAGTTGAGCGAACACCTGGATGTTCGGGTTCGAGAAGTTCGGCCGAACTTCACGGAAATGTTCGGGTTCGGGATCCGAACCCGACCCGAACTTCGTCCCGAACCCGAACCCCATTAAAGTCAATGGGGACCCGAACTTTTGGGCACTAAAAAGGCTGTAAAACAGCCCAGGAAAGAGCTAGAGGGCTGCAAAAGGCAGCAACATGTAGGTAAATCCTCTGCAAACAAATGTGGATAGGGAAATGAATTAAAATAAAAATAAAAAAAATAAAAATGACCCAATATCAATTGGACAGAGGTCCCATAGCAGAGAATCTGGCTTCACGTCAGCAGAGAATCAGTCTCTTCATGCCATAGCAAAGAATCTGGCTTCATGTCAGCACAGAATCAGTCTCTTCATGCCATAGCAGAGAATCTGGCTTCATGTCAGCACAGAATCAGTCTTCATGTCATAGCAGAGAATCAGGCTTCACGTCACCCACCACTGGAACAGGCCACTGTCACACATTTAGGCCCCGGCACCCAGACAGAGGAGAGCAGTCCCGTAACAGAGAATCTGGCCTTATGTCAGCGCAGAATCTGTCTTCATGTCATAGCAGAGAATCAGGCTTCACGTCACCCACCACTGGAACAGGCCACTGTCACACATTTAGGCCCAGGCAGAGGAGAGAGGTCGCGTAACAGAGAATCTGGCTTCATGTCAGCACAGAATAAGTCTTCATGTCATAGCAGAGAATCAGGCATCACGTCACCCACCACTGGAACAGGCCACTGTCACACATTTAGGCCCAGGCACCTAGGCAGAGGAGAGAGGTCCCGTAACAGAGAATCTGGCCTTATGTCAGCGCAGAATCAGTCTTCATGTCATAGCAGAGAATCAGGCTTCACGTCACCCACCACTGGAACAGGCCACTGTCACACATTTAGGCCCAGGCACCCAGGCAGAGGAGAGAGGTCCCGTAACAGAGAATCTGGCCTTATGTCAGCGCAGAATAAGTCTTCATGTCATAGCAGAGAATCAGGCTTCACGTCACCCACCACTGGAACAGGCCACTGTCACACATTTAGGCCCCGGCACCCAGACAGAGGAGAGGTTCATTCAACTTTGGGTTGCCCCGCAATATAATGGTAAAATGAAATTAAAAATAGTATTGAATGAGGAAGTGCCCTGGAGTAGAATAATATATTGTTAAGGGGAGGTAGTTAATATCTAATCTGCACAAGGGATGGACAGGTCCTGTGGGATCCATGCCTGGTTCATTTTTATGAACGTCAGCTTGTCCACATTGGCTGTAGACAGGCGGCTGCGTTTGTCTGTAATGACGCCCCCTGCCGTGCTGAATACACGTTCAGACAAAACGCTGGCCGCCGGGCAGGCCAGCACCTCCAAGGCATAAAAGGCTAGCTCTGGCCACGTGGACAATTTGGAGACCCAGAAGTTGAATGGGGCAGAACCATCAGTCAGTACGTGGAGGGGTGTGCACAGGTACTGTTCCACCATGTTAGTGAAATGTTGCCTCCTGCTAACACGTTCCGTATCAGGTGGTGGTGCACTTAGCTGTGGCGTGTTGACAAAACTTTTCCACATCTCTGCCATGCTAACCCTGCCCTCAGAGGAGCTGGGCGTGACACAGCTGCATTGGCGACCTCTTGCTCCTCCTCTGCCTTCGCCTTGGGCTTCCACTGGTTCCCCTGTGACCAGGGGCGTACATAAAAATCACTGGGCCCCATAGCAGGAATCTAAGTTGGGCCCCCATTCCCCTTTTATAGCCCCTCCCTTTGTTCCATGAACTATTCTTGCTGCTGCGTTTTATAATTTATGCCATCAGGGCCGGATTGGGATTACAAAACAGCCCTGGCATACAGAGAGGTATAATAGATGCAGTGTGTACAGATGTATATTATATACAGCAGTGTACAGTTATGTGAGGTACGCGGTATAATATATGCAGTGTGTACAGGTATATAGTATATTCCCTAGTGTTCTGATATGTGAGGTACAGGGTATAATATATGCAGTGTGTACAGGTATATAGTATATACAGCAGTGTACTGATATGTGAGGTACAGGGTATAATATATGCAGTGTATACAGGTATACAGTATATACAGTAGTGTAATATGTGAGGTACGAGGTATAAAAGATGCAGTGTGTACAGGTATATAGTAAATACAGCAGTGTATTGACACCTCGTACCTCACATATCAGTACACCGCTGTATATACTATATATCTGTACACACTGCATCTATTATACCTCGTACCTCACATATCAGTGCACTGCGGTATATACTATATATCTGTACATATTGCATGTATAATACTGTGTAATATATGCAGTGTGTTTGCATGTATGTGTGTGTATCTATCTATATATATATTACACACAGAGCAGTGTATTGATGTGAGACAGAAGGTATAATACTGTAGATGCAGTGTTTACAGAAATATGTGGTCAGTTATACATTATGGTCACTGTGTGTGTGAGGTACATGAGGTTGTGGTCACTGTACCTGTCTGAAGTATTATACATGAGTGAGCAATGAGTAAAAACAGGGCATGGAGGGGGGGTAAACGATGAAAAGTGGAGGACCTCCTCTTACCACTCCATTCCAGTCTGTATGGATTTATGCAGAGCTGCTTGTGAACTTCTAATACTTGCTGTTAGGGGTTGAAGGACCTGTGATGATGTCATCACAGGTCCTGGCAGATATACCTTTGAAACCTAGGAACTACACCATTTTTGGTGCAGTTCCTTTGCTAGATTCTGCAGGACCTGTGATGTTGAAGATGATGTCATCCCAGGTCCTGGCAGATGCACTGTTCTAACCTGGGAACTACACTTTACACTGTGCAGTTCCCTTACAGGACCTCTGATGACATCATCAAAGGTCCTTTAGCTTTAGAAAGATAAACAGGAGCAATTAGGGGGCGGGGCCTCTCCTCCACTTCGGGCCCCTCTTTCTCACGGGCCCCATAGCAGCTGCGTGGTCTGCCTATATGGTAGGTACGCCACTGCCTGTGACATTTGGGAATGCTCTCAGTAGCGCGTCTACCAACGTGCGCTTGTACTCGCGCATCTTCCTATCACGCTCCAGTGTAGGAAGTAAGGTGGGCACATTGTCTTTGTACCGGGGATCCAGCAGGGTGGCAACCCAGTAGTCCGCATGATGGGATATATGTGACTCCATTTTGTCTCATTCAGCCACATGTATTACATTTGGTTAGTGTACAACAAAATACCCCTTCCCCCTATGGAATGTGAGACACTTCCTTAAACTGTTTCAGGAAATCCATACATGTTGAAAGTTTGAACAGCCTTCCTACCATAAAAGGCCACCTGGCTCAACTGTATGCTAGCCTATGTGTATATACCTGATTGGTCAAATGCTGTTACTATGAGTCAGCTATTATGTTAATGCAGAGCTTATGTGTGACCATACTATTGGTCAAATACTAATGCTAACATATGATTGGATGTAAAGGAAGCTCAACCCCCTCTATTAAAACTGTTTGCCAGCTGTGAATAAACCAGAATGGATTGGAAATAGACATGTGTTCATCTGGTCAATCTAGTTCATTCTCCCGGTACCGGTAAGGCTTAATTCAAGCTGATCACTGAAATCATGTGTCAGGGACACACCGTTAGGCAAGAGAGTAAATTTTCCTAACACCGCACACGTTAAAATGTTGGCAACTCTGCTGTCGTTGCGCAGGCACTGCAGCATGTAGTCGCTCATGTGTGCCAGGCTGCCCAGAGTTAAGGACAAGCTGTCCTCTGTGGGTGGCGTATCGTCATCGTCCTGTGTTTCCCCCCAGCCACGCACCAGTGATGGGCCCGAGCTGCTTTGGGTGCCACCCCGCTGTGAACATGCTTCATCCTCATCCTCCTCCACCTCCTCCTCATCCTCGTCCTCCTCGTCCTCCAGTAGTGGGCCCTGTCTGGCCACATTTGTACCTGGCCTCTGGTGTTTCAAAAAACCTCCCTCTGAGTCACTTTGAAGAGACTGGCCTGAAAGTGCTAAAAATGACCCCTCTTCCTCCTCTTCCTCCTGGGCCACCTCCTCTTCCATCATCGCCCTAAGTGTTTTCTCAAGGAGACATAGAAGTGGTATTGTAACGCTGATAACGGCGTCATCGCCACTGGCCATGTTGGTGGAGTACTCGAAACAGCGCAACAGGGCACACAGGTTTCGCATGGAGGCCCAGTCATTGGTGGTGAAGTGTGTCTGATCCACAGTGCGACTGACCCGTGCGTGCTGCAGCTGAAACTCCACTATGGCCTGCTGCTGCTCGCACAGTCTGTCCAGCATATGCAAGGTGGAGTTCCACCTGGTGGGTACGTCGCATATGAGGCGGTGAGCGGGAAGGCGGAAGTTATGCTGTAGCGCAGACAGGCGAGCAGCGGCAGGGTGTGAACGCCGGAAGCGCGAACAGACGGCCCGCACTTTATGCAGCAGCTCTGACATGTCGGGGTGGTTGCGAATGAACTTCTGCACCACCAAATTCAGCACATGCGCCAGGCAAGGGATGTGCGTCAAACCTGCTAGTCCCAGAGCTGCAACGAGATTTCGCCCATTATCGCACACCACCAGGCCGGGCTTGAGGCTCACCGGCAGCAACCACTTGGTCTGTTGTTCTATACCCCGCCACAACTCCTGTGCAGTGTGGGGCCTGTCCCCCAAACATATGAGGTTCAGAATGGCCTGCTGACGTTTACCCCGTGCTGTGCTGAAGTTGGTGGTGAAGGTGTGTGGCTGACTGGATGAGCAGGTGGAAGAAGAGGAGGAGGAAGCTGAGTAGGAGGAGGAGGAGACAGGAGGCAAAGAATGTTGCCCTGCGATCCTTGGCGGCGGAAGGACGTGCGCCAAACAGCTCTCCGCCTGGGGCCCAGCCGCCACTTCATTTACCCAGTGTGCAGTTAGGGAGATATAGCGTCCCTGGCCGTGCTTACTGGTCCACGTATCTGTGGTTAGGTGGACCTTGCCACAGATGGCGTTGCGCAGTGCACACTTGATTTTATCGGACACTTGTTTGTGCAGGGAAGGCACGGCTCTCTTGGAGAAGTAGTGGCGGCTGGGAACAACATACTGTGGGACAGCAAGTGACATGAGCTGTTTGAAGCTGTGTGTGTCCACCAGCCTAAATGACAGCATTTCATAGGCCAGTAGTTTAGAAATGCTGGCATTGAGGGCCAGGGATCGAGGGTGGCTAGGTGGGAATTTACGCTTTCTCTCAAATGTTTGTGAGATGGAGAGCTGAACGCTGCCGTGTGACATGGTTGAGATGCTCGGTGACGCAGGTGGTGGTGTTGGTGGTACATCCCATGTTTGCTGGGCGGCAGGTGCCAACGTTCCTCCAGAGGCAGAGGAAGAGGCCGAGGCGGCGGCAGCAGCAGCAGAAGAGGCCGAGGCGGCGGCAGCAGCAGAAGAGGCCGAGGCGGCAGCAGCAGAAGAGGCAGCAGGGGGGGCCTGAGTGACTTCCTTGTTTTTAAGGTGTTTACTCCACTGCAGTTCATGCTTTGCATGCAGGTGCCTGGTCATGCAGGTTGTGCTAAGGTTCAGAACGTTAATGCCTCGCTTCAGGCTCTGATGGCACAGCGTGCAAACCACTCGGGTCTTGTCGTCAGCACATTGTTTGAAGAAGTGCCATGCCAGGGAAGTCCTTGAAGCTGCCTTTGGGGTGCTCGGTCCCAGATGGCGGTGGTCAGTAGCAGGCGGAGTCTCTTGGCGGCGGGTGTTCTGATTTTGCCCACTGCTCCCTCTTTTGCTACGCTGTTGGCTCGGTTTCACCACTGCCTCTTCCTCCGAACTCTGAAAGTCAGTGGCACGACCTTCATTCCATGTGGGGTCTAGGACCTCATCGTCCCCTGCATCGTCTTCCACCCAGTCTTGACCCCTGACCTCCTGTTCAGTCTGCACACTGCAGAAAGACGCAGCAGTTGGCACCTGTGTTTCGTCATCATCAGAGACGTGCTGAGGTGGTATTCCCATGTCCTCATCATCAGGAAACATAAGTGGTTGTGCATTAGTGCATTCTATCTCTTCCACCCCTGGTGAAGAGCTAGGTGGATGCCCTTGGGAAACCCTGGCAGCAGAGTCTTCAAACAGCATAAGAGACTGCTGCATAACTTGAGGCTCAGACAGTTTCCCTGATATGCATGGGGGTGATGTGACAGACTGATGGGCTTGGTTTTCATGCGCCATCTGTGCGCTTTCTGCAGAAGACTGGGTGGGAGATAATGTGAACGTGCTGGATGCACTGTCGGCCACCCAATTGACTAATGCCTGTACCTGCTCAGGCCTTACCATCCTTAGAACGGCATTGGGCCCCACCAAATATCCCTGTAAATTCTGGCGGCTACTGGGACCTGAGGTAGTTGGTACACTAGGACGTGTGGCTGTGGCAGAACGGCCACGTCCTCTCCCAGCACCAGAGGGTCCACTAACACCACCACGACCATGTCTACGTCCGCGTCCGCTTCCCTTATTAGATGTTTTCCTCATTGTTCCCGTTCACCACAATTTTGAGAATGGCAAATTTGGGAATAGTTTTTCAACCCAGAAAAAAAAGTGTGCTTTTACGGTCACTACAAATAACTTGACCAGCTAAAACAGTACAGATTTGCTTGAATAGAAATGTGAGACCTGTTTTTTTTTGCACTGTGTGACAGGTTAAGGTTTAATCTCAGAATCAGACTTCTATCTGCACGGTAGCGTGTGTCTTAGGTTTTTCTGAATGACACTATCAGTACCTTCAATGTAAGATATCCTTTTTGGGATAGATTTCAAGTAGGCCTCATATACCAGAAACTAGTTATTTTGAGAATGGCAAATTTGGGAATAGTTTTTCAACCCAGAACAAAAAGTCTGCTTTTACGGTCACTACAAATAACTTGACCAGCTAAAACAGTACAGATTTGGTTGAATAGAAATGTCAGGTCTATTTTTTAGGCGCTGGGTGACAGGCTCAACTTGCCCCTGATGTAGTATATGGCCAAAAAATAACCACACTGTTGATGGTTAAATGCACTTGGGTGACACAGGCTCAGCCTGCACCAGATGTAGTATATGGCCAAAAAATAATCAGACTGTTGATGGTTAAATGCACTTCGGTGACACAGGCTCAGCCTGCAGCTGATGTAGTACATGGCCAAAAAATAACCAGACTGTTGATGGTTAAATGCACTTTAGTGACACAGGCTCAGCCTGCAGCTGATGTAGGATATAGCACAAAATAACCACACTATTGATGGTTAAATACACTTGGTGATAGCTTGTGCTGGCGCACCACAAGTCACAAAATGGCCGCCGATCACCCCAGAAAAAAAGTGATCTAAAAACGCTCTGGGCAGCCTCAAAAAAGTGAGCAAGTCAATACTAGCCTTTCAATGATCCACAGCTGCAGATCGATCACAGATTTAAGTCTTTTGGAGGAGTTAATCACTGCCTAATCTCGCCCTAACGTCGCAGCTGCAACCTCTCCCTATGCTTCAATCAGCAGAGTGACGTGCAGCGCAACGTGACCCAAGCTTATATAGAAGCTGGGTCACATGCTGCACTGGCCAATCACAGCCATGCCAATAGTAGGCAAGGCTGTGATGGCCTCTTGGGGCAAGTAGTATGACGCTTGTTGATTGGCTGCTTTGCAGCCTTTCAAAAAGCGCCAAGAAAGCTCCGAACACCGAACCCGAACACAGACTTTTACGAAAATGTTCGGGTTCGGGTCCGTGTCACGGACATATACAGTTCGGGTTCGCTCATCCCTAGTTGTATTTACACCCCTCAGTTGTTTCACTTGTTTCTAGCCATTTGGATAGTAGGGACACACCAGTTTGTGTTTGTACATTGAGACACGATTCATTACACCTGTGTTCTCAGGTGTCTACCCAAGATTTATTTGGTTATAATCCTCTGGGCAGACCACCTCCCTTCCAGGGTTTACACTCTTTCCCTACGTAATTGTTGTCTGCAGATTAGTGACCTCTCCCCAAGTATCGTTTTTAGATTATCATAATAAAGTTATGTTTTTATAGCGTTTCTCTCACGCCAGTCATCCATAACATTTTATTCCCCAACTTGCCAAGTGCATCCTCCTTATTGGAAGAGGTGTAAGCCAAAGGAAAAAAATCATGGCAAATAAAGTGTTTAGTGCAATAAAATAGACAATTCATCAAAGAGAAATGCTGTAATGTAATACCGACCAGTGTATTCCTGACTCCAATGCACATTTCGCAGTCGCTTCCTCAGGGGATGACTTGGCAAGTTGGAGAATAAAATGTTATGCCCCTCTCTCCAATAGATTTAGGTGATGTCAAAGGGAATTGTACATGAGTATAGTTCATCTAGGGGTTTGATCTATTGACATATGACACTTTGTATGTGGTCCGCTTCTTTATTCCTGTGTGTGTATGCTGCTAAAACTGGATTTTACATACTCTTTGTATATTTGAACAATAAAAGGTGTATTTTATACATTACAGTGCTGTGTATTCTTGTTTTGGGGTGGAGATAAATAGTGATGCTATGTACATGGGACTCTATGTTGGAGTGGCTGAAAGGAGGGGAGCAAGTTATTTAGCCTATAGATAGTGATGTGCGAACTTCTGTTTTCAAGTTTGCCGTACAAGGTTCGGGTTATCTAAGAACTCTGTTATGGATTCCGTTACGATGTACTATAACGTATGGTCCGTGGTTAGCTCATCACTACCTATATGTACATGGGTGCGAAAAATTGCCATTTTTATAAACAATTAAAGTTTATAAGGCTGGTCACTCGACTGTTACTTTAAAGAGGACCTTTCACCGATTCTTACCCTATGAACTAACTATACAGATAGGTAGAGCGGCACCCGGGGATCTCACTGCACTTACTATTATCCCCGGGCGCCGCTCCGTTCTCCCGCTATGCCCTCCGGTATCTCCGCTCACTAAGTTATAGTAGGCGGAGATACCAGTCCCTAAGTTATGGTAGGCGGAGTCTGCCCTAGCGCTGGCCAATCGCAGCGCAGAGCTCACAGCCTGGGAGGTTATTTTCTCCCAGGCTGTGAGCTCTGCAGTGCGATTGGCCAGCGCTAGGGCAGACTCCGCCTACCATAACTTAGGGAACGGAGATACCGGAGGGCATAGCAGGAGAACGGAGCGGCGCCCGGGGATAATAGTAAGTGCAGTGAGATCCCCGGGTGCCGCTCTACCTATCTGTATAGTTAGTTCATAGGGTAAGAATCGGTGAAAGGTCCTCTTTAAAGGCCAAAGAATAGTGGCTTTCAGAAAGCAGGACATGTCGTGGGATTTTAGGTGTTTTGTTATTTTTGGGGCGGAGTTAGAGACGTGTCCTAGTGCAGAAAAATTTGTCGCAGCCGCACATAATTTCCCTCTTTTCAAAAGTTGGGAGGTATGTCATTGTACAGCTGGGATTTGTAGTACTACACATACAACATACTGCTGAGTCTCTCAGCAGGCAGACATTTCACTCAGGGCAGCACTTTTATTGACTCCCTTTGCAGAGCAGGGGGAGGGGCAGAGATTGTTGTTATTGTAGGTAAACAAAGGGCCAGAAGAGAACCAGGGAATAGCATTTTTTGACTAAAACTTGCTTAGCTTAGTTATATATTGCTGACCATCAGATTTACAGTGCAAGTGCAAGTACAACTTATACAAATAAGTTTCCGCAAAGGCTATCATCATGCACTGTGCTGCATATTAAACCCACAGCTAGTGTACATAGCAAGTATGACATGTCTCCTGGGGTACACATACAGTTGCAAGAAAAAGTATGTGAACCCTTTGGAATGATATGGATTTCTGCACAAACTGGTCATAAAATGTGATCTGATCTTCCTCTAAGTCACAACAATAGACAATCACAGTCTGCTTAAACTAATAACACACAAAGAATTAAATGTTACCATGATTTTATTGAACACACTATGTAAACTTTCACAGTGCAGGTGGAAAAAGTATGTGAACCCCTAGACTAATGACATCTCCAAGAGCTAATTGGAGTGAGGTGTCAGCCAACTGGAGTCCAATCAATGAGATGAGATTGGAGGTGTTGGCTACAGCTGCCCTGCCCTATAAAAAACGCACGCCAGTTCTGGGTTTGCTTTTCACAAGAAGCATTGCCTGATGTGAATGATGCCTCGCTCAAAAGAGCTCTCAGAAGACCTACGATTAAAGGATAACTGTCGTATTTTTTATTTTTTTTGGAGTATTGGATTGTGGTGATTAATATCACCTTGGTGGCCCTATTTCAACTTTTCACTATGTATTCAATTACCCCTTAATTCCACATTTTTGTTCCCTGTACTGCCTATTTTTAACTTTGCTTAAAATAGGGTTGCTAGGCATGGTCCGTCTAAACAGATAGACGGAGCACGCAGCATGCAAGGTCACATTACTGACAGCCAGGGACTGTAAGTAAATGATTAAAGCCAGGTCCTCCCTAGCAGCTGATAACAGTGCCTGGGCTGTGTGCACTTCAGTGGCGTCTCTAGCTTTCAAATTTTGGGGGGGCACACTGGGGGCCAGGACAAAAGTAGGGGGGGCAGCTATAACAACGATACATTTACACAAGTACGCTTAGAAATGCTGCAATACTTTACCCAATACCTAAAACCGCAACAGGGAAGAAAAGTCCAGCTGTCTGTGGATGACACTTTTATAGAGAGGGGAATCTGTGGAGGACACTGCTATGGGGGGGATCTGTGGATGTCACATACCGTATATAGCATCTTATGCTATATGTGTCATCCACAGATCCACCCCATGACAGTGTCATCCCCATTTCCCCCTCCATAACAGTGTCATCCACAGATCTCCCTCCCTATAACAGTGTCATCCACAGATCTCCCTCCCCGCCTCTCACAGGAGTGTACATATATAAAATAAACATATTTCACATGAACACTTACAGTTACTTGGCTTGGCCCTTGGGGATCTCGGACGCAACTTCAACACTTGGCTGGGGGGCTCGGCGGAGCTGATGTTGTGTTTTATCCTAATGAGAAAGATTTCATAATAAGGATTTGGAGAAGGGGCAGAGGGATAGCAGAGCAGGGAGAGGCTGGTGCTGCTACTAGGGGGTCATACCATGGGGGAGTAATAAAACCCACCATAATGCCCCCCAGTAGAAATAATTCTCCTTATAATGTGCAAAACATACCCCCTTATGCCCCCAGTTGAGCTAATGTCCCCCATAATGTGCCAGTATAAAATACCCCTATATAGTGCCCCCAGTAAATGCCTCCATAGTGCTCCTTTCCCCCCTTCCTGCTATTGCCCCCCATAATGTACCAGTATAAAATGCCCCATATATCGTGCCCCAGTAGATGCCCTCAGTGTCCCCCATAATTTGCAAGCATAAAATACACCTTCTTAGTGCCCCCTGTAGATGACTCCATAGTACTCCTGTCTCCCCTTCCCCATAGTACCCACCATAATGTGTCCCAGTATAAAATGCTACTGTACAGAGCCCCCCATATAAAACACCCCTTCTTTGTGGCCTCAGTAGATGCCCCTATAGTGCCCACCAATAATGTGCCAGTAATAAGTGCCCTCAATAACGTGCCACTGCCAGTAACAAGAGCCCCCCCAATGTGCCAGTAATAAGCCCCCATCACGTGCCAGTAACAAGAGCCCCCATCACGTGCCAGTAATAAGCCCCCCATCACGTGCCAGTAATAAGCCCCCCAATGTGCCAGTAATAAGCCCACCATCACGTGCCAGTAATAAGCCCCCCCATTACGTGCTAGTAATAAGCCCCCCCATTACGTGCCAGTAATAATCCCCCCATCACGTGCCAGTAATAAGCCCCCCATCACGTGCCAGTAATAAGCCCCCATTACGTGCTAATAATAAGCCCCCCATTACGTGCCAGTATTAAGCCCCCCCATGTTCCAGTATTAAGCCCCCCCATCATGTGCCAGTATTAAGTCTCCCCCATCATGTGCCAGTATTAAGTCCCCCCATCATCATGTGCCAGTATTATGTCCCCCCCATCATCATGTGCCAGTATTAAGTCCCCCCCATCATCATGTGCCAGTTTTAAGTCCCCCCATCATGTGCCAGTATTAAGTCCCCCCCATTGTAATAAGCCCCCCCAATGTGCCAGTAACACTATTGTAAAAAAAAAAACACTTATACTTACCTCAGTGTCAGCGATGCGATGCAGGCCTCTTCCTGTGTCCCGTGCTGTAAGGCTCAGGCGGCGCGATGATTTCATCGCGCCGCCTGCGCTGGCCTCTGATAGGCTGCCGGCCTAGTGCCTGCAGCCTATCAGAGGAAGGGGAAGGGACACGCCTCTCCCTCCCCTGCACCTCCGCTGGCACAGGCAGATTACAATGGAGATGAGCGCAATAGAAGCGCTCATCTCCCTGTGCCCGGCGGCGGCTCACTTGGGGGGGGCATTTTAGTTGGTGGGGCACAGCATGATGTAGAGGGGGCCGTGGCCCCCTCTGGCCCCCCCCTGGTGACGCCACTGGTGCACTTCTCCCTGTCCCTGCGCTTGGCAGACGCTCCCTCACTCAGCAGACTTGGAGAATGCAGAGTTGATGCAGCGCACAACAGGGAAGGGAGATCTGCCATCTGCTCAGTGTATAAATGAAAGCAACATGTGGTAAGAGGGCCTCTTTGTGCTGCAGGAGATTAACCCTTTAGTGGGGAGGGCTCTGGTCACTGACACTTTTGGGGGGCTATTGTTACTGGCTAGTGAGGGCAGGCAGGATTAGCCTCAGGGTGAGTGCAGTTGCGGCCATCTTAACTGAATAGTGAAATTGTAGTTTTATGCAGACTGGTTGCTAAGGGCTGAATCTTATTAAATATGTGGTAAGTCAGTCTAATAGTAACTGATTCTGGAATATCATGTTATTAGTAACTACATATATGAAAATTTCAATTAGGGTCTAAATGTGACAATTATCCTTTAAGAATTGTTGACTTGCATAAGGCTGGAAAGGGTTATAAAAGTATCTCCAAAAGCCTTGCTGTTCATCAGTCCATGGTAAGACAAATTGTCTATAAATGGAGAAAGTTCAGCACTGCTGCTACTCTCCCTAGGAGTGGCCATCCTGTAAAGATGACTGCAAGGGCACAGCGCAGACTGCTCAATGGGGTGAAGAAGAATCCTAGAGTGTCAGCTAAAGACTTACAAAAGTCTCTGGCATATGCCAACATCCCTGTTAGCAAATCTACGATACGTAAAACACTAAACAAGAATGGATTTCATGGGAGGATACCACAGAGGAAGCCACTGCTGTCCAAAAAAAAATTATTGCTGCATGTTTACAGTTTGCACAAGAGCACCTGGATGTTCCACAGCAGTACTGGCAAAATATTCTGTGGACAGATGAAACCAAAGTTGAGTTGTTTGGAAGACATCAAAACCTCATCCCAACTGTGAAGTATGGTGCTAGGGGCATCATGGTTTGGGGCTGCTTTGCTGTGTCAGGGCCTGGACGGATTGCTATAATCGAAGGAAAAATGAATTCCCAAGTTTATCAAGACATTTTGCAGGAGAACTTAAGGCCATCTTTCCACCAGCTGAAGCTCAACAGAAGATGGGTGTTGCAACAGGACAACAACCCAAAGCATAGAAGTAAATCAACAACAGAATGGCTTAAACAGAAGAAAATACGCCTTCTGGAGTGGCCCAGTCAGAGTCCTGACCTCAACCCGATTGAGATGCTGTGGCATGACCTCAAGAAAGCGATTCACACCAAACATCCCAAGAATATTGCTGAACTGAAACAGTTCTGTAAAGAGAAATGGTCAAGAATTACTCCTGACAGTTATGCACGTCTGATCTGCAACTACAGGAAAGTTGGTTGAAGTTATTTCGGTCAAAGGAGGTTCAACCAGTTATTAAATCCAAGGGTTCACATACTTTTTCCACCTGCACTATGATTCTTTACATTGTGTGTTTAATAAAAACATTGTAACATTTAATTATTTGTGTGTTATTAGTTTAAGCAGACTGTGATTGTCTATTGTTGTGACTTAGTTGAAGATCAGATCACATTTTATGACCAATTTGTGCAGAAATCCATATAATTCCAAAGGGTTCACATACTTTTTCTTGCAACTGTACATGCTGAAAAGCTAGGTTAAGAGCTCTGGTGACTAACACCACCCTTAATAACTGGGAACCATTCTACTTCAAAGGACTGGGAGTGCAATATTTTGACCCTGTTGGCTACTGTTATATAAGGATTGCTGCAAGATCCTTGAAGGTGGTATCACTGCCTGTTATAGATGCTAAAATATGAAAATAATAAATCCTTATTAGTGATCCAAAGTAAAAGAGGGGTTGCATTTGATTAGAGGCCTACACATAAATACAGAGTCCTCTCAACACCTAGAACCCCAATCGCTTGTACACCATAAATGGGTAGAGCGGGTCCCCGTCTAATTTAATTCTGGCCTCCAATTTCTTGCTTTTTTTTCACATTCCCTAATTTTTATGCCGCTTGGACTACCCGTGTACCCCTAGGTATACTTATTACAGGCAGTGATAAGTTTTTCATAATAGACGCACAACCTTTTTTCTTCTTTCTGTGATTCAGATCCTTGAAGGCTATGCAGTACCCCAGAACAGGGCACTTGCAAACTGTTCTTGTTATGCAATGTTGTTTAATGTTGTTTAATTTGTTCGTGCTTTGGTTATGGTTTGTATCTATTCCCAAAAGCTTTCTGTACTTACACTGTTTAGGCCTCTTTCACACTTGCGTTGTCCGGATCCGGCGTGTACTCCACTTGCCGGAATTACACGCCGGATCCGGAAAAACGCAAGTGTACTGAAAGCATTTGAAGACGGAGCCGTCTTCAAAATGCGTTCAGTGTTACTATGGCAGCCAGGACGCTATTAAAGTCCTGGTTGCCATAGTAGGAGCGGGGAGCGGGGAAGCGGTATACTTACAGTCCGTGCGGCTCCCGGGGCGCTCCAGAATGACGTCAGAGCGCCCCATGCGCATGGATGACGTGATCCATGCGATCACATGATCCATGCGCTTGGGGAGCCCTGACGTCACTCTGGAGCGCCCCGGGAGCCGCACGGACGGTAAGTATGCAGCTCCCCCGCTCCCCGCTACACTTTACCATGGCTGCCAGGACTTTAGCGTCCCGTCAGCCATGGTAACCATTCAGAAAAAGCTAAACGTCGGGTCCGGCAATGCGCCGAAACGACGTTTAGCTTAAGGCCGGATCCGGATCAATGCCTTTTAATGGGCATTAATTCCGGATCCGGCCTTGCGGCAAGTCTTCAGGATTTTTGGCCGGAGCAAAAAGCGCAGCATGCTGCGGTATTTTCTCCGGCCAAAAAACGTTCCGTTCCGGAACTGAAGACATCCTGATGCATCCTGAACGGATTTCACTCCATTCAGAATGCATTAGGATAAAACTGATCAGGATTCTTCCGGAATAGAGCCCCGACGACGGAACTCTATGCCGGAAGAAAAGAACGCAGGTGTGAAAGAGCCCTTAGTTATTTATGCCCTAACTCAGCAGAGGGAATTAGCTTTCACTTCTGAGAGAGGTACTTGCTAGTTAGTATTGTATCAGCCACTTCATTTTAGCTCTGCCTGCTGTTCAGGGCAGATTCTAGTTCAGCTTCAAGATTTTTTTGTCGGCATCCGATCCACATTTTTTGTGGGTCAAATATGGATCCATTCACTTCAAAGGGGATGCAAAAGATGGGGTTAGCACACTGTGTGCTGTCCATATCCATATGTCCATTTCATGCCATCTGCAAAAATATAGAACATGTCCTATTCTTGCCTGCATTACAGACAAGGATAGGACTGTTCTATTATGGGCCGGACGTTCTGTTCCGCAAAATGGCCGATATCTGTGTTTCACGGATTTGCAATTTGCAGACTGCAAAACAGACTAAGGTTGTGTGCATGAGCCCTTAACGGCACCTTTCACACATATAACGGGGTGGCCGAACTGGGTGGGTATTCTTATATAAATAAATGTGAAAAACTTAGCTTGCACAATTGGCATTGAGATATAGTAATGATTATTCTCCAATGTATCTACTACTAAGCTGGATGTTATATATTATACTCATGCAATTAATAATGTAAATGAGCATTCTGGTAATGCCTTTTATTGGATGTTACATGGCTATTGTACAAGCACTTCTGTATTTTTGCAATTTACAGAAAATCGATAATAAAAATTATCTGATTTAAAAATATAATGGGGTGGCCGACTGTGTGCAGGATCTTCACTCTGCCATGGGAATTGTAATACTTATTCTTGAGAGTTTTGCATGCCTGCGATTGTCTTTGAAATATTGCAATGTGTTTAGAAGGAGCTCAGGTGCTACCAATCCTATTATTATCTTTGTTGCCGTTTGCCTACATACAGCTATTGGGAAAAGACTGTACTGTGACTTGCCTTGGAACTGTGCCTTTATATCGTTGGATGTACTACAACTCCCATTCTGCACTTTATTAAGGAAAGACTTGTTTATTTCCTACAATCAGCCTGGTTACTGCCTCTAGCACCATTCACTGGTTCCTGCACCTACATCTCCTGTCTTGCACCTGCACCAAATTCACAACACCAAGTGCACCCCAACTACCATCGGGCAGGAGCCCGAACATTAGGGTGTGCACCAAGGGAAGAAGGCGGGTGTCCTGGCCCTAGGGAGCATTGGTGTAAGGATTGCCACTGTGAATAGTCATTGCAGGTAGAGCCACTACCACTCCCAACGGGGCTTGTGCCAGCCTGCTTTGTCTTGGGGTGATACCCAGGCATTGGAACTATACCTGCCACTTTATAGCCTAAAACATTTGAGCTCTGAGAACTCATATCTTCATAGGCCTATTTGCTATGGGTACTTTCACACTAGTGTTATTCTTTTCCGGCATTGAGTTCTGTCCTAGGGGCTCAGTACCGGAAAAGAACTGATCAGTTTTATCCTAATGCATTCTGAATGGAGAGCAATCCGTTCCAGATGCATCAGGATGTCTTCAATTCAGTCTTTTTGCCTTTTCAGGAGCACTTGCTGGAATGCCAGATCCGTCATTTTTTCCCATTGAAATGCATTATTGCCATATCCGGCCCCGAGTGTTCCTCGGGGCCGGATCCGTTTTTGCAGTCTGCGCATGCTCAGATCGCAAAGAATGTGAAAAATAAATAAATTACGGATCAGTTTTTCCGGATGACACGGAGAGACGGATCTGGCATTTCAATGCATTTGTCAGACGGATCAGGATCCTGTAAGTTACTTAACAAAACTGAAGATCTGCCTCATCCTCCTCTCTGCTCTGCTTCTCAGAGATTATGATTAGTGTTGAGCGAAGTCGCTTCGGTCAAAACTTTGCTTGAATGCTGTAAGGAGATCTGTCTCCGTGCAGTATTCAAATGTATGGGCTCCGCCGAGGGGAAATTCATTATCCCTGAAGTCGCATGAGACTTTGTTGCAAACCTTTGGACATAGATTATTCAACTTGAAAACAATTTTAAAACTGGTATCTGAAGTCGGCTTTAGCACCTAGGTCCCAGTAGGTACCGAAGCTGACTTCAGATCCCAGTTTTAAAATTGCATAGCAGAGAGGCAGCTCATTAGCTCTGTTTTGTGAAGTAACTTGTCCTCCTTTGTGATCAGGACAGGTTTTGTGTGTACTAATAAGACGGTGGCCATTTTATTTCTCCTAATGAAAGTTATTTGGGAATATATTTATAATAAAGTAATATTTAAGTATTTTCATTTTCTTAGTTCCCGGAGAACCCAATCAAGAAATGATTGACGAGCCTGCTTTGGTCGTATCCACCTCCACCATGGCCCGCCGCCCCTCTTATTTGTGCTCGGATCGGCTCATGCTGAGAGGGTACCCTACCTAAGCCTATACTCCACCCCCCCAACCTAGAAGCAGCAGAGTTATGCCGGAACTGCTTATCGAAGGGTAGCCTAAAGGGGGCTACCCCAATGATGAGACCTGAAAGAAGGGAGGGCTACTGGGTGGGTTGAAATCGTTCGAACCGACAAGTGGGGGGAGGAGGGCCAGGTTTAAATAGTGAACGCCCCGCCTCCCCTCACACAAATGCGGCACTCTTAATTGCCTACCACTTGTGCTCGGATCGGCTCATGCTGAGAGGGTACCCTACCTAAGCCTATACTCCACCCCCCCAACCTAGAAGCAGCAGAGTTATGCCGGAACTGCTTATTGAAGGGTAGCCTAAAGGGGCCCAAAGAACCATGCATAGGAGTTAGAAAACTTGATAACAGAAACTACAGACCAAAACTCGAAAGCCAATGATATTTCGTATAAGGATCCGGGATATTACGCATGGAACACGCGGAACTGCGACGACCCAACCGTTTGATGACATGTACTGGCACCTAATGCACGGACGCTGTTGCTGCCGCGCCCATGCGGAAGGAATGTCCTGTGATCCAGCGAGGACCGACCCCTGAACCTGTCAACTAACCTGAATGTACGTAAGAAAGGCCGCGGTGGTTAGCCGGACATTGCCTAGTTCGAGTACGGGAGAACATGCCGCTTGGACTAAATACTACGCAGCCAAGCCTCCAAGGCCTGCACCGGACACCATCTGCTGTCCGTGGGAAAGTATCTGACCGCCACTGGTTGCCCCGGCCGTGACGTCTTGGACGAGGCCAAGGTGAGGACATAGATTGACCCGCGCCGGATGAGCTGACCTTTCCGCAGGCACCCAGCCAGCGTATTGGTGCCCATGAGCTCGCCTGACCTGAGGAATCCATGGAAGGCCAGGTACAAGGCTGTTTCTACCAGAGCGCTAACCTGTGGCCCGAACGGTTTGCCCCTGCAGTTTGCCTGTCACGGCCTGAACAAGCTACCGGTAAATGGCTGACGCACATGTCGTTTCACAACAGACATCTTGCGCAAACCCTTCAACGCCGCTTTGATCGGGTGGGCGGAGAAGAGTGACGGTAGGTCCGGATGTAGCCTGTACCAATGGTGCTGAATACCTGCCATGCATATTTAACAATGCTATAGGACAAGTTTAATTGAGAGTGGCAAAAACCCTGACAAAGCCCAATAGGTGAGTGATAGGCCCCTTTTTTTTTTTTTTTTAATCTCCATGCGTGAGAGACTCTAATGGCGGAGTCCTGTGTGTAAACCTAAAGCGGAGAAGCCATGCGTGAGAGACTAATGGCGGAGCCATGCGTGAGAGACTAATGGCGGAGTCATATGTGTAAAACTAAAACGGAGAAGCTCTGCGTGAGGGACTCTAATGGCGGAGTCATATGTGTAAAACTAAAACGGAGAAGCTCTGCGTGAGGGACTCTAATGGCGGAGTCATATGTGTAAAACTAAAACGGAGAAGCCATGCGTGAGAGACTCAGATGGCGGAGTCATATGTGTAAACCTAAAACGGAGCAGCCATGCGTGAGAGATTCTAATGACGGAGTCACATGTGCCAACCTAAAACGGAGAAGCCAGGCGTGAGAGACTCTAATGGCGGACTCGTATGTGTAAAACTCACATTGAGAAGCCATGCGTGAGAGACTCTAATGGCGGAGTCATATGTGTAACCTAAAACGGAGAAGCCATGCGTGAGAGACTCTAATGTTGGAGTCATATGTGTAAACCTAAAACTGAGAAGCCATGCGTGAGACTCAGATGGCGGAGTCATAAGTGTGAACCTAAACGGAGAAGCCATGCGTGAGAGACTCTAATGGCGGAGTCATATGTGTAACCTAAAACGGAGAAGCCATGTGTGAGAGACTCTAATGGCGGAGTCATATGTGTAAACCTAAAACGGAGAAGCCATGCGTGAGACTCAGATGGCGGAGTCATATGTGTGAACCTAAACGGAGAAGCCATGCGTGAGACTCTAATGGCGGAGACATATGTGTGAACCTAAACGGAGAAGCCATGCGTGAGAGACTCTAATGGCGGAGTCATATGTGCCAACCTAAAACGGAGCAGCCATGCGTGAGAGATTCTAATGGCGGAGTCATATGTGCCAACCTAAAACGGAGAAGCCAGGCGTGAGAGACTAATGGTGGAGTCGTATGTGTAAAACTCACATGGAGAAGCCATGCGTGAGAGACTCTAATGGCGGAGTCATATGTGTAACCTAAAACGGGGAAGCCATGCGTGAGAGACTCTAATGGCGGAGTCATATGTGTAACCTAAAACGGAGAAGCCATGCGTGAGAGACTCTAATGGCGGAGTCATAAGTGTAAACCTAAAACGGAGAAGCCATGCGTGAGAGACTCTAATGGCAGATCCGTATGTGTAAAACTAACACGGAGAAGCCATGCGTGAGAGACTCAGATGGCGGAGTCATATGTGTAAACCTAAAACGGAGAAGCCATGCGTGAGAGACTCAAAAATGTATTTTTTTTTTTTATTTTTTACTATCAACCACTTAAGCAGCTCCCATATGGGCACAGCAGATATAACGCAGATCACCTGCACGGACTAACTAACATCCTGTGCCTAAATAACCCCCTTGGAACCTAATGTACGGCCGGCAGCAGGAAGCCAGCCACCGCCTATGATCTGCTCCCCCTGACCGAGCCTAGTACTCCTTCCCCTGATCCCTGCCTACCTAACGGCACGGCGGCCCGTGCCAGACTTTATTGAAGATGAGGAGCCTTACCCCCCAGCCGCGTGGGGAGCTCACGCTGCTCCCTGGCAGAATGCACCAGTGCGGGGGAGCCCCCCTCCTCAGCTAGGGCCGACCCACCGCCGGCTGGACACTCGTACCGCGTGGGGAGCAGCGCCACTCCCTGGCAATGTGCACCGGATCAGAGGGAGCCCTTCCTTTACCGTGGGCCCCGGCCCCCGCTGGTTTGAACCGTGTGCCGCGTGAGGAGCCGCACAGCTCCCTGGCATTGTGCGCCGGTGCGGGAGTGCCCCCCCTCACCTAGGGGCTGGTTATTGTGACTGGAACCCGCTGGGAGACTGAAGCCTAACTGGACCTACCTGTGACCGTGAAGGCTGACCTCCCAGGCCGTGGCTGACCCACGTGCGTAGTCGTGACGCAACTACCCGTAGATGCCCACCCAGTGCCTGTAGTTAACGGGAGTGCGACCGAGTCTGTGGATGTGACCGACTAGCCCCTGTAGTCGTGAGGGGACCCTACATCGAGAGTAGCGGTAACGGACTATCGCCTGTAGACGTGGTAGTATTACCTCGTGAGTCTGTTGACATGAGACTAATGCCTGCAGTCGTGGCCGGTCTTAATAATGAGTCTGTAGTCGTAACGGATTTGTGCCTGCAGTCGTGGCAGGGCTTTAGAGCGGGTCTGTAGTCGTGACAGACTGATGCCTGCAGTCGTGGCAGGACTTTATAACGAGTCTGTAGTCGTGACAGACTGATGCCTGCAGTCGTGGCAGGGCTTTATAACGGGTCTGTAGTCGTGACAGACCGATGCCTGCAGTCGTGGCAGGACTTTATAACGAGTCTGTAGTCGTGACAGACTGATGCCTGCAGTCGTGGCAGGGCTTTATAACGGGTCTGTAGTCGTGACGGACTGATGCCTGCAGTCGTGGCAGGACTTTATAACGAGTCTGTAGTCGTGACAGACTGATGCCTGCAGTCGTGGCAGGGCTTTATAACGGGTCTGTAGTCGTGACAGACTGTTGCCTGCAGTCGTGGCAGGGCTTTAGAGCGGGTCTGTAGTCGTGACAGACTGATGCCTGCAGTCGTGGCAGGGCTTTATAAGGAGTCTGTAGTCGTGACAGACCTGGCAAAGCAACATTCCTATCTATACCATTATTATTATTATTATTTTTTTTTTTCCCCCCCACCAAAGGCCACGACTGTAGGCGCCACCCTATAAGAGATGCGCCAGAGGCCTGGACATAATAGTCCACCATCCCCGTCCCCCAAGCCTATGCAGGAGAAAAGAGGGGGTTGGCCCCCGCATGCACCACCCCTGACTCACCTGGCGGCCATGACAGCCACGAACCCCACAGTATCGTAAGTTATCCCACCACCTGTGGACCTGAACAACCAAGAACAGACGTGTGAGTGAGCGCACGCCAGCTGGGCGACACTTCACTCATGCCACCGCTCCCTAGCTAACCACCGGATTATTGTGACTGCGCCCGAACCAACCCCTTGACTGACCGTATGGGCTTACGGGCGGCCCGGCTGCGTGCGCAAAGTGACGTGGCCAGCCCCCCTCCTTGAAGCCCTCTTTATATTTGATCCTTGAACATATTCCGAATTTTATTTAAATATTTTTTTTTTTTTTTTTTTTTTTTTTTTATACTCCTGCCTTAGTACCTAGCCACTGTGCCTGAGCAGAGGAGCCCTGCACCTGGACTGCAGTACCAGTATGGGCCTGTAGGTGTCGACCATCCCCCGCCCTCTCTCAAGCCAGGACCTGCTGGAGCGCTGCAAGCCAGTGATTCCCTTCTAGGTTAGAATTAACCATTGAAATCATAACTTGTTATACAGTGCACATGTCTGAGTATCTGCTTATCTCGTCTTGCCTGAGTTTGGCGCTGTAAAGAAGACGAGTTTATTCTGCAGCGGATTCCTAGACATGACTGAAAGTCACATAAGCATGTCCACCTTCACAGCCTCGCTAATTGTAATTACCAGGAGAACGTGCATCAGGATCGGCTGCGAGGGATTTGCGCTCCGCCATGTGGAACATTGCATCCCGTGCCCACCGCTATCGACTATTTGTACAGGGAAAGCCGCGGCGTATTAATCGCCTATAGGTTTCGGCTTCCGTCCCCTGATCCTGCAGCTGGACCTCCGCTTACTGATTGCAGCTAATGAATAGATCCCTGTGTGAGCGGACAGCGTTTTCCTCTACGGCGGAACGTTCTGATACGGGAGTGAGTGATATATAACGCTGCGTCGTGGAGCCGACGGCCGGCGTGACCGATGCTCAGGGTATGCGAGCGGACGTCGTGACCCGTCGCTGCTGAGCCACAGGTGAGGGGTGCCTGCCTGGGGGACGCTGCATGTGGGAGCGGGGGTGCTTAGCGCAGGGCCTGGAGCGGATCGGGGTGCCTGTCTCGGGGTGCCGGAAGCGATCGGGAGTGCGGGCAGTCTCCAGCGCAGCTGGGGACCGGCGGCACGCTCGGCAGCCCCACATGTTATACATAGCGAGACGGGTGTGCAAGCCACCCTGCCTACCTAATCACCGTAGCGACGAGCCCGACGCAGCCGATCCCCCGATCCTCCAGTGACGCATGCCCTTCTCTGGCACCAACCCACAAGCCGATTCGAAATCGTTCGAACCGACAAGTGGGGGGAGGAGGGCCAGGTTTAAATAGTGAACGCCCCGCCTCCCCTCACACAAATGCGGCACTCTTAATTGCCTACCACTTATCTCATGCTATGGATGCATTCTTTGTATGACACATAAGACTCAGGGTACAATCTGCTTGGGTATTGCATATGGCTTCTAACTACTCACTCTTTGGCCTGCATTCCTACTTGATTTTCTTCAATTCTCGGCCAGGGACAGGAGGTGGTGGCGGTGGTGGCACTCAGACAGGCAAGCGAGTTAGATGGCAGCTCCTGCTTCCTCTTTGTGCTGAGCTAGGGTCTCTAAGGGCTCTTGCACACGAATGTATTTTCATTCCATTTCCATTCCGTTTTTTTTGCGGAACCATTCATTTCAATAGGTCCGCAAAAAAAAAAACGGAAGGTACTCCGTGTGCATTCCGTTTCCGTATTTTCATTCCGCAAAAAAATAGAACATGTCCTATTATTGTCCGCATTGTTCCGTTCCGCAAAATACGGAATGCACACGGATGTCATCCGTATTTTTTGCGAACCGCAAAATACATACGGTCGTGTGCAAGAGGCCTAACACTCAGCACCACAGTGCAGAGGAGAGGGAGGAGAATCGCTCTTCTCTCTCCTACTTCTCTGCCTTCTAGACGCTGCAGTCTGAAAATTCCACCCCGCCACTGACCATGCGCACTGTACCCCGACCATCACATCCCTAGCAATCTGGTTACCCACCAGAGGGTTAAAAAAAAAAAGTCCCAGAGGTCAGCATAGTGGTTACACTTAGAATGTCACCAAGCAAAAAAAGATGCCAAAAAGGACCTTGTGGTCAAAAAACAGCCATTAACCCCATAATTACAGGCTCATGCCAAAAATGTGCAGTGAAGTATTGCAATACATACAGTGCTTATTACATCAATTACAGTGCAGTTTCACTTTCAGTCATGTCTTGTTTCTCACATCTTAGGTTTTTCACTGTTCAATGATCCTCCCCATCCTGGTGCCCCAACAGTCTTATACAGTCTACCCCTATACTGTGCCTGCTGTGCTCCCAATGCCGACAAAAACTATACTGAACAAATAATAGTGCCATGCCACACAGATAGTCCCCCATAGTAATAGTTCTCCCAAAAGTCATTTCAATAGTAATAGTTCTCTTATTAGTGCCCTTATTAGTAATAGTTCCCACTACATTGCCTCCAATAGTGAAAATTCTCCCAAAGGTGCAGCCAATAGCAGGCCGCAGCAGTGACCTTCCCCCTGCGTCTCATGTGCGTCACTATTGGCTGCACCTCCTACATTGACAGATGTTCATTTTTGCAGGAAGGAAAAAAGATGGCTGTGGAGCTATCCGGGAGGAAACTGGTGTTGGGGACCAGGAACGCACAGTGTCACAGGTCTGGGCATTGCAGCGAGGGTTATTCAGTCTTGGATTCTGCAGGAAGGAAAAATGCGCAGATGGCTGTGGAGCGATCCGGGAGGAAACTGGTGTCGGGGACCTGGTACGCACAGTGTCACAGGTCTGGGCATTGTAGCGGGGGTTATTCAGTTATTAAGTAAAAAGAGACTTATATACATTCACTTCTGGACTCATTCTTCAAACTACATTTCCACTGCACCAATCCCCAGGGAACAACGATCTGATGTAGTACATCATGACACATCTCAACAGGGCAACTACCATTCCCATCCTCTGCACCAGCTCCTTGCTGCAGCAATAAGGGACCTAGTCCAAATGCTGAAAAGCTGCCTGCCATTATTTCCCTCCACCATATTTACACCATATAGACACTATGCATCCTGATAGGTAGCACTCTCCTGGCATCTACCAAACCAAGATTAATCTGTCCAACTGACTGATAGAAGAATGTGAATTCATTACTCTAGAGAACACATTTCTATTGCTTGAGACTCTAGTAATGGCATGTTGTACACCACTCCAGCTGATGCTTGGTATTGCACATTATGATTTTAGGATTTTGTGCAGCTCCATGTCATGAATCTTACAAGCCCCAGTTCTTGCTGATGTTGTTTAAATTCTGTAGTGGGTGATGCAAAAGAAGATAGGCAACTTTTACACCTCACGTACTTCCACACTCCATGGCCCCAACTCTTTGTGGTCTTACTGGTTCATGGCTGAATTGTTAGTATTAGATGCAACCAGTTCACAATAATAACACTTACAGATGACTAAGCTGATCTAGCAGATCAGAAATTTGTGCATATCAACAGACTTTTGGCAAAGGTGGCAACGGTGGCAATGCTACATTTCAGTCCAAGAAGGACGTCAGCGTAACAATTGTGGTAAGGTGAACAGAAAAGTGTATGGTAAAGTCCTGGAAGGGGTGTATATCTCACCCAGCTTCCTCAACTGGGTGAGGTAAATAAAATCTAGAAGGTTAAAATGGTCTCAGCAATGTGTAGGTTGCTGAGAAAATTTTATTAAGTTTATGGGCTGGATTTTATTGGACTGGGAGAAGGTAGGATTGGTAGAGGGACCTCCCCAGTCCACCCGATTCCGGGGCAGGTTTTCCCCTAGCCTGATGGATCCCCAGCTGAAACCAGCTGGGATCTTTAAGGGGAAATAAAGCACAGTACAGGCTGTCAGTCTGGGGAGAGTAATGCCTGGAGAAAGTCTGGGAAGATGGCTGCCCTGCTGGCTAGAGAAGCCAAATTCTCTGTGTGACCTGTGTTCAATAGGTGAGCTAGGAACTTCACTGTATTAGGCTACTTTCACACCAGCGGCAGGACAGATCCGACAGGCTGTTCACCCTGTCGGATCCGTCCTGCCGCTATTTCGCCGTGCCGCCGCTATAGTCAATGGGGACGGGGCGGAGCTCCGGCGCTACACGGCAGTGCCCGGGGAAAGGCCGCTGGACTAAAAGTACTGCATGTCCGACTTTAGTCCGGGGGCCTCTCACTGCGCACTGCCGTGCTGCGTCGGAGCTCCGCCCCCATCCCCATTATAGTCAATGGGGACAGAGCGGTTGTCCGGCGGCACGGCAAAATAGCGGCAGGACGGATCCGACAGGGTGAACAGCCTGTCGGATGCGTCCTGCCGCTAGTGTGAAAGTACCCTTAGCCAGAGCTCAGATGGGCAGGTGTTTATTTTGGTTTGGTTTATGTTTTGTGGTGCTGTACCTTCACCTTACCCAGTGAATTATAACTGGGGTTGCCTGTATTGCCGGAGTGTGATAAATAAAGCAACATTTGGACTTTAACCCTGTGGTCTGCAAGAGAATCTGTCATCGCCGCCCTGCCTGAGAGTGTAACCCCTTACAATTGGTGGAGGATGCGTGCAATAGCAGGTTGCTAAAGGCAAAGGCGTGATAGTTGATGATTTAATGTCCTGGGTGAAAGCTGCTGCACCGTTACAAAGTTCATCGGATACCATGGAGGAAATGATGAAGATGTTTTTGAAGACCAGTATGGAGGATAGAAAGAGACATGAAGAAGTCTTACGTGTCCAACAACAGGCCATGGCACAGCAGCAGGAAACCAATCGTTTACTGCTAGAACAGATTGCTGTATTGAGAGAGACTGTTGTAGCTCCAACCCGCATGTGGAGGTAAGCCCCCCAGAGACTTTGAATGTGAGGAGGGCTGTGCAACGGGCCTTTCAAAAACTGACACTGGATGATGATATCGAGGCCTACATGACTGTATTTGAGAGGGTAGAAGAACCGTGCACCACCGCCCATTTACCATGTGCTTTTAATTAGATAGATTGTACAGCTGTATGCTACTTTGCCCATATTGCAGGCTGACAGCCTGGGAGAGGCATGTGTAGGGTATAGCTGGGTGCTACTTTGCCCAGATTGTAGGCTGTAAGCCCAGGAGAGGCATGTTAGAGTAGGCGCCATCTGATTAGAAGCCACCTTGTCGTCTGGTAGATAAGCCAGACATATTTTTGATCAATTATATGCGCAAAGAGGTTCTAACTGCCCTTGCAGTAAGTATGGCCACCAAGCAGCTATTTTTTATTCAGTGTTTGCTTATATCTTTGTGCAATTGACTAGCAGTGTGCTCTTACTTGTAGTTCTACTAATCCAATTGTATTTGAGAGGGTGGCGGAAAGAGAAAGGCTGGCAGTAGCAGAGTGGGCAGAGGTCCTTGCGCCCTTTTTGTCCGGCGAACCACAAAAGGCCTACTATGACCTCAGGGAGCAGGATATCTGGGACTATGTCAAATTAAAAATGGATATCCTGGCTCGTTTGGGCGTTACACCGGCGGTTCATGCCCGGAGGGTCCACACGTGGAGCTACACCATGGACAAGCCTGCCCGATCTCAGATGTTTGACCTCCTCCATCTTGTATGGAAGTGGCTGGAACCTGAGTCTTCTACACCGGACCAGATCGTGGAGAAAGTACTGGTGGATCACTACTTCAGAGCCCTCCCGGCGGAGCTGCAACAGTGGGTCTTACATGGAGACCTCAAAACTGCAGATCAGCTCGTAAACCTGGTGGAAAGGTTCCTGACAACTGAGGACTACCTCCGTGATGTCCATACCGCACCAACACCTCCCCGGAGTACCTGACCCATGTCATCTCTGGGTAAGAGAGTTCTGGCTGTTGGGGGTGTGTGTAAGGGTGCAAGAGGGAATATGTCTCTAGAGGTTGGGCGTCTCCCGGGCAGTTTGGACCTGGAGAGGTCTTCTTGTCACATCCCAGAGTTATGTTACTAAACTCTTTTTCCCCGCTACTATATGTTGGTAATATGTGCCTTGTCATCTAATGTGATTTTATATAATATTCCTCACAATTGTGCATTTTCTAAGCCTGTTACATGTATTTGCTGTAATTTCCATGTACACCAGCAGGTGGCAGCAATGTTTAGCAAGGTCTTAGTTCAGTTTAGAATATCTAGACTGGAATAGTACATTCCAAATTAGCTCCCCCTCTTTGAGGAGGTGTGGAATGTTCCCACATCCTGCCTCATGGGGAGGAAAGGAAGTTAGAGTTAGTTTGCCAGCCACCCCGGCTAGGGGAAGGCTGTGCTGGTAGGAGCTCCCAGTTTTAGGGATCCCAACCCAGGATCGAGTGTCGGCTGAGACCAAAGATCACCATTCCCAGTCTGAGCCTTCAGCCTCAACTGGTGACAAGCAAGCAGCACCTCCAGATCTCCAGGAAGAGCCATTCCCTGTGAGCTAACTGTGAGTAACTATCCAGAGACCAGGAGAAGCCAAATTCCTCCTCAGCTAGTCAGTCCCATACACAGCAGAAGATAGACAGAGTAGAAGAGACAGATTCCTGCCATATTCTCCAGGCACATGATAGAAGCAGAAGAGATATTGATCCCTGCCACATATTGCCAATACCTGCTGGGACCCAAGACTATTGCTGTACCTCATATGGATTAATGCTGCCTCCAGTAAAGACAAGTTGAATTATATTTCAAGTCTGGATCTCATTCATTACTCCCAAGTTCCTCAATTACTCCTACTAGCAACACACTCATTTATTGCAAGTGAGCCAGGATCCAGGAGTCCAGCCGTACCAAGGTAGGAGACACCGTTGACACTATACCTACTACTACACAGAGACATTACACCACTCTGGCATTCTTAACCTGGTACGTGAGTTGCAACACCTTAAAGGGCCCTGAGATTGTACCCTGCGCACGTTGCAATTGGCGTCACGAACAAAAACTATAGACTTATATACCCATATCCGGACTCACTGCATAATTTGGTGTCCGTGTAACCGTACAACGGTCCGGCTCATTACACTAAGTGGCGTCACTGGAACAGGATCGAGCTGTGTTCCATAACAGGATCGAGCTATGTGCCAACCGGATCCAATTGTGTGCTACAACAGAACCGGATCCAATTGTGTGCTTAACCGGATCAAATTGCATGTTTCACAGTACTGCAAGTTCTGAGAATTGTACAAAAACCCTGAAAATTGACTTTATTGCTTTGTTGCTGTGCCAGAAAGCGCTAAACGTGCGCTCTAGCACTCAAAGGGTTAATTCACCATATTCGCAAAATGGCGCTGCTTCTTCATGCCCAGAAGCGGGAAAACACAGGAACGCCCTCTCAAGAGCGCGAAGATGCCGAATACGCCCCCCTAGAAGCGGGAAAACTAAAGACTGCCCACCAAGAACTTTGCATTGTGAGCCAAGGGAGTGCAGACTCCTCCCTCTGGGCTCCACCCTCACTTCCTGAATGCACCCCGGCAGAGGAAGCAAGGAAGATGGCGCTCCCTCTACCAAAGTGGGACCAGATGGCAATACAGGGAGAACTCGTCTACGAGCCCGGAATCCGAGTTTCACAGCTCGTGAGGAGAGATGGCCCTGCGCATTTAAAGCGTCTCCGGAGCCAGCGCCTGCTGCAAACAAAGACGGGACAGCCGCCGCTGACTTACCCGAGAAGGCCGCTGTTACCGCTCCAGTCCCCGCGGAAGAAGACAGGACTCCAGTCAAGTCCTCGGGGGCTGTGGATTCCTCCGCCACTACTGTTGCCAGCTCTGAAGGCGAGACGTCACGCAAGATGGCCGCCGACGCTGAACCTGCTCCCGCGGAGGATGCCGCTGACTTAGCTGCCCAGGCTTCGGACCAGCCTGCACCCCAGACGGCACCTGAAGCTCCAGATGATCACCAGGAGGCACCGGAACCGGCCGCCCGTCCGCGACATCAGGTAGGAGCAGCCGCGCTCCCTGAGGACAAGGCCCGGTCCGTACCTGTCCCTGCACCGCTTCCCGCGGGTCCCGATACTGCCAACAGGCCTAGGCCTGCTCTGCTAAGGACACCTACTGGTGCGGCGGAGGCGGCTGGTGTTTCCACTCCGCCGCCCAGTTCCACTACTACAAAACCGGGACGCCTGAACCCCGAGGTCCCATGGGAGATCACTGCTTATGCCCAGACGGCGTGGGAGTACAAGTCCGCCATTGGGGAATAGGTCAAGCAAGTGGTAGACGACCCCCAGCCAGGAGACTCCAAACTCACCAGGCGCACTGGGACTGTGCTCTGGTTCTCCGTTGAAAGGGGAGTTGGATTTCTGCAAGATAGCCACTCCGGGTTTTTTTGTGGGCCGTCGCTCAGTTAAGCGACACTATCTGCCACAGGCCCGTCATAACTTGTACGCAGGGGATCAGGTAGAATATACCCCCATGCGTTCTGTGCAAGGACCCTTCGCTGCCGGTGTGACCCTGCAGTCACCCCAGAGACCTGGCAGGAAGACCCAGGCTCTGCAGGGAAGGTCCGTTCTCTACAAGAAACCCCAGATGGCAGGTTGCGTTTTAGGGAACAACCCCAGCCAGAACCTGCACCACTTATTCCGGACCTGGCTGCACCACCAACACTACGGGTGGGTCAAATAAACAATTCAGTGCTGACATTTAACCCCAAGGTGCAGCCCTATGTACTGCCCTGGAAGCAGCCTCAGGCACCTTCTGTGCGTCTACCAGAGCCCCTTCAGCCAGAGGTTTTAAGCCCCTCTGCCCCGGCTA
Organism: Bufo bufo; assembly: GCF_905171765.1. Taxonomy (NCBI): domain Eukaryota; kingdom Metazoa; phylum Chordata; class Amphibia; order Anura; family Bufonidae; genus Bufo; species Bufo bufo. The sequence goes on from NC_053391.1 coordinate 311,290,841, forward strand.
GGCATTCCGGCTTGCAGCATGTCACGGCTGCATTCTCCAGGCTGTATGCGCAGCCAACTCCAACAGCCACCACTAGAGGTCAGTGGCGCACAACAACTGCTGCGACGATGAGCTACCAGAGGCAAGAGCGCCCCCTGATGCGCTTCAGTAGCTCTAGTAGTGAGGAGGACATGGATGCCCTCCTCTAAATTCATCCTCCTTTAAAATAAGGACATTTGGGAGCCACGTCATGGACTATTCCTGACAGGTGAGGACCCGTTGGCATTGTGTGCTTTTAACGTTTTTATTTTCAGGTTGCCCTAGTTTGTCCTCACCCTGATGATCATGAGCTGTAAGTACTCCCTCCATCAGCATCTAACCCCTCATGTCCAAGTTTATTGTTTTATCCCCTTTCTCAGGTTACCTGATAACCTCATGGAACTATGGTTCTTAAATATGTGCTTTTACATGACATTTTATACCTCCTTGGATTACAATTAACTTTTATCCCTGTGGATTACAATTGACTTTTACAGTTTGCAGAGGATTCAACGTCAAGCAGTTTAAGTCCAACGACTCAAGTTATTTTTGAGCCTATCCTTGCATTGATAAAATTGCACTACTTTTATTATAAAAAATGTTTTACTGCAACATAAAAGCTTGCACCCAAAGAAAGGACTCAAATGTGTACCTGAGCTCTTTGTGATTTCCATTGCTATATTATTGCACTAATTACCAGTTTACCTGTTACCCGTTTAAGATAATATGCCTATTGTGTGTATTCTCTTTTAGGTGCCGCAATGTGAATTTCTGCACTATTTGTGATAATTGCACTTAACATTGCACTTAACCTAAAATGTAGCAACTTACTCAGATATACCTTATTTGACAGCTCTTATTCTCTCCTTCCTTTATACGGACTGCCTTCATATGGACGCTTAAAACTAATGGCCTACACCCGGTGAGATATACCCATAGGTACCCAGGGTAGGACCAAGTGGTAAGTCCAGGCAGGTCCAGTAACTACACGGGTAACCCCGCTGCTTCGGGAATCGTTAGAAGTCATAGACCGCTCCTTCCCGTTTGTTTCATATTCAGGATTGCTCCCATCCTGAGGTGTCTTATTTCCAGGAGTTTCATGGGATTATCATACCCTCCTCCTGTGACATTGCCAGAAGTGCATGGAGACACTAAATACCTACCCTTCTGAGCCTTTGCCTAAGGTATGGCGCCTCAAACCCTAGAGCCATAATTTAGCTACCCCTTAGTCACCATAGTGATCGTGCTTTAAGCCAAATTCATCAGGCTTTGGTGCAGGAAAGGGAATACAGGATAAAGCCACCCTTTCATTTGCGGGCATTCTATTACACAATGGCGGGACTACAGAGTAAAGACACCCCCATGCTTTCTTTGGTGTTTTAGGGCCAGAACATTTCAAAGTCAGTCAGTAATGTTTGCTTAGTGCAGTATTAGGGTCACTGGTTATACCAAGAGAAGGAAACTGTGTGTTGGACACCTTACTCTAGCGGGCAGGAACCTGGGGAAAGCTGTTCTATGTTTGTCTTTGTATGTCTTTATGTGTAATTCACGCAGCACTTTGTATTTTATTGGGTACCCCAGAGCTGATTCCTCTACCTTCCAAGCACAAGCCGAGGACTGCTTGATTCAAAGTAAGGGGGAATGTAACATCCCAGAATTATGTTACTAAACTCTTTTTCCCCGCTACTATATGTTGGTAACATGTGCCTTGTCATCTAATGTGATTTTATGTAATATTCCTCACAATTGTGCATTTTCTAAGCCTGTTACATGTATTTGCTGTAATTTCCATGTACACCAGCAGGTGGCAGCAATGTTTAGCAAGGTCTTAGTTCAGTTTAGCATATCTAGACTGGAATAGTACATTCCAGTTTAGCTCCCCCCTCTTTGAGGAGGTGTGAAATGTTCCCACATCCTGCCTCATGGCGAGGAAAGTTACTGTGCCAGCCACCCCGGCTAGGGGAAGGCTGTGCTGGTAGGAGCTCCCAGTTTTAGGGATCCCAACCCAGGATCGAGTGTCGGCTGAGACCAAAGATCATCATTCCCAGTCTGAGCCTTCAGCCTCAACTGGTGACAAGCAAGCAGCACCTCCAGATCTCCAGGAAGAGCCATTCCCTATTAGCTAACTGTGAGTAACTGTCCAGAGACCAGGAGAAGCCAAATTCCTCTTCAGCTAGTCAGTCCCATACACTCAGAAGATAGACAGAGCAGAAGAGACAGATTCCTGCCATATTCTCCAGGCACATGATAGAAGCAGAAGAGATATTGATCCCTGCCACATATTGCCAATACCTGCTGGGACCCAAGACTATTGCTGTACCTCATATGGATTAATGCTGCCTCCAGTAAAGACAAGTTGAATTATATTTCAAGTCTGGATCTCATTCATTACTCCCAAGTTCCTCAATTACTCCTACTAGCAACACACTCATTTATTGCAAGTGAGCCAGGATCCAGGGGTCCAGCCGTACCAAGGTAGGAGACACCGTTGACACTATACCTACTGCTACACAGAGACATTACACCACTCTGGCATTCCTAACCTGGTACGTGAGTTGCAACACCTTAAAGGGCCCTGAGATTGTACCCTGCGCACGTTGCAATTGGCGTCACGAACAAAAACTATAGACTTATATACCCATATCCGGACCCACTGCATAATTTGGCATCCGTGTAACCGTACCACGGTCCGGCTCATTACATTCTCACCTAGGAGACCCGAGGCGCCCCAGTGCTGGAGGTGCTGTGAGTGGGGACACATTGCTGCCTATTGCCCTCTGACCTCAGAGCCCATGGAGTGTGCAGGGAGCCAGAGACAGTCGCTGTATGCGGTGCCAGTGTGTGCAGCCTCCCCAGGACTAGAGACTGAGCCGCAGATGTGTACCCTGGTGATAAATGACTGCTCCGTCAGGGATCTGTTGGACTCCGGTAGTCTGGTCACTTTAGTACATGCCAGCTTCGTGGCTGGGAATTATGTGCCGTACAAAAGAGTAAATGTGCTGTGCATCCATGGGGATGCAAAATCATACCCGGTGGCTTGCGTTAAGGTGGAGACTCTGGCTGGGACTGTATCCTATGAAGTTGGGGTCGTAAAAAGACTTATGCATGATGTAACGGAACGCCTAGCACCCCGACCGGGTACCTCCGTTGATAGTTGCTCCTAGTGCTTCCAGAGGACTCCAAGCACTCCACTTGACACCGTAAGCACACAGACCCCACGAACCACCGAAGCTTGGTGGAGGTCTCGCCGTCTCCTACCCACCCTGGACCTACGACAAGGCTCCAGGCTCCAGTGGGTGAACCTCTCCTAAATGCAGAGACAGGAACCAGGAACAAGCTCTTACAAGAGCTTATACTCAGGGGAGTATTATGATATAGCAATCCCCAAGAGTGTAGTTATCCCATCCCCCAAACATGAGCCAAGACTTCATAAAGGGGCAAAGCAGGAACTCTTTAATGGGTTATTTTTCAGCCTTTTATGCAGGTCTCCTAGCAAGGGACACTCCCCATGGGGCCCTTGTAAAAGACTGTGACAGTTTATATTTTAGCCAATCACATGCATTTACAGTATTGAAACCCTCCCAGCAATTGTACACAAAATCCCCTTCCCTCTGTCTGTAACGCAATCAACAAAATACAATGAGCATTGTCTGAGACGCAATTAACTAACACACTGGCATTGTCTGAGACTCAATCCACAAAATACAATTACCAAACGTAATGGGCTAACTTAATCACTACCCGACAGAAAACACACATTTTTCCCAACACACAGAAAACACCTCAAAACCCCACACATCCCCATAATGTATACATCCATGGATAGCTCTGATCTGGGTGAACGACATATCCAAAAATCACCCAGATCCTAGCAGGGGTTCCCGAATTCCATGGAAGTCACCGGTCTGTCTTCTCCTTCAAAGTTAGTATGGGCCATAATCCTGGGGCAGGAGGCTTGCAAACAGCCCCCTCCAAAACACCGTGGCGAGGTTGGTTTCGCCACACATGATATGATATTGGGCCGGGACTTCCCCTTGTTTTGGAAGTTGTGGGAGAGGAGAAACACTGCTGCAGAATCTGTGCCTTCTCCTTTAAATAATCATTGCTATGAGTGGCCCATTGAATCCAATGGTTTCAAGGAAGAGACCATTGAAGACAATGGTGCTGATAAGGTGCAAAATGAAGATGTCATGTTAGCTGAAATGTCTGATAAAAATGTGGGGTTATGTGATGTACCTAATAATGACAATTTTCCATTGCAGGTGTTAGCTGGCGACGAAGAAGATTCCCCAACTTAGGGGTGTCTTGGGGTAACTTTGGTACAGAGCAATTGAGAGACCCCACTCTCATGAGTGCTCACGGAAATGTTACTGTGATAGATGGTGTACCACAGGTACCAGAAGCTGACCAAAAATTTCCACATTTTGCCATGAATGGAAACCTGCTGCATCGAGTTAATAAATGCAACAATGAAATTGTGGAGCAGCTTCTGGTGCCAAAACCCGATAGACGTATGGTACTAGATCTCGCACATAACCACGTACTTGGGGGGCATTTGGATGTCAGAAAAACACAGGAGAGGGTACTACAAAGATTTTTCTGGCCTGGAGTATACAAGGAAGTGGAAATATACTGCTAGTCCTACCCCACCTGCCAGATAAGTGCCACGACCTCACATTTCCGGAGTCCCTTGGTGCCTCTTCCCATCATTGAGGTACCTTTTGAAAGAATTGTCATGGACTTGGTGGGTCCCATTGTTAAGTCAGCTAGGGGACACCAGTATATCTTTGTTGTGTTGGACTATGCCACACGATACCCAGAAGCAGTACCCTTACAAAACATGGCATCCAAAAATATTGCCCGGGAATTATTTTTCATGTTCTCCCGCACGGGGATCCCTAAAGAAATTCTCACGGACCAGGGTACTCCCTTTATGTCGACGGTCATGAAAGAGTTTTGCAAGTTGTTCAAAATCACCCAGATACGTACCTCGGTGTACCACCCACAGACAGATGGGTTGGTAGAGAGGTTTAACAAGATGCTGAAACAGATGTTTAAAAAAGTGGTAGAAAAGGATGGTCGGGACTGGGACTGCCTCCTACCATACCTTATGTTCTCTATTAGGGAGGTGCCTCAGGCGTCTACAGGGTTCTCACCATTTGAGTTACTATATGGCCGTCACCTAAGGGGTTTACTCGGTGTAGCTAAAGAAACCTGGGAGGCTGAGGCTACTCCCTATAAGAGTGTCATCGAACATGTGGCTGACATGCAAGACAGGATAGCAACAGTGATGCCCATTGTTAAAGAACATCTGCAAAGAGCTCAGGAGGCTCAAAGCAGAATTTATAACAGGTTTGCCAAGGTAAGGGACTTTAATCCCGGGGACAGGGTCCTGATTCTAGTTCCCACTGTAGAAAGTAAGTTTCTGGCAAAGTGGCATGGTCCCTACGAGGTTGTGGAAAAAGTGGGCGAGGTGAACTTATAGTATGCACCAACCAGGAAGGAGAAGACCCTTCCAGATTTACCACGTAAATGTGATCAAGCCGTGGAAAGATCGGGAGTCATTGGTGGCCGCACAGACCATGATTAAGGAGGTGTCACCACCAATACCTCTGGTAAAAATTTGTGAGGCACTATCCGTACCCCAGAAACAAGAAGTAAAGGAGTTTCTACAGAAAAATAGAGGAAGGTTTTCTGACCTACTAGGCCGTACCCACCTGATAAAGCATTCTGTGAGAACTGAGCCCCACAGTAAGGTGAATCTAAAGCCCTAGGGCAGTGATGGCTAACCTATGGCACGGGTGCCAGAGGCGGCACTCAGAGCCCTCTCGGTGGGCACCCACTCCCTGGAAATAGTCTATGGTGTACCAGTATGCCTTAGACTTTTCCTGCCATTCATCAGCGCAGGGCGTTGAATGTAGGCGGGCTATTATAGCTAAATGATAAAGTACATGGAAGACATGTTATATTGGACTGTAGTATTCAGGTTAAATTGCCGTGTTGGCACTTTGCGATAAATATGTGGGTTTTGGGTTGCAGTTTGGGCACTCGGTCTGTAAAAGGTTCACCATCACTGCCCTAGGGGATACCAGAAGCATGCAGAAAAGCTGTATCCACTGAGGTCAGGCGCATGCTTGAGTTAGGGGTCATTGAGTAATCTACCAGTGAGTGGTCAAGCCCTATTGTCTTAATCCCGAAGCCCAATGGGACTTGGAGATTTTGTAATGATTTCCGGGAGCTAAATGAGGTGTCAAAATTCAATGCCCAGAGTAGATAAACTAATTGAGAGGCTTGGGAAAGCAAGGTATATCACGTCCCTGGACCTTACAAAATGGTATTGGCAGATACCATTATCAGATGATGCAAAAGAAAGGACGGAATTCTCCACTCCAGAGGGGCTGTTCCAGTACACAGTTATGCCGTTTGGGTTACATGGAGCCCCTGCTACATTTCAGAGGTTGATGGACCTAATCTTGAAGCCACATCGTGACTATGCTGCCGCTTACCTTGATGATGTGGTCATTTTTTCATCTGATTGGAGAAATCACCTCTGGAAGGTACAGGCCATTATAGACTCCATTAGTGATGCTGGCCTAATTATAAACCCTGAGAAATGTGCAGTGGGTCTAGAGGAAGCAAAATATCTGGGCTACATTATTGGTAAAGGGCTGGTTAAACCCCAGATCAATAAAGTAGAGGCGATACAAGACTGGACTAGGCCCTTAACAAAAAAACAAGTCAGGGCCTTCCTTGGCATAACAGGGTACTACAGCCGGTTCGCACCAAATTTTACCTCGATGGCAGCTTCTTTGACTGACTTAACGAAAGGCCTTAAGTCAGTAATGGTGAAGTGGACCCCAGAGGCAAAAAAGGCATTTCAAAGCCTAAAGTCTGCTCTCTGTCAACAGCCAGTGCTCATTTCCCCGGATTTCGGAAAAGAGTTTCTGGTCCAGACTGATGCATCTGAGACTGGCTTGGGAGCGGTCCTGTCACAAGTGATAAATGGGAAGGAGCACCCAGTGATGTACCTAAGTAGGAAGTTGACCTCGGCAGAGAAAAATTATGCCATAATAGAACCGAGAGTGTCTAGCCATTAAATGGGCTCTGGAGTCACCTAAATATTACCTGCTGGGTAGAAAATTTATGTTGGTAACAGATCACGCTCCTTTAACTTGGATGAAACAAAACAGGGAGAAAAACACAAGAGTGACCAGGTGGTTTCTCTCCCTGCAAAATTTTAATTTCAAGGTTGAACATAGACCGGGGAAACTGACGGGAAGGGGGGGGGGGGGGGGGGATATGTGGTAAGGTGAACAGAAAAGTGTATGGTAAAGTCCTGGAAGGGGTGTATATCCCACCCAGCTTCCTCAACTGGGTGAGGTAAATAAAATCCAGAAGGTTAAAATGGTCTCAGCAATGTGTAGGTTGCTGAGACAGTTTTGTTAAGTTTATGGGCTGGATTTTATTGGACTGGGTGAAGGTAGGCTTGGTAGAGGGACCCCCCAGTCCACCCCATTTCGGGGCAGGTGTTTATAAAGCACAGTCCAGACTGTCAGTCTGGGGAGAAAGTAATGCCTGGAGAAAGTCTGGGAAGATGGCTGTGCTGCTGGCTAGAGAAGCTGAATTCTCTGTGTGACCTGTGTATAATAGGTGAGCTAGGAACTTCACTGTATTAGCCAGAGCCCAGACGGGCAGGTGTTTATTTTGGTTTGGTTTGGTTTGTGGTGCTGGACCTTCACCTTAGGCCTCATGCACACGACCGTTGTTGGGTTCCGTGTCCGTTGTTCCATTTTCCGTGATTTTCTGCAGACCCATTGACTTTCAATGGGTCCGTTGAAAACTCGAAAAATGCACCGTTTGTCATCCGCGTCCAAAAAATATGACCTGTCCTATTTTTTTCACGGACAACGGTTCGCAGACCCATTCAAGTCAATGGGTCCGTGAAAAAACACGGAGGCACACAAGATTGTCATCCGCGTCCGTGATCCGTGTCCGTTTTTTTTCCTATCAGTTTCAAGGCAAACTTGACTTAGATTTTTTTCACTTTTAATGTCTGGTGATCCTCCAAAAATGGGATGGGCTGTTGCATCATACCACAATTTGTGCCAAGTGTGCTCCTCCTATTACAATTATTCCAAGTCATTAGGAAGAACTTATCATGAGAGTTTTCAGTCACAAAGGTGCAAATATTTGTGCAAGCATCATTTGTACAAATGTTTTATGACTTTTGGGTTTTTATGCAGCTCCGTTTTTACCGACTGCCATGCAATCTCAATTAGGAGAGATGTGTGCACATATTTTTGGACATATACTGTATGCAGATTACCGCTAATTGCTGGCCTGCTCGTGCTCTTGCCATGGTTACAATTGTAGGTACAGCTGCAGCCCAGCAATTAGCGGTAATCTGAATGCGGTTACTGCATCCAGGACAGACCGTGCACAAGCAACCCTATATCAGTATTGGAAAAAGCTGGTTAACAAACAATATGGCTGCCAGTGCAGGTCCAAGTAGTGTCATACTGCAGATTTCAAAATCTACACAGCAGGTCAATTTCTACATGGAATAAAATACGCAGTGTACATGAGATTTGTCAAAGATCATTCACTATGCTGGTACTGTATTACACTGCGGTTTTTTCTCACGAAAATCCACGTGGAAATGCTGCATGTAGTCCACAAAGTGTGCATGTATCCTTACAGTGCAGATCTGCAATTTTTTATGCCATAAAAGTGTCTTAAAAACTTTGATAAATCGGCCCCAATATCTTTCCAATTTTGTAACCATATTTACTTTGGTAGTCTGCTCTGACGCACAGCATTGCCTCCAGCATTATCATCATCATCATAGGGCCTCTTGCACACGAGCGTTGTGTGCCTATGGCCGTATTGCCTATGGCCCGTGTGCACTCCGCATCATGGATGCGGACCCGTTCACTTGAATGGTCCCCTAATTGCGGAGATGCAGAATGGAAGCACGGATCGGAACCCCACAGAAGCACTACGAAGTGCTTCCGTGGTGTTTCTGTTCGTGCTTCCGCACCGCAAAAAAAATAGAACTTGTTCTATTATTTATTTTTTTGCGGTGAGGACGGATCACAGACCCATTCAAGTTAAATGGGTCTTGATCCGTCCCAGCTGCCGCACGAATGTTGCCGTGCATTGGGGACCGCAAATTGCGGTCCCCAATGCACAGAACGGATGCACAACGTTCGTGTGCAAGAGACCTAGCTGTGCTGTTGCAGGTTATGATGTTGGTCACGCTCATTGAAATTGTGTACTTTGATTGCATTTTGCGTATCCTGGTGCTGATGCTTACTTATGCAAAATATAGAAACATGAACTAAACACACACCTGACAACCATATACAGGGACAGACAAACCCTAAATAAACAGCGCAACATGTTTACTATGAAATTAAAAGTGAATGTGCACATATTCTGTAGAGAGAGTGTGGACTCATATATTTCCTTTGCTGGGCCCAAGGAACCCCAGTCTGATCCTGGTTTTGTCAGGTTGAATTATCTTATTTTATTAAAGAGGCTGTCTATAGAGTAGACCCCTTGACGTATGGGATATGGGCTTTTAAGAAAAAGGAGTTCCATAAAATTTAAGTCTGTTGCGTAGGAGCGGCATGACGTAGGGGGTGCCGCGCTCCTCCTCTGGCTGCCCTCTCCTCTCTCTCCCCACCTCGCTCCTGGATGTAATCGCTGAAGCTAACGCTAACGCCGCTTCCAGACCGGCCCTGACCAATCGAGCCCCGATCTGATCGATGGAACTACGCTCGGCCTGCCGCCCGCCGCTCCGTTACCAGCTCTGAGCGGCTTCCTGATACCTGATGGGACCTGCCGCTTCCTGCTTTGTCCCTCTGCCTGCTGGGTCCCTCTTGGTCGCTCTCATCACCTGCTAGCTGCCCTGAGCGCCCCCCCCGCTACCTGATGTGGTCCGCTACCTGCCGCTTCGTCCCACCGCTTGCTGCCTGCTTTACGGTACCTGCCTTGTCCCACTGCCTGCGGCCCGCTGTTATGTGTTTCCACTGCTCTCCGTTTGCCTCCCGGCTGTGATCCTCTCATGTTGTGGATCGCCTCGGATCAGTGGCGCCCTCGTGGCTCGCTGCATATGGTCCGTTGCCTGTGAGGTGTTGGGGGTGCAGGAGCTGCTGAGCCTGCGTTATTGCTGACCTGCGGTTTCCGCGGGAGGAGTGGAGAGCTTGGGTTTGGTGACCGGTGGGTGAATTTGGGGTGTTTTTTGCCCTTGACTAACATGCTAACACATCTTTGGGAGGCGGTTTTGATCTGGTGTGGTTGGCGGGGGGCGCTGTGAGACTGGGGGATACTTTAATCCACGATATCTCTGTGGTCTTTACTGGATCCCCGTGGGACTGTTAGCTGCATGTCTAGCTGTGGTCACTGGAGCTGGGCCCTGGGAACGTAAGGAACGGTTCCCCCCCTTCCCTTCTTCTCTACAAATGAAGCAACAAGGCCCAAGAGGATCCGTTCCCATTGATAGAGGCTAGGACCCCCTCTGTTTTTCCCATTTGGATGGGCCGTCTAGATGGACTGTCCTGTTGGAAATTAAATGCGTCAGTGGAAGGCCTTATTTGGGTGCCCTTGGCATTATAGCGGGGTGGCTGAAAGCTATATGTTTGGGGCTCTATTCAGAAAGCAAGAGCGGTGTTATTACTGGTGTTCTACTCAGTGAACTGGACTTACATACTAATACCAATTGCAATAAGTTATATAGTTATGTCATCAAGTTATCTAGTTATTTAGTGGCTCTGCCACACTGTCACCAACATGACTCTCATAGAATGATTACCAACTATATTTTGTTTGTTAGCGGTCTGGAACCGCTCTCTGCTCTAGGGGATGATCTTTATATAATTACCTGCAACCGTCTATAGCCTTTCTATTTGGGGGATGTAATTTTTTATTTTTTAGTGCGCAATTACTATGTGTTTGGGGGTGCGTATCTATTTAGTACCCGCTTTCCCTTGGGGGTATGCTTACTTATAAGTTATCTTCTCCTGCTTAGGGGTACCTGATACTAGTAACAACCGGCTTTTTGTGGGGACGTGTTGGGTTTATAGCTTTTTGTATTGAAGTGTGTCTTTAAATGTAGCTCACCTATTTAGCTAAAGGGAGGAAAAAAAATAATAAAAAAAAATAAAAAAATAAAATAAATAAAATGCCGCCAAAGTTTCGTAAATCAGGAGGAGTGACTTCCCCAAAAGGAGGGGCAGGGGGGAGCCCACAGGCCCGATTAGATAAATTTCTGAAGTCACCACCACCTAAAACTAGAGGAGGGGTACATAGGTCAGCCGCCCAGCCCGAGTCTGGATTGGAAAATATGGATCAGTTAGAACGGGGTTTATCAAAGGCCAGCTCCTCCCATAGTGAAGGTTTTGATAGTATCAATAAAAAACTCCAGGATATATTGGGAGTAGTAAATGCTACTAATACCTCGGTGTCAGAGTTGACTTCTTCCCTTGCAGTAGTTCAAGGTGATGTCACCATAATAAGAGACGAAATGGTGAAGTTGAGACTAAAAGTAAGGGAATTGGAATCAGCAGTCAACTCTGTCACCGCGGAGAATGGTCAATTAAAGAACAGACTAGAAGAGGTAGATGAAGACCGCTTTTGGTTAAGAAGGAAAGTGGTAGAGCTGGAGGATAGATCTCGTAGATATAATCTGCGGCTAGTAGGGTTCCCAGAAGGAGTAGAACAGGATAACCCGTCGAATTTCATTCAGAAATGGCTGGTAGAGAGTCTGGGACCAGACTATGATGTGTCTACCTTCTGTGTGGAGAGAGCCCATAGAATCCCCTTTAAAAAACCTCCTCCAGGGGCCCCTCCTAGGGCTATCCTGGCAAAATTTGTTTGCTCTAAGGATCGTGACTGGGTCCTTAGACGCAAAAGAGAAGTAGCAGACACACAATTTAATGGTAATTTGATATCAATCTTTCCCGATTTTTCGCGAGAAACTCAAAATAAAAGAAGATCCTTCTTTGAAGTGAAAAAAAGATTGATTGCAGCTAAGATTAACTATTCAATGTTATATCCCGCTAAACTGAGAGTGGTATATAATGACTCGGTGCGGTTTTTTTCCACACAGACGGAAGTGGCGCAATGGTTGGACTTAAAGGGTCTATGAACGGTGTGGAAGGTGGGTGAGGGGGGAGGCTAATGAGGGGAGGTGGCGGGGGGGGAGGTTTAGTGGAAGGAGAGAGGTTGATGGGTATTGAGAAATGCCCTGTCAACCAGATAGGGGGGGTTTCTGGGGGTGGGTTTAAGGGAGGGATTGGCTGCCGTCGTTTGCTGTGTAGATATGCGTGCCTCTCCGTTAAGGAAGGGGGTTTTTGGAATTTTTTTATTTTTATTTTTTTATCTTTATTATAGGATATGCCGTGTAACATTCTATTTTGGAATGTGAGAGGGCTGGGAGACAGGGTGAAGAGGACGGTGGTGTTTGACCTTGTAGTCCGCCACCTGCCGGCGATTGTGGTACTACTAGAGACCCATGCTACAGTAGATAGGATTTACACACTGAAAAGGAGATGGGCTTCTCTTGAGTACCACGCTTGCTACTCTTCTTATGCAAGAGGGATCAGCGTATATATTCATCATGGGATGGAGTATCAACCGTTAGATAATTGGATTGATAAAGAGGGTAGATTTGTATTTCTCCATGGGTATTGGAAAGGGCAGGAGGTCATACTGGCTTTTATATATATCCCCCCACCATTTAATGCAACAGTGTTTGCGTTGCTAGTTCAATATATATCCACAAAAAATCAATGTGCGCTTTTAGTGGCAGGTGACTTTAATGCAGTACCTGATCCTGAGTTGGACCGGTTCTCGTTGTTCTCCGGGCGTGGCCGCGCGGGATCCCCCTTGACTGCTGTATGCCAGGAGCTGGCGCTGGTCGATATCTGGCGCCACCTATATGGCAATAAAAAAATCTTTTCATGTTTTAGCCAGTCATTCGGGTCAATGTCCCGTATAGATCTGGCATTTGCAAGTCGTGATCTGTGCGGTCGAGTCCTGAGAATGAGATATGAACCCCACGGAATCTCGGATCACTCCCCAGTTCTTGTTGGGTTTAAGGAGGCTCCAAATAGAGGTAGAACATTTAAACTGAACCCGCACTGGTTTGATGTGATAGGGGAGCAATCCCGAATAGACCAAGATATCCGGGAATTTTGGGACCTTAATGTAGGATCGGCACATATCCATTATGTGTGGGATGCTTTGAAGGCTCATATAAGGGGCTTATACTTTAGTAAAATTAATAGGTTCAGAATGGAAGTACGGCGCAGGGAACAACAATTGACAGACTTAATAAGGAGTTTACGCGCCGCACTAATTGATTCCTATACGGAGCAATCTATTAAACAGTTAAAAGAGGCCAATTTACAGCTTAAGACGCTCATATATAAAAAAGCACAACATAAGCTCCTATTTCAAGGCCAGAATCGTTTTTGCGAATCTGGTAAAACGGGCAGGTTTCTGGCTCGCTTGGTGGCCAACCAGAGGGAGTCTACCAGTATAAGAGAAATTAGGAACTTACAGGGTGCTGGGGTGAACTCTGCAGAGGAGATAAGGGAGGAATTTGCGAGATATTACTCTACCCTCTATAAATCTGAGTCTATGTCCAGTCGCACCGTTATGGATCAATACCTTCAAAAATTAGAGCTCCCCCAGTTATGCACTCAAGATAGAGAGCGCTTGGATTCCCCTATTCTGTTAGAGGAACTCCAGGCGACTCTTTCCTCTCTAAAATATAAATCAGCCCCTGGATCAGATGGATTGCCGTTTGATCTATATAGGTACCACGGTAGCGCACTCTTGCCGATCCTGCTTCTAGTCCTGAATGAATCCCGCGCATGTTGCTCTTTACCTCCATCATTTGGGGAAGCAGTGATTATTTTGGTTTTGAAAAAGGACAAGGATCCGTGTGATATGGGATCATATAGACCTATATCACTTCTGAATACGGATTATAAGATTTTCGCCAAAATTTTGTCTAATCGGCTAAAGAGGGTTATAGCGGGTTTGGTACACCCCAATCAGACGGGCTTTATTCCGGGACGGCAAATACAGACGAGTCTATATAGGGTTTATTTGAATCTGTCTGTTGGGGGTAGTATAGACCACTCCATTCTGTCTTTAGACGCCGCAAAGGCGTTTGACAGGATGGAGTGGCCTTTCCTGTGGGCTACAATGTCCCATTTTGGCATTGGGAATCCCTTTTTGGAAATGACTCAAATGCTATATGCACATCCTGTTGCATGTATTAGTATCAATGGTATTAGATCTTCCCCCGTTACGATGCAGAGAGGGATGCGACAGGGTTGCCCCCTGTCTCCTCTCCTCTTCGCTCTCTTTATTGAACCATTGGCTTCTCGGATTCGTTTGGATAGTCGTATAGACGGTTTTGGAGTAGCGGGAGTGGGCGATAAAATAAGTCTATATGCCGATGACGTGATTCTGTTCCTGGACCAGGGGTGGAAAACTCTCCCGTATGTCATAGAGGTAATAGAAGATTACGGTAAGCTATCAGGCTATAGAATAAATTGGTCAAAATCATCGCTCCTCCCGCTAAATCGGAAAGCTGTAGATGAGGGGAGGCAAGTTCGTGTTTTGGTCCCCAATGACACTTTAGATTATTTGGGGGTTAAGATTGGGCTCCCCTTAAATAGGTTTTACGATCTTAATCTGGCCCCGGTTCTGAATAAAGTCAGGGACAAAATCTGCGCTTGGCGGAAGCTGATACTGGCACAGACGGATCGAATAGCGCTGATTAAAATGATTATCCTTCCGATAGTTTTATTTCCGTTGTGTGCCTCCCCTATCTGGATAGATGATATTTTCTTCCATAGGTTAGAGGCTATGATCAATGATTTAATTTGGGGAAGGAAGAGGGTTCACATAAAGCAGAGATATCTATGGTTGTCGGTGGCAGATGGTGGGCTGTCATTACCCTTTTTCAAGGTTATTATTTGTGTGCACAGATTCGGCGTTGTTGCTGTTCTAAGGAGAGTTTACTTTCACGATATTTGGCAAAACTTTTTGATAAACCAGTTGATAATATTTTTGTATGTTTGGAGAATGGGTTTATGGGAATGAGGAGGTCCTTGCTGATCCCGTACTCACTGCAGAGGGTTTGGAACAGACTGAAGAAGATCCTTAAATCTTCCGGTCCGTTTGTTTTCACCCCTCTGTGGGAGAACAGGGGGCTGGAGGAGTTCTTCAAAATTACAGATTTTGGTTATTGGGTACGTAATGGTATCAATAGGGTGTCTGACCTCTTTTATATGGGTCAGTTTAAATCACTTTTGGAATTTGGTTTTACTGATAGTTCACCATTAGATTTATTTATGTATTCACGTTTGAAACATATATTTGAAGCCTCTAGGAATAGAGGCCCTTTTTTTCCACTAGAGAATATATTTTTTGATTTTTGTGACGCTCAGAAGTATGAAAAAGTGAAGTTATCCAGTCTTTATGCAAAACTCCGAATTGCACTGGCAACTGTTACACCTTTCAAAAGCACAAATAAGTGGGAGCAAGAGTTGAATTGCCCCCCACTACAGTGGTCTACTATTTATAGGAATGTGAGAAGGGCGTCAGTTTCCAGTGCGCACAGGTTAATCCAATTTAAGATCCTCCATAGACTTTACTATACGCCTAAAATCCAGGGAAAATTTCCCCAAAATAAAGATCGGGATTGCTGCTGTTCCAAATGTGGATATATTAATGCGGACTATGTCCACTTGCTTTGGAGCTGCAGCAAAATAAGAAGCTATTGGGATGAGGTTTTCGCTACCCTACAAAGGGAGAGCTCAATGAATTATAACCCGGGGGTTTTGATAGTGCTTTTTGGAGAATGTGGGTCAGAAGTGGAAGTTCCGGCCCAGGTCAGACGGATTTGGATGCGGGGATTGATGGTCGCTAAAGCTATATTGATAAAGTATTGGGGCTCTGTCTCCCCGCCCTCAACAAGGGAGTGGGGTTCATATCTTCAAAAAATTAGAGTTTATGAGGACATTGAAAGGAAACGGAGAATTGCACGCAGATCTACATAGCCATAATTAATATTATTTTATATATTGATGAATGGAGTGGACGGCAGCCAATGGGGGGGGGGGGGAGTGGATATAGTTATTACTGTATATTGTCGTGAGGGTGTTCTTAGGATGTTGTATAGAATTTTTCTTCTTGTAAGGATGTCTATGATTGCCATGCTAGGCATACCGTTGTGATTATTACTGTTTTATGTACTAATATCATGATTTGGAAAATAAAAATATATATTTATAAATAAAAAAAAAGAAAAAGGAGTTCCTCACTGATTTCCCATTATGGAGACCACTCCTTTCACAGGACCTCACAGCATTATAATGATTTATAATACTGTGGTCTCTGGCCGACCTTGCGTCTACTGAAATATACTGACATAATGGCGTCATTACAATTCAGTAGATGCAAAGTCAAGCAGAGACACACAGTATTATAAATCATTATAATGCTGTGTGTTCCTGTGATATGAGCAATGTCTTTAATGGGAAATCAAGCTCCCACATAGTGTGTTTTCCACACTGGATACTCTTCTCTGAAATTACCCTTAAGGCCTCTTTCACACAGGCGTTGCGGGAAAATGTGCAGGTGCGTTGCGGGAACACGAGCAATTTTTCCGCGCGAGTGAAAACCATTGTAATGCGTTTTGCACTCGCGTGAGAAAAATAGCGCATATTTGGTACCCAAACCCGAACTTCTTCACAGAAGTTCGGGCTTGGGATCGGTGTTCTGTAGATTGTATTATTTTCCTTTATAACATGGTTATAAGGGAAAATAATAGCATTCTGAATACAGAATGCATAGTAAAATAGCGCTGGAGGGGTTAAAAAAATAAAAAATAAATTAACTCACCTTAATCCACTTGATTACGGAGCCGGCATCTCCTTCTGTCTTCATCTTAGCTGTGTGGAGCAACAGGACCTGTGGTGATGTCAGTCCGGTCATCACATGATCCATCACATGATCTTTTACCATGATGATGGATCATGTGATGACCGGAGTGACGTCACCACAGGTCCTGTTGCTCCACACAGCTAAGATGAAGACAGAAGGAGATGCCGGCTCCGCGATCAAGTGGATTAAGGTGAGTTAACAATTTATTTTTTTTAACCCCTCCAGCGCTATTTTACTATGCATTCTGTATTCATAATGCTATTATTTTCCCTTATAACCATGTTATAAGGGAAAATAATAATGATCGGGTCTCCATCCCGATCGTCTCCTAGCAACCGTGCGTGAAAATCGAATATAGAGCATGCTGCGATTTTCACGCAACGCACAAGTGATGCGTGAAAATCACCGCTCATGTGAACAGCCCCATAGAAATGAATAGGTCGGTATTCAGTGCGGGTGCAATGCGTTAAACTCACGCATCGCATCCGCGCGGAATACTCGCCCGTGTGAAAGGGGCCTAATATCTTGGTTTTCCAGCTGGAGCTGAAGGGCAAGATGTGGAGCAACTCATGGAGCCTAGTTTGGGAACAAGCTTGGAGATACTTTTTTTTTTTTACCCCATTTTCTTGACAGACCACACAAAATTCATTATCCTCTTCCCCCTGCAATCATTACCAAGACCAATACTAATCTTAATCTTATGAGTTTATCATCTTGATAAGGTTTTGATGCACATCGTGATCAGGATTTTATTTGGAATGGGCCAAAAATAAGTTTGTTTCCAGGTTCTGCACTACACAAACAACACTCAGGAACACCTTCAGAGAGTGCAAGAATTGTCCATGGGAGAAAAATTCAGCATTCATCCTATTTCCCACACAGTTATGGGTGGTTTTCACGAAGTACACTTCTTTTCGCAGGCAAAAGATGCAACAGACTGGGGAGATACTAATATAATAGTCCAGGTATACTGTATTTTGTGTATGTGATATAAGGCTTCTACTGTTTTATTGATCTATGTTATTGCAGAGACACAATTGGTGTATGGAGAGTTATTTTTCATCCAATGCTTGATGGGAATGTATGTAGACAGCACTGCTTCAGGGTTCTTGGCCCTCATCAGTACAAAGTAGTGTGCTGGTTGGTTGAATGAAATGCCTTAGATGCAGCTAGGCGAGAACTAATTCTCTTGAAATTAACTTATACTAGCCAAACCAGAGACACCCATCTGTAGACAGAACAGTTCCAGGGTTCTTGCCCATGGAGCATTGCCTAAAAAAGAAGTCTCCATATACAACTGTGTCTCTTCAAGTGAGAAACAGTACCCCACCTAAGCTGCATCTAAGGCATTTCATATAACTAACCAGGATCCTGCTCTCTACCAAGAACCATCAAACAGTATCATCTACAGATGGGGGTCTCTGGTTTGCCTGGTTGAAGTTAAAAGGTCACTGAGTTTTGGTAAAACGTTTGATATGTCATAGACATATCAAACATTTTGACATGTGGAGGTCTGTGACTCCCTGGAATTTCTAGAACAAGGGGAGAAAAGTGCATCCATATTGTGTTCTAACTTCAGGAGATGAGCTCAATACAAGTCTATGGGCCCATCTTTATTCTGTCCCTTGCAGTGAGGAGAGTTCAATATGCAAGCTCTACTCTCTCCTCATTCTAGAGATCTTCAGGGGGCAGCTTAATGGGGAACATTTACTTAGATGGCTTTTTATGCTGGTCTTAGTCGTCCCCCCCCCCCCCCCCACCCCCTTGTGCTGCCAACTAGTTTTGTCTAATTTATGTTGAGGTAAGCACCTCATCATATATTAGGCGCAGCCCCTGTGCCTGACAAGAATACTATGTCAGCCCATGGCCGTAGTTTATCAACAACATTGACGTCTTTTCCCAGGTGTAAATGTTAGTAAATTTGCTGCACGGTCCTCAACATGCCCCTGCTCCGCCCCCATCCTGCCCAGCTGCCGAACACAGTATGAAACTGGCCATGGGACTAAATATTGTCACATTGATGGTTAAAAAAGGGACTTGTAGCAATTTTTTTTTTTTTTAAATAGTAGCATATGTCCCTTAATAAATGAACCCCAATGTTTCCTTTTTTCCAAGCATGCATATTTATGAAAGGTTCCGGAGAGATAGCTACCCAACAGTAATATCTAATGTGTACATTAGTCATAAGCAGGGCTTTTTTTCTCAGAGAAAAGGTGGTGGAACTCAGCCACCCTCCCCTGGCCACGACCCTACCCACCACTAGGACCGCCCCCTAAAACCGCCCCTTTAGAGAACAGGGATGCAAGTAAAATTTGGGGGGACTATAAAAGTCCAGCCCAGCAAAGAAACCCCCCAGATGGGGATGGCACTGTTAATGGGGGATCTGGGGATGGCATCCGCAGATCCCCCATCCTATAACAGTGCCATCCACAGACCCCCCACCCCATAACAGTGCCATCCACAGATTCCCCACCCCATAACAGTGCCATCCACAGACCCCCCTTAACATTGCCATCCACAGACCCCCCTTAACAGTGTTATCCACAGACCCCCCCACCCCATAACAGTGCCATCCACAGACCCCCCACCCCATAACAGTGCCATCCACAGACACCCACCCACCCCATAACAGTGCCATCCACAGACCCCCCACCCCATAACAGTGCCATCCCCAGACCCCCCCCTTAACAGTTCCATCCACAGACCCCCCCACCCCATAACAGTGCCATCCACAGACCCCCGCCACCCCATAACAGTGCCATCCACAGACCCCCCCACCCCATAACAGTGCCATTCACAGACCCCCCCACCCCATAACAGTGCCATCCACAGACCCCCCACCCCATAACAGTGCCATCAACAGACACCCCCCACCCCATAACAGTGCCATCCACAGACCCCCCCATCCTATAACAGTGCCATCCACAGACCCCCCACCCCATAACAGTGCCATCCACAGACCCCCCCTTAACAGTGCCATCCACAGACCCCCCCCCTTAACAGTGCTATCCACAGACCCCCCCCCCCACCCCATAACAGTGCCATCCACAGACCCCCCACCCCATAACAGTGCCATCCACAGACACCCACCCACCCCATAACAGATCCAAACAGACCCCGCCCCCCATAACAGTGCCATCCACAGACCCCCCCTTAACAGTGCCATCCACAGACCCCCACCCCATAACAGTGCCATCCACAGACCCCCCCACCCCTTAACAGTGCCATCCACAGACCCCCCCCCATCCAAAGACCCCCCCATCCTATAACAGTGCCATCCACAGACCCCCCACCCCATAACAGTGCCATCCACAGACCCCCCCCTTAACAGTGCCATCCACAGACCCCCCCCTTAACAGTGCTATCCACAGACCCCCCCACCCCATAACAGTGCCATCCACAGACCCCCCACCCCATAACAGTGCCATCCACAGACACCCACCCACCCCATAACAGTGCCATCCACAGACCCCCCACCCCATAACAGTGCCATCCACAGACCCCCCCTTAACAGTGCCATCCACAGACCCCCCCTTAACAGTGCCATCCACAGACCCCCACACCCCATAACAGTGCCATCCACAGACCCCCCTTAACAGTGCCATCCACAGACCCCCCCCACCCCATAACAGTGCCATCCACAGACCCCCCCACCCCATAACAGTGCCATCCACAGACCCCCCATAACAGTGCCATCCACAGACCCCCCCCACCCCATAACAGTGCCATCCACAGACCCCCCCTTAACAGTGCCATCCACAGCCCCCCACCCCATAACAGTGCCATCCACAGACCCCCCCCTTAACAGTGCCATCCACAGACCCCCCCATAACACTGCCATCCACAGACCCCCCCCCATTGCCGCTCCAGTACAGTTATAAAATGTGTAAAATGAATAATGATTCTATTCATGAGGCCCCCTCTGTAGTAGAACATTCAATATATCCATCCTACTCACAGGGCTGTTATCGTAATGCAGGCCGGCCGGGCAGACGAGCGGCAGCGTCACTGACTGACGTCACGTGCCTGCCCAGCCTACTTTATGAATGAAGCAGGCGGCGCAGGCACGTGACGTCAGTCAGTGACGCTGCCGCTCGTCTGCCCGGCCGGCCTGCATTACGATAACAGCCCTGTGAGTAGGATGGATATATTGAATGTTCTACTACAGAGGGGGCCTCATGAATAGAATCATTATTCATAACTGTACTGGAGCTGGGGGCCGGAGCACAGTGAACGCACCGGCCCCCAGCTCCTCCTCCCAGTCCCTCCCCGCTGATACATCGCAGCCTGCGATGCTGGAGCATGGCAGGCTGCGATGTCAAAAGGTGGCGGAACGCCGTTCCGGCGCGTTCCGCCAGAAAAAAAGCCCTGGTCATAAGCGATAAAATTCAAACACTTTCCAATATACTTTGTACTTCAGTTCCTCAAGGTATTCAGTTCCTTAAGATAATGCCATTAACTAATGTGAATATTTCTTGCTGTTATTCAAAGGCTAAAAAAACATCTTACCCCAGGCCAGAGAGCTCAGTTGCTGGCAATACTCTGTGAGCTAAATACAGAACAAAGCTCCTGTCCTGAATTTATGGAAATTTTACAGTTTGAAATTAATATTATTATAAAATGTTGTAATATATTTTGTTTCTGCTTACTACCCTTGAATAGAAACACATGCCACTCTATCATGCCAATACAGCAAAGTCTACTTGAAGATAGAAGTATACTGCCACCTATAGGCTTTCAAACATTATACCACAAAAAAATTGGTAGGCAAAATATCACTTCTGAAATGGCAGGTAACAGACGTGCGGCGCAGAGGGGAGGGAAGGAGAGTACCCTTTCACTAGGGAGAGGTAGGAGTGGTGACCCCTAACTCACCTAGCACTGGCACCTGGCTGCCCTGATGTCCCTAGATGAGCTGCTAACCCGTACGCCGATCACATGCCTCGTCCCTGGCTTACCCTGAAATAAGCCCTAGGTAGTGAATAGGGTGGTGGGAGCACTAGTCCTCACCACTGACACCTAGGGTAACAACAGGGAAATTACAAACAACACAAGCACCACAAACAATCCCCAAAGGGAGACAACAAACAGGAGACAACAACAGGAGTGAGCCGGAGATCCAACAGCTTCAGTTCCAACACCTCCACAGCAACTCCAACTCCACCAGAGGTCAGAATAGAAGATCTGGAAATAAGGTCTATATCTGGCAGAAAGGGAGAATATATAGTAGCTGGCAGTGGCTGACAGAGAACAGCTGAAAGAAAAAGCTACAAAAAGGATCGGATTGCAAACCTATGCAGGAAAACCTGGACCGGAATCCATTCCCACCACTAGGTTATGGAGCAATCTCTTGAAACCGAGTGAGTAGCCACCCGCTGCGATCTTCTGACCCCAGGCACAACAGGGTCAGCGATAGGTCTTGACACCCTCGTGACAGTACCCCCCTTTCTACGAGGGGCCACCAGACACTCAGGACCAGGTCTTTCCTGATGAGAAATGTGGAAAGAACGAATTTATCTGCTGGCGTTTGCTTCCGACGCTGGCATCCACATTCTTTCTTCCAGACTGTAACCCCTCCAATGCACCAGATATTGAAGGGAGCGACGGACAAAATGAGAATCAACAATTCTTGCCACCTCAAACTCCAAATTGCCATGGACAATAATTGGAGGGGGTGATAATGGTGATGGTTCCGGAGGTGCAGCATACTTTTTGAGCACCGATTTATTAAATACATTATGAAATTTCAATGTTTGAGGTAGTTCCAGGTGAAAAGCCATGGGGCAATGACGGCAACTATTTTATAAGGACCAATAAACCTTGGACCCAATTTCCAAGATGGAACCTTTAACTTAACATTTCTAGTCTACAACCACACATGACAATGACTATTCACCCCTAGGTCCGGACCTAACGAACGTTTTTATCAGCCATACGTTTATATCTGTCTCCCATATTTTTCAAATTGCTTTGAACCTTTCGCCATAATAGTGATGATGTAAACTGTTCTTCCTCGGGATAACAGTTTTACCCGCAGATACAGGTAGGTCAGTAATAAAATTCATCGACAGGTGTGTGCACGGTCTGTTGGAAGTGACCAGTGGCAACAGAGACCCCGCCGGATGAGTATGAGCGACTTTAGCGCTTGCACAGGTTACACAGGTAGACACAAAATCAACTACATCCTGGTGCAACCTCGGCCACCAAAAAGACGAGACAATAGCTCAGAGGTTGCCTTACTACCTGGGTGCCCAGTGAGTGCAGAATTATGATGTTCTTTTAATATTTCAAGGCGCAAATTCAAGGAAACAAGCAACTTTCCTAGGGGACAGGGAACCGGGGTGTCCCCCTGAGCCTCCAACACCATCCTCTTCAGGTCTAAGTGTAACGCAGAGATGACCACCCCCTTTTGTAAAATTGGCACCAGATCGTCAACATCACCCCCTCCAGGAAAACTTCTGGATAACGCATCAGCTTTGGTATTTTTTGCCCCCGGACAATAGATGATAACAAAATCAAACCTGGTAAAAAACAAAGACCACCTACCTTGTCTAGGGGTAGGATATTTAGCAGATTCAAGGTATAACATGCTTTAATGATGCATAATCATCGTGATGGGATGAGCTGCCCCCTCCAAAAAGTGACGCCATTCCTCAAACGCTAACATTCCTCAAACGCTAATTTAATAGCTAAAAGTTCCCTGTTGCCTATATCATAATTCTTCTCGGATGCCGACAATTTCTTAGAAAAGAAAGGACAAGGATGCCATTTACTTGTAAACGGACCCTGGGACAGTACAGCCCCCACTCCCACCTCTGATGCATCAACCTCCACAATAAAAGGTTGAGAAACATCAGGCTGGATCAGTATGGGTGCCGAGGTGAAACTCTCCATCAGAGAGGAAAAAGCCAGTTTAGCAGAGTCAGACCATTTAGAAAAATCAGTCCCCTTCTTTGTCATGTCCGTAAGGGATTTGACAATCGCAGAATAGTTCTGAATGAATTTTCTATAGAAATTGGCAAACAACGCTGCAGAGCTTTTAGGTTCTCAGGAAGATCCCATTCTAGGATCACGCTGACCTTCTCTGGATCCATACGGAACCCCGAAGCTGACAGCAGATACAACAGGAATTGTAACTCCTGTATGGCGAATATACATTTCTCCAATTTAGCATATAACTTATTCATCCATAAAATCTGCAACACCTGCCTGACATGTACCTTGTGTGTCTCCAGATCGGGTGAATAAATCAAAATATCGTCAAGATATATCACTAGAAATCTGCCGACAAGATGACAGAAGATATCGTTGACAAAGTATTGAAAGACAGCAGGAGCATTAGTTAGGCCAAATGGCATGACCAGGTTTTCATAATGCCCCTCAGGAGTGTTTAAACGCAGTCTTCCACTCATCCCCCTCTTTGATGCAAATCAGATTGTAGGCTCCCCTTAAATCCATTTTGGAAAACCATTTCACAACCGCAATCTGATTAAAGAGGTCTGGAAAGAGAGGAAGAGGATAGGGGTCTCGGATAGTTATCCGATTTGGTTCATGAAAATCTAGGTAAGGACGCAAGCCCCCATCTTTCTTCTTCACAAGGAAGAACCCTGCATCCACGGGTGAAGAAGAGGGTCTGATATGTCCTTTAGCCAGACTCTCAGAAATATAATCCTTCATGGCTTGTCTTTCAGGGCCAGAAAGATTATATACAGTCAGGTCCATAAATATTAGGACATCGACACAATTCTAACATTTTTGGCTCTATACACCACCACAATGGATTTGAAATGAAAGGAACAAGATGTGTTTTAACTGAAGACTGTCAGCTTTAATTTCAGGGTATTTACATCCAAATCAGGTTAACGGTGTAGGAATTACAACAGTTTGCATATGTGCCTCACGAGGGACCAAAAGTAATGGGACTATTGGCTTCTCAGCTGTTCCATGGCCAGGTGTGTGTTACTCCCTCATTATGCCAATTACAATGAGCAGATAAAAGGTCCAGAGTTCATTTCAGTGTGATATTTGCATTTGGAATCTGTTGCTGTCAACTATCAAGATGAGATCCAAAGACCTGTCACTATCAGTGAAGCAAGCCATCGTTAGGCTGAAAAAAACAAAACAAACCTATCATAGAGATAGCAAAAACATTAGGCTTGGCCAAAACAACTGTTTGGAACATTCTTAAAAAGAAGGAATGCACCGGTGAGCTCAGCAACACCAAAAGACCCGGACGACCACGGAAAACAACTGGGGTGGACGACCAAAGAATTCTTTCCCTGTTGAAGAAAACACCCTTCACAACAGTTGGCCAGATCAAGAGCACTCTCCAGGAAGTAGGTGTATGTGTGTCAAAGTCAACAATCAAGAGAAGACTTCACCAGAGTGAATACAGAGGGTTCACCACAAGATGTAAACCATTGGTGAGCCTCAAAAACAGGAAGGCCAGATTAGAGTTTGCCAAACGACATCTAAAAAAGCCTTCACCGTTCTGGGACAACATCCTATGGACAGATGAGACCAAGATCAACTTGTACCAGAGTGATGGGAAGAGAAGAGTATAGAGAAGGAAAGGAACTGCTCATGATTCTAAGCATACCACCTCATCAGTGAAGCATGGTGGTGGTGGTGTCATGGCGTGGGCATGTATGGCTTCCAATGGAACTGGTTCTCTTGTATTTATTGATGATGTGACTGCTGACAAAAGGAGCAGGATGAATTCTGAAGTGTTTCGGGCAATATTATCTGCTCATATTCAGCCAAATGCTTCAGAACTCATTGGACGGCGCTTCACAGTGCAGATGGACAATGACCCAAAGCATACTGCAAAAGCAACCAAAGAGTTTTTTAAGAGAAAGAAGTGGAATGTTATGCAATGGCCAAGTCAATCACCTGACCTGAATCCGATTGAGCATGCATTTAACTTGCTGAAGACAAAACTGAAGGGAAAATGCCCTAAGAACAAGCAGAAACTGAAGACAGTGGCAGTAGAGGCCTGGCAGAGCATCACCAGGGATGAAAGCCAGCGTCTGTTGATGTCTATATGTTCCAGACTTCAGGCTGTTATTGACTGCAAAGAATTTGCAACCAAGTATTAATTAAGTTAATGTTTGATTTAGGATTATTATTCTGTCCCATTACTTTTGGGTCCTTAACAAGTGGGAGGCACATGTGCAAACTGTTCTAATTCCTACACCGTTCACCTGATTTGGATGTAAATACCCTCAAATTAAAACTGACAGTCTGCAGTTGAAGCACATCTTGTTAGTTTCATTTGAAATCCATTGTGGTGGTGTATAGAGCCAAAAATGTTAGAATTGTGTTGATGTCCCAATATTTATGGACCTGACTGTAACCTGACTTTAGATAACTTTGCTCCAGGGAGCAGGTTAACCGGTCAATCATACGGACGATGGGGTGGTAACTCCTGACACCCCTTCTCAGAGAAAACATCTTTAAAAATCGGACACAAATGCCGGTAAAGTTGTAATGGAGGTGGCTGAGCAACTGCTACTTAAGCAATTGTTCCTACAATGCTCACTCCACTCCAATATCTCCCTGGCCTGCCAATCAACAACAGGATTGTGCGCTACCAACCAAGGAAGACCCAATACCATAGGAGTAGAAAGACCTTCAAGGACACAGCAAGAAATAAAATCCTTATGAAGGCCCCCCACCCGAAGATGTATGTTATGTACAATGTGTGTCAGGTTCCCCTGAGTAAGAGGAGCAGAGTCGATAGCGAATATGGGGATAGATCTAGGTAAAAGACTAAAAGAAAAACCCAGAGTCTGAGAGAATCGGGCATCCACCAAATTGACCCCCGCCCCACTGTCTAAGAAAACAGAAATCGTCTCAGTTTTATTACCCGAAACTACCATAGCTGGCAAAATAAACTGAGGGAGAATATATAGTAGCTGGGAGTGGCTGACAGAGAACAGCTGAAAGGAAAAGCTACAGATTTCTAACTGGGACAAAAAGGATTGCAAACCTAAGCATGAAAACCTACCTCTTATAGCTTTCCCATAAACTGTATGTTTTTTCTTTCGCTCTCAAAAAATTGTAGTATACTCCACTTAAAAGGGTATTTTGGTTATTGCAAGTTATCCCCGATCCACAGAGGATGGAGGCAGCTCTCTCTCAGGTTCCCAAACCAAAGTTGGTGCAGGTCTCAAGGGGTCTCACTGTCATAGATCCACAGATAAATACAAACCAAAATGTTGAACAGCATACACTAAATCCATGTAATTTTTGTGCGCAATGTATTGAAGATCCAGCAACATCACACTGTAGAAGAGGTTTGGGGTGAAAGGCCCTATATCAAGCTATGATAGATAAAAATGTTCACACATTACATATACATACTGCATGGAGAACAAAAGACAAGTTACATAATATAGGGGCAACATAATAATTGGTTTGGAACTAAGATGTGATGAACAGGTGAAAGATATCCTTGCAAGTACAAAACAGAGGATCAGTGGCTGCAGATACGTCCCCTGTATTCCAGGCTACTCTCAACCCCTTGACATAGCGTGTGCTGATGCCATCATGTCACACACACTGATCTTGTTATGTCCTTGACATCCTAATCGTCAGCCATCTCTCACAAGGATACCTGCTTAAATTGCTATATAAATAGCTTTTTCTTCCCAATGCAGTATGTGAATGTAATGCATGTGTGTTTTCTTTTGTCATAGTTTGATAAATAGCCTTTAGCCCAAAAGATTGCCTTCTACTAGGTGATGTCACTGCAGTGTTAATAAATTATACACAAATATTGCATGAATTTAGCGTGTGCTGTGCTATCTTTTGGTTTGTGCGTGGCCAACTTCGAAATTTGTTTCTGTAATCCTGCTGAGGATACTTTCCTGAAACACACAATTATTGTTGTGGTACAGTGTCTTGAAATATAAAGGCACATTATGGTCCACTACAGATAAGAGTATTTTATATGGCCTTCCCATCCGCTATCTACTACACATACAGTTTCACACTCTAATATTGGCCAGCCTTGGTGGCAACAATTTAGAAAGCAATTTTATAGTAACATAGTTTATAAGGCTGAAAAAAGACATCTGTCCACCCAGTTCAGTCTTTTAAAGGGAACCTGTCACCTGGATTTTGTGTATAGAGCTGAGCACATGGGTTGCTAGATGGCTCCTAGCACATCCGCAATATCCAGTCCCCATAGCTCTGTGTGCTTTTATTGTGTCAGAAAAAACGATTTGATACATATGCAAATTAACCTGAGATGAGTCAGAGCTTGAAAATATGACTCTTCTCTGGTCACACAAGTAAGATATGACTCTTTTATGTTAATTTGTATAAAAGGAGGGAAGTACAAAAATGCATAATACTTGTCTGCAAATGAAATTAAAAGTGTAATTTATATGTTTAGGGTAACACAATGAACATTTAGAAACGCTCAGTGAGGGTAGCATAGTAGAGGTGACAGGTTCCCTTTAAATAGAATAACTCCCTGGATCAATGACTCCTCTCTAGTAGCTATATCCTGTAATATTATTACCCTCCAGAAATACATCTAGGCCCCTCTTGAACTCTTTTAGTGAATTAACCATCACCACCTCCTCCGGCAGAGAATTCCATAGTCTCACTGCTCTTACCATAAAGAATCCTCTTCTATGTGTACAAACCTTCTTTCCTCCAGATGCAGAGGATGTCCCCTCATCACAGTCACAGTCCTGGGGATAAATAGATGATGGGAGAGATCTCTGTACTGACCCCTGATATATTTATACATAGTTATTAACAGTGATGGCCAGTTCGCCGTGTTCGCCCGCGAACACATGCGGGCTGCCATCTTAAATCACAAGTCCGGCGAGGCACAGGTAAGTCCTTACCTGTCCATGCGCTGCGAGCCGGTCTGAAACAAATGCGGTCACCAGGAGCAGGCAGTTCCGAAAACAGCCCGATGAAGGCCCCCGGCGGCTGTTCTCGGAACTGCCTGCTCCCGGTGACCGCATTTGTTTCAGACCGGCTCGCGTCACAGGCACAGGTAAGGACTTACCTGTGCCTCGCCGGACTTGTGATTTAAGATGGCAGCCCGCATGTGTTCGCAGGCGAACACAGCGAACTGGCCATCACTGGTTTTAGATCTCCCTTGAGTAATCTTTTTTCTAAGCTGAATAACTAATTTTGAAGATTTTTCTGGGTACTGTAGTCCACCCATTCCAGTTAATACTTTAATTGCCCTCCTCTGAACCCTCTCCAGCTCTGCTATGTCTGCCTTGTTCACAGGAGCCCAGAACTATACACAGTACTCCATGTGTGGTCTGACTAGTGATTTGTAAAGTGGCAGAACTATCTTCTCATCACAGGCATCTATGCCCCTTTTGATGCAACCCATTATCTTATTGGCCTTGGCAGCAGCTGCCTGACACCGTTTTTTACACCTTAGTTTGCTTTCAACATGTCAGTGTTACCCAGCAGTGGTGTTGCCAGGGGGGGGGGGGGGGGGGCCAGAGGGGGCCACGGCCCCCCCTACATCACGCTGTGCCCCCCCAACTAAAATACCCCCCTAAGTGAGCTGCCGCAGTCGGGCACAGGGTGATGAGCGCTTCCATTGCGCTCATCTCCATAGTCATATGCCTGTGCTGCGGCGGGGCAGGGGTGGGAGAGGCGTGTCCCTTTCCCTTCCTCTGATAGGCTGCCGGCCTAGTGCCTACAGCCTATCAGAGGCCGGCGCAGTCGGCGCGATGACGTCATCGCGCCACCTGAGCCATACAGCGCGGGACACAGGCCGGAAGAGGCTGCATCGCATCGCTGACATGGAGGTAAGTATAAGTGGTTTTTTTTGTTTTTTTTTACAATAGTTTTACAGGCACATTAGGGGGGCTCTTGTTACTGGCACATTGGGGGGGCTTATTACTGGCACATGATGGGAGGGCTTTGCAGTACGCCAGTCCTGCAGGGTGAGCGAATGTGAGGTCACGGGGGTAGTTAACAAACCGAGGGTTGCTCTTAGTACTCACAGTTTTTATTTACCCTGGGCAGGCGTACAGCAGTGATGGAGAGGCTGGCACATGAATCCTCTGGGGCACTCTCTGTGTATAGGGACCAGGCCAGGTGGTAGGTGAGGTGCCCTGGGTGTTGGAAGTTTAATGTGCCGGTGGCAAGATCCCTTATAGTTCGTGACGCCAGTGGCGGTAACGGTGGCACACCGATTTGTTGTAGGAATAATTGAGGTACACAAAGCTGCAGTGAACCAGAACTTATTTTTACTGAACAGTTCAACTATATACAGTCCTCAGTTCCATAGGTGTAATGTTGAATACAGGCAGGCAGGCATACAAATGGCAGGCAAAGTCTTTGCAAGATACTCAGAGGGTATAACACTTACAGATCAGGCTGTACTTTCCTCAGATCCTGTCTGGCTTTCACCAAGGTCCGTATGCCCTATTGCTGGCTTTATCCTTGGGTAGGGAAAACTTCCTCAGGTATATATCTTCTTGCTGTAAATATCCTTCTGCCCTTCAGCTTTCTATTTGGCTGGATAAAAGTGGCTCTGCACTGTACTTGGTAAGGTGCTATATATCCTCAGGAGGTAACTTTTTCCCCTGGATTAACTTCTGAGCTTCTCTTGCTCAGGGACCTCAGGCAGGCTAGCCTGAGCTACTTAGCCTCCTGGATTAGACTGAACTAACTCTTTCCTGTCTGGGCCTAACTATATATACTAGGGGGTTCCCTAGCTCCCTCTACAGCTTGGGAGGAGAAATTACACCCCTAACAGGCCTGGTACACAGGAATTAACATGGCATTACACATTACAATGCAATATAAAATACAATAGCAATTTCCCACAGGAGGTGGGACAACATGACCCTTAGTAGTGCCCACCCTTATGTAGTGGGACACTACATACCCAGCTACTTTGAGGTTGCCCGTCCTCGGCGCAGCACAGGGGGCCCGCCTAGCTGGAAACTGTGACCTGAAAGACAAAAATGCAAAGCAGGCATATACAACAAACACTACATTTGCAAGGAAAATATCAGGCAGCTCCGCTGGCAAAGGAACAAGTGCGGTGAAAAGGGGCGTCGTTCTCTTCACACAGGATAATATAGGGAACAGGGGCACTGACCTGGTACAGTGTATCAGGAATAACCAGGATAGTCCATAATAATAAAATACAAATATGACATAAGTTCCTGGAGACTCTAAAGAACAAAATGAGTCCGTACCCAGGTCTTGTAGATAGTTAAACAGGGGTTTCCCGGGAGGAGTTACTCTGGTCAACAATGTAGTCTCCGAATCTCACAGGTGGGTGCCCCTTAGTAGGCCGCGTGGACCTCCTTACTGGCAGAGGCTCTTCCTGTCTTGGTTCAGGGGGGCCAGAGGAATCCACAGGCTCTGGGGCCCTTTCAGGTATACCCTGGGACAGGTCATCCTGGGGTTCTGGAGCAGGAACTGGAGCCGGTACCACCAAGTTCAACCAGGGTGTGAGGAACCAATGAAGTGGCTCCTTGTCATGTAACAGGTTTTCAACAGCCTGCATAGGATCAACAGGTTGGGTTGACGACTCTGGTTCTAGCTCAACGCCCCCTGCTGCAGTTTCTCCTTCT
This sequence comes from Bufo bufo, assembly GCF_905171765.1. Lineage (NCBI taxonomy): Eukaryota > Metazoa > Chordata > Amphibia > Anura > Bufonidae > Bufo > Bufo bufo. The sequence continues at coordinate 311,322,412 of NC_053391.1, forward strand.
ATGCAGGGCTTTAAACGATTCCTGTGTACAATCTGGGAGCCTTTACCTTCCCTGGAAATTTGGTAAAGGTGGGTCTCAGCATTAGGAACATCAATTATGACGTAGGGAGTCCTCTCCCACTTACTGTCCAGCTTGCTGGTTCGGTGGTTATTCTTCAACCACACCACGTCTCCCATAGCAAGTGGTTCTGCATGAGCAGCCAGGTCATAGTCTCTCTGCTGCCGCTCTCGGGCACTTTCCATGCGCTGGCACATTGGGGGGCTCTTGTTACTGGCACATTGGGGGGGCTCTAAGCTCTTGTTACTGGGCTGGCACATGATGGGGGCTCTTACTGGCACATGGGGGGGCTCTTGTTATTGGCACATGGGGGGGCTCTTTTTACTGGCACATGGAGGGGCTCTTGTTACTGTCACATGGGGGGGCTCTTGTTATTGGCACATAGGGGGGCTCTTGTTACTGGCACATGGGGGGGCTCTTGTTACTGGCACATGGGGGGGCTCTTGTTACTGGCACATGATGGGGGGATTATTACTGGCACATAATGGGGGGTTTATTACTGGCACATGATGGGGGGCTCTTGTTACTGGTACATTGGGGGGGCTCTTATTACTGGCACGTGATGGGGGGATTATTACTGGCACATGATGGGGGGCTTATTACTGGCACATGATGGGGGGCATATTACTGGCACATGATGGGGGCTTATTACTGGCACATTATGGGGGGATTATTACTGGCACATGATGGGGGGCTTATTACTGGCACATGATGGGGGGCTTATTACTGGCACATGATGGGGGGCTTATTACAATACTGGCACATGATGGGGGGGCTTATTACTGGCACATGATGGGGGGATTATTACTGGCACATGATGGGGGGGCTTATTACTGGCACATGATGGAGGGCTCTTGTTACTGGAACATTGGGGCTCTTGTTACTGGAACATTGGGGGGGCTCTTGTTACTGGCACGTGATGGGGGCTGGGCTCTTATTACTGGCACGTTATTGGGGGGCTCTTGTTACTGGCACATTTTTGGGGGCACTTGTTACTGGCACGTTATTGTGGGCACTTGTTACTGGCACGTTATTGAGGGCACTTATTACTGGCACATTATTGGTGGGCACTATAGGGGCATCTACTGAGGCCACAAAGAAGGGGTATTTTATATGGGGGGCTCTGTACAGTAGCATTTTATACTGGGACACATTATGGTGGGTAATATGGGAAAGGGGGAAGAGGAGTACTATGGAGTCATCTATGGGGGCACTAATAAGGGGTATTTTATACTTGCAAATTATGGGGGACACTGAGGGCATCTACTGGGGCACGATATATGGGGCATTTTATACTGGTACATTACAGGGGGCACTAGGAGGAAGGGGGAGAGGAGCACTATGGGGGCATTTACTGGGGGCACTATCAAGGGGTATTTTATACTGGCACATTATGGGGCACATTAGCTCAACTGGGGGCATTACAAGGGGGTATTTTTTGCATTGTCACATTATAAGGAGAATTATTTGTACTGGGGGGGGGCATTATAGTGGGCTTTATTACTCCCCCATGGTGTGACCCCCTAGTAGCAGCACCAGCCTCTCCCTGCTCTGCTATCCCTCTGCCCCTTCTCCAAATCCTTATTATGAAATCTTTCTCATTAGGATAAAACACAACATCAGCTCTGCCGAGCCCCCGGCCAAAGTGTTGAAGTGGCGTCCGAGATCCCCAAGGGTCAAGCCAAGTAATTGTAAGTTTTCATGTGGAGTATGTTTATGTATACACATATAGCATACACTGTGCCCCACAATATACAGTATACCGCTACACTGTGCCACACAATGTACAGTATATCTCTACACTGTGCCACACAATGTACAGTATACCTCTACACTGTGTAGTCTGTTCTATAAGCACCCTTGTTCTGTGGCGGCGGACAGAAAATAATCTGGAAGTGCCCCTCCCGAGACCAGGCTCTGGATCCGCCACTGGTCTGAGTGGTGGGGAGGGGGATCTGTGGATGACACTGTTATAGGGAGGGGGATCTGTGGATGACACTGTTATAGGGAGGGGGATCTGTGGATGACACTGTTATGGAGGGGGAAATGGGGATGACACTGTCATGGGGTGGATCTGTGGATGACACATATAGCATAAGATGCTATATACGGTATGTGTCATCCACAGATTTTCCCCATAGCAGTGTCATCCACAGATCCCCCTCCCTATAAAAGTGTCAGCCACAGGCAACTAGGACATGTTGAAATCTGTCACGGTGGACGGGGAGCTCAGACACACAGATAAACCAACAACCAGGCTCTAGGCAAGAAGCAGGGGAAGGGTCACCTCCTAGCTAAACCCTGACCTCTCTCCCTGCACTGCTCAGCCCACATTCAGACCTTGAAGGTAGGAATGATGTGTCCTCGTGCCTGGGCTAAAACACCCTAGATTCCCTGAGATGGTGAAAAGGGGAAAAGGAGCAGCCTGCTCGCACAGAACCTGGATGGGAAAGATGACACAAACACAACCTAGACAGCAATCAACAAAAACTGAAACCACACTTATCTTTTCTGAGCTGGAACAGACAACCTTCCTTCCTTGCTTCCAAGGCCAGACTGATTTCTATAACCCGCTCAGAACACTGGACTAGAGTGATATTTAAACCAATGACCCCACCCAGTGCACCTGATGGGAGGCGGGTCCAGCACGACTACAAAACAAAACAAAACTAAACACGTGCTGCTATTCTGGCCGACCTCCGCACATAGTCAGAGCAGGGCATGACAGTACCCCCCTTCTACGGGTGACCTCCGGACAACACGGACCAACCTTATCCGGATGGGATCTATGAAAAGCCCTTACCAGTCGGCTGGCACTGACATCCAGCGCCGGAACCCACGTCCTCTCCTCAGGGCCGTATCCCCTCCAGTGTACCAGGTACTGAAGGGAACCCCGAAGAACTCTAGAGTCGAGAACCCTGGAGATCTCGAACTCCAAATTTCCATCGACCAGAACGGGAGGAGGAGGCAATGGTGATGGTTCCACTGGTTTCACGTATTTTTTTAGTAAAGACCTGTGGAACACATCATGGATCCTCCAAGTCTGCGGAAGATCCAGCCGAAGCGCTACTGGGTTGATCACCGCAGATATTTTGTATGGACCGATAAATCTTGGACCCAGTTTCCAAGATGGCACTCTCAATTTAATATTTTTAGTGGACAACCACACCAGTTCACCCACACACAGGTCCGGACCAGTCACACGTCTCTTGTCAGCCATTAGCTTATACCTCTCACCCATCTTCTCCAAATTCCCTTGGATCCTCCGCCAGATAGAGAACAAGGCAGAAGAAAATCTCTCCTCCTCTGGCATCCCAGAGGAACCAGTCCCAGAAAAGGTACCAAACTGAGGATGAAAACCGTATGCACCAAAAAATGGCGACTTACCCGTGGACTCCTGCCTACTGTTATTCAAAGCAAATTCTGCTAGGGACAAGAATGAGGACCAGTCCTCCTGATTCTCAGCCACAAAGCACCTCAAGTAGGTCTCCAGGTTTTGATTAGTACGCTCTGTCTGTCCATTCGACTGCGGATGAAAAGCCGAAGAGAACGAAAGTTGAATGCCCAGCCGAGAACAGAACGCCCTCCAAAACCTGGAGACAAACTGCGTGCCCCTATCAGAGACCACATCCGAAGGAATACCATGCAATTTCACAATATTATCCACAAAAATCTGCGCAAGAGTCTTGGCGTTAGGCAGACTAGTTAATGATATAAAGTGAGCCATTTTACTGAAACAGTCAACTACCACCAAAATTACTGTTCTCCCGGAGGAACTCGGCAGATCCGTAATAAAGTCCATAGACAAGTCCATAGACGGAATTGACAATGGAAGAAGTGAACCAGCCGGTCGAGTATGAGCAACCTTTGACCGAGCACAGGTCTCACAGGCTTCCACGTAATCTTCAATGCTCTTACGTAACCCTGGCCACCAGAACCTCCGAGACACCAGATCACAGGACTTACCACCAGGATGTCCAGCAAGGACAGTATCGTGATGTTCCTTGAATACCTTGTATCGCAGGCCTTCAGGAACAAACAACCTCCCTGGGGGACAAGAACCAGGAGCCCCCTCCTGAGCTCCCAACACCTCCATCTCTAATTCGGGGTACAGAGCGAAGACCACCACCCCATCAGCCAAAATCGGAGCAGGATCCTCTGAATCACCTCCCCCAGGAAAGCTGCGAGACAAGGCATCCGCCTTGACGTTCTTAACCCCTGGGCGAAAGGTAACCACAAAATTGAACCTGGTAAAAAACAGTGACCATCTGGCCTGTCTAGGGTTCAGACGCTTGGCAGATTGCAAGTAAGCCAAATTCTTATGGTCTGTATATACCGTAACGGGGTGAGACGCCCCCTCCAACCAGTGACGCCATTCCTCAAAGGCCAACTTGATAGCCAGCAACTCTCTATCTCCATCATCATAATTCCTCTCGGCGACCGAGAGCTTCTTGGAGAAAAAAGCACACGGGACCCATTTGCCAGGAGATGGACCCTGCGACAGCACCGCTCTAAACGCCACTTCAGATGCATCAACCTCCACTACGAATGGCTGAGACACATCGGGTTGCACCAGAATGGGAGCAGACGCAAAACGCTCCTTAATAGCCGAAAAGGCCTGCAATGCCTCATCCGACCAGACAGAGACGTCGGCGCCCTTCTTAGTCATATCAGTGAGAGGTCTTACAATGGTAGAATAGTTCGAAATAAATTTTCTATAATAATTAGTAAACCCCAGGAACCTCATCAAAGCTTTCTGATTCTCTGGTCGGTCCCACTCCAGAACCGTCCGGACCTTTTCGGGGTCCATACGAAAACCAGAGTCAGAAAGCACATATCCCAAGAACGGAAGCTCCTGCACCGAAAAAAAACATTTCTCGAATTTAGCATATAATTTATTCTCCCGAAGGATCGTCAAGACCTGTCTCACATGATCCTGATGGGTCTTCAGATCAGGAGAGTAAATTAAAATGTCATCCAAATAAACCATCACGAATCTCCCCACCAAATGATGAAAAATGACATTGATGAATCGCTGAAATACTGCTGGCGCGTTCGTCAACCCAAAAGGCATAACCAGATTCTCAAAATGACCCTCGTGCGTATTGAAGGCCGTTTTCCACTCATCCCCCTCCTTGATTCTGATCAGATTGTAGGCCCCTCTCAAATCCAACTTGGAGAACACCTTGGCTCCAACAATCTGATCAAAAAGGTCAGAGATCAAAGGCAGGGGATATGGATCCCGGACCGTAATACGGTTCAATTCCCGTAAATCCAAACACGGTCTCAGCGATCCATCCTTTTTTTTTTTACAAAGAACAAGCCTTCTGCCACCGGAGACTTAGATGGACTAATATGACCTTTTGCCAAACTCTCGGCGATATACTTTCGCATGACCTCTCTTTCAGGTTGAGAAAGGTTGTAAAGCCGAGACTTTGGCAACTTAGCCCCTGGGATGAGATTAACTAGACAATCATAGTCACGATGAGGGGGCAATTCCTGAGCCCCACCCTCCGAAAAGACATCCGCAAAATCTGAGAGATACTGAGGTAAAGCCGTAGTGGACACACCAGCGATAGATGTGCCAAGACAATTATCCGAACAAAACTCACTCCAACCAATGATTTGTCTCGCTTGCCAATCTATAATTGGGTTATGTTTAGTCAACCATGGTAACCCCAAAACTATAGGAGCTGGCAAATCCTTCATGACAAAACAAGACATAATCTCAACATGTGAATCACCCAACCTTAAGTGAATACCATGAACAATGTGAGTAAGACTCCTTTGAGAAAGAGGGGAAGAATCAATTGCAAAAACCCGAATCTCTTTTTCTAAAGTGCAAGTACTTAGACCCAGATTTTGAAGAAAAAGAGAGTCAATTAGGTTTACCCCAGCACCACAGTCAAGGAATACTTCAACAAAAATCTTTCTTGACTCTAGCGCCACCACAGCTGGAAGGAGAAAACGGGAACTGCAGGGAGCTTGCATACCTGCCTGCTCCACCACACCATTCACGCCACCAAGAGTCAGGAATTTTTTTTTTCTTTTTCTCTTCCACCTGCGGTTTAACAAAAGGACAAGCAAAAATAAAATGACCACTTTTCCCACAGTAGTAACACAGTTTGTGCAATTTTCTAAAGTCTCTACTATCAGAACGGCAAGAAACCTGACCCAGCTGCATGGGTTCCTCCGCTACCCCAGAGCTACCTGTAACATCAACCTGGGAAGCAGTAGAGACGAAACCACTCACAGAAGGGATCCCTAGCGCGGAGGAAGCCCTACACCTTTCTCTAATACGTCTATCTAACCGTACTGCTAAAGACATTGCATTCTCCAAAGAATCTGGGTACTCATGAAAAGCAAGGGCATCTTTCAATCTCTCAGATAACCCCTGACAAAACTGACTACGTAACGCGGGATCATTCCACTCTGATTCGGTAGCCCATCTCCTAAACTCAACACAGTAAGCCTCTGCAGTATGTTCACCCTGAAATAAATTACGTAATCTCGATTCCGCCATCGAGACCCGATCTGGGTCATCGTAGATTAATCCCAGGGCCTTAAAAAATTCCTCCACCGACCAGAGGGCCCTAGAACCGGGAGACAGAGAAAAGGCCCAGGATTGCGCGTCCCCTTTAAGCAGAGAAATGATTATACCTATCCTCTGACTCTCATCACCTGACGACGATGGACGCAGCCGAAAATACAATTTGCAAGACTCTCTAAAATGGATAAAGTCATCCGTACCCACTGCAAATCGATCAGGAAGAGCCACTTTTGGCTCCACACAAATTTGACCTGCACCTGATGCCAGAGCATTCTGACACCGTGTGACCGAACTACGCAGATCCGCAACCTCTATGGATAATCCATGCATGCGGTCAACCAGTGCATCAATTGACGCCATCACAAAACAGCTGAGTAATGGCAGTCACAGTATGGCAGGTTATAATGTCACGGCGGACGGGGAATTCAGACACACCGATAAACTAACAACCAGGCTCTAGGCGAGAAGCAGGGGAAGGGTCACCTCCTAGCTAAACCCTGACCTCTCTCCCTGCACTGCTCAGCCCACATTCAGACCTTGAAGGTAGAAATGATGTGTCCTCGTGCCTGGGCTTAAACACCCTAGATTCCCTGAGATGGTGAAAAGGGGAAAAGGAGCAGCCTGCTCGCACAGAACCTGGATGAGAAAGATGACACAAACACAACCTAGACAGCAATCAACAAAAACTGAAACCACACTTATCTTTTCTGAGCTGGAACAGACAACCTTTCTTCCTTGCTTCCAAGGCCAGACTGATTTCTATAACCCGCTCAGAACACTGGACTAGAGTGATATTTAAACCAATGACCCCACCCAGTGCACCTGATGGGAGGTGGGTCCAGCACGACTCCAAAACAAAACTAAACACGTGCTGCTATTCTGGCCGACCTCCGCACATAGTCAGAGCAGGGCATGACAAAATCTGAGTGTTTTTTTTTTTTTTTAAACCAAAGACAGCAGGACTTTTCTTCAGTGTTGCGGTTTTAGGTATTGGGTAAAGTATTGCAGCATTTCTAAGCGTACTTGTGTAAATGTATCGTTGTTATAGCTGCCCCCCCCCTACTTTTGTCCTGGCCCCCAGTGTGCCCCCCCAACATTTGAAAGCTAGAGACGCCACTGTTACCCAGTGTTTTTTTTAATCAATTCTCTTTTTATTGAAACAGAAGTATACATGTCTCAATTGTACATTCATGAACAATAAAGCAACAAGACAATATAAACAATTCAGGTAGTGATAGTTGCCATTTTTCCACACAAACACTTCACTAGTTATCTTAGGGATCTTACATCAAAGGTCTATGTGAAAGAAGGAGGTATAACAGGGGATGGGGAAAGGTGTGATAGGTGGGGTGGTGGGAAGGGGAGGATGGGGAATGAATGTTGTGCATCCTTGGAAGCAAGAACTGCTGCACTGAATATGGTGAGAGTTGTTGGCGGAAGTCATCTATGGAACAATTTGAGGTCAATGACCATTGGTTTCTGACTTCCTGAAACCTCTACAATGTAACTGTGCGTAGATTCAAAGAGATGTCTAGCGCCCACCATATCAGTCAGGCGGTCACAAAGGCCAGGTAGCTACTGGCATGGGACTGAGCGCTATGAATTGAATCCTCTAAAAGCTTTCTACGGTCCCCAGATCTTTAGGAATGTTGATCAGGTGTGAGTTTCCCAATGGGCTAGCTCCTCGAAGTGGTGTATTTGGTCCACTTTATCTATCCAAGCTGACATGGTGGGAGCAGAGCCACTCCTCCAGAGCTAAGGGATGAGTAAACGTGCTGCTGTAATGAACATTGTGGGTAGATTGTGATTGGTTGGTGTAAGGGTATCATTCGGGCACCATAATAGAATCAGTTTAGGATCAAGAGTGAGTTTCATGGAGCAGATTTGATCTATCACTGAACCCACTTCTGACCAAAAAGGTTGAATACGTGGGCATTTCCACCAACTGTGGGAGAGAGAGCCCACATCCGCCACACACCTCCAGCATTGATCGGATATCTCTGGGTTAATCATATGTAAGAACTCTGGGGTTTTATACCACCTAGTCAATAGCTTGTACGAATTTTCTTGTATTTTAATACATCTGTTGAAACCATGGGAGTGGGTTAAGATAAAAGCTTTCTCAGGGTCTGTAAGGGTGATCATGAGCTCCCTCTTCCAGACCTCTAGGAAATATAGTTTTGGCGGTAAAGATGATAATAAAGACTTGTATGTTAAAGATAACAACTTCCTAGGAAGCTGAGTTGCAACCATCAGTTTCTCTGCCCAGGTGAATGTTCTATGTGGAGTGTAAGGTAGAGTGTCATGTCTTATGTCTCTACGAAAATCTAATAGATGTAAGAACGGAGCTTTCTGCACTTTGGGGAAATTTGTATTTTGTCCCATCAGGTAATAATATCTCTTGCAAGGAAAAGTTGGTCAAGAGGGGCCAGACCCCAGACGGCTCCGAGACACCAGGGTGTATATAAGATTGCAATAGATCCAGGGGTAAGCTGGGATGTGGGAACTGGAGATCTTTGTTTTGAAAAGCTTTGCCCACACTCACTGTACTTTTCAGTAGAGGGGATAAGGATGGATCTTTGTGTGTATGAGATTGAAGCTCCCAAAGTATTAATCTCTCCTTAGCAGTCAAGAGATATCTCTCTAAATTCGAACAGAGGTTTGGGGAGTGGGGAGATAGTAAAGCTATGCTCCTACTTAATTGCACTGCCTTATAGTATATGTATAGTATATTATAGTGAATATCCGAGAGCCCAAGCCACCAAACCTCTTTTCTCTCGTCAGAAGGGAGTAAGCTAATCTAGAGGATCTCCCTCCCAGAGGAAGAGAGAGAAAATCTTGCGTATTTAAGAAAATAATGTGTGGGGGAGCCAAATAGGGAGAGCCTGCAACAAATATAAGACCTTGGGTACTATATAAGTTTTGAGGAAATTTTTCCATCCTATCCAAGAGATGAATGGGATTTTCAGGGATTTAAGTTGTGTGCGTACGGACTGCAAGAGGGGAGTGTAACTGAGCGCAAAGAGCTCATTTGGGTTGGCCGATATATGAACCCCCAAGTATTGGATACTTCTAGCAGCTCAGGTAGAAAGGGGTAACCTGTTTCAGTGTGGTGACAATGGGGTTAGGGCATGATATGTTTAACGCCATAGATTTACTATAGTTTATTTTATGGTTCCAAAATCATTATAGTTCCAAAATCATTAAAGATGGACAGTAGCCTAGGAAAGGAAGTTAACGGGTTAGATGTCATAACAAGGAGGTCATCGGCAAAGGCGGCAGTTAGATTGGCATATGGACCAACTGTGGCTCCATGTATCAGCGGATCTCCATCAGTATTACAAACAAGGCAGGTGAAAGTGCCATGTGCCATTAAGGATGTGAAAAGCGTACTGTATTCTCTTTGCCCTGTCTGCCGGAGACAAAACTAACCTGTTCCTGGTCAATAATGCTGGGGAGAACTGTCTGGAGACGTTGAGCTAAGATTTTTGCCCACCATTTAACATCTGTGTTCAATAGCGAAATTGGGCGATAACTTCCGCAATCCAATGGGTAATTTTTATCCTTGTGATGTGGGCTTCTAAGGCTTGAGTCGGCAGAGTACCTCCATTGAAAAGGGAATTTCAAAGAGTCTTGAAAATGGAGAATTAGGCTATCCTTAAAGGTTTTATAGTATTGGATAGTGAACCCGTCAGGCCCAGAACTCTTGCCCGATGGAATGGATGCTGAAACCTGTCGTATTTCCGACTCTGTGATAGGGGATAGTAATTGTTCACATTAGGGTGTGGTTAAGGTGGGTGAATTAAGGCATGAGAAAAAAGCTGATATTGCTGCTGGAATAGTTTTTGGTGGTGGTGGGGAGGGGGTTGGTAAATTATATAGAGCGGCGTAGAAGTTTTGAAAGGCCTTCACAATATCTGTAGTGGATTTGTGTAGTGTACCATTATTGTCTTTAATATATGAGATAAAGGAGTTAGATTGTTGTCTTTTAAGCAGTGCAGATATGAGTTTGTTACTCATGTCACCATGTGCATAGGCTTTAAATTTGGATCAGAGAAGCGTCTTAGTTGAGGTGATGTTGAGCAAGTACTTTAGCTCAGTTAGTATCTATAAGAGGTCTTGAGCATTAGCTCTAGCCTTGGTCTGCTTGAGATAGTAGAGCGTTAAGCGCTGCGGAGCGTTTCTTTTTAATACCTCTATAGAGGTTTTAAGTTGTGTGACATGAGAAGGGTCGGCTATCAGTGTGTCGTTCAGACACCAACTCCACTCCCTCTGGGGCAAGTCCCTCTGAAAGATATGGCGGTAAATCGGGGCATGGTCGGAGAGGGTAATGTTTCCAATATTGGCTCCTGTGGCAAGTGCAATATGAGCAGTTGATAAGAAAAGATAATCTAATCTGTGATAAGAGGCTTTCACATGAGAATAGAAAGTATAGTTAATATGCGATGGGTTAAGGGTTATCCAGATATCTGTGACCCCCTAGGTCTCTCAGAGCCTCTCAGAGTCGGCCAAGAAGTTTGGGGGAGATATGTATGCATTTGGAGGAGGAATCTAAGTCTGGTTCCATGTTCATATTAAAATCCCCACCGAGAACAACAACTCACTCTTTCAAAGAGGATAGTAGCTTGAGAGTCTGAACGAGCCACTGTATCTGTCTCTTATTAGGGGCTTATAAATTCGCCAGAGTAACAAATAAATATCTACCATCTGGATCAGCAATGGAGGCAGTGTGCTTGAACGGCAGTTGTTTGTAAATAGCAATACTGACACCATAGGCGTGCGCACGGGGTGTGCCGGGTGTGCCTGGGCACACCCTAATCATCACCTCCGTGCTGCACTGCCATCTGCCGACTCCCGATCCCATCCTTCACATAGGCTTCAGGCGAGTAGTCTGAAGCCTATGAGACAGTACAGCGCTAGAATGGATTTGCTCCAGGGAGGTATGATGATCGGAGGAAGAGGCGGAGTCTCATCATACAGGGGGCGGGGCCTCAAGATGTGCAGGAGATTCAACAGAGCACGTTGTTGGAGAGAGGAGCAGAAGCTATAGGTCAGTATGTGGAGGAGAAGATTGAATGTTATGTGTACTTGGGGGGCTTTTTGCAGGGGCTGAAGGGAGGAGGAATAATCCTTGTACTGGAGACTGTATGTTAGAGGGGTCTGAAGAGAGGGAGGTGAAGTGATATTATTTACATGGGGACTGTATTCTGGAGGGGCTAAAGGCAGAGAGAGTGACGTATTTTACATGGGACTGTATGCTGGAGGGGCTTAAGGCTGGAGGGGCTAAAGGCAGAGAGAGTGATGTATTTTACATGGGACTGTATGCTGGAGGGGCTTAAGGCAGGAGGGGTGATATTATTTTACATGGGGACTGTATACTGGAAGGGCTGAAGGCAGGGGGAGTTTTGTATTTTACATGGGACTGTATGTTGGAGGGGCTGAAGGCGGGGAGTGATGTATTTTACATGGGACTGTATGCTGAAGGGGCTGAAGGCAGGCGACGAAGAGAGGAAGGGTGATATTATTTACATGGGACTGTATGCTGGAGGGGCTGAAGAGCGCCATAATTATTACCATTAGGGTCCATTCACACGTCCATAGTGTTTTGCGGATCCGCAATACACCTGGCCGGCACCCCCATAGAACAGCCTATTCTTGTCCGCAGCTGCGGACAAGAATAGGACATGTTGTTCTATTTTTTTCCAGAGCCACGGACCGGAAGTTCGGCAGGCCGCTACCGAAATGCGGGTGCGAAGAGCACACTGTGCGCTTTCCGCATCCATTCCGTCCCCATAGAGAATGCATGGGTCCGCACAATTGTGGAATGGATGCGGACACATTCTGCGGACGTGTGAATGGAGCCTAATACAGAGGGGGCCATTAAAATATTAAGAATAATAATTACACAGAGGGGCCAGTATATATTATAATTATACAGAGGGCATTATACTTATGGGCACTACGGGTGGAGGGGAGGTCTGTGATCTGAGGATGATAGTAAAGTGAGAAATCTAAACATTTTTCTGTGAAACTCTGCAGAGACGCGGCTGAAAGAAGGTATCATGGCGGTCTTATCTCTGAATGAAGACAATGAGGAAGGTCTACATCACAGGAGACGTCACTGGATGTAACAGGTATGTGCTGCTGTACTCTACATATAATGGTACACACTATACAGTAATGACAATCCACATATCTGTTTGGGGGGGTGGGGTGGCTATAGGATTTGGCCCACACTGCCGAAGCCTGGCCCCAGACTTCAGGTCACACTGTACGTGTTCTGAATTCTGGGGCCTCACACCCATCTACTACATTATATGTACTCAGAGTTACCACTGTGTCATCTGTGGTGTTACATAGGACTGCAGGTGACATCTGCTACATTATCTGTACTCAGTTATCACTGTTATCGACTGTCTCCTCTTTGGCTAAACAGCCCTGTTGCTGGGGGACAGGACTGACTGTCCCTACCCCCTGTGCTGTGAGTGCAGAGACTACGGTCCCATCTGCACTGTTGTGGGGCTTACTGTCTCCCCCTGGTGCGTTAAACTGCCGCTGGGGGATGGAGACTGGGCTCCCAATTCCCTGTAAATCACACAGCTGCTGGGGAATGGAGACTGTGCTCCCAATTCCCTGTAAATCATACGGCCGCTGGGGAATGGAGACTGGGCTCCCAATTCCCTGTAAATCACACGGTCGCTGAGGATTGGAGATTGGGCTCCCAATTCCCCGCAATTCACACTGCCAATAGGGAGAGGGGGTAACAAACTCCTCTCCCATACATACTTCCAGCCTCTTGGGAGGGAGACCGACTGTCTCCGCTCCCAATACAGTGTCCTGTTGCTGGGGAAAGGAGACTGGGCTCTCTATTCCCTGTAGGACACTCTGCCACTGAGGAATGGAGACTGGGCTCCCAATTGCCTGTAAATCACACGGCCGGTGGGGAATGGAGACTGGGCTCCCAATTCCCTGCAGGACTGGTGGAGAGACCTCGGTCCCATCTCCACCGGCCACCTGGGGTTCTTCCCAGTAACACTCCACAATATCTGCCCAGCTGAATGGGTCTGGATCCGGGTCTGTCATCTTGCTGTCCTGCTGAGCCTTCCCAATGGAGTGGAAGAGATCTTGGTAGTCCTGCTCCAGTTCCCACTCCAGGGTTGCTAGGTGAGCCAGGTCTTTCTCTACCTCATGGGGGTCATCCCTTTCCTGCCTAGCCTCCCTCTTGTAGAAAATGCCCTGAAGTCTGGACTGTGCAGGGCTCCCGAAGTCAGGCTCTACAAAGGACTCCCATAACAAGCCAAGACCATCAAACTCCTCTCCCTCTGGCTTGTCATGCTCAGCTGTCCAGGGTATATACTGTGCCATATATCACCAGAGCGCCTGGTATGAATCCTCCAGTCATAGCTCCTGCCATACCCGGTGCTCTAGTTCCTTCACCCATTCCTCCAGGGGATGCTCTCCCAGGAAGGGCATCCGCAGGGCCACTTGCTTCTGCAATCGCTGCTCTTCACTGGGGAGACTCTCACCTCGCTGGTATTGTACATTATCCAGGACCGGGTACCAGATGCCTTTCCTTAATGCATCCCGGCCATCCAGGTCTTCCTCATTGTATGCCACTGCTGGTTCCATCCTGCTGCTGTCAGAGTCGCTGTACTGGGACATGCATTGACCTCAAATTGTAATTCCAGGGAATGAAGTTACTTTGTAGCTGTCCTTCTGGGCATTGAGAACCATCCCGTCGCTTGCCACAAATTGTAACGGCACCCCAGGCATAGAAGGGGGTAAACACAGTTTATGAGATATTCCCTTTCCAGATGCAAAGGCAGCTACTAAAGACGCCAATCTCCCGAACTGGAAACCATAAATGCTGCATACAGCCGAATAGGAAAACCCATATGAAAGGTTTACACTCCTAGCAGTCGAACTGACAGCATACAATCCCCCCCAAGAACGAGACAAGGCGTCGTGTTGAGGGTCAAGCAGTGGTCAGCCAGAGCTGTGGGTTTATTGTTCTTATATACACATTAGTACCACCCACAGAGTTTTGTAAAACAACCAGTAAACACGTACAATGCACTCATACACTCCCACACAAAATCCTCCCCTCTGCCTGTGATACAATTACTTTACACAATGGGTTAATGTAATTATCACAGGCAGGAGAATACACAGTTTTATACAATATTCATAACTTTAAAAGTATGCATCACATTCACATAAAATTGGGAACAACATATCCAAAAATGGCACAAATTAGACCAGGGGTTCAAAAGTTAGTAAAAGTCCTTTGTGACCAAAGGAAGCATGGCTTTTCTGCCCAAAACCAGTTTTTACAGAGTTAGGCTGTGTGAGATAATTGGCTTAACTGGATGTGGTAAGCCAACTAGGTACAGAAAATACCTCTATTCACAACAACAGCAAAACTACACAAAAATACATAACTCCTATCAAACTGAACAGAACCCCCACATTCAACTTATCCGCAGATGGCTTAGATCTGAGCGCTCAATATATCCGAACAGCGCTCAGATGCCACAAACACAGTCAAATCGCCATGGGGTTTAAGTTTAGCATGGGCTGATGAGAGGGCCCATAATCCTGGGGCAAGAGGCTGGCAACCAGGCTTCTCCAGCACCCAGTGGCGAGGTTGGTTTCGCCACAGACGTCTTCTTTGCTTCCTTTTGTTCCAGTCAAATATTTTTCCACTGTCATAGTCACATTTGTCTCTCAAAAATTTGTCTTTCTTCCTTTCCTTAATATCAGTTTGTGTGATGACTAATTTCTTATTTAGTCTTTTTTCGAAGGTAGCCAATTGATTTTTAGTTAGTCTTGTTACTAGTTCACTTTTAGCCTATTTCAGATCTTCACTTATTTTATTGTACTCCTGTTCTTCCCGTTTCAATACTAATGTGAGTATCTGGGAAGAGAAGCTCATGTGTAGATTTTTCCATTCCGCTGCAAACATTTCATCCTCCTCATATTGGAGTAGCTCCTTATAAATTCTCAGTCCTCTAGGAATTTCTGCCAATCGTATTATACGATTTGAGTGAGTTGACTGTCCAGAACAATCGGACCTCTCTATTAGCGAGGTTGGTGACTCGCATTTCCAGAGCTATAGTGCTCAATGATTGCAAGGTGTCTCGGGAGTTGCACTCACCTTACATTTGTCAGTGTTAAAACTCATCTGCCACTTATCTGCCCAAGCCTCCAATCTATCCAGATCCCTCTGTAGGAGTATACTGTCCTCTTCTGTGTTAATTACTTTACACAGTTTAGTGACAAATGCAAAAATGTATATTTTACTGTGCAAGCCTTCTACATGATCATTAATAAAAAAAATTTTTTTAACAGAATAGGGCCCAATACTGACCCCTGTGGTACCCCATTAGTGACAGTGACCCAATCTGAGTGTGTACCATTAATAACCACCCTCTGTTTTCTATCACTGAGCCAGTTATTTACCCACATGCAGACATTTTATTCCTGGGTCAGACAGGCCACTTTTAATGGGGAATTTGCCTTTACATTCTGCATTTTATCTAACAGTTTATTTTCCTCAGTGAATACAGTAGAAAAAAAAATATTTAATAGCCTTGATTTCTCCTCATCGCTCTCTGCAACTCCCCCCTCATTACCTTCAGATGTATACTTTTTACCATTTATATAATTGAAGAACATTTTAGGATTAGTTTTACTCTCTTTGGCAATGAATCTCTGTGTCTCCAGTTTGGCTGCTTTTATCTGTCTTTTACATATCCTATTTTTTTCCTTATACTTCTTCAATGATTCCTTGCTGCCCTCCTGTTTTACTAATTTAAATGCTTTATTTTTGTCATTTATTGCTTCCTTTACATTGTTTTTTTTCTTGTTCCTTACCCTTTTATTTCCATAAAGTATGTACCTCTTACAATTAGAGTTTTAGGATGCTTTTAAAAATATCCCATTTTGCGGCTGCATATTTACAGCCAGGTCCATAAATATTGGGACATCAACACAATTCTAACATTTTTGGCTCTATACACCACCACAATGGATTTGAAAATAAAACAAACAAGATGTGCTTTAACTGCAGACTGTCAGCTTTAATTTGAGGGTATTTACATCCAAATCAGGTGAACGGTGTAGGAATTGCAACAGTTTGCATATGTGCCTCCCACTTGTTAAGGAATCAAAAGTAATGGGACAGAATAATAATCATAAATCAAACTTTCACTTTTTAATACTTGGTTGCAAATCCTTTGCAGTCAATTACAGCCTGAAGTCTGGAACGCATAGACATCACCAGATGCTGGGTTTCATCCCTGGTGATGCTCTCCCATGCCTCTACTGCAACTGTCTTCAGTTCCTGCTTCTTCTTGGGGCATTTTCCCTTCAGTTTTGTCTTCAGCAAGTGAAATGCATGCTCAATCGGATTCAGGTCAGGTGATTGACTTGGCCATTGCATAACATTCCACTTCTTTCCCTTAAAAAACTCTTTGGTTGTTTTTGCAGTATGCTTTGGGTCATTGTTTATCTGCACTGTGAAGCGCCGTCCAATGAGTTCTGAAGCATTTAGCTGAATATGAGCAGATAATATTGCCCGAAACACTTCATAATTCATCCTGCTGCTTTTCTCAGCAGTCACATCATCAATAAATACTAGAGAACCAGTTCCATTGGCAGCCATACATGCCCACACCATGACACTACCACCACCATGCTTCACTGATGAGGTGGTATGCTTAGGATCATGAGCAGTTCCTTTCCTTCTCCATACTATTCTCTTCCCATCACTCTGGTACAAGTTGATCTTGGTCTCATCTGTCCATAGGATGTTGTTCCAGAACTGTGAAGACTTTTTTAGATGTCGTTTGGCAAACTCTAATCTGGCCTTCCTGTTTTTGATGCTCACCAATGGTTTACATCTTGTGGTGAACCCTCTGTATTCAGTCTGGTGAAGTCTTCTCTTGATTGTTGACTTTGACACACATACACCTACCTCCTGGAGAGTGTTCTTGATCTGGCCAACTGTTGTGAAGAGTGTTTTCTTCACCAGTGAAAGAATTCTTTGGTCATCCACCACAGTTGTTTTCCCAGGTCTTCCGGGTCTTTTGGTGTTGCTGAGCTCACTGATGCGTTCCTTCTTTTTAAGAATGTTCCAAACATTTGTATTGGCCGCGCCTAATGTTTTTGCTATCTCTCTGATGGGTTTGTTTTGTTTTTTCAGCCTAATGATGGCTTGCTTCACTGATAGTGACAGCTCTTTGGATCTCATCTTGATAGTTGACAGCAACAGATTCCAAATGCAAATAGCAGACTTGAAATGAACTCTGGACTTTTTATCTGCTCATTGTAATTGGAATAATGAAGGAATAACACACACCTGGCCATGGAACAGCTGAGAAGCCAATTGTCCCATTACTTTTGGTCCCTTAACAAGTGGGAGGCACATATGCAAACTGTTGTAATTCCTACACCGTTTACCTGATTTGGATTTAAATACCCTCAAATTAAAGCTGACAGTCTGCAGTTAAAGCACATCTTGTTCGTTTCATTTCAAATCCATTGTGGTGGTGTATAGAGCCAAAAATGTTAGAATTGTGTCGATGTCCCAATATTTATGGACCTGACTGTATTTTTTAGGACATTGTCCCAGTTAGTTAGACCAATGGCCTCTCTTAGCTAGTCAAATTTTGCTTTTTAGAATTTTGGTATTTTTGTGCCTTCCTGAAGAAACACTTTTTTGAATGACAATTGGAAGGTTATTATTTTATGGTCACTATTTCCCAGGTGTCTCCCAACCTGCACATCTGTTGTTCTGTCAAGTTTATTGGTTAGTACTAAGTCCAGTATGGCAGTCCCTCTAGTCGGGTCCTGAACTAGTTGGCAAAGGTAATAGTCTTTGGTTATTACCAAGAACCTTTTTCCTTTATGAGTTGTACAAGTTTCAGTTTCCCAGTCTATATCTGGGTAGTTGAAGTCCCCCATAATAATGACATCATTATGATTTACCACCTCATCTATCTTGCTTAGTAGAAGATTTTCTGTGGAGTCTGGTATATTAGGTGGTTTATAATAAACTCCTATTAGTATTTTATTATTTTTTTGACTCCACATGTTCATTATCCTCACTTATATCTTGTACTCAAAATTATTTCATCTTTGAGCTTGGAAACTTCAGGTTGTGCAAAACATCCAACACAATAGATCAAAATGTCAGTAGATTCTGTGATGGTTATTTTTTGTATGAAAGAACGTGGCCTGTCAGTGGCCAACATTAAAGGGATTCTGTCACCTCCCCTAACCCAAAATCGGATTTTAAAGCAGTCATGCAGCACAGCTTACCTTGAATCGGCTGTGCTCTTTTATCTTGTAATCCGCCCAGTAGTTTATGAGAAAAACGACTTTTATGATTATGTAAATTAGCCCTGAAGGTGCCCAGAGGGGCGTTTTGTTCCCCTTAGTGTGCATCGGACGTCACTGGGCTCGGCTCCTGCCCTCAGTCTCCTGCAGATCGCACTGGCGCAGCCCTCAGTGGGTACTGCGCCTGCACGAGAGTTCGTTCGGCCGTGAGGGAGGGGGAGGAGAGGGATGAGAGGCTGTGGGCGGTTAGGCAGTCGGAAGGAAGGCGTTTTGGGCACTGTGAGAGGGGCATTACTGGGCACACTAAGGGGAACAAAACGCCCCTCTGGGCACCTTCAGGGCTAATTTACATAATCATAAAAGTCATTTTTCTCATAAACTACTGGACGGATTACAAGATAGAAGAGCACAGCCGATTCAAGGTAAGCTGTGCTGCATGACTGCTTTAAAATCCGATTTTGGGTTAGGGGAGGTGACAGAATCCCTTTAAGAAAGAAAAAGTCTCAATCTTCGTTTTTGGCTACATTGTTTTACTGCTTTTGCTTCCTGTACTGCTACATCCTATAATATATATATATATAAGAAATATAGAAGCAATAATATGAAGGATCTGATACTGCCCAAGATAATATCCCTTTTTAATAATGAGCAGAGATTATTACTTTGCAGGAGCAAAATGCCACCTTTTTGCCAGTGACTTGGTGGTCCATTAGTAGGCTGGCCAATTACAGTTAAATAATGTCATTATGTTAAAAATAAGATTTATATGCAGCTAAAATAGTTCCCTAACTACACTACTTTCACGGTTTATTGCTTGGTCATACAACTTACCACCCAAATTAATTTTACCTCCTTTTCTTCTCACTAATAGAGCTTTCATTTGGTGGTATTTCATTGCTGCTGACATTTTGACATTTTTTGATATTAATCGAAATTGACCGAAATCTTTGCAAAAAAAGACATTTTTCACTTTCTGTTGTAAAATTTTTCAAATATAACTACATTTCTATATAAATTTTTCTCTAAATGTATTGTTCTACATGTCTTTGATAAAAAAAAATGCAATAAGTGTATATTTATTGGTTTGGGTAAAAGTTATAGCGTTTACAAACTATGGTGCAAAAATGTGAATTTACGCACTTTGACTTTCTGAGCACCTGGCATGTTTCCTGAGGTTCTACAATGCCCAGACAGTAGAAACACCCCACAAATGACCCCATTTCGGAAAGTAGACACCATAAGGTATTCGCTGATGGGCATAGTGAGTTCATGGAAGTTTTTATTTTTTGTCACAAGTTAGCGGAAAATGATACATTTTTTTTTCTTACAAAGTCTCATATTCCACTAACTTGTGACAAAAAATAAAATTTTACATGAACTCACCATACCCCTCACGGAATACCTTGGGGTGTCTTCTTTCTAAAATGGGGTCACTTGTGGGGTATTTATACTGCCCTTGCATTTTAGGGGCCCTAAAGTGTGAGAAGTAGTTTGGAATCCAAATGCGTAAAAATGCCCTGTGAAATCCTAAAAGTACTCATTGGAATTTGGGCCCCTTTGCGTGCCTAGGCTGCAAAAAAGTGTCACACATGTGGTATCGCCGTACTCAGAAGAAGTAGGGCAATGTGTTTTGGGGTGTATTTTTACATATACCCATGCTGGCTGAGATAAATATCTCTGTAAAAGACAACTTTTCTAATTTTTTTATACAAAGTTGTCATTTTACAGAGATATTTCTCACACACAGTATGGGTATATGTAAAAATACACCCCAAAACACATTGCCCTACTTCTCCTGAGTACGGCGATACCACATGTGTGACACTTTTTTGCAGCCTAGGTGCACAAAGGGGCCCAAATTCCAATGAGTATCTTTAGAATTTCACAGGGCATTTTTTACGCATTTGGATTCCAAACTACTTCTCACGCTTTAGGGTCCCTAAAATGCCAGGGCAGTATAAATACCCCACAAGTGACCCCATTTTGGAAATAAGACACCCCAAGGTATTCCGTGAGGGGCATGGCGAGTTCCTAGAATATATTTTTTTTTGGCACAAGTTAGCGGAAAATGATTATTATTATTTTTTTTTTCTTACAAAGTCTCATATTCCACTAACTTGTGACAAAAAATAAAATTTTACATGAACTCGCCATGCCCCTCACAAAATACCTTGGGGTATAGTTAGAGGAACACTGTTAGAGAAACAGTGTGATTTTCATATGAATGCTCCACATGCAAGCCATACAGGAGGAGTTTGGGAAAGACAAATCAGAACTGTAAGAAATGTGTTAAATTCAGTGTTGAAAAAGAATGCCGGAAGAATAGATGATGCTTCACTTAGGACCCTGTTCTATAAAGTAATGTCTATTGTTAACAGTCGACCACTGAGGAAGGAGTCTCTGTTAACTCCGAAACGCGTCTGGTGTACACAAGTCTCAAAGAAAAGAAGAAACCGCAGCATATAACCTCTGAATTTTTGCAAGTGCTTCCGAACATTCTATACGAAGAAACGAAAGTCCCGTCGTGTCTTGAACTAATAGACACAAAGTCACGCCGGATACTAAAGAGGGTCCAACCACCCACCGACCCCGGCGTCAAAGCGGACTGTTTCCCAGTTTGAAAGCCCATCTCACTCACCTTAAAAAGCCGACTGGAGGTAAGACCAACTGTGCTGGAAACACGTGGGACGCCACGCTAATCACAAATATCTGGGCACTCCACCTCCTCAAAAA
Source organism: Bufo bufo (assembly GCF_905171765.1). Lineage (NCBI taxonomy): Eukaryota > Metazoa > Chordata > Amphibia > Anura > Bufonidae > Bufo > Bufo bufo. Next base: position 311,344,094 of record NC_053391.1, read on the forward strand.
GTGAGTAACATGTTGAAACAAATTACAGTGTAGTAGAAATGCTATAGCTGTGAAGAAATCTATTCAGCAAATTGAAAGGACATTATATCCATTTATTAATCACCAACTATATTGGAACTTTTCATATTAAATACCCGCACATATACCGCGGACAAATATTGAGACTATATTTGCTAACCATCGGCTGCGACTCAGGAATTTTGAATCAGTAACCATTCATGTGACTGTTGTCCAACATCATTGTACATAATATTAACCCCATAGCTTGGTTATAATCGTATTTATTTTAATATAATATATGTATTTTATGTTATTTAAAGTATTTTAGTGTGATTAATTGAGGTACTTTTTATCTGATGTAAGACATATCTAATAAACTATTTTTAGTGATATATTGGCTAGTGTTCTATGTGATTTCTAGATGTAGGTGTGCCCCTCTCATTTATACTATTTATCTGTTTCTCTTTTAAAAGATTGGGGTCATCTTTTTAGGGGGAGCACCCAATCCTTGTAATTTGGAGGGTGAGCCATCCCAATACACCCAATTAATACTATTAAGACTCTACTGAGAGTCCCTGGTTTGTAGGCACCATCTCTTACTCATGATGTCCTTCTGATCTCCATGGTGACTAGCAAACATTTGTGTGCACATGTGATTCACAGGCACCTGTACAATACTGTTTAGGATTATTTTACTGCTCATCATATCCATACCTGACACCTGTTTGGTTTTCATGGCAAGAAAAGTAGATTGAATGTGCATGTGCCATTACAACCACGTGCGCTGAACAAAGAAAGATACTTTCATTTTCTTTATTTAAACCACATCCCGACATTCACACGAGAGATGCCAGCCACAGCGCCAAGCGACACATCTCTTCCTCACTTTCATAAGTACCATGCCACGAAACTGGTTATCATAAGTAGCTCCAATGGATTTGGCCGTTTCCATTTAGCAATGTATTGCCCCTTTACATGTGCCCTGATGACCAGAGTAGTGGAAAAACGCAACGGGACGTTGGACCTTGGGTCATAACAGTGGAAGCTGTCTAAGATGCTTTCTATTGCACTTTATGTGTACAGTGGATAACTGGGATGATCAGAGTCGGCTCCAGGTTCATGTGGGCCCTTGGGCAATAAAGTCTCAGTTGGCCCCCTTACACAGTGATAAATCTCTGAGTACAGATAATATAGTAGATGTCCCCTGCAGTCCTATGTAACAGCACAGATAACACTAGTGTAGATCATATGGTAGTGACACCTGCAGTCCTATGTAAAACCACAGATGACACGTGTGTAGATTATGTGGTAGTGTTACCTACATCTTTAGTATGCCTCCCTGTGCCTCTCCCACGGGACTCCATTCTGGCGGTGCTGCCACCTCATCCTTCTTCTCCTTGTCCAGCACAATACGTCCTGATGCAGCTCCGTCAAGACATACGAACACTGTGGGCATGGTGAGGGTGACACACACACACACACACACACACACACAAGGAAACTCACACAGGGACAGACACACACAGAGATGGTCAAATACACACAGGGACAGAAACACACTCACAGGGACAGACGCACACACAGGGACAGACATACACACACACACACACAGGGACGGTCAAATACACACAGAGGGACAGACATACACACACAGAGACAGACATACACACAGGGACAGACATACACAAAGGGACAGACACACACACACAGGGATGTAAAATACACACAGCGAGAGACAGACACAAACAGGGACAGACATACACACAAATAAAGACACACACACACAGGGACAGACACACACAGGAACAGACACACAGGGATGGTCAAAAACACAAAGGGAAGGTCAGGAAGGTCCTTTAGCCTACTAGGAAACACCATCTACCCTGTTCTGTCCTGGGGCCGCCAACCCCAGCAGTGCACTCTTCAAAAATTGTCAGCATTTCTGGGGTAAGCTGCCCTAGAATTCAGAACAGGCAGTTTGATGAAGACCAGGACAGGGTTACAGCCGTGAGCGGACACAGTGGGCCCCCCCAGGGAGCCAATAGCATTGATTTTATTGCACGCACCTGAGTGTAGATGCTGGCCACTCAGGACACAGGCTCGAAGAGGCCTGTGGCCTCCATCGTAGATAGCTGTGGGCAGTGCCGGATTAAGAGCATCATGGGCTAGAATTCAGAACAGGCAGTTTGATGAAGACCAGGACAGGGTTACAGCCGTGAGCGGACACAGTGGGCCCCCCCAGGAGCAGTGGGCACCGGCACTTGCCCGGGTATGCTTGATGCTGGCGCCAACCCTGGGGATCATCAATCTGTACTACAGTCTACAGAAGTGATCCCCAAACTGTGGCTCACAAGCCCCTAGCTTGTGTGGTGTGCTACATCCTACTGCAGCAGTCTCCTGCGGTGGGACACGGGAGCCAATAGCATTGATTTTATTGCACGCACCTGAGTGTAGATGCTGGCCACTCAGGACACAGGCTGGAAGAGGCCTGTGGCCTCCATTGTAGATAGCTGTGGGCAGGGCCGGATTAAGAGCATCATGGCCCCAAGATTTTAATGGGCCTTTTTATAGAAAATGAAAACGCAACGCAGAGCAATTTTTTATAACACAAATAAAGTGCATCTGTCATATGTTTTATGTATATGAAATCACCAGCATAGCTGAATAGATGTTGATGTATCGATACCTATTAAAAAAAAAATATGTTAAGTAAAACACTTATTGGGGGCCAGAGTGTCAAAAGAGGTGTGGTAGGGGGTCCTCTGTGCCCTCCAAACCGTAACACCTCTCCCATGTGAAGATACGTCCGCTCCTTTGGTTGACACCAACGGCTCACTTGACAGCGACGTGTTGAGATCCTGCGCATGTGCCATGAATGGGGATTGCGGTACACAAATGTGGAGTCTATAGGAACCTGAGACTGGAGATTTGGAGAAGGGGCAGAGGGATGGCAGAGGGATAGCAGAGCAGGGAGAGGCTGGTGCTGCTACTAGGAGGTCAAACCATGGAGGAGTAATAAAGCCCACCATAATGCCCCACCAGTAGAAATAATTCTCTTTATAATATGACAGTGCAAAAAATACCCCCTTGTAATGCCCCTAGTTGAGCTAATGTCCCCATAGTGCCCCCATAATGTGCCAGTATAAAATACCCCATTACTCTGTTATAGTGCCCCCAGTAAATGCCCCCATAGTGCTCCTCTCCCCTCCTTCCTCCTAGTGCTCCCCATAATGTACCAGTATAAAATGCCCCATATATAGTGCCCCAGTAGATGCCCTCAGTGTCCCCCATAATTTGCAAGTATAAAATATCCTGTCTTAGTGCCCCCCCGTAGATGACCCCATAGTTCTCCTCTCCCCCACAGTACCCACCATATGTGTCCCAGTATAAAATGCTACTGTACAGAGCCTCCCATATAAAATACCTCTGTACAGAGCCCCCCATATAAAATACCCCTTCTTTGTGGCTTCAGTAGATGCCCCTATAGTGCCCCCCAATAATGTGCCAATAAAAAGTACCCACAATAATGTGCCAGTAAAATGCGCCCCCATATCATGTGCCAGTAACAAGAGCCCCCCCATCATGTGCCAGTAACAAGAGCACCCTCCCAATCATGTGCCAGTAACAAGAGCACCCTCCCAATCATGTGCCAAGAACAAGAGCACCCCCCCAATCATGTGCCAGGAACAAGAGCACCCCCCCCCCAATCATGTGCCAGGAACAAGAGCACCCCCCAATTATGTGCCAGGAACAAGAGCCCCTCAATCATGTGCCAGGAACAAGAGCACCCCTTAACCATGTGCCAATAACAAGAGCACAGCCCAATCATGTGCCAGTAACAAGATCAGCCCCCCATCATGTGCCAGTAACAAGAGTCCCCCATCATGTGCCAGTAACAAGAGCCCCCCCATCATGTGCCAGTAACAAGAGCACCCTCCCAATCATGTGCCAGTAACAAGAGCACCCTCCCAATCATGTGCCAAGAACAAGAGCACCCCCCAATCATGTGCCAGGAACAAGAGCACCCCCTCCAATCATGTGCCAGGAACAAGAGCACCCCCCAATCATGTGCCAGGAAAAAGAGCCCCTCCATCATGTGCCAGGAACAAGAGCACCACCCCAGGCCCCCAATCATGTGCCAGGAACAAGAGCACCTCCCTCCCAATCATGTGCCAGTAACAAGAGCCACCCAATCATGTGGCAGTAACAAGAGGCCCCCCAATCATGTGCCAGTAACAAGAGCCCCCCATCATGTGCCAGTAACAAGAGCACCCCCCAATCATGTGCCAGTAACAAGAGCCCCCCCAATCATGTGCCAGGAATAAGAGCCCCCCAATCATGTGCCATGAACAAGAGCACCCCCCCCAGGCCCCCAAACATGTGCCAGGAACAAGAGCACCCCCCAATTATGTGCCAGGAACAAGAGCCCCTCAATCATGTGCCAGTAACAAGAGCACCCCCCAATCATGTGCCAGTAACAAGAGCACCCGCCCCAATCATGTGCCAGTAACAAGATCAGCCCCCCCATCATGTGCCAGTAACAAGAGCACCCTCCCAATCATGTGCCAGTAACAAGAGCACCCTCCCAATCATGTGCCAGTAACAAGAGCACCCTCCCAATCATGTGCCAGTAACAAGAGCACCCTCCCAATCATGTGCCAGGAACAAGAGCCCCCCAATCATGTGCCAGTAACAAGAGCACCACCCCAGGACCCCAATCATGTGCCAAGAACAAGAGCACCCCCCCAATCATGTGCCAGGAAAAAGAGCCCCACCATCATGTGCCAGGAACAAGAGCACCCCCCAGGCCCCCAATCATGTGCCAGGAACAAGAGCACCCTCCTCCCAATCATGTGCCAGGAACAAGAGCCCCCCAATCATGTGGCAGTAACAAGAGGCCCCCCCAATCATGTGCCAATAACAAGAGCCCCCCCCATCATGTGCCAGTAACAAGAGCCCCCCCAATCATGTGCCAGTAACAAGAGCCCCCCCCAATCATGTGCCAGGAACAATAGCCCCCCAATCATGTGCCAAGGACAAGAGCACCCCCCAATCATGTGCCAGGAACAAGAGCCCCTCAATCATGTGCCAGTAACAAGAGCACCCTCCAATCATGTGCCAGTAACAAGATCACCCCCCAGTCATGTGCCAGTAACAAGAGCCCCCATCATGTGCCAGTAACAAGAGCCCCCATCATGTGCCAGTAACAAGAGCCCCCCCCCCATCATGTGCCAGTAACAAGAGCCCCTCCATCATGTGCCAGGAACAAGAGCCCCCCCATCATGTGCCAGTAACAAGAGCCCCCCCATCATGTGCCAGTAACAAGAGCACCCCCATCATTTGCCAGTAACAAGAGCACCCCCATCATGTGCCAGTAACAAGAGCCCCCCCCCCCCAATCATGTGCCAGGAACAATAGCCCCCAATCATGTGCCAAGGACAAGAGCACCCCCCAGGCCCCCAATCATGTGCCAGGAACAAGAGCACCCCTCAATCATGTGCCAGGAACAAGAGCCCCTCAATCATGTGCCAGTAACAAGAGCACCCTCCAATCATGTGCCAGTAACAAGATCACCCCCCAGTCATGTGCCAGTAACAAGAGCCCCCATCATGTGCCAGTAACAAGAGCCCCCATCATGTGCCAGTAACAAGAGCCCCCCCATCATGTGCCAGTAACAAGAGCCCCTCCATCATGTGCCAGTAACAAGAGCCCCTCCATCATGTGCCAGGAACAAGAGCCCCCCTATCATGTGCCAGTAACAAGAGCCCCCCCATCATGTGCCAGTAACAAGAGCACCCCCATCATTTGCCAGTAACAAGAGCACCCCCATCATGTGCCAGTAACAAAAGCCACCCATCATGTGCCAGTAACAAGAGCCCCCACCATCATGTGCCAGGAACAAAAGCCCCCCCCCATCATGTGCCAGGATCAAGATCACCCCCCCAGGCCCCAATCATGTGCCAGGAACAAGAGGCCCCAACCATGTGCCAGTAACAAGAGCACCCCCCCAATCATGTGCCAGTAACATGAGCACCCCCCAATCATGTGCCATTAACAAGAGCACCCCCCAATCATGTGCCAGTAACAAGAGCCCCCCATCATGTGCCAGTAACAAGAGCCCCCATCATGTGCCAGTAACAAGAGCCCCCCCATCATGTGCCAGTAACAAGAGCCCCTCCATCATGTGCCAGGAACAAGAGCCCCCCCATCATGTGCCAGTAACAAGAGCCCCCCATCATGTGCCAGTAACAAAAGCCACCCATCATGTGCCAGTAACAAGAGCCCCCACCATCATGTGCCAGGAAAAAGAGCCCCCCCATCATGTGACAGGATCAAGAGCACCCCCCCAGGCCCCCAATCATGTGCCAGGAACAAGAGCCCCCCCAACCATGTGCCAGTAACAAGAGCACCCCCAATCATGTGCCAGTAACAAGAGCACCCCCCAATCATGTGCCAGTAACAAGAGCACCCCCCAATCATGTGCCATTAACAAGAGCACCCCCAATCATATGCCAGTAACAAGAGCCCCCCATCATGTGCCAGTAACAAGAGCACCCCCTAATCATGTGCCATTAACAAGAGCACCCCCCAATCATGTGCCAGTAACAAGAGCACCCCCATCATGTGCCAGTAACAAACCCCCCCCCCCCAATCATATGCCAGGAACAAGAGCACCCCCCAATCATGTGCTAGGAATAAGAGCACCCCCCCATCATGTGCCAGGAAAAAGAGCCCCTCCAATCATGTGCCAGTAACAAGAGCACCCCCAATCATGTGCCAGTAACAAGATCACCCCCCCAATCATGTGCCAGTAACAAGAGCCCCCCATCATGTGCCAGTAACAAGAGCCCCCATTATGTGCCAGTAACAAGAGCCCCTCCATCATGTGCCAGGAACAAGAGCCCCCCCCCCATCATGTGCCATTAACAAGAGCCCCCCCCCATCATGTGCCAGTAACAAAAGCCACCCATCATGTGCCAGTAACAAGAGCCCCCACCATCATGTGCCAGGAACAAGAGCCACCCCCATCATGTGACAGGATCAAGAGCACCCACCCAGGCCCCCAATCATGTGCCAGGAACAAGAGCCCCCCCAACCATGTGCCAGTAACAAGAGCACCCCCCCAATCATGTGCCAGTAACAAGAGCACCCTCCCAATCATGTGCCATTAACAAGAGCACCCCCCAATCATGTGCCAGTAACAAGAGCACCCCCATCATGTGCCAGTAACAAAAGCCCCCCATCATGTGCCAGTAACAAGAGCCCCCCCCCCCCAATCATATGCCAGGAACAAGAGCACCCCCCCAATCATGTGCTAGGAACAAGAGCACCCCCCAATCATATGCCAGGAACAAGAGCACCCCCCCAATCATGTGCCAGGAACAAGAGCCCCTCCAATCATGTGCCAGTAACAAGAGCACACCCCAATCATGTGCCAGTAACAAGAACACCCCCTCAATCATGTGCCAGTAACAAGAGCCCCCCATCATGTGCCAGTAACAAGAGTCCCCCCATCATGTGCCAGCAACAAGAGTCCCCCCCCCATCAGGGCTGGGACAAGGCCATTTGGTGCCCAGGGCGAAGATGGCAAACTGCCCCCCCCCCCCCCCGTTTTTAAGAAAGAATCAATGTTGTTTCAAAACAAGAATATACTTAAAGCAATAGAACAAAGGACTGTGGGACTTTGAAAGTCACAGACACTATAAAGTTCCCCCCATCATCATGTGCCAGTATAAAGTCCCCCCCATCATCATGTGCCAGTTTTGTAATAAGCCCCCCCAATGTGCCAGTAACACTATTGTAAAAACAAAACAAAAAAAAACAAAAAAAAAACACTTATACTTACCTAAGTGTCAGCGATGCGATGCAGCCTCTTCCTGTGTCCCACGCTGTAATGTAAGGCTCAGGCGGCACGATGACGTCATTGCGCCGGCCTCTGATAGGCTGCCGGCCTAGTGCCTGCAGCCAGGGGCGTACATAAAAATCACTGGGCCCCATAGCAGGAATCTAAATTGGGCCCCCATTCCCCTTTTATAGCCCCTCCCTTTGTTCCATGAACTATTCTTGCTGCTGCGTTTTATAATTTATGCCATCAGGGCCGGAATGGGATTACAAAACAGCCCTGGCACACAAAAGAGGTATAATAGATGCAGATGTATATTATATACAGCAGTGTACAGTTATGTGAGGTACGCGGTATAATAGATGCAGTGTGTACAGGTATATAGTATATTCCCTAGTGTTCTGATATGTGAGGTACAGGGTATAATAGATGCAGTGTGTACAGGTATATAGTATATACAGCAGTGTACTGATATGTGAGGTACGGGGTATAATATATGCAGTGTATACAGTATATACAGTAGTGTAATATGTGAGGTACGAGGTATAATAGATGCAGTGTGTACAGGTATATAGTAAATACAGCAGTGTATTGACACCTCGTACCTCACATATCAGTACACTGCTGTATATACTATATATCTGTACACACTGCATCTATTATACCTCGTACCTCACATATATAGTATATACAGAAGTGTACTGATATCTGTACACACAGCATCTATTATACCTCATACCTCACATATCAGTGCACTGCGGTATATACTATATATCTGTACATATTGCATGTATAATACTGTGTAATATATGCAGTGTGTGTGCATGTATGTGTGTGTATATATATATATATATATATATATACAGAGCAGTGTATTGATGTGACACATAGAAGGTATAATACTGTAGATGCAGTGTTTATAGAAATATGTGGTCAGTTATGCATTATAGTCACTGTGAGGTACATGAGGTAGTGGTAACTGTCTGAAGTAGTATACATGAGTGAGCAATGAGTAAAAACAGGGCATGGAGGGGGGGGGGGGGTAAATGATGAAAAGTGGAGGACCTCCTCTTACCTCTCCATTCCAGTCTGTATGGATCAATACAGAGCTGCTTGTGAACTTTTAATACTTGCTGTTAGGGGTTGAAGGACCTGTGATGATGTCATCACAGGTCCTGGCAGATGTACCTTTGAAACCTAGGAACTACACCATTTTTGGTGCAGTTCCTTTGCTAGATTCTGCAGGACCTGTGATGTTGAAGATGATGTCATCACAGGTCCTGGCAGATGCACTGTTCTAACCTGGGAACTACACTTTACACTGTGCAGTTCCCTTACAGGACCTGTGATGACATCATCAAAGGTCCTTTAGCTTTAGAAAGGTAAACAGGAGTAATTAGGGGGCGGGGCCTCTCCTCCACTTCGGTGCCTGCCTGCAGCCTATCAGAGGAAAGGGAAGGGACACGCCTCTCCCTCCCCTGCACCTCCGCTGGCACAGACAGTTTACAATGGAGATGAGCGCAATGGAAGCGCTCATCTCCCTGTGCCCGGCGGCGGCTGCTCACTTGGGGTGGGGGGGGGGGGGGGTCATTTTAGTTGGGGGGGCACAGCATGATGTAGGGGGGGCCGTGGCCCCCCTGGCGACGCCACTGCTGCTGGCACTTCACCTGCGCCCCCCTCCTGTCCGCAAATGGTAGCGCCCAGGGCACCCGCTCCTTCGGCCCCTGCCTTGTACCGGCCCTGCCCCCCATCATGTGCCAGTAACAAGAGCCCCCCCATCATGTGCCAGTAACAAGAGCCCCCCCATCATGTGCCAGTAACAAGAGCCCCCCCATCATGTGCCAGTAACAAGAAAGCCCCCCCCCCCCCCATCATGTGCCAGTAAAATTGTACAAATAAAAAAATAAAAAAACACTTATACTTACCTCCATGTCAGCAATGCGATGCAAGCCTCTTCCGGCCTGTACACACTGCCTAGTGGCGGCAGCCTCCTCTGCCCCGCCACAACAGACGGCGATACAGATGACTATGGACATGAGCGCTGCCACAATGGAAGCGCCCATCTCCCTGTGCACTGCTGCCGCCGCCTAGTGGGTTGCTGGGCCTATTTTCACGCAGGGGCCTGGAGCTGCAGCTCCATCCGCCCCTGTGTTAATCCGGCCCTGATCTGTGGTGTAAAGTTGGTGGGTAAAACTAAGCGTGAGTTGAGACGACGCATTGGGGAGTACATATCTGATATAACGAAACTGAAGGACATGCCATTGCACGTCATGTTGAGTAATGTCATGAGGGGAGAGTGGCATCAGTGAAATTTCAAGGCATCGAATTGGTTAAGAGATCACCGAGAGGTGGCAAATTGACCGGGTGTTACTTCAAAAGGAGGCCCAGTAGATATTCAGGCTAGATACAATCAAGCCCGCTGGCCTCAATCATGCGATTTATTTTGCATCATTTATTTGAAGAGCAGTCTGTTTTAGCATAGGAAATTTTATGCTGAAGACCCTCCACTTAACGATGGCCTATTAGAATCTCCATTTGAGATTATGTGTGAAGCTTTAGATCACCCCCACTTGGAACTCATGAACCTGGAGCTCAGGATGAGCAGCTGAAGGCTTAGTTCTGGGGAATACACTAAAAACAAGCAAAATTCAAGTCATGAATTACTAAGTTGCTGAACCATGTGATATTATGTGTGAAGCAGTAGGCCACCTTCATCTGTAATTCATGAACCAGGGGGCCAGGATGAACAGCTGTAGGCTCAGTTCTGGGAAAGACACTGAAAGCAAGCAGAAATTCAAATCATGAATTAGTAACTTGCTGTACCATGCGATACAATGTGTGAGGCGGTAGGTTAACTTTACTTGCTATTCATGAACCAGGAGCTCAGGATGAGCAGCTGAAGGCGTAGTTCTGGGGAATGCACTAAAAACAAGCAGTAATTCAAGTCATGAATTAGTAAGTTGCTGAACCATGTGATACTATGTGTGAGGCAGGCCACCTTAACCTGTAATTCATGAACCAGGAAGCCCAGTATGAACAGCTGTAGGCTTACTTCTGGGGAATAGACTAAAAACAAATTCGTTCCTGGAATACTTTATTCTCCCTGGGATACCTGCCGTAATTCCCCCCCCCCCCCCCCTCCTCCTTGATGCAATTTGCGCATTCAGTGCTTCCCCCAGAGGCTTACCTTTTGAAGTTATGAGTGTTCAGACAGTCGGATGAATACAGGGAAGTCTCTCACATCCGACTGGCTGGCCGCATCAAGCCACGCCCCTGGGGGTGGGGTGTATTCCCCTTTAAAGCTTGGTGTTTACACGGCCGCGTGTGGCCATCCTAGCCCCAATACTTCCACCAGAGTATCATTGTTACTTTCAGGCAGGCATATTATGCAAACAAGGTCTCCTGTCAGGGGCGTAACGATCGCGGTCGCAGGGGGTGCGACTGCGACCGGGCCCGGCGGGGGGAGGGGGCCCGCTGTACTAACATGTAATGAAGAGCTGTGACGGGGCCCGGCATGAAGTACAGTGACAATGCCAGCCCCATCAGGGCGCTCCATTACACGTTTAATATTATGAGGCAAGGTGGGGGAGGTTTGCGCAGAGAGGGGGAGGAGGAAGAGGGGGGACGCGCGCACTCACTCATATACACTCGGCCCGGCAGTTCTTGTCACTGCCGGGCTGTCTCCAGATCATCAGTGAAGCAGGAGCTCTAGCGCTCCCTCTGCTTGCCGCACATCGCGCTGCTGGCTGTGGGAGGAGCTCTGAAGGCCCGGGAAACTGCCTTCAGTACAGCCAGCAGCGCGATGTGAGTGTGGCAGTGAAACATCAGGGAAGAGGGTAAGTATGTTTTTTTTTTTTTTTGCAGACTGGGGGCAAAGGGGAAGGGGGGGCACAAAAGTGTGCATCTCTACTGAGGGGGCACCTAATCTGTCATAACTACTGTGAGGGGGGCACATATAAAGGCATTACTATGAGGGGGCACATATATCAACTACTGTGAGGGGGGGCACATAATCTGGCATAACCACTGTGAGGGGTACATATGTGGGCATATCTAATGTGAGGGGCACATAATCTAGCATAACCACTGTAGGGGGGCACGTATCTGGTCATTACTGTGAGGGGCAAATAATCTGGCATAACTACTGTGAGTGGGCACATATCTGGTCATAACTACTGTGAGGGGGAACATATCTGGCCATAACTACTGTGAGGGGCACATATCTTGCTATATCCACTGTGAGGGGCACATATCTGGGCATATCCACTGTGAGGGGCACATATCTGGGCATATCCACTGTGAAGGGGGCACATATCTGGGCATAACTACTGTGAAGGGGGCACATATCTGGCATAAATACCGTGAGGGGGCACATATTTGGCATAACTCCTGTTAGGGGGCACATATTTGGCATATCTACTGTTAGGGGGCACATATCTGGGCATAACTACTGTGACAGGAACAAAGGTGGGCTTAATTACTGTGAAAGGCCACAAGGTGGGCATTAGTACTGTGAGGGGCCACAATGTGGGCATTAGTACTGTGTGGTAGCACTTAGGGGAAATGTCCTAAATTACCCTGCTATACATTGGCATAGCTCAGTCTACCAGGCCAGCACAGCGCCCCCTGCTGGTGATTTCATAGGGGCAGTCACCATCCCTTCCTTATGTGCAGGGGCGTAACGATCGCGGTCGCAGGGAGTGCGACTGCGACCGGGCCCGGCGGGGGGAGGGGGCCCGCTGTACTAACATGTAATGAAGCGCTGTGAAGGGGCCCGGCATGAAGTACAGTGACAATGCCGGGCCCCATCAGGGCGCTCCATTACATGTTTAATATGAGGCAAGGTGGGGGAGGTTTGCGCAGAGGGGGTGGGAGGAAGAGGGAGGACGCGCGCACTCACTCACATACACTCGGCCCGGCAGTTCTTGTCACTGCCGGGCTGTCTCCAGATCATCAGTGAAGCAGGAGCTCTAGCGCTCCCTCTGCTGGCCGCACATCGGGCTGCTGGCTGTGGGAGGAGCTCTGAAGGCCCGGGAAACTGCCTTTAGTACAGCCAGCAGTGCGATGTCAGTGTGGCAGCGCAACATCAGGGAAGAGGGTAAGTATGTGTTTTTTTATTTATTTTCCTAACACTGCAGACTGGGGGCAAAGGGGAAGGGGGGGGGGGGGGGGTTGATGGGCACAACTAGAGTGAGGGGGCACAAAAGTGGGCATCTCTACTGAGGGGGCACCTAATCTGCCATAACTACTGTGAGGGGGGGCACATAATCTGGCATAACCACTGTGAGGGGCACATATGTGGGCATATCTAATGTGAGGGGCACATAATCTGGCATAACCACTGTAGGGGGGCACATATCTGGCATAACTACTGTGAGGGGGGCACATATAAAGGCATAACTATGAGATGGCACATATGAAGGCATAACTACTGTGAGGGGGGCACATAATCTGGCATAACCACTGTGAGGGGCACATATGTGGGCATATTTAATGTGAGGGGCACATAATATGGCATAACCACTGTAGGGGGCACATATCTGGTCATAACTACTGTGAGGGGCACATAGTCTGGCATAACTACTGTGAGGGGGAACATATCTGGCCATATCCACTGTGAGGGGCACATATCTGGGCTTAACTACTGTGAGTGGGCACATATCTGGGCATAACCACTGTGAGCGGGCACATATCTGGGCATATCCACTGTGAGGGGCACATATCTGGGCATATCCACTGTGAGGGGCACATATCTGGCATAAATACCGTGAGGGGGCATATATTTGGCATAACTACTGTTAGGGGGCACATATTTGGCATAACTACTGTGAGGGGCACATATCTGGGCATAACTACTGTGACAGGAACAAAGGTGGGCATAACTGCTGTGAGGGGCCACAAGAAGGACATAACTTTTGTGAAGGGACCACAAGGTGGGCTTAATTACTGTGAAAGGCCACAAGATGGGCATTACTACTGTGAGGGGCCACAATGTGGACATTAGTACTGTGTGGTAGCACTTAGGGGAAATGTCCTAAATTACCCTGCTATACATTGGCATAGCTCAGTCTACCAGGCCAGCAGAGCGCCCCCAGCTGGTAGTTTCACAGGGGTAGTCACCATCCCTTCCTTATGTGATTATTCTTTTTTTTTCTATCACCACAGGGACCTTGTTCTGGATCCAGCGGACATCACACCGACGCCAGCGACACCCTGGATGAGGTAGGACCAGATTTTATTAGGACTGGGTGAGTGTAGCCATGCATTGGGCTCTTTCACACGAGCGGATCCCGTGTGGCTAATCTGCTGTGTGAAAGAGAGCCAAGCCCCGCTCCGGACAGCAGAGACACCGAGCAGTAACATGATTGATAATGCTCCATGCCTCTCTATGATCGTTTTGCTACAAAATCACGGTGACCACTTTATCTCCCTGTGATTTTTTAGTAAAAAGGTCACAGAGAGGCACGGAGCATTATCAATCGTGTTACTGCTCCGTGTCTCTGCTGTCCGGAATGGGGCTTGGCCCTCATTCACGCAGCGGACTAGCCACACGGGAAAGCCATTAGTAAGAAAATCTGCCGCTTCTTTATAAAAATCGGGGGGTAGGGGGGCCCCGATACAAAGTTTGCACTGGGGCCCATAACACTCTAGTTACGCCACTGCTTATGTGATTATTCATTTTTTTCTCTATCACCACAGGGACCTTGTTCTGGATCCAGTGGATATCACGCCGAAGCCAGCGACACCCTGGATGAGGTAGGACCAGATTTTATTAGGACTGGGTTAGTGTAGCCATGCATTGGGCTTAGGGCTCTTTAACACAAGCGGATCCCGTGTGGCTAATCCGCTGTGTGAAAGAGTGCCAAGCCCCGCTCCGGACAGCAGAGACACGTAGCAGTAACATAATTGATAATGCTCTGTGCCTCTCTATGATCGTTTTGCTACAAACTCACAGTGACCACTTTATCTCACTGTGATTTTGTAGTAAAAAGGTCACAGAGAGGCACGGAGCATTATCAATCATGTTACTGCTCCGTGTCTCTGCTGTCCGGAATGGAGCTTGGCCCTCATTCACGCAGCGGACTAACCACAAGGGAAAGAGCCCTTCGTAAGAAAATCTGCCGCTTCTTTGTAAAAAGGGGGGGGGGGGGGGCCCCGATCCAAAGTTTGCACTGGGGCCCATAACACTCTAGTTACGCCACTGTCTCCTGTGTATGGCTCCTGACGAAGTTCTAAGAATAAGAGCACAGAAACGCGTTGAGCCACGTGTATTTGATCTTATCCTAAAACCTGGGATTGATCCACGGTACTGGCCATACTAAATGCCAGACTTAAAGCAACATTTAGACTTGGGCCTCTTTCACACGGGCGTTATGGATTTGGGCCGGATAAGATGCGGGTGCGTCCTGGGAAAATGCACGATTTTTCCTCACGAGTGCAAAACATTTTAATACGTTTTGCATGCGCGTGAAAAAAATCGGCATGTTTGGTACCCAACATGTTTGGTTTGGGTTAGGTGTTGTGTAGATTTTATTATTTCCCCTTATAAGGGCTCTTTCACACTTGCGTTGTTCTTTTCCGGCATAGAGTTCCGTCGTCGGGACTCTATGCCGGAAGAATACTGATCAGGATTATCCTAATGCATTCTGAATGGAGAGTAATCCGTTCAGGATGCATCAGGATGTCTTCAGTTCCGGTACGGAACGTTTTTTGGCCGGAGAAAATACCGCAGCATGCTGCGCTTTTTGCTCCGGCCAAAAATCCTGAAGACTTGCCGCAAGGCCGGATCCGGGATCAATGCCCATTGAAAGGCATTGATCCGGATCCGGCCTTAAGCTAAACGTCGTTTCGGCGCATTGCCGGACCCGACGTTTAGCTTTTTCTGAATAGTTACCATGGCTGCCGGGACGCTAAAGTCCTGACAGCCATGGTAAGTGTAGCGGGGAGCAGGGGAGCAGCATACTTACCGTCCGTGCGGCTCCCCGGGCGCTCCAGAGTGACGTCAGGGCGCCCCAAGCGCATGGATCACGTGATCACATGGATCACGTCATCCATGCGCATGGGGCGCTCTGACGTCATTCTGGAGCGCCCGGGGAGCCGCACGGACTGTAAGTATACCGCTCCCCGCTCCTACTATGGCAACCAGGACTTTAATAGCGTCCTGGGTGCCATAGTAACACTGAAAGCATTTGGAAGACGGTTCCGTCTTCAAATGCTTTCAGTACACTTGCGTTGTTACGGATCCGGCAGGCACCTCCGGCAACGGAAGTGCATGCCGGATCCCAACAACGCAAGTGTGAAAGAGGCCTTACATGGTTATAAGGGAAAATAATAGCATTTTTAGTACAGAATGCTTAGTAAAATAGGGCTGGAGGGGTTAAAAAAAAAATTAAAAAAAATTTAACTCACCTTAATCCACTTGTTCGCGCAGCCTGGCTTATCTTCTTTCTTCAGGACCTGGGTAAAGGACCTTTGATGACATCACTGCGCTCATCACATGATCCATGACCATATTGATGGATCATGTGACGGACCATGTGATGAGCACAGTGACGTCACCACAGGTCCTTTTCCTCAAAGAAGAAGAAAGAAGAGAAGCCGGGCTGCGCGAACAAGTGGATTAAGGTGAGTATATCAAGTGTGCCCGTACGGCGATTAAATATATAATTTAACCACTTGCCGCAACTGTAACGCCGAAAGGCGTCATCGCGGCGGCTCCCCCAGGCTACGCTAACGCCGATTGGCGTCATCTCGCGTGAGCCGAGATTTCCTGTGAACGCGCGCACACAGGCGCGCGCGCTCACAGGAACGGAAGGTAAGAGAGTAGATCTCCAGCCTGCCAGCGGCGATCGTTCGCTGGCAGGCTGGAGATGTGTTTTTTTAACCCCTGAAAGGTATATCAGACGCTGTTTTGATAACAGCGTCTAATATACCTGCTACCTGGTCCTCTGGTGGTCCCCTTTGTTTGGATCGACCACCAGAGGACACAGGTAGCTCAGTAATATGTTGCACCAAGCACCACTACACTACACCCCCCCCCTCCCTGTCACTTATTAACCCCTTATTCACCCTTGATCACCCCTGATCACCCCATATAGACTCCCTGATCACCCCCCTGTCATTGATTACCCCCCTGTCATTGATTACCCCCCTGTAAAGCTCTATTCAGACGTCCGCATGATTTTTACGGATCCACTGATAGATGGATCGGATCCGCAAAACGCATACGGACGTCTGAATGGAGCCTTACAGGGGCGTGATCAATGACTGTGGTGATCACCCCATATAGACTCCCTGATCACCCCCCTGTCATTGATTACCCCCCTGTAAAGCTCCATTCAGATGTCCGCATGATTTTTAAAGATCCACTGATAGATGGATCGGATCCGCAAAACGCATACGGACGTCTGAATGGAGCCTTACAGGGGTGTGATCAATGACTGTGGTGATCACTCCATATAGACTCCCTGATCACCCCCCTGTCATTGATTACCCCCCTGTAAAGCTCCATTCAGACGTCCGCATGATTTTTACGGATCCACTGATAGATGGATCGGATCCGCAAAACGCATACGGACGTCTGAATGGAGCCTTACAGGGGCGTGATCAATGACTGTGGTGATCACCCCATATAGACTCCCTGATCACCCCCCTGTCATTGATTACCCCCCTGTCATTGATCACCCCCCTGTAAAGCTCCATTCAGACGTCGGCATGATTTTTACGGATCCACTGATAGATGGATCGGATCCGCAAAACGCATATGGACGTCTGAATGGAGCCTTACAGGGGCGTGATCAATGACTGTGGTGATCACCCCATATAGACTCCCTGATCACCCCCCTGTCATTGATTACCCCCCTGTCATTGATCACCCCCCTGTAAAGCTCCATTCAGACGTCCGCATGATTTTTACGGATCCACTGATAGATGGATCGGATCCGCAAAACGCATATGGACGTCTGAATGGAGTCTTACAGGGGCGTGATCAATGACTGTGGTGATCACCCCATATAGACTCCCTGATCACCCCCCTGTCATTGATTACCCCCCTGTAAAGCTCCATTCAGATGTCCGCATGATTTTTACGGATCCACTGATAGATGGATCGGATCCGCAAAACGCATACGGACGTCTGAATGGAGCCTTACAAGGGCGTGATCAATGACTGTGGTGATCACCCCATATAGACTCCCAGATCACCCCCCTGTCATTGATTACCCCCCTGTCATTGATCACCCCCCTGTAAAGCTCCATTCAGATGTCCGCATGATTTTTACGGATCTACTGATAGATGGATCGGATCCGCAAAACGCATACGGACGTCTGAATGGAGCCTTACAGGGGCGTGATCAATGACTGTGGTGATCACCCCATATAGACTCCCTGATCACCCCCCCCCTGTCATTGATCACCCCCCTGTAAAGCTCCATTCAGACGGCCGCATGATTTTTACGGATCCACTGATAGATGGATCGGATCCGCAAAACACATACACACTGAAGTGACCCCATTTTGGAAAGAAGACACCCCAAGGTATTCGCTGATGGGCATAGTGAGTTCATGGAAGTTTTTATTTTTTGTCACAAGTTAGTGGAATATGAGACTTTGTAAGAAAAAAAAAAAAAAATCATCATTTTCCACTAACTTGTGACAAAAAATAAAAAATTCTAGGAACTCGCCATGCCCCTCACGGAATACCTTGGGGTGTCTTCTTTCCAAAATGGGGTCACTTGTGGGGTAGTTATACTGCCCTGGCATTCTAGGGTCCCAAATGTGTGGTAAGGAGTTTGAAATCAAATTCTGTAAAAAATGACCAGTGAAATCCGAAAGGTGCTCTTTGGAATATGGGCCCCTTTGCCCACCTAGGCTGCAAAAAAGTGTCACACATCTGGTATCTCCGTATTCAGGAGAAGTTGGGGAATGTGTTTTGGGGTGTCATTTTACATATACCCATGCTGGGTGAGAGAAATATCTTGTCAAAAGACAACTTTTCCCATTTTTTTTATACAAAGTTGGCATTTGACCAAGATATTTATCTCACCCAGCATGGGTATATGTAAAATGACACCCCAAAACACATTCCCCAACTTCTCCTGAATACGGAGATACCAGATGTGTGACACTTTTTTGCAGCCTAGGTGGGCAAATGGGCCCATATTCCAAAGAGCACCTTTCGGATTTCACTGGTCATTTTTTACAGAATTTGATTTCAAACTCCTTACCACACATTTGGGCCCCTAGAATGCCAGGGCAGTATAACTACCCCACAAGTGACCCCATTTTGGAAAGAAGACACCCCAAGGTATTCGCTGATGGGCATAGTGAGTTCATGGAAGTTTTTATTTTTTGTCACAAGTTAGTGGAATATGAGACTTTGTAAGAAAAAAAAAAAATCATAATTTTCCG
The DNA here is from genome assembly GCF_905171765.1 of Bufo bufo. Taxonomy (NCBI): domain Eukaryota; kingdom Metazoa; phylum Chordata; class Amphibia; order Anura; family Bufonidae; genus Bufo; species Bufo bufo. The sequence goes on from NC_053391.1 coordinate 311,363,346, forward strand.
CTAACTTGTGACAAAAAATAAAAAGTTCTATGAACTCACTATGCCCATCAGCGAATACCTTAGGGTGTCTACTTTCCGAAATGGGGTCATTTGTGGGGTGTTTGTACTGTCTGGGCATTGTAGAACCTCAGGAAACATGACAGGTGCTCAGAAAGTCAGAGCTGCTTCAAAAAGCGGAAATTCACATTTTTGTACCATAGTTTGTAAACGCTATAACTTTTACCCAAACCATTTTTTTTTTTACCCAAACATTTTTTTTTTATCAAAGACATGTAGAACAATAAATTTAGAGAAAAATTTATATATGGATGTCGTTTTTTTTGCAGAATTTTGCAACTGAAAGTGAAAAATGTCATTTTTTTGCTAAAAAATCGTTAAATTTCGATTAATAACAAAAAAAGTAAAAATGTCAGCAGCAATGAAATACCACCAAATGAAAGCTCTATTAGTGAGAAGAAAAGGAGGTAAAATTCATTTGGGTGGTAAGTTGCATGACCGAGCAATAAACCGCTAAAGTTGTGGAGTGCCGATTTGTAAAAAAGGGCCTGGTCTTTAGGGGGGTATAAACCTGTGGTCCTTAAGTGGTTAATCTTGTGCTATCTTGTATCTCGATCCCGAATCCCCACGTCCGTGTTTTGGCCTAGTTCTAAGCTACCGCGGGTTGGTTTCTCACCGTTAGCGGATCGGGCTTATATCAAACGAGAAGCTGGTGGCAGATACCCGGGCTGAGACAGTGCTGTTTTCACTGCGGCAGTGAAAAGGCTCTCTCAGCTTGTTGCCTCTCTGTGCCCGCGTGGACAGGAGGTGACTATGTAAACTGTACCAAGCTGACCTTACCTGCTCCTCTGGAGGGCGTAACGTCATGTTTTGACCATACCGCATCTTGCAAGCTCGATGTAGGCGTTGTCAAGCGGGCACGAGGTGTGGTATTCGTCACATATTGGTGGCAGCAAAGTGGGATTGATATACTACAGTCGTGGCCAAAAGTTTTGAGAATTACATAAATATTGGAAATTGGAAAAGTTGCTGCTTAAGTTTTTATAATAGCAATTTGCATATACTCCAGAATGTTATGAAGAGTGATCAGATGAATTGCATAGTCCTTCTTTGCCATGAAAATTAACTTAATCTCAAAAAAACCTTTCCACTGCATTTCATTGCTGTCATTAAAGGACCTGCTGAGATCATTTCAGTAATCGTCTTGTTAACTCAGGTGAGAATGTTGATGAGCACAAGGCTGGAGATCATTATGTCAGGCTGATTGGGTTAAAATAGCAGACTTGACATGTTAAAAGGAGGGTGATGCTTGAAAGCATTGTTCTTCCATTGTTAACCATGGTGACCTGCAAAGAAACGCCTGCAGCCATCATTGCGTTGCATAAAAATGGCTTCACAGGCAAGGATATTGTAGCTACTAAGATTGCACTTCAATCAACAATTTATAGGATCATCAAGAACTTCAAGGAAAGAGGTTCAATTCTTGTTAAGAAGGCTTCAGGGCGTCCAAGAAAGTCCAGCAAGCGCCAGGATCGTCTCCTAAAGAGGATTCAGCTGCGGGATCGGAGTGCCACCAGTGCAGAGCTTGCTCAGGAATAGAAGCAGGCAGGTGTAAGCTCATCTGCACGCACAGTGAGGCGAAGACTTTTGGAAGATGGCCTGGTGTCAAGAAGGGCAGCAAAGAAGCCACTTCTCTCAAAAAAAAAACATCAGGGACAGATTGATCTTCTGCAGAAAGTATGGTGAATGGACTGCTGAGGACTGGGGCAAAGTCATATTCTCCGATGAAGCCTCTTTCCGATTCTTTGGGGCATCCGGAAAAAGGCTTGTCTGGAGAAGAAAAGGTGAGCGCTACCATCAGTCCTGTGTCATGCCAACAGTAAAGCATCCTGAGACCATTCATGTGTGGGGTTGCTTCTCATCCAAGGGAGTGGGCTCACTCACAATTTTGCCCAAAAACACAGCCATGAATAAAGAATGGTACCAAAACACCCTCCAACAGCAACTTCTTCCAACAATCCAACAGCAGTTTGGTGAAGAACAATGCATTTTCCAGCACGATGGAGCACCGTGCCATAAGGCAAAAGTGATAACTAAGTGGCTCGGGGACCAAAACGTTGACATTTTGGGTCCATGGCCTGGAAACTCCCCAGATCTTAATCCCATTGAGAACTTGTGGTCAATCCTCAAGAGGCGGGTGGACAAACAAAAACCCACTAATTCTGACAAACTCCAAGAAGTGATTATGAAAGAATGGGTTGCTATCAGTCAGGAATTGGCCCAGAAGTTGATTGAGAGCATGCCCAGTCGAATTGCAGAGGTCCTGAAAAAGAAGGGCCAACACTGTAAATACTGACTCTTTGCATAAATGTCATGTAATTGTCGATAAAAGCCTTTGAAACGTATGAAGTGCGTGTAATTATATTTCACTACATCACAGAAACAACTGAAACAAAGATCTAAAAGCAGTTTAGCAGCAAACTTTGTGAAAACTAATATTTGTGTCATTCTCAAAACTTTTGGCCACGACTGTAGTGTGTGTGTGTGTGAGACCCATACTCCCAGACACTAAAGACGACCAGCAGTAGCTTTTGCTGCTGGAGTCTTAAGATCAGCTCAATACTCGACAGTCTGAGTGGTGTGTGCATCGGGGGGCAGTCTGTGTCAGTGATCATCCGTGGCAATGATGGCCAGTTACACACAGAGCAAAGCTAAGGAGATGGCCAATGCTTTGAATGGTGGGGAGGAAGCAGTCCAGATAATGGGCCCAGAGGAGGTGGAAGGCAAGGGGGAGCACAGCCAAAGCCCCCCAAGGAGCCAGTTGCCGGAGGTGAAGTCTGCGGTGGGCCTCACTACACCTGCCCATCCCCCCAGACAAGCTGGCTCGGCAGGTCTCCTACAGGCTGCCCTGGACCGTCTCCAGGCCGGAGACCAGGCAGCCTCTGAGCTCCTCCTGGGGGCTGCAGCGTGTCGCGAGCAAGCAGAAGCTGCAGAGCGAGAACGTCGGGAGAAAGCAGAGGCTGCTGAACGTCGCAAGCAAGCACAGGCCGAGCGTGAGCACCAGCTACAAATGCTCCAGCTGAAGCTCCAATTCCAGCAGCCCTCCCCAGCCCGATGTGAGTTTCCAGAGGTCCGGATTCCCAAACTGTGGGCGGAGGACTTTCCCCTACTGGACAAAGATGGGGACCTGGACACCTTTTTGTTGGCATTTGAGACTGCCTGCCATCAGTACTAGCTGCCAGAGGACCAGTGGGTCAGATTCCTCACGCCACGGCTAAGGGGAAAAGCCCTTGAAATCTTCGGGTACCTGCCCAGCGAGACCATCCTGTGCTATGAGAACATCAAACAGGCTCTGGTCAGGCACTATAACTTAGCCCCTGAGTCGTACCGGAAACAGCTCAGGAATTTGCAGCGGGGTTCTACCCAGAGCTGGGCCAATCACATGCGGGCCTTGCTGAGAGCGGTCAATCAATGGACCTCACGATTGGAGCTCACCACCGTCCAGCAGCTGAAGGAGCTCATCGCCACATAGCAGTTCTTGTGGAATTGCCCGGAGGACCTACAGCAGTACCTCCGCGACCAGAAGCCAAAGGGGGCCTCCGCAACAGCAGCCCTGGCCGATCAATACACGAACAGGACTTCAGAGGCTCAGAAACCTGACGGCTGGAGAGGGGGTAAGACACGCGCTGCACCTGCTACCCCTGCCCCTAGGCCCAAGTGGGCACCAACCCCTGCTACACTTTCCATGTCAGTGGGGGAACCACGACTGTGCCACCTGTGTAAGCAGCCAGGACACTTCAAAGCCATGTGTCCCCAGCGCCCGAGGGATCCGTCCCAGTCATCAACCCGGAAACCGTCCACGGTGTTGTGTGTGGGTGGAAGTGGTAGGAGGTCCCTTGAAAATTTTCAACCGGTCACCGTGGGCAAGGCCGTGGCCATGGGACTTAGAGACACCGGCGCTGAGATGACTCTGGTACGGCCTCAACTGGTGGCACCCCATGATTTATTGCCCGGGGGATCCCTTACTGTCTCCGGGATCGGAGGAGTAGAACCGGCACTGCCAGTCGCCAAATATCCCTGCCAGTGTTTTGCTGGGGACGGACCTGGGCGGCTTGTGTCTAAGTACGTGGCCGCCGACACCCCAAGGACCGATCCCCCAGAATGGAATGTCATGTCCACCCCTGTTGATATTGTTATTGTTCATAACATGCCTGTTGATGGGGATGTTGGGGGGGGGGGGGGATGTAATGTGTGCCTTTCCCCTCAAGGGGGAGGGGGTTATTGACGCCAGCTGTGGTGAGGCTCCAGGGTGTGGCCAGCAAGCATGCTGGGACCTGTTGTCCTCAGGTGTGGCTACTGAGGGGACAAGCAGGGGGCAGACAGCTGCGGGGAGGAGGATGCAAATGAGGTCAGGGCTGTCCCAGGAGAAGTAGGGCTGCCAGGTGAAGCCTCAGTGCAGGGTTCCTCCGCCACTGGGATGTCAGAGGGCCAGGTTAGTTAGTCTGGACTGGCGACTTGGTCGGAAGCCGATGGGGAAGCAGGCACTACCAGCAGCCATAACTGTCATGCGCAGTGGGAGTGCTGGGGCCCCTCAGGGGTCTGATGGCTTCCGACCAAGTGGCTGCCAAGTCATATGGAGGCCAGGAGACAGGTCCCGGGGACCTGACAGGGGATGTAGCAGTCTTGTCTATTTTGGCCACATCCAGTCAGGAGTTTCAGGCAGCGTTAGTGGCTGACGCCAGCCTGAACACTCTTAATGAGCAAGCGGAACAGCCCCCCTCGGACTCAGAACTTGAGCGGATGGTCTAGGACCAAGGACGGCTTTACTGGGTCACGGTCCAGCAGGGCTCATCGGAGGCGTGGCCTAGGGACTGACAGCTAGTGGTACCCTATTAGTTCAGGACGGAGTTGTTGCGGGTTACGCATGAGATTCCAATGGCTGGACACCTAGGGGTCGCTAAGACAAAGGCCAGATTAGCCCAGAATTTCTACTGGCCAAAGATGGGGGCCGATGTGGGTGCCTACTGCCATTCATGAGACACCTGCCAGCGGGTGGGGAAGGCAGGGCGGCGCCCCAAAGCCCCACTGGTAACGCTGCCCATAATTGAAGAGCCTTTCAGGAGGGTGGCTGTGGATCTTATTGGACCGCTGTCCATTCCCAGCAGCTCCAGGAAACGCTTTAGGCTGGGTTCACACGAGCGGATGCCATGCGTGACATCCGCTCCGTGAATGACAGCCAAGACCCGATGCAGACTGCAGAGGCACGGAGCATTGACATGATTGATAATGCTCCGTGCCTCTCTGTGACCTCTTTACTACGAAATCACAGTGAGAAAGTTGTCACTGTGATTTCGTAGTAAAGAGGTCACAGAGAGGCAAGGAGCATTATCAATCATGTCAGTGCTCCGTGCCTCTGCAGTCTGCATCAGGTCTTGGCTGTCATTCACGGAGCGGATGTCACGCACGGCATCCGCTCGTGTGAACCCAGCCTTATTCTGACGATAGTAGACTATGCCACCCGGAGGCGGTAGCCTTGTCATCCATTCGGGCCGACAAGGTGGCCACCGCCTTGCTGGAGATTTCCTCCAGAGTGGGCTTTCCCCAGGAAATGCTCACTGACCGGGGGACCCAGTTCATGTCGCAATTGATGGAGTCCCTCTGTAGGCAAACACAAGTGCAACATCTGTTGACCAACCCGTACCACCCACAGACCAATGGCCTGTGCGAACGGTTTAATGGCACCTTAAAGCAGATGCTTAAGATGTTGGTCGACTCCCACGGGCGTGACTGGGAGCGGTACCTCCCACAACTACTGTTTGCCTACCGAGAGGTCCCACAGGCCTCCACAGGGTTCTCCCCCTTCAAGCTCCTGTACAGGCGACGTGTGCTGGGGCCCCTAACTCTGGTGAAAGAAGCCTGGGAGGGAGATGTAGCCACCCCTGGAGTGTCGGTCATCCAGTATGTCATGCGCTTCCGGGACAAGATGCAGGCCTTGTTGCAGCTGGTGCACGATAGTATGGAGAGGGCTCAGGCCGACCAGAAGCGATGGTATGACCAGAACGCTTGCAAGAGGACCGACCAGGTAGGTCAAAAGGTATGGGTACTGGTCCCTGTACCTCAGGACAAGCTTCAGGCAGCCTGGGAAGGCCCATACCTCGTGCATCAGCGCCTCAATCAATGCCGTGACATACCTGGTCACCCTGGACCACGCCCGAGGAAGGCGGAAGGCCTCTCACCAAGAAGAAGCACGTGAACATGAAGGCACATCATGAGAGGGAGGCATGCACCCTCCCTGAAGAGGGGGAGGAGGAAACCCTCCTGGACATGCTCGCCCAGGTGAAAGCGGGTGGGTCCATCGAGGATGTGGAGGTGGGCCAACAGCTCTTGAAGGACCAACGGTAACAGCTATGGGCCACCCTTCCGCGAGTAGTTCAGCAACAAGCCTGGAAGGACGGAGTTGGCCGCCCATCACGTGGACACTAGTTCGGCATGAAGAATGCCCCTGCCACTTTTCAGTGGATGGTCAACACGCTGTTACGGGACTTGAAGAGTATGCAGCCGCATACCTGGATGACATTGCCATCTTCAGCTCCACATGGGAGGATCACCTGCAGCACCTGATGCAAGTGCTGGGGCGGATCCACCAGGCAGGCTTGACTATCAAGCTGGAAAAGTGCCAGCTGGGCATGAGCGAAGTCCACTACCTGGGGCATCGGGTAGGTGGGGGTACCCTGAAGCCAGAGCCCAGGAAAGTGGATGCTAATCGCAACCTGGCCCACCCCAGGACCAAGAAACAGGTGATGTCCTTCCTGGGCACCGCCGGGTACTATAGGTTTGTCCCCCACTATAGTAGCCTGGCGAAGCCCTTGACGGACCTCACCAAGAAGAAGCTGCCCTCCGCAGTCGATTGGAAAAAAGACTGCGAGATGGCCTTCCGGGCGCTGAAAGCCGCCCTCTCGAGCTTCCCAGTCCGACAAGCAGCCGACTTCACGCAGCCGTTTATAGTACAGACAAACGCCAGTGATTTTGGCCTCGGTGCCGTACTCAGCCAGGTCGACACTACGGGCCATGAACACCCTGTTCTGTACCTGAGTCGGAAGCTCCTGCCGATGGAGGTGGCGTACTCCACAATGGAGAACGAGTGCCTAGCCATTGTCTGGACACTGCATCGGTTGCAGCCGTATTTATACGGGCGCCGCTTCACTGTGGAGACCGACCACAACCCCCTCAGCTGGTTAAACACCGTATCCGGGACAAATGGGAGGCTGCTACGCTGGAGCCTAGCTCTCCAGCAGTATCACTTGACCATTTGCCACAAAGGCCGTGACCACGGGAACGCGATGGGCTATCCGGGCAAGGAGAGGGTGTGGATGGACACACGGGGGAACACAGGAATGTGCTGCCCCCTCTAAAGTGGGAGGTGTGAGGAATATGGATTAATATTTACTGTCATGTCCTCACACCCACCATTTGCTGGAAAATGGCAGAGGAAATCAAGCTCCACAGGGGGGCCCTGCTTCAAAGCCGATGCCAGTTAGTAGAGAACTCCTAGCAGGCCACCTTTTTTTTTACATTTCACATCTCCAGACAGCCCGGATCCTGCAGGAAAACCCCCCAGCAAGAGGTATCAGCCCTTGCCAGGATCAATGCTACCTGCCAGAAATGGTGGCACCTACATTTCATAAGGAATTATAAATCGCCCAGCCATCGCAGATGCAAACCGGATACATATTTGTGTCCCGGTGGCCACGAGGAACGTGCCCATGTTCTTGGTTTGATAGTGGGATGCCAGGGAAGGGAGATTATACCTATCTCCCCACAGAAACCAACTGTTTGGACTCTAGTTGTAGCCGGAACTTAGGCGGAGCCGTTGGTCCCAGAGCCATCTCCCTGTGACCTTCTGGACAGGAGCTATGAACCCTAAAGGGTTTTGTGGGTCATTTGCAGCCAGTCCAGCAGGAGGGGGGGTGGACCCCTCCCAAAGGCCAGGAGGAGAGGGGCCGGCTACTGGTTAAAAGGCTTGGGCCAGCAAGCGGGCGCATCTTTCTCTGAAGAAGGGTCACATCGTGTAATGCGTTTAGGGGGACCCAAGAACTAGCTGAGATCACTGCCCTTCATGTGACTACAGTGAAGAACACACCACAACCGAAATAAACTTTCTTACCCGGTAATTGACTTTCGCTCTGCTTAACCCTGTTGTACCCATGTAACCTGTATCTGTAACCTCACACCACTGTATATATTGTGTTGTATCTCGTGTGCCCTTACGGCAATAAAATATATAATTTATTCTTGTACCTCGATCACTAATCCCCACGTCCATGTTTTGGCCTAGTTATAAGCTACCGCAGGTTGGTTTCTCACCCTATATAATCCCGTTAGCGGACCGGGCTTATATCAAACGAGAAGCTGATGGCAGATACCTAGGCTGAGACAGCGCTGTTTTCACTGCAGCAGTGAAAAGGCTCCCTCAGCTTGTTGGTTCTCTGTACCCACGTGGACAGGTGGTGTCTGTGTAAACTGTACCAAGCTGACCTTACCTGCTCCTCTGGAGGGCGTAACGTCACGTTTTTGGTAACCCATGACCATACCGCGTATCAGGATGTCAAGCAGGCATGAGGTGTGGTATTCGTCACAGGGCCCAATACTGACCCCTGTGGTACCCCACTAGTGACAGTGACCCAATTTGAGTGTGTACTGTTAGAAAACGGAGGGTGGTTATTATCACTGAGCCAGTTACTTACCCACATACAGATATTTTCTCCCAGTCCAAGCATTCTCATTTTATATACTAACCTTTTATTTGGCACAGTATCAAATGCTTTGGAGAAGTCAAGACACAACAGCTATTGACTCGTCCCAGTCAAATCTACAACTTACCTCCTCGTAGAAACTGATTAAATTAGTTTGACATGACCGATCGCTCATGAAGCCAGGCTGATCGTATTATACACTTATTTTCATTGATGCACTCCAAAATAGCATCTCTTAGGCCTCGTTCACACTTCAGTGTTTGGTCAGTGATTTCCATCAGTGATTTGTGAGCCAAAACCAGGTGCTGCTCTAAACACAGAACAGAAGCAGCTCTTTCACTTCTACCTCATGGCTGTGGAGGCTCCACTTCTGGTTTTGGCTCACAAATTACTGACCAAACACTGAAGTGTGAACAAGGCCTAAGGCCCCTTTCATACGGGCGAGATTCCCGCACGGGTGCAATGCGTGACGTGAACGCATTGCACCCGCACTGAATCCTGACCTATTCATTTCAATGATTCTGTGTACATGAGCGTTTTTTTTCACGCATCAGTTCTGCATTGTGTGAAAAACGCAGCATGCTCTATATTCTGCGTTTTTCACGCAGCCCTGCCCCCATAGAAGTGAATGGGGGCTTCAGTGAACAACGCATTGCATCCGCAAGCAAGTGCGGGTGCGATGCATTTTTCACTGATGGTTGCTAAGAGATGTTGTTTGTAAACCTTCAGTTTTTTATCACGCGCGTGAAAAACGCATCAAAACGCATTGCACCCGCGCGGAAAAAACTGAACAACTGAATGTAATCGCAGACAAAACTGACTGAACTTACTTGCAAAGTGGTGCGAGTTTCACTGAACGCATCCGGCCCCAATCCGCAACGCCCGTGTGAAAAGGGGCCTTAGAAAACCTTCAAACAGTTTACCCACAACAGATGTTAAATTTACCGGCCTTTCAGGTTTAAACTTTTTACCATTTATATACCGTATTTTTCGCCCTATAAGACATACCTAGGTTTTTGCGGAGGAAAATAATTATTTTTAACCAAAAGACATGCTTTTGGAGATTATATATATTTATTGGAATGGCAGTGGGGCCCGATGCAGTCACTGTATTCTATTACACCAGGCCCTGCTCACTGTAGTATTCATATCTAACCTGTAGGCATAGGTGCTTTGTTAAACTATAGCAAATTTTTGCAGCAGTAATCATGGTACTTGAAATTCCAAAAGCAGGCAGGCTAGGCGGCAGCATAACGTCACTCACTACGTTTATGAATGAAGCAGGCGCATGACGTGGTGAGTGACGTTACACTGCCACCCGGTCTGCCTGCTATGGGAATTTCAAATACCGTAAGTACTACAGTTGATTTCTTTACCGCTGCAAAAAAATTGCTATAGTTTAACAAAGCACCCTTGCCTACAGGTTAGATATGAATACTACAGTGAGCGGGGCCCAGTGTAATAGAATACAGTGACTGCACCAGGCCCTGTTGCCATTCCAATATCAGTTGCCAGCCCCTCATCCCTCCGCGCTGATACATCGCAGCCGGCGATGTATCAGTGTTAAATGGCAGCATTCACCCCATAAGACGCACTGCCATTCCCCTCCACTTTTGGGGGGTAAGGGGAGGTGAGTCTTATAGGGCAAAAAATACAGTAACGGAAGAACATTTTAGGGTTAGTTTTACTTTTTGTCAATGCATCACTCTGTTTCCAGCTTGGCTGCTTTTATTTGTCTTTTACATATTCTATTTTTTGCCGGTACTTTCTTGTTTTAGTGATTTAAACGCTTTCTTTTCATTTTTAAATTTTCCCCCTTTTTTTTTTTTTCTTGTTCCTTAACATTTTATTCCTGTAAGGTATGTACGTATCAGAGTTTAGGATGCTTTTAAAACAACACTCTTTTGAATGACAATTGGAAGGTTATTTTATGGTCACTATTTCCCAGGAGTCCCGTCCCCCCCCAACCTGCACATCTGTTGTTCTGTCAGGTCTAATGGTTGATACTAAGTCCAGTATTGTATTCCTCTAGTTAGATCCTGAACTAGTTGGGAAAGGTCATTGCCAAGAACCAGTTTCCTTTACAAGATCTACAGCTTTCAGTTTCCCGGTCTATATCTGGGAAGTTGAAGTCCCCCATAATAACCACCTCATTATGATTTGCTGCCTCGTCTATTTAGTTTAGAATAGGCCTGCACAATATATAATCGCCAAAGCAAATCGTATCGCAATAATCGACAATTGCAATATGGCAGACCCAAAAATGCTGCGATTACCTATACACAGAGGGAGGAGGGGCTGGGGGCGGCGTCTGTATTAGGAATGACAGCGGGGTCCGGTGCAGTCCCTGTATTCTAATGCACCAGCCCCGCTCACTGTTGTATAATATTATCTAACATGTAGGCATTGTTAAAATATAATAATCCAGCTGTATTACTTACAGCTAAGTTCCATAGAAGAGAGGCAGGCCGGGTGGCGCGTCATTCACTACGTCATGCACCAGCGCCGCCCACTTTACGAATAAAGCAGGTGGCACGGGCGCGTGACGCACCACCCGCCCTGCCTCCTCCCTCCTACGGAATTTAGCTGTAAGTAATACAGCTGGATTATACAGGATTATTATATTTTAACAATGCCTACATGTTAATTATACAACATGTAGGTATTGTTAAAATATAATAATCCTGTAGAATCCAGCTGTATTACTTACAGCTAAATTCCGTAGGAGGGAGGAGGCAGGGCGTGTGGCACGTCACTCACTAAGTCACGTGCCCGTGCCGCCTGCTTTATTCATAAAGTGGGCGGCGCCGGTGCATGATGTAGTGAATGACGCACCACCCAGCCTGCCTCTCTTCTATGGAATTTAGCTGTAAGTAATACAGCTGGATTATACAGGATTATTATATTTTAACAATGCCTACATGTTAGATAATATTATACAACAGTGAGCGGGGCCGGTGCATTAGAATACAGGGACTGCACCGGTCACCACTGTCATTCCTAATACAGACGCCGGCCCCCAGCCCCTTCACACTGCAGGGACACTTATGGGGGGGGATCTGTGGATGGCACATAGCATAAGATGCTATATATGTGTCATCCACAGATGCCCCCAGCACAGTGCCATCCACAGATCCCCATCCATAACAGTGCCATCCACAGATGCCCTCCATAACAGTGCAAATAGACCTCTAGCACAATTCCCTTAAAATATCGCATCGCATATCATTATCGCAATTTTTAGGGCCCTAATTGCAATCGCACAAAAATCCCATATCGTGCAGCCCTAGTTTAGAAGTATATTTTCTGTGGACTCTGGTATATTAGGTGGTTTATAATAAACGATCAGTATTTTATTATTGTTTTTGCCTCCATGTATTTCTACCCACAGTGACTCCACATGTTCATGTCCCTCATTTGTATCTTCCCGGAGTGTGAGCTTTAGACGTGACTTTACATAAAGGAAAACCCCTTCCCCTCTCTGCTTCGTTACATTAACCGCCCAATCAAAGCGATCAGCCATGTCTCAGTTATTCCCACTATGCCATAGTACTCTTCAGACATTACTCGTTCCAGTTCACCAGTTTTATTAGTCAGACTTCTAGCATTCGTACACATACAATTACACACACAACTGTATCGTATTGCGGTTCACAAATCACATCTGGAAGACACAGTGGCTAGCACTGAGGTTCGAATCTGACCAAGGACACCATCTGCATAGAGTTTGTATGTTCTCCCTGTGTTTGCGTGAAGACTTAGATTGTGAGCCCCATTGGGGGCAGTTGGATGCTAACATCTGTAAAGCACTGTGGAATATAGCAGCGCTATATAAGTGCATAAAATAAAAAAGGACAAATCTCGGCTGAGTCTGCAATAAGGATAAGAATAGGTCATGTTCTAGATTTTTTTTGTGGTGCTGTGGAATGGACAGCACATGGTGTGCTGTCCGCATCTTTTACGGCCGTGTTAAATTGAATGGGTCTGCATCCAATACTCAATGTGGATTGGATACGGAAAGAACATAAGGTCATGTGCATGAGGCCTTAGAAGAATAAGAATAATAAGAATAATACTACAAGACAAAAAGTGCTGACATGAACCCATCCTTAGAAAACAGTGTAAGGAGAGAGGTACAAGTGCCAGCATGTCCAAGCTTTTATGGGATATCCAATGACATTATAGGGAGTTTAGAATAGGAGAAGAGGACTATGACTCCCAGCACAACCAAGGCGTTATCGGTTATTAGAAGATATTACTGGGAGTGAGTAGAAGTAAAGAGCTACAACGCCCATTATTTCCCTATAATTCAGTCAGTTCAGGTCTGGGGAGCGACAGTCAGTCCATGAATTACAGCCGACACACAGACAGTGTATCCCAAACTGAGCACGGTCCTGTGAATTAGCCCCAATATCTGTAGTTGTGGTGTAATTTGCTCCAAATTTATCAAATCATCATGTTTTTGTTAAATTGGCTCATCTTTAAACCTAACACTTGTGTAGCAGTTTTAACCGTCTCAAATTTGGCTAATCATGTCCATTTTCTCACCAACTTTTCAGCGAGTGATGTAAAAAAGCAAAAAGTCGCTAATCTTTTGCACACGTGGCCTCAAAAAGGAGCAAAAACCCTATTTTGCCATTTTTTGAAGATCGAACTTTAGAGTACAGGGCTTCATAAATTTCCTCCATAATTTCCAGGAATTGCAATACTAAATGAATGGAGAACGTACAGCATGGTCAAAAGACCATGGTTTGTGGCAGAGAGAACATGAAATAAAGAGAGACAACATAAAAATCATACATTTATTTTCCATTTCCTAAATTAAAAAAAAAAAAAAAAAGAAGTCTTCCAAAGTCCATACACAGACACCAGAAAACTTTACCTTTATACAGTAGGCTGCAGAAGAACCACTATGTGTGGGAGAACTGTGCATGCAAAGGCATCTCTGCACAACCATGTATGTACACACTTTTTAATACTCCTCTTATTCTATGTGCAGAGCAAAGGCACATGATACATGCATGTATCTCCGTCACACTAGTGTTCACAAACATAGCACTATTATTGCACAATCATTTGTCTTCAACTGTTGAAGCAGTGTGGCTTAAGAGGTGTTTGTTCCCTAAATGTGACTGCAAACTAAGGCCTCTTTCACACGACAGTATGGCTTTTTCAGTGTTTAGCGGTCCGTTTTAAACGGATCCGTTGTTCCGTTTTTTGTTTCCGTTGTGTTTCCGTTTTTCCGTATGGCATATACAGTAATTTCATAGAAAAAATTGGGCTGGGCATAACATTTTCAATAGATGGTTCCGCAAAAAACGGAACGGATACGGAAGACATACGGATGCATTTCCGTATGTGTTCCTTTTTTTGCGGACCCATTGACTTGAATGGAGCCACGGAACGTGATTTGCGGGCAATAATAGGAAATGTTCTATCTTTTAACGGAACGGAAAAACGGAAACGGAATGCATACGGAATACAATCCGTTTTTTTTGCGGAACCATTGAAATCAATGGTTCCGTATACGGAACACAAAAAACGGCCCGTAAACGGGGAAAAAAAAAACGGTCGTGTGAAAGAGGCCTAAATGGGAGGAATGTCCCAGTTGCCAAATACATGACCCATGCTGAAATGTCTGGTATCTGGTCCATCTAAATAGCTTATAATACACATCTACTGACAATGACAAAATGCCAAGCACATGTTTCCAATACACCCAAAGGTTAATAAAATGTGCCGCTCTAGTAATGTGATTTATACCCTAAGAAAGGGGTAGGGAAGCATTTTAAACACTGGCCATGAAGCTGGAGTACCTTGATGGTTTACATATTTACTGCTGGTGTGTGGGGGTCTAGGGGTTACATTAGTGTGTGCGCATTGATAATTTCATCATACATTCATATGAACAGAATTAGAGGCTGGAAAGCAAGCTTTAAAATCTAGGTATCTGAAAAGGTATCTGATATCTTTATAGACATGACTGAGGTTCACAGAGGGATCCTGATATTTTACTATGCCTCTGTTCTTGAAGTAAAACAGGCTTGGATCTGTTTTTAACACAAGATTATTAAGTATAACAAGAGCGCAAGACCTATCACCATGTATATAAAAAAGCAATAAAATAAACCATAAAAGGACACCAAATATACAGCAATTCAAATTTCTTTGGTTAGAAATATAAAATAAAAAATAATATATAAAAATATGGCAATGAAGGCTAATGAGAGCACAAGTGACTGAAAAAAAACCCATAAATAGGTGATAAAGTCTGTAATTTAAGAATGAATGTATACCAACAGATTCGGAGGGGAGGGATGTGGAGTGTAGAATGACTATTGCGACCCCCTCAGCCCAGTTACATACTCTACAGATCACTCTGCTTTGGGCAGGAAAGGTTGGTTTTCTTCAGGCTGAGGCCCAGGATCACTTAAACATCTTTGTAAGCGCTGGGTGTTAGAACTTTCACTAGGATGAAACACATCATCGGCCCCAGGTGAAGGGGGCTCCTGGGCTACCATGGTGATCCCACCTTCGTCGTCGTCTTCTTGCGTTTCATCAATAAGATCCACTGACTCAGGGGAAGCAGGGTCAATGGTAATTACTGGAAGATTTCCAGCATTTGACTTTGGCTCGTAAGCGATAGGATCTGGGTATAAGAACAAGTTAAACTTTTAAAGGTAGAAACAAGTACACCGACACCTGAAGCCCATACTACTGAAAATACAGTGCAAGTAATACGTTGCCACTTTAGCACATAGCAGAAAAGTTGTTAATTAGTCCATTACTTATCACTTAGGATTACTGTTTATACACACCAACATATCACAACTCAGAACAAAGAAAAACTAAGAAAAAAAAATGTGATTTTTTTTCTGTCTGGTAAAATAAATAGAAATGATTATACTGGATTAACCACCATCTTTAATTAGTCACTATTTTGGATTGCTCTCTTATTTCAGTATATGACTTCCCTGCGGTGTGTACACATGCCTTTTTTTATGGGAGGATTGCCAGATAGAGCAATTTATATATGCCACTTTTTTTTTTTTAAACATTTATTTTATACTACACATTCATTTGTGACAATATTTATACAATTAATTAGAATTTTGAATAAATAAGTTATATTCCAAAATAAATATTTTTTGAGCAAATGGTGCCAGAAATCGTGAGTGTGCCAATCGAATTCTATATAGAGTTTATTCCTTTTTGGTCTGATGTTCGAACACCCAAAACATCCATATACCAGTATATGGTGAGCAACTGGTTTCTTTCTGGATTAAGAACTGTTCAATTCTGGTTTGTGGATACTACTAGGATAAACAACCTTAAAGCTGCCAACACATAAACTTATAAGTAGACCTGGTGTAATAAATGCAGCAAGAACTCTACATAAGGCCCTGCCTGAATAAGCTGTAAAATAGTACATAGTGGCATAAAACATTGTCTGCTATGCCATCTAGACATTGTTAGACCAAGGCCAATTGCTATTTTCTATATACCACAGATATACTTTTCTTGTTAATCACATTCTCACCTGAACCAACACGTGCCCTGGAAAGAGTAGGCGAATCCAACTTGTGCACAGGAACGGTTAAATAATTAGCAGCCTGGAAAAAATGCAATAAACAAATGACTTCATCCGGTACCAGTTTCACCTAAAACTACAACATTTCATAGTTCACATACATTAAAAGTATTGTGCCCATAATGAGAAACATTTATGGCGTATGTATACACAGGTATGTGCAATCCCTGTACTGAAGTTTATCACTAGACTGGATCAATGCAGAATAATCCCATAATTTAGACTCCCATACTATATCTTTGGTAAAACAGATTTTCCAGGTTAAAAGAATTGGACCTAATGTTCAAAAAAGGCAAAAAACAAGATTTTTGTGAACTCACCTGTAAAATCTCTCTCGCTTTAGTTCATTGGGGGACACAAAACCGTGGGTATAGCTGCTTGCTGCCACCAGGAGGCGACACTAGGCTAAAAAGTGTTAGCTCCTCCGCTGCCAGCCTGGAGAGAGCATATTAGTTTGTGCTCAAGCAGTAGGAGGAGGAAAAAAAAAATAAAAAAAAAATATTATATATATATATATATATATATATATAGCAAACACAAGTAATGCCAGAAGAGCCGAACCAAACTGAGGACCCCACTGGCAAACAAACAAACCGCCAGCACCTGCGGTTATAATAAAAACCGAATGGGTGGGAGCTGTGTCCCCCAATGAATTAAGCAAGAAAGATTTTACAGGTGAGTTCACAAAAATTTTGTTTTCTCGCTCGTATCATTGAGGGACACAGAACAGTGGGGATGTTCCAAAGCAGCCCAAGGGGCGGAAGAACACATCCACATGGAAACAGCCTCGCGGAAGCTCAAGACACCGCTGCCTGCAAGACCTTGTGGCCCAGCACAGTGTCCGCCGATGCAAAAGTATGCACCTGATAAAACTTGGTGAACGTGTGCAAGGATGTCGCTGCCTTGCACAGCTGTGAAGCTGAAGCTTGATGGAAACGAGCCCAAGATGTGCCCTGGTCGAGTGAGCCGTAATACCAAGGGGCGGCACCTTGCCCCGGGAGCGGTATGTCTCAGTAATTGCCAACCAGATCCACCTGGCAAACGTCACCTTGGAAGTCGCAAAACCCTTGCGAGGACCTTCCGGAATAATGAACGGAGTCCGTACGGCGGAAAGTTCTCGAGACGAAGTAAATCCTGAGAGCTCTAACCACGTCTCTAGAATGCGAATAAGAGGGGCAGAATAACGGAAAAACGATGTCTTCGTTGACATGGAAGGCCGAGACCTTCGGCTGAAAAGAAGGTATAGGTCGGAGTACTGCCTTATCTTGGTGCGGAATAAGGAAGGGTTCCTTACAGAAAAGCGCTGCCAATTCTGAAACGCGCTTGATGGAAGTGATAGCCACCAAGAATGCGACCTTCCAGGAGAGAATACGGAGGGGAACTGTGTCTAAATGCTCAAATGGAGCCGATTGGAGAGAACACAGAACCAGGTTCAAGTCCCAAGAAGGCAAGGGAGGACGATAAGGAGAAACGGTATGGGCCAACCCTCGCAGGAAGGTCTTAACCGAAGCCTGAAGTGCCCGAGGACACTGGAAAAAAATTTACAGCGCCGACACCTGTCCCTTCAAGGAACTAAGGGCAATGCCAAAATCCAGACCCGACTGCAAAAATGAAAGAATGACCGAAAGAGAGAAGCGTAGCGGGGGAGGCTACGTTCTTCACAGAAACGCAAAAAGGACTTCCAAGTTCTGTAATAAATCCTGGACGACACCTGTTTCCTGGCTTTAATCATGGTGCAGATGACCCTGTCCGAGAAACCTCGCTGCTTCAAAATGGCGGTTTCAACAGCCATGTCGTCAAACGTAGAGACTCTAAACTCTGGTGGAAGACAGTACCCTGAGAGAGAAGATCTGGTCTGAGCGGAAGGAGCCACGGTGTGTCTCCTAGGAGACAAACTATGTCTGTGTACCATGCGCGACGAGGTCAATCCAGAGCGATGAGGATTGTTTGGATGGCCTCCATCTTGATTTTATGTAAGACTCGGGGCAGGAGAGGTGGAAACACGTACACCAGGGAACACCCGCCCCATGGTGTCACCATGCCCTAGGATCTTTTGTTCGAGAGAAGAAGATGGGGAGCTTGTGGTTGAGTCTGGATGCCATCAGGTCCACCTCTGGTCAGCCCCACCGGAGACATATCGCTTCGAACACCTCCGGATGCAGAGACCACTTCCCCGGGTTCACAGTCGTCCAACTAAGGAAATCTGCCGTCCAGTTCTCCTCCTTGATGGTTGATATAAGCCACTGCCGTGGCGTTGTCTGACTGCACTCGTATGGGCCAGCGCTTCAGGAGAGGGGCCCAACGTAGAAAAGACAGATGAATGGCCCGGAGTTCCAGTATGTTGATACACCTTGGACCATCTGAGGCGGGAAGACTCTGCTCCAACCTTGGAGACTGGCGTCGGTGGTGATGACCGTCTATGAGATTGGAAGAAATGATTTCCCCAAAAGCCACCACCTAAGTCCTGAACGCACCCCTAGGGGCAGGACGATGTGACAGTCCAGGGAATCCGGCGACTTGTCCCACAATGACAAGATTGTCCGTTGAAGTGAACGAGTGTGAAATTGTGCAAACGGAAACCCCTCGAAAGTAGCGACCATTGCACCCATACCTTCATGCAAAACCGAACTGAAGGGTACTTGCGCCGGAGGAGAAGGCGGATTGACCGACGAAGAGCCAGCTGCTTGTCCAGAGGGAGGAGCACCAACGCCAGAAAAGTGATCCGTCTGGTAGGACGCAGAGAAGACTTCTGGAAATTCACCAACCACCCGAACCATGCTAGGGTATCCAAAGTGATACGCAGGCTGTCCTCGTTCTGATCGAAGGTCGCCGCTTTGACCAGAATGTCGTCCAGATAGGGAATCAGGTTGATGCCCCTGGTACGAAGAAGTGCCAGGAGAGGTGCAAATATTTTTGTAAAGACTCACGGTGCCGTCGCCAGGTCAAAGGGAAGGGCGACGAACTGATAGTGATGGAGCCCCACTGCGAAGCGGAGGAAACGTTAATGCGCTGGGGCAATGGGGACATGTAAGTACGCGTACTGAAAGTCTATGGATGAGAGAAATTCGCCTTGGTCCAGTGAAGCAATCACGGAGCGAAGGGACTCCATTCTGAAGTGCTGAACCCGGAGGAACCGGGCGAACTGATCCGTCTTCTTGGGGACTACAAACAGATTTGAATAAAACCCTGTGCAAGGAGAGATTGAATTGCCTGGAAGAAAGCAACAGCTCAATCTGGATCCCCGGGTGGGTGGGAGGGAAAGAAATGTTGCGGAGGAAGGGACGCAAACTCGATCTTGTAACCCGAGTTTACGATTTCGAATGCCCACACATCTGAGATGTGGGCCTGCCACACTTCCCGAAAAAGGAGTAGGCGACCCCCCCAACCACGAGGGTGGGGGCGCATCTTTATGCAGAGGACTGCTCGTCAGACCTGGAACGGCCAGGCTGTGCCTTGGGGCGCCAGGCTGGTTGAGGTCTGAAGAATGGCTTCCTCCGCTGGTCCTGCGTAGAGGATCTGGAAGGGGCTGCTGCAGCTGCTGGACGCGTGCCGGAGAAGCGACGAAAGGACTAGACACGGGCACTTGTCTGCTTAGCGCGAAACAAGTGTCTGGTCTTTCCTTGCGGGAGGTGGGTACTTTTACCGCCCGTAGCCTCGGAGATGATTTCATCAAGCCGGGTCCCGAACAAACGGGAGCCGGCAAACAGAAGGCTGGTAAGGGAACGCTTTGACGAAGAGTCCGCTGCCCAAACCTTAAGCCAGACTTCGCACCTCAAGGTTACCGCGAGAGCCGATGAGTGGGCAACAAGTGCACCCGCATCCAAGGATGCCTCACAGACATACTTCCCTGCCTGTGAAATTTGCAGAGCCAAGGACTGGAGCTCGGTGAGCATAATGTCCGCCGCCAAGTCCTGGTTTAACCGGAGTGCCCAATCCGAGACCGCTTTAGCCACCCAAGCTGAGGTGAAAATGGGCCGATGCGCTGAGCCACTTGCCGCAAAAATGGACTTCGCCCAAAAGCCACCGATCCACTGGGTCCTGCAGGGCTGAACCATCGGCTACCGGAATGGTGGTGTTTTTGGCGAGGCGTGCTACCAGAGGGTCCACCTTTGGAGGGGAGGACCACTTAGTCACCCAGTCCGCCGGAAAGGGATACAGCAGATCAAGTAGCTTTAGCGTGTTAAAGCGACGATCTGGATGGTCCCACACCTTGGCAATGACAAACGAAAAGTCGTCATGTAAGGGGAAGGCATTAGGAGTTTGCCTGGCTCGGAGAAAAGACACTCCCTGGTGACTCATTGAGGGGGAGTCTTCCTGCACATGGAAAGTGTGACGGACAGCAGAAACTAAGCTGTCCACCATGGAAGCAATCTTGGAAGATTGTTCCGGATCCATAGTCAGAGACACCCTGGGAGGGAGGTTGTGTCCAAGCATGACCCATGGGGGGAGAGGAGATGCTGAAGCGTCAGAGGAGAAATGACGTCCTGCTCTGAGCCACTTGTGCAAAGGTCTCACCCTAAGGCGCTCTCTAGAGGATGGCGCTGACTGCACAGGTTGAGATCAACCAATCGACCCATGAGAGTAAGGGTGGATTGGGATATCTTAGAGAGGTCCTCCACTGCCCGAGATAAGGCACAAGCCCAGTCCGGTTCCACCTGGTCAGGGCGGTCAGAACCTGTGTTGGCTCACAGCATGCGGAGCAGACAGAGTCCGGCTGGCCGCGAGGAAACTTAATGTTGCATTTCACAAATGCATAATAAGTGGCGGCTGTTGGAATGCGGGGGTCACCAGTGGGTTCGGACATGGCTGCCCACTGATGTACTCAAAAAGCTGGAGGGGGGAGGAACCGCCCTACCAGTATGCAAGGGACGCGTGCTGCCGGCTGAAGTCCGAGTCCACTGGTGTGGCCGCGGTCATCTGAATCCTCCGAGCTGCGGTGGGAAACTTAGCCCTGCACCCTTTCGTCACAGTGGGAGGCCCGAATGCGGCCTACCCTTCCCAAGAAGCTGGGGCGGCCAGAGTGATCCCAACCCGCGGGCCGGGAATAAATATTTGCGGTCCAGATCCCGAAAAAAAACAGGAAGCCCAAGGGGAAGCCGGGACAAAAATACCCAGGTAAATCGGCCGGAGGTAATATGACCAATGTGCCCAGTGTCCCTATCCCAGAAATAAAGAGAGATCTCTCTGGGGACTTGAACCTATAACATGACCATGTTAAAAGTCCCCTTACACACACGAAGTGGCCGAGAGGGGAGGGGGGGTACTCACCTCATCCCGACTACTCACCCCATCTTCATCCTCTTCTCTGACTACCAGCAGGGTCACATCTTCAGCAGCTGGCACCCAAAGTGGCAGAAGACTGGAATGGCAGGGGGGTTTCGCCAGATCAAGGTGACCCTTTGGCTGGCGGGAAGCAGGAGAGCTGGGCTTCCCCCTGGTCCACTTTTGCTTCTTGGGGAGGTTGAGTAGTGAGGGAATAAGACACCGGTCTAGCTCCCAGGGTAGACAGAGGGGCTAGGTGCCGGTTTCCCCTACCTAAAAGGGAAAGAGATAAAAAAAAAAAAAAAAAAAAAAAAAAAGGAAGCCGCCCTGCAAGCACGGAGGTCCTGCCTCCTACGACACTAAGATAAAAACTGTTATGCTCTCTCCAGGCTGGAGGGGGTATAGCTGGCAGAGGAGGAGCTAACACTTTTTAGCCTAGTGTCACCTCCTTGTGGTAGCAAGCAGCTATACCCACGGTTCTGTGTCCCCCAATGATACGAGCGAGAAATAAGACCATGCAATACACTATATAAAGCATTGTCACAGACGTCACTTTACCATGTCAGAAAATAACAAAAGTATCATCAGGTTCCCACAGGAAATGGATGCTACAGAATTGAAAGAGTAAACCGCAAGGTCTTTTTTTAAATGTATGATTCATTGCACACTTACCTGATGATCTATCTGATTAATTTTTTGCCGTCTGAGTAACATCTGGTTCCAGGCTTCCTCATATGGATCAGCAACCAATGTGTGCCTGTTGTAAGAGCGTAGCTAGATTTGGATGAACAAAAAAATATAAGCAATATAAGCAGGGGTCACACATAAAAACATGGCTAGAGACAAATCAATTATTGATAACATAAAAGATAATAAAGGTGCATAGGGACTCTGAAATCATCTCACCCTTTGACGTGTTTTTTGTAAGTTGTTGCGGAGAATCTTGCGTATCTCCTCCTCTTTAACTTTAGATAGTGTTGGAATGACTCTATCTGATAGCTTAGGCTTTGGTTGAATATTCCTGCAAAGAATGATGTGTGAATCTTACATGCAAGCTTTCCAAATAGATATTGGTTTGTTTTAAAGGGAATTTGAATAAATCCTTATTCTGATAAGTCTCAAATTTGGCAACATACATGCATACAGACCAGTCTCATGCATTTCACTAACCCAGCGCACTCTAACAAATGTGCACGGTCGTAATAATTATTGGCCCAGAGGAACCAAGCATAAAACCAAAGAGCTAGACACCTACAGAGGTTAGAAGACAGGCTTAGACACACAAGGACAAATTGAGTTCTCTAGAGGGGTCTATCAAGATAAAAGCCATGGTGAGATATGCGATGATGGACCACCCAGCTTTCCTAGGAGCAGAAGTGAGATTCCTACTAGGACTTGGTAAGAGACACAAAGAATGATATTTCATTTTATTAAGACTAATTGGATAATGTGGGTGAAATTATACCATCTAGATTGGCAAATAAATAAATTAATTGATTATCTTCATATTGAAATGTAGTCTTAGGATATTGTGAGGCTTCATTCTACCTGCAGAGGAATCAAGACTCAATCTATCAAAGCATTAAATGATTGCTTATATATATTGTGAGACAGTGACAGGTCTAACGCAGGTTAGAGGCAAGGAAGGGGTGGATAGTGCGGTCCACACCCCTGTTCCACCACAGGTGAGACAAGCTGGAGGTAATCAGGCTGGCATAAGGCACCTCCCAGAGTGTCAGAAAGAGGGGAGTGTGTTACCTGTGGACAGAGGCCTGGAGGCTCTGTCTGTGTGGTCTCAGCTGGGCTAGGCTGAGGGACCACGAGGCTAAGTGACAGCATGGAATTTGGGGGACGCAGTGACGCCTGTGGTACAAGGGCCACAAGGTCAGAGTCGGGAGGACTGCTGGACCACAATCCCCTAAAGGGACTTGCATTTGCTACAGCCTGGAGGCTGCTGGACTATTGGGCTGAGAAAGCCGCATGTTATGACCGTGTGTGAACGGTCCTTTAGGCGAGTCAGGTTATTATATGTTTAGTTAGAGCCCAGCCGGGCAGGTGTTTATTTTGTATCATTTATGTTTGGTTTGCTGAGGTGCCAAATAAAGCGATGTTTGGACCTAAAACTTGGTGTCTGGCGACGATACTTGTGTGAATGACCCCCGGAGAAGAGCTAACCCCCCACAATATATATAGATAGTAATATTCTTCGCCAAGCTAAGTGATAGATTCCCACAGGAAAGACTTGTTCCAAGTTCTTCCTATTTAAGATATAATAATAGCTTTGATCATAGATCCCTGTTTGTCTTAAAGGGAACCTGTCACCTGGATTTTGGGTAAAGAGCTGAGGACATGAGCTGCTAGATTGTCGCTAGCACATCCGCAATATCCATTCCCCATAGCTCTCTGTGGTTTTATTGTGTCAAAAAAGGGTAAATTACTCTTACCGGTAATTGGATTTTCCAATAGCCTCCACAACGGCATTCTCAGGAGGGTGTCCCCGCCTCCAGGACAGGAAACAACGAGGAAGCACAGGATTTAAGGAGCCTCCTCCCCTTACCTTACCAGTCAATAAGAGTAGACACAGAAGTGATGCAGAAAAAATTATATATTATAGTAAACAAATTACATCATTCGTCTACACACAAAATTTTGGGAGGGAAACCAGTGCTGTTGTGGAGGCTATTGGAAAATCCAATTACCGGTAAGAGTAATTTACCCTTTTCCCCGGCGCCTCCACAACGGCATTCTCAGGAGGACTAACAGAGTAATCAAATATCAGGGGGGGGGGCTATAGCAGATAGAACTTTACGACCAAAGGACAAGTCCTGATCCCTTGCTACATCTAGCTTATAGTGCCTGAAAAAAGTCATAGGGTTGGCCCATGTGGCGGCCTTGCAGATTTGTTCCAGAGGGACTGCTTTCGTCTCTGCCCAGGATGAGGCCACTGCCCTTGTAGAATGAGCCCTCAATACCTCTGGTGGCTGACAGTTCTTGGTAACGTAGGCAGAGGATATTACGTTCCTAATCCATCTAGCTATGGTTGATTTGCTAGCCGCTTGCCCCTTATTAGGGCCCTGAAATTGCAGAAAGAGGCGGTCCGATTTTCTTAGCGGCTTAGTGGCCTGTAGGTAAGAAAGGACTGATCTCCTGACGTCCAGATTATGGAGAGTTCCCTCCGAGTCAGTAGATGGAGACTGAAAAAACGAAGGTAGGGAGACTTCCTGTTCCTGATGAAATCTGGATACCACCTTTGGGAGAAAGGCAGGACAATGCCTGAGGATTATACGATCATCCAGAATTGTAAGATAGGGAGGCTTGCAAGAAAATGCTTGAATTTCCCCCACTCTTCTGGCAGAGGTTATGGCTACTAAAAAAAACGTCTTCATGGTGAGGAGCCTTAGAGGGATATTATTAATTGGCTCAAACGGAGGAGTAGTGAGAACAGACAGAACTAGGCCCAAGTCCCAGGGAGGAACCACCGGACGGGGGAAGAAGGAAGTTCTTACTGCCCCCTTCAAAAAAAGTTTGATCAGAGGGGAATCTGTCAGTTTTACGTCCAAGAAGGCGCTGAGCGCCGAGATCTGTACTTTTAGAGTTGACGGGCGGAGGCCTTTTTCCAACCCAGCTTGCAGGAACTGGAGGACCTGAGGAACATCAGGAAAATCCACACTTCCCAAAAAGGACAAGAAGGCATTCCAGGTTCTCAAGTAGATCCGGGAAGTTATGGGTTTCCTGCTTTTTAGCATCGTGGAAATAACCGCATCTGACAGGCCCTTCCGTTTTAGCAGGAGGCGTTCAGATTCCAGGCCGTCAAACTGAGTTGCTTTACACTGGGATGATTTATTGGTCCCTGGTGGAGTAGGTCTGGGTTTGACGGCAGTGTCCAATAAACTCCGGCTGATAGTTTGAGCAGGAGTGGAAACCAAGCCCTTCTTGGCCAGAAGTGGGCCACCATAATTACATGGAGCCTCTCTTCCTGAGTTTTTACTAGGACTCTTGGAATGAGACTGAATGGAGGAAAGGCATAAAGGAGCTGTTTTGGCCACGGCCGGGAGAGGGCGTCTAGCCATACCGGATGATCTTTTTGCGAGAGGGAACAGAATTTTGTGACCTGCCTGTTGCTTTTTGCGGCAAACAGATCTAACACTGGGGTCCCCCACATCTGGCAGATCTGGCTGAAAACGTGGTGATTTAGGGACCATTCGGTTTCTCTTATGAGATGTCGACTGAGATAATCGGCCACCACGTTCTTTTCCCCCTTGATATGTACCGCCAAAAGGGACAGAAGGTTTCTTTCTGCCCAACAGAAAATGCTTTTTGATACTTCCGCCAGTGAGTGACTTCTGGTTCCCCCTTGTTTGTTTACGTACGCCACAACTGTAGTGTTGTCCGTCAATATTTTTACGTGCTTTGGGGAGGCAGTTTTGAAAAGGGAAAGGAGAACTCTGTGGACAGCTGACAGTTCTTTTAAATTTGAGGAGGCGTCCTGCATGTTTTTTTCCCAGGATCCCTGAACTACTGATCCTGAGGAATGGCCTGCCCACCCTGAGTTGCTGGCGTCTGTTGTAATGACCATAACATCTTTTGGGCGCCAGTGAACCCCTACGCTCAGGTTTCCCTTTATTCTCCACCAAGTTAGTGACTGTTTTACCTGTCTGGGAACGTGAATTTTCCTGTCTAGAGAGTTCTTTCCGTCCCATGAGGATAGGAGAAAGGCCTGAAGGGCTCTTGTGTGACTTTGGGCCCACCTTACTAACGGGATTGCGGCCGTTAGCAGCCCCAGTACAGCCATGATGTCTCTTATCGAGGACCGATCCCTGCTGGAAAAAAGAGACACTGTTTGGATTAAGTGAGATTGTTTGTCCTGAGGAAGGAAAGACATTAGATGCCTTGAGTCCAACAGCACCCCTAAAAATACCTTTTCCTGATTGGGGATAAGGTTTGATTTTTTGGGATTTATTATCCACCCTAGATCTGTAAGACAGTCCCGGATTTGCTTGAGGCGTGATTGTAGAAGTTGGCGCGACTCCGCAAACACCAGAAAGTCGTCCAGGTATGGAACGATCTGTACCCCCTGAAGGTGAAGAAATTTTATGACTTCTGACATTTTTGAAAAAACTCTGGGCAGTGTGGTAGATTTTATGGTCTCCATTTTAAATCTCTTGTAAATGATGGATTTGTTTAAGGACTTTAAATTTATTATTAGGCGAAAGGAGCCGTTTGTTTTTTTAATCAAAAATATAGGGGAATAGAATCCTTCGCCGTGTTGTTCTTCTGGTACAGGGATGAGGACTCCTTTGAGGAGTAACTTAGTTATCTCTGACCCTAAGGACGCCTGTTTGTCGGGCTGCTGTATTTGGTTGACAAAAAAATGTTTTGGGGGTGGGGAAACAAATTCTAGCTTTAGGCCTTCTCTTATGGTACGAGTGACCCAAGGGGAGGCATACATTTTTTGCCAGGCGGAGGAGAATTGTTTTAGTCTGCCCCCTACCTGGATCAGCATGTCACTGGGTAGGGCGGGTTAGAGGCCTCTGGCTTAAAAAGGTATCCCCTTCCTCTACCTCTAGAAGGTTGCCATCTTTTTGATCCATCCCTTTTACTTTGATCCGCTCTAGACCTTTTTTGATTTTGAAAGGAACGCCTCTGTTGATAGTACCGATTATCAGATGGGAACCCTTTTTTTCTGTTGGAGGCCTTCTCCAGAATATCGTCAAGAGCGGAGCCAAATAACCTATCTCCCTCACATGGGATGGAGCATAGGCGGTTATTAGATCCTGCGTCCCCCGTCCACAAACGGAGCCATACCGCCCTACGGGTCGCATTGGCTAAAGCACTGCTTCTTGCAGAGAGTTTAACCAAGTCGGCCGAGGCATCCGCTAGAAAATTAGATGCTCTCTTTAAGGTGGGAAGGGAGTTTAAGATTTCCTCTCTGGACGTACCCCCTGACAGATTGCTCTCTAGCTGATCTAGCCACACAGAGGGTTCTGGCCGTACAAGTGGACGCTATGCTGGGGCGCAACATTGCAGTATTTGTCTCCCAGGATTTCCTTAATAGATTTTCACATTTTTTGTCCATCGGATCTTTCAGGAGACCCATATCCTCAAAGGGCAGCGAGGATTTCTTTGAAATACGGGCCACCGGGGCATCTATTTTGGGAGTTTTGTCCCACAAATCAGAGTCAGACTCTGAAAAGGGGTATTTGCGCTTGAAGGCGGCTGATACAGTCCACCTATTATCAGGATCCCTCCATTCCCTAGAAATAAGGGCTTTAATATTATTGTGGATCGGGAAGGATCTCTTCTTTTTTTCCCCCAACCCCTGAAAAATCTGATCGTGAAGGGACTGAGTCTCTTTCACATCCTCCAAATTTAGGGTAGATTTGATATCTTTCAGTAGGGATTGTGTCTCTTCGGTAAAGCACAGAGGCCTCCCTGCAGCCTCCTCAGAGGATAAGGAGACCTGATCATCCAGTAACTCCCCTTCATCTAGATCCACTTGGTCTGATATTTCCAGATTTAGGGAACGGGAAGGCCCAGGGGAGGGCACCAATTGTCTGGAATCAGCCGCAGCCTTAATTTCTTCTCTAATAAGGGTTCGCATGGACTCCACAAAGGAAGGGGATTCTTCTGAGATGACACTTTCAATACATCTGGGGCAAAGGGTCTTTTTTGGATCCGACACCAAGCCTTTATGGCAACCACCACACTTTTTGCGCCCCGAATCCCCTTTGGGTTTAAGTTTTCTGGACTCACTGTCCTAAGGGAATAAAACAAACTTTGTATAGGACAAAGGAGGGACCCAGAGTAAGGGTGGTGAGGGGTCAGTATAGTAACATTACAGACACCCAGCGTGAAGGGGGAGGAGAGGTCAGGACCCCTTAACCCTATATCTCTATGTGGAAACATATAAAAGCATAGGGATAACTCCCCCTGGGAGGAGGCTTACCAGGCTTAGGGCCGAAACAGCGGGATCACCGGAGCGCTTTGACGATTCTCTGTCGCTGGAAGGCATCTCTGCAGATCGGCGGCGGTGATGGATGTGAGCTTCCTTTTAAATTTCCCGCCGCGCGCAGGAGCCGTCTTCCCGCGAGAATCTCTTGCCCAAGGAGATCTCGTCCGGTGACGTCACAACGCCTGATCCCGCGCGAGTTCCGGCGGACTCGCAAGCCCGGGGATGCCTGAGATTAGGGCTTGCGAGTTCCGGCGGACTCGCAAGCCCGGGGATGCCTGAGATTAGGGCTTACTCCGCAGGATCGAGGAAGGGAGGCAATGCGTCCCTGGAGCCCCCAATCCCTGCACCAGCCCTCCTGAACCACAGGGAAAGACCAGGCTGGTGCGGTATCTAAATTCCTGGACAATCCCAGGCGTGGCTTCCACGCACGTCCGAGGACAGGAAACAACGACTGGTAAGGGGAGGAGGCTCCTTAAATCCTGTGCTTCCTCGTTGTTTCCTGTCCTGGAGGCTGGGACACCCTCCTGAGAATGCTGTTGTGGAGGCGCCGGGGAAAAAAACTATTTTATATATAGATACACACACATACACTGGAGCCCAGCTACGGCCACTGTGAAGAAGCCCAGCATCGCCCCGCATCCTCCAAATCTCCTCCTTGCTCGACACCACAAAGCTAGAGCGCTGTAATCTCGCGATGCACGAGCTAGTGCATGTGCAGTGTCGGCATAGTGTTCCTTTCCTGTACTGGCATCAGCCTCAGGGAACGAACTGCACATGCGATAGCTCGCGCATCGCGAGATTACAGCGCTCTAGCTTTGTGACGTCAGGGAGCAAGAAGGAGATTCGGAGGATGCGGGGCGATTCTGGGCTCCTTTACAGTGGGCGTGGCTGGGCTCAGAGTCAGAGAACGCTGGACTCATCTCTCAAGCATGGAGGAGACAGGACTCCTCTAAGATTACTTTACATATCTGTAAAATCGTTTTTTTTACACAATAAAAGCACAGAGAGCTATGGGGACTGGGTATTGCGGATGTGCTAGCGGCGATCTAGCAGCCCATGTCCTCAGCTCTATACCCAAAAGCCCGGTGACAGGTTCCCTTTAATAGTCTTACCAAGGTCATATGTGTGAAAATAGTCCAGGATGGGGCGGAAGGATACAGTTATCTCTTCTAAGTTATATCCTTGAATGGATTTGCCCATTCTTGAAGTCATGTGATGTGTAGTTGGTTAGAAGGGGGCAGAATGTATTTAGCATTCCATATTGATGTCTAGGATTAGACATGCCCATCCTGATATCATGAGGTTTCCTAACCTAATAATAGCTTTGTTATAATGTGACAAGTTACTTACTCACATGTATTAAGCTTGTAATGCTTTATATCAACGCTGAATATATTCATTTGCACGTATCAGTGTTTATTTACCTATGTTTATAACATTGTAACCAATATAATCTGCATATTTTTATAATACATGTGTATTATTGTATAATGGAAAACTACACCTTTAGCATTAACGTCATCTCACGTCAAAAGAACTTCCTATCTGAGGAAATAGTCGGACTCAGATGTGAATTGTATCGATTAGGTTGTCTACAACTCACCAGGTCATGATTTCAAGAATTTGACCAATTTAATTTTTTTCATGATTTTATTACCATAATTAACCACTTAAGGACCACAGGTTTATACCCCCCTAGTGACCAGGCCCTTTTTTTTACAAATCAGCACTCGGTCATGCAACTTACCACCCAAATGAATTTTACCTCCTTTTCTTCTCACTAATAGAGCTTTCATTTGGTGGTATTTCATTGCTGCTGACATTTTTACTTTTTTTGTTATTAATCGAAATTTAACAAAATTTTTGCAAAAAATTAAATTTTTCACTTTCAGTTGTATTTTTTTTTTTAAAAAACGACATATATATAAATTTTTCTCTAAATTTATTGTTCTACATGTCTTTGATAAAAAAAAAAAAGTTTGGGGGAAAAAAAATGGTTTGGGTAAAAGTTATAGCGTTTACAAACTATGGTACAAAAATGTGAATTTCCGTTTTTTGAAGCAGCTCTGACTTTCTGAGCACCTGTCATGTTTCCTGAGGTTCTACAATGCCCAGACAGTAGAAAAACCCCACAAATGACCCCATTTCGGAAAGTAGACACCCTAAGGTATTCGCTGATGGGCATAGTGAGTTCATAGAATTTTTTATTTTTTGTCACAAGTTTGTAAGGAAAAAAAAAATAATTCATCATTTTCTGCTAACTTGTGACAAAAAATAAAAACTTCCATGAACTCACTATGCCCATCATGAAATACCTTGGGGTGTCTTCTTTCCAAAATGGGGTCACTTGTGGGGTAGTTATACTGCCCTGGCATTTTAGGGGCCCAAATGCGTGCAAATTAGTTTGAAATCAAAATCTGTAAAAAATGGCCTGTGAAATCCGAAAGGTGCTCTTTGGAATGTGGGCCCATTTGCCCACCTAGGCTGCAAAAAAAGTGTCACACATCTGGTATCGCCTTACTCAGAAGAAGTAGGGCAATGTGTTTTGGGGTGTCTTTTTACATATACCCATGCTGGGTGAGAGAAATATCTTGGCAAAAGACAACTTTTCCCTTTTTTTTTTTATACAAAGTTGGCATTTGACCAAGATATTTATCTCACCCAGCATGGGTATATGTAAAATGACACCCCAAAACACATTCCCCAACTTCTCCCGAGTACGGCGATACCACATGTGTGACACTTTTTTGCAGCCTAGATGCGCAAAGGGGCCCACATTCCTTTTAGGAGGGCATTTTTAGACATTTGGATCCCAGACTTCTTTGCACGCTTTAGGGCCCCTAAAATGCCAGGGCAGTATAAATACCCCACATGTGACCCCATTTTGGAAAGAAGACACCCCAAGGTATTCAATGAGGGGCATGGCGAGTTCATAGAAATATTTTTTTTTGCCACAAGTTAGCGGAAATTGATTTTATTTGTTTTTTCTCACAAAGTCTCCCTTTCCGCTAACTTGGGACAAAAATTTCAATCTTTCATGGACTCAATATGCCCCTCAGCGAATACCTTGGGGTGTCTTTCCAAAATGGGGTCATTTGTGGGGTGTTTGTACTGCCCTGGCATTTGAGGGTCTCCGCAGTCATTACATGTATGGCCAGCATTAGGAGTTTCTGCTATTCTCCTTATATTGAGCATACAGGTAATGAGATTTTTTTTTTTTCGTTCAGCCTCTGGGCTGAAAGAAAAAATGAACGGCACAGATTTCTTCATTCACAGCGATCAATGTGGATGAAAAAAATCTCTGCCAAAAAAAAAAAAAGAGGGGAAAGGCATCTGCCAGGACATAGGAGCTCCGCCCAACATCCATACCCACTTAGCTCGTATGCAAACCAGATTTCTCCATTCACATCAATCGATGTGGATGAATAAATCATTGCCGGGATTTTTTTATTTTTATTTTTTTATATATACAGTGTTTGCCAAAGCATATGAACACCGCCGCCTCCTCAGCTCATATGCCTCGGCAAACGTATCTTTTACTGCAGAGGAGAAATCCCGTCTTGCAGCGCCGCATACACCGACTTTTGTGTAATCTGACAGCAGCGCAATGCTTCTGTCAGAATGCACATCAGTGCTGCAGCTGCTTGATCGCTTGGTCCACCTAGAAGGTAAAAAAAAAAAAAAAAAAGAAAAAGGCTGCAACGCAATAAATTTATTAACATTAACTTTAGAGAACATTAACTTTTATAAACTTTTGAAACAGAACAATAACTTTTTTGCTCACCGGTGATTTTTTTTTGCTTTTGTTTTTTTACCTTTATAGGACAAGCCTCTCCTTCCCCATGGGACAATGTGCAAAGCGCAAATTGCAAAAGAGATGCACTTTGTCCCAGGTGAAAGGAGAGGTTTGCGGCAGCTCTGTGTGAAAGGGCCCTAAGACCCCTGTGTGCCTGTCCTGTGTGACGCAATCCCTATGCTAATAGTGTACCTAGTGTGGAACTTGCAGAAACACTCCCCTATGCATAGGGCAGGCTGGTCAGGACAGTCAGGACAAAATAAAGGTGGTGTCACGCCTTATTCCACCCCTGCTACAGACACTACATCTTTTTCTTGGGGAACGTTGAGTTGGGGTACCAGGATAGACAGACGGGAAGTTTCTGCCATGTAGCCGGCTCACTACATCAGGGCCTTGGGGCACGGACCCTCCTGGATACAGGATTTCCGAAATGATCTCTTCCTGGAATTTTAGGAAGGATCCTGTTCTCCCAGCCTTACTGTAGAGAACAAAACTATTATATGCAGCCAATTGAATAAAAAAAACAGACACCTTCTTATACCAGCGTCTGGTGCGTCGGGAAACTAAATAGGGAGCCAACATCTGGTCATTGAAGTCCACCCCTCCCATGTGAAGGTTATAGTCGTGGACAGAGAGGGGTTTCACAATGACTCCAGTTGCCCTTTCAATTTGTACAGTCGTGTCTGCGAGAATGGTGGACAGAAGGTAAACGTCCCTCTTGTCCCTCCATTTCACCGCGAGCAGTTCTTGGTCACACAAGGCAGCCCTCTCCCCCCGTGCAAGTCGGGTACTAACGAGCCGTTGGGGGAAGCCCCGGCGACTAGGTCGCGCGGTGCCACAGCATTGAATTCCGACTAGATGTAAGTGCCGAAAGAGGGCCACGCTTGAGTAAAAATTGTCCACGTATAAGTGGTACCCCTTGTGGAGTAAGGGTGACACCAAGTCCCAGACAATCTTGCCACTGCTCCCCAGGTAGTCAGGACATCCGACCGGCTCCAGTTTTGAGTGTTTTCCCTCATAGACCCTAAAACGATATGTATAGCCTGTGGCCCTTTCACAGAGCTTTTACAGTTTGACCCCATACCGGGCGCGCTTGCTGGGGATGTACTGTTTTATGCCAAGGGACTCGTCTATGCAGATGTTTTGATTAGGGGTATACGCATCTGCAAATCTGGATGACAAATGGTCTATGAGGGGCCGAATTTTGTGGAGCCGGTCATAAGCAGGGTGGCCTCTTGGATGACAGGTGTTATTGTCAGCGAAATGCATAAAGCACATGATGACCTCAAAACGTGCCCTAGACATTGCAGCAGAGAACATGGGCATGTAATGTATTGGGTCTTTAGACCAATATGACCGCAATACATATTTTTTAGTTAGACCCATGCTGAGGATAAGGCCCAAAAAAAATTTTAACTCGGAAACTGTGACTGGTTTCCACCGGAAAGGCTGGGCATAGAAGCTTTCCGGATTGGCGGTAATAAACTGTGTGGCGTAGCGGTTGGTTTCTGCCACAACTAGGTCATAGAGATCCGCAGTGAAGAACAGCTCAAAAAACTGAAGGGCCAATCCTAAATGAGCCGTCTCCACGCGAACTCCAGACTGGGCGGTGAAAGGGGGCAATACGGGTGCGGCGGAAGCAGGGGATTGCCAATTAGGATTTGCCAGCACCTCTGGGAGACTAAGGGTTCTACGGGCCTGTGAACGCGGTGGCTGCGATGGGGGAGTTATTGCACGTGCCACCGTACCAGCTGGAACTGCCCTTCTGGTGCTCGCCACTTCACCAGGGAATACGGCAGTGCTGGTAGAAGGTCCAGGATGTGCTGCACTGCTGGTGTATGCCGCACCATAAACAAGATCAGCGCTAGCACCACTCTGCTGCAAATGAGGATCATCATGCGGGGTATGCAGAACTCTGATATGGGATCGGGTACGCCTGACCGTAGCAGGGACCTCTACCTCGTCATCTTCGCTAGCGGTTAGAGTGCCACTGCTGTCTACAGGTTCATATTCTGAACCACTGGATTCAGCGGATGAGGCATCCCCATCGCTTTCATCCATCACGGCCAGAATCCTGTAGGCCTCTTCAGCGGAATACCCCTTGTTTGACATTTTGGGTTCACTAAATTTAGGGGGTATTCCCCTGAGACTACCCGGGGAAAAAGAGCAAACCTACCTAGTAAAAAGGAGTGCTTGCGAAGTAAACCTGCGATCGCTAATAAAGATCCAAAAAGCTCAAAAGTGATCTTTATAGCGGCGCAGCGATTTTACAGTGTTTTTGCAGTGATCAGAAAAAAAAAATTCTGTCACTGCGGTGGGGCGGACTGAACGCAAGTGTGCGCACAAGATCAGGCCTGATCGGGAGAACACTGCGTTTTGTAGAGCCTAAGTGACCCTAATGTACTGATATAGATCTGAATGCGATCAGTCTTGATCACTTACAGATACTATATAGTACTATAGCTGATTAGCGACAGCGATGACGCTAATCAGCGACTAATCAGTGACTGCGGTGGCTGGGCGCTAAACTACCTAGCAAGTAGCTAACTACCTGGCAGGGATGAGGGACCCTTACAGGGGGGTGATCAATGACAGGGGGGTGGACAAGGGGGTGATCAGGGAGTCTAATATGGGTGATCAGGTGCTAAATAAAGGGGTTAATAAATGACAGGGTAATGTCTAATGTGTAGTGTGATTTGGTGCTACTTACAGAGCTGTCTGTGTCCTCTGGTGGTCGATCCAAGAAAAAGGGACCACCAGAGGAGCAGGTAGCAGTTATATCAGACTATTTTCAAAATAGCGTCTGACATGCCTCTTTGATTGGTAGTTTCAAAAATCCACAGCCTGCCAGCCAATGATCGCGGCCGGCAGGCTGTAGATGAACTTGTGCACTACGCGATCCTGTGAACGCGCGCTCACAGGAAATCTCGGCTCATGCGAGATGACGCCAATCGGCGTTAGTGTGAACTGGCAGCGCAGCAGCAATGACTCCTTTCGGCGTTAGCGAGACGGCAGGAGGTTAATAATTCTTAATTGCATTATGACCATAATTAATTCTTAATTGAATTATGACCGCCTGACATCACTTACTGTATGGATACGGTAGATACAGCAGACGGGATCCTTCCAATGCCACCACTCTCCACTAATTCTATTGCCTGCTTCATCTCCATTTTATGATAAAAGGCAATGAGCTGTGGCTCTGTAGATCTCTCCCCTGCAATAAGGCACTTCTTCACATAAGTTTTATTGAAGCGGTTCAATCTGCAGCAAAA
The DNA here is from genome assembly GCF_905171765.1 of Bufo bufo. Lineage (NCBI taxonomy): Eukaryota > Metazoa > Chordata > Amphibia > Anura > Bufonidae > Bufo > Bufo bufo. The sequence continues at coordinate 311,398,972 of NC_053391.1, forward strand.
GATAGATTTTGTTAGGTCAATACACCTTTAAATACTGCACTTACATACTGATTATTCACATAAAATAGACAACTGTAAGAAATGTAGGATGTTTTCTTCTAATGGACTGACGCTGGCCAGGCACCAGGTTTATCAGCAGTATCTCTAAAACCTGGCACTCCACGTGTCCTCCAACTGTGGCGGAATGGATATCCAAAGTTGACCGGGTTTATTGGTTGGAGGAATTGGCTCAAAATAGTAGCTCAATTCCAGAATACTTGGGAAGCTTAGGCTACGTTTAGAAACTTTAAATACTGACACCTTCATGTACCCTCTTAGGACATTGTCTACATCAAGAAGGAACATTCCCCATTATCGAATACTTGGTATTTACTAAATGTAAGATCTGTCATACTCATCCCCTACCCACACCCCCTTGTTTTTCATGGATCATGAAGGAAGAACCCAAGACACGTCCTCGCATATTGCTCTTGGGTTCTTATATTGCTGCTGACAGTATTTCCCCCCCCCCCCCCCCCCCCCAATGCACATTTCTCCAGTCCAGTCCAAACAGAACCAGGGCGGCCGCGGCCCCATTTCTCCAGAAGTGCCAGCACATGCACAGACATCTCTCTCATGAATCTGAGATGCCTGTGCATGTGCTGGCACTGCTGGACAAATGTGCCATGGAGCCGCCCTGGTTCTGTTTGGACTGGAGAAATGTTTATTGGGGGAAGGGGGTTCGAATGACTCAGTCATGAGAGAGATGTCTGTGCATGTGCTGGCACTGCTGGGGAAATGTGCCATGGGGCCGCCCTGGTTCTGACACATCTCTCTCATGACTGAGTCATTCGCCCCCCCCATGCACATTTCTCCAGTTCAAACAGAACCAGGGGGGCTAGTTACAGTATACTGGCTGGCACTACTGGGACGGGTGAGATGGTGGGAATGGGATCCAGTAACTAAGTTGTTATAATTCACCAACCTACCTACCAGTAACTGTTGGAACTTGGCTGCCTCCTGTCACAGTCTCAGAAGAGTCTTCTGTGTGTGGGTGGCGGGCCTTCCCTGGCAGAGTCTGTGGGCGGCTGTGGCTGGTTCTTCCTCTGTGCTCTGGGGGCGGAGCTGTGGCAACGTCAGACAGACGCGGCACGCTCACTCACAGCCACTGCTTGTCGAGTCTCTTAAAGAGGCAGGCAGAGCAGGGCTCAGAGCGGCCACCGGCGGGGGGCCCCCTCCTTTCCATATGAGTCCAGACCGCGCGCCGCCCAGGACTCCATGCGTAGCTGCGCATAGCGTAGCGATAGTAGTGTAATTAGAAAACTTAGCAGCGCCGCCACACAGGTCACCTGTAAGAGCCGCATTCAAGGGGCTAAAGAGCCGCTTGTGGCTCGCGAGCCGCGGTTTGCCGACCACTGACCTAGGGGAATAGGCAGCTCATGAATACTAAAAACCACAGTGCAGGTACAGCACTGTGAGGACTCCAAACAGCTCTGGTGCATGAGATAAACTGGGATTTTATGAAAAATATAGCTAGAAAAAGGCGCTGGAATCAGGGCCCGTATCACCATTTTATACCGCCATTGGACATGGCAGCATAAACCTCGGTAAAGATTTCCTTTAACAGTGAACAGCGACAATGTGACTTACTTGTCCTTCCAGTGATGATGGCCATAGTGACCACAAATGTCTTCAATTCCAGTCAGAAGATGATCAAGAAACTAAAAAAAAAAAATACTAATCTAGTATCAAGATTTTTTTCTCAATACCATACATGTGTTCACACTCAAGCATGTTTAACCACCTCAGCCCCCAGTGCTTAAACACCCTGAAAGACCAGGCCACTTTTTACACTTCTGACCTACACTACTTTCACCGTTTATTGCTCGGTCATGCAACTTACCACCCAAATGAATTTTACCTCCTTTTCTTCTCACTAATAGAGCTTTCATTTGGTGGTATTTCATTGCTGCTGACATTTTTACTTTTTTTGTTATTAATTGAAATTTAACGATTTTTTTGCAAAAAAATGACATTTTTCACTTTCAGTTGTAAAATTTTGCAAAAAAAACTACATATATAAATTTTGCTCTAAATTTATTGTTCTACATGTCTTTGATAAAAAAAAAAATGTTTGGGTAAAAAAAAAAATGCTTTGGGTAAAAGTTATAGCGTTTACAAACTATGGTACAAAAATGTGAATTTCCGCTTTTTGAAGCAGCTCTGACTTTCTGAGCACCTGTCATGTTTCCTGAGGTTCTACAATGGCCAGACAGTACAAACACCCCACAAATGACCCCATTTCGGAAAGTACACACCCTAAGGTATTCGCTGATGGGCATAGTGAGTTCATAGAACTTTTTATTTTTTGTCACAAGTTAGCGGAAAATGATGATTTTTTTTTTTTTTTTTTTTTTCATACAAAGTCTCATATTCCACTAACTTGTGACAAAAAATAAAAACTTCCATGAACTAACTATGCCCATCAGCGAATACCTTGGGGTCTCTTCTTTCCAAAATGGGGTCACTTGTGGGGTAGTTATACTGCCCTGGCATTCTAGGGGCCCAAATGTGTGGTAAGGAGTTTGAAATCAAATTCTGTAAAAAATGACCTGTGAAATCCGAAAGGTGCTCTTTGGAATATGGGCCCCTTTGCCCACCTAGGCTGCAAAAAAAGTGTCACACATCTGGTATCTCTGTATTCAGGAGAAGTTGAGGAATGTGTTTTGGGGTGTCTTTTTACATATACCCATGCTGGGTGAGATAAATATCTCGGTCAAATGCCAACTTTGTATAAAAAAAATGGGAAAAGTTGTCTTTTGCCAAGATATTTCTCTCACCCAGCATGGGTATATGTAAAATGACAAAAATTTCAATCTTTCATGGACTCAATATGCCCCTCACGGAATACCTGGGGGTGTCTTCTTTCCGAAATGGGGTCACATGTGGGGTATTTATACTGCCCTGGCATTCTAGGGGCCCTAAAGCGTGAGAAGAAGTCAGGAATATAAATGTCTAAAAAAATTTACGCATTTGGATTCCGTGAAGGGTATGGTGAGTTCATGTGAGATTTTATTTTTTGACACAAGTTAGTGGAATATGAGACTTTGTAAGAAAAAAAAAAATAATTCCGCTAACTTGGGCCAAAAAAAATGTCTGAATGGAGCCTTACAGGGGGGTGATCAATGACAGGGGGGGGGTGATCAATGACAGGGGGGGGGTGATCAATGACAGGGGGGGTGATCAGGGAGTCTATATGGGGTGATCACCACAGTCATTGATCACCCCCCCTGGAAGGCTCCAGGGAGACGCCTGTATGTGTTTTGCAGATCCGATCCATCTATCAGTGGATCCGTAAAAATCATGCGGACATCTGAATGGAGCTTTACAGGGGGTTGATCAATGACAGGGGTGTAATCAATGACAGGGGGGTGATCAGGGAGTCTATATGGGGTGATAACCACAGTCATTGATCACGCCCCTGTAAGGCTTCATTCAGACGTCCGGATGCGTTTTGCGGATCCGATCCATCTATCAGTGCATCCGTAAAAATCATGCGGACATCTGAATGGAGCTTTACAGGGGGGTAATCAATGACAGGGGGGTGATCAGGGAGTCTATATGGGGTGATAACCACAGTCATTGATCATGCCCCTGTAAGGCTTCATTCAGACGTCCGGATGCGTTTTGCGGATCCGATCCATCTATCAGTGGATCCGTAAAAATCATGCGGACATCTGAATGGAGCTTTACAGGGGGTTGATCAATGACAGGGGTGTAATCAATGACAGGGGGGTGATCAGGGAGTCTATATGGGGTGATAACCACAGTCATTGATCATGCCCCTGTAAGGCTTCATTCAGACGTCCGGATGCGTTTTGCGGATCCGATCCATCTATCAGTGCATCCGTAAAAATCATGCGGACATCTGAATGGAGCTTTACAGGGGGGTGAACAATGACAGGGGGGTGATCAGGGAGTCTATATGGGGTGATAACCACAGTCATTGATCATGCCCCTGTAAGGCTTCATTCAGACGTCCGGATGCGTTTTGCGGATCCGATCCATCTATCAGTGGATCCGTAAAAATCATGCGGACGTCTTATGGAGCTTTACAGGGGGTTGATCAATGACAGGGGGGTAATCAATGACAGGGGGGTGATCAGGGAGTCTATATGGGGTGATCAGGGGCTAATAAGGGGTTAATAAGTGACGGGGGGGGGGGGGGGTGTAGTGGTGCTTGGTGGGACTTTACTGAGCTACCTGTGTCCTCTGGTGGTCGATCCAAACAAAGGGGACCACCAGAGGACCAGGTAGCAGGTATATTAGACGCTGTTATCAAAACAGCGTCTAATATACCTGTTAGGGGTTAAAAAAAACACATCTCCAGCCTGCCAGCGAACGATCGCCGCTGGCAGGCTGGAGATCCACTCTCTTACCTTCCGTTCCGTCTCGCGAGATGACGCATATATGCGTGACTGTGCGCAGGGCTGCCACCTCCGGAACGCGATCCTGCGTTAGGCGGTCCGGAGGTGGTTAATAAAAGACAATTGAATGTCATGGTGTACAGATGGCTCCACGGCAAATAATTACTAGTTTCAAAAGTTATATGGTTCAATACGACCATGCACCAATATAATAATAGAGACTAGGGATCGACCGATTATCGGTTTTACCGATATTATCGGCCGATATTGAGGATTTTGAACGTTATTGGTATCGGCATCTATTTTGCCGATATACCGATAACATATTGGGAACACAGAACGCGCTGCTCTCAGCGCTCTCTGTGTTCCCTCCGCAGCACAGGGGAGAAGGAAGCAGTGTCTCCTCCCCCTGTGCTGCTGCTGCCGCCAATGAGAGGAGAGAACATAAGAGAAGGGGAGGGGCTGTGGCCGCTGCGCCACCAATGAAGATAAGCCTTTCATTCATTCATATACAGGAGGCGGGAGCTGGCTGCAGAATCACATAGTCGGCTCCCGACCTCTATCAGTGGTAGCTGCGGTACGCGGTAGTTAACTCCTCAGGTGCCGCGGATCGCAGCTACCGCTCATAGAGGTCGTGAGCCGGCTATGTGATTCTGCAGCCAGCTCCCGCCTCCTGTATATGATTGAGAGACTTATCTTCATTGGTGGCGCAGTGCGCCCCCCCCCCCCCCAAGCCCCCCAGTATTAATCATTGGTGGCGCAGTGCGCCCCCCACCCCCATCCCGGCCAATAGTAAAAACATTGGTGGCGCAGTGCGCCCCCCACCCAGTATTACTCATTGGTGGCAGTGGCCACAGGATCCCCTCTCCCCTGCTCCTCCGATCAGAGCCCCAGCTGTGTAATCCTGGGGCTCCGATCGGTTACCATGGCAGCCAGGACGCTATTGAAGCCCTGGCTGCCATGGTAAGCTCCATGCTGCTGTGTGCACTATGCACAGAGCAGCAGGGACAGTGTGAGCTCCTATTCACCCTGATAGAGATCTATCAGGGTGAATAGGACAAGGGTTCTAGTCCCTAAGGGGGCTAAAAGTTAGTAAAAAAAAAAAACACAAAAATATTAAGTATAAATGAAAAAGATTAATAAAAAAAAAATACACATTAACAATAAACATAATAATTTTCAGCAGATTTGTGTAGGAATTTTTTTTTCTCTCAAAAATGAAAATTCCCAGAATATCGGTATAAATTATCGGCTATCGGCCTGAAAGTTCACAAATTATCGGTATCGGCCCTATAAAATCAATATCGGTCGATCCCTAATAGAGACCATCAACACATGTTAATAAAGGCTAATGGAATATTTGTCCTGTACTACCAAGTCACTCCCTATGTAATTTTGGATGAAGTTGTGGGGTTTGTATCCAGCAGAATTTAAATAGTCTGTTATATTGGTTCGAGCTGCAGTACCCAGGCTGATGCTTCCCCTGTCATTAACACAAAATTCTGTCTAGATTACAGATAAGCGAATCGATTCATCTCAGCCAAAGTTCTACACTGCTGCTTGATTGACAGTGCTGGACATCTTGGCCAGCCCCAACAATCCTGCGCTGTTGCTCTGAGTAGAGGCAGAAGTGCAGAGGCTCTGCTTCCACTTCTGAAGCATCGAGTGGTCATGCATATACTACTTGGAAGAGTAGCAGTGCATGCACAACCGCTGCTTCAGTAGCAGAGCCTCTGCATTTGCACCGCTACTCGGAGCAGCAGTGCAGGTGCCAGTCAAGATGTCCAGCTCTGTCAAGGGATCCCCACCGGTCCCAAGAATGAAGAGAATGTAGGCCACAACAGATGTGCACGGGACAATGGTCAGATACAGTTTGTTCCCAATCGCTGAGCAACAGTAGAGCTGCAATTACATGCAGCAATCATCTCCTCTGTATGGGGATGAATGACTGGTACTGCTACGGTGTTCCTTAGAGATGCAACATGGACACATTCAAAGAGCTATAACAAAGCTGCAAGATGGCTTTTTCCGGACAAATTGCAGCTTTTATTTGGGGTTCTATAAATGTATTGGTAAATGGGATGTCCTATGTGGATATGTCCTGATGGGAAAATCTCTACATATCACAATAAATCTTTTATGTTTTAGTATTTTTTCTAAAAAAAAAATAATTTTGTGTTGCACCATTCCAAGACCTAGTTTCTTTTTATTCTTCTGCCAATGTAGCCATATGGAGGGACAAGTTGGAGTCTTTTTTGCACCAATTTGGGGTACATATAATTTTTTTGTTACAGGGTAATGGGGGAAAAGAAAAAAATGGCAATTCCACCATTGTTTTCCTTTTCTTCCACACCATGTGCAATAGGTTACCTTTTAACTGGTTCATTACAGTTGCGGCTGTACCACATGTACCATATTTTTCGCTTTATAAGACGGGGGGAATGGCAGTGCGTCTTAGGCTAGTTTCACACTTGCGGCAGGACGGATCCGACATGCTGTTTAGCATGTCGGATCCGTCCTGTGGCTGTTCGCCGTGCCCCCGCTCCGTCCCCATTGACTATAATGGGGATGGGGGCGGAGCTCCGGCGCAGCACGGCGGTGCACGGAGAAAGCCGCCGGACTAAAAAACCTGACATGCAGTAATTTTAGTCCGGCGGCCTTAAGCCGTGCACCGCCGTGCTGCGCCGGAGCTCCGCCCCCATCCCCATTATAGTCAATGGGGACGGAGCGGCGGCCCGGGGGCACGGCGAAACAGCCGCAGGACGGATCCGACATGGTGAACAGCCTGTCGGATCCGTCCCTGCCGCAAGTGTGAAAATACCCTTATAAAGAGAAGGTCGCACGTTTTACATTGCAGACACTGATACATCGCTGTCCGCAATGCTGCACAGCGTGGCCTGCGATGTATCAGAGCTCTATCGCGCGAGGTGGGAGGAGGAGCTGGAGGCCGGCAGCTGCTGTTTCACTCACGGCAGGGCCCGATGCAGTCACTGCACTCCATTACACCGGGTCTTCATATGTAAAGATTACTCAAGTAAGGCTACTTTCACACTGCCGTTTCTGGGTCCACTTGTGAGATACGTTTCAGGGCTCTTACAAGCGTCCCAAAACGGATCAGTTTAGCCCCAATGCATTCTGAATGGATAAGGATCCGTTCAGAATGCATCAATGTGGCTGCGTTTGGTCTCTGTTGCGTTTTTTAGACGGTCACTAAAACACAGCTTGCAGGGTTTTGGTGACCGTCTGACTATGCAGAGCCAAACGGATCGATCTTGACTTACAATGTAAGGCTACTTTCACACCTGCGTTAGGTGTGGATCCGTCTGGTATCTTATCCATTCCGAATGCATCCCTGGAACAGATCTCACAAACTGAATTCAAAACGCCAGTGTGAAAGTAGCCTAAGTCAATGGGTATCGATCCGTTTTTTAACTGACACAATATGGTGCAATTGAAAACGGATCCATCCCCCATTGACTTTCAATGTAAGTGAAGACTGATCCATTTTGACTTAAGACTTTTTTTGAAATGAATAATGCAAACGGATCTGTTATGAACGGATACCAGCGTTTGCATTATTGGTGCGGATCTGTCTGTGCAGATACAAGACGGATCCGCACCAAACGCAAGTGTGAAAGTAGCCTAACCCTCAACAAGTGGCTCTGCTTTGTTAAAGTACTGTAATGGTCTGTAGTAGTACTCACTATAAAGCTAGCAGGCAGGCCGGCAGCGTAACGTCACTCAGTCATGCTCCTCCCACTTCAAAAATAAACCTGGCGGAGCAGGAGAGTGACTGACAGTGCTATGATCCTGCCGGCCTGCCTGCTAGCTTTATAGTGAGTACTACTACAGACCATTACAGTACTTTAACAAAGCAGAGCCACTTGTTGACGATTACATGACTAATCTTTACATATGAAGGCTGCTGTGAGCGGGGCCCGGTGTAATGGGGGAGGTCACTATTTACACAGGGACATGAGATTCATGAGATATGTATAAATAGGTTTAAAAGTAAGGAAGTATTACTTTACTGAGAGAGTAGTGGATGCATGGAATAGCCTTCCTGCAGAAGTGGCAGCTGCAAATACAGTGAAGGAGTTTAAGTATGCATGGGATAGGCATAAGGCCATCCTTCATATAAGATAGGGCCGGGGGCTATCCATAGTATTCAGTATATTGGGCAGACTAGATGGGCCAAATGGTTCTTATCTGCCGACACATTCTATGTTTCTATGACACAGAGGGGACCAGCATAAGATGCTATATATGGTATGTGTCATCCACATATCCCCCCCCCATAAGGGTCCATTCACACCTCCGCATCCGTTCCACAATTTTGCGGACCAGGTGCGTACCCATTCATTTTCAATGGGGCCGGAATGTGTTGTCCGCATCCACACTTCCGGATCTGCACTTCCATTCCGCAAAAAAAATAGAACATGTCCTATAGAAAATGCCCATTTTCTATTTGAGTGCCGGCGATGTGCGGTCTGCAAAACAAGGAACGTACATTGCCTGTGTCCGTGTTTTGTGGATCCGCAAAACACATACGGACGTGTGAATGGACCCTTACAGTGTCATCCACAGATCCCCCTAACAGTTCGTCATCCACAGATCCCCCTAACAGTTCGTCATCCACAGATCCCCCTAACAGTTCGTCATCCACAGATCCCCCTAACAGTTCGTCATCCACAGATCCCCCTAACAGTTCGTCATCCACAGATCCCCCTAACAGTTAGTCATCCACAGATCCCCCTAACAGTTCGTCATCCACAGATCCCCCTAACAGTTAGTCATCCACAGATCCCCCTAACAGTTCGTCATCCACAGATCCCCCTAACAGTTAGTCATCCACAGATCCCCATTAGTTCAAAACCCACCAAAAGCACACCTTTTGGTTCAAATTTTCTTATTTTTCCTCCGCAAAAACCTAGGTGCGTCTTATAAAGCGAAAAATACGGTATTTGTTCTAGTAAAATATTTCTGTAAACTTTATTAAATATCTCTTTTTTTGGTCTCAAACTAGAAGCAGCAATTCTTTTATTATTGGCGTTACTACTAATTTTAGCCATTGCAGTGGGATATTGGCTGAATATTACAGTCAACACTTGCTGCTATAGAATGATGGTATAAATTGCGTCCTATTGTGGCTAGATCACCACACTTCGGACATAATTAGATTCCCATTTGTGAAAGGGAGTTAAAGATTTTCCACTTTGCGTCAACATGCTTTAAAATAATCATTTATGAAAGTGGCTGTACATTTTATAATGTATTTCATTTACCTTTATTAGTCCTAAGCAGTAACAAGGGCAATGATAGGGGAGTGTCTATATAACTAGATGGGTGGGAGGAGCTATAAAGTAGCTTGTTAGGGGCAGTGATAGGGAAGTGTCCATGTAACTAGATGGTGAGAGGAGCTATAAACTAGCTGGGTGTTAGGGGCAGTGATAGGGGAGTGTCTATATAACTAGCTGGTGGGAGGAGCTATAAACTAGCTGGGTGTTAGGGGTAGTGATAGGCGAGTGTCCATGTAACTAGATAGGTGGGAGGAGCTATAAACTAGCTGGGTGTTAGGGGTAGTGATAGGCGAGTGTCTATATAACTAGCTGGTGGGAGGAGCTATAAACTAGCTGGGTGTTAGGGGAGATGCTGGAGCTGTGACAGAGAAAGGAGAAGTCTTTATGGGTTTGGTTGGATACAGCAACAGGAAGTGCTACATACAGGATGTAATAATCCAAAGTGATTTGTTTACATGGTGAGAACGGGTCAGAAGAGTTCAAATTAAGAAGAAAAAGCACAGGGAAGATGTATATGAGGTAAGCAAGTAAACCATAGTAATGTCAGAAAACCCCCTTTAAAGGTACATGAAAAGCATGTGTTTTCCTACAAGATCCAAGAATGAATTACAATCTAAGAGGCACCGGACAAAATGCACAGAAATTAGCCTTCTCATTAATAAAATCAACTCTGTACCACTAGGATACTTCATTCACCTGAGTATGGATCTCTTCATTTATTGAACGCTTGGTCTCTTGCTTCTTTTTCACAGCTAAAAGTTCCACTAGTGGCCGAATTGTCATTCCCTGTATTAAATTTAAATAAAAAAAAAAAAAAACACAAGCAGCAAATTAAGTGTTTTGAAAAAGAATAAACAAAAAAAAGTAAAACAACCAGGACTTTTTCTAAAATGGGTCATCAACACACCATAAAGTACTTTGACTGGATTGTGGACATTAGCCCCTTCCAGCATTTGGACTCAATCATGCGTACAATTACGCTTAAACTGTTAACCAGGGCTTTGACACTTTAATGTATCACAACTAGAGATGAGCGAATTTCAGATTTTAAAATTCATTCACGCTTTGGTGGTAAAAGCAGAATTGCGTTATGGATTCCGTTACCACGGACCATAACGCAATTCTATGACGGAACGCCTTTAGGCTGGGTTCACACGAGCGGATGCCGTGCGTGGCATCCGCTCCATGAAAGAGCATTAACATGACTGATAATGCTCCGTGCCTCTCTGTGATCTCTTTACTACGAAATCACAGTTGTCACTTGTGTCGTGTGAACCCAGCCTTAGAGGCATTCTGTTATTCATTCCGTCATAATGGAAGTCTATGGGCTGCAAAACGGATTCGTCCCACTTCTATTATGACAGAATGAATAACGGAATGCCTCTAAAGGCATTAAGTCATGGAATTGCGTTATGGTCAGTGCTAACTGAAACCATAACTCAATTCTACTTTTACCACAAAACAAAAGCGTGAACGAATTTCATAACATGAAATTCGCTCATCTCTAATCACAGCGCCTGAGTAAAAAAAAAAAAAATAATAATTTGGTATCAACCCACAGAATAAAATAATCATACACCGTATTTTTTTTTTTTTACCTATAAAGATGCTCTTTTCCACAACCCCATTGGGCAAATACTAATGAGCGCTTGAATTATGGAAGTGGTCATTGGTACGGGAGGACGTGTGATTTCACTTTGTGTGGCATCGGGTCACAGCACGTGACTGAAAGAGCAGGAGCTGAATCCCCAGAGCGGGGTCCGAAGCAGGAAAGGTAAGTTGTTTGTTGGGGGAAAGGGGTCAGATCTGATATCTATTTCGGGGTCTTCTTAACACTGAGGGTCTGATCTGAGGTCTGATTAACATTGGAAGTGTGAAAAACTTTTTCTTCTTATTTTCCTTCCCTAAAACCTAGGTACATCTTAGGGTACACTCACGCGACAGTGTTTTGTGGTCCGCAAAACACGGATACCGGTTTGTATGCGTTCCGAATTTTGGGTACCGCACAAGGCTGCCACCATGATAGAAAATGTCTATTCTTGTCCGGACAAAAAAAAAGGACATTCTCTATCTTTTTTAAGGGGGCCGTGCAACAGAACTATAAAATGAACGGAATTGAAATTAATGGGTCCGCACCTGTTCTGCAAAATTGGATGCGGACCCATTCATACGGTCGTGTTTTATCGGGCGAAAAATACAGTATACCACATGAGGAACCCCATAAAAAAAAATATATATACAGTACAGACCAAAAGTTTGGACAGACCTTCTCATTCAAAGAGATTCCTTTATTTTCATGACTATGAAGGCATCAAAACTATGAATTAACACATGTGGAATTATATACATAACAAACAAGTGTTAAACAACTGAAAATATGCCATATTCTAGGTTCGTCAAAGTAGCCACCTTTTGCTTTGATTACTGCTTTGCACACTCTTGGCATTCTCTTGATGAGCTTCAAGAGGTATTCCCTTGAAATGGTCTTCCAACAGTCTTGAAGGAGTTCCCAGAGATGCTTAGCACTTATTGGCCCTTTTGCCTTCACTCTGCGGTCCAGCTCACCCCAAACCATCTCGATTGGGTTCAGGTCCGGTGACTGTGGAGGCCAGGTCATCTGGCGCAGCACCCCATCACTCTCCTTCATGGTCAAATAGCCCTTACTTTCAAAGTTTTCCCAATTTTTCGGCTGACTGACTGACCTTCATTTCTTAAAGTAATGATGGCCACTCGTTTTTCTTTACTTAGAATTTGTATTATGGCAAGAAAAAAGCAGCTAACAGTCTATTCAGTAGGACTATCAGCTGTGTATCCACCTGACTTCTCCTCAACGCAACTGATGGTCCCAACCCCATTTATAAGGCAAGAAATCCCACTTATTAAACCTGACAGGGCACACCTGTGAAGTGAAAACCATTTCAGGGGACTACATCTTGAAGCTCATCAAGAGAATGCCAAGAGTGTGCAAAGCAGTAATCAAAGCAAAGGGTGGCAACTTTGAAGAACCTAGAATATGACATATTTTCAGTTGTTTAACACTTGTTTGTTAGGTTTATAATTCCACATGTGTTAATTCATAGTTTTGATGCCTTCAGTGTGAATCTACAATTTTCATAGTCATGAAAATAAAGAAAACTCTTTGAATGAGAAGGTGTCTCCAAACTTTTGGTCTGTACTGTATATACTTGCAGTTTTTGCCCACCTCACCTACCAATTTTTTTTATCAAATGTGACCAAAAAGATATATGTACCCCAAAATGATACCAATAAAAACTACAACTCGTCCCGCAAAAAACAAGCCCTCATACAGCGACATTGGAGAAAAAATAAAAATGTTGTGGTCCCTAAAAACAATTTCAGCTAATTCCATATTAGAAAATACTTATGCCGCTACTTCCTTTATAAACGCTCCAGTGCCCCGAAAACAGCAGTTTATGACCACATATGGGGTGTTGCCGTATTCAGAAAAAAATGCGTAACACATTTTGGGGTGCATTTTCCCCTTTTATGCCTTGGGAAAATGAAAAATTTGGGGTTAAAGCAACATTTTATTAGAAATGAGATTAACATTTTTATTTTTACAGCCAAGTGTTGCTAAAATTCTATGAACTGCTTTTGTTGGGTCAAAGCATTCAGTTCACCCCTTGATCAATTCCTTGAGGGGTTTAGTTCCAAAATGGGGTCACTTTTTTTTGGGGTCTTCTTTCTAGGGGTACCTCAGGGTCTCTTTGAATGTGACATGGTACCCGAAAACCATTCCTGTAAAATCTGCCCTCCAAAAAAAATATTGCGCTGCTTTCCTTCTGAGGCCTGCCGTGTGCCCATGAGAATATTTACTACCACATATAGGATGTTTCTGTAAACTGCAGAATCCGGGTAATAAATATTGAGGTTTGTTTTGTTGTTTACCCTTGCTGTGTTACAGGAAAAATGGATTATTATTTTGCGTTAATTCCTGTGGAACACCTAAAGGGCTAACCAAGTTTGTAAAATTAGGTTTGAATAAATTGAGTGTAAAGGGGAAGTTTGTAAAATGGTCATTTTTGGGGTGGTTTCTATTATGCAAAGCCCCTTAAATGCACTTCCGAACTGAATTGGTCCGTATAAACATTGTTTTTAAAATATTCATTGAAAATTTTAAAAATGATTCCAAAATTCTAAGCCATCTAACATCTTATACAATGGTGCCAATAGCAAAAATAGACATATAGGGAATGTTAACTATTTTGACGAGAAATCACAATTTGTATTAAAAATCAGAAACTTGCTAATTTTTCCAAATTTTGTGTACATTTTTTATAAATAAAGGTAACCATATCAACTCAAATTCACCACTAACATGAAATATGATGTGTCACGAGAAAACAGTCTTAGAATCGCTTGGATCAGTAAAAGCGTTCCAGAATTATTACCAGATAGTGACACGTCAGATTTAAAAAAAACAAAAAAAAAAACAGGCTTCGGCATTGGTCCCAAACTGGCTTTTGCTGGAGGGGGCTGCATGTTTCTATCGAAACAAAAGTAATAGATTTTCAATTGATTCAATTATTTTACAGTGGCCCCTTTCTCATATTTCACCAAGTGTCACATGACCTGTGACATCAGCTTCTTTGCTTTCTATGAAGATGTTCTGCACACAAACCTATGGCTGCAGGAGGAAGAAGTCCTGCCCTGTACACAGAACAACACTGAAGTCTGACCTGTGGGCTGTGCTTGCTGGAGGGACAAGACACGTGCCCTGTGCAGGTGTCATCACTACTAATGTCTGCAGGCTTAGCGGTGTTGTCATGCTCTGTGCATCCTTAGCTAAGGGCTGTAAGGCATGTTTAGTTCATTCAGAAAGCATCCTCAGAGGCTAGCTTGCCAGCTGCCAGTGTGTATGGGCCATAGTTATGAGCAGGGGACATCAGTAGTGAAGTCCAAAAAGTGTGCAGGACTTGTCAATGCAAAGCCACGACCACCTGCACATTACTGGAGGCAGAAATGTAGAATGGCTTAGCATTACCTTTTATAACCCAAAGAGGAATTCCAGTCACAATGAAAGCTAACGGATGGTGGGGGGATGGTTTACTGGACTGAAACAAGTGAAATCTCTGCCTGTATAAATGGAAGCAGCAGCAAAATGTAAATGGCCAGGAGAGTAATCAGAAGATAGATCTGTCAGCAAAGAGAACCAAGACAGGTGAGGGGGAGAGGAAAGGCAGTCTTAGCTGGTACTAGGGATTCGACCGATTATCGGTTTACCGAGATTATCGGCCGATATTGAGGATTTTGACAGTTATCGGTATCGGCATCTATTTTGCCGATATACCGATAACGTATTGGGAACACAGAACGCGCTGCTCTCAGCGCTCTCCGTGTTCCCTCAGCAGCACAGGGGAGAAGGAAGCAGTGTCTCCCTCCCCCTGTGCTGTTGCTGCCGCCATATTAGAGGAGAGAGGACAAAAAGAAGGGGAGGGGCTGTGGCCACCGCTCCACCAATGAAGATAAGTCTTTCATTAATTCATATACAGGAGGCGGGAGCTGGCTGCAGAATCACATAGCCGGCTCCCGACCTCTATGAGCAGTAGCTGCGATCTGCGGTAGTAAACCCCTCAGGTGCCGCGGATCGCAGCTACCGCTCAGAGGTCGGGAGACGGCTATATGATTCTGCAGCCAGCTCCCGCCTCCTGTATATGAATTAATGAAAGACTTATCTTCATTGGTGGCGCAGTGCACCCCCCCAAGCCCCCCAGTATTAATTACTGGTGGCGCAGTGCGCCCCCCACCCCCATCCCAGTATTAAAAACGTTGGTGGCGCAGTGCGCCCCCCCACCCAAGCCCCCCGTCCCAGTATTAAATCATTGGTGGCAGTGGCCACAGGGTCCCCTCTCCCTCTCCTCCTCCGATCGGAGGCCCCAGCAGTGTAATCCTGGGGGCTCCGATCGGTTACCATGGCAGCCAGGATCTACTGAAGCCCTGGCTGCCATGTTCAGCTCCATGCTGCTGTGTGCACAAAGCACAGAGCAGCAGGGACAGTGTGAGATTCTATTCACCCTGATAGAGATCTATCAGGGTGAATAGGACAAGGGTTCTAGTCCCTAAGGGGGATAAAAGTTAGTAAAAAAAAAACAAAACACAAAAAAAAACACGTTAACAATAAACATATTAATTTTCAGCAGATTTGTGTAGGAAAAATGAAAATTCCCAGAATATCGGTATAAATTATTGGCTATCGGCCTGAAAGTTCACAAATTATCGGTATCGGCCCTAAAAAATCAATATTGGTCGATCCCTAGCTGGTACCCCCAAATATTCGTGAGAAAATAATCACAGAATGTTGTTACACGCCCCCACAGTTCTGCAACTGCATGTAAACAATGGGCCAAGAGCAGTAGTAGCTATGTGTGGAAATAGCATTTTTCTTTTGCTAGACCTCACTTACCTAATGTATGTTCCTGACCATCAGGTTTGCAGAGTGTCAACCCCTTTAACATACTCCAGGAAACCAAAAACATCAAGGTTTCCATCTAAAATGGTCTTGCTTACAACTGTTTCTTTTTCTTCCTATACACAGCTTAAAAAATGGGTATGGTTACTTACCTGTACGAACACTGTAAAGAATATGACTGTTATTATAGCAGTCAGGAACATTTCCCTGTTGTTGCTATGTAATAAATATCCCAGGGAGAAGGCAATGGCACCACGCAGACCACCGTAGGCAATAATGAACTGATCTTTACTTGTCAGTTTGACTATGCGGAACTTGTTAATAAACCAAGTCAAACTTATGACACCTGTAGGAAGACAAGCAAAATGAAAGTGTAAATATAAAGTATATACATGCAAACTGTATATATACAGTACAGAACAAAAGTTTGGACACCTTCTCAAAGAGTTTTCTTTATTTTCATGACTATGAAAATTGTAGATTCACACTGAAGGCATCAAAACTATGAATTAACATGTGGAATTATATACATAACAAACAAGTGTGAAACAACTGAAAATATGTCATATTCTAGGTTCTTCAAAGTAGCCACCTTTTGCTTTGATTACTGCTTTGCACACTCTTGGCATTCTCTTGATGAGCTTCAAAAGGTAGACCCCTGAAATGGTTTCACTTCACAGGTGTGGCCCTGTCAGGTTTAATAAGTGGGATTTCTTGCCTTATAAATGGGGCTGGGATCATCAGTTGCGTTGAGAAGTCAGGTGGATACACAGCTGATAGTCATACTGAATAGACTGTTAGAATTTGGAAAAACTTTGAAAGTAAGGACTATTTGACCATGAAGGAGAGTGATTGGGTGCTGCGCCAGATGACCTGGCCTCCACAGTCACTGGACCTGAACCCAATCGAGATGGTTTGAGGTGAGCTGGACCGCAGAGTGAAGGCAAAAGGGCCAACAAGTGCTAAGCATCTCTGGGGAACTCCTTCAAGACTGTTGGAAGAACCATTTCAGGTGACTACCTCTTCAAGCTCATCAAGAGAATGGCAAGAATGTGCAAAGCAGTAATCTGTGTATCCACCTGACTTCTCCTCAACGCAACTAATGATCCCAGCCCCATTTATAAGGCAAGAAATCCCACTTATTAAACCTGACAGGGCACACCTGTGAAGTGAAAACCATTCAGGGTCTACCTTTTGAAGCTCATCAAGAGAATGCCAAGAGTGTGCAAAGCAGTAATCAAAGCAAAAGGTGGCTACTTTGAAGAACCTAGAATATGACATATTTTCAGTTGTTTCACACTTGTTTGTTATGTATATAATTCCACATGTGTTAATTCATAGTTTTGATGCCTTCATAGTCATGAAAATAAAGAAAACTCTTTGAATGAGAAGATGTGTCCAAACTTTTGGTCTGTACTGTACATACAAGCTGTTAAGAGTCCTATAGATTATAACCAGGCAATGAAATACAGTAAGAACGTGGCAAGCCTATTCACCCTATTCAGTTAGGACACCAAGGATAAATCCACCATAAAGTCATCGAATTTGCTGCTACTGTAAAACTCCACGGGGGGAGAGCTGAGCCTCTAAGTGTAACAGCAATGCCCCTGTTGCTCCTAGAAACTAATTTGCATATATTAAACGTTTTTTTTTTTTAGCAATGCTAGCACATATGAATATGGGACCAACAAATGCCTTCAGCTGCCAAGTGCACATGTAACAGGGTCAGTATTATAGGTACAAATCTGCTGACAGATGCCTTTAAGGCAGGGCTCGACAAATCCCAGGCGCCAGGTCGCCATGGCGACCAGGAATTTGGTCCTGGCGCTTGGGTATTTGTCAGTCCGTTTTCAAAGATGCGCTCTCGGCGCGCACCATGGTTTCCTGAGCCGGAACAGTGGAGAAGGAGAGGAGTCCCTCCCTCCCCACTGTGCGCGCTGCTGCTGACCACCAATGAGAACAGAGTAGGAGGAGGAGAGGAGGGACTGTGAATTCCTGAATACCAATGTGCCGGCCATATCCCGGCCGCTATGACTGCACGCTGTGATCAGCGCGATTAACCCCTCAGTTGAGGGGTTAATCGTGCGGATCACAGCGTCCTGTCAGAGGTCGGGTGCCGGGAATGTTTGTCTGCATTGGTGGCAGTTCTGATCGGAGTCCCAGCAGTGTAATGCAGGGGCTCCGATCGGTTACCATGGCAGCCAGAAGTCACGCTACTGAAGTCCTGGCTGCCATGGTATGTTAGTGAGCAGCATTATACTCATGTGCGCCGTGGCCGCCGGGCACTCCTTCTGTCTGTGCGGCTCATTGCTAATGCTTATAGCATTAGCAATGCGCCGCACAGACCTATGAGAAGAATGAGCTCCTGGCGATCACGGCGCAAGTGAGTATAATGCTGCTCACTAACATACCATCGCAGCCAGGACTTCAGTAGCGTCCTGGCTGCCATGGTAACCGATCGGAACTGCCCCCCCCCCCCCCCCAAATATAGAAAACAATATATCGCGATATATATCGCACATGCTTAAAATTATATCGCAATATAGATTTTATGATGCGGCACCGCCTGGCTCATAACTTTTTTAACTGGCTCCTAGATTCCAAGGAAATTTGTCAAGCCCTGCTCTAAGGGTACTTTCACACTAGCGTTATTCTTTTCCGGTATTGAGTTCCGTCCTAGGGGCTCAATACCGGAAAATAGCTGATCAGTTTTATCCTAATGCATCAGTATGCATCAGGATGTCTTCAGTTCACTCACTCTTACGGTATTTGGCCAGAGAAATGCTGTAATTTTTCCATCCAAAATTCTGGAACACTTGCCGGAATGCCAGATCCGGCATTATTTTCCTCTGAAATGCATTAATGCCGAATCCGGCACCAAGTGTTCCGGCAAAACGGATTCGGTTTTCGGGTTTAAAAATGCAAAACAATATAAATACCAGATCCGACCAGAGACAGATCCGGTGTTTCAATGCATTTGTTAGACGGATCCAGATCAGTCTACAAATGCTATCCGTTTGCACACGGATTTCGAGATCCGACATGCAGTTCCGGCGACGGAACTGCCTGCCGGATCTTCACAACGCAAGTGTGAAAGTACCTACCTGTATCTTCTTATGCACAGGATGGTTGCTGAACAGCTCCAGTGCCTGCGCTGAGGATGCAATGGAGGACAGACAGAAAAGTGGTCACATGAGTAAATCGAGTGACTGCTGGAATACTGGTTACCATGAGCAGGTCTACAGCAGCTCCGTGACTGGCAGCCTTTGTAGGAAAAACCTGTAAGAATTAGCAGACCCTTTTAACACCTTCAGGACCCGGCTGTTTTTTGGAAATCTGACGTGTCACTTTATGTGGTAAAAACTTTGGAACACTTTTACTTAGTCTCAGAATGGCCTGGATGTTTTCTCGTGACACATTGTACTTCATTATAGTGGTAAATTTCTGTCAATATATTTTTTTTTTCTTTAAATCCCAAATAAAAATAAATAATTTGCAACTTTTCAAATTTCAATTTCTCTGTTCTTAAAACAGATAGGGATACCTCATATAATAGTTATTACTTTCCATTCCCCATATGTCTATTTTATGTTTGGATCATTTTGTGAATGCCATTTTATTTTTTGGGGATGTTAGGCTTCGAAGTTTAGAAGCAAATGTTGAAATTTTCCGAAAATTTCCAAAACCCACTTCTTTAAGGACCAGTTTAGTTATGTTTAGTCACTTTGTGGTGCTTACATAATAGAAACCACCCAAAAATGACCCCATTTTAGAAACTACACCCCTCAAGGTATTCAAAACTGATTTTACAAACTTTGTTAACCCTTTAGGTGTTCGACAAAGGAACAGAAGGAAAGGAGCGCCAACTGGTTTTTGTAGGGCAGATTTCACTGGGATAATTTAAAGTTGCCATGTTACATTTGAAGACCCCCTGATGCACCCAGGAAACTCCAAAAAATAGTGACCTTTAAAAAACTCCAAAAAAGTGGAAACCACGGGATAAGGTGGCAATTTTGTTTGTACTATTTTAGGGGACATATGATTTTTGGTTGCTCTATATTAAATTTTTTGTGAGGCAGGGCAACAAAAAAATAGCCGTTTTGGCACAGTTTTTATTTTTAGTTTTTTACTATGTTCTTCTGACAGGTTAGATCATGTGCTATTTTTATAGAGCAGGTTGTTATGGACGTGACAATACCAAATATGACTACTTTTGCTTTTTTGACTTTTTTTATTTTTACGGTGATGTGATATTTTTACACAGCAGGTTGTTAGACGCGCCGATACCCAATATGTCTACTTTTTTAAATTTATTTAAGTTTTACACAATAAAAGCATTTTTAAAAACAAACAAAAAAAAATTATGATTTAGTGTCTCCATATTCTGAGTCATATTTTATTTTATTTTTTACCCGATTGTTTTATGTAGGGATGAGGTGACTGTTAATTTTTTGCGGGATGAGGTGACTGTTTTATTGGTACTATTTTCAGGGCATACGCCTTTTTTGATCGCTTGGTGTTGCACTTTTTGTGATGTAAGATGACAAAAAAAAAATGGTTGTTTTAGCACAGTTTTTTATTTTTTCAACAGTGTTAGGCCTCCTGCACACGACCGTTTTTTTCCACTGTTTACTGGCCGTTTTTTGCGTTCCGTATATGGAACCATTCATTTCAATGGTTCCGCCAAAAAAACGGAATGTACTCCGTATGCATTCCGTTTCCATATTTCCGTTCAAAGATAGAACATGTCCTATTATTGCACGCAAATCACGTTCCGTGGCTCCATTCAAGTCAATGGGTCCGCAAAAAAAACAGAACACATACGGTAATGCATCCGTATGTCTTCCATTTCCGTTCCGTTTTTTGCAGAACCATCTATTGAAAATGTTATGCCCAGCCCAATTTTATCTATGTAATTACTGTATACTGTATATGCCATATGGAAAAACGGAACAGAAACTGAAACACAACGGAAACAAAAAACGGAACAACGGATCCGTGAAAAACAGACTGCAAAACACTGAAAAAGCCATACGGTCGTGTGCAGGAGGCCTTAAGGTGAGGGGGTGGCTCGTGCAATTTTTTTTTTATAGAGCCGGTCAAAACGGACGCTGCAATACCCAGTATGTCTGTTCTATTTATTTATTTTTTAAAATTTTACCTCTTATTTTGGGAAAGGGGCTTTTTTTTTTTTTTTTTAACTTGAAACATTAATTTTTTTTATTATGAAAAACTTTTTTTTTTAAACTTTTTATTTTTGTCCCACTCTGGGACTTCAACTTCTGGGGTCTGATTCCCTCTGCAGTGCATTACAATACATCCTGTATTGTAATGCATTGAGTGTCAGCTTGTATACAGACAGCCTGTGAGACCCAGCCTAAGGGCTGGATCTCACAGGCTTTCGTAGAAGACAAGCCTTGATTGCCTATGGAAGGGATCGGGCTGCCTTCTCTGCCATTGGGTTCCCATCACTGCAGCGCGGGGACCCGATGGAGATGCGGAGGGCAAATCGTACCCTCCCCATGCCGCAGTCAGCTTTGACCGCGGTATACAAAGGGTTAATACGCCAGCATTGGCGTTTTCACAGATGCCTGCGTATGCAGCAGGGGCCCGGGTGTCAGTGACTGCCGAGTCCATGCTGCTGATCGGACGGGTATAGCTCTTGCACCCGCCCGATCAGCCCGCGCTGGTTCTTAAGTCACGTCCACCAGCGCCGTACATGTACGGCAAAGGTTCTTAGGGGGTTAATGCCTATCAGTAGTAAATCTAATAGGCTGCTCCTTTGGCAAGAGCATTATAGAGCACTGATTAGGTGGGAGGAGCTCCTGCACTCTCTCCAGCTACTTAGATGCTGCCTTTACTACTGACCATGGCGTCTAAGCAGTAAAATGTCTAAGATAAATAAATTACAGCTTGCCCCACTACAGATGGTGTGGACACTGCTCATGTACACGACTATGCATTTCGTGGTCTTGCAAACCGCAGATCCGCAAAATACAGATACCAGCCATGTGCATACCGCAGTTTCTTCAGTCCCCATTATAGAAATGGCTATTTTTGTCCTCAAAACAGACAAGAATAGGACATGTTCTATAATTTGCGTAACGGCCGTACAGATCTGAGCAGTACAGGGATGATATCTGTGCGTTGTCCGCATTTTTTGCGGCCCCACAGAAATGGGTCTGTGTGTGACCCACAAAAAAGCGGATAGGATGTGGGCAAAAATACGCTTGTGTGTATAAGAATATGGTCGTAAGTTTTATTCCTACCAAACACAAAAGTATAAGGGTACTTTCACACTTGCAGCAGGACGGATCCGACAGGCTGTTCACCATGTCGGATCAGTCCTTCCGCTATTTCGCCGTGCCGCCGCTCCGTCCCCATTTGACTATAATGGGGACGGGGCGGAGCTCCGGCGCAGCACGGTGGTGTACGGCGAAAGCCGCCGGACTAAAAAGTCGGACATGCAGGACTTTTTAGTCCGGTGGTTTCGCCGTGCTGTGCCGGTGCTCCGCCCCCGTCCCCATTATAGTCAATGGGGACAGAGCAGCGTCAGGGCGAAATAGCGGAAGGACGGATCAGACATGGTCAACAGCCTGTCTGATCCGTCCTGCTGCAAATGTGAAAGTAGCCTTAGATATAGGTTTGTTAGAGCCATAAGAGTCGACACTGCCAAGTAATTGTGAACTGACACACCCTTGCTTTAGTAGTATAACATTTGCACACAAAAGTAAAACTGCTTTGTAAACTTCATGGAACCAAGAAATTGTCTGCATCATTAACACATTTGCGTTTATCCATCTTAAGGGTACTTTCACACTAGCGTTTTTCTTTTCCGGCACAGAATTCCGTCAAAAGGGCTCAATGCCAGAAAATAACTGATCAGGTATATCCCCATGCATCAGTTCAGGATGCATCAGGATGTCTTCCGTTCAGTCATTTTGACTGATCAGGCAAAGGATAAAAACGCAGCATGCTACGGTTTTAACTCCGGCCAAAAAAACGTGAAAAAAATAAAATGCCGGATCCGTTTTACCGGATGACACCGGAAAGACAGATCCGGCATTTCAATGCATTTTTCTGACTGATCAGGCATTTTTAAGACTGATCAGGATCCTGATCAGTCTTACAAATGCCATCAGTTGGCATACATTTTGCCGGACCCGGCAGCAAGTTCCGGCGACTGAACTGCTTGCCGGATCACTCTGCCGCAAGTGTGAAAGTAGCCCAAGTTTCAAAACTGATAGCACTATAACAGATCACTTTATCAAAATCTGTCTATCTTGCCTTATATACTTACTGCTGACATCAGCCTAAGTGCGTCCAAACAGGTCTGGACATGTCTATTGGAATATCTCCAATATAATGCATTACTATTATAACAAAATAGGCTTTGCATGTACTTAACCCTTTTAGGACTTCCGCCGTACATGTCCCTAAACATGGTGCCTGCTTGCACGTGCAGCGGGCGCCATAGCCGCCGGGTATCTGCTATTTTAAATAGCGGAGACCCTCGGCACATGTATGCGATCAGCCTTAAGGCTGATCGCATACATTTTCCCTTTAAGATGCCATGCTCAAATGTGACCACAGCATCTGCGCAGTCCGGAAACGGAAGTCGGTCACTACCGCTACGGTAACAGCGTTCCCCGGCTGAGATCGGGGAACATGTTACATTGATCTAATAGGCTGAAGCCTCAAGCAGGATTCGGTGCCTATTAGATGACTATACCAATACAGGCCACTAGGTGGCAGCATTGTATTGGTATTATTGTCACCCAAGGGGACTTAAAAAAGGTAAAAAAAAAAAAAAAGTTTTTGCAAAAAAAATAAAAGTTCAAATCACCCCCCTTTCCTTAAAATAAAAATACCTACAGTGGTTGTCAGAGTTATGAAAAAAAAAATAGCACTGAAAATCTGATGGGCAGCAATATATAACGAAGCTAAGTTTTAGGAAAAAAAAAAATACCGTATATATTTCCTCATTTCCCTGGTTCTTTTCTGGCCCTTTGTTTACATGCAATAAAAACAATCTCTGCCTCTCCCCCTGCTCTGCTAAGTGTACTTTCACACTAGCGTTTTTCTTTTCCGGCATAGAGTTCCGTCACAGGGGCTCTATAACGGAAAAGAACTGATCAGGCATATCCCCATGCATTCTGAATGGAGAGTAATCCGTTTAGGATGCATCAGGATGTCTTCAGTTCAGTCATTTTGACTGATCAGGCAAAAGATAAAACCGTAGCATGGCGAAAAAAACTGAATTCAAAATACCGGAATGCCGCATCCGTCCTTCCGGCCTGCGCATACCGGTAAAAATATGAAAAAAATAAAATAAAAAAAAAGTTATGGCTCAAGGAAGAAAAAGAAAAACACAAACTAAAAAACCTCCAGTATCCTAAGGATTAAGTTTCTCTCCATGATAAATTCCAGTTGCTGGACAAACCCCCTATTAAGTATTTTCAGTAAAAAAAAATCAAAAAAATCTTAATTACCAGAGAATTCCTTTATTAAAATCTATACACAGAATACAGGAAAGATGTGTGCAACTCAAAAATAGCAGTCCCCCAATCTGTATACTCCATGCAAACACGCATCAAGAACAGTAGTAAAAGTAATAAAATAAGTAATAAAATGGTCAGTACCTAGTACACGTGCTGTCAGACAGAATATAAGGGTACTGATGACATAGGTCCAATTCCAAGAATGGGGTCCAGCCACAGTAGAGACCCCCAGGAAGATGAAGATTAAGGTCTCGCTGACACTGCTCCACATCTTCAGGAAATATTTGATTGTGGTATGAGACTTGTGGGAAATATTTGCCTCAACATAAGGTCGCATTACTACACCTGAGGCAATGAGACTGCAATAAAAAAAAATACACAGCGTGTCTGTTAAATTCTAGACAAAGCTCTGCAACGGAAACAGTATAATAGGCAGTAGTAGTAGTGAGACAGAAAATATAAAACTTACGCCATAATTCCAGAAAGATGGAAGAGTTCTGCAGACATGTATGCCATATAACTATAGAGGAAAACAAACAATGGCTCAATAACTCTGATGTGCGATGTGAAGCGGGAAGTGAAGGCTGCGATTATGCCGTATACAAGTCCTACAAACACCCCTCCAAGGGAAACGATGAAGAAACTCAGGAACCCCAGGGCAATATCACGGAATGTCACCTGATCCAAGTTAGAAAACTCTTCAAACAGATGATACAAAACCTAAAAGAGACATATCCATGAACTAGAGGCAGAAGTCTGGAGACTACAAGAAAACAGCAGTCCTGCATTCCCCCTGCCACACATTGCTTTGTTTGTCCTGGACGGACTGAAACACTAGTGTTGGCCTCCATATGCGATAGCTGGAAATACCAATAAAGAAAAAGCTGAATTACTGCATGAGAATGTGAGTACTGTGGTTACTTTCTCAAAAAAGTACCAAAACACAAGATACTTACTGCAAAAAAAATACATAATAAATTGCACTAGCAATGGATAGGTCATCAATTTCAGATTGGCGGAGGTCCGACTCACTGCATCCCCGACTATCGGTTGTTTAAAGTGGTTGTGGCGCTAGTGCGAGAGTTGCGTTCTCTTTAGGGTTTACCTGCACACCATCTACATGGTACTGGTGGTGCAGTGTAATTTCAACTTTTTGTCCCTTTCAATTGAATAGGAGAGGACAATAATTAGCCTGCACCACCACAACAACAATGTAGACTGTGTGCAGGTTAACACAGAAGAGAACGCAGCTCTCCAACTAGCGCCACAGCCTCTTCACACAGCTGACCGGGAGTGCAGAGTCAACACCCCACCAAACTAATATTGATGGCCTATCCTGATGAAAGGTCATTAATATCATGAAACCAGAATATCCTTTAGGGAATACAGTGCTGAACTTGCCAGCCAGTCCTCCTGTAGACATCCCCAGTGTCACTCATTATAGGCAGGCTGGCGTATTTACACATTATTACCACTAGTATTTTGCAGTGGAAGATGCCACCGCTCCCCACCATTGTGGTGGGGAATGTGAGATGAGTAATCGACTTGTAGCCGATGGAGAACCTGCCAATCATAGTTACTCGGGATGTTTGCTACCCACCAGATATCCTAGCTCAGAACATAACAGCGACTGCATGCCAGCATTACAAGTATGTATTCTCTAAAACATGGTAGCGCTAGAGTTCAAGAGGACCTGTCACCACAAGACTCACTGCAATCTGCAAACACTACGTTACAGAGCAGGAGAAGCTTAGCAGGTTGATATATATTTGGGTGGGAAAAGACTCTGTATAACTTGTAAATGATAGGTTTATCTCTCTGCTTTTTCTAACTTAAGACCGCCCCTGTGAACAGCTCTCAGTACAGGGGAGAGGCGTTATTCTCTGTAAAATGGTGCATTTACACGACTGCAAGTGTTGTGCAGTCTGCAAAACACGGGTACCAGCTGTGTGCACGCCGCACCATGGTGCAGACCCATTGACTTCAATGGGTCAGTGGTCCGTATGTTGCGGCGAAGCATCGGACATGTCTTATCTTTTGCGACACGGATGCAGAAGAGCTTTTCTAGGCTAACCCTATAAAGTGACAATAAATACAACATTATCACATATTACCATCACATATTGTTACAGCCAAATCCTTTTCACATCTAGCAGTAAAAGCTCATGGGGCCATGCACACATTCGCATTTTTTGCGGATCAGTGAGGCTGTTCTGCAAATTATAGATCATCATCTGTTCTGGCCCATTTTGAGGATGAAAATATTCATTTCTATTGACAGGAGTGAGAGAAATGCAGAATGGACATGGAAGGTATCTGTATTTTGCAGATCTGTGGTTTGCAGACCAAAATATGAATACGGTCGTGTGCATGAGGCCTAAGCATGCAAGACACAACATGGCTATAACAATAGGAGGTACTGTAAACCAGCTTAATTCCCCCAGAATAGAATGCTCACTATGTTGCTCTAGCCTAAATGATACTAATGTGACTAATGTCCTCTTTATGCAGGCTGAAGCAGTAGGCATTTATCAGGAATTAACCGTTTGTTCCTGATAATTCGCTGGTTGTCAGAAGAGGTGAAAGCTGCAGTAATAAACCTCTGCTGTATGGGGACAATTGCTCGTCCCCAGAAGATCTGCTCACTTAGGTATTTGCACCAGCAATGCTTTTATCTGATGAATGCGCATTTGCCACTTTAGGTCTGTCATTCAGTTCATTTTCTTGTGTGGGTCCTGATGATCCATCACCTTGATTTTCCACCATGTATCCTCAGCATAGGTTATCAATATCAGATTGGCGGGGGTGTCAGATGTATGAAGGGAAGGCACGCGCAGTGTGCACGTGCCGTCTCCCGACTCTCTCCCTCCTTACCATAGACATAGCAGCAGCCAGCAGGAAAAGAGAAGGGAGAAGGCATGTGCACACTGCGCGCCCCTTCCCTTCATACAGCCGATCGGCAGGTCCATGTGTCAGACCCCCACCGATCTGATATTGATGGCCTATCCCGACATGCTATCAATATTAAAAGCCAGGAGAATCCCTTTAACATTTAAAACCAATGGTACAAATATGAATTCTTCCTCTAGAAGTTATGCAACACATGCGCACGACTTACCACTGTGACGGCATCATTAAGTAAGGACTCTCCGAACACCAAGATGTGGAGCAACTCATTGATATGGATCTCTTCAAAAACAGCCAAGACAGCAACCGGGTCGACAGCCGAAATGATACTACCGAACAGCAAGTTGTCCAAGAGTCCTACTTTCGCTAGCTCTGCCCCGCTAATCTGGCACACACCATACAACAAAGAGCCTATAAAGAAAGCATTCCACAGTGTCCCCAACACGGCAAACATTAGAATTGTTCCCATATTTTCTGAGAAGGAGCGCAGTGGAAGGAAATATCCAGCATCCAGGATAATAGGTGGCAAAAGGTAAAGAAAGAAAATATTTGACTTCATGACTAGAGGCCTTTCACCAACGGCCTTCATAAGGCCGCCTACTAGTAGGCCAACGACGATCAGCAGACAGCTCTCCGGGACAACATTGGACAGAGTAGGGATCACATGGAATCCTGCAGAAAAACAGAGCGGCAGTCCTTTATTAAGAGAAAATTATAGAGGCAAATATAGTCTAGTTGTAACCACATTAATACAAAGACAGTTTCCTAGCTGAGAGGGACATAGTAGGTCTAGAAGTGAAATACAATAGTAAATGCTCGTCTTACGAGCAGGAACATGACTGAAAAGATCATCTCAGACATCGCCTTAAAAAACAGGTGAAACTAGAAAACTTAGAATATCGTGCAAAAAGTTCATTTATTTCAGTAATGCAAATTAAAAGTAATTGTATTAATGCAGCTTAAAATTAGAATTTTGTAAAAAGGTTTAATATTCTAGGCTCAAAGTATCACACTCTAGTCAGCTAATTAATCCATACCCCCTGAGCAAAGGGTACCTCAAAATCGTGACTTTGGGGCTTCAGAAGCTATAAGCCATAATCATCCAAATTATAACAGATAAAGGCTTGAAATATCTCACTTTGCATGTAATGAGTCTCTCATATGTTAGTTTCACCTTTTAAGCTGCAATACTGAAATAAATGAACTTTGCACGATATTCAAATTTTTAGAGTTTTACCTGTAATTCCACAAACACAAGGAGTGGCAGCTAAAGCCCAGTACTCTCAACTATTGACCTTTACCATTGCAATCTGCAAATGTTTAGTCATAGGGAGGGGGCTAAACACCCACACTGGGATCACAAGAGTGAGGTAACCTAAGTCCTTTGAAAGGACTGTGGCCGTCAATCATACAGACAGGACTCCAACTGAGAATAGAGTTGACTATTAGGAAATTTAAGAAAGCAGTTTTAGGAAAAGCTTGCTTTTTAAAGTTTTTTTTAGATGTAGTAGTGCAGCTCTTTGGTGCTCTTGAACGTAGCCTAATAATGGCCTCAAGCATTAACTTTGGTTCAACATTGAAAAAACATAGCTGAAAGGCTATTTTCCAAACTCTTCCTAAGGGCTCATGCACACAACCGTTGTTTTGGGGTCCGTTTTTCACGGATCCGTTGTTCCGTATCGGAGTTTTTTTCCCCTCTGATTTAAGTCCTCTTCCGTTCAGCTATTCCACAAAGCATATCCGTATGCGATTAGTTTTTTGCGGATCGGAAACAGTAACTTATTAATCACCAACACATGAGCAATATGGGCTGGGCATAGCATTTCTACAGTATGGATCCGCAAAATACGAATGTGTTCCGTATTTTTCTGCAGACCCCTTGACTTGAATGGGGCCCTCGGACCGTGATTTGCGGACAATAGGACATGCACTACTTTTTTTGCGGAACGGAAATGGAATGGTTCTGCATACGGTTTGCAAAAGGGAAATGAAGCGGAAAGATAATACATTTGTGTGCATGAGCCCTAAAAAGAAGCCCTGTAGCTGATGATTGTGGCAATATCATAAATCACATTACCCAAATCAAATGGAGGTCATCTGATCTGTGGTTTATAGAAACGCCATTGTCATACTTGCCGTATGTTACATCAACAAAAAGTGTGGTTTGTATGTAATATGCAAGAAAAAGGGAACTTTCAAGGCACTCACGCTGAATCAAATACTCCCCCATTTACCATGGTTTTCTTAACGCCCCACTTTCTGGCTATGAAGCTAGGCACTGGTGAGTTTTGGTTAGCTCTACTGCCTGTACCCTATATAGATGCTGACGAAAACTATTCCTCCTGACTTCACCATTATGTTTTTGGGGGGAAATTATAAAAAGTCACTGCCCTTCCCCTCTCATGTTCAATATCTGCCAGAGATCTGCTGCTGAGAGATTCCCCGAGTCATATAATTGGCCAGTAATGCTGAATTCACTGATCTGGTTGACTTGTCTGCTGGATTTGGTCACCTTTAAACTTTTATCAGATATTTTTAATTTTCAATTGCACAAAGAAAAATGGCCTTCTCACAATTTGCAGTTACTTTGCATATGTACTGCGGATGCTGTATTTCATTTACATAGTGACATCAAGTTTCATGGCGCTCTACACAGATTGGCATTCAATTTCTCCGCTGGCTCACAATTTAAAATCTGAAAAGTGAAAGTGGTGCACAGAAATTTATAATGGAAAATGCCACATTTTCCTCATTTTCTCAATTTTTGGGTCTGTTTTTCCTAAGGCTACTTTCACACTCGCGTTTAGTGCGGATCAGTCATGGATCTGCACATACGGATCCGCACCAATAACACAACAGTCTGCATCCGTTCAAAACTGATCCGTTTGTATTATCTTTAACATTGGCCAAATGGATCAGTCTTGAACACCATTGAAAGTCAATGAAGGGGCGGATCAGTTTTGCATTGTGTCCAGGGGCGGACTGAGAACCCTCAGGGCTCCCGGGCAAAATAAATCAAGGGCCCCCTTACAGGCCCCACCCATGTTCTGCTGCAAGCCCCACCCTTGTCCCGCCTCCAGCCACACCCTACACAATCTTTAATAAGATTTCAAAGTTAAAGCGACACAAAAGGCACCCAGACCACTTCAGCTCATTGATGTGGTCTGGGTACAGTGTCCCTTTTGCAAATCGATCTGCAATGTTCTAGAGAAACTGCATTGTTCACGTTCCAGCAATAAGTCGGCCTCTAGTGGCCGGCAGCCACCTGAGGGCTTCCTGGAGTAAAACAGACCTTTGGTCTGGTATCGGACGCTGGACGTCCTCACACTCTGCATGATGACCTCCAGGGTCAGATTTTTCCCCATAGGAAAGCATTGATTCAATGCTTTTGTATGGGGTGATCCTATCTCAGCGTCCATTAGTGAGCCTCTGTTAGAAGCAGTGTGGGCATAACTACTGTGAAGGGGGCACATATCTGGGCATAACTACTGTGAAAGGGGGGAGGCCCTTCACAGTAGTTATTAATCCCTTTCAGCAGTCCCCCCTTCAGTGAATGGGGGACTGCTGAAAGGGGTTAATAACTACTGTGAAGGGCCTAGCCGTCTGGGCAACCCCACAGATCATCCCCCCACCTTGTACTTGTTCCACTGATCCACTACTTGCGGGCTACATGGGCATGAGTTCAGTCACTTCGGTGCGCAATCCCATCCTGCGGCGCGTGATCCCGCGAGACCCGTGACCTACAGCGGCAGGTCTTGCGGGATCACGCGCTGCAGGACGGGATTGCCCACCGAAGTGACTGAACTCATGCCCGCGCAGCCCACAAGTAGCGGAACAATTACAAGAGGGGTGGGGAATAGCCAAATTAAAAAATATTTTGAACCAAAAGGTGTTATGGGGGATCTGTGGATGGCACTGTTGTGGGGGGGATCTGTGGATGGCACTGTTGTGGGGGATCTGTGGATGGCACTGTTGTGGGGGCTCTGTGGATGGCACTGTTGTGGGGGCTCTGTGGATGGCACTGTTGTGGGGGACACATATATAGCACCTTATGCTATATATGTGTCATCCACAGATCCCCCCCATAACAGTGTCCCTGTGAGTGAATGATCCCCAATACAGGGTCTGGGGGCCGGCATCTGGTGTTGTAATGGCAGCGGGGCCCGGTGCAGTCACTGTATTCTATTACACCGGGCCCCGCTCACTGTAATACTAATATTCATTTGTGGTCAAGGCTCCGGGGGAAGTGTCGGGAAGAGGGTGTGCACTGGACACGGTAGGACCTAACCTTGGCTAGTGGTGTGCCTTTAGCCACGTGACGCGGGTAGCCAAAAAAGGGGGCTAACCCAGGGAGTCTGAGCTGAGTGAAGCTGGAAAAGAGGGAGGGTCGGGTGGGGCACTGTGCGATGCCGACACCAGAGGGAGGGCGTGAGCCGGCTAAATACCCTATGCCCCTCCCACAAATGCAGGCTGGAAATCCAGCCTGCTATACTTGTGGTCAAGGCTCCGGGGGAAGTGTCGGGAAGAGGGTGTGCACTGGACACGGTAGGACCTAACCTTGGCTAGTGGTGTGCCTTTAGCCACGTGACGCGGGTAGCCAAAAAAGGGGGCAAAACATGAATTTTAGGCAGTTTATTATTTGTAGATTTACAAAACCAGACTGGAAAAAGCTTTGGCAATCTCGGCCCGTGGATGAGGGATGTAACGGGAAAAACAGGAAGATTGCCATCGTCCCATCTTCCGTATGACGTGAGCGGGGACGCCATGTTTGGAGGCTGCCGATGCGGCCCCGATCCTGAAGGAGTGTCCGGAAATGGAAGCAGCGTGGAACCCCAGACCCGAAGCTATGGAACGAATGTGCCTGATGAACTGCGCGGACGTCAATGACAGCACGGGAAAAGGCAGTAGGGGGCTATCGGGAGTTCTGTCATGGAGAGTGGAGAGCAGCTGATTGAACACGGACACTGGGCACCAAGGATTGAATGACAAAGTATTCGATCTGTACCGGTGGACCGACTTGGGAGGTTTTGGAGGAAGGAAGAGAGAAGGTGAAGTGGTCTAAACTATGGAGGAGCTGGCTGATAACCGGCCCTGGATTCCGGGCTGAGGTACAGCAGAATTCCTCCGGCCTGAGAAACCCATAGAAGCTGAGGTAGAGAGCGGCTTTGAGGATCGAACTTCTGAAAGGGCCAAAGGGATTACCATCTAGGGCGGCAGAAATTTTTTGGAATAATTCCCCTGTGACTGGTTGTCTGGAGGGAAGAGAGCTTCTGAATGCCTCTCAAAACCGCTTTGACTGCCTGGGAGGAAAAGAAGGAGGAATGACTAGGGTGACTGATCATGTGGTGGTGCTGGATGCCCGCTAAATAAAGTCTGATGGTATTGTGGGACAGATGGAGCTCCTTGTGGCAGTATGCCAGGAAAGCCAGGACGAAGGAGACTCTGTCCCTGTCCCCCCTGGGGTGAAGGTGGGCAAACCGCCTGAAGGTGTTCCACCCTGTTAAATAGTTCCGGGCAGAATTAGCCGAGAGAGACTCGCGGATGAGACCGTGGGCTGCGGAAACGTACTCCTCTAGTCCATGATCAGGGCTTCGAACCCCGGAGGGTTGATCCCGACTCTCCGAGCTCCTGGCATGACCTGGAAAAACAAATTAAAGTTTAAACGGGACAGAGCATCAGCTGCGGTATTTTTCCTGCCCTCTATGTGCCTGCAAATAATGCGGAAGTTGTTTTGCAGGGACAGCCAGGTGAGCCTGCGAACCAGACGCATGACCTTGGGGGAGCTGGACCTACCCCTGGCGAGGATGTCAACAACCGCCTGGTTGTCAGTCATGAAGCACACTGGCCTGTTACTCCATGACTGACCCCAGACGAGAGCGGCTGCGACGATGGGGTAGACCTCGAGCAGGGGGGAAGACCTGGCGGCCTCCTGGTCTGAGGAGACCTGCGTGGGCCAAGGACCTGCAAACCATTGATCCCCGCAGATGGCCCCGAAACCGAGGGAAGCAGCAGCATCGGAGAATACCAAGGGAGAGGCCTCATTCCACTGAGGAACGAAGAGGGAGATGCCATTCCAGCTGGACAAAAACAAGGACCACATGGCCAGGTCCGCCAGCGCGTCACGGCCGAGGTGGATGAGGGCATGCTGATCTGAGGCTGCTGGGAGGAGTCTGAGTAGGCCGGCGGTGAAAGACCTGCCCTGGGGCATGATCCTGGCGGCAAAGTTGAAAGACCCCAATAAAGACTGGAGTTCCAACTTTGACACCGTGCGGGTGCCCACGAGCCTGGCCACGGAGTCCTTTAACCTGTTTAATTTGTCCAGGGGGAGGCTGGCCTCCATTCTGATAGTGTCCAGGGTGATGCCCAGAAAGGTGATTACCCTGGAGGGGCCCTCGACCTTAGCTGAAGCCACCGGAACATTGAGGCGGCTGAACAGGCTGAGGAGGCTGTCCAACCTGTCCGGGGCATGTTCGGCCTGCTCGATGAGCAAGAAGTCATCCAGATAATGGATGACCCTCGGACAGTGGGCATGATTGACCAAGAGCCAATGCAGTGCTTGTGCGAACTGGTCAAAGAGCCAGGGACTGCTCTTTGACCCGAACGTCAAGCGGGTGGCAAAGTAATATTTTGCCCTCCATTTGAGGCCGTAGAACTTCCACAGATGAGGCAGGATGGGCAGCAACTTGAAGGCATCAGCAATGTCCGCTTTTGACAACCAAGCTCCTGCCCCGACCTGTAAAATGAGCTCCACGGCCTCGTCCAGGGACGAGTACTGCATAGAGAACTCGTCCGACGGGACCAGGGAATTCAGGCTGGGGGTGCTGGATGCATGAGGAGCAGACAAGTCATAAATTAATCTTTTTTTATTGGACGATTTTTTGGACACCAGACCTATGGGGCTGACCCGGTACAGAGGGAAAGGGGATTCTGCAAAAGGACCGATCATATAAGCCCTTCTGTAACTCCGCCTCCAGCAGAGCGTCCACCGCCCCGGGATCCGCCAGAGAGGAGAGGAGGTTGGGGCACTCATGAGTGACCTGCGGAAGGGTGACTAGCCCGGTATGGAAACCCTCCGAGAACCCCTGTTAGAGAAACTGGACAAAACTGGGGTCATGATGTAGTTGGAGAAGGGAGAGTAACAGGTCAACGTTGACCCCGCCTAGTCATGAGCGTTTAGGCCGTGCGTTGGGAACAGGAGGACTGAGGATGGGCCCTGAAACAGATGGTGCAGAGTGCAAAGCCTTGCATTTATCATAACTGCAAGAACCCAAGTTGAAGTTGTTGCCTAGCTGATTCTTCCCTAAGAAGGTGATGGGACGGCCGAGTTAGTCCGTGGTGGGGTTGGGTTTCTGCGCCCCTGAGCTGGACGTTGCCTGGCAGGAGATGGTTGGTGACATGGGGGGCACCAATCAGAAGCATGGAGGACTTGATTGGCAACCGGCACCAGGCTGGGGATTTTTGCCTGGCGAAGTGCCTGCAAAAAAATCCTCCATGTCCAACACCGCCCAGTGAGGTGACATGCTGGTGCTGGAGGAAAGCCGCTGCCGCTTTGGCAGAGAAAGACCGGTGGTATTCGTAGAAGGCGGTACCGCCATATCTTGTTACCCAGCTCGGTGACCTTGTCATGTATGTGTCCAATTCTACCCTGCGGTGGGGATGAATGGACACACTAGGTCCCGTACAGGCTGAAGGTCAGCATGAACTCGGGGATGGATAGCTTCTTGTTGAGGCGGACGTCTCTAGACCTCAGCACCCACCGACACATCACCGCAGCGATTGTCCGGTTATTCGACCGTATCATGGGTGGAGATTAGATGGCGCCAAATAGATATCCTTCCCTCCAGGATATCCCGCCTGATGTTTTCTGAACGAAGAACGCTGGGGCGATGTCGGGAGAGGCCAGACCTGTACCTGGGACGTTGGCCTGGGAAGTAGAAGGCACCGGCTTCGGCCTCTGGCGGAGGAGGAGGCGTAGCCATCTTGCTCTCGACGGCCTGGAGCCTGGAGTCGATGTGTGACATCGAAGATGCCATGTTGTTGATGGTCGACATGGAGAGCTGGATGGTCGACATGGAGAGCTGGATGGTCGACATGGAGAGCTGGATGGTCGACATGGAGAGCTGGATGGTCGACATGGAGAGCTGGATGGTCGACATGGAGAGCTGGATGGTCGACATGGAGAGCAGGATGGTCAGACATGGAGAGCTGATGGTCGACATGGAGAGCTGGATGGTCGACATGGAGAGCTGGATGGTCGACATGGAGAGCTGGATGGACGACATGGAGAGCTGGAGTGGTCGACATGGAGAGCTGGATGGTCGACATGGAGAGCTGGATTGGTCCGACATGGAGAGCTGGATGGTCGACATGGAGAGCTGGATGGTCGACATGGAGAGCTGGATGGTCGACATGGAGAGCTGGATGGTCGACATGGAGAGCTGGATGGCGACATGGAGAGGCTGGATGGTCCGACATGGAGAGCTTGATGGTCCGACATGGAGAGCTGGATGGTCGACATGGAGAGCTGGATGGTCTACATGGAGAGCTGGATGGTCGACATGGAGAGCTGGATGGTCGACATGGAGAGCTGGATGGTCGACATGGAAGCTGATGGTCGACATGGAGAGCTGGATGGTCGACATGGAGAGCTGGATGGTCGACATGGAGAGCTGGATGGTCGACATGGAGAGCTGGATGGTCGACATGGAGAGCTGGATGGTCGACATGGAGAGCTGGATGGTCGACATGGAGAGCTGGATGTCGACATGGAGAGCTGGAATGGTCGACATGGAGAGCTGGATGGTCGACATGGAGAGCTGGATGGTCGACATGGAGAGCTGGATTGGTCGACATGGAGACTGGATGGTCGACATGGAGAGCTGGATGGTCGACATGGAGAGCTGGATGGTCGACATGGAGAGCTGGATGTCGACATGGAGACCAGATCTTCGAGGCTCCGGTGTTCAGAATCCCTGGGGGATTCAGGGAAGAGCAGATGATACAGCTCTGCCTTCCGTGCCGATGCCGAATGGCGGATCCCTTTTTTCTTCATTCCCCGCGAGCATCCTGGGGATGGTCCAATGCCTGTAAGATGCGCGGCTGGCTGCTTCCGAGACCGCTGACTCAGGGATGGACAGTGAGTCCTCAATATCCGAGACATGCGACATGTTGCCCGAAGAAGACCGGACCCTGTGGAAGGATCTGACGTGAATTGACAACCCCTCGTGCAACCCCAAAACTAATTTTTTTTTTTTTTTTTTTTTTTCTTACCTGGAGCCTTAGAAAGTTTAGGATGGAAAAAAGTTAGGAAACCTGGAATCGAACAAAAACTCGGAAGCCCGCGGAGAGAGTGAACTTCCCACCCTGCGAATCTGGGATTGGTAAGTGAGGAAAAATACAAAATTTTTACTGGAACCTGCGGGGAGATGTACCCCAACATCTGCTGACAAGACGAAACTTACGTGATGATGAAACAGGAAAAAACGAACCCTGGAGGTGGCAGGCCGAAAACGCAAGAAATCCTGAACGAAATCAGGCGATGGGAGGACAACCTGAAAGAAAACACGAAAAACCGAGCGGCCTGAGCGTGTCAGGTGGTGAGGAAAAGGACCTGACGTGAACAAGTGAACGAACACGCCGGGCCCTGAACAAACCGAGAGCCGAGACGCGACTGGAAACGAGCCCCAACTGCTGCCAGCATGGAGTTGACCAGTGTGGCAAGCAGTGAGGAGTCATGACCCTGCGTGCTGGCAAATGGCGGAGCAACGGGCCCCAAGCGTGACAGATAAAGAAACCTGAACTGACCGTGATAGTACACCTGGGGAAGAAGAAGAAGGATGCGACAGGACAGTAAGAGGGAAAGAAAGACCGTGGAGTGAGAAGGTGAGCCCAAGAAACGACCCTGAAAAAGATAAAAAGACACCAACAGGACCGACCGACGGGACATCAACCAAAACGTAACAGGAGTGAGGACATGATGAAGGCTTGACCAGCAAGAGGACATACGAGGGCCTGAACGAACAGCAGAAACCAGAAGCAGAAAACAGAACGTATCAGGCAGACAGACCATGAAAAAACGGAAAACCTGAACGTATCAGGCAGACAGTGACGAAGATGGAAACCTGAACGTATCAGGTAGACGGACATGAAAACGGAAACCTGGACGTACCAGGCAAAACAGACACAACAAAAGAGACCTGAACGTATCAGGTAGACGGACATGAAAACGGAAACCTGGACGTACCAGGCAAACAGACACGAAAAAAGAAGCTTGAACGTATCAGGCAGACAGTGCCGAAGATGGAAACCTGAACGTATCAGGTAGACGGACATGAAAACGGAACCTGGACGTATCAGGCAAATAGACACGCAAAAAAGAAACCTGAACGTATCAGGCCGAAGACACAGAGAACCTCCAGAACGTATCAGGCAGGAAGACGTGGAGCCAATCCTGGACATATCAGAAAAAACACTAGAACGGATCAGGAGGGAGTACATGATGAAAGAAAAAACCCCGGACGTATGAGGCAACCGGACCTGAGAGTATCAATTGATTGGACAGGCAGTGAGCCTGGACGTGTCGGGCGAGACCCCGAAAAGGAACCTGACTGTATCAGGCTACAGGATACGGAGAGAACCATATTAGAACAAGACAGGAAGAGAAGACCACCTGGACATCCTAGGAGGAAAACCATGGCGACCAGGTACAATAGAAAACAGGTGAGAGAAAACGGAACATATCTGCCCAACCCTTTTTTTTTTTTTTTTTTTTTTTTTCAGGGGCGAAATCGCTGCGTGCCTAGCAACCGGCCCATGCAGCTGCTCCCGGAACGCCCGGCCGCACCGCAAGACCGAGCCGCCCGGACATGGCATCCCCGCAACATGTCCGCCCAAGCGTATTTCTGGGCTTTTCATGCAACACCTTATTGAAAAACACATGTGGGGAAAAAAGTGGTCAGGGTACCAGGAGTGGGCGTGGTATGCCTTCCATATTGGAGCCCAGGATTAGGGGTTCCCCCTGGGTGCCCCACGGTGGAGCGCAGGGAGGTTGGGAATATGGGGGGCTTCCTTATGACTGAAGCGACGTGCGGAATGCCGATGCGTTCCACCGTGGAACGCACCGGGGAAGTGGTGGAGCTCCGGGAGATGGGCGGGATGCCGATGCGTTCCACCGTGGAACGCATCGGGGAAGTCGTGGAGTGGCGTCCCCGCATCCCCGTCTGCCGCCCCCCCAAGGCCTGGACAAGGAGGAGGAATCAGCCCTGGGGGAAGGGGAGACGCGCGGGACCCCCCGCGATGCGACGGTTGGAGCAATGGCTTGTTGTGGAGGAGACTGGACGCGGGGAACCTGAAGCAGCCAGCTCCGGAGCGCCCCAGCTGAATCTTGCCCCAGCGCTGCCTGAGCGGACCGCACCAAGTGTCCCGTCTCCTGCTGCACCGCTCCCCCGCCGGCCACGCCAGGGATGCGCGCTCCCACCAGACCGGGCGCGACGGCCGCGGCCGCACGGAGTTTAGATGGCGCAGTCAGAGGAGCGCAGCAGAGGAGACGCGTCGGTGGGGGAAGCGGAGGTGGGCGGCCGGAGATGGAGTGCGGCGGCGAAGCCCGGAGTAACTTACCCAGAAGGAGCGCCGCACGGGAGGAACGTACCGCCGCAGCGTCTGCCTCGTCAGTTTAGCCGGAACCGGAAGTCGCACTCGTATGACGTCGCCGTAACACGAGATGCACTGTGCGATGCCGACACCAGAGGGAGGGCGTGAGTCGGCTAAATACCCTATGCCCCTCCCACAAATGCAGGCTGGAAATCCAGCCTGCTATACATGTGAACAACTTGAAATCCTCTGCGATCCTCTCCCTCTGAGCTCTCTGTACTCACAAACTCAGTAGCAGGCCGGGCGGCAGCGCAACTCACTGACGTCACGCGCCTGCTCCTCCTACTTAATTCATAAAGTGGGAGGAGCAGGCGCGTGACGTCAGTGAGTTGCGCTGCCGCCCGGCCTGCTACTGAGTTTGTGAGTACAGAGAGCTCAGAGGGAGAGGATCGCAGAGGATTTCAAGTTGTTCACATATGAATATTAGTATTACAGTGAGCGGGGGCCCGGTGTAATAGAATACAGTGACGGCAGCGGGGCCCGCTGCCATTACCAGGCCAGCATAACATTCGGAATCGGGGTACTGGGCAGCAGTGCTCCAGACTAAAAAAAATACCTAGTAGCCATAGGCTCCTGAACTGAAAAATTTAAGAGCCAAATTACATTTTTAGTCGCCAA
Organism: Bufo bufo; assembly: GCF_905171765.1. Taxonomy (NCBI): domain Eukaryota; kingdom Metazoa; phylum Chordata; class Amphibia; order Anura; family Bufonidae; genus Bufo; species Bufo bufo. The sequence continues at coordinate 311,438,783 of NC_053391.1, forward strand.
ATCAAAACTGAATCAAAATTTTAGTATCGTGACAACGCTACACCGATCAGATTGGCGTAGGGTTGTTTCGATACCAAAGTTTTGATTCGCTTTTGTCACCATAAAAAAGTATTGCGATACTCAATACCGTGCAAAAAAAAAAAAACACACCAAAAAAAGCCGCGTGCATTTCGTACTTTATGAAACGTTCGGCCCATAATAGAACAGTCCTATCCTATTTTTTGGGGTGACAAGGTGACTAAAAATGGCAAATGCTCACCGCATAGAAGATATTTTTTAATAATTTAATAGTTTGGACTTTTCGGATGTAATATGTTTATTTATTGTTTATATATTTTATATGTAAAATTGGGAAAGGGGGGATTTAAACTTAATATTTTAGGGTACTTTCACACTAGCGTTTTTCATTTCCGGCATAGAGTTCCGTCACAGGGGCTCTATACCGGAAAAGATGTCTTCAGGTCAGTCTTTTTGACTGATCAGGCAAAAGATAAAACCGCAGCATTCTACGGTTTTATCTCTGGCGAAAAAAACTGAAGATTTGCCTGAATGCCGGATTCAGCATTTTTCCCCATAGGAATGTATTAGTGCCGTATCCGGCATTCAAAATACCGGATCCATCCTTCCGGTTGAACCGTGCGATTTTCACGCATGGTTGCTAGGATGAAAGTCTATTCACTGTATTACTTTCCCTTATAACAACATGGTTATAAGGGAAAATAATAGCATTCTGTAATGCAGAATGCGTAGTAGAAGGTCAATATAATAAACATTGGTGGCGCAGTGCGCCCCCCCTCCCTAGTATAATAAACATTGGTGGCGCAGTGCGCCCCCCCCAACACCCCAGTATAATAAACATTGGTGGCGCAGTGCGCCCCCCCTCCCTAGTATAATAAACATATAAACATTGGTGGCGCAGTGTGCCCCCCCCCCCCCCCAACACCCCAGTATAATAAACATTGGTGGCGCAGTGCGTCCCCCCCAACATAATAAACATTGGTGGCGCAGTGCGCCCCCCCTCCCTAGTATAATAAACATTGGTGGCGCAGTGCGCCCCCCCCCAATATAATAAACATTGGTGGCGCAGTGTGCCCCCCCAACACCCCAGTATAATAAACATTGGTGGCGCAGTGCACCCCCCCTCCCTAGTATAATAAACATATAAACATTGGTGGCGCATTGTGCCCCCCCCAACACCCCAGTATAATAAACATTGGTGGCGCAGTGCACCCCCCCTCCCTAGTATAATAAACATATAAACATTGGTGGCGCAGTGCGCCCCCCCCCCCCCAACACTCCAGTATAATAAACATTGGTGGCGCAGTCGGCCCCCCTCCCTAGTATAATAAATATATAAACATTGGTGGGCAGTGCCAATGAGGGTTAAAAAAATAAATAAAAATTAACTCACCTCCTCCAATTGATTGCGTAGCAGTCGGTCTCCTGTTCTTTCTTCAGGACCTGTCAAAGGACCTGTGGTGACATCACTGTGCTCATCACATGATCCATCACCATGGTAATGGACCATGTGATGGAGCTCAGTGACGTCACCACAGGTCCTGAAGAAAGAACAGGAGACCGGTAGCTACGCGATCAATTGGAGGAGGTGAGTTAATTTTTATTTATTTATTTTAACCCTCATTGGCACTGCCCACTGGCCACCAATGTTTATTATACTGGGGGGGGGCGCCACACTCAATGTTTATTATACTGGGGGGGCGCAGCACTCAATGAAGATAACTGAGCTGTTAATACAAATACAGGAGGCGGGTGCCGGAATCAAATAGCCGACACCCGACCTCTGACAGGGAGCTGCTATCAGCGGCAGTTAACCCCTCAGGTGCCGCTCCCTGTCATAGAGGTCGGGTACCGGCTATTTGATTCCGGCACCCGCCTCCTGCATTTGTATTAACAGCTGAGTTATCTTCATTGGTGGCGCAGTGGCCACAGCCCCTCCCCCTGTCCCTCTTCTTATTGGCCGCCGCGGCGGCAGCAGCACAGGGGAAGGGAGAGACTCTTCCACTGCGCTGCTGATAGGAAGTGAACATGATAGTTCAGCTCCTGTGCCCCGCCGCTGTATACAGAGCTGCGGCGCGGCTCTAGTCGCAAATGGCGACAAGACTAAGAAGTCTTGTTGCCATTTGTAAATTCTAAGTCGCATTGGCGACCAAAAATCTGGAGCCCGGCATAACTTAACACATAATGTTATTCCGCGGCGGGCCCCCAGACCATGTCCGAAGTGCTCGACCGGTCAGTCCGCCCCTGATTGTGTCAGTGAAAACATTCCGCTTTGGAGGCAAACACCAAAACGCTGTTTGCAGCGTTTTGGTGTCCGCCTGACGATGCGGAGGCAAACGGATCCGTCCCCATTGACTTACATTGTGTGTCAGGATGGATCCTTTTGCCTCCGCATCGTCAGGCGGACACCAAAACGCTGCAAACAGCGTTTTGGTGTCTGCCTCCAAAGCGGAATGGAGCCAAACTGATGCATCCTGAGCGGATCCTTTTCCATTCAGAATGCATTAGGGCAAAACTGATCCGTTTTGGGCCGCTTGTGAGAGCCCTGAACGGATCTCACAAACTGAATCCAAAACGCCAGTGTGAAAGTAGCCTAAGCAGAAAAGTCACAGCCACAAATAGCCTCCAAAAACATGTCACCTGGGAATGCCATTCACATCATGGCATCTTAGGGCACATGGGAGGTGTTTTAAGGGAATACTCTTCATGAGATAAAGGATATAAAATAAAACCACTGTTCGTATAAGACAAGGTTTTATTTTGTAAGAATGATAAACACTCACATTAAAACACACGATACGGACACATTTACTGCAACCCTTGTAAAAAAGCTAAGGGCTCTTTCACACTTGCGTTGTTCTGTTCCGGCATAGAGTTCCGTCGTCGGGGCTCTATGCCGGAAGAATCCTGATCAGGATTATCCCCATGCATTCTGAATGGAGAGAAATCCGTTCAGGATGCATCAGGATGTCTTTAGTTCCGGACCGGAACGTTTTTTGGCCGGAGAAAATACCGCAGCATGCTGCGCTTTTTGCTCCGGTCAAAAATCCTGAACACTTGCCGCAAGGCCGGATCCGGAATTAATGCCCATTGAAGGGCATTAATCCGGATCCGGCCTTAAGCTAAACGTTGTTTCGGCGCATTACCGGATCCGACGTTTAGCTTTTTCTGAATGGTTACCATGGCTGCCAGGTCGCTAAAGTCCTGTTTGCCATGGTAAAGTGTAGTGGGGAGCAGTATACTTGCCGTCCGTGCGGCTCCCGGGGCGCTTCAGAGTGATGTCAGGGCGCACCACGCGCATGGATGACGTGATCGCATGGATCACGTCATCCATGCGCATGGGGCTCTCTGACGTCATTCTGGAGCGCCCCGGGAGCCGCACGGATGGTAAGTATAGTGCTCCCCGCTCCCCACTACTACTATGGCAGCCAGGACTTTAATAGCGTCCTGGCTGCCATAGTAACACCGAACGCATTTTGAAGACGGATCAGTCTTCAAATGCTTTCAGTTCACTTGCGGTGTTACGGATCCGGCGGGCACCTCCGGCAAATGGAGTACACAACGGATCCGGACAACGCAAGTGTGAAAGAGGCCTAACATGTTATTTAAAACTTTGCATGAATGTACATAAAATACCTGTTTGCGCTGCCACAGCGAGCCTAGCCTCTAGGGCGGAGTCATCACTGTGCCAACCAGCTCTGCCTATCAATCTGCAGGGACGCCGGGCCAATCAGGTTCTGTGCCGGCGTCCCATACATCATGACATCAGGGCTCCTTGACCCATTGGATAGCAGGGACATTGGGCCAATCAGGCTTGTGGGCCAGCATCCTTTGCTTCCTTACAGCGAGTTATTTAAACAGGCCACAGTTGCCTGTGATTCGTTTTCGGAGCCTCACTAGCATTTATAGTAATATCTTTTGAATTGATCGCCCCCGATTTTGCCATGGACATTATCTCCTAGTGCTGACTGTGTTTGGTATTGGACTCTGCTTGTCTTTGGTCCTGATGTTACTCTGGCCTGTTCTTGGTTCTGCTTTTGGATTCTTATTAAGTCCTTGTAGTGTCTGTCTGGTTTTGACCTGGTCTGTCTCAATACACCTTGTACTCCGTGCTTAGGCTCTGTACACCTGGTGCGGCGGTGGTGTCATCGGGTCCCCATGCGGCTGTGGGGGGGACCCGATGGCATGGAAGGCAGCGCGATGTCTAAGGAAGGCATCGCGCTGCCTTCCGGTGACGAGCCTGTGAGATCCAGCCCCCTGGATCTCACAGGCCGGAAGCTGTATGAGTAATACACACAGTATTACTCATACAGCCAATGCATTCCAATACAGAAGTATTGGAATGCATTATAAAGGATTAGACCCCCAAAAGTTCAAGTCCCAAAGTAGGACAAAAAATATAGTGAAAAAAAAAAAAAAAGTTGAAGAAATTAAGTTTCCCCCCAAAAAATGTAAAGTTTCAAGTAAAAATAAACAAACATCATTTTCCCCAAATAAAGTAAAAAAAAAAATTTTTGGGTAAAAAATAGAAAGAAAAAAAAAGAAGTATACATATTAGGTATCGCCGCGTCCGTATCGACCGGCTCTATAAACATATCACATGACCTAACCCCTCAGATGAACACCGTAAAAAATAAAAACTGTGCTAAATAAACCATTTTTTGTCACCTTACATCACAAAAAGTGTAATAGCAAGTAATCAAAAAGTCATATGCACCCCAAAGTGCCAATCAAACCATCATGTCATCCCGCAAAAAATGAGACCCTACCTAAGATAATCGCCCAAAAACTGAAAAAACTATGGCTCTCAGACTATGGAAACACTAAAACATGTTTTTTTTTGCTTCAAAAATGAAATCATTGTGTAAAACTTACATAAATAAAAAAATTAAAAAGTATACATATTAGGTATCGCCGCATCCGTGACAACCTGGTCTATAAAAATATCACATGATCTAACCTGTCAGGTGAATGTTGTAAATAACAAAAAATAAAAACGGTGCCAAAACTGCTATTTCTTGTTATCTTGCCTCACAAAAAGTGTAATATAGAGCAACCAAAAATCTTATGTACCTAAACTAGTACCAACAATACTGCCACCCTATCCCGTAGTTTCTAAAATGGGGCCACTTTTTTGGAGTTTCTACTCTAGGGGTGCATCAGGGGGGCTTCAAATGGGACATGGTGTCAAAAAAACCAGTCCAGCAAAATCTGCCTTCCAAAAACCATATGGCATTCCTTTCCTTCTGCGCCCTGCCGTGTGCCCGTACAGTAGTTTACGACCACATATGGGGTGTTTCTGTAAACTACAGAATCAGGGCCATAAATATTGAGTTTGGTTTGGCTGTTAACCCTTGCTTCGTAACTGGAAAAAAAAATTATAAAAAAATTGAAAATCTGTCAAAAAAGTGAAATTTTGAAATTGTATCTCTATTTTCCATTAATTCTTGTGGAACACCTAAAGGGTTAACAAAGTTTGTAAAATCAGTTTTGAATACCTTGAGGGGGGTAGAGTTTATAGAATGGGGTCATTTTTGGGTGGTTTCTATTATGTAAGCCTCGCAAAGTGACTTCAGACCTGAACTGGTCCCTAAAAATTGGGTTTTTGAAAATTTCTGGAAAATTTCAAGATTTGCTTCTAAACTTCTAAGCCTTGTAACATCCCCAAAAAATAAACTATCATTTCCAAAATGATCCAAACATGAAGTAGACATGGGGAATGTAATGTAATAACTATTTTTGGAGGTATTACTATGTATTATAGAAGTAGAGAAATTGAAACTTGGAAATTTGGTATTTTTAAAAAAAATTTGGGTAAATTTGGTATTTTTTTATAAATAATTTTTTTTTTTTTACTTCATTTTACTAGTGTCATGAAGTACAATATGTGATGAAAAAACTATCTCAGAATGGCCTGGATAAGTCAAAGCGTTTTAAAGTTATCAGCACTTAAAGTGACACTGGTCAGATTTGCAAAAAAATGGCCAAGTCCGTAAGGTGAAATAGGGCCGAGTCCTTAAGGGGTTAAAAAATGGCGAATCGCGCAGTTTTTATTTATTTTTTCTGTTCCGGCATTCACTGCATAGATTTTTTTTTATATTTTAATAGTTTGGACTTTTCTGACAAGGCAATATGTTTATTTATTGTTTATACATTTTATATGTGAAATTGGGAAAGGGGGTGATTCATACTTAATATTTTGGTGGGGTTTTTTTTACCTTTTTTTTACCCTCCTTAGGGGCCAGAACCTGGTATTTTTTTATCCCTTGTCCTATTCACCCTGATAGAGCTCTATTAGGGTGAATAGGACTTCACACTGTCCCTGCTGCCAGGTGCATAGTGCACACAGCATCAGGGATGTTACCATAGCAGCCAGGGCTTCAGTAGTGTCCTGTCTGCCATGGTAACCGATCGGAGCCCCAGGATTACACTGCTGGGGCTCCGATCAGAAGCTGCCACTGCCACCAATGAAGAGGAGCGGAGGGGACACTGTGGCCACTGCCACCAATGATTTTAATGGGGTGGGGGAAGGCGCACTGCGCCAACATGATAATTAACCTCTTAATACAGGAGGCGGGTACAATTTAATGCCATCAGTATCATGCTCTTTGGAACATCTGGATATACAGCATACCTCTATTGGTGTTTATTATATAGAGGGTAGTAGTCTTTTCCTTCTGCCCTTGTATTACCATTGTGGGCCTTATATGGCTATCGTTTTGGCAATTTCCAACCACTTCCCCCATATACTTGCCTATTTTCCTGCGTCGGAATGGGCATTGCTATGTGGCTACATAGGTTTTGCTGTAAGCCTGATGTTTAAGTTTTTCATCCTCTTGATCTGAGACTAAGTCCCAGCGCATCCACTGGCTGCGCAGGAGGTACCAGTACGGACTCAAAGACTGTAACCGGGCTAAGTCCCGGCGCATCTGCAAACAGCGCATGGTATGCGCACTAGATGGCAAACTAAGGAGATAAACTCAGAGTTCTCGCATAGCTTAGTGGGTCCATTATCACTGGTTACTAAGTTCAGGCGCATCGGCGGCCCGCGCAGATCGTCATAAGAGCCAGACTCAGAGGCATTGTGATTGGAGGTAAGGTGGCTTGTATGCCCCTTGGGGTTGTGTGGATTGGTTGTCCATGTTAAGTATACACACCCCATTTTTATGATGTCTGCAATTCATGCACCTGCGCCACCAATGATACTTACCCCTTAATACAGGAGGCAGGTACTGGCAGATCAGTGGCAGTTCACCCCTCAGGTGCCACACCTGAAGGGTTAACTGCCGCTGATCGCAGCTACCTGTCAGAGGCAGGGTGCCAGCTATGCGATTCTGCTGCCGACACCTGCCTCCTGTATTATGTGTTAAAGACTGACTACTTTATATGGGACTCCAGACTTAAATATTAGGCTACACAGAGCGGCCGCCGAGAGATGTCCCCAGCACTTACCATTATTCCTGGGCGTCGCTTCGTTTGCCCGCAGTGCCCCATTACTGTCTCCTCTCCTGCTCCACATGCTAATTACTATCGGAGCAATGGGGAGGAGACATCAGCTTCTCTAGTGGGCGTTCCTTCTCCCTTGCTGTAGCGCTGTCCAATCGCAGCGCAGGGAGAAGGAACGCCCAGTAGAGAAGCTGATGTCTCCTTCCCATTGCTCCGATAGTAATTAGCATATGGAGCAGGAGAGGAGACAGTAATGGGGCACAGCGAGCGAATGGAGCGGCGCCCAGGATAATGGTAAGTGCTGGGACATCTCTGGGCGCCGCTCTGTGTAGGAAAAGTTCTATCATTGGTGGCGCAGTGCGCCCTCCCCTCCTCCGCCCCTCTCTCCGTTCATTGGTGGCAGCGGCAGCAGCAGCACAGGGGGGGAGGGAGAGACTGCTTCCTTCTCCCCTGTGCTGCTGAGGGAAACATGAGCGCGCTGACAGCAGTGCGCTCATGTTCTGTGATACTAGACTGCGCAGCAGCGCAGCCCAGAGTGCGAAAAAATGGAAATCCTGGTATGTATCGATACGGGACAAAGGTATCGATTGAGTATCGAAATTTCATACCAGCAACAACCCTACAACACTATATACATTAGTAAAATAAAATAAGCCCCTTTAAATCTCTACTAAAATTCCTACATCGGGTAGTCATTCACATCAGTAACTTTAAAGGGGCTTTCTGAGATATATATTTTTTGGTTTTACTGATGAGCTATCCCCTGTATGCTTGAAAAGGCTCCTGTGAGCGTTGCGGCCTTTGCGTTACTTTCCCTGTCACATGGCCTAGGAGCAGCTCAGCCCCATAGAAGTGAATGGGGCTGAGCGCCATACCAAACACAGACGCTGTACTATGTATGGTGTTGTGCTTGGTGAGCTGAGAGAAAGTGGTCAGAAAAACACACAGAAGTTGTATGATCATTTTCTAGTTTGTTTTAAAGTCACAAACATGAATTAACTACCTGATGCATTTCTACTCGTGTTTTATAAAAGGTATGCTACGTTAGCTTCTCTGCCCTGTAGGCATAAGTAAAAGGGTGGAGTCCAGAAAGTGGTTGCACTAAATTTCTTTCTGGAAGAGTAAAAATCTTCTGGCATAAAGTACAGGGTAATTGTCAGCTAGGGGCAGGTATAGGCAAATTGACCGACGGAGATGCGCATAATTTATGATGAGGTGTGCACATTGGGATATCAGATCAGTGTAAAACATCTATAATGAAGTCACCCCTGTGTTTCAAAACTCTGTGCAACAATGAAGATGAAGTAATAAAGGTATTGATACCAACAAGGACTGTGAGCATGAATCTGGAAACTCACTGCTACTGAATGGTTTATAGCGATCCTGTGTTTTATATGGCTAATAGATTGGAGCGTGGTGGAGCTTCACAGCAAGAACAGAGACATACAGTGTGAGGTCTGAATGGTGTCACGATGAGTGGACATCCTCTACGTCCACAGGAAAGAAGGTTTATACACCAACACTGGATTCCAAGAGTAGTGAGACTATGGAACACTGCCAGGGGAGGTTGTGAGATGGGTCACCGATTCAGGGATTTATTCTCACAGAATTTTTCCATAATATGAGGAAAATAGACTTCTACCTTATGGGGGTCTGCCCTGTCTGGATCAGCCTTGCAGGACATTTTTTCTTTTTCATCAGCCTTACAAACTACTGCAGGAGCAAACAAAATGGAGTATCACATGAGGCAGAAATTTCAACGACTATTACATTCTTTTGGATGGAGCTTTTAGAAATCTATGCACATGCTGAACCAACAACCCCATTCAAATGTATGATATGTAAATTTAAGAACACACATCTGCCGCATGTGAATACATCACCCTTCAGATGATAATAATTGCTCTTACCAGTAATAGTTTTTCTTGAAACCCATGACGGCACCCATGCGACCAGGACCTCCCATCCAGGACATGAAACCTCAGAAGATAAAATGGTTCACACCCCCACCACACCTCAGTAATTCTAATAAACAGATCTCCGGAGGCGTGCCAACCACCAAGAAAAAAGAAAGTAGAAAAACATCTAAAGAAGGGAACCAATTCGGTAAATTATACCCTTCCAAACCTACCCCAAAGGCAACTAAACTGTTACCGTGGTTTTTTTGGGGCGCAGTCATGGGTTCAAGAAAAACAATTACCGGTAAGAGCAATAATTGTTTTCCCTTCACCCATGAGAGAATAAAATATAAGCTGAAGAAATTAGGGGGTGTGGGGGGGGGGGGGGGGGGGGGGAAACACGACTATCAGCTCGAGTCCAGATGCAGTCTGTATTATCTATAAAAAAAAATTAAAAAAGTATGGGGGAGCTCCATGCAAGCCGCCCTACAAATCTGAGCCAGAGAAGCATCTGCCTTCTCCGCCCAAGAGGCCGCCATAGCTCTAGTGGAATGAGCCTGACTCCTTCTACACGTTTTGGGGCTAAGGGAGGAATAAGCCAAGGAAATAATGTTCTTAACCCATCTGGCAATAACACTAGTAGAGACTTGGTGCCCTCTAGCTTTACCCACAAATTGAATAAGTAGATTCTCGTCAATCCTCCATGCCAACGTGGATTCTAGGTAGAAAAGCAAACACCTCCTGACTTTAAGGCAATGGAACTTTTCTTCCGGGCTTATCTTCTAGAATGTTAGTGTAGGGAGGAAAGGCAGAGAAAGCCTGGATTTCCAAAATCTGTCTAGCAGATGTTATTGCTAAGAGGAAGGCAATCTTAAAAAAGATGCGATAGAGCCGAAATAACAGTATTTAAGTCCCAGGGTGGGAACAAAGGCCGTATAGAAGGGCGCATCCTAGAAGCTGCCGACAAAAATTGTTTGATCCATTGATGGTCTGCTAATTTGGTATCATAGAAATAACTTAAAGCAGCCACCTGGACTTTTAACGTAGATTATTTAAGATTCTTGTCTAGCCCCGATTGCAGAAACTCCAAAAACTTTGGAATTTCCAGAGGCATAAAAGGGTCTGGGCTAAGACCTAAGAAGGCAGAAAAGATGTTCCAAACTTTATTATATTTTCTTGCCGTAACCGCCTTCCTACTCTTAAGCATAGTGGAGACTACCTTAGAGGATAATGCTCTCCCTGACCAAACTTCCCTCTCAAAATCCATACAGAGAGATGGAGAATCTTTGGGTTGGGATGAATAATCGGGTTCTGAAAAAGCAGATCTTCCTCCAATGGAAGAGTCCACGGTGGTTCCACTGCCATTCTTAGCAGACTGGAGTTCCAAGACCTCTTTGGCCACATTGGGGCTATCAGAATAACCAAGGCCCCCTCCCTCTCCGTTTTCTTTAATACCTGGGGAATAAGGCAAAAGGGAGGGAAGGCATATCCTAGTTCCTGACTCCAATTCTGTGCTAGCCCGCCTATTGCTAACGGGTCATCCAAGTGGTTAAGGAAGTAGAAACTCTCCACCTTTCTGCTGGCTCTTGAGGCGAAAAGGTCCACCCTAGGAAGACCATATCTCAGGACTATTCGCGAAAAAATGTCCTTGTTTAGGCACCATTCTCCCCGTTTTAGAGAAACTCAACTTAGGAAGTACTCTATGCCATTCTCCTTCCCTTTCAGATGTACTGCTGACAGAAAAAGCTTTTTTTCCTCTATCTGAAAAATGATTACTTACCGGTAATTTGATTTTCCAGAGCCCATGACAGCACCACGAGAGAGAGGATCCGCCCCCAGAGACAGGAAACCTGCAGAGAACAAAAGGGCGGACACTCTCCTCCCAATTCAGTGTGATATCCAAGTATCAGAGGAAGGCTGACATATATGTTAGAGTTTACTTTTATTTATATATATATAATCCTTAAGAATTTTTTTTTTTTTTTGCTGCTACACCCAAGTGAATATAGAGACATCAAATCCGCCAATGGAGGGAATATAAGGGTGCTGTCATGGGCTCTGGAAAATCAAATTACCGGTAAGTAATCATCATTTTTCCCTTCACCCATGACAGCACCAAGAGAGACTTAACAGAGGAACAATCAGGGTGGGCGAGTAGAAAGAAGAACCCTTTCACCAAAGGAAGATACTGAAGGAGAATTTAAGTCCAAACGGTAGTCCCTATAAAATGTTGGAGAGGACCAGGTGGCAGCTTTGCAAATATCCTCGATGGGGACAGAGGATCTTTCTGCCCAAGAGGTAGCCACGGCCCTGGTAGAATGTGCTCTAAAGACCCATAGGTGGAGTTAACCCCGAAGACAGGTAGGATAAAGAGATAGCCGAAACAATCCATCTGGCGATAGAGCTTCTTGAAGCTCCGCCTCCCTTATTCACTCCTTGGAATAGAATAAAGAGCAAAGAAGATTTGCGCCATTCTTTTGTAAGGGAAATATATTTAAGTAATGCCCTTCTGACATCTAAACAGTGAAGGGACTTCTCTTCCTCAGAACCAGTTTTTTTGAAGATGGTAGGAAGAGTAATCGCTTGTGATCTGTGAAATTTGGAAGCAACCTTTGGTAGGAAGGCCGGGTCAGGACGAATCACCACCTTGTCCTCAAAAGTCGTGGTATACGGTGGGTTAATGGAGATAGCCTGAATTTCATTTATCCTACGGGCAGATGTTAAAGCGACCAGGATACATAGTTTTAGGGTGAGATATTTCATAGAAAAGGAATCTATAGGTTCAAATGGAGGGCAAGATAAGGCTTTTAAGACTATAGCCAAATCCCAAGGAGGAGGCCTGACTGATGACACCAAGGAAGATCTGTCAACTGCCCTAAAAAACCTAGATACCCATGGACATGATGCAATCTTCTGATTGAATAGAGCTGACAGGGCTGAAACGTGCACCTTTGGAGTACAACCTGCTAGGCCTAAGTCTAACCCTTTTTGGAGGAACTCTAGCACTAAGTTTATGGGAGCAGAAGGTGGAATATTGTTAATATCAATTTGCGCAAAGGCCAAGTATAAATGGCGAGTGACTTAATTCTTACTTTTTATAAGGGTCGAAATTAAGGCCTCAGAAAACCCCTTTTTTCTTAGTATATACTTCAAGTTCCACGCAGTTAAATGGAGGTTCTTTATGTGAGGATGTAATACTGGTCCCTTGCTCAACAGGCCCCGGATCTCTGGAAGCACCCATGGGTCCAAGACAGACAGGACCTGGAGCCACGTGAACCAAGATCTTCTCGGCCAAAAGGGGGCAATGAGGATCACTCTTGTCCTTTCTTCCCGAATCTTCCGCAATACACAGGGAATTAACGGGAAGGGAGGGAAGGCGTAGGCCAGGTGAAAGTCCCACTTCTGAATCAGGGATTCTATCCCTTAGGGCAGTGATAGACAAACTGCCGCTCTCCAGCTGTTGCAAAACTACAACTCCCACCATGCCCTGCTGTAGGCTGAAAGCTGTAGGCAGTCTTTGCATGCTGGGAGTTGTAGTTCTGCAACAGCTGGAGAGCCGCAGTTTGCCTATCACTGCCTTAGGGGGATCCGGTTTGGTCTAGGTAAAAAAAATAATAATTCGACCATTTTGTTTTGGTGAGTCGCGAATAGATCTATTTCCAGATGTCCCCAGAGATCCGTTATTTTTTTGAAAAAGGATTGGTCGAGAGACCACTCGGCCTGAGATAGGATATGACGACTTAGAAAGTCTGCCTGTTTGTTTTCGATGCCCCTGATGTGGACTGCAGAGATTGAAGCGCATACAAGCTCTGCTAGATTTAGAATTTTGTAGGCCTCTTACATTAAGGTACTGCGCTTCGTGCCTCCCTGTTTGTTCAAGTATGAAACTACTGTCTTGTTGTCTGTTAGGATTCTTAAATTTCTTCCCTTTATCCTGGGCAGAACAGAGTTCATTGCTAGACGCACAGCCGTCAGCTTTCAGGTTGGAGGACCCTTTTTCTTGAACACCTCCCCAAAGGCCCTGAAAGGAGACTTCCTGGATATAGGCACCCTATCCCCATGGGCTTGCGTCCGTGGTCAGACAAATCAACTTTCCTAATTTCCATGGAACGCCCTGGATTAGATTTCTTTCGTCCAACCACCATGTTAAGTTTTGGAGGGTCTGGCTTGATATCTATTTTTATTTCTAGAGAGATGCTCTCTTTCCATTGGGACAAGATTTCCCATTGTAGTCCCCTTGAATGGAGCTGTGCCCATCGTACTGCTGGAATGCACAATGTAAGAGACCCCAGGATAGACATCCCTTTCCGTATTGAAATTACAGGGTCTCTTATCAAGTCCCTGATTCTTTCTTGGATGAGTCTCACTTTTTCTTCTGGTAAAAAACATCTCTGGAGGGACGAATCTAGAATTAGTCCCAGAAAGGGTTGTCTCTCTGTTGGAAGTGGTTTTGATTTTTCCTGATTTATTATCCATCCTAAGGTATTTAGGACATTTATGTTTCAAAGGATTTATTTATGAAGAAAAAGGCATCATAAATGCATCAAAGAGTACGTATAGCATACAAATTGTCCATAAAATGAACAGAATCAATGAATTACAATAACAGTAACCATAGGAGATCCAGTAACGGTCACTTAAAGGGTAATGTTACATGATAGTACAATACATGTTCATGTGATCTATAGGCTTCAAGTGCCTGAAGTCGTTCATACAAGGCTCTTTTAGAGTTATAACATACTGCGTTGGATATTGACAGAATGGGAGGAGGACACCCAGGGATCCCAGAACTTTTCAAATGTTTTGAATGTGTCCATACGAATGGCTGAAAGTCTCTCATATAGAAGAATCCTATTAATTCTGTCTATTACCGCCTGGAAACTCAAAATGTCAGATCTCCATTTGTAAGCAATATGGATTCTGGCAGCCAGTAGTATGTGCTGCGATAATTTGAATTTAGAGAATGTCAACCAGGAGGGCTTGTCTACCAGGAGACATAGGGAGGCAGTGAGCAGGTAAGTACAGCCAAGCACTGAGGAAAGCAATCAACATATTTTGGTCCAAAATAGCCGAACATGGGGGCATGTCCACCAAATGTGATAGACTGTACCATCCACATCACAATCCCTAAAGCATAGTGGCGAAACCTCGGGGTAGATACGATGCAGTCTATAAGGTACAAGATGAGTCCTGTGAAGGACTTTTATGGAGGTTTCTGCCAAGAATTTTTGGTTAAGGTCTGGGAACGAAGATGCCACCTGGAAAGTGAGCATTCCTCCTGCATATCCCTCTCCCACTCTACCATGTAAGAAAGCTTAACTCCCTCTGGTGAAGTGTTAAGCATCCCGTAAAATCTAAACAATAGTCCCCGCTTGTACAGGGAGAAAGTAATAGAACGTTCAAATGGGGTAAAATATACATTCAAGTTATCAATCCTCAGGAAGTGAAGAAATGAGAACACCTGGTTAGCATTAAAGAACTCGCTGTCCGGGAGGTCATATTTGTCTTTGAAATCAATGAAATCAATTTTCCCCTAATTAGGAACCTATATAGAGTTGTACATCTATTATTAATCCACCAATGAAAAGTATCTGTCCTAAGCCCTGGTGGGAAAGCTGGATTACCCAGCAAGTGGAGAAGCGGTGTGCGTTTAGATTGTAGCCCCGCCTTGAATGTAACTGATCTCCACATCAATAGAGAATGATGAGACTGCGGTGAGTTGGAGCAGATTGCCGTCGGCATGGGGAGGGTAGTCCAGAGCAGGGCTCTCCATGACCAAGGGGGGAGAAGAGACTGCTCTAAGGAGACCCATAGGGGGTGTGTATCCGGCTTAAAATGTGTCAGGAACAATTGAGCTAGTCCTGCCGCTTTGTAATATTTCACAAAGTCGGGGACCGAGAGGCCACCCTGTGATTTATGTAGACACATAGTAGCTCGGGAAATAGGGGCACGCTTGTTGCCCTAAATAAATCTCATTACATCTTTTTGAAAGCTTTGGAGATCTCTATTGGGGACCCGTATTGGAATGGTACGAAAGAGGTATAAAAGCTTGGGCAGAACTACCATTCTTCTTATGTGTATCCTACCAATCCAAGAGACCAGCAAAATACTCTAGATTCTGAGGTCTTCCCTAATTGTACGATATAATGGGATATAGTTTAGTTTATACATCATGTGTGGTTGGGAAGAAATTACAGTGCCTAAATACGAGATGTGTGGGCAGCTGCGGAAAGGGAAAGTTTTGTAAAAGAAGTTACTTTAGTGATGAGGAGGCATTGCACAACAAAAGTTCAGATTTCTTATGATTGATTTGAAGCCCGGAGGCCTCCGAGAAGGATTTCAGGAGTTGTAGAAGGTTTGGGAGTTAGACAAGGGGGTTTGTAAGGGACAAGAGGAGGTCATCCGCAAACAGGCTGAGCTTGTTTTCAGTACTTCCCACCTTGAGCCCCGTGATATTTTGGTCATTCCTGATATGGATGGCGAGGGGTTCCATCGCCAAAGCAAACAGAGTCGGGGAAAGGGGGCAGCCCTGACGTGTGCCCCTAAGTATCTGGATGGGGGCAGGGTGCATGGATGGGAGCTTGAGTTAGGCTACCGGGGTGGAGTAAAGGGACCTGACCGCCTGCAAAAATGGACCTCCGATACCCATATTATGAAGGACCTTATGTAGATATTCCCATGTGACGGAGTCAAAAGCTTTTTCTATGTCGAGGGCCAAAATAGCTAATGGAGTAACGTGTTTATTAGCGACATGTATCAGATTAAGGATTTTTCGAATATTATCGGGTGCTTCCCTGTCAGGGATGAATCCTACCTGATCCTTATGTATTAGACTGGGAAGAAGATTATTAAGTCGTCGGGCTAGGATAGATGTGAAAAATTTTGTGTCCAGATTCAGTAGTGATATCGGTCTAAAATTAGACGGCGATAGGTGGTCTTTTTTTGGGCTTGGGGATGACTAATGTTGGCGGCTAGTAAGTCAGGATGCGGGGCGTTACATTGCAGAATATGGTTACAAAATTTTGTGATATGGGGGGTTAATAATGAAGCAAATTTTTTTTTAGAAGTGAAGCTTCCCTAATGAGATGCCCCCTCATAAAGGCTTTATGAGAAAGCCAGACTACAACAGGGTCTATGTCTGGGTCAGTATTTTCCAAGAAAAATTGTCTTAAACCTTCCTGGAGCCGATCACGAATGGCCGGCCGGGTCAGTAGAGATTCATTAAGTCTCCATGTGAAAAGGCGACTGGTAGGAATAGACGAGGTAACGTCTGCTAAGACCATGTCGTGATCAGACCAGGAAGCCACTAGGTGTCTACAGTATGACAGAAGCAGGAGGAGAGATGTGGACACCAGAATAAGGTCGATACGGGTATACAAATGATGGGCGGGGGAGTAATATGTGTAGCCTCTCTGTGTACCATTGTGCTCCCTCCAAGAATCAGCAAGAAGGAGGGATTCTAGAACTCTTTTGACCTGGGTTCCTTGGGCAGCAGAGCATGGGGTGTGAGGAGGCGAGGAGCGATCTAGTATGGGATTCATTACAAAATTAAAATCGCCTGCCCACAACTCATCATATCTTAGGGTTTCAAGTAGGTGGTGCATGTGGGTGAAGAAAGTGATCGGATCATCAATTGGAGCATAGACATTCACAATACACATAGTCCTTGCCCCAAATTCGCCTTGTAGGATGACATATCGCCCTTCAGGGTCAGAGGTATGACTAGCTATCTGGAATGGAAAGGAATTCCGCAACAGAGTGACCACTCCTCTGCTTTTGGTTCTAAACGTGGAGGAAAAGAACCTGGTGTACTGGGAATGGAAAAATTTGGGATGGGAGGTTGACGTAAAATGAGTCTCCTGTAGACATATTATATCAGGTTTATGCTTGAGGTAGGAGGTGAACGCCATCCTGCGTTTCCTCGGGGAATTAAGGCCCCTTACATTGTGCGTCAACAGCTTACACATAATCCCAAAGATAGAGAGTTTCGCTTAGCATACCTGACTGTATAGACCACATTGTACTATTTAAGGTAAAAGTGACGATCTCCATAAAAACACTTAAACTGAAATAATTAATTAATTAATACGAATAAATCTACAGTAAATGCTGTAAGACAACAGCAATGGCTGCGCCCAAAATGGCCAGCAAGAACAAGTGGGTCGGATGTGGGTGTCAGGGGAATAATATCTAACCCCGGAGCCACAAAAAAGGACCCAATAATGGAAGGCAACATGTAAGTCCGAGTCGCTGTTTCCCTGCTGGATAACCTGAGCGTCCCTCATAAAAGAAACAAAAATCAAATCTGGGCAGCATGGAAGACACAGCAAAAAAATGGCTGCGTGAGATACCACGTCATGGGGGATTAGTGGCCCGATTTCCGTTTAAAATAAAATGATGAATCACATCAGGATATTCAGTGCACCAGTGACGTATTCGCTGCTGAAGCGGTGGTGGGCACTTTCATCCAGACTCTGGCTGGGTGCTGGGGCCCTGGCGGTGCTGTCGGTCTCTCAGTGCGGTCCACCCCTATTCCGGCTTGATGTAGCATTTCAATCCCTTCTTCTGGAGTATGAACCGTATAGGAGCGGGAGTTCAATTGAAAAGACAGGGCGAAAGGGAATCCCCATCTGTAGCGCACCTGTGCTTGTTGCAATGCTTGGGTCACAGGCCTCATTTCCCTGCGTTTCCGTAGCGTTGTAGGCGCTAAGTCTGCATACAGGTGCACGGAGGGTGGGAGATCAGGCAGGGCTGAGATATTTCGTGCTGCATTGAGGACCATGTCTCTCACTTCATGGTGGTGGAATTTTAGGACCACGTCCCTAGGTGTGTCCGGGATGCGTGGTTTTCCCAGGGCCCTGTGAATCCTGTCCATCCGCAGCTGATTAGGTTGGGTGTGAGGCAATAAAGCGGTGAATAGGGAGCCCATGGTGGCAGAGAGGTCCTGGAAGGACTCTGGCAGACCCCTGATCCGCAAATTCCCTCTCCTGGGCCGATTTTCTAGGTCCTCAAGCTTTAATTCGAGTGCGTGCAGTTACACAGTATGGGAATCAATGTCTTCCCTGTCGGCACCTATGGCGTCGGATATCTCATCCGCCTTGGACTCCAGGTCCGAGACTCTATTCCCAAAGTCGTTTATCTGGCGGGAGAATTCTGCGACCGCCTGGGAAAGTTCAGTGCGGAAGAGGGCTGCTATATTAGCATAAAGATCAGCCTGACCTGTTTGTGGGCCTGTAGGTTTAATGCGCGGTCCGCTTTCAACAGAGGAAGCCGGGCTTGTCGGGGACACTGTCCTGTCCGCCATGATGGAATGCCTCGTGTTCCTGAAGATTTCTGGGAAAATCTGCGATGCAGCCGGCGTACCCGGTATTTTAGGTCCCCTCTTGCCGCGGGTCGACTTCTGTGACCCCTGCATGGGTGTTCAGGGCTTGTGGAGCCAACAAAACTGCACTATATAAGGGAAAATCTCAGCGGTCGGAGCGGAGCTCACAGAGTCATGTCCTCCCTGTAAGCCGCGCGCATGAGCCCCCATTTAGGACATTTATTACTCCTGTCACTGCCGTTTTGTAAGCATTTTCTGTAGTTCCAACAATTAAAAAATTGTCCAGGTAAGGGATAAAAATAATATCCCTTTCCCTTATATGGGCTGCCATTTCTGCGATGATTTTCGGGAATACTCTTGGAGCCATAGATAGGCCGAAAGGGAGAGCCTGAAATTGAAAATGTTCTAACTGACCTTCTACAATGACAGCAACTCTTAGGAACCTCTGATGGTCTGCGAAAATTGGGACGTGGTAATACGCATCTTTGAGATCGAGTACTGCCATGAAGCAGTGAGGCGATAGAAGGTTGATGGCTGATGGCTGATTTGATAGTTTCCATTTTGAATTTCTTGAAATGGAGGAACGGATTAGGTTTATAATAGTCCTTCGAAAACCGTCAGTTTTTTTTTTTTTACTAGGAATAGCGGGGAATAAAATCCTGTTCCTTTCTCTTGTTCCCCTACTGGGATTAAAACCGATTTTTTATTTCTTGTTCCATGGCAGATCTGCCTAGCCTTGACGTTTTGAGTTTTTGTAATAAGGAATCTTGTTGGAGGGACCAGACGGAATTCTAATTTAAAACAGCTGCGGATTGAATCTAGAATCCAAGAACTTGATGAATTTTGAGACCATTCTCAGAAAAAGTTTTTTAGTCTGCCCCCCCACTGAAAATCTGGCGTCATTGTTGGTTTTGTTTATTTTTATCCCCAAAGGATTTGTGAAAAAGTTATTTTTTTCCCCTCCTCTGGTTCCTAAATCGGTCATCTCTGGGTTTTTGTCAGAGTCTCGATTTCCTCTGAAGGTACGAAAGGACCGATTAAATCTACTCCCTGAAAAACAGAAATTTGGGAAACTGTTACAGAAGGGGGGATCTGTGGATGGCACTGTTATAACAGTGCCATCCACAGACCCCCCCAGCCCATAACAGTGCCATCCACAGATGTCCCCCATAAAAATGTCATCAACAGATTCCCCGCCACTCCAGTATACTAATATAAAATGTCTTATTCAATTAATAGTTATTAAACATGCCCCCCAACTCCTAATAGTACTGTAACATCCTAACCGCTTCAGTACAACGCAGGCAGGCAGGCGCGTCACTCACTGACGTCACTTGCCTGCGCCGCCTGCTTCATTCATAAAGTAGGCGGCGCAGGCACGTGACATCAGGGAGTTACGCTGCCGCCTGCCCGGCCGGCCTGCCTGCATTCTACTGAAGCGGTTAGGATGTACAGTACTATTGGAGTGGGGGGGCATGTTTAATAACTATTAATTGAATAAGACATTTTATATTAGTATACCGGAGCGGCGGGGCTATAGTACACAGACTGCACAGCCCCACCGCTATTGCCGGCCCCCAGCTCCTCCTCCCAGTCCCTCCCCCGCTCGCTCGTACATCGCAGCTTGCGATGTAAAACTGCCAGCATTTGCCCCATAAGACACAGGAGCATTTTTCCCCCATTTTGGGGGGAGAAAAAGTGAGTCTTATGGGGCGAAAAATACGGTATACTCCTGTACAGACTCCCGGTGTTTTGTTTTTGGGTCTTTTTCCCCCATTCCCTTCCTAGATGATAGTGTAGCGCTGACTAACCAGATCTAACCAGGGTCTGGAAGCGTTTATAAAAAGGAAGGAGATTCTTCTGCTACTGTTCTATCTATACAAGATTGGCACATCTTTTCCCAATCTGAAAATACGAATTTACATATGGCACATTCTTTGTTTTTCCTTTTAGAAAAACACTTTAGGTTTTGTCTGGAAATTGATTAACATAAATGCATCAGTATAGGGAAGCATAAAAAAGAAACCCATGCACTCCCCCCTCAGAGGTACTGAGACTGGAGGGACCGATTCCTCAGCAAGCTTGTCCTCCTTCATGCTTCCCTTCGCTGGCCACCAGAATCGCTAGGAACGCCAGGCAATTTGAAAAAGTGCGCTCTTCTCAGGGCGCATCTGAATGACGTCACTCTGCGACGCGCCAATCACGTGACCGTTTTCCCGGCGTCCGTGCCTCTAGCGCATCAAGTGATGCCGCCAGGCACCTCTCGCTCCAACACACTATCGCACCCTCCGGGGTTACGCTGTGCCTCTGAAGTCCCCATGCGCACCCGCTGATGCGGCCTTACTTACCCCGGGACCGCAGGTATGAACGGAGCACCACCAGAGGGAAGGGCCTGAAAAGGAAAACTGCAGGCTTCCCCAGAGACAGAAAACCACACTGAATTGGGAGGAGAGTGTCCGCCCTTTTGCTCTCTGCAGGTTTCCTGTCTCTGGGGGAGGATCCTCTCTCTCTTGGTGCTGTCGTGGGTAAAGGGAAAAATGTTCTGACATAGGAGTAGAAGGTAGGGCACTCTTGTTCCTCCCTGACGGTTTATGTAGGCCACTGTTGTAGAATAGTCGGAATAGAATACAATCTTCCTGTGTTCTACCTTTGGTATTGCAAACCTCAGAGCCATCTCTACTGCCTTTAATTCTTTGGATGATGTTTTCCGCACGTTCAAGTCCCATTTCCCCTGCCAGCACCTGTCCTGGGAGTGGGCTCCCCAAGCCCAAGGGCTGGCGTCTGTAGTAATTATGATCGAATTTAGGAATGTCCAGGGCATCCCTGCGGACAGGTTCTCTTGAATAGTCCACCCCAGCAGGGAGAGTCTTGCCTTTGAGGAAAGATGGAAACTGTGATCCAAGGAATGAGGGAAGCTGTCCCATGATCTTAGGATGTTTGCTTGCCGCTCTCAAGTGAATATGCGCATAAGGTACTGCCAGGATTGCTGCTGTCATCTGCCCAAGTACCGCCATTGCTTCCCTGAAAGTACACTGGTAGGAACAGAACACTGACCATACATGCTCCTTGATCGATTCCTTCCTTGAAAGAACATTTTTCTGCATACAGGAATCCAGCTGAATTCATAGAAAGGTACAAATTTGCAAAGGAACCAGACATGATTTCTCCCAATTTATTTTCCATCCTAGATTTCCTAAAAGGGAGCAAAGGAATCTTATATTTTTTTCCAGTTCTTCTTTTGATCGAGAGATTATAAAAAAAAGCATCCAGATAAGGTACTAGTGTAATTCCGGACAGTCTGAGAAAGGCCGCCATTTCTGCTATTACTTTGGTGAAAAGTCTGGGGGCCTGTGAAACCCCAAAGGGTAGTGCTTTGTACTGGAGATGTAGCAATTCTCCCCGAACCCAGACAGCTGTTCTCAAATACTTTTGGGAGGCTGCATGGATTGGGACATGATAATGTGTGTACTCCAAATCCAAGCTTGCCATCCAGAAATCCTGGAGGAGGAGACCTACAGTCGATTTTTTTTTTACCATCCGAAATTTTTTGTAAATCAGGGATTTGTTTAGCTTCTTTAGATTTAATATCACTTTGTATGTCCCATTTGTTTGTTTTTTACAAAAAATAAAAAAAGCGCGGAGTAGAACCCCTTGCCCCACTCTGTCTTGGGGAAAGCGCAAACCACCCCCTTGTGTCTAAGAGGGAAAGAACTTCTAGCTCCAAGGCCTTTCTCCTGTCCGGGTTTTTGGGACAGGCTGTCTGAACGAAATAGTTGAAAGTGTGGGTGAGAAAAGAATTCCAGCCGGAATCCATTTTCCATCACCCGCAGGACCCATCTGTTTTGAGATATTGCCTTCCAGGCTGGGAAAAAAAAAAAAGTGACAGTCTTCCCCCCCACCTGAGACCTGGCATTATTGTTTATCCTTGGGCCTATTATCCTGGGGCTTGAACAAAAAAATAATAATCTTTTAGGAAATCCTTATCTCTCCTGTCACCCTGTCTTTTAAAACAGGCTTGGGTCTCATGAAAAAAAGGCATTTTTTGAGGAACTGGAAAACCTTTCTTCCTATCTGACGCTTTCTCTAAGAGGTCATCAAGGGAAGAACCAAACAACCTAGACCCTTCACATGGAATAGAGCAAAAGCCTAGATTTGGAATCCATGATTTAAGCCAAATAGCCAGTCTAGCTGAATTAGACATAGCAGCTGCTCTAGCGGAAAACCGGATTGCATCAGTAGAAGCGTCCGCCAGGAAGTTTGCGGCCTTAGAAAAAGTAGGGAGGGAAGCTAACAGTTCCTCTCTAGGTTTTTTGTCTCTAATATGAGTCTCCAGTTGATCTAGCCATAGTCTTAAGGACCTGGAGACCCAAGAGGCGGCCACGGCCGGCCTAAGACAAGATGAGGCAGACTCTCAAGCCTTCTTATCCAAAGGATCTGCTAAACATCCTAAGTCATCAAAGGGTAGAGCCGATCTTTTAGCTATTTTTGCCACCGGGGCATCTACGGTGGGAGCTTTGTCCCATATTCCTGCTACCGATTCCACAAATGGGTATTTCCTCTTTACAGAATTAAAAATTTTCTATCAGGATTTTTCCATTCTCTTTTTATTAGGGCTTCCATATTTTTATGAACGGGAAAACTCTATGCTTTCTAGGGCAAAGACCCTCGAAAACCTGGTCAGCAATAGATTTAGGTTGTTTTACATCTTCTAATTGCATGGTGGCTTTGACAGCTTTCAGTAAAAAGGCTCGTTATCTTCCGGTAGAAAAAAAAGCCCTCCCCACCGAGTTCTCATCTGAAGAGAAAGAATCCTCAGATTCTATATCCTCTTCTTCATCTAAAAAAACTAAATCAGAGTCCTTATAATAAGACCACCTGTCTGGAGATCTTTGGCGACTCCGACCAATTGATGTAATGGACGCTTTAACCTCTGACCGTATTAAAGCTCTCATATTTCTAGATAAGTTGGTTATGGAAGAGTCTCACAACTTATCTATACATGCTTGACATAGCGGCTTAACGTAGGAGGCAGCTAAGGCTACTCTACATGCTCCACACTCCCTATGCTAAGTTTTCCCGGACGATTTCTTAGGTGTTTTTGATGCCTATAACAATAAAAGCAAATCCCCACCCATTAATTAGGAGAGGATAAATCTCACCAAAGCAGTGTCAAGTTTCCCCACTCCTCAGGACCAATACCGGGCTTGTGGGCCTCGAGGGTTCCAGGGGGTTGGCGCGTCCTCTATCACCTGGTTCCGTAATGCTGGGGGGAACCCAGATCCTGAACAGCAGTGTGGGCATCCAAGGCTGGCTGTCTTCTCCTGCCGCCAATTTATATTCCACGCCTTGGCTCCTTTAAACCAATAGGTCCCCCCTTAGAGTGCCTAATGCGCGCAAGGACGGAAGAGGCCGTCCTTGTGCACATGCGCTGTACGCCCCAGAAAGCGGGCCGCCGGGCATCCCGCAGCAACGGACCGGGAGTCGCCTGAACACTGCCACAGCGGCTCCCTGGGAGGCAAGGGGGGGAATGCAGGAGGAAAATCAGTCTCAGGCAGCGGCTCCCCAAGGAGACTGATGCTGTCAGGGATAGGTCCCTTTATGGTAGGGTAGACCCGGACCTCCCCAGCCCCTGAAGGTGAGAACCAAAACGTAGAAGGAGCCAGAGCTCCTCAGGTACCTCCTATCTGGAGGACTGGAAACCTGAACTGAGGTGTGGTGGGGATGCGAACCATTTTATCTTCTCAGGTTTCCTGTCCTGGATGGGAGGTCCTGGTCGCATAGGTGTAGTCATGGGTGAGGGGAAAATACTTTTGCAAAATAAACAGCTCATGGTCAAAGTCCATATCTGGATATACTATCTACCAATTGCTGCAAACTAATCAAGAATGTATATAATATATTTTGCTATAGCCACTCTGTCTGAAATAAAAACCCTTGTAGCACCTTAAAAGCCTCTCTCTGATCTAGACAGCTTTCATGATGCACTGTCATTTCTAAAAGCAGAAACATCTGCTTGTCACTCACAATTTCCAAACTATTAATTATAAATTGCTCATTTCTGCACAAAGGCTGACATTATACAGGGTTTATTCTGTGAGAAACCATCATTAGGAAGTACAAATGTAATTACTACTGATATAACTGGATCCACAACATCCCTGAGTAAGACCTCTGACCAGCTTTATTCATTATAATCGGGTCACACAAGGAATGAGTAACAGCTTTTCTGAGGAGTATTATGCTGTAACTATTACCATTTTAAAGGTTTTAGTCAGCAAGAAATACATAATTATATAATCTAAAAAATAAAATAAATACATAACCTACAATATCAAAAAAGTACATGAGCTTTCACAGACTTGCACCAAAAATCAATGCAAAATGCTGGGCAACAGCTAAGCCACCAGCACAAAGGGGTATATCTAAAGCTGACCATACAAATAAGATGAAAGTTAAGCAAAATAATGGATTTCAAGCATATCAGCCATTAGCAGTTCATACATTTTAGATGATTGTTGTCTGCCAAAAGTGTAAACCTGAATCTTTCAGCTGGTCAGCAGATGCATACATGTTATGATAATACCCACATTGTGCCCAGTTCTAATCTTACGGGGTGGCACATACAGTGTTGTATGGCTTCCTGATCTCTACTGTACCTCTGCGTGCATGTATAAATGAAACAAAAACACTGTGGCATGCTCCATTGGACTCCGATTGTGTAGAGGCAACTTTGATCAGCAAAATTAGTTTTAGTAGCATTTGAGAGCATTTTGAGGCCTGCATCGCTGCACAGAGCTGGAAGCTATTCCTTCTGCATCCTTTCCTGACCTGTATTCTTAATAAACAAATCCCCAGCACTAACCTCCTAGGACTAAATGATCTCTGTTGGGAATCAAATTTCCCACAGCTATGAATGGAAAAATTTAAACATTAAACTATTGCAATAACCATATTCCATCCAGATCAACAGCAAAGTAAAATACCGTAAGTAAATAAAAAATAAAAAAACTGCTGCCATCTGTTTGTTGCTCAGACAATTTCTTCACAAGTGATGGCTTTGAGAGGAAGATAAGATTGCATTGGGTCACACAGCACATTGACCAACAGTCCTTCCCTTATGACCTGCTCAAAAGTTCTCCCAATGTTGCTGAAGGTCTAGAAGCAAGCAATTAAATGGGCTTACCGGGCATTTAATATGGATAACCAATACTCTGGATAGGTCATCAATATCTGATTGGTGGGGGTCCGAACCCCACCAATCAGCTGTTTGTGAAGGCACCAGCGCTCCTGTGAGGGCTGCAGCCTTCTCAACTTTCCTTCAGCCAGTGACGACATGTTTATGTGAATGGGACGGAGGGTGACCCCAAGTACAGCTGCTATATAATGAACGGCGCTGTGCTTGGTAAGCTGCGAGGAGGCAGCAGCGCTCACACGAGCACCGATTCCTTCTCAAAACAGTTGATCGGCAGGGTTCCCGGGTATCAGATCCCCAATCAGATACTGATGACCTATCCAGAAAATAGGTCTTCAGTAGTAAAATGTCAGAAAAACCTTTTAATATTGTTAACAAATCCTCAAGATGGGTCATCAATATGCGATTGGTCGTGGTTAGGGATGAGCGAACTTGTGTTTTCAAGTTTGGCGTACAAGGTTCGGGTTATCTAAGAATTATGTTATGGATTCTGCTACCACATAACTTATGGTCCGTGGTAGCGGAATCCATAACAGAATTCGTAGATGAGCGAACTTGTGTTTTAAAGTTCGGGTTATCTACGAATTCTGTTATGGATTCCGCTACCACAGACCATAAGTTATGGGGTAAAGGAAACCATAACAGAATTCTTAGATAACCCGAACTTTAAAACACAAGTTCGCTCAACACTAGTCGAGGCCTGACTACCGCTGAGCTGCTTGACGAGACTAAGGCCAGTGACATCATGTTCATCAGTCACATGGCTTAGGGGCAGCATAGTCCTGTGCAAGTGAATGGGGATGAGCTACAATGCCAAGCACAGCCACCATGCAATGGACGGTGCTGTGCTTGATAAGCAGGGAGGAGGCAGTGGTCCCTTTAAACAGATGATTTGCGGGGATCCCAGGTGTTGGACCCCCACATATCTGATAATGAACTATTCTGAGGATAGGTCATCTATTTTAAACACCTGGAAAACCCCTTTAAGGCTAGGGCTACAAGGGCAACAAGTGTTATATAACAGCAAGTGCATTTGTGCAACTTGTTTGCATAGAAGATATGTGACTTGGCAAAAAGAAAAGTATTAGTGTCTCATTTTCATTAATTTAATTTTGGGAGTTAGAAAAATTACTAAGATGCAAAACATTAAAAAGAGGCGTCATTTTTCAGACATTGGAAACAGCACCATTAGGGTATGACCACACAGTGTGGTAACGTGGCCGCGCTGCAGTCGACTACCACGCATCTGTAGACGCGGCAGCAGGCTCTTACTAATTTACTACTGCACTGTTTGGTAGTGTGTATTATTAATGTCCACGTGGCACCTTCAATACTGAACTGCAAATAAAGACCAACTAAACTGTGTGGTCCTAATTAGTTTAATTAGAGCCCGCTGCGGCTCATAGGATGCGCAGTACTCGACCGCAGCGTGGTCGCAACTGCAACACGACCAGGCCGCGTGGTTGCATCCTTAGGCTACTTTCACACTTTCGGCAGGACGGATCCGACAGGCTTTTCACCCTGTCGGATCCGTCCTTCCGCTATTTCGCCGTGCCGCCGCTCCGTCCCCATTGACTATAATGGGGACGGGGCGGAGCTCCGGCGCAGCACGGCGAAAGGCTGCCGGACTAAAAGTCCTGCATGTCCGACTTTTTAGTCCGGCGGCCTCTTACCGCGAACTGCCGTACTGCGCAGGAGCTCCGTCCCGTCCCCATTATAGTCAATCGGGACGGAGCGGCGGTCCGGCGAAATAACGGAAGGACGGATCCGACAGGGTGAACAGCCTGTCAGATACGTCCTGCCGCAAGTGTGAAAGTAGCCTTAGCAGAGCTGTGCATTAAGCACTACTCCCATCACAGATGAACGTGAGATCATATAAGTCTTATGAAACAGTATTTGTTGCCCGTAGCAACCAGTCACAGAACAGCTAGCATTTTTCAAAACGCTCTATGTAAAAAAGGAAAGCTCTACCATGATTAGTTACTATAGGCAACAAAGAGTTTTTCAGATTTAGTCTTCAGAAGTCTTCCCTATAGTGCACACCCTGTCGACACAGAAATGTGACCACTTAGCTAAACACTGGCAACTGCGGGGTCTCCACTGCAGCCTCTGTCCATAGCAGGACCACCCTACTATAAAATGACCACACTATCAGCCAGAGAACAAACTTCAAAGCACGGCTCTTGAGAACTTTTAATGAGAACTATGTAATGCTTCATTTTCCCCACTGCACCACTAAAAGGGTTGTGTCACTTCAGCAAATGGCATTTATTATGTACAGGAAGTGAATACAAGGCACTTATTAATGTATTCTGATTGTCCACCATCACATTAGACACTGCTCATTTCCATGGTTACGATGCAATCCATCAGTGGTGGCCGTGCTTGCATACTACCAAAAAAATAAATGAAAAAAGGGCCAGCCGACGTGCACTCCCACAGTCCCGTCACCTATTGTGTGCACGAGCACCATGGAAACCAGCAGTGTATAATGTGATAGAAAAATGAAGCTAGACAGCAAAGGAGGCAATATGGACAATCACAATACATTAGTAAATGTCTTGTATTCACTTCCTCTACATGATTACATAATAAATGCCATTTGCTGAAGTGACAACCCTTTTAGTGGTGCTGCAGGGAAAATGAAGCATTACATAGTTCTCATTAAAATTAAAAGTTCTCAAGAGCCGTGCTTTGAAGTTTGTTCTCTGGCTGATCGTGTGGTCATTTTATAGTAGGGTGGTCCTGCTATGGACAGAGGCTGCAGTGGCTTTTATAAAATTTCTCTACATAAATGCCAACCTTAGATCTCATTAATAAAAATATATGAACAGTCCCTTTAAATGGTAATTTCCTAATAATCTGAATCTATTTAAAAAGCTCTCCTTAGGGTACTTTCACACTTGCGGCAGAGGATCCGTCAAAATGTATGCAAACTAATGGCATTTGTCAGACAGATCAGGGTCCTAATCCATATGACAAATGCATTGAAATGCTGGATCAGTCTCTCCGGTGTCATTTTTTTCACGGACTGAGCATGCACAGACCGCAAAAACGGATCAGTTTTGCCGGAACACTCACGGCCGGATCCGTCATTAATACATTTCAATGGGAAAAAATGCTGGATCCGGCATTCCGGCAAGTGTTCCGGAATTATCTCCGTCCTGAAAGGGCAAAAAGACTGAACTGAAGACATGCTGATGCATACTGAACTGATTGCTCTCCATTCAGAATGCATGGGGATAAAACGGATCAGTTCTTTTCCGGTATTGAGCCCCTAGGACGGAACTCAGTGCCGGAAAAGAATAACGCTAGTGTAAAAGTACCCTTAGGGCTTATTCAGACGGCTGTAGGCTGTCCGCAAAAATGCGGATCCGTTTTTTTTTGCGGATTAGATGCTGTCCCATTCATTTCTATGGGGCCCTTTTATTCCATTGCACAGCTCAGCAAAAAAATGAAACATGTCCTATATTTGTCAGTGAAAATCAGGACATGTCCCTATTGAAGTCTATGCATCAGCAAAAAAACTGAATGCAAAATCGGATCTGCAATTTTGCTTCTGAATGAGCCCTTAGGCTACTTTCACACTAGCGGCACGGACCTCCGGCAGGCTGTTCCGACGGATGAACAGCCTATCGGCTCCGTCCTGCCGTTAGTGAACGTGTACCCGCGGACTGCTGCTCTGTCCCCATAGACTATAATGGGGGCAGGGGCGGAGTTCTGGCCGAGGCACGGCAGCGCACGGAGAGAGGCTGCCGGAATAAATCTACGACATGTCCGACATTTATTCAGGCAGCCTCTCGCCGTGCCTCTGCCGGAACTCCGCCCCGCCCCCATTATAGTCAATGGGGACGGAGAGGCAGTCTGGGGGCACACGTTCACTAGCTGTAGGATGGATCCGACAGGCTGTTCACCCGACGGAACAGTCTGCCGGAGGTCCGTGCCGCTAGTGTGAAAGTAGCCTTAGCTGTAGATCAAAATAAAAAGCGGTTTATAAACTGAAAAATCCTGACTCCTCCTGTCAGCAGATAGTTCATTCCGCCCTAACAGCAGGCTCCCTCAGTATAATATAAACCTAAAAGTGTTGTCACAAAAACAACCATAGAATGCCCAGTATATTTAAAAATAAAAATACTTTATTATATCATAAATTGATCAAAATTCATAAATATGAGACATAATTACACAGAATAAATTTGGAAAGAATCAGCAAACAAACTGGATGCCGTGGTCCCCCCGCCGGTGTCTCAATAACCCGCCAAACAGATGGAACACATGTAAAGAGTATGTGCCGTATGCAGTGGGGTAATTTACAAGTAGATATTATTTGGTACAAAACTACTACAAGTAACTGTGGTCCTCACTCCACTGCATACCCCAGAGGAGAGTCAATACAGGTGCGGGGCCCTATATATTATAACGATAATGACAGAAAAAATATTGACACAGTAAAAACAAACATACCCAAAGACATGATGGAGGGCAGAGACAGCAGACACAGGGCAGGCTGGAACCCCGACGCGCTTTTCGCCTCAGCTTACGGTTAGCTTTAAAAGAACTCAAGAATATGAAAAATATTATCATAAAACCCGCGGACAAGGGGGGCAATGTTGTGGTCTGGCCGGTGCGGATGTATGAGAAAGAAGCGTTCCGGCAATTGGGGGACGCATCCTGCTACCAGAAATTGGAGCTCAACCCTATGACACAATATAAGAGTGAGTTGGATGGTATCCTTAGGTACGCATATGAGAAGGGCATCATTAGTATGAAAATGTGGGAAGGTCTTACTACCGAATTTCCGGTGCTCCCCACATTTTATCTACTGCCAAAAGTACATAAGGATCCCAAGACACCTCCTGGCAGACCTATAGTTTCTGGGATTGGGAGTTTGTGTGAGACGGTCTGTCGCTTTGTGGATTTCTACTTGCAAAAATGTGTAGAGACCCTGCCCTCTTTTGTACGCGATACCACTGATGTCCCCCTTAGACTTAGTGATGTGCATTTGGACAATGATATGGTTCTGGTCACATGCGACGTCGAGTCCCTGTACACCTCAATCTGTCACGACCATGGGCTGCGAGCGTCACGATTTTTTCTTAATACCACAAACTTAGACAGCGACTTGATTGAATTAATCATGACGCTGTTGGAATTCGCATTGAAACATAATGCGTTCACCTTCAAAGATCGCTATTTCCTACAGCTCCAGGGAACGGCGAAGGGGGCGACTTGTGCGCCCTCGTACGCCAATCTTTTCCTGGGGCTGTGGGAAAGGGAGATTGTTCTAAATTTGGAAGGTCATGACGCCGTAGACTCGTGGTCGAGATATATAGATGATGTGCTGTTCATCTGGCAGGGCTCGACGTCGCACTTGGAGAAGTTTTTACATGAACTTAACTCCAACGATCAGAACATAAAACTGACGTGGCTTTATAGTGGCGAACGTGTTGACTTTTTGGATCTTGCGATCACTGTGGAGAATAATGGCCTGTTGGGCTTCGATATACATAGGAAGCCCACGGCGACAAATTCCTTATTGTTCTCCTCCTCTTCGCATCATCCACAGGTCTCCCGGGCTGTACCCATTGGACAATTCTGCAGGGCCAAGAGGATATGTTCCAGTGAAGCGAGTTTTGAGCGGGAGGCAGCTGATCCATCGAGGAGATTCCGGGAGAGGGGCTATAGTAACAAAGTTATTAGAAAGGGCTACGTTAGGGCCAAAAATTCCTCTAGAGATAGTCTGCTAAAACAATCTCCATGCAAGAAAGAAAAATATTATGGCTTTCCTAGATTTATTACTAACTTTAATGCCCAATGGAGACAAGTACAGGATAGTCTCCATAGACATTGGCAGGTTCTTCGTACTGACAGGGACCTGAAAAAGGTAATCTCTGAGAGACCGTTAGTCACTTGGAAGAGAGCAAAAAATATGAGAGACATAGTGACCAGGAGTCACTATGTAGCCCCTACAAAGGGGGGGATTTTTGGAGATAGGGGCCCACAGTGGGGTTTCTTCCCCTGTGGGGATTGTACCGCATGTAAATATATGATCAGATCAGATAAATTTACCAATACCAAGAGGGAAAAGGAGTATAAAATTGTACATCACATCTCTTGTAGATCAGAGGCGGTGGTTTACCGTGCTGTGTGCCCTTGTGGCCTGATTTACATCGGTATGACCACAAGGGCTCTCAGGACAAGAGTTCTGGAACACATCCGTGATATCAAGGCGGCTGCCGAGATCACTGAGTGTGACAAGCTCAGGAAACTAAAACCAGTGGCAAAACACTTTAGGGAGGTGCATAACTGCAATCCAAGAGGCATTCTGTTTAAAGGGATAGATCAGGTACGTTTGGGAATTCGAGGGGGCAACATTAAACGCTGCCTCCTTCAAAAAGAAACCAAGTGGATGGTTCTGCTCAACACCGTGACTCCTCATGGATTAAATGAGGCTTTGAGTTTCAAATCCTTTATTTAGGTTAGCGTTGTTACTGAATTTTTCAGTGATTTTAACAGTTTTTTATTCTATTTAGTCTTCATGTGGTCATGCTATGAGGAGTGGAGGACTGTGAGCAGAGGAACAATTTTGGTACATGCCGAGGATATGGTGATGAAGATAAAAAGAAAATGGAAGCCTGAAGAGGGACTACTCTATGCATCAGAATATATTGATACATGAGATCCATGCCTTATATATCTGTGTATATTTTCCATTGTATATGTGGTCACTGTATATGCTGGCGCTGTGATATTTCTACAGTGTATTCTTCATAATGTATTGGCCCGATCGTCACGACTTTTTAGGTCAGTTTAACTATTGGCATTAGGCCAGTTTGGTGGAGATGGGTATATGATATCATTTTTTTCTATATTTAGCACATTGGGTGGCGATGTGCCTGATTGTGCTGGGTTAACTAGAGTTATGGTGCCCGGCTGCACTTAGGCACATAGATCACCCTGCTGTAGGAATTATTAGTTAAGTATTTAGCACTTTAGATGGATGGCGATTTACCCAACTGAGCTGGACTTGCTATTTTTATGGTGCCCAGTTACACTTCGGCACATTGATCATCCCTTATCACGATCAATTGGTTATGAACTTAGCACACTAGATAGGTGGCGGTGTGCCTAATTGTGCTGGGCTCACTTGAGTCACGTGGCCCAGTCACACTTGGGCACATTGATCACCCTTTATTAGGAATTGTGAGAGTTGTGGTTTGATGAGGTTATCCATCTTTGGACTAGCTCCTATTTTTTTTGGGACACGGGGGTGATATTACACCCCTTTGCACCTATTATGGTGTGAGGGGTCACTTTACATTTTAGTTCTTAATGAGCTGCTATAGTATTGGAAATTGTCACAATATAATCCGTCGGACCTTTATGGCCTTTTTGGCCAGTTAAGACAGAGATATTACACCACCATGATGGGATCTAAGGATGGTGATTGTCTGTGTATCCAGCATGGCATATGGGTGGCGATGCGCCCGACTGCGCTGGATTGACCACGGCTGTGGTGCCCAGTTGCACTTTGGCGCATCGACCACCCCTTGCTATAGATTGTGATAGCTGTGGTGCCTTATTCATGTTGGTTATGATTTCCATTTTTTCTTAAATCATTGTTCTCTTGATCTCTCTCCTTATAAAATCATGTATTATTAAATTGAGGCTTGTACACTAGGATTGGATGAAATGTATCTACTGTATTTGCAGAATTATGTACAATAATCCTTGGTGATATACATTGCAGAATTTCAGATATTAGGATAAATTCTTGGCAATTTATAGTAGATACACTCCATGTATATTTCGTTTGGGCCATTATAATGTGTACCGTTTTCCGATATGTATAACTAGGCTCTGATATTATCAGAGCGGCATTGTCTGATACAGCGCTTGGCCGGGATGCGCTGTGCGCCGGGTCACGTGGTGGCGCGCTGTGCTTCCTTGGGAGGCGGGCTGGAACGCATGGCTTGCGCTCCACCCCTCCTCCTGATGAATGCGGCGCCTCCATGATGTACTCGGCGCGCAACATCGGGCACAAGCGCTCGATAAACAGGTATCAGCTGCATCATATAATTAGTCCACATGGAAGCTACATGGGGGGTATATAGAGGGAGCCATGACCACATTTCTATCAACCTCCTGACGAAGCTGAGGTGAAACGCGCGTCGGAGTTCCAGCCTGCCCTGTGTCTGCTGTCTCTGCCCTCCATCATGTCTTTGGGTATGTTTGTTTTTCCAGCAGGTACCGGTGGGAGAGTTTCTTTTTTATAGCTTCCATAGTGATAGCTTGGTGTAGGGGGACGTATTCACTTGAATAATTTAGAGAATTACTGTGTCAATATTTTTTCTGTCATTATCGTTATAATATATAGGGCCCCGCACCTGTATTGACTCTCCTCTGGGGTATGCAGTGGAGTGAGGACCACAGTTACTTGTAGTAGTTTTGTACCAAATAATATCTACTTGTAAATTACCCCACTGCATACGGCACATACTCTTTACATGTGTTCCATCTGTTTGGCGGGTTATTGAGACACCGGCGGGGGGACCACGGCATCCAGTTTGTTTGCTGATTCTTTCCAAATTTATTCTGTGTAATTATGTCTCATATTTATGAATTTTGATCAATTTATGATGTAATAAAGTATTTATATTTTAAAATATACTGGGCATTCTATGGTTTTTGTGACAACACTTTTAGGTTTATATGATTGGTTCTCCGTTTGCCCTACCTTATGGCTTTATAGTGAGGCCTTCTTCTTTGGTTCCATCCCTCAGTATAATATACTGCATTTTATTCTGACAGATAGTGGTATTTCAGAGGAAACACTGCACATGTAATCTGCATGCAGCATTTTACAAAGCAGGAGGGGCTGGGCAATTTTGGGGGGAAAAAAGAGTCAGTATAACCCGTCATCAAAATCCAAAGTCTTTCCATGCTTAGGAGACCAGCTGGCAGCCCTATCAGTGGTTGACAGCCTTCCCCATATCAAAGTCCTTACAGAAATAGTTGTCAGTGAATAGAACACCCACATGACAAGCAGAAATGAGCAGTGAGCACTGCAGTCAACAATATATAAATTTTACTGAATATTTTTCATTAAAAAAAGGTTTCCATAACAACCCAGCCATTTTTCTTCACCGCTGGAGGTCACCATTAAGGGGGCAGGGCAACGCTGGAGGTCACCGTTAAAGGGGCAGGGCACCGCTGGAGGTCACATTTTAAGGGGGTAGGCCGCTGTGGAGGTCACATTTTAAGGGGGTGGGGCATTGTTTTGGGGGATACTGTCGACACTATGGTTGAACCGGGTATCCATACCTTCAGACCCGGATTGATACGATACCGGGTCTTACTATTTAACAATACTAGGCTGCGCAGCCCAGTATCTGTTAGAGAACATGGCACGCGCCGCTCTCAGCGCGCACCATGTTCTCTACACTAGCACAGTGGAGGAGGGAGTCTCTCCCTCCCCACTGTGACGCGGCTGCCGCTGCCACCAATGGCGAGATAGCAGGGAGGAGGAGGGGGAAGGGCTGTGGCCACTGCGCCAACAATGAATGTAAAACACATTCATTCAAATATAGGCAGCGAGTGTCGGCGGCAGTATCACAGACCCGGCCTCAATAACAGGGCATGCGATCCGCAGCACCTGAGGGGTTAATTGCCGCAGTTCAGCGGATCGCATGCCCAGTTGTTGAGGCCGGGTCTGTGATACAGCCGCCGGCACCTGCTGCCTACACGTGAATTAATATGTTAATTATATTCATTGGTGGTGCAGAGCGCCCCCTTCCCCAGTATTATAAATTATAAACCATTGGTGGCGCAGTGCGCCCACCTCCCCCAGTATTAGTATCATTGTTGGCGCAGTGCGCCCTCCCTCCTCCCCTGAAGCCATGGTAAGCTTCCTGCTGCTGTGTGCACAAAGCACAGGGACAGTAAGATCCTATTCACACTAATAGATCTCTATTAGGGTGAATAGGACAAGGGTTATAGCCCCTAAGATGGCTAATAGTAAATAAATAAATATGAAAAAAAAAACTAAAAAAATATAAAGTTTAAAAGTCGCCATCTTTCCCAATTTTACATATAAAATTTATAAACCAAAAAAAAAAAAAAAGACATATTACATATCACCACGCCCGAAAAAGTGTGAACTATTAAAAAATATTTCCTCTGCGGTGAACACCATAAGAGAAAAAAAAAAATATCAAAACCGTGCGATTCGCCATTTTTAGTCACCTTGTCCCCCCAAAAAATAGGAAAGGACTGTTCTATTATGGGCCAGACGTTCCATAAAATATGGAATGCACACGGCTTTTTTGCGTGGTATTGAATGGTATCGAGAATCGCAATACTTTTTTATGGTATCTATATCGAATCTAAATTTTGTTATCGTGACAACCTTAGTCGACACACACACACACAAACATTAAATGAAATAGATGACATACACCTGTGCAAAGCCGGGTCCTTCTGCTAGTGTATAATATATATATATATATATATATATACACATACACACACACTCACCTAAAGAATTATTAGGAACACCTGTTCTATTTCTCATTAATGCAATTATCTAGTCAACCAATCACATGGCAGTTGCTTCAATGCATTTAGGGGTGTGGTCCTGGTCAAGACAATCTCCTGAACTCCAAACTGAATGTCAGAATGGGAAAGAAAGCTGATTTAAGCAATTTTGAGCGTGGCATGGTTGTTGGTGCCAGACGGGCCGGTCTGAGTATTTCACAATCTGCTCAGTTACTGGGATTTTCACGCACAACCATTTCTAGGGTTTACAAAGAATGGTGTGAAAAGGGAAAAACATCCAGTATGCGGCAGTCCTGTGGGCAAAAATGCCTTGTGGATGCTAGAGGTCGGAGGAGAATGGGCCGACTGATTCAAGCTGATAGAAGAGCAACGTTGACTGAAATAACCACTCGTTACAACCGAGGTATGCAGCAAAGCATTTGTGAAACCACAACACGCACAACCTTGAGGCGGAAGGGCTACAACAGCAGAAGACCCCACCGGGTACCACTCACCTCCACTACAAATAGGAAAAAGAGGCTACAATTTGCACGAGCTCACCAAAATTGGACTGTTGAAGACTGGAAAAATGTTGCCTGGTCTGATGAGTCTCGATTTCTGTTGAGACATTCAAATGGTAGAGTCCGAATTTGGCGTAAACAGAATGAGAACATGTATCCATCCTCTTATGGCTACTTCCAGCAGGATAATGCACCATGTCACAAAGCTCAAATCATTTCAAATTGGTTTCTTGAACATGACAATGAGTTCACTGTACTAAAATGGCCCCCACAGTCACCAGATCTCAACCCAATAGAGTATCTTTGGGATGTGGTGGAACGGGAGCTTCGTGCCCTGGATGTGCATCCCTCAAATCTCCATCAACTGCAAGATGCTATCCTATCAATATGGGCCAGCATTTCTAAAGAATGCTATCAGCACCTTGTGGAATCGATGCCACGTAGAATTAAGGCAGTTCTGAAGGCAAAAGGGGGTCCAACGACGTATTAGTATGGTGTTCCTAATAATTCTTTAGGTGAGTGTATATATATTATCTATTAGAAATGAGATTATATATATATATATATATATATATATATATATATATAAAAATCTATCCTATATAATATATATATTATATCTATCCAAAGAAGGACGTATGCATGTACTGTATGTTCCGCGATCACTCAAAAAATTTTGCAAAAAAAAACGACATCCATATATAAATTTTTCTCTAAATTTATTTTTCTACATGTCTTTGATAAAAATAAATAAAATGGTTTGGGTAAAAGTTATAGCATTTACAAACTATGGTACAAAAATGTGAATTTCCGCTTTTTGAAGCAGCTCTGACTTTCTGAGCACCTGTCATGTTTCCTGAGGTTCTACAATGGCCAGACAGTACAAACACCCCACAAATGACCCCATTTCGGAAAGTAGACAACACCCTAAGGCAGTGCTTCTCAATTATTTTCTGTCATGCCCCCCCTAGGAAGAAGAAACTATTTACAGTCGCGCGGGGGGCGCAAAATGTTATCATTTGTCTATAAAATTGTTATAAGTACACCTCTGCATAACACTGTATCCTTATTAACTTATAAGAGAATAAAAAAAGAAAGAAATGTGGATCGGACACACACTTATGGGAGGGGATCTGTGGATGACGGACACTTATGGGGGGGATCTGTGGATGACGGACACTTATGGGGGGGATCTGTGGATGACGGACACTTATGGGGGGGATCTGTGGATGACGGACACTTATGGGGGGGGATCTGTGGATGACGGACACTTATGGGGGGGATCTGTGGATGACGGACACTTATGGGGGGGATCTGTGGATGACGGACACTTATGGGGGGGGATCTGTGGATGACGGACACTTATGGGGGGGATCTGTGGATGACGGACACTTATGGGGGGATCTGTGGATGACGGAC
The DNA here is from genome assembly GCF_905171765.1 of Bufo bufo. Taxonomy (NCBI): domain Eukaryota; kingdom Metazoa; phylum Chordata; class Amphibia; order Anura; family Bufonidae; genus Bufo; species Bufo bufo. The sequence continues at coordinate 311,477,135 of NC_053391.1, forward strand.
ACTTATGGGGGGATCTGTGGATGACGGACACTTATGGGGGGGATCTGTGGATGACGGACACTTATGGGGGGGATCGTGGATGACGGACACTTATGGGGGGGATCGTGGATGACGGACACTTATGGGGGGGATCGTGGATGACGGACACTTATGGGGGGGATCGTGGATGACGGACACTTATGGGGGGGATCTGTGGATGACGGAAACTTATGGGGGGGGATCTGTGGATGACGGAAACTTATGGGGGGGGATCTGTGGATGACGGAAACTTATGGGGGGGATCTGTGGATGACGGACACTTATAGGGGGATCTGTGGATGACGGACACTTATGGGGGGGGGGATCTGTGGCTGGCACTGTTACAGGGGGATCTGTGGCTGGCACTGTTACAGGGGGATCTGTGGCTGGCACTGTTATATATGTGCCATCCACAGACCCCCCACCCCATAACAGTGCCATCCACAGTGCCCCCCCAGCCCATAACAGTGCCATCCACAGTGCCCCCCCAGCCCATAACAGTGCCATCCACAGACCCCCACCCCTTAACTGTGCCATCCACAGATTCCGTGTGCCCGCCGCCGCCGTTTAAAGTTATTAAACATGCCCCCCTCACTCCTAATAGTACCGTATATCCGAATTTCTTCTGTATAATGCCGGCAGGCGGGGCGGGCGGCCGGCGCGTTTCTCAGTGACGTCACTTGTCTGCGCCGCCTGCTTCATTCATAAAGCAGACGGCGCAGGCACGTGACATCACTGAGGGACGCGCCGGCCGCCCGGCCTGCCTGCCGGCATTATACAGAAGAAATTCGCACGCCCCAAAGGCCGGCCCTGAACGAGCCCCCCTTTACGGAGCCTGGCGCCCCCCCTGGGGGGCGCGCCCCACTATTTGAGAAGCACTGCCCTAAGGTATTCGCTGATGGGCATAGTGAGTTCATAGAACTTTTTATTTTTTGTCACAAGTTAGTGGAAAATGATGATTTTTTATTTTTTTTTCTTACAAAGTCTCATATTCCACTAACTTGTGACAAAAAATAAAAACTTCCATGAACTCACTATGCCCATCAGCGAATACCTTGGGGTGTCTTCTTTCCAAAATGGGGTCACTTGTGGGGTAGTTATACGGCCCTGGCATTCTAGGGGCCCAAATGTGTGGTTCGTGGACCAATATGACCGCAATTCATGCTTTTTGGTTAGACCCATGTTGAGGAGAAGGCCCAGAAAAATTTGAATTTCGGAAACTTGGACTGGTTTCCACCGGAAAGGCTGGGCATAAAAGCTTCCCGGGTTGGCAGATATAAATTGAGTGGCATACCGATTTGTTTCTGCCACGACTAAGTCCAAGAGCTCCGCAGTCAAGAACAGCTCAAAAAATCCCAGGGCCGAACCGATCTGAGCTGTCTCAACCCGAACTCCAGACTGGGCGGTGAAAGGGGGAACTAATGGTGCGGCTGAAGTTGGTGACTGCCAATCAGGATTTGCCAGCACCTCAGGGACTCTAGGGGGTCTACGGGCCTGTCTGTGCGGTGGCTGCGACGGGGTAACTACTGCACGTGCCACCGTACCAGCTTCAACTGCCCTTCTGGTGCTCGCCACTTCACCATGTTGTACGGCAGTGCTGGTAATAGGTCCGGGGAGGGCTGCGCTGCTGGTGTATGCCTCACCACGTGATCCGACAGCGCCAGCCCAACTCTGCTGCTCTTGAAGCGGATCCTGCGCAACCTGTGGTCTAGCGACACGGGGCCGGGTACGCCTGGTTCTATCAGGGACCTCAACCTCCTCGTCCGAACTTTGGGTCAGACTGCCACTGCTTTCTACAGGTTCATATTCTGACCCGCTAGATTCGTCAGATAAGGGTTCCCATTCCTCATCTGACTGGGTCAGAATCCTGTAGGCCTCTTCAGAAGAATACCCCCTGTTTGCCATTTGGACTACTAAATTTAGGGGTATTCCCTGAGACTACCCAAGAAAAAAAGCAAGCCTGTCTTACAAAGGGGAGGCTAGCGAAGTACCGGAGGCCGCTGCGGTTGATAAAAAATATCAAAACTGATTTTTTTTTTTTATTGCCACAGCACTTGGAAAGTGAGATTGTGCAGTGATCAAAAAAATATATATTTTTTGTCACTGCGGCGGGGCGGGTGTGGGTGAACGCACGTGTGGGCGACCGATCAGGCCTGATCGGGCAAACACTGCGTTTTGGGTGGAGGGCGAGCTAAGGTGACACTAATACAATTATAGATCTGACTGTAATCAGTTTTGATCACTTACAGATACTATAAAAGTACAAATGCTGATTAGCGATACGCTAATCAGCGAATAAGTGACTGCGGTGCGGTGGGGTGGGCGCTAACTGACGCTAACTACCTAACCAAGGGGCCTAAACTATCCTAAAACCTAACAGCCAATACTAGTGGGAAAAAAAAAAGTGACAGTTTACACTGATCACTTTTTTCCTTTCACTAGGTGATTGACAGGGGCGATCAAGGGGTTAATTCGGGTGATGGGGGTGATCTGGGGCTAAGGTAAAGTGTTTGGTGCTACTCACTGTGATGTCTGCTCCTCTGCTGGAACCAACCGACAAAAAGGACCAGCAGAGGAGCAGACAAGCCATTTAACACATTATATTTACAAATATAATGTGTTAGATGGCTTTTGATTTGATTTTTTGAAAAACTTGTCCTCTAACTTTTGCCGGCCCGCGATGCGCATGCGCGGGCCGGCTTTAAGCGAAATCTCGCGTCTCGCGAGATGACGCATATATGCGTGACTGTGCGCAGGGCTGCCGCCTCCGGAACGCGATCCTGCGTTAGGCGGTCCGGAGGCGGTTAAAGGGGGAGGGTGCTGTGGAGGTCACTATTAAGGGGGCGGGCCCCTGAGGAGGTCACTGTCAAGGGAGTGGGGTGATTTAAAACTCACTGTTAAAGGGACAGGCTGCTGTGAAGGTCAAAGTTAAGGGGATGGGCTGCTGTGGAGGTCCAATTTTAAGGTGAAGGGGCACTGTGGGGGGTGTCGGTATTAAGGGGAGAGGTACTATAGATGTCACTGTTATGGGGGATAATGAAGATATTTTTTAACGACACACAAACATTAAATTAAATAGATTAAATCTACCCATGCAAAGCCGGGTCCTTCTGCGTGTGCGTATAAAAAAAAATATATATATATATATATATATATATATATATATATATATATATATATATATACATATACACACACACACACACACACACACACACACACTGCTCCAAAAAATAAAGGGAACAAAAAAATAAAACATCCTAGATCTGAATTAATTAAATATTCTTCTGAAATACTTTGTTCTTAACATAGTTGAATGTGCTGACAACAAAATCACATAAAAAGTTAAAATGGAAATCCAATTTTTCAACCCATGGAGGTCTGGATTTGGAGTCACACTCAAAATTAAAGTGGAAAAACACACTACAGGCTGATCCAACTTTGATGTAATGTCCTTAAAACAAGTCAAAATGAGGCTCAGTAGTGTGTGTGGCCTCCACTTTGCTGTATGACCTCCCTACAACGCCTGTGCATGCTCCTGATGAGGTGGCGGACGGTCTCCTGAGGGATCTCCTCCCAGACCTGGACTAAAGCATCTGCCAACTCCTGGACAGTCTGTGGTGCAACATGACGTTGGTGGATAGAGCGAGACATGATGTCCCAGATGTGCTCAATTGGATTCAGGTCTGGGGAATGGGCGGGCCAGTCCATATCATCAATGCCTTTGTCTTGCAGGAACTGCTGACACACTTCAGCCACATGAGGTCTAGCATTGTCCTTGCATTAGGAGGAACCCAGGGCCAACCGCACCAGCATATGGTCTCACAAGGGGTCTGAGGATCTCATCTCGGTACCTAATGGCAGTCAGGCTACCTCTGGCGAGCACATGGAGGGCTGTGCGGCCCTCCAAAGAAATGCCACCCCACACCATTACTGACCCAATGCCAAACCGGTCATGCTGGAGGATGTTGCAGGCAGCAGAACATTCTCCACGCGTCTCCTGACTCAGTCACGTCTGTCACATGTGCTCAGTGTGAACCTGCTTTCATCTGTGAAGAGCACAGGGCGCCAGTGGCGAATTTGCCAATCTTGGTGTTCTCTGGCAAATGCCAAACGTCCTGCACGGTGTTGGGCTGTAAGCACAACCCACACCAGTGGATGTCGGGCCCTCATATCACCCTCATGGAGTCTGTTTCTAACCGTTTGAGCAGACACATGCACATTTGTGGCCTGCTGGAGGTCATTTTGCAGGGCTCTGGCAGTGCTCCTCCTGTTCCTCCTTGCACAAAGGCGGAGGTAGCAGTCCTGCTGCTGGGTTGTTGCCCTCCTACGGCCTCCTCCACGTCTCCTGATGTACTGGCCAGTCTCCTGGTAGCGCCTCCATGCTCTGGACACTACGCTGACGGACACAGCAAACCTTCTTGCAACAGCTCGCATTGATGTGCCATCCTGGATAAGCTGCACTACCTGAGCCACTTGTGTGGGTTGTAGACTCCGTCTCATGCTACCACTAGAGTGAAAGCACCGCCAGCATTCAAAAGTGACCAAAACATCAGCCAGGAAGCATAGGAACTGAGAAGTGGTCTGTGGTCACCACCTGAAGAACCACTCCTTTATTGGGGGTGCCTTGCTAATTGCCTATAATTTCCACCTGTTGTCTATCCCATTTGCACAACAGCATGTGAAATTGATTGTCACTCAGTGTTGCTTCCTAAGTAGACAGTGAGTTCACAGAAGTGTGATTGACTTGGAGTTACATTGTGTTGTTTAAGTGTTCCCTTTATTTTTTTGAGCAGTGTAAAATATATATATATATATATATATATATATATATATTTTACACTGCTCAAAAAAATAAAGGGAACACTTAAACAACACAATGTAACTCCAAGTCAATCACACTTCTGTGAACTCACTGTCTACTTAGGAAGCAACACTGAGTGACAATCAATTTCACATGCTGTTGTGCAAATGGGATAGACAACAGGTGGAAATTATAGGCAATTAGCAAGGCACCCCCAATAAAGGAGTGGTTCTTCAGGTGGTGACCACAGACCACTTCTCAGTTCCTATGCTTCCTGGCTGATGTTTTGGTCACTTTTGAATGCTGGCGGTGCTTTCACTCTAGTGGTAGCATGAGACGGAGTCTACAACCCACACAAGTGGCTCAGGTAGTGCAGCTTATCCAGGATGGCACATCAATGCGAGCTGTTGCAAGAAGGTTTGCTGTGTCCGTCAGCGTAGTGTCCAGAGCATGGAGGCGCTACCAGGAGACTGGCCAGTACATCAGGAGACGTGGAGGAGGCCGTAGGAGGGCAACAACCCAGCAGCAGGACCGCTACCTCCGCCTTTGTGCAAGGAGGAACAGGAGGAGCACTGCCAGAGCCCTGCAAAATGACCTCCAGCAGGCCACAAATGTGCATGTGTCTGCTCAAACGGTTAGAAACAGACTCCATGAGGGTGATATGAGGGCCCGACATCCACTGGTGTGGGTTGTGCTTACAGCCCAACACCGTGCAGGACGTTTGGCATTTGCCAGAGAACACCAAGATTGGCAAATTCGCCACTGGCGCCCTGTGCTCTTCACAGATGAAAGCAGGTTCACACTGAGCACATGTGACAGACGTGACTGAGTCAGGAGACGCGTGGAGAATGTTCTGCTGCCTGCAACATCCTCCAGCATGACCGGTTTGGCATTGGGTCAGTAATGGTGTGGGGTGGCATTTCTTTGGAGGGCCGCACAGCCCTCCATGTGCTCGCCAGAGGTAGCCTGACTGCCATTAGGTACCGAGATGAGATCCTCAGACCCCTTGTGAGACCATATGCTGGTGCGGTTGGCCCTGGGTTCCTCCTAATGCAAGGACAATGCTAGACCTCATGTGGCTGAAGTGTGTCAGCAGTTCCTGCAAGACAAAAGCATTGATGATATGGACTGGCCCGCCCATTCCCCAGACCTGAATCCAATTGAGCACATCTGGGACATCATGTCTCGCTCTATCCACCAACGTCATGTTGCACCACAGACTGTCCAGGAGTTGGCAGATGCTTTAGTCCAGGTCTGGGAGGAGATCCCTCAGGAGACCGTCCGCCACCTCATCAGGAGCATGCACAGGCGTTGTAGGGAGGTCATACAGCAAAGTGGAGGCCACACACACTACTGAGCCTCATTTTGACTTGTTTTAAAGGACATTACATCAAAGTTAGATCAGCCTATAGTGTGTTTTTCCACTTTAATTTTGAGTGTGACTCCAAATCCAGACCTCCGTGGGTTGAAAAATTTGATTTCCATTTTTTTTTTTTGTGTGATTTTGTTGTCAGCACATTCAACTATGTAAAGAACAAAGTATTTCAGAAGAATATTTAATTAACTCAGATCTAGGATGTGTTATTTTTGTGTTCCCTTTATTTTTTTGAGCAGTGTATATGTGAATATTAATTATTGGACTGAATGAGCATGTATATGTATTCAACTGTGCATTATATTGCTTTATATGTTGTTGCTATATACATATTGTATAATTTTTTACACTGTTGCTATCATGTATAGGAGGTATTTTGTGATTGATGTATATACAAAATGGATTCTGATATATTTTATGATATCGGTTACTGTGTTCTGTGATCAATGTACATAGTTTAATCGTGTATAATTATGTAGTGATGGGAGACAGCGTATACGAGAGATATCCCTGTGCAAACACGACGTGGCACTTATCTGATTTGATTCTCTTCCCCTGTGATGTGTGCAGATGATGCACAAGACGACATGTGACACCTCCCACCTGGCTTCTTGATGTTGGCCAGCCGCATGACGTGAGTCGTCACGTGTCATGGGCGGTGCGAGGTGACGCCAGTTGGGGGGAGGATCGCATGCCGGACTATGTTCATCAGGTCCTTGCCGCCAAACATCCAGGTGATTAAAATAATCTGTGATTTAATGCAATCTGATTGGAGGAGAGGCCTTTATAATCTTTGATCCACGGTGATGGCGCTACCCCCTGACGAAGGCACGCCGAAACGGTTCAGATACACTACTTTGTTTGGCAAGTCTCCCTTATATATGTTCATTATTATTTTTTGGTCAGCACTCCGCTAGGCTCCATGGTTACACAGTATCCATATGGTCCAGCTACCTCTGTAGTTCTGACTGTGGTCACTTCCCTGGTAGTGACTTCCTTGTCCTATTCAGGGACATCGAACATATTTATATAGGAGAATTTACCACATACTATATAGATTTGTGATTGGCATATATACAGTATCACTATTTTTCATGTAGTGTACCACCGGGATGGTGGCTTTTTCCTGCTGCTACTTCTTTTTAACGTAACGTCTTATATGTATGTAATCATGTTATTTAATAAAGTTTATACACTTTCTTGCATTTGTACCTTTGGCTTCGATTCTTGTAGGTCGTGGTTTTGTTAAAGGAGCTGGTACTTTTTTGTACTTTATAATAGTTGACCCCCGCAACATGTGTTGTATTGACTCATTGTAGTTTTATTATGGGTATCAACGTTGGTCTTATATCGGTATGAATAGGTATTATAGAAGTAGAGAAATTGAAACTTAAAAATTTGCTAATTTTTCAACATTTATGGTAAATTTGGTATTTTTTTTATAAATAAAAATGTTTTTTTTTTTTACTCCATTTTACCAGTGTCATTAAGTACAATATGTGGCGGAAAAAAACCTATCTCAGAATGGCCTGGATAACGGTCCGTGGTATCCCGGCCTGGATTCCTTGCTGAGAGCAGAAGCGCACGGCGTCATTGGTTGCTATGACGCCGTGCGCTTCATGCCGCCGCTGCACTACAGTAATACATTCCTATGATGTGCATTCGGCCTAAGTCAAAGCGTTTTAAAGTTAACACTACATAAAGTGACACTGGTCAGATTTGCAAAAAATGGCCTAGTCCTTATGGTGAAAATGAGCCCGGTCCCTAAGGGGTTAAACGGGGGGGGGAAAAGCAGCCTGATTAATCTTGGCCGTGTCAGTTATCTTGTTTCAGTTACATCCAGCTCTGCTCTACTCCGAGTCCCCCCTCCGGTTTAGATGTGTAATGCTCCTCCACTCACTCCAACACCATCACAACAAGGAAATGTTACAGGAGGAGTGGTTTAAACTAGACCGCAACATGTGAGGTGCAAGCCCGATGCATAGTCTAACGGGGCCTATCATTCTATGCAGAGCACAGCGGCCAGGGACTTCCCTTTGGGACAACTGGGATCATACAGTGGAGGCTGCTCCCTCTGTACACCTGAGGAGCTCCACCAGAGCGTATCTGAGGTAATGAGAGGCTCCCTACTTCTGGTGAGCGTCATGTGGGGGAGGCTTATCTTGGAGTGCTAGGGTCGGCATCACATTAGGATGGGGAGTGCAAGACACCTAGCCAGAGCACTGCAGATTCACTGTGGTTACCACTAGGGTGGAGCAGTACCTATGCCCCTCAAACCAACTTGGCCAGGGCAGTCTTGAAGCCCCATTATAAGAGCTTACCCCTTGATATCCTCTCATGACAGCTTGGTTGGAGGAGTCCTGATGCCTCAGTAGCGCAACATTCCCCAACTCCGATCCTCAGGGCGCACCTACCGGTCATGATTTGAGAATATCCCACAGAATGAATACCTGTGGTAAGTCCTGATACATTGACAATAATTATATCCAGGGCTGTGGAGTCGGTAGAGAAAATGGTCCGACTCAGACTCCTCAGTTTTTGGTACTTCCGACTCCTCTGTATTTAATATGCGAATGTATTTTATATGCGAATGTATTTTATACATTCCTTGAAGGAAAGAAAGGCAACATACATGTCATTACCACAGAACTACTGGCTAGGAAGCTGCTGCCTTCTCCTTTGTGTGCTGATCTTCTGCTGAAGATAGGGCAGTGGGAGGATCCAGGAAGGGGCATTTATTGTAAAACATGATTTCCCTAGTAGAATCCCATAGTCATGTTTAAAGTTTAAGCTAGCAATCTGAGTTTACAAGTTTTTATAGCCTTAGCTGAATGACAGCAGTTTTTCAAATGGTTTACAGCTTCAGTCTTGAGCTATTGACTATCCATTCCCTTCACTTATACAAGTGTCTAGTCCTGCAAAATACAGGTTTACTTAATCAGTTATCAGTGAGAGGCTAGGTTAACCATGGGCGTTGCGTTCCCTGTAACAGCGGAACACAACACAATGGAAAGTATAGGTATTGCCGCTCCTTAACTGTGCGTTGCGTGTAGGGCTGAAACGATTACTCGATTAAACCGAGTAATTCGACAAAAAAATCCTCGATGCAAATTTTTTGCATCGAAGATTCGTTTGTGTCATGTGACCATGGAGCGGGAGTGAAGCGCTTGCTATTACTCCCGCTCCGTGGTCTCCTGCGGCGCTTGGAATACTTACCTTTCCAGCAGGCGGCCTCCGGACACTCCACAGTACGTCCATGGTCCCGCGCTGCTGACCTCCTGGCGTACGCACGCCGTGACCCGACGCACTGTGTGACGTCAGGAGCAGAGCAGCGCAGAACGATGGAGTGTCGGCAGCGCCCCTGCTCGAAAGGTAAGTGGATGAAAACGAGGGGGTGGGGGCGCAACTAAGGCCAGGCGCCTGGAGTGCACAGCGTCATAGAAACCAGTGACGCTGTGCACTACGGGTGTCAGGAGGAGCATGGCAACAGAGCTGATGGCACAAGGGGGGGCAGAGCTGCTGATGGCACGAGGGGGGCAGAGCTGCTGATGGCACGAGGGGGGCAGAGCTGCTGATGGCACGAGGGGGGCAGAGCTGCTGATGGCACAAGGGGGGCAGAGCTGCTGATGGCACAAGGGGGGCAGAGCTGCTGATGGCACAAGGGGGGCAGAGCTGCTGATGGCACAAGGGGGGCAGAGCTGCTGATGGCACAAGGGGGGCAGAGCTGCTGATGGCACAAGGGGGGCAGAGCTGCTGATGGCACAAGGGGGGCAGAGCTGCTGATGGCACAAGGGGGGCAGAGCTGCTGATGGCACAAGGGGGGCAGAGCTGCTGATGGCACAAGGGGGGCAGAGCTGCTGATGGCACAAGGGGGGCAGAGCTGCTGATGGCACAAGGGGGGCAGAGCTGCTGATGGCACAAGGGGGGCAGAGCTGCTGATGGCACAAGGGGGGCAGAGCTGCTGATGGCACAAGGGGGGCAGAGCTGCTGATGGCACAAGGGGGGCAGAGCTGCTGATGGCACAAGGGGGGCAGAGCTGCTGATGGCACAAGGGGGGCAGAGCTGCTGATGGCACAAGGGGGGCAGAGCTGCTGATGGCACAAGGGGGGCAGAGCTGCTGATGGCACAAGGGGGGCAGAGCTGCTGATGGCACAAGGGGGGCAGAGCTGCTGATGGCACAAGGGGGGCAGAGCTGCTGATGGCACAAGGGGGGCAGAGCTGCTGATGGCACAAGGGGGGCAGAGCTGCTGATGGCACAAGGGGGGCAGAGCTGCTGATGGCACAAGGGGGGCAGAGCTGCTGATGGCACAAGGGGGGCAGAGCTGCTGATGGCACAAGGGGGGCAGAGCTGCTGATGGCACAAGGGGGGCAGAGCTGCTGATGGCACAAGGGGGGCAGAGCTGCTGATGGCACAAGGGGGGCAGAGCTGCTGATGGCACAAGGGGGGCAGAGCTGCTGATGGCACAAGGGGGGCAGAGCTGCTGATGGCACAAGGGGGGCAGAGCTGCTGATGGCACAAGGGGGGCAGAGCTGCTGATGGCACAAGGGGGGCAGAGCTGCTGATGGCACAAGGGGGGCAGAGCTGCTGATGGCACAAGGGGGGCAGAGCTGCTGATGGCACAAGGGGGGCAGAGCTGCTGATGGCACAAGGGGGGCAGAGCTGCTGATGGCACAAGGGGGGCAGAGCTGCTGATGGCACAAGGGGGGCAGAGCTGCTGATGGCACAAGGGGGGCAGAGCTGCTGATGGCACAAGGGGGGCAGAGCTGCTGATGGCACAAGGGGGGCAGAGCTGCTGATGGCACAAGGGGGGCAGAGCTGCTGATGGCACAAGGGGGGCAGAGCTGCTGATGGCACAAGGGGGGCAGAGCTGCTGATGGCACAAGGGGGGCAGAGCTGCTGATGGCACAAGGGGGGCAGAGCTGCTGATGGCACAAGGGGGGCAGAGCTGCTGATGGCACAAGGGGGGCAGAGCTGCTGATGGCACAAGGGGGGCAGAGCTGCTGATGGCACAAGGGGGGCAGAGCTGCTGATGGCACAAGGGGGGCAGAGCTGCTGATGGCACAAGGGGGGCAGAGCTGCTGATGGCACAAGGGGGGCAGAGCTGCTGATGGCACAAGGGGGGCAGAGCTGCTGATGGCACAAGGGGGGCAGAGCTGCTGATGGCACAAGGGGGGCAGAGCTGCTGATGGCACAAGGGGGGCAGAGCTGCTGATGGCACAAGGGGGGCAGAGCTGCTGATGGCACAAGGGGGGCAGAGCTGCTGATGGCACAAGGGGGGCAGAGCTGCTGATGGCACAAGGGGGGCAGAGCTGCTGATGGCACAAGGGGGGCAGAGCTGCTGATGGCACAAGGGGGGCAGAGCTGCTGATGGCACAAGGGGGGCAGAGCTGCTGATGGCACAAGGGGGGCAGAGCTGCTGATGGCACAAGGGGGGCAGAGCTGCTGATGGCACAAGGGGGGCAGAGCTGCTGATGGCACAAGGGGGGCAGAGCTGCTGATGGCACAAGGGGGGCAGAGCTGCTGATGGCACAAGGGGGGCAGAGCTGCTGATGGCACAAGGGGGGCAGAGCTGCTGATGGCACAAGGGGGGCAGAGCTGCTGATGGCACAAGGGGGGCAGAGCTGCTGATGGCACAAGGGGGGCAGAGCTGCTGATGGCACAAGGGGGGCAGAGCTGCTGATGGCACAAGGGGGGCAGAGCTGCTGATGGCACAAGGGGGGCAGAGCTGCTGATGGCACAAGGGGGGCAGAGCTGCTGATGGCACAAGGGGGGCAGAGCTGCTGATGGCACAAGGGGGGCAGAGCTGCTGATGGCACAAGGGGGGCAGAGCTGCTGATGGCACAAGGGGGGCAGAGCTGCTGATGGCACAAGGGGGGCAGAGCTGCTGATGGCACAAGGGGGGCAGAGCTGCTGATGGCACAAGGGGGGCAGAGCTGCTGATGGCACAAGGGGGGCAGAGCTGCTGATGGCACAAGGGGGGCAGAGCTGCTGATGGCACAAGGGGGGCAGAGCTGCTGATGGCACAAGGGGGGCAGAGCTGCTGATGGCACAAGGGGGGCAGAGCTGCTGATGGCACAAGGGGGGCAGAGCTGCTGATGGCACAAGGGGGGCAGAGCTGCTGATGGCACAAGGGGGGCAGAGCTGCTGATGGCACAAGGGGGGCAGAGCTGCTGATGGCACAAGGGGGGCAGAGCTGCTGATGGCACAAGGGGGGCAGAGCTGCTGATGGCACAAGGGGGGCAGAGCTGCTGATGGCACAAGGGGGGCAGAGCTGCTGATGGCACAAGGGGGGCAGAGCTGCTGATGGCACAAGGGGGGCAGAGCTGCTGATGGCACAAGGGGGGCAGAGCTGCTGATGGCACAAGGGGGGCAGAGCTGCTGATGGCACAAGGGGGGCAGAGCTGCTGATGGCACAAGGGGGGCAGAGCTGCTGATGGCACAAGGGGGGCAGAGCTGCTGATGGCACAAGGGGGGCAGAGCTGCTGATGGCACAAGGGGGGCAGAGCTGCTGATGGCACAAGGGGGGCAGAGCTGCTGATGGCACAAGGGGGGCAGAGCTGCTGATGGCACAAGGGGGGCAGAGCTGCTGATGGCACAAGGGGGGCAGAGCTGCTGATGGCACAAGGGGGGCAGAGCTGCTGATGGCACAAGGGGGGCAGAGCTGCTGATGGCACAAGGGGGGCAGAGCTGCTGATGGCACAAGGGGGGCAGAGCTGCTGATGGCACAAGGGGGGCAGAGCTGCTGATGGCACAAGGGGGGCAGAGCTGCTGATGGCACAAGGGGGGCAGAGCTGCTGATGGCACAAGGGGGGCAGAGCTGCTGATGGCACAAGGGGGGCAGAGCTGCTGATGGCACAAGGGGGGCAGAGCTGCTGATGGCACAAGGGGGGCAGAGCTGCTGATGGCACAAGGGGGGCAGAGCTGCTGATGGCACAAGGGGGGCAGAGCTGCTGATGGCACAAGGGGGGCAGAGCTGCTGATGGCACAAGGGGGGCAGAGCTGCTGATGGCACAAGGGGGGCAGAGCTGCTGATGGCACAAGGGGGGCAGAGCTGCTGATGGCACAAGGGGGGCAGAGCTGCTGATGGCACAAGGGGGGCAGAGCTGCTGATGGCACAAGGGGGGCAGAGCTGCTGATGGCACAAGGGGGGCAGAGCTGCTGATGGCACAAGGGGGGCAGAGCTGCTGATGGCACAAGGGGGGCAGAGCTGCTGATGGCACAAGGGGGGCAGAGCTGCTGATGGCACAAGGGGGGCAGAGCTGCTGATGGCACAAGGGGGGCAGAGCTGCTGATGGCACAAGGGGGGCAGAGCTGCTGATGGCACAAGGGGGGCAGAGCTGCTGATGGCACAAGGGGGGCAGAGCTGCTGATGGCACAAGGGGGGCAGAGCTGCTGATGGCACAAGGGGGGCAGAGCTGCTGATGGCACAAGGGGGGCAGAGCTGCTGATGGCACAAGGGGGGCAGAGCTGCTGATGGCACAAGGGGGGCAGAGCTGCTGATGGCACAAGGGGGGCAGAGCTGCTGATGGCACAAGGGGGGCAGAGCTGCTGATGGCACAAGGGGGGCAGAGCTGCTGATGGCACAAGGGGGGCAGAGCTGCTGATGGCACAAGGGGGGCAGAGCTGCTGATGGCACAAGGGGGGCAGAGCTGCTGATGGCACAAGGGGGGCAGAGCTGCTGATGGCACAAGGGGGGCAGAGCTGCTGGCACAAGGGGGCAGAGCTGATGGCACAAGGGGGCAGAGCTGATGGCACAAGGGGGCAGAGCTGCTGGCACAAGGGGGCAGAGCTGCTGGCACAAGGGGGCAGAGCTGCTGGCACAAGGGGGCAGAGCTGCTGGCACAAGGGGGCAGAGCTGCAGGCACAAGGGGGCAGAGCTGCTGGCACAAGGGGGCAGAGCTGCTGGCACAAGGGGGCAGAGCTGCTGGCACAAGGGGGCAGAGCTGATGGCACAAGGGGGCAGAGCTGATGGCACTGGGGGGAACTGATGCACTTGGGCTGATCGCACAGTGGGGAACAAAGGGTGTTGGGCGCTAATGGCAGGGCGTCTGAGTTTTTATAAAGGAAAACAGTATTATTTTTTTCTTATTAGATTACTCGATTAATCGTAAAAAATAATCGATAGAATACTCGATTACTAAAATAATCGTTTACTGCAGCCCTAGTTGCGTGCCATATAATGAAGCATATGAAAAGCATGCTTCTTCATGGTCACTTAACCACTTCCCATCTGGGCCATTTGCCCCCTTCCTGACCAGGCCTAATTTTGCAAAACTGACATCTCACTTTATGTGGTAATAACTTTGGAACGCCTTTACTTATCCAAGTCATTCAGAGATTGTTTTCTCGTGACACATTGTACTTCATGACAGTCATAAATTTGACTCAAAATATTTCACCTTTATGAAAAAAATCTGAAATTTACCAAAAATTTTGAAAAATTCGCAATTTTCAAAATTTCAATTTCTCTGCTTTTAAAACAGAAAGTGATACCTCATAAAATATTTATTACTTAACATTCCCCATATGTCTACTTTATGTTGGCATCATTTTGGAAATGTCATTTTATTTTTTTAGGACGTTAGAAGGCTTAGAAGTTTAGAAGCAATTCTTCAAATTTTTAAGAAAATTGCCAAAACCCACTTTTTAAGGACCAGTTCAGGTCTGAAGTCACTTTGTGGGGCCTACATAGTGGATACCCCCATAAATGACCCCATTGTAGAAACTACACCCCTCAAGGTATTCAAAACCGATTTTACAAACTTTGTTAACCCTTTAGGCGTTCCACAAGAATTAAAGGAAAATGGAGATCAAATTTTTAAATTTCACTTTTTTGGCAGATTTTCCATTTTAACCACCTCCGGACCGCCTAACGCAGGATCGCGTTCCGGAGGTGGCAGCGCTGCGCACAGTCACGCATATACGCGTCATCTCGCGAGACGCGAGATTTCCTGTAAACGCGCGCACACAGGCGCGCGCGCTCACAGGAACGGAAGGTAAGAGAGTTGATCTCCAGCCTGCCAGCGGCGATCGTTCGCTGGCAGGCTGGAGATGTGTTTTTTTTAACCCCTAACAGGTATATTAGACGCTGTTTTGATAACAGCGTCTAATATACCTGCTACCTGGTCCTCTGGTGGTCCCCTTTGTTTGGATCGACCACCAGAGGACACAGGTAGCTCAGTAAAGTAGCACCAAGCACCACTACACTACACTACACCCCCCCCCCATTACTTATTAACCCCTTATTAGCCCCTGATCACCCCTAATCACCCCTAATCACCCCTGATCACCCCATATAGACTCCCTGATCACCCCCCTGTCATTGATTACCCCCCTGTCATTGATCAACCCCCTGTAAAGCTCCATTCAGACGTCCGCATGATTTTTACGGATCCACTGATAGATGGATCGGATCCGCAAAACGCATCCGGTCGTCTGAATGAAGCCTTACAGGGGCATGATCAATGACTGTGGTGATCACCCCCCTGTCATTGATTACCCCCCTGTAAAGCTCCATTCAGATGTCCGCATGATTTTTACGGATGCACTGATAGATGGATCGGATCCGCAAAACGCATCCGGACGTCTGAATGAAGCCTTACAGGGGCATGATCAATGACTGTGGTGATCACCCCATATAGACTCCCTGATCACCCCCCTGTCATTGATTACCCCCCTGTCATTGATTACCCCCCTGTAAAGCTCCATTCAGATGTCCGCATGATTTTTACGGATGCACTGATAGATGGATCGGATCCGCAAAACGCATCCGGACGTCTGAATGAAGCCTTACAGGGGCATGATCAATGACTGTGGTGATCACCCCATATAGACTCCCTGATCACCCCCCTGTAAAGCTCCATTCAGATGTCCGCATGATTTTTACGGATGCACTGATACATGGATCGGATCCGCAAAACGCATCCGGTCGTCTGAATGAAGCCTTACAGGGGCATGATCAATGACTGTGGTGATCACCCCCCTGTCATTGATTACCCCCCTGTAAAGCTCCATTCAGATGTCCGCATGATTTTTACGGATGCACTGATAGATGGATCCGATCCGCAAAACGCATCCGGACGTCTGAATGAAGCCTTACAGGGGCATGATCAATGACTGTGGTGATCACCCCATATAGACTCCCTGATCACCCCCCTGTCATTGATCACCCCCCTGTCATTGATTACCCCCCTGTAAAGCTCCATTCAGATGTCCGCATGATTTTTACGGATGCACTGATAGATGGATCGGATCCGCAAAACGCATCCGGACGTCTGAATGAAGCCTTACAGGGGCGTGATCAATGACTGTGGTGATCACCCCCCTGTCATTGATCACCCCCCTGTCATTGATCACCCCCCTGTCATTTATCACCCCCCTGTCATTTAGCACCCCTCTGTAAGGCTCCATTCATTTATTTTTTTGGCCCAAGTTAGCAGAATTTTTTTTTTTTTTTCTTACAAAGTCTCATATTCCACTAACTTGTGTCAAAAAATAAAATCTCACATGAACTCACCATACCCCTCACGGAATCCAAATGCGTAAAATTTTTTAGACATTTATATTCCAGACTTCTTCTCACGCTTTAGGGCCCCTAGAATGCCAGGGCAGTATAAATACCCCACATGTGACCCCATTTCGGAAAGAAGACACCCCCAGGTATTCCGTGAGGGGCATATTGAGTCCATAAAAGATTGAAATTTTTGTCCCAAGTTAGCGGAACGGGAGACTTTGTGAGAAAAAAATTAAAAATATCAATTTCCGCTAACTTGTGCCAAAAAAAAAAAATTTCTATGAACTCGCCATGCCCCTCATTGAATACCTTGGGGTGTCTTCTTTCCAAAATGGGGTCACATGTGGGGTATTTATACTGCCCTGGCATTCTAGGGGCCCCAAAGCGTGAGAAGAAGTCTGGTATCCAAATGTCTAAAAATGCCCTCCTAAAAGGAATTTGGGCACCTTTGCGCATCTAGGCTGCAAAAAAGTGTCACACATCTGGTATCGCCGTACTCAGGAGAAGTTGGGGAATGTGTTTTGGGGTGTCATTTTACATATACCCATGCTGGGTGAGAGAAATATCTTGGTCAAATGCCAACTTTGTATAAAAAAATGGGAAAAGTTGTCTTTTGCCAAGATATTTCTCTCACCCAGCATGGGTATATGTAAAATGACACCCCAAAACACATTCCCCAACTTCTCCTGAATACGGCGATACCACATGTGTGACACTTTTTTGCAGCCTAGGTGGGCAAAGGGGCCCATATTCCAAAGAGCACCTTTAGGATTTCACAGGTCATTTACCTACTTACCACACATTAGGGCCCCTGGAAAATGCCAGGGCAGTATAACTACCCCACAAGTGACCCCATTTTGGAAAGAAGACACCCCAAGGTATTCCGTGAGGGGCATGGCGAGTTCCTAGAATTTTTTATTTTTTGTCACAAGTTAGTGGAAAATGATGATTTTTTTTTTTTTTTTTTTTTTTCATACAAAGTCTCATATTCCACTAACTTGTGACAAAAAATAAAAACTTCCATGAACTCACTTTGCCCATCAGCGAATACCTTGGGGTCTCTTCTTTCCAAAATGGGGTCACTTGTGGGGTAGTTATACTGCCCTGGCATTCTAGGGGCCCAAATGTGTGGTAAGGAGTTTGAAATCAAATTCTGTAAAAAATGACCTGTGAAATCCGAAAGGTGCTCTTTTGAATATGGGCCCCTTTGCCCACCTCGGCTGCAAAAAAGTGTCACACATCTGGTATCTCCGTAATCGGGAGAAGTTGGGGAATGTGTTCTGGGGTGTCATTTTACATATACCCATGCTGGGTGAGAGAAATATCTTGGCAAAAGACAACTTTTCCCATTTTTTTATACAAAGTTGGCATTTGACCAAGATATTTATCTCACCCAGCATGGGTATATGTAAAAAGACACCCCAAAACACATTCCTCAACTTCTCCTGAATACAGAGATACCAGATGTGTGACACTTTTTTGCAGCCTAGGTGGGCAAAGGGGCCCACATTCCAAAGAGCACCTTTCGGATTTCACAGGTCATTTACCTACTTACCACACATTTGGGCCCCTAGAATGCCAGGGCAGTATAACTACCCCACAAGTGACCCCATTTTGGAAAGAAGAGACCCCAAGGTATTCGCTGATGGGCATAGTGAGTTCATGGAAGTTTTTATTTTTTGTCACAAGTTTGTGGAATATGAGACTTTGTATGAAAAAAAAAAAAAAAAAAAAAAAAAAAATCATCATTTTCCACTAACTTGTGACAAAAAATAAAAAATTCTAGGAACTCGCCATGCCCCTCACGGAATACCTTGGGGTGTCTTCTTTCCAAAATGGGGTCACTTGTGGGGTAGTTATACTGCCCTGGTATTCTAGGGGCCCAAATGTGTGGTAAGGAGTTTGAAATCAAATTCAGGAAAAAATGAGGAGTGAAATCCGAAAGGTGCTCTTTGGAATATGGGCCCCTTTGCCCACCTAGGCTGCAAAAAAGTGTCACACATCTGGTATCCCCGTACTCAGGAGAAGTTGAGGAATGTGTTTTGGGGTGTCTTTTTACATATACCCATGCTGGGTGAGATAAATATCTTGGTCAAATGACAACTTTGTATAAAAAAATGGGAAAAGTTGTCTTTTGCCAAGATATTTCTCTCACCCAGCATGGGTATATATAAAATGACACCCCAAAACACATTCCCCACCTTCTCCTGAGTACGGAGATACCAGATGTGTGACACTTTTTTGCAGCCTAGGTGGGCAAAGGGGCCCATATTCCAAAGAGCACCTTTCGGATTTCACAGGTCATTTTTTACAGAATTTGATTTCAAACTCCTTACCACACATTTGGGCCCCTAGAATGCCAGGGCAGTATAACTACCCCACAAGTGACCCCATTTTTGGAATTCAGTTCATAGAAGTTTTTATTTTTTGTCACAAGTTAGTGGAATATGAGACTTTGTAAGGAAAAAAAATCATCATTTTCCGCTAACTTGTGACAAAAAATAAAAAGTTCTATGAACTCACTATGCCCATCAGCGAATACCTTAGGGTGTGTACTTTCAGAAATGGGGTCATTTGTGGGGTGTTTGTACTGTCTGGGCATTGTAGAACCTCAGGAAACATGACAGGTGCTCAGAAAGTCAGAGCTGCTTCAAAAAGCGGAAATTCACATTTTTGTACCATAGTTTGTAAACGCTATAACTTTTACCCAAACCATTTTTTTTTTACCCAAACATTTTTTTTTTATCAAAGACATGTAGAACTATAAATTTAGAGCAAAATTTCTATATGGATGTCGTTTTTTTTTGCAAAATTTTACAACTGAAAGTGAAAAATGGCATTTTTTTGCAAAAAAATCGTTAAATTTCGATTAATAACAAAAAAAGTAAAAATGTCAGCAGCAATGAAATACCACCAAATGAAAGCTCTATTAGTGAGAAGAAAAGGAGGTAAAATTCATTTGGGTGGTAAGTTGCATGACCGAGCAATAAACGGTGAAAGTAGTGTAGGTCAGAAGTGTAAAAAGTGGCCTGGTCTTTCAGGGTGTTTAAGCACTGGGGGCTGAGGTGGTTAAATCAATTTTTTTCTTTAACACATTGATTGTTAACAGCCAAACAAAACTCAATATTTATTACCCAGATTCTGCGGTTTACAGAAACACCCCACATGTGGTCATAAACTGCTGTATGGGCACACGGCAGGGCACAGAAGAAAAGGAACTTCACATGGTTTTTAGATGCCATGTTCCATTTGAAGCCCCCTGATGCCCCCTTACAGTAGAAACTCCCAAGAAGTGATCCCATTTTGGAAACTAGGGGATAAGGTGCCAGTTTAATTGCTACTATTTTTGGGTACATATGATTTTTTGTTCATTATAACACTTTATGGGGCAAGGTGACCAAAATATTGGTTGTTTTAGCACAGTTTCTATTTATTTATTTTTACAGCGTTCACTTGAGGGGTTCAGTCAAGTGACATTTTTATAGAGCAGATTGTTACGGACGTGGCGATACCTAATATGTATACTTTTTCTTATTTATTAAAGTTTTGCACAATAATAGCATTTTTGAAACAAAAAAATTATGTTTTAATGTGTCCATGTTCTGAGAGCTATAGTTTTTTTTATTTTTTGAGAGATTTTCTTATGTAGGGGCTAATTTTTTGAGGGATGAGGTGACGGTTTTATTGGTACCATTTTGTGGGACATACGCGTTTTTGATCACTTGGTGTTGCACCTTTTATGATGTAAGGTGACAAATTGCTTGTTTTAACACTTTTTTTTTTTTTTTTCACGGTGTTCACCCGAAGGGTTAGGTCACGTGATATTTTTATAGAGCTGGTTTTTACAGAAGCGGCAATACCAAATATGTCTATTTTATTTTTTCTATTTTTAAATTTTTTTATTTATTTCTTACTTGGGGAAATTTTTTTTTTACATGTGAAACCTTTTTTCTATTTTATTTTTTCAACCCTTTATTTTTTATTTTTTTATTTTACACTTTACGTCCCCCATAAGGTCATACAAGACCTCTGGGGGACATTTACTTCACTTTTTCACTGTTGATTTCTCCTGTAACTGGGGCTGACATAGTAGCCCCAGTTACTGGAGAACTACACCCCCCCAGAGAGGCTGTACAGCATAATTCTGCGCTGTACAGCCTCAGAGCAGGGCTGATCGAGGTCTGTGAAAGACCTCACACAGCTCCTGCACTCTCCAGTCCCGGCGATCCAGAAGGCAGGGACACCTGGGAACTGTTCCTGCCTTCTCTCTGGGTTGCCCTGCTGTCACTGACAGCGGGCAACCCGATAAGCAGCTGCACGATTAGCGTGCAGGTGCACTTTCTGAACGGACGTTCTGGAACGTCCGTTCAGAAATAGAGAACCACCTCCCGGACGTTTATAGTCAACGGGCAGACGGGAGGTGGTTAATGTGTTCGTTTTGCAGTAACGTGACGCACTGCATGCATTGGCCTTTATTCTTACAGTAGAGAAATACCGTATTTTTCGCAAAAGTGGGGGAAAAATAGCAATGCGTCTTATGGGGAGGGGGGGGGGGGGGCGAATGCTGCGACCGACCGGTGAATAGGCTGAGAGGGAGGAGGGGCTGGGGGCCGGCATCTGTTTCTGTAATGGCAGCGGGGCCCGGTGCAGTCACTGTATTCTACTACACCGGGCCCCGCTCACTGTAGTATACTGTAATCATATCTAACTTGTGGGTATTGTTAAAGTATTCCAATCATCTTAAATCTAGCGCTGTATTACTTACTACTAACTTCTTGGCAGTCAGGAGGCCGGGTGGGCGCTCGTAGCGTAGCTCACTACGTCACGCGCCTGCTCCACCCACTTTATGAATGAAGCAGGCACCGAGCCCCGCTGCCATTACAGAAACAGATGCTGGCCCCCATTCACTACACAGGGACACCGTTATGGGGGGGAGGGATCTGTGGATGACACAAGATAAGATGCTATATATGTGTCATCTACAGGTGCCACCCACAGATGCCCCCATAACAGTGCCACCCACAGATGCCCCCATAACAGTGCCACCCACAGACCACCATTAGTTCAAAACCCACCAAAAGCACACCTTTTGGTTCAAAATATATTTTTTCTTATTTTCCTCCTCAAAAACCTAGGTGCGTCTTATGGGCAGGTGCGTCTTATAGGGCAAAAAATACGGTAATTAATTATAACTTTTTGTGAATTGGGACATTTACATTTTTTTTTTTTTTATTCCAATTTAAATCTAGGAGGAGTTGGAATCGGTTCATTTCTGGCCGACTCCGACTCCTCGACTCCACAGCCCTGATTATATCACCTGCTGAATACTAAGGAAATCCTGAAAACATGACGGGCAGGTGGGCCCTGGGGTTGAGGAACACTGCTGTAGCTCCATCTTACTAGCTTGGCTATTGCAGCCCTGATGCTTGGTCACGGCAGTCTTGGCCAGTGCATGCTGATCTCCATTCGCTACTTGGTCAAGCTTGCATATGTACGTGAAGAATATGTGCATTCCTTCAGAAAAACTATGAATCCGCACGGCGCCCCTGACCTCAGATCACAAGTTCTGCTGCATGACCCATGACTTATATAATGCCTTCATCTAAGGCTACTTTCACATCTGCGTTTTCAATTCCAGTATTGAGATCCAGCAGAGGATCGCAAAACCAGAATTAAAAGAGGACCTTTCATCTGGCAAAACATTGTGTTATGATCTGAACAGAGGCACCCAGGGATCTCACTGCACTTACTATTATCCCTGGGCGCCGCTCCGTTCTGCCGCTATACCCTTCGGTATGTTCGGTCACTTGGTTATAGTAGGAGGAGATTGCCCTTGTTCTCCTGGGCGTCTCCTTCTCCCAGGCTGTAGCGCTGGCCAATCGCAGTAGGAGACGCCCAGGAGAACAAGGGCAGTCTCTTCCTACTATAACCAAGTTCCCTAAGTCTCCGCCTAGTATAACCAAGTGACCAAACATACCAGAGGGCATAGCAGGAAAACGGAGCAGCGAAATACGGATGTGTTCCGTGTGCGTTCCGTATTTTTTGCGGACCCATTGACTTGAATGGGGCCTCGGACCATGATTTGCAGACAATAATAGGACATGCACAAATTTTTTGCGGAACAGAAACGGAATGCACACAGAGTACCTACCATTGTTTTTGGGGACCTATTGAATTCAATGGTTAAGCATACGGGCCGCTGCAAGCTGCGGTTTTATGTCCGGTTTGCCAAACAGAATAAGGCTACTTTCACACTAGCGTTCGGAGCGGATCCGTCTGATGTTTCATCAGACGGATCCGCTCCGATAATGCAGACGTTCGCATCCGTTCAGAACGGATCCGTCTGCATTAAAACTTAGAAAATTTTCTAAGTGTGAAAGTTGTCTGAGCGGATCCGTTCAGACTTTACATTGAAAGTCAATGGGGAACGGATCCGCTTGAAGATTGAGCCATATTGTGTCATCTTCAAGCGGATCCGTCCCCATTGACTTACATTGTAAGTGTGGACGGATCCGTTCGCCTCCGCACGGCCAGGCGGACACCCGAACGCTGCAAGCAGCGTTCAGCTGTCCGCCTGGCCGTGCGGAGGCGAGCGGAGCGGAGGCTGAATGCCGCCAGACTGATGCAGTCTGAGCGGATCCGCATCCATTCAGACTGCATCAGGGCTGGACGGAAGCGTTCTGCTCCGCTCGTGAGCCCCTTCAAACGGAGCTCACGAGCGGACAGCAGAACGCTAGTGTGAAAGTAGCCTTAACTAGATCCGGCATGAAAGATAAGTCAATGGTGCCGGATCCGCTAAAAATGGATTAGGCGCCTGTTGACTTACAATGATTTTCATGCCGGATCCAGTTTGTTCAATTATGATTAAATACAACCAGATGCGTCCGAAACTGAAGCATCTAGATGCATGAAATGGCACGGATCCGCTTAATTCCGGTTTTAAGATCCTCTGCCAGATCTCAAAACCGAAAAGCCACAACACAAGTGTGAAAGTAGCCCAATTAGTGATTAGCAATAAAATACGCCTATAGTACAGCAAAAATATGGTGCCAAAAAAACAATCAACGTATGGTCAGTAGTCCTGAAAGTTACTTGGCTAGAGTCAAAATGACAGCGACACATACTTATGACCACAAAACCACGTCTTATAAGTGACAACCAGCGTTAGCGGCTGTTCACATCACATGTTTGTCCCAGGTTTAAAGTAGTGTTTCTATTTTCCCGTTTTGAGATCCGTCAAAGGGGCTCAATATTGGAAAAAAATGCTTCCGTTTTGTCCCCATTCATTGTCAATGGGGACAAATCGAACAGAAGGGAATGCTCCAAAATGCAATCTGTTACATTGTCATACCGGAGAGCAGCATGCTGCAGTTTGCTTACCGTCCGGGGATGCGGAGCAAGACCCACAGTGCAAGTCAATAAGGATGGATCCGTTTTCTCTGACACAATCGAAAACTGATCCGTCCCCCATTGACTTTCACTGAAGTTCATGACGGATCCGTCTTGGTTATGTTACAGATAATACAACCGGATCCGTTCATTACGAACGCAGACGGTTGTATTATCAGTAACGGAAGCGGTTTTGTTAAACCCTGCCTGGTCCAGTAAAGACGTAAGTGTTTAAGTAGCCTAAAAGAAACACACATTAAAAAATAAATACATTTTGTGACGGGCACCCACCTGAGGCAAGCATTCAAAGTAAATGTTTGACAAAAACCTAATGTGAACACAGCCTAAGTAATTGTCCGCAACACGGCACCGGGCACGGGCTGCCACTTACCCAGCTTCATCAGACAGGCCAGCAGGATCCACAAAGCGATCTCAAACGGTTCTCTGATGTAGTCGTAGTCAAAATCCAGCACAGGGAACAATTTGCGGCGGCCATGGCTAGAGGTGTTCCCAGCACCGACTGGAGTTTTGGTGGTGACCCCATTAGGCTCATGCAGGTAGTCAGTGAATCCCTGCGGCTCCCGCTCCGCAGTGCTGGCATGACTGGGTAGATCGGGCACCAGGACAAGGATGAAGAGCACATACACTGCCCACCGGCACCGGGGGAGCGCTGGTAGAATCCTCATGTCTACAAGGGCACCGCAGCCTCATACACAGCACGGACACCCCGCTAGACCGCCCTTAGACGTGCGCATCCTGGGCACTGTACACGCGGGGCATGCTTCATAGCAGGACTCTACAAGGAGAGGGCAGTAGGCACATGACCTACACTTCACCATACAGGAAGGAGCATATGTGCACCGCAGAGAAGTGCCCAGCTCACGACAAGGCGGGTGTTCTGCCCGCACCCTTCACTCTCTGAGCTCTCCTCCAACTGCCAGTCCTTGCTCTGTTTCCTACTGAGCAAAAACCCTGGAAGAGTAGACGAAGGATTAGGGTGGAGCCGATATGTTGAGCGACCTCTGCTGGACTGGAGGCCGATTACATGTAGTAAAGTGCTTCTCTAGTAAAGGGGAATTTTCTTTCATCCTTCTTTATACCTGATGAATAGCAGGAGTGCACCACCAATGAGGCCAGTGGAGGCAATCGCCTCAGGCGGCACCAGGTACGGGCAGCCAAAGGCCATGGGCTTAAGGGAATGAGTTAGGTTAAGAAATTGGCATTGGGGAGGGGCACCATTTCAGTTTTCGCCTCAGGCAGCACCAGGTAGGGGCAGCCAAAGGGCCATGGGCTGAAGGGAATGAGTTAGGTTAAGAAATTGGCATTGGGTAGGGGCACCATTTCAGTTTTCGCCTCAGGCAGCACCAGGTAGGGGCAGCCAAAGGGCCATGGGCTGAAGGGAATGAGTTAGGTTAAGAAATTGGCATTGGGGAGGGAGTGGCGCCATTTTAGTTTTCGCCTCAGGCAGCACCAGGTAGGGGCAGCCAAAGGGCCATGGGCTGAAGGGAATGAGTTAGGTTAAGAAATTGGCATTGGGGAGGGAGGGGCGCCATTTCAGTTTTCGCCTAAGGCAGCAGAAAGGCTAGGTGCACCCCTGATGAATAGATGCAAATTCCCCAGTCTAGAATAGATATAGCACCCACTGTGAGACCCTATGGTACCTTTTCCATCCGTGTTTAATCCATTTTAAGGCTAGATTCACACTGCAGTATCTGTTTTCTGGACACCGGCCTTGTGCATCCGACTTTTCACAGGTCATTGTCAATATACCTATCTTGTCTGCATAATGGACAAGAGTAGG
Source organism: Bufo bufo (assembly GCF_905171765.1). Taxonomy (NCBI): domain Eukaryota; kingdom Metazoa; phylum Chordata; class Amphibia; order Anura; family Bufonidae; genus Bufo; species Bufo bufo. The sequence continues at coordinate 311,503,036 of NC_053391.1, forward strand.
ACATGTACTTTAACCACCTCCCGACCACCTAACGCACGGATGCGTCCGGAAGGTGGTTGATTCATTCCTCCTGGACGCATCCCTGCGTCATCTCGCGAGACGCGAGATTTCCTGTGAACGCGCGCAGATTTCTTCTCACGCTTTAGGGCCCCTAGAATGCCAGGGCAGTATAAATACCCCACATGTGACCCCATTTCAGAAAGAAGACACCCCAAGGTATTCCGTGAGGGGCATATTGAGTCCATGAAAGATTGAAATTTTTGTCCCAAGTTAGCGGAAAGGGAGACTTTGTGAGAAAAAAAAAAATCAATTTCCGCTAACTTGTGCCAAAAAGAAAAAATTTCTATGAACTCGCCATGCCCCTCATTGAATACCTTGGGGTGTCTTCTTTCCAAAATGGGGTCACATGTGGGGTATTTATACTGCCCTGGCATTTTAGGGGCCCTAAAGCGTGAGAAGAAGTCTGGGATCCAAATGTCTAAAAATGCCCTCATAAAAGGAATGTGGGCCCCTTTGCGCATCTAGGCTGCAAAAAAGTGTAACACATCTGGTATCGCCGTACTCAGGAGAAGTTGGGCAATGTGTTTTGGGGGTGTCATTTTACATCTACCCATGCTGGGTGAGATAAATATCTTGGTCAAATGCCAACTTTGTATAAAAAATGGGAAAAGTTGTCTTTTGCCGAGATATTTCTCTCACCCAGCATGAGTATATGTAAAAAGACACGCTAAAACACATTGCCCAACTTCTCCTGAGTACGGCGATACCACATGTGTGACACTTTTTTGCAGCCTAGGTGGGCAAAGGGGCCCACATTCCAAAGAGCACCTTTCAGTTTTGACAGGTCATTTACCTACTTACCACACATTAGGGCCCCTAGAATGCCAGGGCAGTATAACTACCCCACAAGTGACCCCATTTTGGAAAGAAGACACCTCAAGGTATTCCGTGAGGGGCATGGCGAGTTCCTAGAACTTTTTATTTTTTGTCACAAGTTAGTGGAAAATGATGATTTTTTTTTCTTACAAAGTCTCATATTCCACTAACTTGTGACAAAAAATAAAAACTTTCATGAACTCACTATGCCCATCACGAAATATCCGGGGGTGTCTTCTTTCCAAAATGGGGTCACTTGTGGGGTAGTTATACTGCCCTGGCATTTTAGGGGCCCGAATGCGTGAGAAGTGGTTTGAAATCAAAATCTGTAAAAAATGGCCGGTGAAATCCGAAAGGTGCTCTTTGGAATGTGGGCCCCTTTGCCCACCTAGGCTGCAAAAAAGTGTGACACATCTGGTATCACCGTACTCAGGAGAAGTTGGGCAATGTGTTTTGGGGTGTCTTTTTACATATACCCATGCTGGGTGAGAGAAATATCTTGGCAAAAGACAACTTTTCCCATTTTTTTATACAAAGTTGGCATTTGACCGAGATATTTATCTCACCCAGCATGGGTATATGTAAAATGACACCCCAAAACACATTGCCCAACTTCTCCTGAGTACGGCAATACCAGATGTGTGACACTTTTTTGCAGCCTAGGTGGGCAAAGGGGCCCACATTCCAAAGAGCACCTTTCGGATTTCACCGGCCATTTTTTACAGATTTTGATTTCAAACTACTTCTCACGCATTCGGGCCCCTAAAATGCCAGGGCAGTATAACTTCCCCACAAGTGACCCCATTTTGGAAAGAAGACACCCCCAGGTATTTCGTGATGGGCATAGTGAGTTCATGGAAGTTTTTATTTTTTGTCAGTGGAATATGAGACTTTGTAAGAAAGAAAAAAAAAAATCATCATTTTCCGCTAACTTGTGACAAAAAATAAAAAATTCTAGGAACTCGCCATGCCCCTCACGGAATACCTTGGGGTGTCTTCTTTCCAAAATGGGGTCACTTGTGGGGTAGTTATACTGCCCTGGCATTCTAGGGGCCCTAATGTATGGTAAGTAGTTTGAAATCAGAATCTGTAAAAAATGGCCGGTGAAATCCTAAAGGTGATCTTTGGAATGTGGGCCCCTTTGCCCACCTATGCTGCAAAAAAGTGTCACACATGTGGTATCGCCGTACTCAGGAGAAGTTGGGCAATGTGTTTTGGGGTGTCATTTTACATATACCCATGCTGGGTGAGATAAATATCTTGGTCAAATGCCAACTTTGTATAAAAAAATGGGAAAAGTTGTCTTTTGCCAAGATATTTCTCTCACCCAGCATGGGTATATGTAAAATGACACCCCAAAACACATTGCCCAACTTCTCCTGAGTACGGCAATACCACATGTGTGACACTTTTTTGCAGCCTAGGTGGGCAAAGGGGCCCACATTCCAAAGAGCACCTTTCGGATTTCACCGGCCATTTTTTACAGATTTTGATTTCAAACTACTTTGCACGCATTTGGGCCCCTAAAAAAGAAAGAAGAAAAAAAAAATCATCATTTTCCGCTAACTTGTGACAAAAAATAAAAAGTTCTATGAACTCACTATGCCCATCAGCGAATACCTTAGGGTGTCTACTTTCCGAAATGGGGTCATTTGTGGGGTGTTTGTACTGTCTGGCCATTGTAGAACCTCAGGAAACATGACAGGTGCTCAGAAAGTCAGAGCTGCTTCAAAAAGCGGAAATTCACATTTTTGTACCATAGTTTGTAAACGCTATAACTTTTACCCAAACCATTTTTTTTTTACCCAAACATTTTTTTTTTATCAAAGACATGTAGAACAATAAATTTAGAGAAAAATTTATATATGGATATCGTTTTTTTTGCAAAATTTTACAACTGAAAGTGAAAAATGTCATTTTTTTGCAAAAAAATCGTTAAATTTCGATTCATAACAAAAAAAGTAAAAATGTCAGCAGCAATGAAATACCACCAAATGAAAGCTCTATTAGTGAGAAGAAAAGGTAAAATTCATTTGGGTGATAAGTTGCATGACCGAGCAATAAACGGTGAAAGTACTGTAGGTCAGAAGTGTAAAAAGTGGCCTGGTCATTAAGGGTGTTTAAGCTATAGGGGCTGAGGTGGTTAATTTGCGGCACGACTGCCCAGATGCAGACAGCGCATGGATGACATCCGTGTGCTGTTCGCACTTTTTGCGATCCCATAGAAGTGAATGTTTCCACATTCGATCTGCAAAAAACAAAGATCGAACACGGACTGAAAAATATGGTCGTGTGCATGAGGCCTTAGTCCGTGTGTTTTTTTACATCCTTGTAGCATCTGTTTTTCACATACAAGGAAGGGGGCCTATTTTGACCGATCCCACTTTCCAGAGCGTGACCTAGGTGTACATGGATGGCATGGGCGTGTGTGTTCTAGAAAACAGACCAAAGTAATATATGTGTGAATTTTTTTACATGCGACCTAGTCTTATGGGAGCAGAGGTGTCCGGGAACGGTGCAGCTGCAGGCCCAGGGACAGGTGAGTGGGGGTTTTACAGATTAAAGCGGTTGTCTGAGTGTATATCCAATATCCTGTGGATAGATTATCAGTGTGTGATCAGTGGAGGTCTGACACCTAGCATTCTTGCCAATCCGCTATTTGGGGTGGCTTTGGTGCTGCAGTGAGCAGAGCGTCTTATCAAGCACAGCACCGTCCATTGGATAGTGGTTGTCAGTGGCGCACCTACAGGGGAAGTCCAGCGGGTCTGGACACCCCCCCCCCCCCCCCCCCCCCAGAACAACCAGACAATATTTTTTTTTTATCCTTCAGGGCCGCACCGCCGATCACCACAGGCGGCGCGGCCCTGGATGTAATTGCGGCAGCGGTGGGGGGGCAGTAGGAGATGAGCGCTTCCATTGTGGAAGCGCTCATCTCCATATTCATCTGTATCGCTGTCCTCAGGACAGCGATACAGATGCCTGTGCAGCGGCAGGGGAGGGAGAGGTGTGTCCCTCCCCTGTTCTTCTGATAGGCCGCAGGCACTAATGCCTGCAGCCTATCAGAGGCCGGCTCAGGCGGCGCAATGACATCATCATCCCGCCGCCTGAGCCGGGCAGCACACAGCAAGGACACAGGCCGGAAGAGGCCTGCTTCACATCGCTGCTGATGGAGGTATCAGTGTTTTCTTTTTTTTTTTTTTTTGGAGGGGGGGAGCTGGCACTATGGGGGCATCTGACAATTCTTACAACCCAATTTTTTTGGGGGTGGCACTTCTTACTGGCACATTATGGGGGGGGGCACCAAGGGGGAGAGGAGCACTATGGGGGCATCTGGGGGCTCTAAAGGGGCTTTTTTTTTTACACATTATGGGGGGCACTATAGGGGAGAACGGCACTATGGGGCATCTGGTGGCACTATAGGGGCATTATTTGGGGGCACTATGGGGAAGTGGGGGTTCTAAAGGGGCCTTTTTTTCTTATTGGCACATTATGGGGGGCATTATGGCATCTGGTGGCACTAAGGGGGCATTTTTTACTGGCACATTATGGGAGGCACTATAGGGGAGAGCGGCACTATGGGGGAGTGGAGCACTGTTGGGGCATATGGTGGCACTTCGAAGGGGCATTTTTTACTGGCACATTTATGGGGGGATCATCATGGGGGAGAGGAGCACTATGGGGGCATCTGGTGGGTCTAAAGGGGATTTTTTATTGACACATTATGGGGGGCACTATAGGGGAGAATGGCACTATGGGGCATCTGGTGGCACTACAGGGGCATTATTTGGGGGCACTATGGGGAAGTGGGGGCTCTAAAGGGGCCTTTATTCTTATTGGCACATTATGGGGGGCATTATGGCATCTGGTGGCACTAAGGGGGCATTTTTTACTGGCACATTATGGGAGGCACTATAGGGGAGAGCGGCACTATGGGGCATTATTTGGGGGCACTATGGGGGAGTGGAGCACTATTGGGGCATATAGTGGCACTTAGAAGGGGCATTTTTTACTGGCATATTATGGGGGACACTATGGGGAAGGGGGAGAGGAGCACTATGAGGGCATTTACTGGGGCACTATATAGGGGTATTTTATATTGGCATACATTATGGGGACATTAGCTCAACAGCGGGCACTAAGCGGGGGTATTTCATGTACTGTCATATTGTAGGGAGAATTATTAGTACTGGGAGGTATTATGCGGAGCGTTACTACTACTGGGGGAGCTATGAGGAACATGATTACTAGTATGGGCACTATAGGGGCATTATTACTACTAAGTGTGCTCTGGCAGAGAATTATTTCTATTGGTGGGATTTTGGGAAGCACTGTTACTTTGGGGGGCACCCTGCCGCAGTATCAGCTTAGCACAGTAATTTTTGGGGGACATTATCTTTATACTATTAGTGTCTGGGCAGTTATTTTTTAGAGCACTGTGTGCAAATAATTGTTTAAGGGGGCATTACCTGTGTGGTAGTAGTATTTCCAGGGGGACTGTTTCTGCAGTATAGTATTGGGGGTGGCAGGAAAGGGTGTTCAGAAGATGTGAAGATGAAGGAAATGTGGGAAACTAATGTCTGTTTGTTAATCTTTGCAGAGATGGGAGATGGCTGAAAAATCATCATGGCGGTCTGGTCTGAATGGAGACGATAAAGAAAGAGAACGTCTACAACAAAGGTGACATCACTGGATGTAAGAGGTATGGGGCACTATGTAGGAGAGGAGATGCTCCGGCTCCTCCCCCTGCCATTTGCATAAGGAGGATTCAGAGCTGGGTGAGGACGGCCAAAGGGGGCAGCAGGCCATGGGCGGGTGGCAGATGGTAGGGGGGAACCACAGGCCTTGAGCAGGATCAGGGGAGGGAGGAGAGCGGAGGAGCTTCCTGGCTGTAGCTTGTTGTATAAGCAGGCAGTGCAGCCAGGACAGACCTCCCTTCTCCGTATGATGTGTAGAGACAGGCCTCAACAATAGAATTTCAGCTGTACAGTGTTTGTTGGGAGTGGCCTATTATATGTAAGAGGGGCTTTTAATAATGGGCGGGGTTAAAAATAATGCGCGTGCCGCATTGTTCTATTCCTGTAGGGCTTTTAGAATCGGCAAGTAAAAGAATCAGCGCAACACACTACAGCCACCCCCCCTGCATTTTTAAATATAAAGGGGACTTTGAAAAATGGGCAGGCAAAAAAATTGGCACTGCGCACTACACGTGCCACATTTTTTTGCCTTTCGGACCCCCCCTAGACAAAATTCCTGGGTGCTCCCCTGGTGGTTGTGCTTGGTATTGAAGCTCAGCCCCATTCACTTTTATTATTTTATTTTATGCACTTATATAGCGGTGCTATATTCCGCAGCACTTTACAGACATTAGCATCAAGCACTTGAACAGGACTGAACTGTGCTAGGCAGTGTGACCGATAAACGTGACGTCACAGACCTAAAAAGAGGCCGCAGCTCTTACTGTAGTTGTAGTGCCACAGTCTCTTCAAACAGCTGATGACCTATCCTGAGAATAGTATTGTATTGCAGTGACCCAGTGTATCACTACTAACAGGCTAAATACTGTGAATCTCTGTTAAAGGGTTAATATTCAAGTTCAGTATTTCAAACTCTGTCTACTCTGATGATTCATTAATCCCAAAGGTCTTAGGGCCTGTTCACATGGTGTTTTTCCCCAGCGGAATTTTTGTGCAACACCCACGCTGAAATTCTGCCAGGGGCCTTATTGTTTTGCCTTCTATTCTTTTCAATGGGAGGCAGTGCTGAAGATCGCAATGTGGCAATCGTTTGTACTTTCTATAATGGCACCATTTAATAATGCATATGATATAGTGGGAAGCTGGAAAAAATGGTTTGGAATTGGGAGAAAAACAATTCCACCACGTTTCTATGGCATTTTCTATGCAAAATAAACTGACCTACTACCTTAATGTTCCAGGTCAGTACGATTACGGCAATACCACATTTACTCTATATAGTTTTTCTTGTGTTTTAATACTGGGGGGGGGGGGGGGGACTTTGTAAATAAATGTTTAGGAAAAGTAAGGTTGCTTCCCTGGGATAGGGTGCGCTGTCCAGATTGACTCACCCTGTCTGTAATAAATAGTTTATACGGAAATCGACAGGCACTCTCACATTCGGAAACGTATGGATGCAAATGTATTTATTAAATACTAAAACAATATAATACAATGACTTAAAAACCCTGAAAAATAAGATAATATATAATATACCCAAATAAATAACGGATAATTCTCTTATGGTGTTTTAGGGTAGCAAATAGTGTAGTATAGCGAATGATAAGTTCCAATTACTCCCCCTCTGATATATAGTAATGATGAATAAATTAAACAACGTGGTGGAGTGATGGACTAACACTCATATTAGGGAACCGCATGATATCAAGTCTGTCCGCATCAGATAGATATATGAATCAGTCCTTATAAAAGCTTGTATGAGTTGTATAGATAAATCTCACTCTAGTCAGTTAGATCATATATTATCTTGTTGTTGGTGTAGTCCAATATCATATATAATCAGCAGACATACATATCTTGTTTTTCAGCTGAACTCGGTAAATCGGTAATAAAGTCCATGGACAAATGCGTCCAAGGACGAGACGGGATGGACAAAGGAAGAAGGGATCCTGAAGGCAGAGTGTGAGCCACCTTCGCCCGTGCACAGGTCTCACAAGCTACCACATAATCCTCCACACCCTTGCGCAACCCTGGCCAGCAGAATCTCCGGGAAATAAGATCTATGGTGGATTTAGTTCCAGTTCAGCAGAAACAAACAACTTGCCTGGAGGACAGGAATCAGGAGCCTCCTCCTGGGCCCCCAACACCTCCATCTCCAACTCGGGGTACAGAGCAGAAACCACCACCCCATCAGCCAAAATCGGAGCGGGATCCTCCGAATCACTCCCCCCAGGAAAACTTTGCGACAATGCATCTGCCTTTACGTTTTTAACCCCAGGGCGAAAGGTGACCACAAAATTGAACCTAGTAAAAAACAGTGACCACCTAGCCTGTCTAGGATTCAGGCGCTTAGCAGACTGCAGGTAAGCCAAATTCTTGTGGTCAATATATACCGTAATAGGATGAGTAGCCCCTTCCAACCAGTGACGCCATTCTTCAAAGGCCAATTTAATGGGCAGTAATTTTCTATCTCCAACATCATAATTTCTTTCAGCAGCGGAGAGTTTTTTGGAGAAAAAAGCACACGGATGCCATTTGCTAGGGGATAGACCCTGCAACAGAACTGCTCCGACCCCCACTTCTGATGCATCAACCTCCACGACGAACGGTTGAGACACATCAGGGTGCATCAGAATGGGAGCAGACGCAAAACATTTCTTAATAGCAGAAAAGGCCTGTAATGCCTCATCCGACCAGACAGAGAGGTCGGCGCCTTTTTTAGTCATATCTGTCAAAGGTTTTACAATGGTGGAATAATTAAAGATGAATTTTCGGTAGTAATTGGTAAAACCCAAAAACTGCATCAGAACTTTCTGATTCTCAGGCCAGTCCCATTCCAGTACCGACCCGGACCTTTTCGGGCTCCATACGAAAACCAGAGTCAGAAAGCAGGTATCCCAAAAACGGTAGCTCCTGGACAGCAAATACACATTTTTCCAATTTTGCATACAATTTATTCTCCCGAAGGATCGACAACACCTGTCTCACGTGATCCTGATGGGTCTCCAAATCGGGTGAGTAAATTAGTATGTCATCAAGATAAATAACAACAAACCTTCCCACTCCATGATAGAAAATATCATTGACAAATCGCTGAAAGACCGCTGGCACATTAGTTAAACCGAAGGGCATGACAAGATTCTCGAAATGACCTTCGGGTGTATTGAAGGCCGTTTTCCACTCATCTCCTTCCTTTATTCTGATCAACTTATAGGCTCCTCTTAAATCCAACTTGGAGAACACCTTGGCTCCAACAATTTGATCAAATAGATCAGAAATCAAAGGAAGGGGATACGGATCACGGACCGTAATAAGATTCAATTCCCGGAAATCAAAACATGGTCTAAGTGATCCGTCTTTCTTTTTTTACGAAAAAGAAGCCGGCGGCCACAGGGGACTTGAATGACCTAATATGTCCCTTTGCCAAACTCTCGGCAATATACTTCCACATAGCCTCTCTTTCGGGTTGGGAAAGGTTGTATAGCCGAGATTTTGGCAGTTTAGCTCCAGGGATGAGATTGACCGGACAATCATATTCTCGATGGGGAGTGGGGGCAGCTCCTGAGCTCCACCCTCCGAGAATACGTCTGCAAAATCAGAGAGAAACTGAGGTAGGACCGTAGTTGACACCCCTGAGATAGAAGCACAGAGACAGTTGTCAGTACAAAATTCATTCCAGCTACTGATTTGTCTTGTTCGCCAGTCAATAGTAGGGTAATGCTTTATCAACCATGGTAAAACTAGAACCATCGGAGCAGGCAAGCCCCTCATAACAAAAAAAGAAATGGACTCAACATGTGAATCACCCATCCTTAACTGAATGTCATGAACAATATGAGTAAGAATCTTTTGTAAGAGAGGGGAGGAATCAATAGAAAACACTGGTATTACCTTTTCTAATGCGCTAGTTCTAAAACCTAAATTTTGGAAAAAAATGAATGAAAGTCAATAAGGTTTACTCCCGCACCACTGTCAACAAATACCTCAAAATCTAAATTTCCTAAGTCTAGCGCCACCATGGCAGGAAGGAGGAAACGGGTATTGCAGGCAGAATGCATATTAGCTTGCTCAGACTCCCCATTCACACTACCAAGAGTCAGGGAGGTTTTTTCTTTCTCTTTATGTGAGGTAGTTTTTCATTACCGTTTTGAGGTTTAACAAAAGGACACGCATAAACAAAATGACCTTCTTTACCACAGTAGTAACATAGCTTATTCAGCTTCCTAAAATCTCTATCACTTGAGAGAAAGGAAACCTGGCCCAACTGCATAGGCTCCTCCCTAGATTCAAAAGTCATATTACACCAGGGACTAGGTGGGACGGATCCACTTACAGACGGACCCTCCCCCCCCACCCCCCCGCTCGAGAGGAATCTTATACCTTTCTCTAAGACGTCTATCAAGCTGCACTGCCAAAGACATGGCCGTCTCCAATGAATTGGGATACTCATGAAAAGCAAGGGCATCTTTCAACCTCTCAGATAGCTCCTGACAAAACTGACTCCGGAGTGCAGGATCATTCCACCCCGAGTCAGTTGCCCATCTTCTAAATTCTGCACAATACGACTCCGCAGTACGTTCTCCCTATAACAAACTGCGCAGCTTAGATTCAGCCATAGAGACGCGGTCTGGGTCATAATAAATCAAGCCCAAGGCTCTAAAAAATTAATCCACCGACCGGAGGGATGGTGAACCGGTCGGCAGAGAAAAAGCCCAGGACTGCGCGTCCCCTTTGAGCAGAGATATAATGATCCCCACTCTTTGATTCTCGTCACCAGATGAAATCGGCCGCAGATGAAAATACAACCTGCAGGACTCCCTGAAACGTATAAAGTCATCACCACCCCCTGAGAACCTATCAAGGAGAGCGACTTTAGGCTCTAAGCAGACCTGTTTTCCTCCAACAGTGCCAGACTGCGGAGATCAGCAACCTCCAGCGATAATCCCTGCATGCGATCAGCCAAAGCATCCATAGCCTCCATTTCGCAAACAGCAGGGATATAAGAGTTTTATGGCGGGTTATAATGTCACGGAAGGCAGGTAAGCAGGGAAATAACCAAACACAGGGAAAACAAACAGAACAATTGACTAGGCCCAAAAGCTAGGGAGAAAGGGGTCACCTCCTAGCGATCCCTAAGGCATTCCCTATACTGTTGTGCACATGTGCATACCCTTATGGTGGATATGCACATGCCCTCGTGCCTAAGTCTATATACCCTGGGAAAACCCGGAGCAGTAGGGAAAGGGGAAGAGGTGACCTGCTTCTTCAAACAGGAGGAAGCAAGCGTCTCCCTAGAGGCCTAGATAAAAGACACCAAGGGAAGAAACAGAGAAGACTTATCTTGAGCTGAGCTGGAGCAGACGATCCACAACACATCCAAAGCCCACAGGAATGAAATTTAACCCACACCTAGCTATGGAATAGCTGAGAAGCCAATTGTCCCATTACTTTTGGTGCCTTAACTAGTGGGAGGCAAATATGCAAATTGTTGTAATTTCTACATCGTTCATCTGATTTGGATGTAAATGCCCTCAAATTAAAGCTGACAGTCTGAAGTTAAAGCACATCTTGTTTGTTTCATTTCAAATCCATTGTGGTGGTGTATAAAGCCAAAAATTTTAGAATTGTGTCGGTGTCCCAATATTTATGGACCTGACTATATGTATGTCTGCTGATTATATATATATTGGACTACACCAACAACAAGATAATATATGATTTTTCATCTTACTCTTCCCACTTTTCCACAACCTCCTGAAATACCCACACATCCATTCACCCAGCAAGGAACTATTCATCTCTTCCTACATCTTACCTTCTCATCTGACCGCTTGCACAAACCTGTTTGCCAACATAAAACACTTCCTTCCCAAACACACATAGATACCTCATGCCCTCCCCTATTCTAACCTATTAACACTTTCTCTGCTTCTCCTTATTGCTGGTGATATCTCTTCAAATCTAGGCCCCCCTCAGCAAATTCACACTATCACCTCCATGTCCCACTACAAATCTCCTTCTACAAATTTCTGCAACCCCTTAAACCTAATAACCATTCCTGTGACCCCTGCTCCTTTGGTTCCTCTTGCAGGAGCATTATGGAACGCACGCTCTGTCTGTAACAAACTGTCATACATTCATGAACTTTTCATCTCTCAAAACCTTTCCTTTCTGGGTCTCACAGAAACATGGCTGACACCCTCTGACACCTCCTCCCCTGCTGCACTCTCTTATAGTGGATTTCAATTCACTCACACCCCCCGCCCCGGCTGCAAACATGGTGGAGGAGTTGATCTTCTCCTATCAGACACCTGCTCCTACAGCCCAACTCCACTGCCACCCTCCATTACGCTCACCTCATTTGAAGTACACTTTGTTCGCATCTACTCTCCCTCCAACCTTCAAGTAGCCGTCATTTACCGCCCCTCAGGCCCAGCCACCATCTTTCTTGATCACTTTAACACCTGGCTACTACACTTTCTTTCTGCCGACATCCCCACTATCATCATGGGTGACTTCAACATCCGTATTGACAACTGCCACTCGGGCGCCTCTAAACTCCTGTCACTCTCTTCCTCCTTCGGCCTATCACAGTGGTCTTCAGCTCCCACCCACAGAGATGGTCACACTCTGGATCTGATCTTTACTCGCCTCTGCTCCCTATCTAACCTTTCTAATTCGCCTCTCCCCCTATCTGACCACAACATACTCACCTTCTCTTCATTGGTCTCTTCTAATGCTCCCCCGGTCCACACACTAGCACACCCCCGCAGGAACCTTAAACATCTCGACTTTCACTTGCTTTCTGACTCTTTTCTCCCACTCTCTACCATTTGTTCCCTCCAAGACCCAGATGCTGCTACCACCCTATATAACACCATAATAAGTACAGCTCTGGACACTGTTGCCCCCCCCCTCACACACAACAAAACCCAAAAAATTAACAGACAACCCTGGCACACCAACCTGACCAAAAAACTCAGACAAGCTTCCAGGGCTGCTGAGCGGCGATGGAAGAAATCCCATTCTAAAGATCATTTCACCGCATACAAGCAATCCCTCCTCATATTCAAATCCTCACTCGCTGATGCAAAACAGGCCTACTTCTCATCTCTCATATCTTCCCTGTCCCACAGCCCTAAACAACTTTTTAGCACTTTTAACTCCCTTCTCCGTCCCCCACCCTCTCCTCTTTTCTGAGCTGAGGACTTTGCTAAATATTTCAAACAAAAGATAGTCAACATCAGAGAAAGCTTCACTACACAGTCCCCACAGACCCTCTACACAACTGCTCGGTTCTCTTCTCCCAAAACCCGCTTCTCCACCATTACAGAAGAAAAACTTTCCACTCTACTCTCCAAATCTCATCTGACCACCTGTGCACTTGACCCAATCCCATCCCACCTCATACCTAACCTCACCACAGTGTTTATCCCAGCCCTAACTCATCTCTTCAACCTATCACTAACCTCTGGTGTCTTCCCCTCTGCTTTTAAACATGCTACCATTACACCCATCCTCAAAAAGCCTTCACTTGACCCATCTTCTTTGTCCAGTTATCGCCCCATATCACTTCTTCGGTGTGCCTCAAAGCTACTTGAACAACATGTCCATTCAGAACTGTCCTCTCACCTCTCCTCCTGCTCCCTCTTCGACCGCCTACAATCTTCCGACCCCACCACTAGACTGAGACTGCCCTTACCAAAGTCACCAATGACTTACTGACAGCCAAAACCAAGAAACAATACTCTGTCCTCCTTCTCCTTGACCTGTCCTCTGCCTTCGACACTGTTGACCACTCCCTTCGGTTGCAAACTCTCTCATCTCTTGACATCACTGACCTGGCCCTCTCCTGGATCACATCATACCTCACAGACTGGACGTTTAGCGTCTCCCACTCTCGCACCACCTCCTCGTCTCATTCCCTCTTTGTTGGTGTCCCGCAAGGCTCTGTCCTAGGACTCCTGCTCTTCTCAATCTACACTTTTGGCCTGGGACAGCTCATAGAGTCCCTTGGCTTTTAGTATCACTCCTACGCTGACGACACATAAATCTACCTCTCTGGTCCAGACATCACCACCTTACTATCAAGAATCCCACAATGTCTATCTTCTATATCATCCTTCTTCGCCTCTCGCTTTCTAAAACTTAACATGAATAAGACAGAATTCATAATCTTTCCCCCATCTTGTTCAAACCCCCCAACAGACCTATCTATCACGATCAATGGCTGCACACTCTCCCCGGTCAACAAAGTCCGCTGCCTTGGAGTGACCTTGGATTCTGCCCTTTCCTTCCGACCGCACATCCAAGCCCTTTTCACCACCTGCCGCCTCCAACTCAAAAACATCTCCCGCATCCGTGCTTTCCTTAACTTTGAATCTGCGAAAATGCTTGTACATGCCCTCATGATCTCCAGCCTAGACTACTGCAAAATTCTCCTCTGTGGCTTTCCATCTAGCACTCTCGCACCCCTCCAATCTATCCTCAACTCTGCTGCCTGACTAATCCACCTCTCACCCTATAATTCTCTGCCTCTCCCCTCTGCCAATCCCTTCACTGGCTCCCCATTGCCCAACAAATTAACTTCAAAGTACTAACAAATACATACAAGGCCTTCCATAACCTGTCCCCTCCATACATCTCTGAGCTACTTTCCCGACTTTCCCGATACATCCCCACACGCACTCTCCGATCCTCACAAGACCTCCTTCTCTCCTCTCTTCTTATCGCCTCTTCCCACAATCGACTCCAAGATTTCTTCCGTGCATCCCCCATACTCTGGAACTCACTACCCCAACAGAGGCATTCTGTTAACGGATGAGTACCGGTTTTCACTGTTCAGGACAGATAGCAGACAGTGTGTGTGGCATCGTGTGGGTGAGCGGTTTGCTGACGTCATTGTTGTGGATCGAGTGGCCTATGGTGGCGGTAGGGTTATGGTATGGGCAGGCGTATGTTATGGACAACAAACACAGGTGTATTTTATTGATGGCATTTTGAATGCACAGAGATACCGTGACGAGATCCTGAGGCCCATTGTTGTGCCATTCATCCACAACCATCACCTCATGTTGCAGCATGATAACGCACGGCCCCATATTGCAAGGATCTATACACAATTCCTGGAAGCTGAAAACATCCCAGTTCTTGCATGGCCATCATACTCACCGGACATGTCACCCATTGAGCATGTTTGGGATGCTCTGGATCGGCGTATACTACAGCGTGTTCCAGTTCCTGCCAATATTCTACAACTTCGCACAGCTATTGAACAGGAGTGGACCAATATTCCACAGGCCACAATCAACAACCTGATCAACTCTATGCTACGAAGATGTGTTGCACTGCATGAGGCAAATTGTGGCCACACCAGATACTGACTGTTTTTTTGACCCCTCCCCCCAGTAAGGCAAAATTGTGCACATTTCAGAGTGGCCTTTTATTGTGGTCAGTGTAAGGCACACCTGTGCAATAATCATGCTGTCTAATCAGCACCTTGATATGCCATACCTGTGAGGTGGGATGGATTATCTCGGTAAAGGAGAAGTGCTCACTAACACAGATTTAGACATATTTGTGAACAATATTTGAGAGTAATGGGTCTTTTGTGTATGTAGAAAATGTTTCAGATCGTTGAGTTCAGCTCATGCAAAATAGAAGCAAAAGCAAAAGTGTTGCATTTATATTTTTGCTCAGTGTATAACAGTTATATGACATCCAAAACATGATGTCACAGTAAATAAGTCTGCTTTTGTCTTTAACACATAAACATAGGAACTGTCACGAGGGTGTCAAGAGCCACGCCTGACTCCGTTATACCCGGGGTCAGGAAGTCGCAGCGGGTGGCTGCGCGCTCTATGTAGAAAGATTGTGCTGTTTCTTTATGGTAGCTTTCTGGGTTTGCCTTGCAACCCTTTTTGGCTCACTCAGGGATCCGTAGCTCCTTCTCCTCAGCTGTTTCTTGTCCAGCACTCCCAACCTCCTTATATTCCCCTCTCACACTTCTCTGGTTGCCAGATATAGAGCTTCCTGCCTGGACTTCTATACTGACCCACTGGAGCTGAGTAGCTGTGATCCCTGGTTGTTGTTCCAGAGCGTTAACCTCCGGATCCCTGTTGGGCCTTCGTGGCCTGCTGTTGTCGCCCACCTGGGATTATATGTTTGTCTGTATTGTCTGTCCTCTCCTTGGTGTTTTCCTCTTAGTGTCAGTGGTGCGGACTAGTGATCCCACTGCCCCGTTCACTACATAGGGCTCATCTTAGGGAAAGCCAGGGTTTAGGCACGTGATCGGCGTACGGGTGAGGACCCGTCTAGGGACGTCAGGGCAGTCAGGTGCCAGTCTTTGGAGGTGGCAGGATTGAAGGCGTCGGTCCTCCAGCAACAGCAGCAATTACAACAGACCGCAAGCCCAGCGGTTGCTACAGGTAACCAGGTTGTTGCCGAACCCAAGGTTGCTCTTCCTGATAGATTTTCTGGGGGAAGGGACAAATTTGTGACGTTCCGTGAGGCCTGTAAATTATATTTTAAGTTGCGCCCTTACTCCTCTGGTAATGAAGAACAGCGGGTGGGGGTTGTTATTTCCCTGCTGCAGGGGGACCCGCAATCCTGGGCGTTCTCTTTACCCGCTGAATCCCAGGCTCTCCGGTCAGTGGATTAATTTTTTGGGGCCTTGGGTCTCATATATGACGACCCTGACCGAGTCGCACTGGCTGAATCAAAATTACGGAGACTCCTACAGGGAGAGCGGCCAGTAGAGGAGTATTGCTCAGAGTTCCGTAGGTGGGCTACCCAGTGGAACGACCCGGCTCTCAGGAGTCATTTCTGCTCTGGGTTATCCGAAAGGATTAAGGATGCGCTTGCGCTGTACGAGACTCCCTTTTCCCTTGATGCGGTTATGTCCCTGGCTATCAGAATAGATAGACGTCTTAGGGACAGATTGAAAAAAACGGAGCAATTGGTAACCCCTCCCAAGCAGCAGTTAGTCTGTACGGACTTAGACGAGCCTATGCAGCTAGGATGAACTACTCGTCAGGTCCATCCTCCTGAGGCTCGCCGTAGGCGTGGGGTTTGTTTTTTCTGTGGGGAGAGGGGTCATTTTATTAAAGTCTGTCCTTCCTTCCTCAAAAACAAAAGACCGTCGGAAAACTACTAACCCCAGGCTGTGTGGAGGATGTCAGCCGGGGGGTATACGTTTCCTCCATACGAACATCGCAATTTGTGTTGCCAGCGGTTGTTGTTTTTGGCGTTAAGATGGAGACTATTTCTTTTTTTCTAGACAGTGGAGCAGGAGTAAATTTGATAGATGCCCATTTTGCCCACACTATGGGTTTGTCTCTCTGTACGCTACAGAGACCTATTCCCATATTCGCTATTGATTCTGCTCCTCTGTCTCAGAGAAACCTCCCTCACATTGTCCATAACTTACACCTTCGGGTAGGGGACCACCATAACGAGTTGCTTTCATGTTATGTTCTGGAGGGGCTTCCCACTCCTGTGGTGTTGGGTCTTCCCTGGTTGGTAGCGCACAATCCAGTGGTGGATTGGCAGGCCAGGGAGATATTGGAGTGGAGTGAGCATTGCAGAGAAAATTAAATAGCAATTGCTTAGTCGCCTCCATAGCTACCCTACCTACATTTGTTTCGGACTTTGAGGACGTTTTTTCTGAAAAGGGTTGTCAGAAGTTACCACCTCACCGTCCTTATGATTGCCCGGTTAACCTGATTCCCGGTGCAAAATTAACCAAGACCAGGTTATATAATCTTTCGGGTCCGGAGAGAAAAGCCATGAAAGATTATATCTCCGAGAGCTTGGCTAAGGAACACATCAGACCCTCTTCTTCACCCGTGGCTGCAGGGTTTTTCTTCGTTAAAAAGAAAGATGGGGGCCTGCGTCCTTGCCTAGATTTTTGCAAATTAAACCGGATAACCATCCGAGACCCATACTTTCTTCCTCTCATTCCTGACCTGTTTAATCAGATTGCGGGTGCTAGGTGGTTCTCCAAACTTGATCTTAGGGGGGCCTACAATCTGATTCGTATTAAGGAAGGGGATGAGTGGAAGACAGCTTTTAACACCCCTGAGGGGCATTATGAAAATCTAGTCATGCCTTTCGGTCTGACCAATGCTCCTGCTGTCTTCCAACATTTCGTTAATGACATTTTTAGTCATCTTATCGGCAGGTTTGTGGTGATATACCTAGATGATATTTTAATTTATTCGTCTGATCTGAAAACACATGAGGTGCATGTCAGACAGGTACTGCAGGTCCTACGGACGAATAAATTATATGCTAAAATTGAAAAGTGTGTTTTCGCCGTTCAGGAAATACATTTCCTAGGTTATTTATTATCTGCTTCAGGTTTCCGTTTGGATCCTAGGAAGGTCCAGGCAATTTTAGATTGGGATCTTCCTGAGAACCTCAAAGCACTGCAACGGTTCTTGGGCTTCGCAAATTTCTATAGAAAATTCATTAAAAATTATTTGGTGATTGTAAAACCCCTTACTGACATGACTAGGAAGGGGACTGATTTTTCTAAATGGTCTGACGCCGCTAAAATTGCTTTTTCCTCTCTAAAAGAGAGGTTTACCTCGGCACCTGTACTAATCCAACCTGATGTCTCCCAGCCTTTTATTGTTGAAGTCGATGCGTCAGAGGTGGGAGTGGGGGCTGTGCTGTCTCAGGGTCCGTCTCCTGGCAAATGGCGTCCTTGTGCTTTCTTTTCTAAAAAACTATCTGCAGCAGAAAAGAACTATGATATTGGCAATAGGGAACTATTAGCTATTAAACTAGCGTTTGAAGAATGGCGTCACTTTTTAGAGGGGGCAATCCACCCCGTCACTGTGATTACGGACCACAAAAACCTTCTTTACCTCGAATCAGCTAAGCGTCTCACCCCTAGACAAGCTAGGTGGTCGCTATTTTTTACCAGGTTTAACTTTGTTATTACCTATCGTCCTGGGGCAAAAAATACCAAGGCAGATGCATTATCTCGTTGTTTCCCTGGAGGGGGTAATGTGAGTGATCCGGTACCCATTCTACAAAGAGGAGTGGTTGTCTCTGCGGTACACTCTGTTCTGGAGGGGAAGGTGTTAGAGGCCCAGGGGGACGCCCCGGTCTCTTGCCCCTCAGAGAAATTGTTTGTACCGTTGAACCTGCGTCTCGAATTATTAAAGGAACATAATAATTCGGCACTTGCTGGGCACCCCGGTAGTAAAGCAACTTTGGAGCTATTGTCTCGTCGTTTTTGGTGGCCAAGGTTGCGTCAGGATGTAATGGATTTTGTGTCTTCTTGTTCTACTTGTGAGCGCGCGAAAGTCTCTCATACACGTCCTGCAGGGTCTTTATTGCCACTTGTCATTCCCAATAGGCCATGGACACATCTGTCAATGGATTTTATCACTGACTTACCATTGTCTGCGGGTAAAACAGTTATCTTGGTAGTAGTGGACAGGTTTAGCAAAATGGTACACTTCATTGCGTTACCCGCACTACCTAATGCTAAGACTCTTGCTCAGGTATTCATCAGTGAAATTGTGAAGCTTCACGGGGTCCCTTCCGATGTTGTTTCGGATCGGGGAACCCAGTTTATTTCTAAGTTTTGGAAAGCTTTTTGTTCCCGTTTGGGGGTACACTTGTCCTTTTCCTCAGCTTTCCATCCTCAGTCGAATGGACAGACTGAGCGTACCAACCAAAACCTTGAGACATATCTAAGATGTTTTGTGTCTGAAAACCAAGAGGTGTGGTCATCATATTTACCGTTAGCCGAGTTTGCCATAAATAATCACCGTCAGGAATCTACTGGTAAGTCACCATTTCTTGGTGCATATGGTTTTCATCCCCAATTCTGTACTTTCAAAGAGGGGGGTCTTCTGGGGTTCCCGAAGAGGAACGGTTTTCATCATCTCTTTCATCGGTATGGCAGAAGGTGCAAGCTAACTTGAAAAATATGGGAGGTAAATATAAATGCATGGCTGATAAGAGACGGTCGCCAGGTCCGGACCTAGGAGTGAATGACTATGTGTGGTTGTCTACTAGGAATATTAAATCAAAGGTTCCCTCTTGGAAACTGGGTCCTAGGTTCATTGGCCCTTACAAAATAGTAGCCATCATTAACCCCGTGGCTTTTCGCCTGGAGCTACCTCAGACTTTTAAAATCCATAACGTCTTCCATAAGTCGTTACTCAAGAAATATATTCCACCTCTAGAACCGTCACCGCTGCCACCCCCTCCTGTTGTTGTGGATGGTAATCTAGAGTTTCAAATATCCAAAATTGTTGATTCTCGTCAGGTCCGCCGCTCTCTTCAATATCTGGTGCATTGGAGGGGTTACGGTCCCGAGGAAAGAATGTGGGTTCCAGCGTCTGAGGTAAACGCCGACAGGTTAGTTCGGGCTTTTCATGCCTCTCATCCTGAGAGACCTAGTCCTGAGTGTCCGGAGGCCCCTCGTAGAGAGGGGGGTACTGTCACGAGGGTGTCAAGAGCCACACCTGACTCCGTTATACCCGGGGTCAGGAAGTCGCAGCGGGTGGCTGCGCGCTCTATGTAGAAAGATTGTGCTGTTTCTTTATGGTAGCTTTCTGGGTTTGCCTTGCAACCCTTTTTGGCTCACTCAGGGATCCGTAGCTCCTTCTCCTCAGCTGTTTCTTGTCCAGCACCCCCAACCTCCTTATATTCCCCTCTCACACTTCTCTGGTTGCCAGATATAGAGCTTCCTGCCTGTACTTCTATACTGACCCACTGGAGCTGAGTAGCTGTGATCCCTGGTTGTTGTTCCAGAGCGTTACCCTCCGGATCCCTGTTGGGCCTTCGTGGTCTGCTGTTGTCGCCCACCTGGGATTATATGTTTGTCTGTATTGTCTGTCCTCTCCTTGGTGTTTTCCTCTTAGTGTCAGTGGTGCGGACTAGTGATCCCACCGCCCCGTTCACTACATAGGGCTCATCTTAGGGAAAGCCAGGGTTTAGGCACGTGATCGGCGTACGGGTGAGGAACCCGTCTAGGGATGTCAGGGCAGTCAGGTGCCAGTTGCAAGGTGAGTCAGGGGTCACCACCTTTCCCTCTCCCTTGGACAGGGCCTTCCCATTTCCCTCCCTTTGCGTGACGCCGGTCATTACAGGAACTGTATTAAGGTTATTAGCAGGTTTAGCTGTATACACATATAAGCTATACTAGCAACCTAGGACAGGTCTTAGCTGGTCAGATACACTCCCACCAAAATTACCTATAATTCTATGTTCTTAGTGGTAGGACTTGAACATGAATTTGAGGAATTTTCCATCAGGTTCTCAACTTCCAAGTGTCTTTTATAACTCTCAAGTAGAACAACTAACTTCTGTATAGGACGTTCCAACTTGAGTGGAGTAGTGAGACGTTTTCCTTTTTTGTCAAGTTTTGAGTCTTCTATTTGTAACAACACTCTTCTTACTAGTTTGTCTTCATCCTTTTGAACTTCTAGAACTTTGACCAATTTCCATTGACTTCTAGGTAAATCTTCTTCTTTTGCTAACACTATGTCACCAATTTGGACATTTCTTCTGGGTGTTTGTCATTTACTTCTTAGCATAAGATTGGATAAGTACTCTTTCCTCCATCTATTCCAAAACTGTTCTGATAGATATTGAACTCTTCGCCATCTCCTTTTAGCATATAAATCCTCTTTGGTGAACTTGCCAGGCGGTGGCTGTATGTAATCAGACTTAAGGTGAAGTAGATGGTTGGGAGTTAAAGGGTCCAAACTTGTTGGATTATTGAGGTTATCAACTGTAAGTGGACGACTGTTAACAATAGACATTACTTCATAGAAAAGGGTCCTAAGTGAGCATCATCTATTCTTCCGGTGTTCTTTTTCAACACTGAACTTAACACATTTCTCACAGTTCTGATTTGTCTTTCCCAAACTCCTCCTGTATGGCTTGTATGTGGAGCATTCATATGAAAATCACACTGTTTCTCTAACAAATACTCAGTTACTTTTTCTTTATCGATCTCTTTTAGAGCTTTCTTCAATTCATTCTTTGCTCGTAAAAAATTAGATCCTTGATTAGATCTAAGCTCTCTGACTGTACCTCTAATGGCTATGAAACATCTCAAGGCGGCGATGAATGCGTCAGTTGACATATCTTCTAACATTTCTAAGTGATTTGTTCTGGAGCTCAGACATGTAAATATTAGTCCATATCTCTTGTACTCCTTGCGGTTTTGCTTGGTGTTGAATGGGCCAAAGCAATCCATTCCGCTATAAAGATATAGTGGTGATGGGTTTACACGATCTGCTGGTAAATCTGCCATTCTTTGTTCTTCTGTAGGTCTAGGTGCCTTTCTGCAGACTACACATTTACTTTTATACTTTGCTATAACTTTGCTTCCCTTCACTATCCAGTAACCACCTTCTCTCAAACAGCTTTGGGTAAAGCTTCTTCTTTGATGCAAGGATTTGTTGTGGTAGTGATCAATAATCAATCTTGTGAAGGTAGAATTTTTGGGTAGAATTGCTGGATGCTTCGCTCTGCTAGGTAACGATGCATTTTCCAGTCTCCCTCCCACCTTCAGTATACCATCCTGCAGAACAAGATTAAGCTTGTACAATGGGTGGTTGTTTAGAAGCCTTTTAGGTTCTTGACTAAGTCTCTTCAACTCTTCATTGTATAATCTCTGTTGAATGAGTCTTATGACTGTTTCTTCAGCTTTCATTCTTTCTTCTACATTCAACAATTCCTTCTTTATGATTGATTCCCTTTTCCAAACGTTGAATTATAGCTACTACATTTATGACTGTATTCCATTTTGAACATCTGGCTAGTCTTTCAAGTATGTCATCTTGAGACTTGGCAGCAGTGATCAATGTTTGTACAACTTTTACTTCTGGATCACCCATAGACAATTCTTTGTAACCTATACTGGGCGTGATTTCCTTTTCCCAAAGGAACTCTGGGCCTGTGAACCAATTAGAATTTTTCTATTCTGTTACATTCAGGCCACTTGAAGCATGATCTGCTGGGTTATGCTTTGTGTCAATGTGATGCCAATGTTCCGGATTTGTTATTTCCCGAATTTTCTCAACTTTGTTGGCGACAAAGATATGGAATCTTCGAGCTTCGTTGTTTATGTATCCTAGGACAACTTGTGAGTCTGTCCAAAAATATTCTTCATCTATTTTCAATTACAATTCTTCTCTCAGAAACTTTCTTACTGATGCTGAAACAACAGCTGCTGTGAGTTCAAGTCTTGGTATTGTCTGAATACTGGTAGGTGCAACTCTGGCCTTCCCCATAACCAGGGCACAGTGTATCTTTTCTTCTCCTATTACTCTCTCTGATGTAGGAGCACTGACCATAACCATAACTACTGGCATCTAAAAAAAGATGAAGTTCTAATTTCTTGTACTTTCTGAAATCATGAGGTACAAAACATCTGGGTATCCAAACTTCTCTCAAGTTTTGCAAGTCTCTTATCCAACTCTCCCACCTTGGCCTCAAATTTTCAGGTATGGGCTCATCTCATCCCAACTTCTGTCTGCATAATTCTTGCAGTAATTCTTTTGCTCTGAGGATTACTGGGGCCAAGAATCCCAATGGATCAAATATAGAAGCAACTGTGGAAAGAATACAGAAGTAAGTAGATAAGATATCCCAGGGCGTTTCGGAGAATAGTTCCCCTTCATCAGGTACATAACACTGCAGTGTTATGGACCTGATGAAGGGGAACTATTTCCCGAAACGCTTTGTACTTCTGCAATAAAAGTATCTTTTCACTATCACCATCTGGACTGGATTCTTGTGCCCTGGGATATCTTATCTACTTACTTCTGTATCCTACCACTTCTTGGAGACCTCAGGTATCTCCGACAAGAAGTCATCCCTTCGCGGCTGCAGATCCACCATCAAATCGTGACTCCAGTACACGTCTTGACAAGCTTTCACTAGAGTTGTGCCTACAGGTAGCACAACCATCAAAGGTAAGCCTTGCACTGGAACCATTCATTTAAGGCTACTTTCACACTTGCGTTAGGTGCGGATCCGTCTGGTATCTGCACAGACGGATCCGCACCTATAATGCAAATGATGGTATCCGTTCAGAACGGATCCGTCTGCATTCTATGTAAGAAAAAAATCTAAGTCTAATTGTTAGTCAGACGGATCCGTCCTGACTTTACATTGAAAGTCAATGGGGGACGGATCAGTTTGCAATTGCACCATATTGTGTCAACGACAAACGGATCCGTCCCCATTGACTTGCATTGTAAGTCAGGACGGATCCGTTTGGCTCCGCACGGCCAGGCGGAAACCAAAACGCTGAAAGCAGCGTTTTGGTGTCCGCCTGCTGAGCGGAATGGAGGCGGAACGGAGCCAAACTGATGCATTCTGAGTGGATCCTTATCCATTCAGAATGCATTGGGGATGAACGGGTCCGTTCGGGGCCGCTTGTGAGAGCCTTCAAACGGATCTCACAAGCGGAACCCCAAACGCAAGTGTGAAAGTAGCCTTACCTGTCTACAAACGGTATTACCCTATGGTGCGCCCTGTTTTATCTTCAACAGCATAAAGTAAATACTGTGGAAAGAATGGCTCGTCTAGTTGCAACTTTCTCTTCAATAGATACTTCAAAGAAGAACTTGTCGTTCTCTACATTCCATCCCAATCCAAGTACGTTCTGAACTGGAAGATGATCGTAATTGAGATCTATATTCTTCATTGTTGCTGCACGTTCAGAGTCACTGAAGGATTCCAGTACCTCTCTGTTGTTTGAGATGAATTTGTGAAGGCGCAGGTTTCCTCTTGCGCATAACTCTTGGCTTTCTTTCACTAGTTTGATTGCAGATTCTGTGGACTCTAGACTTATGAGACCATCATCTACATAAAAGTTTTTCTTCAGAAAATTTGCTGCTGATGGGCAATCCTTTTCATTCTGATTAGCCAGGTACTTTATACCATAATTGGCACAACCTGGAGATGATGCTGTTCCAAACAAGTGTACTTTCATTCTGTATTCTGCTGGCTCTGTATCTGTATCTCCATCCTCCCACCATAGAAACCTCAGGAAGTCTCTATCTTCATTTTTCACATGAAACTGGTGGAACATCTTTTCAACATCACACATGACCGCTACGGGATACTTTCTGAATCTACAGAGTACTCCAGGCAGAGTGTTTGTAAGATCTGGTCCTTTTAGTAGATGATCATTCAATGCAACACCATTGTACTTTGCTGAGCAATCAAAAACTACTCTAATCTTATCTGGTTTCTTTAAATGGTAAATGTGGGATGTACCACACTTCTCCTTCTTTAGGTTGGTTATTAACTTTCTCTGCATGTCCTTCTTCAAGGATGCCTTCCATGAATTTTAATTATTCCTGCTTGAATTTGGGATCTCTTCCCATCTTTTTCTTCAAACATTTCAATCTTGCTAGGGCAAGATTTCTGTTATTTGGCAGACGAGGTCGTTCTCTAAAAGGTAAGGGCATTTCAACATGACCTTGTTGATTTTGCTGAATATTATCTTCTAGAGTGTGTACGAACTTTATGTCTTTTTGAGATACACTCTTTTCTTTAGAATTTTTATCTGCAAAGTTGGATTCAAGGATCTTGATTACTTTCGCTGGACTTACAGTTGGTAACTCTTGGACAGGTATTCGATGACACAATCCTGTCACCTGTCTTGAGTTTGCGATCTGCTGTTTTCCTCCAACAACACCCCATCTTAGATCAGTTTGAACAGCTTAGGATTCACCCTTTCCTCCTGTGATTACCTTTCATGGTACCAAGGCTTCGGGACAATCGTAACCTATCAACAGTCCAACACCAAACTCCTTCAGCGGGGACATTTCATGAGATATGACAGATAGGTGTTCCCATTCATTGGCTGTTTTACAGGTAGGTATGCAACTCGATCTAGAGGTATATCGTCTTTTGTATAAGCTGGAGGTAGATCTAATGTGAAGTTTGAATGAAGTCCTCTAACTCTCAGTCCTTTGACCCTTTGACTGTTCACTAATGTGTCTCTCCCCATCATTCTGGTGAGTTTGAGCGTTACTGGTTCTGTAGCCACTTGTAATTTCTTGCAGATTTCTTGATCAATGAAGGTGACATCACTCTGGGCATCCAGTAGCGCAAAGGCTTATACCTTCTTGTTCCTTCTTTTAGGATTTGAAATGCAAACTGGTACAACCATTCATGTGCCATTGCTTTCTCCTTCCCTCACTCTGCAAGAGAATACCAATACTTTCTTTCCTTCCTCAGTATCTTTAGGTATTGAGGATTTATCTTTCTGTGGACGTTCTTCATGTA
The DNA here is from genome assembly GCF_905171765.1 of Bufo bufo. NCBI lineage: Eukaryota > Metazoa > Chordata > Amphibia > Anura > Bufonidae > Bufo > Bufo bufo. The sequence goes on from NC_053391.1 coordinate 311,528,889, forward strand.
GTGGTGTAGGATGGCGTCCTTTGCAAATGCTGCATGTGGCCTTTTTCTTACACTCCTTAGTAACATGGCCTTTTTTTAGGCATCCGAAACACAGTAAATCAAGCACAAATTTTTTATTTTCTTCTGGGGACTTCGCCTTCAATTGTTGGCACTTATGTATGGAGTGGTTCTCTCCACAGAACATACACTTGAAGGTAGTCTTAAGATTTGTTGGTTCTGTCTCTCTACTGATCCCAGTAGTGACTTTGAACTTGGTCTCGTAGGTATCTGGACCTTTAGCTGCTGTGTTGGTTGCAAAGCTAGTTGCTCTTGCATGTCTTATCTATTATGCAGGCCTTTCTTCTAAGTATTTTAAGACGTAAGACGATGTTACTGGATTACATGCTATCCGTGCTTACTCATTGACAAATTCAGAGAACTTTTTAAAACTTGGGAAGTTCTTACCTAGATCTAACTGTTTAGTCACATAGCGATTCCATCTAGAAGCCACTTCTTCAGGTAGCTAAGTTAGCATTCTGTGGTTTTCTAGATAGTCGTTCAGTACTTCCAGTCCTTGAACATGTGGGATGGCATTGCTGCATGCTTGCAGGAAGTCATCATACTTTTGAAGTCTGAAGTGTTCTTTAGGACCTATTTTAGGCCAGTTATTTAGTTTCTCTCTAAAGGCTCTTTGTACTAAGAAAGGATGACCATATATTGCATTCCATTTTTCCCAAGCTTGTTTGTAGGCTTCATCGTCTTTTTTATAGAAGTTATCTTCAAGAACTTCCTTGGCTTCTCCACCAACATATCTCTGAAGGTAGAATAACTTGTCAACTGGACTGAAGCAATGATGCTCAATGATCATTTCAAAACTTGCCTTCCACTCTATGAACTTCAGTACATCTCCTGGAAATACGGTGGGTTCCAGAACGGGAAGTCTAGCTAGGACTGTTCTCTGTGGTCTTGCTGGGACAATGGTTGTAACACTCTCCTGAGCATTGCCATGGCATCTAGGAATAGAATCATCAGGTTTTATTTTCTCACTTACTTCTGAATTAGGTGAGTCCTTTTCTTCATCTTTTCCAGTAGAGATAGAGGGTAAATTCACACACCTTTTCCCTAACACTGGACTAGGCCTCTCTTTGTTTTTATGAGCAGGGATGGAAGGATAATAACTTTTTTCTTCACTACATGCTGGAGATTTCCTTCCATTCTCCTGGGCGTATGAAGGAAAATAGGAGTCTGTTTCTTCACTTAGTACAGATTTGAACCTATGACTACTCTGACAAATGTCCTCCTCGTGTACTCTGAGTCTGGCTTCTATGATCTTATCTTCTTTCTGCCTTTCCAGACTTTTCATCTGTTGGCGCTGTGCCTCAATTTCAGCTTCCATCTGATGGCGTTGTGCATTCTTTTCAGCTTCCTTTTCAGCCATCAGTTGGTGCTGCGCCTCCATGGCAGCTTCCATTTCAATTTCTGCTCTCTTGACAGCAAGTTGTTCAGCTAATTCCTTTCTTTTGGCTGAAGTATTTGAGGACTCTGATATACAAGTGGCACTTCTGCTAGCGAAGGAAATCACAATTGAGATTGTGGTACCACCTAAGGACCTAGCATAGTCTCTCATAAAAAGCTAATTCATTCTACTTCTTGCTTTAACCTCATCATAGTTTTCTGCAGATGATAGTTCTCTCATGAGCTTTACCAAATCTTTAGTGACCGCAGTACATTTGTCCATGTTCCTTACAATATCCTGGGAAGGTGTCGTAAATGACCGCAGGTTGACATATGCTGCCATAGGTTCTGATTCAGATTCTTCTACCATCTCTACCATATCACTCAAGTTCCCTTTTATACTTTCTTGCTTTAGCTTTTTACGAAGGTCTTTAATGTATTATTTCTATTTATCATACATCCTGGTCAACATTTTTCCTTTCAATGCTGCTTCTTGCTCCAAATTTTCCAGCATCTTTGGGGTCGGTGTTCTGGCACGTGATGAACGTCTTAGTTCATCTGCTTAGGGCTATATTTGTTTGAGGCAAGACTAATGCTATATCAGACTCTTCTACCTCAGATAGGTTCCCTTGCTCTTCAACTTCTACTCTATCTATCTTTGCATCCTCTAACAGTGGCATGGTAATACTAGGTTCCGACATTTTACTTTAAATGCAATACTGACAATCAATAGGAATATTAAGAGTCCTTTCACTTTAAATGCAATACTGAAAAATGCAGAAATAAATCACTCATTTTAAATGCAACAGCGATAAATGCAGGCAATAAATAACTTTCACTTTAAATGCTTTAGAGTCCGTGTACTACAAACTGTCCTTTATTTTTATTTAACGTCTCTTATTTCTGAACACAAAAAATGTCTCTTTATGCCAAAGCCTATATGCAATGATAAGTAATAAAAGGAAAGCTCTGATCTTATTCTGAAGAGCAGGAACAAATGTCAATCTTAAGGGAGACGTGTCTTTTCTTGATATGATGCGATGCTTGCGCTGACTTGCGATGCTCTGTGATGACTTGCGATGCTCTGTGCAGACTTGCGATGCTTTGTGCTGACTTGCGATGCGCTGGCTTGGATACGCTTCTGCAGGCTTTGGGCCTAGTGGCGGGAAACTAGCTGACTGCAGTACGTGGTCTCTCTGTGGATAGCGGTGCAGGCACTCTGGCTCTGGACTTTGGCCTCCCACCATGCGTCTCTTTCTCTTACTAGGATCGCAGGAGGGTTGGAGCTCTTTCTCTGACTATTTTGCCTTTGCCATTCTGCCACTTTAAGAGTCGGCTGCAGTTTGACTAATGCACACGTTCTATGACCTTTATGGTAACTCCGCTGAGATGTCTTTGCTTGCTTACTCAGGGAACAGTTGCTGCGCGGCGGTATATGCTGGCGCTCCGCTTCTCTAATGCGCTCTTTACTGTGCAAGTTAAGGAGCGCTATCGCTTCGCCCTCTGAGGGCAATAGTTCCACTGTGACAGGCACAGCACTGTCAAGTGCCTTTTGCGCTGTGGCATTAGAAGAATTGTGGTATCTTTGACTTTTAGTCTAACCAGACTGTCTATTACTCTGTAATTCCCCTAGCGCCGTTCTATGGAAACAGTAGGTTTAAAGAGCGCACCAAATGCTTAAAATAACTTTTTTATTAATTTCAACTTTTCTTCATATAACACTGCCGCCTCCGCAGCAGATAGTCTATGTACATAACACGTGTTGAAAAGATATCACAAAATGGTGGAATGATTAATATTGTAGTTCCACTGTTCAACCTTGTCATTCAACATAAAATGGTGGATATATTTCTCTCTTGAGTATCTGTACTCTCACTTTAAGTTATTTAAGCACTTTATGATCTCTCTGAGAGGTATATCTGAGGTCTAACTTATAGTTCACATGCAGTATGCAGTTAGCAGTGACTATTTGCAGATTGGTTGAGTATGATCTGGTATGGTTGTGTGCAATTTGGATTGCAATATGGAATCTGAATGCTTGCATTTTGTATTTGCAATTGTATGGTTGCAATTGGTGGAACTGTAAGTAAACACATATTTATCTAGTTCAGTATACAGTTCTAAACACAATGCTAACAATATGAACATTATAGAACAGTTTAAAATACCTATTTTGGCCTCTTGTTCCCATAAAACTGGACTCTCAGTGGAGTGAATGTCTCTTCAGCTCCTGTATCTGGTGAATAATGATTCCAGCAGTTCCTGCTATGGGAATTCCCAGACAGGCTGTCTCTGAGGCTGGCTCTGATTGGTGAAAACTCTTGCTGTGTGAGAAGCTGGCTGTGATTGGTCTAGACTTCTGCCCAGCAACAACAGATTAACACTATACTTTCTGTTGTTTCTGCTGTGTCACTGAGCTTACCTTTTATTACAAAATGAATCTTAAAGGCATATTATCTTTTTCTGCTTCTGTGAACACAAAATTTTACAGTTATATGACATCCAAAACATGATGTCACAGTAAATAACTCTACTTTTGTCTTTAACACATAAACATAGGAACTGTTAAGGTTATTAGCAGGTTTTGCTGTATATACATATAAGCTATACTAGCAACCTAGGACAGGTCTTAGCTGGCCAGCTACAATGGGGCTGATGATAAGAGGTATGGGGGCTGATCTGAGGTCTGATTGGGGGTCATTCACATTGGGGTCTGAGCTGAGATCTAATTGGGGTCTTATTAACCACCTCAGCCCCCCTAGCTTAAACACCCTTAATGACCAGGCCACTTTTTACACTTCTGACCTACACTACTTTAACCGTTTATTGCTCGGTCATGCAACTTACCACCCAAATGAATTTTACCTCCTTTTCTTCTCACTAATAGAGCTTTCATTTGGTGGTATTTCATTGCTGCTGACATTTTTAATTTTTTTGTTATTAATCGAAAATTAACGATTTTTTTGCAAAAAAATGAAATTTTTCACTTTCAGTTGTAAAATTTTGCAAAAAAAACGACATCCATATATAAATTTTTCTCTAAATTTATTGTTCTACATGTCTTTGATAAAAAAAAATGTTTGGGTAAAAAAAAAAAAATGGTTTGGGTAAAAGTTAGAGCGTTTACAAACTATGGTACAAAAATGTGAATTTCTGCTTTTTGAAGCAGCTCTGACTTTCTGAGCACCTGTCATGTTTCCTGAGGTTCTACAATGGCCAGACAGTACAAACACCCCACAAATGACCCCATTTCAGAAAGTAGACACCCTAAGGTATTCGCTGATGGGCATAGTGAGTTCATAGAACTTTTTATTTTTTGTCACAAGTTAGCGGAAAATGATGATTTTTTTTTTCTTACAAAGTCTCATATTCCACTAACTTGTGACAAAAAATAAAAACTTCTATGAACTCACTGTGCCCATCAGCGAATACCTTGGGGTGTCTTCTTTCCAAAATGGGGTCACTTGTGGGGTAGTTATACTGCCCTGGCATTCTAGGGGCCCTAATGTGTGGCAAGTAGTTTGAAATCAAAATCTGTAAAAAATGGCCGGTGAAATCCGAAAGGTGCTCTTTGGAATGTGGGCCCCTTTGCCCACCTAGGCTGCAAAAAAATGTCACACATCTGGTATCCCCGTACTCAGGAGAAGTTGGGCAATGTGTTTTGGGGTGTCATTTTACATATACCCATGCTGGGTGAGATAAATATCTCGGTCAAATGCCAACTTTCTATAAAAAAATGGGAAAAGTTGTCTTTTGCCAAGATACTTCTCTCACGGAATACCTTGGGGTGTCTTCTTTCCAAAATGGGGTCACTTGTGGGGTAGTTATACTGCCCTGGCATTCTAGGGGCCCTAATGTGTGGTAAGTAGGTAAATGACCTGTGAAATCCGAAAGGTGCTCTTTGGAATGTGGGCCCCTTTGCCCACCTAGGCTGCAAAAAAGTGTCACACATGTGGTATCGTCGTATTCAGGAGAAGTTGGGCAATGTGTTTTGGGGTGTCTTTTTACATATACTCATGCTGGGTGAGAGAAATATCTCGGCAAAAGACAACTTTTCCCATTTTTTATACAAAGTTGGCATTTGACCAAGATATTTATCTCACCCAGCATGGGTATATGTAAAATGACACCGCAAAACACATTGCCCAACTTCTCCTGAGTACGGCGATACCAGATGTGTGACACTTTTTTGCAGCCTAGATGCGCAAAGGGGCCCACATTCCTTTTATGAGGGCATTTTTAGACATTTGGATCCCAGACTTCTTCTCACGCTTTAGGGCCCCTAGAATGCCAGGGCAGTATAAATACCCCACATGTGACCCCATTTTGGAAAGAAGACACCCCAAGGTATTCAATGAGGGGCATGGAGAGTTCATAGAATTTTTTATTTTTTTGGCACAAGTTAGCGGAAATTGATATTTTTTTTTTCTCACAAAGTCTCCCTTTCCGATATCTTGGGACAAAAATTTCAATCTTTCATGGACTCAATATGCCCCTCACGGAATACCTTGGGGTGTCTTCTTTCCGAAATGGGGTCACATGTGGGGTATTTATACTGCCCTGGCATTCTAGGGGCCCTAAAGCGTGAGAAGAAGTCTGGAATATAAATGTTTAAAAATTTTTACGCATTTGGATTCCGTGAGGGGTATGGTGAGTTCATGAGAGATTTTATTTTTTGACACAAGTTAGTGGAATATGAGACTTTGTAAGAAAAAAAAAAAAAATTTCCGCTAACTTGGGCCAAAAAAATGTCTGAATGGAGCCTTACAGGGGGGTGATCAATGACAGGGGGGTGATCAGGGAGTCTATATGGGGTGATCACCCCCCTGTCATTGATCACCCCCCTGTAAGGCTCCATTCAGACGTCCGTATGTGTTTTTGCGGATCCGATTCATGTATCAGTGGATCCGTAAAAATCATACGGACGTCTAAATGGAGCCTTACCAGGGGGTGATCAATGACAGGGGGGTGATCAATGACAGGGGGGTGATCAGGGAGTCTATATGGGGTGATCACCCCCCTGTCATTGATCACCCCCCTATAAGGCTCCATTCAGATGTCTGTATGTGTTTTGCAGATCCGATCCATGCATCAGTGGATCCGTAAAAATCATACGGACATCTGAATGCAGCCTTACAGGGGGGTGATCAATGACAGGGGGGTGATCAATGACAAGGGGTGATCAGGGAGTCTATATGGGGTGATCACCCCCCTGTCATTGATCACCCCCTATAAGGCTCCATTCAGATGTCCGTATGTGTTTTGCAGATCCGATCCATGTATCAGTGGATCCGTAAAAATCATACGGACATCTGAATGCAGCCTTACAGGGGGGTGATCAATGACAGGGGGGTGATCAGGGAGTCTATATGAGGTGATCACCCCCGTCATTGATCACCCCCCTGTAAGGCTCCATTCAGACGTCCGTATGTGTTTTGCGGATCCGATCCATGTATCAGTGGATCCGTAAAAATCATACGGACGTCTGAATGGAGCCTTACAAGGGGGTGATCAATGACAGGGGGGTGATCAGGGAGTCTATATGGGGTGATCACCCCCCTGTAAGGCTCCATTCAGACGCCTGTATGTGTTTTGCGGATCCGATCCATGTATCCGTGGATCCGTAAAAAACATACGGACATCTGAATGCAGCCTTACAGGGGGGTGATCAATGACAGGGGGGTGATCAATGACAGGGGGGTGATCAGGGAGTCTATATGGGGTGATCACCCCCGTCATTGATCACCCCCCTGTAAGGCTCCATTCAGACGTCCGTATGTGTTTTGCGGATCCGATCCATGTATCAGTGGATCCGTAAAAATCATACGGACGTCTGAATGGAGCCTTACAAGGGGGTGATCAATGACAGGGGGGTGATCAGGGAGTCTATATGGGGTGATCACCCCCCTGTAAGGCTCCATTCAGACGCCTGTATGTGTTTTGCGGATCCGATCCATGTATCCGTGGATCCATAAAAAACATACGGACATCTGAATGCAGCCTTACAGGGGGGTGATCAATGACAGGGGGGTGATCAATGACAGGGGGTGATCAGGGAGTCTATATGGGGTGATCACCCCCGTCATTGATCACCCCCCTGTAAGTCTCCATTCAGATGCCTGTATGTGTTTTGCGGATTCGATCCATATATCAGTGGATCCGTAAAAATCATACGGACGTCTGAATGGAGCCTTACAGGGGGGTGATCAATGACAGGGGGGTGATCAGGGAGTCTATATGGGGTGATCAGGGGTTAATAAGGGGTTAATAAGTGACAGGGGGGGTGTAGTGTAGTGTGGTGCTTGGTGCTACTTATTACTGAGCTACCTGTGTCCTCTGGTGGTCGATCCAAACAAAAGGGACCACCAGAGGACCAGGTAGCAGGTATATTAGACGCTGTTATTAAAACAGCGTCTAATATACCTGTTAGGGGTTAAAAAAATCGCATCTCCAGCCTGCCAGCGAACGATCGCCGCTGGCAGGCTGGAGATCCACTCGCTTACCTTCCGATCCTGTGAACGCGCGCGCCTGTGTGCGCGCGTTCACAGGAAATCTCGCGTCTCGCGAGATGACGCATATATGCGTGACTGTGCGCAGGGCTGCCGCCTCCGGAACGCGATCCTGCGTTAGGCGGTCCGGAGGCGGTTAACATTGGAGGTCTGATTGGTGGTCTGACCTGAGGTCTAATGAAAATTTTCTTTTTCTTATTGTCCTCCTCTAAAACCTAGGTGTCTTATGGGTCGGTGCGTCTTATAGGGTGACAAATACAGTATACCATTATAGTGTGTATGACTTTCTGGTGACTTATTATTACATTTATTTGGGAGGTGAAGAGTTGAAAAAAAAACAGCAAATCGGACATTTCAAATATTTTTTTTCCATTACAGCGTTTACTGTACAGGATAAATACATTTATGTTTTAATAGTTAGGGCTTTTTTGGGACGCCGCGGTACAAACGATCATTTTTTTGTGTGTTTGCTTTTATTTTTAATGTAGAGAAAGGGGGTAACTTGAATTGTTATATTTTTTATATTTTTTAAAACCTTTTTCCCATTTTTTTAAACTTATTTTAAGTTCCTCTACAGGATTTTAACATGCAATCATTAGATCGCTACTCCTGTAGGCTGCATTTACTTAAGAATGCAGCCAATGGGAGATTCTGCATATTCCTTTGGAGCATTGATACCTGCAGTCCTTGATAGGAATATATTAGTCTTGAATCTATCACCGCTAACAAACAGCTTCCCTGATTTGAGTGCGGGGAAATTGACCACAGCATCTGAGGGGTTAAATGTTTGCGATCAGCATTATTCCCAATCTCAGACATTAGCCCCGGGTGTCTGTTGTTTGAAATATTTTTAAAGACCATATATGTATGGCAGAAGTCTGGATAGGGTTAAAGGCCATGCTTGACTGAGACAGTAAGATAAATGCACATTTATGGCAATAGACTTTACTGCATGTGGAAAGGGTTAATTGCTTCTGGTGTCTGGGGTGTAAGCAGATATGAGGGGGCACACTCAGAAGGGAAACACAATGGTGGATAATAATGTAATACTTTAATACTTTAAAAACACACCCCTAAAAATGATATAAAACATACATACAAGCGCACATCAATCGTATAAATAACGTTGTGTGTACAATCCTGCACAATAAGCATAGAGTGGACACGTGCTAGATAGCTTGCAAGGTCTCTGAGACTATGAATCAATATGGCGGCAATGTCCCAATCCAATATATCGTGGGATATATCCAATCCAATATATATTTCCCACGATATATTAGATTGGGACATTGCCGCCATATTGATTCATAGTCTCAGAGACCATGCAAGCTATCTAGCACGTGTCCACTCTATGCTTATTGTGCAGGATTGTGCACACAACGTTATTTATACGATTGATGTGCGCTTGTATGTATGTTTTATATCATTTTTAGGGGTGTGTTTTTAAAGTATTAAAGTATTACATTATTATCCACCATTGTGTGCCCCCTCATATCTGCTTACACCCCAATTTCCTTTGTAGGTCCTGAGGGTAGGACCGGAGGGTGAGCACCTTATCCATACGGTGAAGGGGTGAGCCGCTGTATCTTTTCATTTTGCTTCTGGTATCTGCCACGCTTCTGAGAAGGACTGTCATGCCCTGCTCAGATTATGTGCGGAGGTCTGCCAGGTTAGCAGCACATGTGTAGTTTTTTGTTTTTGTTTTGGAGTTGAGCTGTATCCACCTCCCTTCAGGTGCTCTGGGTGGGGTCGTTTGTAGGAGTTTAAATCGCGCCTCTTCCCAGTGTTCCGTGCGGGTTATAGCTTCAGTCTTGCTCTGTGGAAAGAAGGAAGGATGGAAGGATTTGCCATTTCTGCTCTGTGACAAGATAAGTTGATTTTGGTTTTCTCTTGGATGTTCTTTCTAGGCTGTTAGGGAGACGCCTGCCTCCTCCAGGTCCTGAGGAAGCAGGCTGTCTCTTTTCCCCTGTCACCATCTTAGGGATTTTAGGGTATCTTCAGTCTTAGGCACGGGGGCACGTTTATTCCCACCTTCAGGGTCTGAACGTGGGCACAGTAGTCTAGGGAGAGCTGGTAGGGATTTGTAAGGAGGTGACCTTTTATCCCCAGCTTCTGGCCTAGACACTTGTTTGTGGTTTTCTGTGGTATCTTGTATCCTGTCTAGCTATCCAGTCTAGGACTGCATCTTGTAATTGGAGACTGCAGAAAGTATATTGATCATTTGCATGCCTGTGGTTATATGGGAAGACTGCATATAGACTCAGGGAGGACTACTACCATGTTTGCCACCTTCTATATACCTACTTTGGGAAAAGCCTGATCTGTGATATACCTCAAAACTGTCACTGCCAGTTTTATTTTTGCTACAACAACCATCATCTATGCGGTAAAGAGAGACGTTCTTTATTGTAACCAAACGGGCCTGGTCATTTGCCTCCAACACCTGCCAGCCCCTTCTCTTCTTCTCCTGCCTTGCACCTGGCTATCCATCCACCTAACATGAAGGGCACCCCAGCCACTACCATGGAGGAGCCCCCAAATGCTAGGGTGTGCCCCAAGCGTAAGAAGGATTGCGCCCCTCCACCCACTGCGGACACAGAGCGCCTGGGACTGCTGGGAAGAGGGATTAGCCACTGTGAGGACTACCACCACCACTATTCCTATTCTCCTCTTCAGCTCCAGCAGCCTCCACACCTCCCCCTGCAGCCCCAGTGTGCTGCAGTATTAAACACTCATGCACATGGCCATGTAGTGGATTTGCAGAATACAGATACCCTCCGTGTGCGCTCTGCATTTTCCTCAACCTCATCAATAGAAAGGACTATTCTTGTTTGTAATACAGACAGGAATAGGACATGGTTTATAATTTTCAGAACAGTCACACAGATCCTCCACAAAAAACATGGATGTGTGCATGGCCCCATAGAAATTAATGGGTCAGTGCGCTATCATATACATGAAGCCTAAAATTTAGATTGATAAGGTCAACCATGTTCATCCCATAAGTAGAGCCTAGTGCAGGGATCAGCAACCTCCGGCACTCCAGCTGTTGTGAAACTACAACTTCCAGCATGCTCCATTCACTTCTGTGGGAGATCTGAGAACAAGCAAGCAATTGTGCATGCTGCGTGTCGTACTTTTACCACAGCTGGAGTGCCAGAGGTTGCTGATCCCTGCCCTAGTGGCAAATAATGACTGAACTTTGTAATCAGCGGTGCAATCAAATTGCAGCATGTAAATAAACTGTTAGCAGTCACTATTTTACCTTTGTGCAATTTCATTAAAATGTTTGTTATACAATCTTTACAGACAAGCCCATTATTCAAACAAAAGAAGAAAGGTTGATCTGGACGCACTTATCCGAAGCTCCACAAAGACTTGAGTTAAGAACGTGACAAAGGCCCTGATTTATTTACAGGGGACAATTTGAAGTTTGTCTCTACATTTGTCTATTTGTGTAAAGGTTATATAGTACTCCAGAACCAGAGGGGGAAGGGGGTTTTGTGTTGTGATTGCTGGGGGGGTATATAATATTGTAATGTTTGCCACAGCATTGTTGTTAAGAGCAGTGGGTAGGGCCCACCAGTCAAACCAAAGAGTGTGGCTTCTGTGTGTCAACTAAAAGAAGGCAGCCACTACCCCCTAGGATGTTATTCAACACTCTCACAGGAGACAGGACAGAACGCAGCAAGAGAGAAACTGAACCCATACCTCCCAACGTTCCCGGATCCAGCGGGACAGTCCCGGATTGCAGTGGCTGTCCCGGTAGCCTATATTATGATGAAGGAAAGAGCCGGCATCGGCTTCCTACTTCATCATCCCTCCTCGCTGCCGACTCTCCACTTCTTCTCTAGTCTGTGTGGGGGCGGGGCCGACCGATAGTCAGCCTTGGCTCTGCCTTTTTCACAGACTAGAGCAGCCGATGTCCTGCTGCTGCTTGGAAGAAGGTAAATATGTGGTGTTTATTTTTTTTACTTTCTGCGAGGGGCACAATGTGGGCATATTACTGGGGGGCACAATGTGGGTATATTACTGGGGGGCACAATGTGGGCATATTACTGGGGGGCACAATGTGGGCATATTACTGGGGGGCACAATGTGGGCATATTACTGGGTGCACAGCAGGGCATATTTCTGGGTGGCACAGCTGGGCATATTACTGGGGGGCACAGCTGGGCATATTACTGGGGGCACAATGTGGGCATATTACTGGGGGCACAATGTGGGTATATTACTGGGGGCACAGCTGGAGATAATTCTGTGAAGACACAATATGGGCATAAATACTGTGCGGTGGCATGAAGGGGTAATATTTACTATGTGGGAGCATTAAGGGGACTGGGTGGGATTAGGTGTATAGTTATGTTTTGGGTGGTGTTAGAGGCGTGGCCTAGTGTGGAAACAATTTGCCGTGGCAATGTGTCCCTGTTTATTCGTTTACAAAGTTGGGAGGTATGTGAACCACTACCTACAGAATTAGCTAATATGATTTACAGCTGACTCACTGAGTCATACAACAGGTAACGCTACAATAGCTCAATTTGCAGTAAGTGTTGAGAAGTGGTATTGCAGAGAAGACTGGAGTAAAGGTAGCAGCTGATGAAGATGATTGATTGTCAGAAGCTAAAGTGTGGTCAGAGACAAGCCAGAGGTCAGAAGCCGGTATCAGATAATAGCTGTGGTACAGAGAATCAGACAGGCTCAGGGTCAGACAGTTCCAGAAGTCAATGCAGGCGGCTGGCAAACAGAATGGTCAAACAGGCTGGATCAAACACAGAAGATCAGATCAGAACACCTTTGCTTTAGTAACTAAACATGAAGGCAACTTCCTGGAAACTTCTATTTAACCTTGTAACCCCACCCAGGGGCCATGCTGGGAGGTAGGAAGCTGGTGTCCCAATGGGACACCAGCATGGGGTGGAGCACGGAGGCAGCGCGGCCAGAGGATGTGTCTAGCAGGCACGCGCCTGCCACATCTGGTGGAGATAGCAGCGAGGCACGAGATGCAAGAGAGACAGCGGTAGGTATGGCAGAAGGCCCAGGCCTAACAGTACCTCCTCCCTTATGCCTCCCCCTCCTCTCATTGGACCTGAGGGCAAGTTTTTTTGAAAAGAAGAGGAGCATCAATGTTGTCTTCAGGTTCTCAGGATCTCTCTTCAGGACCGTAACCTTTCCAGTCAACTAAATACAATGTTTTACCTCTGACAATTATTTTGTCCACAATTTCCTTGATCTCATATCCATTATCCGCGGTGACTGGAGGAGGTTTCTCAGAGGCACCTTTAAATAATCTGTTAAATACAGCAGGCTTTAGTAATGAAACATGGAAAGAGTTAGGAATGAGAAGAGATGCTGGCAGTTTGAGTTTGTAGCACACACGGTTAATCTTGTCAATGACAGGAAAAGGACCCAGGAAGCGAGGAGACAACTTATGAGATGGAAGTCTGAGACGAATATTCTTAGAGGAGAGCCATATCTTGTCTCCAGGTGAGAATTGAGGAGGGATCCTGCCTCTCTTATCTGTGTTTCTCTTCATCTAACCAACAGCATAATTCTTCAATTGAGCCATTTGTGGCTGGTACCCCTAGAGGAAGCGGACACTGGAAGGGGAATATTAGGATGGATATTTACCCGTAGCATCACAGACATGATTATTGTGTGAAAATTCAGCCCAGGGCAGAAGGTCGACCCAGTCATCTTGATGAGCATCACTGAAGTGCCGCAAGAATCCAGTGAGGATTTGATTGACTCACTCCACTTGTTCATTAGATTGAGGATGATAGGCTGCAGAAAAATCTAATCCCCCTAGCGGATTATCTCTCCTGATTTCCAATCCAGAACGGGTTCATGGACTCGGTGCCAGGGCAGCCCCAACAGTACAGGGTGAGTCAGTTCCGGAAGAACATACAGGGAAATTTTCTCAGAATGTAGAACTCCAACTTAAAGATCCAGAGGCTCTGTGACATATAACACAAATTCAGATAGGGCTTTGACGTTGACCGACGTCACTGCCAGGGGATTCTTGAGTAGTCGAAACTGGAATACAATAACGATCCACCACGGCCTGATGCAGGAAGTTTCCTACTGAACCAGAGTCAATGGAGGCCGTAACAGAGAACCTAGCACCGTGATGGCTAACCTCCAGCACTCCAGATGTGGTAAAACTACTTCTCCCAAGATACACACTTGCTTGGCTGTTCTCAGAACTCCACAGAAAAGAATGGAGCATAGGAGTCATAGTTTTACCACAGCTGGAGTGCCGGAGGTTAGCCATCACTGACCTAGCATCACCAAATAACAGTAGAACAGAGGTTTTCAGAGAGGAATTATCTTCGCTTAGCATCACCTCTCCTAATGACCCTAGGCACTGGAGTTTGCCGACTTCCTAGGACAGTTGTGGACACAATGACTGGAACCTCCGCCGAATAGACAAAGACTAGCAGAGAGACGGTGCCATCTTTCCTCAACCTACAGCCTGAGATAGTTCACCTGCATGGGTACAGAATCAGCAGACACAGGAGGTGGAGCCACCCAGGACTTGGGTGCTCTAGCAGAAGACTTCTCTCTGAGGGATTCATGGCATCTTTCAGACTGACAGATGTCAATTCTAGTAGCCAGAGTTACTAAGACATCCAAGGCAGATGGAATCTCTGTTCCTGCAAGCTCATCCTTGATTTTGCCAGTAAGGCCTTCCCAGAAGGTAGCAATTAGAGCATCTTCATTCCAGGACAGAGGATAAGGTACGGAATTCAATGGCATATTGTCCAACAGAGCATGCACCTTGACAGATGCGTAGTAGAGCTGAGGAAGCAGATGACACGACTGGGTTCTTCAAACACTTTGCAAAAAGGGTCAAGAAAAAGAGCAATATTGTTAATGATTGGACCGTCTATCTCCCAGATAGTATTTGCCCATGCCAAGGCATCTCCTTCCAGATGGAAAATAAGAAATGCCACTTTAGCACATTCAGAAAGAAATTGGTAAAAGTTCAAAATGGATTGTGCACAGGTTCAGAAATCCTCTGCATGACTTGGGATTAGAGATGAGCAAATGATTCCGTTACCACGGACCATAACGCAATTCTATGATGGAATGCATAATGGAATGCCTTTAGAGGCATTTCATTATTCATTCTGTCATAATAGAAGTCTATGGGCTGCTAAATGGATCTGTCCCATTGACAGCCTTCCATATATAAGCGTATATACAGAGATGTCAGTCACTAAGTAGGACCACCCTCTGACTAAATGATGACAAGGAAAGTAAATGAATAAAATAAAAGTTATACTGAATCTATTCCAACATTACTATATATCAATCTGCTCAACAGATTCTGCACTATAATATAATGCTGGCAGCATGCTTAGCAATACAAGTACAGTCGTGGCCAAAAGTTTTGAGAATTACAAAAATATTAGTTTTCACAAAGTTTGCTGCTAAACTGCTTTTATCGACAATTACATGACATTTATGCAAAGAGTCAGTATTTGCAGTGTTGGCCCTTCTTTTTCAGGACCTCTGCAATTCGACTGGGCATGCTCTCAATCAACTTCTGGGCCAATTCCTGACTGATAGCAACCTATTATTTCATAATCACTTCTTGGAGTTTGTCAGAAGTAGTGGGTTTTTGTTTGTCCACCCGCCTCTTGAGGATTGACCACAAGTTCTCAATGGGATTAAGATCTGGGGAGTTTCCAGGCCATGGACCCAAAATGTCAACGTTTTGGTCCCCGAGCCACTTAGTTAGCACTTTTGCCTTATGGCACGGTGCTCCATCGTGCTGGACAATGCATTGTTCTTCACCAAACTGTTGTTGGATTGTTGGAAGAAGTTGCTGTTGGAGGGTGTTTTGGTACCATTCTTTATTCATGGCTGTGTTTTTGGGCAAAATTGTGAGTGAGCCCACTCCCTTGGATGAGAAGCAACCCCACACATGAATGGTCTCAGGATGCTTTACTGTTGGCATGACACAGGACTGATGGTAGCGCTCACCTTTTCTTCTTCGGACAAGCCTTTTTCCAGATGCCCCAAAGAATCGGAAAGAGGCTTCATAGGAAAATATGACTTTGCCCCAGTCCTCAGCAGTCCATTCACCATACTTTCTGCAGAAGATCAATCTGTCCCTGATGGGTTTTTTTGGAGAGAAGTGGCTTCTTTGCTGCCCTTCTTGACACCAGGCCCTCTTCCAAAAGTCTTCGCCTCACTGTGCGTGCAGATGCGCTCACACCTGCCTGCTGCCATTCCTGAGCAAGCTCTGCACTGGTGGTACTCTGATCCCGCAGCTGAATCCTCTTTAGGAGACGATCCTGGCGCTTGCTGGACTTTCTTGGACGCCCTGAAGCCTTCTTAACAAGAATTGAACCTCTTTCCTTGAAGTTCTTGATGATCCTATGAATTGTTGATTGAGGTACAATCTTAGTAGCCACAATATCCTTGCCTGTGAAGCCATTTTTATGCAATGCAATGATGGCTGCACGCGTTTCTTTGCAGGTCACCATGGTTAACAATGGAAGAACAATGATTTCAAGCATCACCCTCCTTTTAACATGTCAAGTCTGCCCAATCAGCCTGACATAATGATCTCCAGCCTTGTGCTCGTCAACATTCTCACCTGAGTTAACAAGACGATTACTGAAATGATCTCAGCAGGTTCTTTAATGACAGCAATGAAATGCAGTGGAAAGTTTTTTTGGGGATAAAGTTAATTTTCATGGCAAAGAAGGACTATGCAATTCATCTGATCACTCTTCATAACATTCTGGAGTATATGCAAATTGCTATTATAAAAACTTAAGCAGTAACTTTTTTCCAATTTCCAATATTTATGTAATTCTCAAAACTTTTGGCCACGACTGTATGACTGGTGTAAAAGTCTATTGAAATGTACCTTCCTTTACACTACATGTGCAGTACCCCAGAACAGGATTACCTGACATAATGTTGTATTTCTTAAGTAAAAAGTTCTGATTTTGTGTATTTGTATGCCTAATACCAGTGTATGGACAGTTTACAGTTAACAACTTTGGCTCATCCCCTTAGGTTGCCAGTAGATGGACAAGGGTCTGTCCTCTGGTTAGTCAGAGAAGAGTCTGTTCTTAGCTGTGCTACAGTAGGACCTACATGTACGAGCTCCTCAGAGCTAGGTGCGAGCTCAGAGAACTTTAATCTCGTAGAGACACAGCCAAGGAATTAGCTTTACCACCAAAGAGTTCCAGAGTAAAATATGTTTTAGAAAGCCTAGCATCTACAAGGCCGTGCATGGGAGTCAATCAGTAAGGCATTGTGCACATTTATGGCAGAGAGACACCTTACTGCTGTGAAAGGGAATATTGCCAGAGCACCCTTGCACATTTTGTGCTGGTTTGGCTATTCGTGTATAAAATCTGCTCACCTCAGTCCAGGCATTTGCAGAAATGTTTACCAAGAACCTCATTACCAACCTATGGTTTTGTTAAGAGACTTTAGGAAGACAGAGAGAAGGGGTACTATAACCCCTGTCATTGCTGTTGTCCATTCCTTGATTTTGAGAGGTATTACACTGTGATCTACTTGGAACTGTGCCTTGTTACTGTTGGATGTAATACTACTCCTATTCTAAACTTTAGTAAAGAGAGAGTTATTTATTTACACTAACTAGCTTGGTTACTGACTCCGCCATCCGCCGTTTCCATTTGGATTTCTGTGCGTTTCTACAACAAATCCACGCCAAAAACCACATGTGTTACTTGCAGTTTTTGGTGTTGATTTGATACAGTTTTGCTGCAGATCTCACCCTTAGGCCTCATGCACACAGCCGTTGGGTGGCCGTGGCCGTATTGCGGCCCGCAAACGGCGGATCAACAATTCACGTCGCCGGCCGTGTGCACCACGCATCACTGATGCGGACCCATTCACTTGAATGGGTCCGCAATTCCGGAGATGCGGAACGGAGTCATGGAACCGAACACCGGAAGCACTACGGAGTGCTTCTGTGGTGTTTATTTCCGTTGTTTTGCACTGCAAATAAATATAACATGTCATATTTTTGGCAGTGCAGACAGACCACTGACCCATTCAAGTTGAATGGGTCTGGCCCGCTGCACGGATGTTGCCGTGTGCATGCGGCCTTACACATTGAAATCCGCACAAAAGAACCACACAAAGAATTGTGCAGCGTACTCAAGTTGTGTGCAATAGGTGTTTCTGGGTGATGTAGTGCAATAGACACTAACCTGGTACGGCTGACTCTCTGCAAGGGCAGGTATAGGTAGAAATAGTTCGTGACGCCAGTGCCAAGTAAACGGTGGCACGCCGTTTGCGGATAGCAGGAATAAATTGAGGAACACGGGGTATTAAAACCAAACTCCAACTTTAGTAGTCATCATCAATACAGGGACATTAATGGAATCACAGTTCCTTTGCATACAGTCGATCTTGCAATACGGTTGATGCAGGCAATTACAGTTTTAGCAAGGTGATTACAGAGTGTTGAACACAGGACTTGCAGTACAGGAGCTTGCACTCTATTTCTGTCTGTTCCTGGAATATAGCAATTCTTCACCAAGGCCCAATAACCTAGTTCTGGCTTTATATCCTTGGCTATAGCTCTATAAAAGTACCTCCTCTGTTATTCTTAGTACCTCTTGCTTTTCTGATCTTTGCCTCTGTCCCTCTCAGCTTTCTCAGGCTCTAGAAACTTCTGAGCTGTGCTCTAGACTGACTTTTACTTCCCTGTCTGGGCCTTATATAAACTAGGGCTCTCTAGCTCCCTCTAGCGACTAGAAGCTGGAATGACACCCCTGCAGGCCTGTACATGCAAGTTTCACAGTAACAGGGAAATACATAACATTACATTACATGACATTTTATAAAACTGACATATACCAACTTCTCCATAACTAAGGAGGGACGACAGCACACCAAGTGACACTTTGGTAGTGACGGGTATTACAGTCCCCGCACACTACATACCCCACTGCTTTAAGCTGAGTACGACCTCGTACTCCATCATGGGTCGCCCAACTGGAATCTCTACCTGAAATAGAAAAAGAGACATGCAGGCATACATACATGTAGTTCATCTACATTTACATTTACATCAGGTCCAATTGGCAAAGGTGCAGGGTAGTGACAAGGGGCGTCGTTCTCTTCTCTCAGGATAATGAATGGAACGGGGGCGCTGACCTGGCACAGCGTAACATTATAACCAGGATAGTCCATGACAATGAATAAGTCCAAAATAGAACAGCAAAATAGATAAAACAGTATAAAAGTTCTTGGAGGCTCAAAGAACAAACATGAGTCCGTACCCAGGTTATTTCTTATTAAATCACAGAGGCTCTCATGCAGTGGAGTCCATCCCTGGGCACAATACTTTTAAAAGAGTAAGAATCTCAGAGGCTCAGGTACTTTTGAGTCTGTCTCCGGGCACGGTTCCTTAGTATGAAGTTGCACAATAAAAGGACAGCAAAGACAAGTGCTGTAATACCCCTGATCAACCTGAAAAGGGGGTGAAGGGTAAAAGGTGCAACTAAAGGAACAGGCACAACTTGGCGTGGGGTAGCAAAAGCAGGCAGGAGGTCCTGGAAACAAACGTGGCCTTGCTGACTTTGTGATTTCAGTGGTCAACACCTACCACTGAGCCGTGGACAAACTGGCAGCCGCAACAAAGGACCAGAAACGTAGGACTCCTGTCCTGGAAGGGTTAACATCAAACTTCTGCAGTGAAATAAATCAAAGGCCTAGCAGGCTGATTACAGGGGCATATCATAACCACTTGGCTCCGCTGGCAGGTATCGTCTGTAGTATTCTTCTACAGGAGGGTGTGCCCACATAACAGTGTCAGGGGGCAGCTGTAGAGTAAAGGGGCCCCTAATAGGTATTGGCCCCATAGGCCTAGGGGTGAACCCTCTGGTGGACCTTGCCGGTCCTGACATGATCACTGCAGGGTGTAACATGCTTGGCACCGCCGCAGCAAGCGGTCCGGTGCTCTGGGTGCAGCAGTTTACGGCAATCGCGGGTCCGGTCTGGGGCACTGACGGAGCGGTGGCAACAGAAGGTGGTCTACGGGTGGTGACAGGCACCCTTACCTCATCCTTCCCTGGCGGCGTCCGGATCCTGGCGGTGTGTATCTTGCGTAACTCCCGCAACTTCTCCTCCAGCCGGACGATCTGCTCACCGATGCTCTCTGTGTCGGAGTCGCTGTCCTCTGCTGGCGCCGCCGGCGCAGGTACAGTCACCGATGGCGCGGACTCGGCCTCTGCAGGTTCAGGCGATGCGTCTGGTCTCCGACCCATCCGGATGTTCTTAAAGGTAGCACTAAGTCCTTTTAACTGTTCCAGCTCTGATATGGTCCTCTCCCGACGAGGCAGCTCGGGGGAAGGATAGGGGCTCACCCATTTCTCCAACACGGTTGGCTGCCAGAAGACATTAGGCCCAATGAAGGAGCTCCGCTCCTGGAAGGCGTGATGGGCCGGCTCTGGAGAGCGTTCAGGTTCCCGCTCGCAGCCAGAGTAGTCTTCTCTTTCTTCTGCCTCCCAGTCCTCAGGTGCTCGCCTGGGACGGGTCACAGCAGTCGCATAAGGGCCTCGCAGGCTCTCGGCAGGGGTGTACTCCACTTCCTCTCCCTCGCGGAGGCTGTGCTGGTACGAAGGGAGGTAGTCTCTTTTGACAGACCTTCGATTCACATAGAGGTCTCTGCCAGTTAGATAGTCCTGGATAAACCCGTAGCCACGGGATTTGTCAAATGACAGCACCACTCCCTTTCTCCTTTCCAGGCGGGGTTGGGTGTGCGTATGCTTCTCATGTATTGTCTTAGTTAGTTCCTCATAGATGATTTTGGTCTTTGTATTCCGCTTTATAGCGGCCTCTCGGATCTCCGCCATCAGGGAGGACCATTTGAAAGATGGTTGGAAAAAGTCCCTCCACGAGCCATAGTAGGGCTCGGGTTCTTTCTCCCTTGGGCGGCAGGCGGGTTGCTCCGGTCCCGGAGAGTAGGCCGGTGGAGCCTCTTCTGGCTCTACACCGATATCAGTCATCTTTGCAATTTCAGGTGCGGACGCTGCAGTAACACTCTGCTCACTATCCAACATGCTCGATCCTTCTGAGGAGAGCGACAGGGTTGCGTCAATTAGAGTAGCCAGCTCCTCCCACTGCACTGGGAGGCCGCCCCCCAGGTATTCCAGTATATGGAAGGCGGTGTCCATGCTGGCAGACATGCAAATATCCAGATAAGCCGTGGCGCCTGACCTTGACCTTCTTCCCGCTTTTTCCTCAGAAAGGCGCCAATTTTTCCCGCCTTTTCGGGATGAAGGTGACGCAGCAGTAAATTCAGCAAGCCCAGCGGCCATCTTTAGCAAGAAACGCTGTCTATTCACTGACAGCAAGCAGGATTGTAAAAAGTCTACAAAACCACACTCCAATGTGGCGATTTTCTTCCTCTTGGTAGCGCAACACTGCACAGCGCTTTTTAGAAGTTTTGGGT
Organism: Bufo bufo; assembly: GCF_905171765.1. Taxonomy (NCBI): domain Eukaryota; kingdom Metazoa; phylum Chordata; class Amphibia; order Anura; family Bufonidae; genus Bufo; species Bufo bufo. Next base: position 311,550,294 of record NC_053391.1, read on the forward strand.
ACACTTTGGGTACGATTTTCAGTCCACAAAGTCCACTTTCAATAAACAGACAATTTGTCACTTTGGTCACAGGGCAACTGTATAAGGCACAAAGTTCACGCTTCTTGCACTGGAAAGCGTGCGTATCCTGTTCGTGACGCCAAAAGAGAGGTGCAGCGTACTCAAGTTGTGTGCAATAGGTGTTTCTGGGTGATGTAGTGCAATAGACACTAACCTGGTACGGCTGACTCTCTGCAAGGGCAGGTATAGGTAGAAATAGTTCGTGACGCCAGTGCCAAGTAAACGGTGGCACGCCGTTTGCGGATAGCAGGAATAAATTGAGGAACACGGGGTATTAAAACCAAACTCCAACTTTAGTAGTCATCATCAATACAGGGACATTAATGGAATCACAGTTCCTTTGCATACAGTCGATCTTGCAATACGGTTGATGCAGGCAATTACAGTTTTAGCAAGGTGATTACAGAGTGTTGAACACAGGACTTGCAGTACAGGAGCTTGCACTCTATTTCTGTCTGTTCCTGGAATATAGCAATTCTTCACCAAGGCCCAATAACCTAGTTCTGGCTTTATATCCTTGGCTATAGCTCTATAAAAGTACCTCCTCTGTTATTCTTAGTACCTCTTGCTTTTCTGATCTTTGCCTCTGTCCCTCTCAGCTTTCTCAGGCTCTAGAAACTTCTGAGCTGTGCTCTAGACTGACTTTTACTTCCCCGTCTGGGCCTTATATAAACTAGGGCTCTCTAGCTCCCTCTAGCGACTAGAAGCTGGAATGACACCCCTGCAGGCCTGTACATGCAAGTTTCACAGTAACAGGGAAATACATAACATTACATTACATGACATTTTATAAAACTGACATATACCAACTTCTCCATAACTAAGGAGGGACGACAGCACACCAAGTGACACTTTGGTAGTGACGGGTATTACAGTCCCCGTACACTACAATTGACATGCTGCAGATTTCAAAATCCATATGGCAGGCCAGTCTCTAAATAGAATGAAAAAGAAAAGTGTACATGAAATTTATGTAACTAGTGACTGCTAGAATGAGGAGAAAGAAGCGCATGCATATCTCGCTCTCTCTCCTCACTAAGATTTTACCAACAAATCTGTACGGAAATTGACCTGTGGCCTGACATGCCCAACATATTCATTTGTGTTGTGGATTTTAGCATTGGATTTCATCCTTTGGAATACATAGTGTAAAATCAAATCTGCAGCATAATGCGTGACAAAGCTGAATGTAAGGCTACTTTCACACTGGCGTTTTGAATTCCGTTTGTGAGATCCGTTTCAGGGATCTCACAAACGGTTCAAAATGGATCAGTTCAGCCGCAATGCATTCTGAATGGATAAGGATCCGTTCAGAATGCATCAGTTTGGCTCCGTTCCGCCTCCATTCCGCTCTGGATGCGGACACCAAAACGCTGCTTGCAGCATTTTGGTGTCCGCCTGGCGATGCGGAGCCAAACGGATCCGTCCTGACTTACAATGTAAGTCAATGGGGACGGATCGGTTTTCACTGACACAATATGGTGCAATTGAAAACGGATCCGTCCCCCATTGACTTTCAATGTAAGTCAGGACGGATCCGTTTTGACTTAGACTTAAAAAAAAAAGAATAATGCAAACGGATCCGTTCTGAACGAATACAAGCGTTTGCATTATAGGTGCGGATCCGTCTGTGCAGATACCAGACGGATCCGCACCTAACGCAGGTGTGAAAGTAGCTTTACTCGTGTTGTTTTGTCATGGATTTGTTGTGGAATTTGCTGAGAATTTGTAGCAAAATGCATAGAGGATTTTTCCACTTAAGGCTACTTTCACACTTGCGCTTGATCGGATCCGTTCTGAACGGATCCGATCATATTAATGCAGACGGAGGCTCCGTTCAGTACGGATCCGTCTGCATTAATAACTTAGAAAAATTTCTAAGTGCGAAAGTAGCCTGAGCGGATCCGTTCAGACTTTCAATGTAAAGTCAATGGGGGACGGATCCGCTTGAAGATTGAGCCATATGGTGTCATCTTCAAGCGGATCCGTTCCCATTGACTTACATTGTAAGTCTGGACGGATCCGCACGCCTCCGCACGGCCAGGCGGACACCCGAACGGTGCAAGCAGCGTTCAGCTGTCCGCCTGGCCGTGCGGAGGCGAGCGGAGCGGAGGCTGAACGCCGCCAGACTGATGCAGTCTGAGCGGATCCGCATCCATTCAGACTGCATCAGGGCTGGACGGAAGCGTTCTGCTCCGCTCGTGAGCCCCTTCAAACGGAGCTCACGAGCGGACAGCAGAACGCTAGTGTGAAAGTAGCCTAAAAGGAACCTGTCACCGGGATTTTGTGTATAGAGCTGAGGACATGGGTTGCTAGATCGCCGCTAGTACATCCGCAATATCCAGTCCCCATAGCTCTGTGTGCTTTTATTGTGTCAAAAAAATGATTTGATACATATGCAAATTAGGCCTCATGCACACGACCGTTGTGTGCATCCGCGGCCGTTTTGTTCCGTTTTTTTTCGCATCATAATGCCATCCACAGCTCCCCCCATAACAGTGCCATCTACAGATCCCCCACCCCATAACAGTGCATCATCCACAGATCCCCATAATAGTGTCATGCACAGACCGCCATTAGTTCAAACCCACCAAAAGCACACCTTTTGGTTAAAAATATTTTTTTTCTTATTTTCCTCCTCAAAAACCTAGGTGTGTCTTATGGGCCGGTGCGTCTTATAGGGCGAAGAATACGGGTAAAGAAAAAATAATTCAGTAGAGGGGGATCTTGCTTTGTCGTCCGTCTCTCGGCAGAGACCCTCCGGCTTTCAGTCAGCTAAAGAAAAACAGCCAGCTATACAGAGCTCCACCATCAGCCAGGTAATCACACACACCACCTGACCCTGCTGGCTGACTTTTGTAAGCCAGTCAAAACCGGGCCTGGACCGTGGGGAGTAGTCACTTGCCCAGCACTATGGCTACTCCCAGTAAGAGCCGTCCCGGATTAGCTTTTCACAGCTATGCTAACTACCAAAGTGTCCATCATCAACTGCTGCGGACATATGCACTACTGGCTCCTACTTCACCGAGGCCAGGAACCTCGGTGACACATATTTTCCATCTATAATTGTCCCTTGTGCCTTTCTACATAACCCCCCTTCTCTGCCCTCTGCCCAAAGCCGGGGGTCTGTGCAACTCCAGCAAACAGGCAGTATACTCTAGACAGGGCATCCGCATTTCCTTGTAGCCTGCCAGGCCTATGGTCTACCGAAAACTTAAAACCTAGAAACCAACGGGTGACACGGGCATTCTTACCCTTTTTCTCTCTTAACCATTGCAGAGGAGCATGATCCGAGACCAGTGTAAATCTCCATCCCAGGAGGTAGTATCAGAGATGATCAAGGGCCCACTTAATGGCCAAGCATTCCCTTTCAATTATAGAGTAATTCCGCTCTGCCGGGGACAGTTTTCTGCTGAGGTAACACACGGGATGTTCTTCCTCATTTATGACTTGAGACATTACTGCCCCATGGCCTACTTCTGATGCATCTGTCTGAACATTAAATTCCCGGGAAAAGTCAGGGGCTACCAAGATGGGCTGTCTACAGAGGGCAGACTTAAGTTTTTGGAAGGCTTCTTCCGCCTCCTGGGACCACTTGATCACAGCAGACTTCCCCCCTTTTGTAAGGTCGGTCAGGGGTACTGCCATTTCTGCAAACTTAGGAACAAATCTCCTGTAGTATCCCACAATACCGAGAAAGGCTTTGACCTGTTACTTGGTAAGTGGGCGGGGCCATTCTTGGATAGCTTCCACTTTAGTTACTTGGGGTTTTATTATTCCTCTTCCTACGATATATCCCAAGTATCTAGCCTCTTCCAACCCCATGGCACACTTACTTGGATTTATAGTGAATTTGGCCTTTTGTAGCGCATCTAGGATGCTTTGAACTTTACTGAAGTGACTCTCCCAATCTTGACTGAAGATCACTATATCATCCAAGTAAGTGGCCGTATATTCCCGGTGTGGGCGTAAGATTTGGTCCATAGCTCTCTGGAAGGTGGCTGGGTCCCCTTGCAACCCAAACGGCATCCTAACGTACTGGAAGGACCCTTCCGGTGTAGAAAACACAGTTTTTTCCCTAGCTTCTCTCGACAACAGAATTTGCCAGTATCCCTTTGTAAGATCCAGGGTCGTTATGTAGCGAGCTGGCCCTAGTCGCTCAATGATCTCATCCACCCGGGGCATAGGATAAGCATCTACTTTGGACACCTTGTTTAATTTGCGGTAGTCATTACAAAAATGCCATTCTCCATTGGGCTTTGGGACAAGCACTATGGGACTAGACCACCCACTTTTCGATCCCTCAATTACCCCCAGTTTAAACATTCTCTGGACCTCTTTGGAAACTATCTCCCTTCGGGCCTCGGGTATCCTGTACGCTTTTAAATTTACTCGCGCCTGAGGCTCCGTTAGAATCTCATGTTCCACAACCTTGATTAACCCAGGGGTTTCTGTAAACAAGTCCCTATTCTGCTGTAACAGGAGCTGGCATTCATATTTTTGGGAAGGGGACAGGGTTTCGTCAATTTTTACATTGTTGATGGTGGCGTCTGGTTGGGTCAACAGACATGGGCTCTCAGGAGGGTCCCTATCCTTCCATGGTTTTAGCAAGTTGATGTGGTAGATGTGATAGGGCTTTCTCCTACCTGGCTGATGTACCCGGTTGTTAACTTCGCCCACCCTCTCAGTTATCTCATAGTGCCCTTGCCACTTGGCCAGGAACTTGCTCTCTACTGTGGGGACTAAGACTAGAACCCGGTCCCCTGGACTGAACTGTCTAAGACGGGCCATTCTGTTGTATATGTTTGCTTGCGCCTCCTGTGCCTGGAGCATATGCTCTTTCACAATAGGTGTTATTGGAGCTATTCGCTCCTGCAATGTAGTGACATGTTCAATGACACTTTTGTAAGGCGCGACCTCACTCTCCCAGGTCTCCTTAGCGATATCTAACAGGCCTCATGGATGCCTTCCATACAACGATTCAAAAGGCGAGAAACCTGTTGACACTTGGGGTACCTCTCTGATTGAGAACAGTAGATAAGAAAACAGGTAATCCCAATCTCAGCCATCTTTCTCGACCACTTTTTTCAACATGGCCTTCAAAGTTTTATTGAAGCGTTCCACCGGACCATCTGTCTGTGGGTGGTACACTGAGGTACGCAACTGGGTAATTTGTAATACCTTACAGAGATCCTGCATGACCCTGGACATGAACGGGGTTCCATGGTCAGTTAGGATCTCCTTGGGCAGCCCTGTTCTGGAAAAAAATCTGGAACAGTTCTCTGGCTATAATTTTAGAGGTAGCTTTCCTCAAGGGCACCGCCTCAGGGTATCGGGTAGCATAATCCATTACCACTAATATATATTGGTGCCCCCAGTGGACTTTACCAAAGGCCCGACTAAATCCATTGCAATTTTCTCGAATGGTATCTCGATAATTGGTAATGGTATTAGAGGGCTGCGGAAGTTTGCTAATGGAGATGTTACTTGGCACGTAGGGCAGGATTGGCAGTAATCCTTAATTTCTCTGTAACAATAAAACGTCTGCAAAACCCTTTCAAGAGTTTTATTAGCCCCTAAGTGTCCCCCTAATACATGGCTATGTGCCAGGTCAATTACCATGCGTCGGTATAGTTTAGGAACCACAAGCTGTTCCACTTATTCTTCCCGGATTTTAGTCACCCGGTACAACAAGTTTTAATTCATTGCAAAGTGAGGGTACCTTTCGTCTGCCACTGGCTCTTGAGGTACCCCATTGACTACCCCCACATTGTTTAAGGCCCCTTTTAATGTCTCATCTTGGAACTGAGCAGTCCCAAAGTTTCCCTGAGACACCTCTAAGTCAGGGGCCGTCTCCTCAAGGGCACATTCCTCCTCATTCTCGCCTACCATGGCCGAGAACGGAAAGTCAGGGACCATCTCAGGTCAAGGAGCACAGGGTTGTCTGCGGCCCCAAGGTGTTGTTACGGTACTGCCTTGGCCCACAGGTCCCAGAACACAGGACAGTATCGGCCAATAATCATCTCTTGCATCAACCCCTGCACAACCCCTGCCTGGTGGTACACCATACCCTCTTCTGTTTTTAAGGTGACCTGGGCTATTGGGTAGACCTTGGTATCACCATGAATGCAGGTGACTCCCAAGGTCTTCTCAGGAACCAACTTATGAGGAATTGTCACGACCGCTACCCCAGCAGCAGTCGTGTCGCACCAGACGGAGGGGAAGGGGGACCCTTATCTACGGATGGGAATAGTATGGCCACCCCTGACTAACCCTAAGCTGGCACCTGTCTGCCCTGATACCCTAGACGGGGTGTGAACCCGTGCGGCGAGCTGGATGCCTAAACCCTCAGACACCCTAACAAGCCTAGAGTGGGGAAAGGCCGATGGGAGCACTAGTCACCATCACTCATGTCTAGGAGAACAGCAGGGGAAGACAGCAACAAACAAACTATATCAGAGATAGACTTATCCAGTCACGAGCAGAGAAGGCGATCCCAATCACGACAGTCCACGCCGGACAAGAGCTCCACAGCAACACCATCAAACGATCTCCTTCAAAGGTCAGAATAGAACTGGAAGTAAGGACTATATCTGGCAATGACTGCAAGTGAAAGTGAAACTAATATAGTAGCTGGGAGTGGCAGACAGGACTCACCTGAGAAGGATGCCTACAAATTCCCAGTCAGGACAAAAAGGTTCACAAGGCAAAACCCAGATGACATACCCTGAACCACGGAGCAAACTCACAAGCTATCGCGAGTAGCAAGTCGCTGCGACCTTCTCCTCCCAGACCTGTCTAGATCAGTCACAGTCGTGACAGTACCCCCCTTTCTAAGAGGGGCCCCTGGACCCTCAAGACCAGGCCTCTCCGGATGGGAGCTATGAAAAGCCCGAATGAGTCTGTCCGCTTTTATCTCTGATGCTGGAACCCACATTCTCTCTTCGGAACCATAACCTTTCCAGTGCACCAGGTACTGAAGAGAGCGGCGAACATATCGTGAATCAACAATCTTTTCTACCTGAAACTCAAGACTGCCATCAACAACCACCGGTGGAGGCGGTAGTGGCAATGGTTCAGGAGGTTCTACATATCTCTTAAGCAGAGATCTGTGGAAGACATTATGGATCCTTAGAGTCTGAGGTAGCTCCAGACGAAAAGCCACCGGGTTAATGATCTTAATTACCCTATAAGGACCAATAAATCTCGGACCTAATTTCCACGAGGGAACCTTCAACTTGATATTTCTGGTAGACAACCACACCAAGTCATTCACCCCAAGGTCCGGACCTTCAGAGCGCTTCCTATCAGCCGCACGTTTGTATCTACCATCAATTCTCTTCAAACTTTCTTGCACACTCTGCCACACTGAAGAAAGTGAAGACGCAAATCGTTCCTCCTCGGGAATCCCAGACGGCCCCCCCTCACTAAACGTACAAAACTGAGGATGGAAACCATACGCACCAAAAAATGGTGACTTATCGGTGGATTCTTGACGACGATTATTAATGGCAAACTCGGCTAACGGTAAATAAGATGACCATTCCTCCTGATTTTCGGAAACAAAGCATCTCAAATATGTCTCTAGGTTTTGATTGGTACGTTCAGTTTGACCGTTGGACTGTGGATGGAAAGATGAAGAAAACGACAGATGAACCCCTAAACGAGAACAAAAAGCTTTCCAAAATTTAGAAACGAATTGGGTACCACGATCCGAAACATTATCGGAAGGGACCCCGTGAAGCTTCACGATGTGGTCAATAAAAACCTGAGCCAGTGTGTTAGCATTAGGCAATGCGGCAAGAGCAATAAAGTGCACCATTTTACTGAATCTGTCAACAACTACAAGAATAACAGTCTTCCCCACTGATACTGGTAGATCCGTAAAGAAATCCATTGACAGGTGCGTCCAAGGCCTGTTGGGGATGGCCAGAGGTAAAAGACGCCCTGCCGGACGAGTATGATCTACCTTAGAACGAGCACAGGTAGCACATGCAGAGAAAAAATTCAACACCTCCTGGCGCCATTTAGGCCACCAGAACCGACGAGACACTAACTCAGAGGTTGCCCTACTACCTGGGTGTCCTGCCAGTGTGGAGTTATGGTGTTCTTTTAGTATCTCCAGTCGTAAATCTTCTGGCACAAACAGTTTACCCGAGGGGCAGGAGGCCGGGGCGTCCCCCTGAGCTTCCAACACCCTCCCCTCCCAACCTGAGTGTAATGCAGAGACCACCACCCCCTTTTGCAAAATGGGCTCTGGTACCTCAACATCACCCCCTCCAGGAAAACTTCGAGACAATGCATCCGCCTTAGTATTTTTTGCCCCCGGGCGATAGGTTATTACAAAATTAAACCTAGTAAAAAATAACGACCACCGAGCCTGTCTAGGGGTGAGACGTTTAGCAGACTCCAGATATAATAAGTTTTTGTGATCAGTAATCACCGTGACGGGATAAACCGCCCCCTCCAAAAAATGACGCCACTCCTCAAAAGCCAACTTAATAGCCAAAAGTTCCCTGTTGCCAATATCATAGTTCCTTTCTGCAGTAGACAATTTCTTCGAAAAGAAAGCACACGGACGCCATTCACCAGGGGACGGGCCCTGAGATAGTACCGCTCCCACCCCCACCTCTGATGCGTCAACCTCTACAATAAAAGGAAGCGAGACATCTGGCTGTACGAGAATAGGGGCCGAGGTGAATCTCTCCTTCAGAGATGCAAAGGCAGTTTTGGCTGCATGTGACCATTTGGAAAAATCGGATCCCTTTCGGGTCATGTCCGTCAGTGGTTTGACCACCAAGGAATAGTTTTTTATAAACTTTCTATAAAAATTGGCAAACCCCAGGAAGCGTTGCTATGCCTTCAGGTGCTCAGGCAGATCCCAGTCTATAATCGCCCGGACTTTCTCTGGATCCATGCGGAAACCTGAATCTGACAACACATACCCCAGAAATGGCAGTTCTTTTACGGCGAACACACATTTTTCTAACTTAGCAAACAATTTGTTGGCCCTTAATATCTGCAGCACTTGTCTCACATGGATCTTATGTGTATCCAGATCCGGGGAATAGACCAGGATGTCATCAAGATATATCACAACAAATCTCCCGATAAGGTGACTAAAAATATCATTGACAAAATGTTGGAATACCGCAGGCGCATTAGTAAGACCAAATGGCATGACCAGATTTTCATAATGCCCTTCCGGAGTATTAAAAGCCGTCTTCCACTCATCCCCCTCTTTGATGCGAACCAGGTTATAGGCTCCTCTGAGATCCATTTTGGAGAACCATTTAGCACCAGCAACCTGATTAAAGAGTTAGGGAATGAGAGGAAGAGGATAGGGATCTCGGATAGTTATCCGGTTTAATTCCCGGAAATCCAGGCAAGGACGTAGGCCCCCATCTTTCTTTTTAACGAAAAAGAACCCTGCAGCCACAGGTGAAGAAGAGGGTCTGATGTGTCCCTTAGCCAAACTCTCCGAAATATAATCTTTCATAGCCTTCCTCTCCGGGCCGGAAAGATTGTATAACCGGGTTTTAGGTAGTTTGGCCCCAGGCAGTAGATTAATCGGGCAATCATATGGACGATGAGGTGGTAACCCCTGACAACCCTTCTCAGAGAACACATCCATAAAATCTGACAGAAAGGCAGGTAAAGATGTTACAGAGAGTGTAGAGCACCTACTACTCAAGCAGTTGTCCTTACAATGTTCACTCCACTCCACAATCTCCCCGGCCTGCCAATCCACCACTGGATTGTGAGTCACCAGCCAGGGAAACCCCAATACCATAGGAGCCGGAAGACCGTCCAGGACATAACACGAGATATGCTCTTTATGGAGGTCCCCTACCTGCAGATGGATATTATGAATGATCTGAGTTAACTCTTTCTGAGTAAGAGGGGAGGAGTCGATGGCAAAAACAGGAATAGTTCTGTGTATCGGTTATGGAGTAAAACCCAGAGCCTGAGCAAACCGTGAATCCACCAAGTTGACCCCCGCCCCACTGTCCAAAAAGACGGAACAGATCTCAGTCTTATTGCCCGCCTCAACGGTAGCGGACAACAAAAACTGAGACATGCGTATGGAGGAAATGAATACGCCCAGACTGTTATCCTCCGCACAATCTGGGGACTCTAGTTTTCCGGCGGCTCCTTCGTTTGTGGTCTCTTGGGTTCTGAGGGACAAACCTTTACAAAATGACCCCTCCCCCCACAACGAAAACAAACCTCTGACCTACAGCGGAACTTAGGAGGATTCACCCGTCTAGTGGTGCCCCCTATTTGCATTGGTTCGACTGGATCATAACAAACCGATCCCTGCCCTATAGAGGCCTCTGTAAAATGTAATAGTCTCTCCCTGAGTCGTCTGTCGATTCTTATGGACAGAGACATAGCAGCCTCCAGAGACCCAGGGACCTCGTATACCGCCAGCGCGTCTTTTAATTTTTCAGACAACCCCTGGCAGAACTGACTCCTAAGGGCCGTGTCGTTCCATATCGTATCAGTAGCCCACCTACGGAATTCGGAACAATATAGTTCAGCAGACCGGTTCTCTTGCCGAAGTCTACGTAGCTTAGACTCAGCCAGTGAGACCCTGTCCGGGTCATCATATACGAGACCCAGGGCTTCAAAAAACTCCTCCACTGATCGTAAGGCCAGAGAGTCTGATGGTAGGGAGAAAGCCCAAGCCTGCGGATCTCCTTGCAGGAGAGAAATTACAATACCCACCCGTTGTTCCTCACCGCCGGAGGATCTAGGGCGTAACCTGAAGAACAATTTGCAAGCTTCTCTGAAGGTTACAAATTGGTCTCTCCCTCCTGAGAACCTATCAGGTAAAGCCACTTTAGGCTCAGGAGTACCTTGGTTTCCTGTAGCAACGGTGGAACCCAAGGATGGCTGCTGCAGCACTGTTGCTTTTAATCCTGCCACTTCAAGGGATAATCCCTGTAATTGTTTCGCCAAAACCGTAACCGGATCCATAGTGGAACAGAAAAATACAAAGCAAAACAGCAAGCAAAAGAAAAGAAAAATAAAATATGTCACTTTTTTATTTTTTAATTTTTAAATGGCCAGATATACTGTCACGACCGCTACCCCAGCAGCAGTCGTGTCACACCAGACGGAGGGGAAGGGGGACCCTTATCTACGGATGGGAATAGTATGGCCACCCCTGACTAACCCTAAGCTGGCACCTGTCTGCCCTGATACCCTAGACGGGGTGTGAACCCGCGCGGCGAGCTGGATGCCTAAACCCTCAGACACCCTAACAAGCCTAGAGTGGGGAAAGGCCGATGGGAGCACTAGTCACCATCACTCATGTCTAGGAGAACAGCAGGGGAAGACAGCAACAAACAAACTATATCAGAGATAGACTTATCCAGTCACGAGCAGAGAAGGCGATCCCAATCACGACAGTCCACGCCGGACAAGAGCTCCACAGCAACACCATCAAACGATCTCCTTCAAAGGTCAGAATAGAACTGGAAGTAAGGACTATATCTGGCAATGACTGCAAGTGAAAGTGAAACTAATATAGTAGCTGGGAGTGGCAGACAGGACTCACCCGAGAAGGATGCCTACAAATTCCCAGTCAGGACAAAAAGGTTCACAAGGCAAAACCCAGATGACATACCCTGAACCACGGAGCAAACTCACAAGCTATCGCGAGTAGCAAGTCGCTGCGACCTTCTCCTCCCAGACCTGTCTGGATCAGTCACAGTCGTGACAGGAATACAGGCCGTTAGGAGCGTGACTAGGCTCCCCCAGTCCAGAAGTCCCATTGTGGGGTTGCCATTCACATTAATTGCACAAAAAGGAAGTCCTTCCTCAACATTAGGAATCGCACTACACGCAAACATTGAGGTTCGTCTCCCCACGGAACAGTCCATTTGTTCTGGGCTGATGGGACATTGGGCTGCCATATGTCCTAGGCCATGGCACCTCCAGCAGATGACCTCTCTTAGGGACAGTCATGGCGTTGGTTCTGATACTCTTGGCCTCACAACATCCACCCCAGGAGGGGTTTTTAGTCCCTTTCTCTGAACTTTAGAGTCAACCCGCGCCTTCCGGTAGGGGGAGTTCAAGGATCCTGAGGCCGCTAGGGTCAGCTCTACGGCGTAGTACCTCTGTACCAAGCCTATTAAGTCATCTGCAGTCTGCGGATCTCCTTGTGCAACCCAGCACTGTACCGGCTTAGAGAGAGCATGCATGAATTGGTCCATTACGACCCTCTCCACCATTTTAGCTGGGGAACAGACATCCGGCTGTAGCCATTTTTGGACGAGGTGCAGTAGATCAAAAATTTCGGACCTGGGAGGCTTGCCTCTCTGAAACCCTCACTGGTGCACACTCTGAGCACGGACGGTGATGGTTACCCCAGATGTGCCAATATTTCTGCCTTTAGTTGGGAGTATTCCCATGCATCCTACAACGATAATTCATAATACGCCTTCTGGGGTTCGCCTGAGCAGGTAGTCTCTCACGCTCAGCGACCCGCTCAAAGACGGTGAGGAAGGCTTCTACGTCATCCTCTGCGGTCATTTTTTGTAAGGCAAATTGCACGTTTTTTCTTCTGACCAAATTCTGTTCAGCCACATACGCCACTGGTTGTGCTGCCACCCCCTCTCTTAGGGTTGCAATTTGCTCCGACAGTAGATGGTTCGTCTCCTGTTGATGGGCATTACCCCGCCGTTGAACCTGCAAAGCCTCTGCATGAGCCCTTTGCTGCTGCTCCAATGCCTGTTGCTGCTGCAGATTGCTCTGCACCCTCTGCTTGATAAGATTCTCAATTTTCACCGACTCTTGTTAAAGCTCCGCTGCTGCTTTAACCCAGGACATGAATTGGAAAATTTCCTTTCAACAAAAAAAGTCCATTCAGTAATTTAGGCTACTGGCCCTTTAAGAGTCCAACCAGAGTAAAAAAAAAAACTGCTTTTGACATTTTAACTTGTTGCAGCTTCAACCAATCCTGGGTGTGCCCGCTACCTCCACCAATTGTAGGGATTTCCCAAATGGTAGCCTTCAGATACAGTAAATACACAGCAGACTTTTTGGGTTAATTTGGAAAATGAAAATAATAAATGTCTTTTATTGTTGGCACACAACAAGTCAACAGGCGGCAGTGATCGGCTTACTCCAGCCGACACTTAAAGAAAAGACAATACAGTACCGTAATCCCCACGGAGTGGAGGGGGATCTTGCTTTTTCCTCCGTCTCTCAGCAGAGGCTTTCACTCAGCTAAAAAAAAAAACAGCCAGCTATCCTGAGCTGCACCATCAGCCAGGAAATCACACACACCACCTGACCCTGCTGCTGACTTTTGTAAGACAGTCAAAACCGGGCCTGGACCGCGGGGAGTAGTCACTCGCCCCACACTATGGCTACTCCCAGTAAGAGCCGTCCCGGATTAGCTTTTCACAGCTATGTTAACTACCAAAGTGTCCATTATCAACTGCTGCGGACATATGCACTACTGGCTCCTACTTCACCGAGGCCAGGAACCTCGGTGACACATATTTTCCATCTATGATTGTCCCTTGTGCCGTTCTACAATTTGTTTGAATAGTATGCACTTTATTAGTATATATCTAGCTCCTTTAGCTTACTCTGATTCTTCCAGGTAAAGGTCTGGGAGCATCCTGTATGGGTGTAAGATTTTTGTTGTCTTTCTGTTAATTTGTGTCTATATTTGGTTTTATTAAAGAAAAACTTGATAGGGGCTTCATTCGATAGTCTTCTTCATCAGCAGTTGCCGGTTTCTTCTTCAAGAAAACATACAGATCCTTCATGTCTTGATTACTGCAGATTTAAATAAAATTACAGTGAAAAACACATATCCTCTACGGTTAATTCTTGAGCTCCTTGATAGGCTCTGTGAAGCCAAAATTATCATGAAGTTGGACCTTCGAGTGACGAGTGAAAGACCACCTTTAATATCTATGACGGTCACTATGAATATCTCGACATGCCCATTGGCCTCAGTAACAATCCAGCAGTCTTTTAACAATTTATTGATATATTTCCCGATCTCATCTATTCCTATGTGGTGTCTGGATGACATCCTGACCTACTTTCTCGACCATTCTGCTTATCGCAGACATGTTCACATGGTTGTTAAATGCTTGGGAGAAACAAGCTTTATTCTAAGTTTTAAAAATTAATGTTTGAAAAGACTTCCCTTCCTTACTGGGCTACATTATCTCTGATCGTAGTATATGAATGGACATGTAGAAATTGTCCGCTGTGCTGGATTGGTCTCACCCTACTGGTCTGCGTGCTAAACAGAGATTCCTCTAGACAATTTATTCCTCACTTCTCCACGGTGTCAGCTCCTTTTTCTGCCCTTACCTGGAAGGGAGTGAAAGCCAAGGTGTGGTCTCATGAGGACGAATCAGCTATTCATTCCTTCAACAAAGCCTTCTCCCCTGTGTAAATCCTTAGTTGTCAGGATGTATACAAGCAGATCTTTCTGGAAGTGGATGCATCCTTTGTGGCAGCTGAAGCTGTTCTTACCCAGGAGAGTACCTCTGGCAAAATGTACTCCTGTGACTTCTTCTCAAAGACCTTTTCCAAAGCAGAACATAATTATTTCATTAGAGAAAGGAAGTTAATTGCAATAAAGTTAGCCCTTGACGTGTGGTGTCATCCGTTAAAGGGGGCTTGTCATCCTGTCATTATTTTATACTGACCACCAGAATTTTACTTACCTACTGACAGCCCAACATCTCAATTCTCACCAAGCTCAATGGCCACTGTTATTCAATACACCTGGTACCAGTGCCTGATGTCCTGTTGGAAACATCATCGTGAATTTTATCACTGACCTTCTTCCTCTATGCAGTTTATTAGGGTGGTGGCCCATAATTTTTCAAAGATGGCTCACTTCTGCTCACTTCATACTTTCTTACAACCATTCTAGTGAAATGTCTGGAAAGAGCCCTTTCTTTATAGTATATGACAATCAATTAAAGGTTCCTCTTACTGTGATTATTTTCTCAGCAGTTCCATTAGCTGAGTCCACTATTAATAACTATAGCAAGATGTGGCAAGAAACCAAAAACCTCTCTGCTTCAGGCCTCTGCTCACATGAAGAAATCCTCTTATCGCACCTCAATTTACCCCTTGAGATGAGGTCTGACTTTCCACAAAAATACTAGGCTCAAGGTATAAGTTTTCACCCTTGTTCTATCCTCCTTATATAGTATGTGAATGAGGCTTAAGCTGACTGGCAGCTAAACTCCTTACTAGCAATTCATTCACACAGGAGTAAATTCATCTTGAATCTTTATTGCAAGGGTAGGGTGAAACTGAGTGACAGAAAGTAGATGTATTTACTACAGTGAATAAGCATGTGACATATTCAATAACACATTACAGTGCAACATGAGCATGAATAACAGTGTACATCCTGCAATGCTAAGCTAACAGTAAGAACGTACCAGCAAAAAAATGTGGAAAAATTCAAGGGGTATGAATACCTTTTCAAGGCACTGTCTGTATTTAGGGTGTGTGCAAGATGTTGAGCCTGTATGTGACTGCTGGGGATAAAGAGGGGTCAATGTGGTGCAAGCTTCTGACAACTTTGGGGGGTGGGAGAATGGTGATCCTGCATGTAACAGCTGAGGAAAATGAGGCGACAATCCTCTGACAACTTTGGGGAATGGTAGAATGGTGAGCCTGCACATATCTGCTGAGGAAAATGGGGAGACAATGTGGGGCAAGCTTCTGACAACTGTGAGATGTTGGAAAATAGTGAGACTGCTTGTGATTGCTGGGGGGATGGGGAGCAAGCTTCTGACAACTTTGGGGGCGTGTTGGAGGATAGTGAGCCTGCATGTGACTGCCAGATGGACCTAAAAGTTTCCACGTATGAACTACAGCTTGATCGTCTGTGCAAAGAAATACTTTTCTGTATTTCCCAACATGCTGAGCACTTCAGCTTTGATTTTTGATTTTTTTTTTATTGCCACTTCGTCTGAAAAAGGTTACCGACCCTGGCCTAAGAAAAGAAACCACAACATATTATTGATCCTGCCAAAGTGCGGACTGTGGGCGTCCGTCAGTTCTAAGAATACCTACAAAGTCAAGAACATTGTTGATATGAATAAAGAAGGGTCTTGTGAACCCGTGGAGAACAATGAGGCTTCTCTACATAAGGAGGGTACCGTTAGGATAGCTGCCCTCCCCTTGGGGCACAGATGCCATACTACTAACCATGCTGTAGCCTTCATTCTTCTCCCTAATACTCCAGTCTCTGTCCCCTTAGGGCATGCACACCTTCACCTTCAGTCTCTTAAAGCGCCAGTGGGTGTGCTTACAAATTCTTCACTAGCCAATGGCTATGGGTCCCTGGGTATTTAAGTTTCCCTCTCCACGCAGAGATTGCCTGAGCTTTAATGTTCCTGTGACCAGTGTGTTTTAAAGTCTATTGCATTTTGCTTGCATTTATCCTGTATTTGTTTCTGTCTGTGCTCCAGCCCTGTACCTGCTCTGCCTGTGTGATCCTGCACTTCCAGTTTCAGTTCTGTTCATGTTGAGGTTAACCCTGCCTGTCTGCCTTGTTCATGTTCCTGTCAAGTTCCCAGTCTGCCTGTGTCTTCATTACCATTCAGCCTGCCGGTTTGTACTGTGTTTTCATTCATGTACCAATGTGTAGTTCGGATCTAGTAACCTGCATCTAAGCCTTAGTGACTGTTTAGACTGCTTCTGTGTTTTACCTGCAGTTTTAGTTTATTTTCTGAGTTCGCAGATCCCCATGGGTTAGCTGCCAACTACATTGGGACTAACCCAGGAGTTAGTGGTCCATACACCGAAGGCCAGATCCCTGTACAGGGTTAAAGTGTGAATACCAGGGGATATATACGTCATTAGTGTTAGCCCGATGTCAAACTGGTTAGTTGTCACAGTGGATTCACACTCACAATATTCATTAATCACTCTTGCTAGAACTTTTGCTAAAATGTTCACATCTACATTTAATAATGTTTTCACTATACATCAATTCTGGCAAGGAACCTTTTTTCACAATGCTCTTACAATAATATCTAACATTTCCTGTGCAAGTATTTCTTGATATTCTTGAAACATTTCAGCAGATATGCCGCCTGGTACCAGAGCTTTTTTTTTTCCTAATCTGCTTATGACTATTTTATTCTTCTACATCTTCTCTTACTCCCGTAAATTTAGATATATAAATCTTCTCAAAAATCTCCTGTAGTATTCTAGAATTTTTTTCTCTCTTTTCAGCCATTTAGTACTTGAGATAGTAGTCTTCCAGATTATTCCATAAACTTACTCTTACATACTGCTGATGCACTTTAAATTTTCTTAAAACAATGCTTCTCAAAGTCCTCCTGAGCTTCAACTCATTACATTTTTTCCTCTGTGGGGTTCTTAACATACTCTTTTCCATTTCGCAATTTCCTCCATTACCGATTTTTTATCCATTTGAAATTTTGCTTTCATAGAGATATCCTTAATCTGTTGTCCTCTAGGGAACGCTTTAAATGCATCCCGTACCCAACTTTCATTGCTTTCCGATTTCTTTAACCCAATATGAGTTGATATTCTATCTATTAATTCCTATTCTCTGTCCCCATCCAACTCTATCATTAATGGGACATGATCTTATACAGTAGACCCCTTGATCCATAGTGGGAATTCACAACAAAGGACATCATTGCATGGTTCCCCAATGCTAAATGTACCCTAAAAATGGATCCATTCCATAACATTTAGAGTGGCATGATAATCCTTCTTTTTTCTTGGTGTTTTAGTCCTCAAACATCTATCCAACCAACTACCTGACATTATTTACACAAATTGGTGACTCCAGCTTTTCCATTTCTTTCCCCTGCTGGGTTAAATTTATCTTTTTTTTACATCCATCAATGCATTAAATTTCCCTATTATTAATAAGGGGAAATTTGCAAACTATTTCTTCTCAATTAATTCCTATAGCCATCTAAGAGTATCTGGCCCAAAAGGTCACATTACAATCTAAATATACCCAGTAAGGCCAGCTTTTTTTCCAGCCACTCCACCCATGTATAAGAGAATTTATCATGTTTGGTTACAGTGTTTGTTTTCAGCCTCCAATGTTTAAGTGACATGCAAGGCTTCCACTATAAAGGTACTATTACACTAGCAGATGTCATATTAATCACGATAAATGATCGAAGATGTAGCAACTCGTTAGCGACAAAAAGGTTTCTTTATTATATGCATCGATAATCATTCAGACATTTGGCGTTACTCCAGCCAGATGGACAGATGCTTGGTCTTCAGGTGGAATGGTAGGTGTTACAATGGAAAAGAGCATGTACATTTCAAAGACACACCTATTGCCACTTTCAAAGCAATGTATTAGATGGTTAGTGACTAGACGACTTCTTATTATAGGTAAAGATCTATTAACAAGGGATGATAATTTTTTAGCGTGCGGAAAGATAACAATGGACGAAAAACAAGTGATTTATCGCTCATCTTTCAATTGTTCATACTTATTACATAACACGATTCTCGTCCATTTTCGCTCGCATGCAAGAGAATCTGTACGATATTCGCTCCGTGTAATAGGGCCTTAAGTGACATGTAATCTCTGTGGCTTTTGAGCAGTTGGAAATGGCTGTACTGTGCATAGTATCTGACTATGTTTGCCTAATGGGACCACTTACAGCCTTCTTTGAACGTGTGAACCTTCCTCCCTTAAATCTAAATATTACTCATTTGCTGCTGGAAAACTATGCTTTGCAGAAATACATAAGTGATTGCAGCTTTAAATAAGACTAAAAATGGAGTTTGAACGGAACAACTCTTTCCACCTACATACCACATCTTCAGGCCTTGTTTCAGGGTTTGAGTCAGTCTTTCCCTAAAAATAGCTCATTTATGATAGATAAAGGTTGATTTACAAGTGGCCCTTATTCTTTGATGCAAAATCAATTGTGAATTTTCCCCCAAAACATTTAGTATAAGCTGTCTGTTAAAATCAATTTATGACAACTCAGATTGTAGAACATAGCTAGTTTGAAAACATTAATATCAAACGTAGCAATTGTGTACATCAGATTGCAATAGCTTCTTTGCTCTCATAGTGAACTCATAATAAGACGTGGTGCCAGGTAGATAAATATGACTCATACCAAAAGGGCGTGTGATAGGGAATGTCCTGGAGACTTACTATAATGATTGAATACTTGTACTTCCAGTAACACCCACAATCCAAATTAAACAAGAATGTAATCTCTTGTTGTTGCTCAGTAACAATTATTGATAAGTCTATGTTAAGGAATTCACATGACCACACAATGCCAAGCAAAAAGAAAAAAGATAATGTAGTCAACCGTTGTAGTAATACTACCAGCCTTGTTCTGATCACACACACCCTAGTAAGCGCTCCCTACCTGTGTGGTAATAATCACATAGTAATCATTATTGTATTTACTTATACTGCATAAAATCAACGTGGACCTGTATATTTTATATCAAAATTTTATTTATTTAATTTTTAATGAATTGGTTAATGGGTTCTTATCCCCAAATCCCTCCACAGAAAACTGAATGTTTATATTCCAGAGGCCCAACTCTGAGGGACTTTCCTAGTACCCTGACTCCACCCTCTCTCTGATCAAGGGAAAACTAGTGAATTCAAACCTTCTGTCTGGCACCACTAGGAGAAGCTCACTGCATATACATTTAAAGGGGTTTTCCATGATTACTATGGCTTTTACCAGATATCCTCATGTAGTTGCTTACCTCAAATACATCTTCCCTATACTTTTTTTTGGGGAACTTGGACTCCCGTGACCCATTCTTACCATGTGAACATCCTGTGTTTACATCCTGTATGCAGCACTTCCTGTTCCTGTATCCAAGTAAAATCATGATGCCCTTCAGCTTTCTTTGCCACAGAGAAAAAAAAAAGGAATAAAAACTAATCAAAAAGTCATACACACAACAAAATTGGCGCGGCCACCCCAGGAGAGACGGGCCACCCCAGGAGAGATGTGCTGCTCTGCTGAGCCACGCCCCCTGGTGATGTGACTGCATCCTTAGTAACAGGATGTAATGCTCCCTGCAGTGAGCGTGTGCTGGGGTAGATTAGTAGGGCGCATATTAGCTCAGCTTCTCGATTACTCTGTAGTAGTGTTTCACACTAATGGAGCACAAGTCATTGGCTTAATAATTTCTGATCCTGGGACTCTGTGCTCTATTTAAAGGGAACCTGTCACCTCTACTATGCTACCCTCACTGAGCGTTTCTAAATGTTCATTGTGTTACCTTAAACATATAAATTACACTTTAAATTTCATTTGCAGACGAATTCAATTATCAAGTATTGTGCATTTTTGTACTTTCTGCCTTTTATGCAAATTAACATAAAAGAGTCATATCTTACTTGTGCGACCAGAGAAGAGTCATATTTTCAAGCTCTGACTCATCTCAGGTTAATTTGCATATGTATCAAATCGGTTTTTTTACACAATAAAAGCACACAGAGCTATGGGGACTGGGTATTGCGGATGTGCTAGTGGCCATCTAGCAGCCCATGTCCTCAGCTCTATACCCAAAATCCAGGTGACAGGTTCCCTTTAAATCTCTTCCTGGCCAACCACCATTGCAATTGATAGTCTTGGACTCACTAGCTGTGTTTCTAGTTCTTGTTCCTGTGCTTTATTGGATTGCTCGGCTTGTATTCTGACCACTCTCTGTCTCTCGTTTGGTACTGTGTAGCCTGTCTGGTTCTGTCCGTCTCTGCACTTAAATAATGTAGAGACCGTCAACCAGTTGCGGTCTAGCTTTCTAGGGATTGTACTGCAAGTAGGTAGGGAATTCGGGCTGGGTTCTAGCCTTAGGACTCACTGTCCTTGTCTGTCTCTAACTACAGTCAATACCATTGCCCCACTAAAATGAGCTTCCAGACAGCTCCGTAGATGTAAATATAAAACAGTTATTGGGTAAATATAAAAACACAAGAGAAACTGTATAAATGTGGCATTGCTGTAACCATAGTGACCCACAGAATGACGTTAACATGTCAGTTTTACTGCATAGGAAATGCAGAATTGCGTATATTTTTTTTCCAATTTCACCCCATTTGATGTTTTCCAGCTTTGCACTACTTTCTATGCAATATTCAATTGCACCATTAGAAAGGACAATTTGTGAATGGAAAAAATAAATTTTTAAATCACTGTGTCAGGACGGTGCAATAACAGGCTATTTTTTTTATTAAAGATAATATAGGGATCCTGTGTATGAGTGGTGTGTACATATTTCGGTTGATGTGCCATTTATGGGTTGTCTACCACCTTGATTCATTCTTTCTATCAGATATGATTGTCTTAATACTACCTACATTTCTTATTTTGACAGAGGTGTTGGAATCTTCTCATGCGGCACTTGCTCTGCTAATATTCCCATCTAAGGGTACTTTCACACTAGCGTTTTTGTTTTCCGGTATTGAGTTCCGTCAATTTTATCCTAATGCATTCTGAATGGAGAGCATTCTGTTTAGGATGTATCAGGATGCATCAGTTCAGTCCCGCTTATGTTTTGTTTGACTTTTCGAGACGGATCCAGCATTGCAATGCATTTGTCAGACGGATCCGGATCCGTCTGACAAATGCTATCAGTTTGCGTCCGGATTGCCGGATTCGGCAGGCAGTTCCGGCGACGGAACTGCCTGCCGGAATCCTCTGCCGCAAGTGTGAAAGTACCCTTAGGGCAGCAATTTATAGACCAGTGACATAGAATTTCTGTCTCCTAATTCATTGCAGAGTCTCAGTGTATCACAGGAGTGTGGAAATCGTATCACCCGACGCCCGGGACATGCAGTTCCGGGCGCCTGGCAGGTAGTTTGTTCAGTAGCTTAGCCCTGCTGCGGGCAAGTAGTGATGTCCGGTTCATGAACAAATCGTTCTTTTGAATCGATTCCTTTCACTGAACCGGAGGAGTCGATTCATCTGACTGAGCTGATCCGTGTGAAGCCGCAGAGCAGAGAGACGCTGGCAGCAGGGAGGAGTGTAATCTGATACTAAAGTGGAAGCAGGCTTCTGCCCCGCCCCTCCCTGCCCTGCAACCAATCAGAGCTGAGGCACAAGCACTGAGTCACACACAGTACAGGGAGTTGTACACTGAGTCTAAGAATCGAATGATCCTACTTAGTTATAGACTCATTAGATTCTTTGAGTTAAAAGAATCGTGTGTCACTAGAACAATACACTGAGTCTAATGACCAGGCTGCAGGAGTATAAAGCCCTTTAAGTGCCCTCCATACAATAGAACGCCTCCAGAAGTGCCCTCCACTCAGTATAATGCCCCTAAGCACCCCTCCATATAATAGAACGCCTCCAGAAGTGCCCCCTACTCGGTAAAATGCCCAAATCAGTGCCCCCAGCTCCCCCTTCCTGTTCTAGTTGTCAGTCAGGTCACCACTGATGTAACACATATTACCTATCCGGCTTCTGAGCTTCGGTTCACTTGCTTGTCAGCCCGAGTTATTCGAAAGCCGACTCAGCAAGTGAATCGAAGATTCGATCAACTGTGCATGCGCATTGAGCACCACCTGAGCTTCGGTTCACTTGCTTGTCAGCCGACTCAGCAATTGAACCAAAGAGCATTTTGACCGGACCTCAGGCATAATTGTGCCTTGCGATCTCGTGCATCCGATCGCCTGCGGCTGTGGCTGCAGTGCCATTCACTTCAATGGATCGCCACGCCCCCTCCTGCCCCACAACATAGTGAGCCGGCCGCAATGTGAATTCTGGACAGAATCATCTGGTGTGAACGAGGACTAAACTTAGAGTCATTTCACACCACAAAGACTGGAACGCAAGCCAGCCACCTCCCTGCATAAGGAAGTGTGGTGGTGCATTGAAATATGGTTTTGATTTAAAATTATTTTTTGTATCAGGACAAGTAGATCGTCATGAGGGACAAGTAGATCGAGCCCCCGCTTTAGTCCTTCGACAAGTAGTTTTTTTATTTTATTTCCACAACCCTGTATCATATATTTTATTTATCGTACAGTTTATACCTGTCTCACATGCCTGCTTTTTGTGATAGGTTTCTCCATGTCAGTGCTTTAAAGGGGCTTTAAAGCTATAACTATTCACAGGATTGGAGATAAACTGATTGGTGGTGGCTAGAGATGTCCCGAACTATTCGCCGGCGAACATCGCTTGTTCGCGTTCGCCGCGGCGGGCGAACATATGCGATGCTCGGTCCGCCCCCCTATACGTCATCATTGAGCAAACTTTGACCCTGTACCTCACAGTCAGCAGACACATTCCAGCCAATCAGCAGCATACCCTCCCTCCCAGACCCTCCCACCTCCTATCAAAAAGCAAGGACAGCATCCATCTTAGATTCATTCGGAAGCGGCAGTGTTAGTGAGAGCAGGGAGAGTGCTGCTGCTGCTGATTTAATAGGGAAATCGTTATCTAGGCCAGTGTTCTGTGTCCACTCCAGTCCTCAAAGACTCATCTGCTGTAAGGACAGCATCCTGACAGCACCCCAAAAAGCCCTTTTTAGGGCTAGTACATCAGTCTGCTTTTTTTTTTTTCTCTGTAATATAATTGCAGTTGCCTGCCAGCGTGTGTGTCAGGCCCACAGCGTGTACTGTGCCCACTACTGCCAGTGCCCAGTGCCACCACTCATATCTGGTATCACAGTAGCTTGCATTTAAAACAGTAAAAAAAAAATTCCCTGTAATATAATTGCAGTTGCCTGCCAGCGTGTGTCAGGCCCACAGCGTGTACTGTGCCCACTACTTATATCTGGTGTCACAGTAGCTTGCATTTAAAACAGTAAAACAATTTTTTCACTGTAATAGAATTGCAGTTGCCTGCAAGCGTGTGTTTCAGGCCCACATCGTGTACTGTGCCCACTACTGCCAGTGCCCAGTGCCACCACTCATATCTGGTGTCACAGTAGCTTGCATTTAAAACAGTAAAACTATTTTTTCACTGTAATATAATTGCAGTTGCCTGCAAGCGTGTGTTTCAGGCCCACATCGTGTACTGTGCCCACTACTGCCAGTGCCCAGTGCCACCACTCATATCTGGTGTCACAGTAGCTTGCATTTAAAACAATAAAACAATTTTTTCACTGTAATATAATTGCAGTTGCCTGCAAGCGTGTGTTTCAAGCCCACAGCATGTACTGTGCCCACTACTGCCAGTGCCCAGTGCCACCACTCATATCTGGTGTCACAGTAGCTTGCATTTAAAACAATAAAACAATTTTTTCACTGTAATATAATTGCAGTTGCCTGCCAGTGTGTGTTTCAGGCCCACAGCGTATACTGTGCCCACTACTGCCAGTGCCCACCACTCATATCTGGTGTCACAGTAGCTTGCACGCATAGTACCACTAATCGAAAAAAAAATGACAGGCAGAGGCAGGCCACCCTGCAGGGGCTGTCATGGTCGTGGTGCTGTGATTTCCTTTGGCCCTAGAATAATGCCCAGTGTTCAGAGGCCACGTACCCTGAACTCGAAAAGTTCTGAGGACATAGTTGACTGGCTAACACAGGACACCCAATCTTCTACAGCTTCCGCTCAGAACCTTGACACACCATCCTCCTCTAGCTCAGCTTCGGGCACCTCTCAAGTTACCACTCGCCCGCCTGCCGCCACCACCAACACTAGCACCACAGCTGCTTCACTTGATCTGTCAGAGGTGTTATTTACACATCAGTTTGAAGAAATGAGTGATGCGCAACCATTATTGCCAGAGGATGTAGATAACAGGGATATGTCTCAGTCAGGCTGTCACAGCCAGCTCTGTGAGAAGATCTGGCAGACGTTCTTCTCTACCTGTTGTATGATGTTCTTTGTTTTGGTTTCACTTTCTCATCTCCTTTCCTTCTCCTCAGCTGTCACCTATTTGCACTGATTGACTCCCTTTATATTCCCTCCCATACTGCCTCACTTTGCGGTTTATACTTCTTCCTGGATTGTGTTCACTGCTGGAGGCTGCTTCTCCTGATTCCTCAGATAAGTCTGTTTCCTTTATTTGTGTTTCTTGCTGGCTTGATTGTAGGTGACCCTGACTCCGTCCGTATTAAGTGCAGAGAGCTGGTGGTCGTGTCCCCTCACTATTATAGGGTTTTCAGGTGTCACATTGTATAAGGTACAAGGGCATGCAATCATCTACCATAAAGATCTTTGCATGGGCATAGCAGTCAGGGAGAGCTCTAGGGGTTTTATAGGGCTCACTCATATGCTCCTTAGTTTGGGATCAAGCCAGTGGATGTTTATTTATAAGTTCCAGCTTTCTGCAACACCATCCGTGACACAGGCAGCATTACACACATGGACGTACGGTGTGATGATGATGATGTTGTACCTGCTGCTGCTTCCTTTGCTGAGTTGTCAGATACAAGTAAAGCGGTTGATGATGACGATGTGTCCGTGGATGTCACGTGGGTGCCCGCTCGAAGAGAAGAAGAACAGGGGGATGGTTCAGATGGGGAGACAGAGAGGAGGAGGAGACGAGTTGGAAGCAGGGGGAGGTCGTCGCAAGGAGCTAGTGGCACAGTCAGATAGCATGTATCGGCACCCGGGGTCAGCCAGACAGCACGCCAATCAACGTATGCTGTTGCCACCACCAGAATGCCGTCATTGCAAAGCTCAGCAGTGTGGCATTTTTTTTGTGTGTCTGCCTCTGATAACAGTGATGCCATTTGCAACCTGTGCCAAAAGAAACTGAGTCGTGGGAAGTCCAACACCCACCTAGGTACAACTGCTTTGCGAAGGCACATGATCTCACATCACAAACGCCTATGGGATCAACACATGATGAGTACAAGCAGCACACAAACTCAAAGCCACCATCCTCCTCCTGGTCCAGCATCTTCAGCCACATCAACCACTGCTGTCCTCCTTGCCCCCTTTCACCTTCAGCAGTTCCTGCTCATCTGCCCACAGTCAGGTGTCTGTCAAGGAAATGTTTGAGCGTAAGAAGCCAATGTCACAGAGTCACCCCCTTGCCCGGCGTCTGACAGCTGGCTTGTCGGAGCTCTTAGTCCGCCAGTATTTACCATACAAGCTGGTGGAGTCTGAGGCCTTCAAAAAATGTGTAGCTATTGGAACACCGCAGTGGAAGGTACCCGGCCAAATTTTTTTTTCACAAAAGGCAATCCCCAACCTGTACTCTATTGTGGAAAAGAAAGTCATGGCATGTCTGGCACACAGTGTTGGGGCAAGGGTCCATCTGACCACTGATACCTGGTCTGCAAAGCACGGTCAGGGCAGGTATATCACGTACACTGCGCATTGGGTAAACCTGCTGACGGCTGCCAAGCATGGAATGCGTGGCTCTGCAGAGGAGTTGGTGACACCGCCACGACTTGCAGGCAGGCCTGCTGCCACCTCCTCTACTCCTCCTACTCCATCCTCTTCGCTAACCTCCTCGGCTGATTCCTCTTCTGCTGCTGCGTCTTGCTCCACATCAACTGCACCTCCCCAGGGGCTATTCCACATCCCGGATACGACAGTGTCACGCCGTCTTGGGGTTGACTTGCCTGAAAGCAGAGAGTCACACCGGACCAGCACTCCTGTCCGCCCTGAACGCACAGGTGGATCAGTGGCTGACTCCGCACCAACTGGAGATCGGCAAAGTGGTGTGTGACAACGGAAGCAATTTGTTGGCGGCATTGAATTTGGGCAAGTTGACACATGTGCCGTGCATGGCACATGTGTTGAATCTGATCGCACAACGCTTTGTGCACAAGTACCCAGGCTTACAGGACGTCCTCAAGCAGGCCAGGAAGGTGTGTGGCCATTTCAGGCGTTCCTACACGGCCATGGCGCACTTTTCCGATATTCAGCGGCGAAACAACATGCCAGTGAGGCGCTTGATTTGCGACAGCCCGACACGTTGGAATTCAACACTCCTAATGTTCGACCGCCTGCTCCAACAAGAAAAAGCCGCCAACTAGTATTTGTATGACCGGGGTGCTAGGACAGCCTCTGCGGAGCTGGGTATTTTTTTGCCACGTTACTGGACGCTCATGCGCAATGCCTGTAGGCTCATGATTCCTTTTGAGGAGGTGACACACCTAGTCAGTCGCACCGAAGGCACCATCAGCGACATCATCCCATTTGTTTTTTTCCTGGAGTGTGCCCTGCGAAGAGTGCTGGATCAGGCCGTAGATGAGCGTGAAGAGGAAGAGTTGTGGTCACC
This sequence comes from Bufo bufo, assembly GCF_905171765.1. Classification (NCBI taxonomy): domain Eukaryota; kingdom Metazoa; phylum Chordata; class Amphibia; order Anura; family Bufonidae; genus Bufo; species Bufo bufo. Next base: position 311,577,549 of record NC_053391.1, read on the forward strand.
ATCACCACCAGAAACAGCCTTATCAGCATCGCTTGCTGGACCTGCTGCAACGCTGAAAGAGGAGTCTGAGGAAGAGGAGTCAGAGGAGGAATGTGGCTTTGAGGAGGAGGAAGACCAACCACAGCAGGCGTCCCAGGGGGCTTGTTGTCACCTTTCGGGGACCCTTGGTGTTGTACGTGGCTGGGTGGAGGAAGAGATCTTCAATGACATAAGTGAGGACAAGGAACGGGACATGGCTAGCTTGGTATCCAACCTTGTGCAAATGGGGAGTTTGCAGTTGTGCAAATGGACTGTTTGCGGTGCGTTAAACGGGGAGTTTAGTCTGTCAGAGTTTGGTCTGTCACTGTGAAGCGGGCGTAACCCTTACACTACCTGATCGATACAACATCATACCTGATCATATACACACACTGGATGTTTTAAAGCATGTTATTCCAAACAATTTAGGAATGTTAGGTGATTTATGCCCTTTATGGATCAAAACCCGACTCTGCGTCAACTACGTAATTTTCCATGGGAGTTTTGCCATGGATCCCCCTCCGGCATGCCACAGTCCAGGTGTTAGTCCCCTTGAAACAACTTTTCCATCACTATTGTGGCCAGAAAGAGTCCCTGTGGGTTTTAAAATTTGCCTGCCTATTGAAGTCTATAGTGGTTCACCCGGTTCGCCCGTTCGCGAACATTTGCGGAAATTCGCGTTCGCCGTTCACGAACGGAAAATTTTATGTTCGCGACATCTCTAGTGGTGGCCTGGCTGCTGGAACCCCCACCGATCCTGAGAATGGATGTCCCATTCTCTTGCCCTGTGTGGGGATTCGCTCTGGTAGGCAGGGTAAGCGGACGCAGAACAGAGGCAAAAGAAACAGTTTGTAAAACAAAACTTCAGTGTTTATTCACACAGGAGGAAAAAGCAAAGCAACATTTTTCAGTCTTAGTGTTCGTTCACACAAAGGAAAGTCCAAAGCACAAAACAGTCACCTTGTTAGCAGGTTTTTTCAGCGGTCCACAACAGGCTTTACCTGTTTCCCCGCATGCGGCTCTCAGCCCTCTAGCATGGCACCATGCCTCAGATCCCAAAACAGATACCTTGATTTTGAGCCCAGTTGCCTATTTAAAGGACAGCCAGGTGCTGCCAAAACCCGGAGCGGCACTTAAACTCCGGTCCGGTATTTGATCTCACCTGGCTGGAAATTAGCCCAGCCGCCCATGTTGGGAGGAAAATACCTGCCTTCCCAAACAAAACCCCTTGCTATGTCACACCTGATAAAACAGAAGATCATGCATGCAGGATGTTGTTTCATTCATTCTCCATGGAGCTGCCGGAGATAGACGTGCCTATAAACCTGCTGTGTCAGTGAATTATTCCAGCTTAGGGCTACTTTTAAGGGTATTAAGTGTACATAGAGGTGTGCTTACTCCTCCTCTCATTGGTTGCTTAATGCACATAGTGGTGACCAGAAGACGGCTTAGGTAGGTTTAGCGTAGGACCCGCCTGACCTGAGACCACCTTAGTGCTGGGTAGGTGGGCACTGATGTGTTTTGATCAAAATATATTGGCTAAGAGTCTCAGATTGTATTAAATCACAGTGAGGGCTTGGTCCATATATAATGCTTGCATCTATTTTGTTAGTGCATTATTATTATTTTTTCTGTGATTTTTTTTCGTGAATGTTGTCAGGGACATTCACATATTTATTTATCATACAGTGCAGGATGTTTTTATCTTAGTTTTTTCTATGATTTTTTGTTTATTATCTAAGTGTCCCCCTGGTCTTCAGCCTATAATGTCTATACAGAGATCTGGACGTCGCAGCAGGGGAACCACCAGGCTGCTACCTTTTTTCAATTGGGTCAAGAGACATCAGTGCATGTCACCAAGAGGACAGGAGGAATTAGGGTTAGTGGACAAGCCAAGGTCAGGGCAGGCAGTTAACAGTCCAAAAATCGGGTGAGAATGCTAAACAGGCCGAGATCTAGGACATGATTACACAGTGATACCGGCAGAAGTCAGTGAACTAAATCAGTACTCTAGAGGCTATGCCCACCAGGAAATGATGCAGGTGGGCATAGACTGCTGGAGCAGGCACAGGTGAGCATCCAGTGGGCAACTAACATTTTCATATTATATATAGTTGGTGCCTACCCCTCCTCATAAATTAGTGACTTTGCTCTGTAATGAAATAAAATGCTCTTACATCGTTAGCTGCATGTATCATCGTGGTTGTTGTAGCAGTACCTTTAATGAGCTATGTAGACAGAACATTTTTATAAAGAAAAGTTACAGAAATATATTTATTGCTGCAAGCTACAAAGTACAGCCATGTGGCTAATGGCCCTTTCACCTAGATTGGTCTTGATATTTAATTCTAAACTAATTTGATGCACTAATGGTGAAATACATTTCCTTTGAGATTTTTTGGGACTAGCTATTAGCTGCTAACCACAGACTAATCTAGAAATCATCATTTACAATGGGATTTGAACTGAGCAGTCAGAGCTTTATCGTTTACTATGAGATATGGAGTTCACCGGGGGACATTAATCAGCGTAGTTATGGCAATTTTATAGTAGAATCCATTAAAAAATATAATTAGAGATCAGCAGATTTTTTAAAATTTGTTTTGGGTTCAATTCTAATAAATCTAGTTGGAAGATTTGAATCCGTTATGAATAAATTTGACTGAAGTCAAAGGTGCTTAGATTGCCCTGAAAACTTGTGTATGGCACTCTGGGGTTTCCTAGGAATTTAAGCAACTACTTTCAAACGTTTTAACGCCAAGACAGCATTTAAAATTTTAAAAGTGACAGAGACATATATGGCTATGGGTAAAAGCATGGTGGCCGGAGATAATGCCTGTTTAACAAAACACTGCACTGTCAGATTTGTTATGGTTTTTTAAACTTAAAAACGTTCCAAAAAATATTACTTATTGGGGGCAGATGCCTACTGATGTTTATACACACATGGTAGTGTCTGAAAAAGCCTATTTTGAACTAGCGATCTGAAAAATTATGCTTTTTTTAGGCACATCAGCCGTACAGTATGGAACCTGTCAGACAAGGCTGCAGATATGCAGTTGTGTAGGGGTAGTACAGTACTAGCCGTGAAAGCAGGAGTACAGTTTGGAACATGATGGACATGAGACATGCAGCTGTGTAGGGTATAGCAGTATTGGCAGTAGCAGCAGTAGTAGCACAGTATGGAACCTGAAGGACAAGGCAGGAGATATGTGGCTGTGTAGGGGTACTAGTAATGGCAGTAGTAGCCATGGCAGCATTGGCATAGGCCGGAGGTGGGTAAAAATCTTCACTGATCTATGCTGATTAATGTTAATGTAATGTTTTCTACATCTGCTAAGGACAAATTTGGCCACTTCGGTATGACGATGCCACCTGCAATGCTGAAAACCCTCTCTGACAATACACTGGTGGTTGGACAACACAGCACACCGGTAGCTAACTGGGCCAGGTCTGGCCACTATTCCAATCTGCCTCCCAGTAGTAAAGGCACAGTCCAGGTACGAGTAAACCAGGTTGTTTATGTGGTGTGTATCTGTCTGCTGATGTAGGTCAGGTTGGCACAGCATTTGAAAAAACTGTTTCATCATATTGAGCAAACTGTATTGGCTGCTGCTGCAGCTTCTGCTGCTTGTTGTTGTAGCCCTGGCAGAGACAGCTAGAGGTTGGTGACTCAGCAGAATGCATAGAGGGGCTTCCTGGTCAGACAATTTTGCCCCCCTTTCAGTATCAGGAAAACATTCCCCTACTTTTGATTTGATAGAGAGGGTCTAAAAGCATCGCTATCCAGTAGTCATCACTTTGCTTGATGCTAACAATATGTTTATCAACACGTAAGTAGCCAAACATTGCCATGCCTGCCAGTGTGCCCAAGGAACCAGTTCATTAAGGGTCCGTCCCGCATTATAATGGTTGGTCATGACCAGTGTCATTGTCGACATCACTGGCAGCATAAGCAGCATGTCTGCCATAACCAGTGTCAGATTTGATCTCTAGCTGTGCATAGGAAAACTCCATCTCCCCTACACCACCAACTCTTCCTCCTTCTCCAGTTATAGAACCTCATACTAATCCTCCATGTCAGGTTGGTGAGCAAGATGTGGACATTTTTCTTGTTCTACCATCCCTTGTTGCATCAGTGTGAGTGTTTCTCCAGTATAAATATCACGGGATGACATCGTTGATGATACTGTTACCCCTACTGACAAATTTGGAGGCCTGTTCACAGGGCTTGAGTACATGATAAGTGTCCATGATCAGCTGCCATAGTCTGATCTCAAAATTATGTATGCTCCGTTCTGCTGTGGTCTGGGGCATGAAGTTATCATTGACCACTTTACGCTGTTTGTACAGATGGCCCAGCATATGCAAGATGGAATTCCAGCGAGTTGGGACGGCTCAGATTAATGGGTGCAAAGGCAGACTGTTCAGTTGCTGCAAGTTCAGGAGGGTGTTCTCAGTCTCATAAGAATGGCTGAAATGCGCAGAAACTCACCTGGACATGGCCAGCACCTTCTGCAAGCCACAATACATTTAAAAAAATGCTGCTCCACCAAATTAATCACATGCAGGAAGCACGTGTTATATCTCTCAATTGCAGTGCAACATAATATTCCTGCCATTGTCGCTGACCACATTGCCCATTTGGAGTTGGAGGGGAGACATCCAGCAGGAAATGTGTGCATGATGTGCAGGACCCAGAACTGGGTCCTGCAAAGTGTTAATTTGGTAAATTACTAAAATGGTTAATACTTTGTATTTTGCTTTGTATGTATTCCCAAAAGCTGTCTGTAGGTGGCACTGTTTACTTAATTATGCCCTGACTCAGCAGAGGGAACTAGTTTTCCCTTCTGAAGGATGAGCTTTCTAGTTGCATCAACCACGTCAGTTTTAGCTCTGCCACTTCAGCTCCAGGAGAAACATCATTCCTGTTGAGAGAACAATGTCTAAGGGAAGGAGGAACAGATATCCAAAGACTGCCTAGGGTCACAAGGCCATGTGTGTTACAAATGCATTCTCTGTTGGTGGCTGATATGGAAACTTAGCTGCTTGTGGAAGCATTAACAGTTAAAGGCACAAGGCCATGTGTGTTACAAATGCATTCTCTGTTGGTGGCTGATATGGAAACTTAGCTGCTTGTGGAAGCATTAACAGTTAAAGGCACCTTTTACACTTATATAACGGTTTGCCTGGCCATTCCTCAATCCGGTAATAACAGAGCTGATGGTGAGACTTTTTGCATGTGTATGGCTTGTAGTTTCTGGTGCCTACCAAACCTTCTTGCTATGTGTGCGGATGGTTTGTAGTCTAGAATACTTACCACATTTTTTTTTCGTGGAAAGATTTCCAAGTGTTTACGAGGAATGCAGGGATTACTACTCCTATTATCATCATTATTGACTTTTGCCTTTATACAGCTATTGGGAACAGATTGCACTGTGACTTGCCTGGAACTATACCTTGATATTGTTGGATGTATTGCAGCTACCATTCTGGGCTTGTATAAAGAGAGACTTGTTTACTTCCTACAATTGGCCTGTTTACTTGACTGCAGCACCATTTGTTGGCCACTGCACCTACACGTCATGCCTTGCACTTATACAACACTTATAACACCAAGTGCAGTGACCAGGCCGCAGGGGTATGCGTGACTGTGGCTGGCTGGATTGGTGTAGTAATAGTCGTGGAAGTCACGGTTCTGAAGCAGCCTGAGTCGGCATGCAGTAATGGGAAGGGTGCTACTGTTCTTCTTTTCAGGGCACACTCTGGTTCTGGAGTCCTACTGCCTGATGACGGTTGAGATGTCCTCGATGGTGAAGGTTTTGAGGTGCAAGGCAGGATCCTAGTTGTCGTGAAACCAGCACGTGAAATAGTAGTGCAGGAAGCAATGTTGAGACAAGGTAGTGTAGCAGAACAGTTCTTTTACTGAAGAATTCAGATGAAAGAGATCAGGACAGTACTTATCTTGCCATGGAAGAGCAGTTAATACACAGAATGCACTTTTACAGATGTTGCAGGTTTTGCAGCTAACTGACTTTGACATAAGTATGCATACATGGGATATAATTCAGACAACACAATGCAACCAGAGGGTACTCACAATGGCAGACAAAACCCTTCTGCACCTTTTTTGAACAGGTTGCTGCACTTATAGTACTCATCCACGATATCCACCTTGGGATATGGAGATTTTCACAGGCGATCAAGTCGCTTAAATGCATATCTAGTAGGGATGAGCAGACCCGTGGATGTTTGGGTTCGCCGGGTTCGGCCGAACTTTGAGTCAAAGTTCGGTTTCGGGACCCGAACTTTGGTGCACTAAAATTACTGTAAAATAGTCATAGTAAGGGCTAGAGGGCTGTAAAATGAAGCAAAATGGGGGTAAGAGCAGGACAATTGCCCTGCAAACAAATGTGGATAGGGAAATGACTTAAAATAACATAAAATAGAAAAGAAATAAAAAATGAGCCCCCACACAGCTCAATCAACAAAAAAACAAAAAAAAACTATGGCCCTTAAAATCTATTTCATCAAATTCCATGATAGAAAATGCAGATGACACGCCTTTCCTTTTGAATTCTGCCGTCTGCTCATACAGCAGTTTACAACCACCTATGGGGTGTTGCCGTATTCAGGAGAAAATGGATAACAAATTATGGGGTGCTTTTTCTCTAGTTATCCCTTGTTAAGCTTAAGCCACTTTTTCTTGTAAAAAATATAATTTTTCATTTTCACAGCCAAGCTTTATGAAACACATCTGAGGTAAAAGTGGTCAGTTAACCCCTCAATAAATTCTTTAAAGGGGTGTAGTTATCAAAATTAAGTCACTTTTGGGGGGGGGGGTTCTTCTGTGGGGGTGCCATAGTGTGCCTTTAAATATGACACGACACCCAAAAGCAAAATCTGCCCTCCAAAAACCATATGTTGCACCTTTCCTTCTAAACCCTGCCGTGTGCCCATATAGCTGTTTACGAACATAAATGGGGTGCTTTTGTAAACAGTTTTTGTAAACTGCAGACTCAGGTTAATAAATATTGAGGTTTGTTTTGCTGTTATCTCTTGCTGTGTTATAGGAAAAATTGGATTAAAATAAAAAATCTGCACAAAAACTGAAAATTGAAAATTTTACCTCCATTTTCCTCTAATTCTTGTGGAACACCTAAAGGGTTAACATAGTGAGTGAAACCAGTTTTGTGTAATTTGAGGGGTGCAGTTTCTAAACTGGGGTCGTTTATGTGTGGTTTCTATTATGTAAGGACCTCAAAGTGACTTCAGAATTGAACCGGTTCTTGAAAAAGTCGGTTTTGAAAATTTTATAGAAAATTTGAAAAATGTCTTCTTAAATTCTAAGCCTTCTAACATTCTGAAAAAAATAAAATGTAATTTTTAAAATGATACCAACATAAAGTAAACATATAGGGAAAATGTAAGTAAAAACTCTCTAATGAGGTATCACTATCTACCTTTAATGCGTAGAAATTCAAATTTAGAAAATTGCATTTTTTTCAAATTTTCTGTAAATTTGGGATTTTTTATAATATAAAGGTCAATGTTATCATCCCAAATTTACCCCTAACATCAAGTACGAGATGTCACGAGAAAACAAAATGGCTTGGATAAATAAAAGCATTCCAAAGTTATTAGCACATAAAGTGACACATGTCAGATTTGCAAAATTAAGCCAAAGGTGAAAAGGGTTAATTTCCCTGTCACAGATGCAGTGCAGGTGTACCTCACACAAAAAATGGGTATATGTCACCCACTGAACTAACAGATTAACTATATTAATTTCCCTGTCACATATAAAGTGCATGTGTATCTCACACCAAAAATGGGTATATGTCAGCCACCGAACTAACAGACAGATTATCTATTATATTTTTGTGTCAGGGGTACAAAGATGGTGTATTGCACCCACAAAAAAATCACTATAGGTCACCCACAGAACAAATAGCCATATGAAATTTCTAAGAGAAAAAAGAGAAGAGTATCTACAGATATAAAAAGATCACATCGAAATCCAAACCAAGAACCTCTGGCCAGAGAAAGAATGTAACTAAGAACGAAAGCAATGCCCTAAAAAAACCTCAAAAACAATAAAGATCTCATAATCCGTCCAGCAGATAAAGGTGGTGGAGTAGTCTTACATAATTATGAGTACTATGAATAAGAGGCCCACAACATTCTAAATGACACAATGTACTACCAAAATATTTCCGAAAACCCGTTTCCTGATATAAATAAAAGACTTACCAACCTCATAAAAAGTGCATACGAAAAACTGTTTAACAAAAAAAGAGAAAAGCTTCTTGCTACCAAAATCTTCCTGTACCCCCTATTTATATCATCTCCCAAATCCACCAGGGAGGCCTATTGTATCAAACACAAAATCCGCAACGAGCAACCTGTCACACTAAGATCTTTTCCTACAACCATATGTCTGCGATTTACCAAGTTACCTCCATGACTCAAGCCAATTAATTTGTGATCTAAATGTCATCAAATGGAAGGAGAAATATGCCCTACTCACCATGGATGTAACAGCTTTATACTCGAACATACAACATGATCTAGGGATAGAATGCGTAGGTACTACACTGAGGAATGACATTAGATTAAAACCAGCACAGGTGAAATTTCTCCTGGAAAGCCTACGCTTCATCCTCGAGAATAATTTCTTTATATACAAAAACACCATCTATCACCAATGCAGGGGGACCACGATGGGGATGAAAGTGGCACCTCTCTGTTTATGGGGGAATTTTAAAATAAACACATTATCATCACACAGACCCCAAAAGAACAGATCATCTATTACAAAAGATATATAGATGATATCTTCACTATCAGAGACAAACAATGAGCGCTAGAATTCTGTAATGAACTAAATAACACGGACTGGGGAATTTCTTTTACCCCAAACTATAATAAAATTGAGATAGAATTATTGGATATCTCTATCACTAACAAGGACAACCACCTTATAACAAAAGCATACTATAAATCAGTTGACACAAGCTATATACACTACCCAAGCTTTCACCATAAAAAATGGCTGCAGAACATCCCCTACAGTCAGTACAAGCGTATTAAGCGAAATTGTACATACAATGAGGATTTTCGACAACAGGCAAAAATTATACAAAAAAGGATCATAGATAAGGGATACCCCAAGGGACTCATAATAAACGCCTATGTTAGCACCTTGAGCACACAAAAAAACTGCTTGGAAAGTGCAAAAAACAAAGGGTCACAAGCAGAAATGTGCCTAAATCTCATCACCCAATATAAACACATCCAACAAAGCCATCCGCGCAATATTAGCCAAACATTGGCCTATTTTACAACAAGACCCCCACCTGGAAAAATATCTACCATCACGACCCAGGATAATCTACAGAAGGGCCTCAACAGTGAACTCATTGTCATGTTCAAGAAACCAATTTGAAATGATTCGAGCTTTGTGACATGGTGCATTATCCTGCTGGAAGTAGCCATCAGAGGATGGATACATGTTCTCATTCTGTTTACGCCAAATTCTGACTCTACCATTTGAATGTCTCAACAAAAATCGAGACTCATCAGACCAGGCAACATTTTTCCAGTCTTCAACAGTCCAATTTTGGTGAGCTCGTGCAAATTGTAGCCTCTTTTTCCTATTTGTAGTGGAGATGGGTGGTACCCGGTGGTGTCTTCTGCTGTTGTAGCCCATCCGCCTCAAGGTTGTGCGTTTTGTGGCTTCACAAATGCTTTGCTGCATACCTCGGTTGTAATGAGTGGTTATTTCAGTCAACGTTGCTCTTCTATCAGCTTGAATCAGTCAGCCCATTCTCCTCTGACCTCTAGCATCCACAAGGCATTTTCGCCCACAGGACTGCCGCATACTGGATGTTTTTCCCTTTTCACACCATTCTTTGTAAACCCTAGAAATGGTTGTGTGTGAAAATCCCAGTAACTGAGCAGATTTTGAAATACTCAGACCGGCCCGTCTGGCACCAACAACCATGCCACGCTCAAAATTGCTTAAATCACCTTTCTTTCCCATTCTGACATTCAGTTTGGAGTTCAGGAGATTGTCTTGACCAGGACCACACCCCTAAATGCATTGAAGCAACTGTCATGTGATTGGTTGACTAGATAATTGCATTAATGAGAAATAGAACAGGTGTTCCCAATAATTCTTTAGGTGAGTGTATATTTAAAGATTTTTTTTGGCATTTGTTTTGCTCTCTTTTGCCACCTGCTGTTGTTTTGTATTTTTTCTAATTTTATCTCCTTTTTACAGATTTTATTAAGACCTTTGTAATCTTCAAATGTTACAGCTGACCCCTCAGATTTGCATTTTTTTAAATGCCCTTTTTTTTGTCTTGTATTGCCCTTTTTACAGTAGCTGTAAGCCATGTTTTTTTTTTGCCATTTATACTTGTTATCTAAAGGAATACATTTTTTTGTGTAATTACTCAATGTGGATTTACAGCTCTCCTAAGTATTATTATGTGATAATAGCTGCTTCCAGGCTAAGCACTGAAATGCTGCCCTCAACCCAGGGAAATTGGGGGTGTATTTTTACATATACCCATATGTGTGAGAAATATCTCTGTAAATGACAACTTTTTTAATTTTTTTATACAAAGTTGTCAATTTACAGAGATATTTCTCTCACCCAGCATGGGTATATGTAAAAATACACCCCAAAACACATTGCCCTACTTCTCCTGAGTACAGCGATACCACATGTGTGACACTTTTTTGCAGCCTAGGTGCGCAAAGGGGCCCAAATTCCAAAGAGTATCTTTACGATTTCACAGGTCATTTTTTACGCATTTGGATTCCAAACTACTTCTCACGCTTTAGGTCCCCTAAAATGCCAGGGCAGTATAAATACCCCACAAGTGACCCCATTTTGGAAAGAAGACACCCCAAGGTATTTCGTGATGGGCATAGTGAGTTCATGGAAGTTTTTATTTTTTGCCACAAGTTAGTGGAATATGAGACTTTGTAAGAAAAAAATTAAATAAAAAAATCATCATTTTCAGCTAACTTGTGACAAAAAATAAAAACTTCTATGAACTCACTATGCCCATCAGCGAATACCTTAGGGTGTCTACTTTCCGAAATGGGGTCATTTGTGGGGTGTTTCTACTGTCTGGGCATTGTAGAACCTCAGGAAACATGACAGGTGCACAGAAAGTCAGAGCTGCTTCAAAATGCGGAAATTCACATTTTTGTACCATAGTTTGTAAACGCTATAACTTTTGCGCAAACCAATAAATATACACTTATTGCATTTTTTTTATCAAAGACATGTAGAACAATAAATTTAGAGAAAAATTTATATAGAAATGTAGTTTTATTTGAAAAATTTGAAAGTGAAAAATGTCATTTTTTTGCAAACATTTTGGTCAATTTCGATTAATAACAAAAAAAGTAAAAATGTCAGCAGCAATGAAATACCACCAAATGAAAGCTCTATTAGTGAGAAGAAAAGGAGGTAAAATCCATTTGGGTGGCAAGTTTTATGACCGAGCAATAAACCGTGAAAGTAGTGTAGTGCAGAATTGTAAAAAGTGGTCTGGTCATTAAGGGGGTTTAAGCTAGGGGAGCTGAGGTGGTTAATGCAATTATCTAGTCAACCAATCACATGGCAGTTGCTTCAATGCATTTAGGGGTGTGGTCCTGGTAAAGACAATCTCCTGAACTCCAAACTGAATGTCAGAATGGGAAAGAAAGGTGATTTAAGCAATTTTGAGCGTGGCATGGTTGTTGGTGCCAGACGGGCCGGTCTGAGTATTTCAAAATCTGCTCAGTTACTGGGATTTTCACACACAACCATTTCTAGGGTTTACAAAGAATGGTGTGAAAAGGGAAAAACATCCAGTATGCGGCAGTCCTGTGGGCGAAAATGCCTTGTGGATGCTAGAGGTCAGAGGAGAATGGGCTGACTGATTCAAGCTGATAGAAGAGCAACGTTGACTGAAAAACTGCTTGGAAAGTGCAAAAAACACTTCCTGTCTGGGGGCAGTTGTAAATTTTACAACAAGACCCCCACCTGGAAAAATATCTACCATCACGACCCAGGATAATCTACAGAAGGGCCTCAACGATTAGGAACATCTTAGCCCCCAGCAAGCCAAAACAACACACTAGGGCCCAGAAGAAAAATACACACAAACCTATTGGGAGTTTCAGATGTGGAACCAGACGCTGTCTGTGCTGTAAAGTCATTACACATAATCATACGAATTTTATCTCATGCAAAAATGGGTCCAACTTCGAGATTAAGCATCATATGACATGCCAAACCTGCTACGTAATATACTTGATCGAGTGCAAATGTGGCCTACAATATGTTGGTCGCACAACACAGGCAAGCATTTGTGAAGCCACAACACGCACAACCTTGAGGCAGATGGGCTACAACAGCAGAAGACCCCAGCGGGTACCACTCATCTCCACTACAAATAGGAAAAAGAGGCTACAATTTGCACGAGCTCACCAAAATTGGACTGTTGAAGACTGGAAAAATGTTGCCTGGTCTGATGAGTCTCGATTTCTGTTGAGACATTCAAATGGTAGAGTCCGAATTTGGCGTAAACAGAATGAGAACATGTATCCATCCTCTGATGGCTACTTCCAGCAGGATAATGCACCATGTCACAAAGCTTGAATAATTTCAAATTGGTTTCTTGAACATGACAATGAGTTCACTGTACTAAAATGGCCCCCACAGTCACTAGATCTCAACCTAATAGAGCATCTTTGGGATGTGGTGGAACGGGAGCTTCGTGCCCTGGATGTGCATCCCTCAAATCTCCATCAACTGCAAGATGCTATCCTATGAATATGGGCCAACATTTCTAAAGAATGCTATCAGCACCTTGTTGAATCAATGCCACGTAGAATTAAGGTAGTTCTGAAGGCAAAAGGGGGTCCAACACCGTATTAGTATGGTGTTCCTAATAATTCTTTAGGTGAGTGTATGTGGCTACTGGGGGCTGAAGATAGACTACTGGGGAATAGTTGCAAGAAAAACTATGTGAACCCTTTAGAATGATATGGATTTCTGCACAAATTGGTCATAAAATGTGATCTGATCTTCATCTAAGTCACAACAATAGACAATCACAGTCTGCTTAAACTAATAACACACAAAGAATTAAATGTTACCATGTTTTTATTGAACACACCATGTAAACATTCACAGCGCAGGTGGAAAAAGTATGTGAACCCCTAGACTAATGACATCTCCAAGAGAAAATTGGAGTAAGGTGTTAGCCAACTGGAGTCCAATCAATGAGATGAGATTGGAGGTGTTGGTTACAGCTGCCCTGCCCTATAAAAAAACACACACCAGTTCTGGGTTTGCTTTTCACAAGAAGCATTGCCTGATGTGAATGATGCCTCGCACAAAATAGCTCTCAGAAGACCTACGATTAAGAACTGTTGACTTGCATAAAGTTGGAAAGGGTTATAAAAGTATCTCCAAAAGCCTTGCTGTTCATCAGTCCATGGTAAGACAAATTATCTATAAATGGAGAAAGTTCAGCACTGCTGCTACTCTTCCTAGGAGTGCCCGTCCTGTAAATATGACTGCAAGAGCACAGCGCAGATTGCTCAATGAGGTGAAGAATCCTAGAGTGTCAGCTAAAGACTTACAAAAGTCTCTGGAATATGCTAACATCCCTGTTAGCGAATCTACGATACGTAAAGAATACGAGAATAGATTTCATGGGAGGATTCCACAAAAAAACATTGCTGCACGTTTACAGTTTGCACAAGAGCACCTCAGGGAGAAGAACAGCGTCTGTTCGAAACGCGTTGGAGAAGAGATACCTGGTACTGGTGGTCATTGATGACCGCTGCAAGTGACGTCACTCACAGCTCCGAGAGAGCGCTAATCACTCCGTTGTACACACCTTCACCTGCGGCAGCAGCGCGCCACCTGCCGGGGCGCGAAGCAGCATGCTAAATTAATCCACACCTGGACTGATCCTGAATTTCAGCATCAAGAAGAATCAACTGCAGAAAAAGCAACACCTTTACAGCAAATACGGGAGCACGCGCAGAAGTATCAGCGCACGAACAGGAGTCTTCATTGCAGGTACACTGGTTAAGCCAGCTAAATACTTGTACACTGATATACCTCCATGTGCCAGATAGAACTACCCGCGATACCTGTACATTAATATTAATTGCATTTTGTCCCAAAGCGCAGTATCACAGTATCTAAATACATTACATTTAATTATTTGTGTGTTATTAGTTTAAGCAGACTGTGATTGTCTATTGTTGTGACCTAGATGAAGATCAGATCACATTTTATGACCAATTTGTGCTGAAATCCATATCATTCCAAAGGGTTCACATACTTTTTCTTGCAACTGTATATGAGGCTACTTGGGGCATGTATGAGGCTACTGGGGGCATATATGAGGCTACTGGGGGCTGAAGAGAGGCTACTGGGGCTGATATGAGGCATGGGGCTCTTATCTGAGGTCTGATTAGGGGTCATTTACATTGGGGTCTGAGCTGAGGTCTGATTGGGGGTCTGATCTGAAGTCTTATTGGGGTCTTATTAACATTGGGGGTCTGATTCGTGGATTGACCTGAGGTGTCATAAAAAATATTTTTTTCTTATTGTCCCCCTCTAAAACCTAGGTGTGTCTTATGAGCATGTGCATCTTATGGGGCGAAAAAAATGGTATATCCCTTTGAACTTCCACCCATGAGGTTTCCACATTCTCACCATCCTCACCCACAATTGCCTCTTTCTCACTTGTCTTCAGATCACTCCTCACATACAAGCACACGCCACCACCTTTTCTACTGACCCTGGAGGGTTGAGTAGTAAAAACTGGATTAGCTTTTCTAGACAAAAGTGATAAATGTGGCATAAAGTACCACAACACAGACTTAAGCAAAACTGACCACATCTCTAAAAATATCACAAGTAGCAGAAGTAGCGTCTATGGGAGCAATGCAAACAGAGTAGCAGAACAAGCCATGCTGCATCTCCCAATTGTTCTGCTATGGTGTTTGCATAGCTCCCATTGACTACAATGGGAGTTACAAAAACAGTGGAGTGACGTTCCATAAGCCACCTAGAGCCTGTGCTTAGTCTGATGCAGTCATGGAAACAGCGAGATGGGACAACCACTTTTAAGTCAGTAATGAAATATATGATGCATGAAACAGGCACAAATAAAGATAAATGTGTCGGGCCACTGGTCCCGTCCTTGCTGCAGCACCAGTAAGTGGCAAGGGTGGTGTAGAAATCCCATTTGCGATAAAATTTGTTGCAGGTGGAGTTTAAAAAGCCGCAAAAACTGAGTTTGCAACTTTTTTTTACACCACTCAAAGTGGTGCAGGGAGATGATAAATGTCCACCTGTGCCTCTCCATAATCAGCAGGCGCAGACAGTGTTGTACAGTTGAAAACTATCTGCATTGGATGATATCAGCACAGGCCTGCGATCTTTGTACTCCTTTTACACTCTCACACAGGCAGTGTCATGTTACATGATATTATTTTTATTATGTACTGTCTCTTTAATGCCTATCTAGTTTGTCTCTTGTGGCATTCCTTAGTTTGCATGCTGCTCAGTCTCCTCCCCCTCTTTGCTGTATCAGCCATTTTATTGCTGTAATTCATCTGACCTGTGTCTATTCTCTATACCTGCATGGAAGAATCGTTCTTTTACCTGTTGTAACTTGCATTCTACGGATCATACGACGAATAAACATCGCCAGATCTTCTTTCATGTGAGTTGTGACTGAGTAAGCTATCTGGAAAGGTGATTTGGGATGAATAATCTCTTCAGGGCAATGAGCTCCATGTGTTACTGAAAACCACATTCATAGCCTTTGCAGCCGATTCAGAATAGTAAAAGAACGTATCCAGCAGCCTGCACAGAGATAACTGCGTCACAGGACAGATCATAGTGAAGTGTAACTGTGTGTATTGCATGAGAATTCTGCATACAACCCCAGCTCAGCTTGTTACAGCTCCTCACAGTACACAGACACTCTTCACTGCTACAGTCAAGCCTGTGTACTGCAGGCCATCATGAGTGGAAAGGGCTCAGTGTGTGATGAAACACCACAGCATGCTTCACACAGAGAAAGTCAGGATGAGGACCCAGAGTTCACTGCATTGACCAAACGCTCTGTGAAACCCACTTGGAAGGTTAAAGAGAACTATGAATCCATGAGAACTGAACTAGCAACCAGTTTGAAGCAGATTTGGGATAAAATCCTCACCCACATTGATGTGATTTCATGTCCCAGCCATGAGGTACTGCAACTAGAGGGCGCCATAAAGCATCTCTCTGCTTCATACGAACTGTACCAGACTACAAGCAACAAATATAAAACTATTCTGCAAAGCATCAACACTGAGGAGTCCTTAGAGCAACTTAACAATGCCCAGCTTCTTAATGAGGAAAGAGAAAGCTTTATCCAGCGAACTAAAGCAAAGGCAGAAGCAAAATTAATGCTGCCACGGGACACTGTATCCCACAAATCTGTATCCACCAGACGTTCTAAAGGTTCCTCTAGATCCCGAAGTTCAAGGCACTCAACGCTTAGTGAACAGCTAATGAATGCCCGCGCCGAAGCAGAGGCTATCAAGATACGGGCCGCATATGCAAAAAAGAGAGCAGACATGGAGGCCGAGGTTGCAGTAATGGAAGCCGAGGCAGCGCA
Source organism: Bufo bufo (assembly GCF_905171765.1). NCBI lineage: Eukaryota > Metazoa > Chordata > Amphibia > Anura > Bufonidae > Bufo > Bufo bufo. Next base: position 311,594,270 of record NC_053391.1, read on the forward strand.
TCGAAAGGCAGTAATGGAAGCCGAGGCAGCGCATCAAAAGGCAGCAATAGAAGCTCAAACGGCACGTCAAAGGGCAGCAATTGAAGCTTTAAAGGAACAGAGCAACTACGAGGCAGCTGCAGCAAAACTAAAGGTTTTGGAACAAGCTATCGGTGCAGATGAAAATGCTAGCGAAAGGGTCAGCGTCAAGGCAGATGTAGAAGATCCTTTTGAATGCACTAAGAACTATGTTCTAAACCACAGCAGTGAACACTCAATTACCTCCACGTTTCACGGCAACGCAAGGACTTCACCACATCATCAGGTAAGAGCCGTTCCAGCCACTTCCTACATGCAAACCCACCCCAGTGCAGCTCCCGACTGTCATGCTGATCCCGCATATGTCACAAAACGGCACACTAATCCGCAAGCAAGTCGCCAGCCTCCTGCTAACAGTACTGTTCCAGACCTTCACCCAACAATTCAGCTGAATGCCCTTGCTGCACCATATCTTCCCACGTCTCTTTGCAACGATACCATAAACAATGCAATCCACAACAATCAACCAGCAACCTCCTATGTAAAGTCAGAGGCAACCGATACAACAGAGGTAGTAAAGTACTTACTTCGACATGAGCTCGCCAAGTCAGGCCTAGTAAACTTCGACGACCATCCTGAAAATTATAGAAGCTGGAAAGCCGCTTTCAAAACTACATTAGGCGGTATCGGTTTTACTGCCGATCGTGAGCTGGATCTGCTGATCGGGTTGCTTGGCCCACAGTCAACAGAACGTGTCAAGAGCCTCAGGTCAGTTTACATCGACAATCCAACTGCAGGTCTCACCGCAGCATGGGAGCGTCTAGAACAGACTTACGGTAGTCCTGAAGCCATAGAGAATGCATTGCTCAAACGATTGGAAAATTTCCCAAGGATATCTGGTAAGGACAATATAGAGTTCCAGAGACTCAGCGACCTTCTTCTCGAAGTCCAGCTTGCCAAAACTGACCCTAAGCTACCTGGCCTCAGTTACCTGGACACTGCTCGAGGAGTTAACCCTATCGTTTGCAAGCTTCCGCATGGCCTACAAGAAAAGTGGATCCAAGTTGGGTCATCATACAAACGGGAAAACAAGGTTTCCTTTCCCCCGTTCTCCTACTTCTGCAATTTCGTCAGGAACATTGCTGACACCAAGAACGATCCTAGTTTTGCATTAAGCGAGTTCAATACTCCCTCACCTAAAGGTGACAACCTACATACTAGCTACAGGAACCGCAGAGGTCCCGTGTCCGTTAGGAAGACAGACATTATTCCCACTCCCGCCCCAAACAAGAGCGGCAAGATCGAAAACCCAAACCGATTATGTCCCATCCACAAGAAGCCTCATCCCCTCAAAAAATGTATCGGTTTCAGAAAGAAGCCCCTACAAGAACGAAAGGAACTCCTAAAGACTTTTGGGGTATGTTATAGATGCTGTGCTTCCACCGATCACTTTGCCAAGGAATGTAAAACTCCTATCAAGTGCATAGAGTGCGGTTCCGAGGACCATGTGCAAGCACTCCATCCCCTTGAGTCCAATCCTTCACAACATGCAGACCTTCCTCCTGGGCAGAACCACAGCGGGAAGAGTACAGATCACGTACCTAATTCCACCATGGTATTTTCTTCGTGCACTGAAGTCTGTGGGGAAGACCACTGTGACAAATCTTGCGCTAAAATATGCCTAGTGAATATTCATCACAAGGATCAGCCAGAAAAGACTTTAAGGGTGTATGCTATCTTAGACGATCAAAGCAATCGATCGCTTGCACGATCCGAACTGTTCGATCTATTTTGCACAAAAGGAGAGGTTCACCCTTACACCTTAGGCACTTGTAGTGGAACTACAGAGGTTTTTGGAAGAAGGGCTCATGGATTTATTGTGTCCTCCCTAGAAAATAACCTACAATTACCCTTACCTACACTTGTAGAGTGTAACCAGATACCAGCCAACAAAGAAGAAATACCTACACCAGAAGTTGCCTTCTACCACCCTCATCTAAGGTCAATAGCCAGTGAAATCCCACCACTTGACAAAGATGCTAAAATCCTTCTTCTGCTGGGAAGAGATATTCTAAGGATCCACAAGGTACACAGGCAGGTCAGCGGACCTCCAGAGGCCCCATTCGCCCAGTACCTGGACTTAGGCTGGGTCATCATAGGCAACGTCTGTATAGGCAAAATGAAAAGGCCTACTAACATTTCTTCATTCAAGACAAATGTATTGCCAAATGGTCGTAATACTCACTTTGAGCCATGCCCACATCACTACTGGGTGAAGGAGAAGGTAACTAGCTGCAAGTTGCAACATCGCAACACAAACCTTTCCCGCACCTACGATGACAGCTTTGGTTCTACAGTTTTCAATGTAAGCAGTGAAGACGACAAGTTGGCTCCTTCGGCAGAAGACAAAGAATTCCTTAAAGTAATGGACAATGAGTTCTTTCAGGAAGATTCCAATAGCTGGGTAGCACCCCTACCCTTTCGCCTCCCGAGAGAGAAGCTACCAAACAATCTACATCAAGCAGTCAAAAGATTCTCCTCCTTAAAGCGTACCTTAAGCAGGAAGCCAGAGATGGAAAGACATTTTGTGGACTTCATACAGAATATCTTTGACAGAGGTCATGCCGAACCCGCACCCCCATTGAAAGAAGGAGAAGAATGCTGGTACCTCCCTTCCTTCGGTGTGTATCACCCACGAAAGCCAGACCAAATCAGAGTTGTCTTTGACTCCAGTGCCCAACATGAAGGCTTCTCACTTAACGACATGCTCCTCACAGGGCCCAACTTGAACAACAACCTCATTGGAGTCCTAATTCGCTTTCGTCAAGAACCTGTAGCGGTGATGGCTGACATTCAACAAATGTTCCACTGCTTCATCGTCAAGGAAGATAACAGGAATTACCTCAGGTTTCTATGGCACAAGGACAACGACATCAACAAAGAGGTAATTGATTACCGAATGAGGGTACATGTCTTTGGGAACAGCCCTTCCCCAGCTGTAGCAATCTATGGACTAAAAAAGACAGCTCAGCTTGGAGAAGCTGAGTATGGATCCGATGCTCGTCAATTTGTTGAAAGGAACTTTTACGTAGATGACGGGCTCAAATCCTTTCCTACTGCTAAAGAAGCAATTAATCTTCTTACCAGAACAAAAGAGATGCTAGCTGTAGCAAACTTGAGACTTCACAAAATTATATCTAACAGCCAAGAGCTAATGAATGCATTTCACCCTGAGGACTATGCTGCCAGTGTGAAAGACCTTGACCTTGGGTCAGACACACCCCCTATGCAGAGAAGTCTAGGTCTGCTGTGGAACATCAAAATAGACACATTCACCTTCCAGGTGTCAACCTGTGACAAACCCTTCACCAAGAGAGGAGTCTTGTCCGTAGTGAACAGCATCTACGACCCACTGGGATTTATAGCCCCAGTCACCATCCAAGGTAAGATGTTATTAAGACAGCTTACTACTGATAACATAGATTGGGACACTCCGTTACCTATTGAGAAACAACAAAGATGGGAGAAATGGAGAGGTTCTCTGAAGACATTAGAACAGCTTCAAATTCCACGTTGCTATGCCCCAGTCTCCATCTCAGCCGCTGTCCAGAGGGAAATCCATATTTTCTCTGCATCAGTTGAAGCTATAGCTGCAGTGGCCTATTTGAAGACCGCAGGAGTTAATGGAGTCATACACTGCAACTTTGTTCTAGGCAAGACAAAGCTAACACCAAAACCCGCACATACCATACCCAGACTTGAACTTTGTGCAGCTGTGCTAGCAGTGGAAATAGCTGAAGTCATAAAGAGTGAGATGGACATTAACATTGATTCCTTCACATTTTACACAGACAGCAAGATAGTGCTTGGTTACATTTACAACCAAACTAAACAGTTTTACGTGTACGTCAGCAATAGAGTAGAACGTATCAGAAGGTTCTCCTTGCCAAAGCAATGGCACCATATTCCCACTGACCTTAATCCTGCCGATTGTGGGACAAGAGCTATATCTCCAGTAGCTCTCCTCGACTGCTTGTGGCTGTCGCCTCCAAGATTTCTTTCTGAAAACTCCTACTCAATTCCCACGGACACTACCTATGAACTGGTACATCCTGACGATGATAAAGAAATCAGGTCTATGTACACCACACTGTGTACCTCTGCGAGTTCAGAACAAAAACTAAAGTCGCATCGTTTTGAACATTTCTCAACCTGGTCATCAGCTGTTAGGACCGTTGCTTATTTGATACACATTGCCCATTGTTTTTAAAGGAGGTTCTGCTCGGACTTTCTCACGACCAATCACGGAATTGGTGCTTCTTCTCCCAAGTGAGTGACTTAGGCAGGAGTACCGGCTATACCTGTTATGGCGGGGAGAATATCACTATCATTATTGACTGTGCTACTGTTGAAGTCCCACGATTACAAACGATAGACCGCAGGACTCAAGCCATCTGTTTTTTGGACGTCATGTTTCATTGTTCATTTACTGCATACCTTCTTGTGTTTGCGGGTATCTCGTATCTATGGTTTATATACCAGTTTTACCTTTAACGTTTCTTCCCCTACAGGTTCAAGTTGGACTTATCTTTATATATGTGATAGACTTTGAAATCTAAAGATTTCAGGCGGGGAGTGTCATGTTACATGATATTATTTTTATTATGTACTGTCTCTTTAATGCCTATCTAGTTTGTCTCTTGTGGCATTCCTTAGTTTGCATGCTGCTCAGTCTCCTCCCCCTCTTTGCTGTATCAGCCATTTTATTGCTGTAATTCATCTGACCTGTGTCTATTCTCTATACCTGCATGGAAGAATCGTTCTTTTACCTGTTGTAACTTGCATTCTACGGATCATACGACGAATAAACATCGCCAGATCTTCTTTCATGTGAGTTGTGACTGAGTAAGCTATCTGGAAAGGTGATTTGGGATGAATAATCTCTTCAGGGCAATGAGCTCCATGTGTTACTGAAAACCACATTCATAGCCTTTGCAGCCGATTCAGAATAGGCAGGATGTAAAAGGATAACTGTAAAAGAATACACTTCAGTGTAGAGGTATAAAATGAGGACTAAAAATGGAATTTAAAAAAATGGACAGAGGGTTTTATGTATCCAACCAAAGAACAAGCCCTCACATAGCTTCACAGGACAAAGAGTGTGTGTCATATAAATACATACACACTAGGGATGAGCAAACTGATTCATCTCAACAACAAGCGTTCTTCACCTGTGAGGTGCTCTCCCCGTTGCAGAATAATCTCCCCCTGCCGCTAAATTAACAGGACTAGACCTTTCAAATAGTGACACAAGCACAGAGACTCTGCTTCCGAAGCAGCGACTGAGATGTCTGGCCCTGTCAATCACATCGCAGGTGAAGAACTCTTGTTGATGAGACAAATCATTTTGCTTATCCCTAATTCACACATATAGACACAGTCAGAACTCCTCTACGCCATCAGTCTACGGGCCCTTATGTTGACCATGGTGCCATTTTCTTCACTTCCTGTCAACTCCCTATTGTCATTGCAAAATGCTCTACACATGAAGACAGAGTGGAGGGTTAAGAGTGGCAAACCCAGGACGAAGGTAAGGGTGCGGGTGGCAGCCTGTGGTCCAATTATGCAGTGTGTCAGATCAGCGGGGCAACCTTGACCCGCTGTATACATGCGGAGATAGGATTAACATCCTGGTTCGAGGTAACGGAAAAATACTACCTTGGATTGGAAATAAACACGTTTCTCTTACTGTAGGCATATTAACTGAGAAACACTAGTCTATTGAAATGGTTAATGGGCACAGATCTGTGTTTTTTGTTGGTTAAGGGGTCGATAATCACACCCCGCAAGGAAATAGTTAATAAATAATTTTTTAAAGGCAGGTCTGTAAAAGTTGTGGAAGAGGGGAGTTAATGGGGCACATCTTTGGTGGTCTAGGACAAGGAAGTGGTTAATGGGCAGCTCTCTGGTGCTCACGGGAAGTGATGTTCTAGTCGGTGTGTGTGAAGGATTATGGGTAGATCTAGGGGGACTAGGCTAGTGGACAGGATAATAGTTAAATCTCAGATTATCTAAGGCAGAGAAGGCAGAGCCTTGTTAGTTTCGTGCACTTGGGCAGGGAAGAGGTTAAGGGGCAGCTATCTAGTGGTCTAGAACAGTGAAACTTCTGGTACAAAGCAGTTTAGGCAGATACGTGTAGTTCTTTTCTTTAGCTCCCAGCACTTAGCAGTAAAGGCGTGCAGGGGGCAGGTTTGTCCTCTCCCTGCATATCACCCACGTTTTTGGATGGTCGAAGAGGGACACTTACAGCTCATTTTATGAAAGTTCCATTCACTAGCTGAATGGGTAATTGCTGCAGCCAGTGACTGGCTAAGCAGCATTCACAGCCATTTCATCGAGGACCTGACGCCTTAAAGGGCTTCTGTCACCCCACTAAACCTTTTTTTTTTTTTTGCTTACTTATAATCCCCACACTGCGATTTATGCCTACATAATCAAATTAATCATTTTGGTCCTGTAGATTTTGTTTAAAACATGCTTTTAAAATATGCAAATTACCTTGCTACCAGCAAGTAGGGCGGCTACTTGCTGGTAGCAGCCGCATCCTCCGATCCTAAAGACGCCCCCTCCGCATTGTGATTGACAGGGCCAGGGAACGTAATCGTTCTCTGCTGGCCCTGCCTGTTAGCATTCAAAATCTGGCGCCTGCGCCGCGGTCGTACCTGTCTTCAATCGGCGCAGGCGCACTGAGAGGCGGCCGTTCGCTCGGCCGCTCCATCCTCAATGCGCCTGCGCCGATGACGTCACATCTACACCCGGCGCAGGCGCATTGAGGATGGAGCGGCCGCCTCTCAGTGCGCCTGCGCCGATTGAAGTCAGGTACTGCCGCGGCGCAGGCGCCAGATTTTGAATGCTAACAGGCAGGGCAAGCAGAGAACGATTACGTTCCCTGGCCCTGTCAATCACAATGCGGAGGGGGCGTCTTTAGGATCGGAGGATGCGGCTGCTATCAGCAAGTAGCCGCCCTACTTGCTGGTAGCAAGGTAATTTGCATATTTTAAAAGCATGTTTTAAACAAAATCTACAGGACCAAAATGATTAATTTGATTATGTAGGCATAAATCGCAGTGTGGGGATTATAAGTAAGCAAAAAAAAAAAAAAGGTTTAGTGGGCTGACAGAAGCCCTTTAACCACCTCAGCCCCCAGTGCTTAAACACCCTGAAAGACCAGGCTACTTTTTACACTTCTGACCTACACTACTTTCACCGTTTATTGCTCGGTCATGCAACTTACCACCCAAATGAATTTTACCTCCTTTTCTTCTCACTAATAGAGCTTTCATTTGGTGGTATTTCATTGCTGCTGACATTTTTACTTTTTTTGTTATTAATCGAAATTTAACGATTTTTTTGCAAAAAAATGACATTTTTCACTTTCAGTTGTAAAATTTTGCAAAAAAAACGACATCCATATAGAAATTTTGCTCTAAATTTATAGTTCTACATGTCTTTGATAAAAAAAAAATGTTTGGGTAAAAAAAAAATGGTTTGGGTAAAAGTTATAGCGTTTACAAACTATGGTACAAAAATGTGAATTTCCGCTTTTTGAAGCAGCTCTGACTTTCTGAGCACCTGTCATGTTTCCTGAGGTTCTACAATGCCCAGACAGTACAAACACCCCACAAATGACCCCATTTCTGAAAGTACACACCCTAAGGTATTCGCTGATGGGCATAGTGAGTTCATAGAACTTTTTATTTTTTGTCACAAGTTAGCGGAAAATGATGATTTTTTTTTTTTTTTTTTCTTACAAAGTCTCATATTCCACTAACTTGTGACAAAAAATAAAAAGTTCTATGAACTCACTATGCCCATCAGCGAATACCTTGGGGTCTCTTCTTTCCAAAATGGGGTCACTTGTGGGGTAGTTATACTGCCCTGGCATTCTAGGGGCCCAAATGTGTGGTAAAGAGTTTGAAATCAAATTCAGTAAAAAATGACCTGTGAAATCCGAAAGGTGCTCTTTGGAATATGGGCCCCTTTGCCCACCTAGGCTGCAAAAAAGTGTCACACATCTGGTATCCCCGTACTCAGGAGAAGTTGAGGAATGTGTTTTGGGGTGTCTTTTTACATATACCCATGCTGGGTGAGATAAATATCTTGGTCAAATGACAACTTTGTATAAAAAAAATGGGAAAAGTTGTCTTTTGCCAAGATATTTCTCTCACCCAGCATGGGTATATATAAAATGACACCCCAAAACACATTCCTTACCTTCTCCTGAGTACGGAGATACCAGATGTGTGACACTTTTTTGCAGCCTAGGTGGGCAAAGGGGCCCATATTCCAAAGAGCATCTTTCGGATTTCACTCATCATTTTTTACAGAATTTGATTTCAAACTCCTTACCACACATTTGGGCCCCTAGAATGCCAGGGCAGTATAACTACCCCACAAGTGACCCCATTTTGGAAAGAAGACACCCCAAGCTATTCCGTGAGGGGCATGGCGAGTTCCTAGAATTTTTTATTTTTTGTCACAAGTTAGTGGAAAATGATGATTTTTTTTTTTTTTTTTTTTTTTCATACAAAGTCTCATATTCCATTAACTTGTGACAAAAAATAAAAACTTCCATGAACTCACTATGCCCATCAGCGAATACCTTGGGGTCTCTTCTTTCCAAAATGGGGTCACTTGTGGGGTAGTTATACTGCCCTGGCATTCTAGGGGCCCAAATGTGTGGTAAGGAGTTTGAAATCAAATTCAGTAAAAAATGACCTATGAAATCCAAAAGGTGCTCTTTGGAATGTGGGCCCCTTTGCCCACCTAGGCTGCAAAAAAGTGTCACACATCTGGTATCCCCGTACTCAGGAGAAGTTGAGGAATGTGTTTTGGGGTGTCTTTTTACATATACCCATGCTGGGTGAGATAAATATCTTGGTCAAATGACAACTTTGTATAAAAAAATGGGAAAAGTTGTCTTTTGCCAAGATATTTCTCTCACCCAGCATGGGTATATGTAAAATGACACCCCAAAACACATTCCCCACCTTCTCCTGAGTACGGAGATACCAGATGTGTGACACTTTTTTGCAGCCTAGGTGGGCAAAGGGGCCCATATTCCAAAGAGCACCTTTCGGATTTCACTCGTCATTTTTTACAGAATTTGATTTCAAACTCCTTACCACACATTTGGGCCCCTAGAATGCCAGGGCAGTATAACTACCCCACAAGTGACCCCATTTTGGAAAGAAGACACCCCAAGCTATTCCGTGAGGGGCATGGCGAGTTCCTAGAATTTTTTATTTTTTGTCACAAGTTAGTGGAAAATGATGATTTTTTTTTTTTTTCATACAAAGTCTCATATTCCACTAACTTGTGACAAAAAATAAAAACTTCCATGAACTCACTATGCCCATCAGCGAATACCTTGGGGTCTCTTCTTTCCAAAATGGGGTCACTTGTGGGGTAGTTATACTGCCCTGGCATTCTAGGGGCCCAAATGTGTGGTAAGGAGTTTGAAATCAAATTCTGTAAAAAATGACGAGTGAAATCCGAAAGGTGCTCTTTGGAATATGGGCCCCTTTGCCCACCTAGGCTGCAAAAAAGTGTCACACATGTGGTATTGCTGTACTCAGGAGAAGTTGAGGAATGTGTTTTGGGGTGTCTTTTTACATATACCCATGCTGGGTGAGATAAATATCTTGGTCAAATGACAACTTTATATAAAAAAATGGGAAAAGTTGTCTTTTGCCAAGATATTTCTCTCACCCAGCATGGGTATATATAAAATGACACCCCAAAACACATTCCCCACCTTCTCCTGAGTACGGAGATACCAGATGTGTGACACTTTTTTGCAGCCTAGGTGGGCAAAGGGGCCCATATTCCAAAGAGCACCTTTCGGATTTCACAGGTCATTTTTTACTGAATTTGATTTCAAACTCCTTACCACACATTTGGGCCCCTAGAATGCCAGGGCAGTATAACTACCCCACAAGTGACCCCATTTTGGAAAGAAGAGACCCCAAGGTATTCGCTGATGGGCATAGTGAGTTCATGGAAATTTTTTTTTTTTGTCACAAGTTAGTGGAATAGGAGACTTTGTATGAAAAAAAAAAAAAAAAAAAAATCATCATTTTCCACTAACTTGTGACAAAAAATAAAAAATTCTAGGAACTTGCCATGCCCCTCACGGAATACCTTGGGGTGTCTTCTTTCCAAAATGGGGTCACTTGTGGGGCAGTTATACTGCCCTGGCATTTTCCAGGGGCCCTAATGTCTGGTAAGTAGGTAAATGACCTGTGAAATCTGAAAGGTGCTCTTTGGAATGTGGGCCCCTTTGCCCAGCTAGGCTGCAAAAAAGTGTCACACATCTGGTATCTCCGTACTCAGGAGAAGGTAAGGAATGTGTTTTGGGGTGTCATTTTACATATACCCATGCTGGGTGAGAGAAATATCTTGGCAAAAGACAACTTTTCCCATTTTTTTTATACAAAGTTGGCATTTGACCAAGATATTTATCTCACCCAGCATGGGTATATGTAAAATGACACCCCAAAACATATTCCCCAACTTCTGCTGAATACGGAGATACCACATGTGTGACACTTTTTTGCAGCCTAGGTGGGCAAAGGGGCCCAAATTCCTTTTAGGAGGGCATTTTTAGACATTTGGATACCAGACTTCTTCTCACGCTTTGGGGCCCCTAAAATGCCAGGGCAGTATAAATACCCCACATGTGACCCCATTTTGGAAAGAAGACACCCCAAGGTATTCAATGAGGGGCATGGCGAGTTCATTGAAAAAAAAAAATTTTGGCACAAGTTAGCGGAAATTGATTTTTTGGATTTTGTTCTCACAAAGTCTCCCTTTCCGCTAACTTGGGACAAAAATTTCAATCTTTCATGGACTCAATATGCCCCTCAGCGAATACCTTGGGGTGTCTTCTTTCCAAAATGGTGTTATTTGTGGGGTGTTTGTACTGCCCTGGCATTTGAGGGTCTCCGCAATCATTACATGTATGCCCAGCATTAGGAGTTTCTGCTATTCTCCTTATATTGAGCATACGGGTAATGAGATTTTTTTTTTCCGTTCAGCCTCTGGGCTGAAAGAAAAAAATGAACGGCACAGATTTCTTCATTCGCATCGATCAATGTGGATGAAAAAATCTCTGCCAAAAAAAGAAAAAGGAGGGGAAAGGCGTCTGCCAGGACATAGGAGCTCCGCCCAACATCCATACCCACTTCAGCTCGTATGCCCTGGCAAACCAGATTTCTCCATTCACATCAATCGATGTGGATGAATAAATCATTGCCGGGATTTTTTTTTTTATATATACAAAGTGTTTGCCAAAGTATATGAACACCGCCACCTCCTCAGCTCATATGCCTCGGCAAACATATCTTTTACTGCAGAGGAGAAATCTCGTCTTGCAGCGCCGCATACACCGACTTGCGTGTAATCTGACAGCAGCACAATGCTTCTGTCAGAATGCACATCAGTGCTGCAGCTAGTCGATCGGTTGGTCCACCTGGAAGGTAAAAAAAACAAAACAAAAAAGAAAAAACCAGGCCGCAAAGCAATAACTTTATTAACTTTAGAACAGAACATATTAACTTTTTTAAACTTTTTAAACTTTTTTACTTACCGGTAATTTTTTTTTTGTTTAGTTTTTTTTACCTTTATAGAACAAACCTCTCCTTCCCCATGGGACAATGTGCAAAGCGCAAATCGCCCAAAGATGTGGCGAAGTACGTTATGCACTTTATCCCAGGTGAAAGGAGAGGTTTGCAGCAGCTGAGAGTAAAAGGGCCCTAATAGCCCTGTGTGCCTGTCCTGTGAGATGCAATCCCTATGCTAGGTGTACCTGTGTGTGGTACTTCCGGAAACACTCTCCATAGCATAGGGCAGGGTGGTCAGCACAGTCAGGACAGAAATAGCGGGTGTCACGCCTTATTCCACTCCTGCTACAGACACGACATCTTTTTCGGGGTGACGGTTGGGTTGAGGTACCAGGAACGACACTGGGGAAATGTCGCTCGTGTAGACGGCTAACTACACTGGGGGATGGGGCCACGGAACCTCCTGGGTAAAGGAGGTTCTCGATGATCTCTTCCTGGAATTTGAGGAAAGATCGTGTTCTCCCAGCCTTACTGTAGAGAACAAAACTATTGTACAGCGCCAATTGAATTAAATATACAGACACCTTCTTATACCAGCGTCTGGTTCTGCGGGAAACTAAATACGGAGACAACATCTGGTCATTGAAGTCCACCCCTCCCATGAGCGCATTATAGTCGTGGACACAGAGGGGCTTTTCAATGACACGGGTTGCTCGCTCAATTTGGATTGTCGTGTCTGCGTGAATGGAGGAGAGCATGTAAACGTCACGCTTGTCTCTCCATTTCACCGCGAGCAGTTCTTCGTTACACAAGGCAGCCCTCTCCCCCCTTGCAAGACGGGTGGTTACAAGCCGTTGGGGGAAGCCCACGCGACTAGTTCGCGCGGTGCCACAGGCGCAAATCCGTTCTAGAAACAAATGCCTAAAGAGGGCCACACTTGTGTAAAAATTGTCCACATAAAGATGGTACCCCTTGCCGAATAAGGGTGACACCAAGTCCCAGACTGTCTTCCCACTGCTCCCCAGGTAGTCAGGGCAACCGACCGGCTCCAGGGTCTGATCTTTTCCCTCATAGACACGAAATTTGTGGGTATAGCCTGTGGCCCTTTCACAGAGCTTATACAATTTGACCCCATACCGGGCACGCTTGCTTGGGATGTACTGTTTGAAGCCAAGGCGCCCGGTAAAATGTATTAGGGACTCGTCTACGCAGATGTTTTGCTCGGGGGTATACAAATCTGCAAATTTCTGGTTGAAATGGTCTATGAGGGGCCGAATTTTGTGGAGCCGGTCAAAAGCTGGGTGGCCTCTGGGACGGGAGGTGGTGTTGTCGCTAAAATGCAGGAAACGGAGGATGGCCTCAAATCGTGCCCTGGACATAGCAGCAGAGAACATGGGCATGTGATGAATCGGGTGCGTTGACCAATATGACCGCAATTCATGCTTTTTTGTCAGGCCCATGTTGAGGAGAAGGCCCAAAAAAATTTTAATTTCGGAAACTTGGACTGGTTTCCACCGGAAAGGCTGGGCATAAAAGCTTCCCGGGTTGGCGGATATAAATTGTGTGGCATACTGGTTGGTCTCTGCCACGACTAAGTCCAAGAGCTCCGCAGTCAAGAACAGCTCAAAAAATCCCAGGGCCGAACCGATTTGAGCCGTCTCAACCCGAACTCCAGACTGGGCGGTGAAAGGGGGAACTACAGGTGCGGCTGAAGTTGGTGACTGCCAATCAGGGTTTGCCAGCACCTCAGGGATTCTAGGGGCTCTACGGGCCTGTCTTTGCGGTGGCTGCGACGGGGTAACTAGTGCACGTGCCACCGTACCAGCTTCAACTGCCCTTCTGGTGCTCGCCACGTCACCATGTTGTACGGCAGTGCTGGTACTAGGTCCAGGGAGGGCTGCGCTGCTGGTGTATGCCTCACCACGTGATCCGGCAGCGACAGCCCCACTCTGCTGCTCTTGAAGCGGATCCTGCATAACCTGTGGTCTAGCGACATGGGGCCGGGTACGCCTGGTGCTGCCAGGGACCTCCACCTCCTCGTCCGAACTTTGGGTCAGAGAGCCACTGCTTTCCACAGGTTCATATTCTGACCCGCTAGATTCATCAGATGAGGGTTCCCACTCCTCATCCGACTGGGTCAGAATCCTGTAGGCCTCTTCAGAAGAATACCCCCTGTTTGACATTTTGGACTACTAAATTTAGGGGTATTCCCTGAGACTACCCAAGAAAAAAAGCAAACCTGTCTTACAAAGGGGAGGCTAGCGAAGTACCGGAGGCCGCTGCGGTTGATAAAAAATATCAAAACTGATTTTTTTATCGCCGCAGTGCGTGTAAAATGAATGTGCAGTGATCAAAAAATATATATTTTTTGTCACTGCGGTGGGGCGGGCGTGGGTGAACGCACGTGTGGGCGACCGATCAGGCCTGATCGGGCAAACACTGCGTTTTGGGTGGAGGGCGAACTAAAGTGACACTAATACTATTATAGATCTGACCGTGATCAGTTTTGATCACTTACAGATACTATAAAAGTACAAATGCTGATTAGCGATACGCTAAACAGCGAATAAAAGTGACTGCGGTGCGGTGGGGTGGGCGCTAACTGACGCTAACTACCTAACCAAGGGGCCTAAACTATCCCTAAAACCTAACAGCCAATACTAGTGAAAAAAAAAAAGTGACAGTTTACACTGATCACTTTTTTTCCTTTCACTGGTGATTGACAGGGGCGATCAAAGGGGTGATCAAAGGGTTAATTGGGGTGCAGGGGGGTGATCTGGGGCTAAGGTGTAGTGTTGGTGCTACTCACAGTTCAGTCTGCTCCTGTGCTGGATCCAACCGACGAAAAGGACCAGCACAGGAGCATAGAAGCCATATAACAGATCATATTTACTAATATGATCTGTTATATGGCTTGTGATTGGATTTTTTAAAAATCGCCAGCCTGCCAGCCAATGATCGTTGCTGGCAGGCTGGTGACGAACTTGTTCTTTAACTTTTGCCGACCCGCGATGCGCATGCGCGGGCCGGCTTGGAGCGAAATCTCGCGTCTCGCGAGATGACGCGTATATGCGTGACTGTGCGCAGCGCTGCCACCTCCGGAACGCGAATCTGCGTTAGGCGGTCCGGAGGTGGTTAAGAACTGCAGTAGCTGGGGATAAATGAGGTGAGTATTAGCTTTTTTTTTATGTTTTGTCACAGCATGTGCAGCCCCTGGGATATATTTTTTTTGCACTTCAATACCCCTTAAGGACTTAGGGCGTACCGGTACGCCCTATTTCCCGAATCCTTAAGGACTCAGGGCGTACCGGTACGTCCTAAGTTTAAATCGAGATTGCGGAGCTGCGGGGGTTAATCCGAACAAGATGCCGGCTGAAATCATTCAGGCGGCATCCTGTCACAACGCCAGGGGGGGTCATGTGACCCCCGTATCGGCGATTGCCGCAAACCGCAGGTCAATTCCGACCTGCGGTTTGCTGCGCTTTCTGCAGTTTCTGATCCCCGCAGTCCCTGACCGCGGGGATCAGAAACTTTAAAATGCCCCGCCTCCTCTTGAATAATCATTGGTGGCCAGTGGTTATACCAGAGTGTCAGCACATTGCTGACACTCTGGTATAAACAGCTGACATCTGTGCAGATGTCAGCCGTTTAATCCTTTCCATACCGCGGTCCGTGCGGACCGCTGTATGGAAAAGGTTAACTGTCAGGGTAAGGGGGCTCCCTTCCTCTCCCATCGGGGGGCTGCTGTGCCTTTGCAGCCCCAAGACAGGATGGGGTCACAGAGGTAGGGAGCCCCCCTCCTTACCCTTCCCCGTCTGCGAAGTTGTGGCCACAATTTATGCTGATATATACACATGTATCTCCACTGCACTGGAGATACATGTGTATATATCAGCATAAATTGTGAATAATTGTGATATATGTGGAGAACTTTTCTGTATGTGAAACAGGTCCTATATATGTATATATATGTTACAAGCTTTGAGATATGCACTTGCACTTTCTCTAGCTATTTGTGAATCTTAGCTGAGGTATAGCTGAGTGTTGACCTCCTTGCCCCCTTCTTTGTATGTAATCATGTTATGTCCCCTCAGGTGTAGTCCACCTTTTTATCTGATGTGATGTATCACCCAATTAAATAATGATTTTTTATGTATTGTTTAATAAAGTATATGTATATTTTTTCTACTATACCCGTTTAGTCTCAGTTTATCCTTTGTTATATAGGGCACTTCCCATCACCTAGGATCACTAAATAGTGAACGCAAATCTATGTGTTTTCTGTGACTGTTGTTTTCTAATTAATCGGGTTAAATATTAGCATATACATCATCTGATTATAGATACTTTAAGGTCCAAATTGCGCCAAATAATAAGGTTGAGGCCTAATATAAAGGTAAAACTCATACAGATAGTTTAGTAAGGAGCAATCTAGTTGTTTTTTTTAATAATACATTTAGGGGGTCATTTATCAAACTGGCCCACAGCAACCAATCAGCTTCCACCTTTCATTTTTGTCAACTCCTTTGGAAAATTAATCCCTTATGGACCGGGCTCATTTTCACCTTAAAGGGAACCTGTCACTGGGATTTTGTGTATAGAGCTGAGGACATGGGTTGCTAGATGGCCGCTAGCACATCCGCAATACCCAGTCCCCATAACTCTGTGTGCTTTTATTGTGTATAAAAAACAGATTTGATACATATGCAAATTAACCTGAGATGAGTCAGAGCTTGAAAATATGACTCTTCTCTGGTCACACAAGTAAGATATGACTCTTTTATGTTAATTTGCATATGTATCAAATCGGTTTTTTTACACAATAAAAGCACACAGAGCTATGGGGACTGGGTATTGCGGATGTGCTAGCGGCCATCTAGCAACCCATGTCCTCAGCTCTATACACAAAATCCTGGTGACAGGTTCCCTTTAAGGACCAGGGCATTTTTTGCAAATCTGACCAGTGTCACTTTATGTGTCAATAACTTTAAAACGCTTTTACTTATCTAGGCCATTCTGAGATTGTTTTTTCGTCATATATTGTACTTCATGACACTGGTAAAATGGAGTCAAAAAAATTCATTTTTATTTATAAAAAAAATACCAAATTTACCATTTTTTTTTTACAATTTTCAAATTTCCAATTTTCAATTTCTCTACTTCTATAATACATAGTAATACCTCCAAAAATAGTTATTACTTTGCATTCCCCATATGTCTACTTCATGTTTAGATCATTTTGGGAATGCCATTTTATTTTTTGGGGACGTTACAAGGCTTAGGCCCCTTTCACACGAGCGAGTTTTCTGCGCGGATGCGTAGCGGGAGGTGAACGCATTGCATTCGCACGGAATCCTGACCCATTCATTTCTATGGGGCTGTTCACATGAGTGGTGATTTTCACGCATCACTTGTGCGTTGCGTGAAAATCGCAGCATGCTCCTCTTTGTGCGTTTTTCACGTAACGCAAGCCCCTTAGAAATGAATGGGGTTGCGTGAAAATCGCAAGCATCCGCAAGCAAGTGCAGATGCCGTGCGATTTTCACGCATGGTTGCTAGGAGACGATCGGGATGGAGACCCGATCATTATTATTTTCCCTTATAACATGGTTATAAGGAAAAATAATAGCATTCTGAATACAGAATGCATAGTAAAACAGCGCAGGAGGGGTTAAAAAATAATAATATATCATTTAACTCACCTTAATCCACTTGATCGCGTAGCCGGCATCTCCTTCTGTCCCCTTTACTGATTAGGACCTGTGGTGAGCATTAATTATAGGTCAAGGACCTTTGATGATGTCACTCCGGTCATCACATGGTACGTCACATGATCTTTTACCATGGTGAATCACCATGGTAAAAGATCATGTGACGTACCATGTGATGACCGGGATGACGTCACCACAGGTCCTGTTGCTGCACAAAGATCAGATTAAGCCAGGAAGAGATGCCGGGCCGCGAACAAGTGGACTAAGGTGAGTTAAAAAAAATTTTAACCCCTCCATGCTATTATTTTCCCTTATAACCATGTTATAAGGGAAAATAATACACTGCTCAAAAAAATAAAGGGAACACTTAAACAACACAATGTAACTCCAAGTCAATCACACTTCTGTGAAATCAAACTGTCCACTTAAGAAGCAACACTGAGTGACAATCAATTTCACATGCTGTTGTGCAAATGGGATAGACAACAGGTGGAAATTATAGGCAATTAGCAAGACACCCCCAATAAAGGAGTGGTTCTGCAGGTGGTGACTACAGACCACTTCTCAGTTCCTATGCTTCCTGGCTGATGTTTTGGTCACTTTTGAATGCTGGCGGTGCTTTCACTCTCGTGGTAGCATGAGACGGAGTCTACAACCCACACAAGTGGCTCAGGTAGTGCAGCTTATCCAGGATGGCACATCAATGCGTGCTGTGGCAAGAAGGTTTGCTGTGTCTGTCAGCGTAGTGTCCAGAGCATGGAGGCGCTACCAGGAGACAGGCCAGTACATCAGGAGACATGGAGGAGGCCGTAGGAGGGCAACAACCCAGCAGCAGGACCGCTACCTTCGCCTTTGTGCAAGGAGGAACAGGAGGAGCACTGACAGAGCCCTGCAAAATGACCTCCAGCAGGCCACAAATGTGCATGTGTCTGCTCAAACTGTCAGAAACAGACTCCATGAGGGTGATATGAGGGCCCGACGTCCACAGGTGGGGGTTGTGCTTACAGCCCAACACCGTGCAGGACGTTTGACATTTGCCAGAGAACACCATGATTGGCAAATTCGCCACTGGCGCCCTGTGCTCTTCACAGATGAAAGCAGGTTAACACTGAGCACATGTGACAGACGTGACAGAGTCTGGAGACGCCATGGAGAACGTTCTGCTGCCTGCAACATCCTCCAGCATGACCGGTTTGGCATTGGGTCAGTAATGGTGTGGGGTGGCATTTCTTTGGAGGGCCGCACAGCCCTCCATGTGCTCGCCAGAGGTAGCCTGACTGCCATTAGGTACCGAGATGAGATCCTCAGACCCCTTGTGAGACCATATGCTGGTGCGGTTGGCCCTGGGTTCCTCCTAATGCAAGACAATGCTAGACCTCATGTGGCTGGAGTGTGTCAGCAGTTCCTGCAAGACGAAGGCATTGATGCTATGGACTGGCCCGCCCGTTCCCCAGACCTGAATCCAATTGAGCACATCTGGGACATCATGTCTCGCTCTATCCACCAACGTCACGTTGCACCACAGACTGTCCAGGAGTTGGCAGATGCTTTAGTTCAGGTCTGGGAGGAGATCCCTCAGGAGACCGTCCGCCACCTCATCAGGAGCATGCACAGGCGTTGTAGGGAGGTCATACAGGCACGTGGAGGCCACACACACTACTGAGCCTCATTTTGACTTGTTTTAAGGACATTACATCAAAGTTGGATCAGCCTGTAGTGTGTTTTTCCACTTTAATTTTGTGTGACTCCAAATCCAGACCTCCATGGGTTAAAAAATTTGATTTCCATTTTTTTATTTTTGTGTGATTTTGTTGTCAGCACATTCAACTATGTAAAGAACAAAGTATTTCAGAAGAATATTTAATTAATTCAGATCTAGGATGTGTTATTTTTGTGTTCCCTTTATTTTTTTGAGCAGTACATATATATATATATATATATATATATATATATATAGCGCTATATGTCTGTTCAGACATATTTCGTCTCTTTCATATTATAAGCTCCCCTTGTATATAATTTACTTACAGTTCTGAGGACTCAGGGGTGCTGGCAGGCTTGGCCTCAGGGGTGCTGGCTGGCTTGGCCTCAGGGGTGCTGGCTGGCTTGGCCTCAAGGGTGCTGGCAGGCTTAGCCTCAGGGGTGCTGGCAGGCTTAGCCTCAGGGGTGCTGGCAGGCTTGGCCGGGCAGAAGGAGTGTGGGAGACTGTGAGGCCTTTTTTCTCCAAGCTGCTCCGGACCACCAATCAGACCCCCAATGTTAATCAGACCTCAGCTAAAAGCCCCAATAAGATCCCCAATGTTAATAAGACCCCAATAAGACCTCAAAACACACCTTAGCTCAGACCTCAATATGAATGACCCCCAATCAGACCTCAGATAAGAGCCCCATGCCTCATAGCAACCCACAGTAGCCTTATAGCAGCCCCCAGTAGCCATATATCAGCCCCCAGTGCCTCTTACCAGCCCCCAGTGCCTCTCCATCAGCCCTCAGTGCCTTTCACCGGCTTCCAGTGCCTCTCACCAGCCCCCAGTGCCTCTCACCAGCCCCCAGTGCCTCTCACCGGCTTCCAGTGCCTCTCACCAGCCCCCAGTGCCTCTCACCAGCCCCCAGTGCCTCTCCATCAGCTCCCAGTGCCTCTCACCAGCGGCCCCCCAGTGCCTCTCCATCAGCCCCCAGGCCCCCTAGTCAGTGCCTCTCCATCAGCCCCCAGTCAGTGCATCTCCATCAGCCCCCAGTACCCTCTCCATCAGCCCCCAGTGCGCCCTCCCCGGTATTAAAATCCTTGGTGGGCAGTGCGCCCTCCCCCCCTCCCCGGTATTAAAATCATTGGTGGGCAGTGCACCCTTCCCCCCTCCCCGGTATTAAAATCATTGGTGGGTACTGCACCCCCCTCCCCCGCTATTAAAATCATTGGTAGGCAGTTCGCCCTCCCCCTCCCCAGTATTAAAATCATTGGTGGGCAGTGCGCCCCCCCTCTCTCCAGTATTAAAATCATTGGTGGGCAGTGCGCCCTCCCCCTCCCCCCATCATTGGTGGCAGCGGCAGTTCCGATCGGAGTCCCAGCAGTGTAATGCTGGGGCTCTGATCGGTTACCATGGCAGCCAGGACGCTACTGAAGTCCTGCCTGTCATGGTCAGTTAGTTCTGCCACCAATGATGGGGGGGAGGGCGCACTGCCCACCAATGATTTTAATACTGGGGGGGCGCACTGCCCCTCAATGATTTTAATACTGGGAAGGGCGGGGGGAGGGCGCACTGCCCACCAATGATTTTAATACCACAATGCATCAGTTTGGCTCAGTTTCTCCTCCATTCCGCTTTGGAGGTGGACACCAAAACACTGCTTGCAGCGTTTTGGTGTCCGTCTGACGAAACTGAGCCAAACGGATCTTATTAAGAAAAGCAGCGCATGTGCAGTTAGAATAAAGCAATGGACAAGCGGGGCTGAAGGGGAGGGGCTCATTATAAAAACATTACCATTCGGATTTTTTTAATAAAGTATATTAGGAAACTCTTTTTTACCCTACCTCGGAGGCTGTGCCCCCCTGTCTTTTGAGGGCGTTTTTTACCTTATTTTTTGCATGGCTCATTTATATATTTGTATAGGTTAATCATGTCCCCCCTTAGACGTCTCTTTTCAAGACTAAATAAAGGGCCCTTCATGCCCTTTATCAGTTTAGTCGCTCTCCTCTGTACTTTTTCCAGCTGCAGAGCGTCCTTTCTATGGACTGGTGCCCAGAACTGAACTGCATATTCCAGATGAGGCTGCACCAACGCTTGGTAAAGTGGTAATATTACTTCCCTGCCCCGCGAGTCCATGTCTTGTTTAATGCATGACAATATCCTGGTGGCCTTAGAAGCAGCTGATTGACATTGTATGCGGTTATTTAATCTTCCATCTACAAGGACACCCAAATTCTTCTCTATAAGTGACTTTCCCAGTGTTACATCACTTAGGACATATGAAGCACAGAGATTATTACTACCAAAATGCATAACTTTACATTTATCCACATTGAACCTCATTTGCCAAGTTGATGCCCAATCACTCAGAGTGTTCAAGTCAGCTTGTAGTTTATGTACATCTTCTATAGACTGTACAGTACTACATAGCTTAGTGTCATCTGCAAAAATAGGAATGATTCTATTAATCACGTCCTCGATATCATTAATAAATAAATTAAATAATAGAGGACCCAGCACTGAACCTTGGGGTACACCACTTATAACCTGGGACCATTCTGAATAGGAATCATTGACCACAACTCTCTGTCACGGTGGAGAGTGGGGGAAACCCCCCACCGTACAATGTAAAAGGATAAAAGATAGCAGCTAGGCCAAGAAGCCAGGAAAAGATAGCAGGTCACCTCCTATAGCGTCCCTAATCCTCTCCTTAACTCCTCACCGTATGAGCGGACCCCGATGGTAGGACGGCTCATACCCTGGAAACCTGGGACCCTGAGTCGCCCTGAAAATCCCTCAGATAGGAGCAGGGGGAGACGTCCTTTTCATTCGAGACACGGAATAACAAGAGTCTCTAAAGACCCAATAGCAGGGAAAAGGAGATACCATACACAGCAAGAGGATCGCCAGGTAAGAACACAAGACAACACACTAACCTGCCGAAGTCTCCACGACTGGAACCCGTGCACACATACAGGAGCCCTAACACCAAACAGGACGCCGTACCAGAAACTCACACAGGTATCCAGCACACCAGACTCCGCCAGGACCCCCATGCCGCAAGGTGCATGGCAGCCCCAGGCAGCGCTGCATACAGGCTAGTGGTTCACACCTCCGGGAAACCAACCCCCTTCCGGAGGACACAACACACAGGGAAAACATCTTACATACATGCAGGGACAAACACCAACAACAGCCCAGACACACCCTGAACATAAACCCACACCTAACATACAACAAGTGAGGTAGGGTATAAGGAGCATACAAAAGGAAGGCAATTTATGTCCAACAAGGTGGCCCTCAAGGACTAGGTAGTATCACCCAGGAAAGGAGCAGAGCTCCATCACTAAACAAGGCTGGAGTACAACTGCCCCCAGACAGGAAGCCACAGATAAAGTCAAGCTAGTGGCCACACCCAGGACACACCTAAATCCCCACTAGCTAGATGATTAACCCCTAGCTCACCAAACCGCAGGGAGACACACCTTAAAAGGGAAATGCATGTGCAAACCAACAACAACACGTTGCCACCAGCAACCAGTCTGCACGGCAACCGCGTGACGGTCAAACAACAACATGATCGTGACACTCTCTGGACACGGTCCTTCAGCCAGTTTTCAATCCAATTACAAACTATACTTTCCAAGCCTATAGACCTTACTTTACCTATTAAACATCTATGAGGGACAGTATGAAAAGCCTTTGCAAAATCCAGAAACACTACATCCACAGCCGCCCCTCTGTCCAGGCTACTATTCACCTCCTCATAAAAACAAATCAGGTTAGTCTGATAACTTGTTAAACCAATAGCCAGCTTTTTATAAAAACTTCACTTTAATATAAATCCAAACTAACAAAATGAATATAGTGTTATGGGTATGCGTCCTTATGAACACTTTTAAATAAATATATGTAAGGAAAGGACGCTAAAACAAAATAACAAAAGCTTTATTATAATGTTTAGATAAAATATAGGGGTCTCTACCCACACTGCAATAAGCAGCTGAATGAAACGTCACTAATTTGTGGCACCAACCTGTTTTTAGGGGACAGCAGAAGATCCCTATTCGCGCTGAGTGAATGTTGATACGCCTGTCTCAGGCATCACTGTGGATAGCCACGACGCCGGAATCTCTGTTGGAGATCTTTCGCAGCCACCTTAAAGTCACCTAGTTGAGAACAATTCCTCCTCACCCTTAAATATTGTCCCTTCGGGATCCCTCTTTTCAGGGCCAAAGGGTGCCCACTCTCCCATTTTAGCAAGTTGTTGGTGGCCGTGGGTTTCCTGAACACATTGGTAATGATATGACCAGATGCATCCAGTCCATTGATCTCGGACGTGAAGAATAGCCCTAATTGATTGATATTCAGGGCTGCAACAAACTCCTGGAACAATACACTATCACCCCCCCCCCCCCCCCTCACAGGACCAGCCCTATCTGTTCCAGAGGGGGATCCCGAAGGGACAATATTTAAGGGTGAGGAGGAATTGTTCTCAACTAGGTGACTTTAAGGTGGCTGCGAAAGATCTTCAACAGAGATTTCGGCGTCGTGGCTATCCACAGCGATGCCTGAGACAGGCGTATCAACATTCACTCAGCGTGAATAGGGATCTTCTGCTGTCCCCTAAAAACAGAGAGGTCGGTGACAACACTGTCAGAATTATTGGCACCTACGACAGTGCCCATGAGGCTGTACGTCAAGTCCTCCTTGATCATTGGGATATACCTAAATCTGATCCAGACGTTGGTAATATGATCCCAACCAGACCATCCATCACCTATCGGCGTAGCAACAATTTACGAGACATGTTGATTGGCTGTCTCGCGAGGGGTGTGTCCGGCGGGGCGGAGTTTCACCCTTTTAATTTCGGCGTTTTGCGAGCCGCTTCGCGGCCATTACAGCGCCGATTTGTTGCACACCAGCACGCTGCCCCTCAACCTAGAGGTGGACGGCTTAGGCAGGGCTGTAGGTTCCAGTGATTACGCCGTGTCTCACAATAGAGGAATTCGGTCATAGGAAGGTCACCCTACCTCTCCCCTCTTGTTGCAGCCTCAAGTGAACATCTACATCAGAGGCTGTGGGCTCTAGTCACGGTGCATGTTGCTCCTGATGAAGTGCACTTTTGTGCATGCAAAAGCGTTGAGCATAGACCACATAGGACTGTGTCAGATGAATCGGTGCTTTTGACACACCAGTCAAATTCAGCGGCTTTCTTTCTGTCTCAGTCCTGCACCTGTATTGTTTCAGTGCAGTGGATGTTATGCGCGCTGACATCCACTGTTAATTAAGGTGATATCTGGTGCTACACATGGTACCAGGTATCCATTTGTACAGTACTTCACCCAGGTTTACACCCAGGACCTTGTGGTGATATGCCCCCCAGTGTTGGTGGGTTTTAGTTTGTGGGACACACCGATCATTCTGCTCAGGTACATTTCCACCTTTACCAGTGTGGTTATGAGGATGGTTGGTCCCACAAATTAGTGACGTTTCATTCAGCTGCTTATTGCAGTGTGGGTAGACACCCCTATATTTTATCTAAACATTATAATAAAGCTTTTGTTATTTTGTTTTAGCGTCCTTTAATATAAATCCACCTAAAATTTCATACCACAATAATCAATAACTAGTTGAATACAAAGTACCAATTCTAATTGGGAAAAATCACATATACATATACTTAGTTATAACATATCATGCATATAATCACTTCTGTAAAAAAGACATGTACTCATATAGTCACAGTCCCTCCTATTGTGCCTAGTGTGGAGCTCACGCACTGTATAATGGCACTATTAATACTAAGGTGATTGCCTGTGTGCAGTCTGTGCATTAAAGGGACACTGACAGGCTGTTAGAGCATATAAAGTGACATAAATTCTTCTATTGGTCTTAATATGCTTAATTAAACTATACCATTATCACCCCTCGCTGCCTTTCCTTTACTTATAAAAAGTGTTTTTATCAATATGCAAATTGCCTTACTTTGTGCCCAAGGGGCTGTCCCTCATTCAGTTGTGTGCCCAGTCGCGCCCCAACTGCCGTCTCCTAGTGCCGCCCAGCTCATTAGTATTCACTGCACTGGGCAGCTTTTTTTTCTCCCGATGCAGTGAAATCCCGCGCATGCCCAGTACTATCTTCTACTGGAGCTGGAGGGTGCTGGGGACCTTATCCGGCGCAGGCACGGAGCGACAAGATGAGGCTGATGCCAGGAAGATAGTACTGGGCATGCGCGGGATTTCACCACGTCGCGAGAAAAAAAAGCCGACCAGTGCAGTGAATACTAATGAGCTGGGTGGCACTAGGAGACGGCAGTTGGGGCGCGGCTGGGCACACAACTGAATGAGGGACAGCGCCTTGGGCACAAAGTAGGGTAATTTGCATATTGATAAAAACACTTTTTATAAGTAAAGGAAAGGCAGCAAGGGGTGATAATGGTATAGTTTAATTAAGCATATTAAGACCAATAGAAGAATATATGTCACTTTATATGTTCTAACGGCCTGTCAGTGACCCTTTAAACTCCAAAGGACTTTTGTATTGGAAAAAATACTCCAATATGACGAAAATAGAATCTTCTGCTTAGTCCGATGGAGATCATGCAATCACTATGTTATCCCTTAATATTTCAATTCAGCTCATCTTGTAAATATTATACACACCACACAGATATGTCCCGTACTTTTGTTGTTTATCCACCAGATGATATCTTAGTTGGTTATTGGTGGTTAATACATACGTAACCTTCTTGTCTGTGTCTGTGAGTTTTCCAAGCTGTCCGCACTTGTAAACTTGCTCTGTGCTAGTGCCGGCAACTAGCTTGTTAGCGCATGCGGAGTAGGGATACAAAGTCGCTTCCGATGTTACGGGATATATTCGTGATTGCTTCTCGCTCTGCAAGTTTGGAATTCTGTTTTAGTTGTTTTCCTTTGCTTCACAGGTATCGCTGTAGTCTCTTTGATTCACCAGAGGCGTTTCGAAACCAGAACGGTTTCTTTCACAGTGGTATAAGTATAGTCTGACAACTTCTGTCCTTGGTAAACCCATGCTGGTTATCACTTATAATATTATTTACAGTCACATACTCCTGTATATAGTCCTTTAAGAGTCCTTCAAACATTTTTCCCACAACAGAAGTTAAACTAACTAGTCTATAATTACCTGTAAAGGACCTAGATCCTTTTTTGAATATGGGCACCACATTTGCCTTGCGCCAATCACTTGGCACTGTACCAGTATCTAGAGAATCTTTAAAAATTATAAACAGGGGCACAGCAATGACAGAACTGAGCTCTTTAAGCACTCTTGGGTGTAATCCATCTGGACCCAGAGCCTTGTTCACATTTACCTTATTTACCTTATCTTGGACCATATCTACAGTTAGCCAATTGAGTATATTACTATATTACTGGATGTACTAACAACCCCAGCACCATAGATATCAGCTCCTCTCTCTTCTTTTGTATATACAGAGCTAAAAAGCCATGTAGTAACTCTGCATTTTCCTTATCTTCAGTGACTACCCCCCCTCCTTTACCATTATTTAGGTATCTACCTGCTCAGACCTTGGTTTTTTAGCATTTATACACTCACCTAAAGAATTATTAGGAACACCATACTAATAGGGTGTTGGACCCCCTTTTGCCTTCAGAACTGCCTTAATTCTACGTGGAATTGATTCAAC
The DNA here is from genome assembly GCF_905171765.1 of Bufo bufo. Classification (NCBI taxonomy): domain Eukaryota; kingdom Metazoa; phylum Chordata; class Amphibia; order Anura; family Bufonidae; genus Bufo; species Bufo bufo. The sequence continues at coordinate 311,620,995 of NC_053391.1, forward strand.
AAGGTGCTGATAGCATTCTTTAGAAATGTTGACCCATATTGATAGGATAGCATCTTGCAGTTGATGGAGATTTGAGGGATGCACATCCAGGGCACGAAGCTCCCGTTCCACCACATCCCAAAGATGCTCTATTGGGTTGAGATCTGGTGACTGTGGGGGCCATTTTAGTACAGTGAACTCATTGTCATGTTCAAGAAACCAATTTGAAATGATTCGAGCTTTGTGACATGGTGCATTATCCTGCTGGAAGTAGCCATCAGAGGAGGGATACATGTTCTCATTCTGTTTACGCCAAATTCTGACTCTACCATTTGAATGTCTCAACAAAAATCGAGACTCATCAGACCAGGCAACATTTTTCCAGTCTTCAACAGTCCAATTTTGGTGAGCTCGTGCAAATTGTAGCCTCTTTTTCCTATTTGTAGTGGAGATGGGTGGTACCCGGTGGGGTCTTCTGCTGTTGTAGCCCATCCGCCTCAAGGTTGTGCGTTTTGTGGCTTCACAAATGCTTTACTGCATACCTCGGTTGTAATGAGGGGTTATTTCAGTCAACGTTGCTCTTCTATCAGCTTGAATCAGTCAGCCCATTCTCCTCTGACCTCTAGCATCCACAAGGCATTTTCGCCCACAGGACTGCCGCATACTGGATGTTTTTCCCTTTTCACACCATTCTTTGTAAACCCTAGAAATGGTTGTGTGTGAAAATCCCAGTAACTGAGCAGATTTTGAAATACTCAGACCGGCCCGTCTGGCACCAACAACCATGCCACGCTCAAAATTGCTTAAATCACCTTTCTTTCCCATTCTGACATTCAGTTTGGAGTTCAGGAGATTGTCTTGACCAGGACCACACCCCTAAATGCATTGAAGCAACTGTCATGTGATTGGTTGACTAGATAATTGCATTAATGAGAAATAGAACAGGTGTTCCCAATAATTCTTTAGGTGAGTGTATATTTAAAGATTTTTTTTGGCATTTGTTTTGCTCTCTTTTGCCACCTGCTGTTGTTTTGTATTTTTTCTAATTTTATCTCCTTTTTACAGATTTTATTAAGACCTTTGTAATCTTCAAATGTTACAGCTGACCCCTCAGATTTGCATTTTTTTAAATGCCCTTTTTTTTGTCTTGTATTGCCCTTTTTACAGTAGCTGTAAGCCATGTTTTTTTTTGCCATTTATACTTGTTATCTAAAGGAATACATTTTTTTGTGTAATTACTCAATGTGGATTTACAGCTCTCCTAAGTATTATTATGTGATAATAGCTGCTTCCAGGCTAAGCACTGAAATGCTGCCCTCAACCCAGGGAAATTAGGGGTGTATTTTTACATATACCCATATGTGTGAGAAATATCTCTGTAAATGACAACTTTTTTAATTTTTTTATACAAAGTTGTCAATTTACAGAGATATTTCTCTCACCCAGCATGGGTATATGTAAAAATACACCCCAAAACACATTGCCCTACTTCTCCTGAGTACAGCGATACCACATGTGTGACACTTTTTTGCAGCCTAGGTGCGCAAAGGGGCCCAAATTCCAAAGAGTATCTTTACGATTTCACAGGTCATTTTTTACGCATTTGGATTCCAAACTACTTCTCACGCTTTAGGTCCCCTAAAATGCCAGGGCAGTATAAATACCCCACAAGTGACCCCATTTTGGAAAGAAGACACCCCAAGGTATTTCGTGATGGGCATAGTGAGTTCATGGAAGTTTTTATTTTTTGCCACAAGTTAGTGGAATATGAGACTTTGTAAGAAAAAAATTAAATTAAAAAATCATCATTTTCAGCTAACTTGTGACAAAAAAATAAAAACTTCTATGAACTCACTATGTCCATCAGCGAATACCTTAGGGTGTCTACTTTCCGAAATGGGGTCATTTGTGGGGTGTTTCTACTGTCTGGGCATTGTAGAACCTCAGGAAACATGACAGGTGCACAGAAAGTCAGAGCTGCTTCAAAATGCGGAAATTCACATTTTTGTACCATAGTTTGTAAACGCTATAACTTTTGCGCAAACCAATAAATATACACTTATTGCATTTTTTTTATCAAAGACATGTAGAACAATAAATTTAGAGAAAAATTTATATAGAAATGTAGTTTTATTTGAAAAATTTGAAAGTGAAAAATGTCATTTTTTTGCAAACATTTTGGTCAATTTCGATTAATAACAAAAAAAGTAAAAATGTCAGCAGCAATGAAATACCACCAAATGAAAGCTCTATTAGTGAGAAGAAAAGGAGGTAAAATCCATTTGGGTGGCAAGTTTTATGACCGAGCAATAAACCGTGAAAGTAGTGTAGTGCAGAATTGTAAAAAGTGGTCTGGTCATTAAGGGGGTTTAAGCTAGGGGAGCTGAGGTGGTTAATGCAATTATCTAGTCAACCAATCACATGGCAGTTGCTTCAATGCATTTAGGGGTGTGGTCCTGGTCAAGACAATCTCCTGAACTCCAAACTGAATGTCAGAATGGGAAAGAAAGGTGATTTAAGCAATTTTGAGCGTGGCATGGTTGTTGGTGCCAGACAGGCCGGTCTGAGTATTTCAAAATCTGCTCAGTTACTGGGATTTTCACACACAACCATTTCTAGGGTTTACAAAGAATGGTGTGAAAAGGGAAAAACATCCAGTATGCTGCAGTCCTGTGGGCGAAAATGCCTTGTGGATGCTAGAGGTCAGAGGAGAATGGGCTGACTGATTCAAGCTGATAGAAGAGCAACGTTGACTGAAATAACCACTCGTTACAACCGAGGTATGCAGCAAAGCATTTGTGAAGCCACAACACGCACAACCTTGAGGCAGATGGGCTACAACAGCAGAAGACCCCAGCGGGTACCACTCATCTCCACTACAAATAGGAAAAAGAGGCTACAATTTGCACGAGCTCACCAAAATTGGACTGTTGAAGACTGGAAAAATGTTGCCTGGTCTGATGAGTCTCGATTTCTGTTGAGACATTCAAATGGTAGAGTCCGAATTTGGCGTAAACAGAATGAGAACATGTATCCATCCTCTGATGGCTACTTCCAGCAGGATAATGCACCATGTCACAAAGCTTGAATAATTTCAAATTGGTTTCTTGAACATGACAATGAGTTCACTGTACTAAAATGGCCCCCACAGTCACCAGATCTCAACCTAATAGAGCATCTTTGGGATGTGGTGGAACGGGAGCTTCGTGCCCTGGATGTGCATCCCTCAAATCTCCATCAACTGCAAGATGCTATCCTATGAATATGGGCCAACATTTCTAAAGAATGCTATCAGCACCTTGTTGAATCAATGCCACGTAGAATTAAGGTAGTTCTGAAGGCAAAAGGGGGTCCAACACCGTATTAGTATGGTGTTCCTAATAATTCTTTAGGTGAGTGTATGTGGCTACTGGGGGCTGAAGATAGACTACTGGGGAATAGTTGCAAGAAAAACTATGTGAACCCTTTAGAATGATATGGATTTCTGCACAAATTGGTCATAAAATGTGATCTGATCTTCATCTAAGTCACAACAATAGACAATCACAGTCTGCTTAAACTAATAACACACAAAGAATTAAATGTTACCATGTTTTTATTGAACACACCATGTAAACATTCACAGCGCAGGTGGAAAAAGTATGTGAACCCCTAGACTAATGACATCTCCAAGAGAAAATTGGAGTAAGGTGTTAGCCAACTGGAGTCCAATCAATGAGATGAGATTGGAGGTGTTGGTTACAGCTGCCCTGCCCTATAAAAAAACACACACCAGTTCTGGGTTTGCTTTTCACAAGAAGCATTGCCTGATGTGAATGATGCCTCGCACAAAATAGCTCTCAGAAGACCTACGATTAAGAACTGTTGACTTGCATAAAGTTGGAAAGGGTTATAAAAGTATCTCCAAAAGCCTTGCTGTTCATCAGTCCATGGTAAGACAAATTATCTATAAATGGAGAAAGTTCAGCACTGCTGCTACTCTCCCTAGGAGTGCCCGTCCTGTAAATATGACTGCAAGAGCACAGCGCAGATTGCTCAATGAGGTGAAGAAGAATCCTAGAGTGTCAGCTAAAGACTTACAAAAGTCTCTGGAATATGCTAACATCCCTGTTAGCGAATCTACGATACGTAAAGAATACAAGAATAGATTTCATGGGAGGATTCCACAAAAAAACATTGCTGCACGTTTACAGTTTGCACAAGAGCACCTCAGGGAGAAGAACAGCGTCTGTTCGAAACGCGTTGGAGAAGAGATACCTGGTACTGGTGGTCATTGATGACCGCTGCAAGTGACGTCACTCACAGCTCCGAGAGAGCGCTAATCACTCCGTTGTACACACCTTCACCTGCGGCAGCAGCGCGCCACCTGCCGGGGCGCGAAGCAGCATGCTAAATTAATCCACACCTGGACTGATCCTGAATTTCAGCATCAAGAAGAATCAACTGCAGAAAAAGCAACACCTTTACAGCAAATACGGGAGCACGCGCAGAAGTATCAGCGCACGAACAGGAGTCTTCATTGCAGGTACACTGGTTAAGCCAGCTAAATACTTGTACACTGATATACCTCCATGTGCCAGATAGAACTACCCGCGATACCTGTACATTAATATTAATTGCATTTTGTCCCAAAGCGCAGTATCACAGTATCTAAATACATTACATTTAATTATTTGTGTGTTATTAGTTTAAGCAGACTGTGATTGTCTATTGTTGTGACCTAGATGAAGATCAGATCACATTTTATGACCAATTTGTGCTGAAATCCATATCATTCCAAAGGGTTCACATACTTTTTCTTGCAACTGTATATGAGGCTACTTGGGGCATGTATGAGGCTACTGGGGGCATATATGAGGCTACTGGGGGCTGAAGAGAGGCTACTGGGGCTGATATGAGGCATGGGGCTCTTATCTGAGGTCTGATTAGGGGTCATTTACATTGGGGTCTGAGCTGAGGTCTGATTGGGGGTCTGATCTGAAGTCTTATTGGGGTCTTATTAACATTGGGGGTCTGATTCGTGGATTGACCTGAGGTGTCATAAAAAATATTTTTTTCTTATTGTCCCCCTCTAAAACCTAGGTGTGTCTTATGAGCATGTGCATCTTATGGGGCGAAAAAAATGGTATATCCCTTTGAACTTCCACCCATGAGGTTTCCACATTCTCACCATCCTCACCCACAATTGCCTCTTTCTCACTTGTCTTCAGATCACTCCTCACATACAAGCACACGCCACCACCTTTTCTACTGACCCTGGAGGGTTGAGTAGTAAAAACTGGATTAGCTTTTCTAGACAAAAGTGATAAATGTGGCATAAAGTACCACAACACAGACTTAAGCAAAACTGACCACATCTCTAAAAATATCACAAGTAGCAGAAGTAGCGTCTATGGGAGCAATGCAAACAGAGTAGCAGAACAAGCCATGCTGCATCTCCCAATTGTTCTGCTATGGTGTTTGCATAGCTCCCATTGACTACAATGGGAGTTACAAAAACAGTGGAGTGACGTTCCATAAGCCACCTAGAGCCTGTGCTTAGTCTGATGCAGTCATGGAAACAGCGAGATGGGACAACCACTTTTAAGTCAGTAATGAAATATATGATGCATGAAACAGGCACAAATAAAGATAAATGTGTCGGGCCACTGGTCCCGTCCTTGCTGCAGCACCAGTAAGTGGCAAGGGTGGTGTAGAAATCCCATTTGCGATAAAATTTGTTGCAGGTGGAGTTTAAAAAGCCGCAAAAACTGAGTTTGCAACTTTTTTTTACACCACTCAAAGTGGTGCAGGGAGATGATAAATGTCCACCTGTGCCTCTCCATAATCAGCAGGCGCAGACAGTGTTGTACAGTTGAAAACTATCTGCATTGGATGATATCAGCACAGGCCTGCGATCTTTGTACTCCTTTTACACTCTCACACAGGCAGGATGTAAAAGGATAACTGTAAAAGAATACACTTCAGTGTAGAGGTATAAAATGAGGACTAAAAATGGAATTTAAAAAAATGGACAGAGGGTTTTATGTATCCAACCAAAGAACAAGCCCTCACATAGCTTCACAGGACAAAGAGTGTGTGTCATATAAATACATACACACTAGGGATGAGCAAACTGATTCATCTCAACAACAAGCGTTCTTCACCTGTGAGGTGCTCTCCCCGTTGCAGAATAATCTCCCCCTGCCGCTAAATTAACAGGACTAGACCTTTCAAATAGTGACACAAGCACAGAGACTCTGCTTCCGAAGCAGCGACTGAGATGTCTGGCCCTGTCAATCACATCGCAGGTGAAGAACTCTTGTTGATGAGACAAATCATTTTGCTTATCCCTAATTCACACATATAGACACAGTCAGAACTCCTCTACGCCATCAGTCTACGGGCCCTTATGTTGACCATGGTGCCATTTTCTTCACTTCCTGTCAACTCCCTATTGTCATTGCAAAATGCTCTACACATGAAGACAGAGTGGAGGGTTAAGAGTGGCAAACCCAGGACGAAGGTAAGGGTGCGGGTGGCAGCCTGTGGTCCAATTATGCAGTGTGTCAGATCAGCGGGGCAACCTTGACCCGCTGTATACATGCGGAGATAGGATTAACATCCTGGTTCGAGGTAACGGAAAAATACTACCTTGGATTGGAAATAAACACGTTTCTCTTACTGTAGGCATATTAACTGAGAAACACTAGTCTATTGAAATGGTTAATGGGCACAGATCTGTGTTTTTTGTTGGTTAAGGGGTCGATAATCACACCCCGCAAGGAAATAGTTAATAAATAAGTTTTTAAAGGCAGGTCTGTAAAAGTTGTGGAAGAGGGGAGTTAATGGGGCACATCTTTGGTGGTCTAGGACAAGGAAGTGGTTAATGGGCAGCTCTCTGGTGCTCACGGGAAGTGATGTTCTAGTCGGTGTGTGTGAAGGATTATGGGTAGATCTAGGGGGACTAGGCTAGTGGACAGGATAATAGTTAAATCTCAGATTATCTAAGGCAGAGAAGGCAGAGCCTTGTTAGTTTCGTGCACTTGGGCAGGGAAGAGGTTAAGGGGCAGCTATCTAGTGGTCTAGAACAGTGAAACTTCTGGTACAAAGCAGTTTAGGCAGATACGTGTAGTTCTTTTCTTTAGCTCCCAGCACTTAGCAGTAAAGGCGTGCAGGGGGCAGGTTTGTCCTCTCCCTGCATATCACCCACGTTTTTGGATGGTCGAAGAGGGACACTTACAGCTCATTTTATGAAAGTTCCATTCACTAGCTGAATGGGTAATTGCTGCAGCCAGTGACTGGCTAAGCAGCATTCACAGCCATTTCATCGAGGACCTGACGCCTTAAAGGGCTTCTGTCACCCCACTAAACCTTTTTTTTTTTTTTGCTTACTTATAATCCCCACACTGCGATTTATGCCTACATAATCAAATTAATCATTTTGGTCCTGTAGATTTTGTTTAAAACATGCTTTTAAAATATGCAAATTACCTTGCTACCAGCAAGTAGGGCGGCTACTTGCTGGTAGCAGCCGCATCCTCCGATCCTAAAGACGCCCCCTCCGCATTGTGATTGACAGGGCCAGGGAACGTAATCGTTCTCTGCTGGCCCTGCCTGTTAGCATTCAAAATCTGGCACCTGCGCCGCGGTCGTACCTGTCTTCAATCGGCGCAGGCGCACTGAGAGGCGGCCGTTCGCTCGGCCGCTCCATCCTCAATGCGCCTGCGCCGATGACGTCACATCTACACCCGGCGCAGGCGCATTGAGGATGGAGCGGCCGCCTCTCAGTGCGCCTGCGCCGATTGAAGTCAGGTACTGCCGCGGCGCAGGCGCCAGATTTTGAATGCTAACAGGCAGGGCAAGCAGAGAACGATTACGTTCCCTGGCCCTGTCAATCACAATGCGGAGGGGGCGTCTTTAGGATCGGAGGATGCGGCTGCTATCAGCAAGTAGCCGCCCTACTTGCTGGTAGCAAGGTAATTTGCATATTTTAAAAGCATGTTTTAAACAAAATCTACAGGACCAAAATGATTAATTTGATTATGTAGGCATAAATCGCAGTGTGGGGATTATAAGTAAGCAAAAAAAAAAAAAAAGGTTTAGTGGGCTGACAGAAGCCCTTTAAGAACTGCAGTAGCTGGGGATAAATGAGGTGAGTATTAGCTTTTTTTTTATGTTTTGTCACAGCATGTGCAGCCCCTGGGATATATTTTTTTTGCACTTCAATACCCCTTAAGGACTTAGGGCGTACCGGTACGCCCTATTTCCCGAATCCTTAAGGACTCAGGGCGTACCGGTACGTCCTAAGTTTAAATCGAGATTGCGGAGCTGCGGGGGTTAATCCGAACAAGATGCCGGCTGAAATCATTCAGGCGGCATCCTGTCACAACGCCAGGGGGGGTCATGTGACCCCCCGTATCGGCGATTGCCGCAAACCGCAGGTCAATTCCGACCTGCGGTTTGCTGCGCTTTCTGCAGTTTCTGATCCCCGCAGTCCCTGACCGCGGGGATCAGAAACTTTAAAATGCCCCGCCTCCTCTTGAATAATCATTGGTGGCCAGTGGTTATACCAGAGTGTCAGCACATTGCTGACACTCTGGTATAAACAGCTGACATCTGTGCAGATGTCAGCCGTTTAATCCTTTCCATACCGCGGTCCGTGCGGACCGCTGTATGGAAAAGGTTAACTGTCAGGGTAAGGGGGCTCCCTTCCTCTCCCATCGGGGGGCTGCTGTGCCTTTGCAGCCCCAAGACAGGATGGGGTCACAGAGGTAGGGAGCCCCCCTCCTTACCCTTCCCCGTCTGCGAAGTTGTGGCCACAATTTATGCTGATATATACACATGTATCTCCACTGCACTGGAGATACATGTGTATATATCAGCATAAATTGTGAATAATTGTGATATATGTGGAGAACTTTTCTGTATGTGAAACAGGTCCTATATATGTATATATATGTTACAAGCTTTGAGATATGCACTTGCACTTTCTCTAGCTATTTGTGAATCTTAGCTGAGGTATAGCTGAGTGTTGACCTCCTTGCCCCCTTCTTTGTATGTAATCATGTTATGTCCCCTCAGGTGTAGTCCACCTTTTTATCTGATGTGATGTATCACCCAATTAAATAATGATTTTTAATGTATTGTTTAATAAAGTATATGTATATTTTTTCTACTATACCCGTTTAGTCTCAGTTTATCCTTTGTTATATAGGGCACTTCCCATCACCTAGGATCACTAAATAGTGAACGCAAATCTATGTGTTTTCTGTGACTGTTGTTTTCTAATTAATCGGGTTAAATATTAGCATATAAATCATCTGATTATAGATACTTTAAGGTCCAAATTGCGCCAAATAATAAGGTTGAGGCCTAATATAAAGGTAAAACTCATACAGATAGTTTAGTAAGGAGCAATCTAGTTGTTTTTTTTAATAATACATTTAGGGGGTCATTTATCAAACTGGCCCACAGCAACCAATCAGCTTCCACCTTTCATTTTTGTCAACTCCTTTGGAAAATTAATCCCTTATGGACCGGGCTCATTTTCACCTTAAAGGGAACCTGTCACTGGGATTTTGTGTATAGAGCTGAGGACATGGGTTGCTAGATGGCCGCTAGCACATCCGCAATACCCAGTCCCCATAACTCTGTGTGCTTTTATTGTGTATAAAAAACAGATTTGATACATATGCAAATTAACCTGAGATGAGTCAGAGCTTGAAAATATGACTCTTCTCTGGTCACACAAGTAAGATATGACTCTTTTATGTTAATTTGCATATGTATCAAATCGGTTTTTTTACACAATAAAAGCACACAGAGCTATGGGGACTGGGTATTGCGGATGTGCTAGCGGCCATCTAGCAACCCATGTCCTCAGCTCTATACACAAAATCCTGGTGACAGGTTCCCTTTAAGGACCAGGGCATTTTTTGCAAATCTGACCAGTGTCACTTTATGTGTCAATAACTTTAAAACGCTTTTACTTATCTAGGCCATTCTGAGATTGTTTTTTCGTCATATATTGTACTTCATGACACTGGTAAAATGGAGTCAAAAAAATTCATTTTTATTTATAAAAAAAATACCAAATTTACCATTTTTTTTTTACAATTTTCAAATTTCCAATTTTCAATTTCTCTACTTCTATAATACATAGTAATACCTCCAAAAATAGTTATTACTTTGCATTCCCCATATGTCTACTTCATGTTTAGATCATTTTGGGAATGCCATTTTATTTTTTGGGGACGTTACAAGGCTTAGGCCCCTTTCACACGAGCGAGTTTTCTGCGCGGATGCGTAGCGGGAGGTGAACGCATTGCATTCGCACGGAATCCTGACCCATTCATTTCTATGGGGCTGTTCACATGAGTGGTGATTTTCACGCATCACTTGTGCGTTGCGTGAAAATCGCAGCATGCTCCTCTTTGTGCGTTTTTCACGTAACGCAAGCCCCTTAGAAATGAATGGGGTTGCGTGAAAATCGCAAGCATCCGCAAGCAAGTGCAGATGCCGTGCGATTTTCACGCATGGTTGCTAGGAGACGATCGGGATGGAGACCCGATCATTATTATTTTCCCTTATAACATGGTTATAAGGAAAAATAATAGCATTCTGAATACAGAATGCATAGTAAAACAGCGCAGGAGGGGTTAAAAAATAATAATATATCATTTAACTCACCTTAATCCACTTGATCGCGTAGCCGGCATCTCCTTCTGTCCCCTTTACTGATTAGGACCTGTGGTGAGCATTAATTATAGGTCAAGGACCTTTGATGATGTCACTCCGGTCATCACATGGTACGTCACATGATCTTTTACCATGGTGAATCACCATGGTAAAAGATCATGTGACGTACCATGTGATGACCGGGATGACGTCACCACAGGTCCTGTTGCTGCACAAAGATCAGATTAAGCCAGGAAGAGATGCCGGGCCGCGAACAAGTGGACTAAGGTGAGTTAAAAAAAAATTTAACCCCTCCATGCTATTATTTTCCCTTATAACCATGTTATAAGGGAAAATAATACACTGCTCAAAAAAATAAAGGGAACACTTAAACAACACAATGTAACTCCAAGTCAATCACACTTCTGTGAAATCAAACTGTCCACTTAAGAAGCAACACTGAGTGACAATCAATTTCACATGCTGTTGTGCAAATGGGATAGACAACAGGTGGAAATTATAGGCAATTAGCAAGACACCCCCAATAAAGGAGTGGTTCTGCAGGTGGTGACTACAGACCACTTCTCAGTTCCTATGCTTCCTGGCTGATGTTTTGGTCACTTTTGAATGCTGGCGGTGCTTTCACTCTCGTGGTAGCATGAGACGGAGTCTACAACCCACACAAGTGGCTCAGGTAGTGCAGCTTATCCAGGATGGCACATCAATGCGTGCTGTGGCAAGAAGGTTTGCTGTGTCTGTCAGCGTAGTGTCCAGAGCATGGAGGCGCTACCAGGAGACAGGCCAGTACATCAGGAGACATGGAGGAGGCCGTAGGAGGGCAACAACCCAGCAGCAGGACCGCTACCTTCGCCTTTGTGCAAGGAGGAACAGGAGGAGCACTGACAGAGCCCTGCAAAATGACCTCCAGCAGGCCACAAATGTGCATGTGTCTGCTCAAACTGTCAGAAACAGACTCCATGAGGGTGATATGAGGGCCCGACGTCCACAGGTGGGGGTTGTGCTTACAGCCCAACACCGTGCAGGACGTTTGACATTTGCCAGAGAACACCATGATTGGCAAATTCGCCACTGGCGCCCTGTGCTCTTCACAGATGAAAGCAGGTTAACACTGAGCACATGTGACAGACGTGACAGAGTCTGGAGACGCCATGGAGAACGTTCTGCTGCCTGCAACATCCTCCAGCATGACCGGTTTGGCATTGGGTCAGTAATGGTGTGGGGTGGCATTTCTTTGGAGGGCCGCACAGCCCTTCATGTGCTCGCCAGAGGTAGCCTGACTGCCATTAGGTACCGAGATGAGATCCTCAGACCCCTTGTGAGACCATATGCTGGTGCGGTTGGCCCTGGGTTCCTCCTAATGCAAGACAATGCTAGACCTCATGTGGCTGGAGTGTGTCAGCAGTTCCTGCAAGACGAAGGCATTGATGCTATGGACTGGCCCGCCCGTTCCCCAGACCTGAATCCAATTGAGCACATCTGGGACATCATGTCTCGCTCTATCCACCAACGTCACGTTGCACCACAGACTGTCCAGGAGTTGGCAGATGCTTTAGTTCAGGTCTGGGAGGAGATCCCTCAGGAGACCGTCCGCCACCTCATCAGGAGCATGCACAGGCGTTGTAGGGAGGTCATACAGGCACGTGGAGGCCACACACACTACTGAGCCTCATTTTGACTTGTTTTAAGGACATTACATCAAAGTTGGATCAGCCTGTAGTGTGTTTTTCCACTTTAATTTTGAGTGTGACTCCAAATCCAGACCTGCATGGGTTGAAAAATTTGATTTCCATTTTTTTTATTTTTGTGTGATTTTGTTGTCAGCACATTCGACTATGTAAAGAACAAAGTATTTCAGAAGAATATTTATTTAATTCAGATCTAGGATGTGTTATTTTTGTGTTCCCTTTATTTTTTTGAGCAGTGTACTATTTACAGAACACCGATCCCAAGCCCGAACTTCTGTGAAGAAGTTCGGGTTTGGGTACCAAACACGCGCGATTTTTCTCACACGAGTGCAAAACGCATTACAATGTTTTGCACTCGCGCGGAAAAATTGCGGGTGTTCCCGGAACGCACCCGCACATTTTTCCGCAACGCCCGTGTGAAAGAGGCCGTAGAAGTTTAGAAGCAAATCTTGAAATTTTTCGGAAATTTTCTAAAATCCACTTTTTAAGGACCAGTTCAGGTCTGAAGTCACTTTGTGAGGCTTACATAATAGAAACCACCCAAAAATGAAAACTACACCTAAGGTATTCAAAACAGATTTTACAAACTTTGTTAACCCTTTAGCTGTTCCACAAGAGTTATTGGCAAATGGAGATGACATTTCAGAATTTCAATTTTTTGGCAAATTTTCCATTTTAATCCATTTTTTACAGTAACAAAGCAAGGGTTAACAGCCAAATAAAAACTCAATATTTGTTGCCCTGATTCTGTAGTTTATAGAAAAACCCCATATGTGGTCGTAAACTGCTGTATGACCAAATGGTAGGGCGCACAAGGAAAGGAACGCCATATGGTTTCTGAAAGGCAGATTTTGATGGCCTTTTTTTTTTTTACACCATGTCCCATTTGAAGCCCCCCTGATGCACCCCTAGAGTAGAAATTCCATAAAAGTGACCACATCTAAGAAACTACACCCCTCAAGGTATTCAAAACTGATGTTACCAGCTTTATTAACCCTTTAGGCGTTCCATAAGATTTAATTGAAAATGGAGATTTTCACTTTTTTTGAAGATTTTCCATTTTAATAATTTTTTTCCAGTAACAAAGCAAGGGTTAACAGCCAAACAAAACTCAACATTTATTACTCTGATTCTGCAGTTTACAGAAACACCCCATATGTGGTCGTAAACTGCTGTACGGGCACACAGAGGGTGCGCAGAAGGAAAGGAAGGCCATTTGGTTTTTGGAAGGCAGATTTTGCTGGATTGGTTTTTAGACACCATGTTCCATTTGAAGCCCCCTGATGCACCCCTAGAGTAGAAACTCAAAAAAAGTGACCGCATTTTGGAAACTACGGGAAAGGTGGCAGTTTAGTTGGTACTATTTTAGGGTAAATATGATTTCCCCCATGTCACGACAGAACCACCAGAGAGATAGACTCCTCCCCCAGGGACAGGAAACCTAGAGCACAAAAGGAAGCACTTCCGTCCCATACATCAGTGGCTTCCTGTCCCTAGGAAGCCTGGAGTGATTCCATAGCCTGGTTGGCTGTGTGCAGTATCTGGCTGGGGGACCTGGGAAGTTAGAAATCCCTATGGTTTAGGGTAGCTAGGTCCCCCGTATGGCTCCCGGTGTGGAGCCGGTTCTTTCACCCCCAGCTGCAGGTCTTTGTGCCTGCCACCCGCCTCCTGATCCCTCCGCCCGCTCCTTGCCACCGCTGCGGCCCACTCATAGTGTGGGAGGGGCCGCGGCAGTTTTTTGAAAGCTTACCGCAGCTGCTGGTGGAATGAAGGAGGGGTCCGGTGCTCTGGCGTGGTTGCGCTGGGAGCTCTGATGGCTGCGGCCATGTTGGAGGCGGGGCCTAGGTCACATGGGGCTGGGAGGAGGAGGGATGATGCCGGCGCTCACTGATGGCATCAGACGCCGGCTCTCCCAGTCTCAGAGCGGCAGATTTGAAAAGGAGTTCCTTTGGCTGCAGTTCTGCCTCCTTTAGGTGAACTGAACAGCCAGTGTCAGTGATTCAGCTTCCAGGAGAGGGTGCTTGCCCAAGAAGATGAGTGCTTCCAGTGAGGATACAGGCCTCAGGAGGGCTCGCTCAGAATCTTCTACCAAGGTCCCATTTACAGTACCGTAGGGCGAGGTGGTGAGTGTATGCGTTTGGTTTGTAAATAATTTTTTCCCTGACCCTTGGTATGGTTACTGTTTTTTAGGATGAGGGTTCCAGGAGATCTAAGAAAGTTAAGAGTAAGGAATGTGCCATGTGCAAAGTCAGTCTTGCGGCTGACTATAGTAAACCTAATTGTGTCAGCTGCACTAATAAGGTTATTGCGCAAGAAACACCTTCACTACTGCTGCAGATACAGGACATGGTCAAGAACCAAATAGAAGCCTCCCTAAGAGGAGTTTTGCCAGCGCTTACGTCACCTGCACCTCAGCCGGCAGTTGCCCCTTCTGTCCCAGTTCTATCTGATGTTGAGGAAGAGGGTTTAATTATGGCTCATTTGGACTCAGGTATAGTGTACAGCTTGTCCGACCTTTACTTCGATGTATATATTTGTGTATGTATGATATTGCTCCAGCTATTTCTCTTATGTTTATGCAGGAGAGGAGTCTGAGGGGTCTAAAGATGATATGTCAGGCAGACCGTTGTTTCAATGTGAAGATACAGATCAGTTGGTCAAGGCAGTAAGATCAGCTATAGGTCTGGAAGAGGCTAGAGAACAGAAATCTATCCAGGACATCATGTTTGAGGGTCTTGAATTAAAGAAAAGGAAAGTTTTCCCTATTCACTGGACTGTGTCCCAACTTATTAAACGAGAATGGGAGAACCCGGATAAGAAATCGTTTATTCCTAGGGCCATAAAAAGGAAATAGCCCTTTGATGACACCGAGACCAGATCCTGGTATCATCCGCCTAAACTACTTGCCTCTCTTCCTGCAATTAGGCAGGCAGCCGCCTTTTTGGCAGATTCTTCTTCTGATACCCTGAGGCTGTCCGCTAGGGTGGCCTTGACTAACTCGGCTAGGCGGGCTCTATGGGTAAAGAACTGGTCAGGGGACCTCAGCTCCATACCATGTGAGGGCGAGTTACTTTTTGGTTCGGACATCACAGATTTATTAGAAAAAGCAGGGGATAAGAAGAAAGGGTTTCCTCTTCCTCAGTCCTCTAGGCAATATCGGTCCTTTCGTGCGAAGGGAAGAGGAGGGGGCCAGGATAGAGGTAAAATCCAGTCAGGCTTTAGATGGAGGGTGTTCACGTAAAGGTAGCGGCTTTATGTTTAACCAGCCCTCCTCCTCCTCCTCTAAAAAGCCCAGCCCCCAATGCTGGGGTAGTCTTGCGGGTAGGTGGCAGGTCAAGAAACTTCTTGGCAGAGTGGCAGTTAATTTCAAGGAGTGCGTGGGTCCTAGAGATCATAAGGGATGGTCTCAAGTTCATCAGCCTGCCACCTACCCGTTACATAGTCACAAAATGTCCACCGGGTCCCGCAGGTCTGTCTTCTCTCGAGCTGGAAGTTTTATCCCTGATGGAAAAGGGGTTCTGGTTCCGGTTCCAGCAGAGGAAATAGGTCAGGGTTTCTATTCGACTCTCTTCCTTGTAAAAAAAAGTCGAACAGAACTTTCAGAGTCATCATAAATCTGAAACCTCTGAATCGGTTTCTCACCATCAGTTCAAGATTGAGACCCTGAAGTCAACAATAAATCTGTTAACAAAGGACTGTTATATGGCATCTCTAGACCTAAGAGACCCCTACCTCTATGTGCACACCCACAAAGACTTTCAAAAGTACCTAAGGTTGGCAATTCATGTAAACTCCCATCTGTTGCACCTACAGTTCTGTGCCCAGCCATTCGGAATTGACTTCCTGCTGGTGGCAGAGTCCAAAGAAAATGTACAGGATTTACTAGTTTATACACAAACAATTGTGGAAAAACTAGGTTGGGTAATTAACTGGGAAAAATCTTCTCCCCTTCCTACAAGACAGAAGTTTTTTGGGGGGAATCTTATTAGATTCTGAGGTTCAAAAGTCCTTTCTTCCCAGACAGAAAATTGAGAATTTTTTTTCTTTGGTGCAAGAAGTTTCCTCTGCTCCCTTTATAACTATCAGGAAGGGTATGTCTCTATTAGGTCTGTTTACCGCCGCTTTTCCTGCAGTTCCATGGGGTCAGCTGCATTCTAGGAATTTACAGTTACAGCTATTAGATTCCTCGGATGGTTCTCAGTCAGACCTGGATAGGAAGATTAAGTTGTCTAAAGATGTCATGTCTTCCTTAGTTTGGTAGTTACAGGAGAAAAATTTATCCAGTGGTCTTGATTGGAACCCTCGATGTTCTGCGGTAATAACCACAGATGCTAGCCCCTTTTTTGTGGGGGGCGCACATGGGGGAGATAAACTGCCAGGGGTCTTGGGAACCAAAGTCTCAGACTAGATCCTCAAATTACAAGGAGACTCTTGCAGTTTTTAAGGCCCTTCAATCCTTAGCTCCTTCTATCAGGGGTAAAGATGTAAAAATGTTGTCGGATAATACAACTACTGTGTCCCTGATCAACAGACAAGGAACTACCAGATGTGCAAGTCTAATGTCATTGTCTTTTCAGTTTCTCTCTCTGGCAGAATCTCAACTAAATTCTGTATCAGCGGTTCACTTAAGAGGAGACCTGAACCTGAGAGCAGACTAACTCAGCAGACACCGGATTCGTCAAGGAGAGTGGAAGTTAAATCCAGGAGTGTTCCGGAAGATCTCGGCCTTATAGGGCAAGCCTCAGGTAGATCTCTTTGCCACGAGAGTAAACAGACAAGTCAGCAGATTCTACTCCCTATCTCCGGCGAACAGACCTCTAGCAGTGGACGCTTTATCTCAAAAATGGGATTGGGACCTAGCGTACGTTTTTCCCCCGCTGTCGCTAGTCCCCAAGGTCATCAAGAAGATAAAAGAAGAAAGGGCCAAATTCATCCTGGTGGCTCCTTTTTGGCCTCGGAGGGCTTGGTTCTCCTGTCTAAGAGCCATGTCGCTGGGGGATCCCTGGGTCCTTCCGGAGCTTCCCAATCTACTCTTACAGGGCCCAGTATGTCATCCGGAGGTGCTCAATCTCCATTTGATGGCTTGGCTTTTGAGAGGTTAACTTCAAAAGCTAAGAGATTGTCTGATGCCGTCATCTCCACTTTGCAAGCCAGCAGAAAAGAGGTTACGTATAAGATTTATGTCAGGATCTGGAGAAAATTTATGTCCACGATTAACCTGGCTTCCTTTGACCCGGAAAAACCCAGCTTGGCGGACATTTTGGATTTTCTGCAGATAGGTTTGGAAAAGGGTTTGAGAGTGGCCACTCTGAAAGTTCAGGTTTCTGCCTTAGGGGCTTTGTTTGGCCAGAAGATTGCGGATTATCCCTGGATCATCAGATTCCTTAAGTCAGTCAAGAGACTACAGTTATCCGTACCGATACGATCGCCATCTTGGGACCTTTCAGTGGTTCTTCAGTCTTTATGTGTAGGTCCTTTTGAGCCCTTATCTGATGTTCCTCTCAGACTGCTAATTCAGAAGACAGCCCTCTTGGTCGCAATAACATCGTCTCGTAGGGTAGGAGAGTTAGCAGCCTTATCTGTCAAAGAGCCCTATACTCAGATCCTAGAAGACAGAATAATCTTTATACCAGATCCAGCATTTCTGCCCAAAGTGGTCTCCGCTTTTCATATGTCCCAGGAGGTGGTGCTGCCCTCCTTCTGTGCTAATCCCTCTTCTGAGGGAGAAAGGCGTTTTCATATGTTGGATGTACGTAGATGTGTTCTGGAGTACATAGACAGGACTAAGGGCTTCAGGAAGTCTGATAGACTCTTTATTCAGGTGTCAGAGCCAAATAAAGGGGACAAAGTAAGAGGAGACACCATCTCTAATAGATCAGGCAGGGCATTTGTACGGCTTATGTTTCTGCAGGTTTATCTCCTCCGGATAATCTGAAGGCCCATACTACTTGGGCGGTGGCATCTTCCTGGGCAGAAAGCAGAGGTGCCTCCATTGACCAGATTTGTAGGGCGGCTACGTGGTCGTTTCCACACACTTTATTCCGTCACTATAGACTGGACGTGGGTTCCTTTTCTTCCTTAGCTTTTGGCCGTAAGGTGCTTCAGGATGTGGTCCTACCCTAATTTCTTCTCTGGTGGTGCTGTCGTGACATGGGGGAAAGCCGGTAATTACTCACCGGTAATTCTGTTTCCTCATAGTCACGACAGCACCACGGGGCTTCCCACCCTTCTATCTTGATTGTGCACAATTGGTGTTCACAGGGTGTGGCAAAAAAAAAAAATGTGTTAGCTTGTTCTTTTTGTTGTTAAGTTGTATGCATTATTTCAGATGTTAACTAACTGGAAGGCTTCCTAGATCTCTGTAATTCACTGATGTATGGGATGGAAGTGCTTCCTTTTGTGCTCTAGGTTTCCTGTCCCTGGGGGAGGAGTCCATCTCTCTGGTGGTGCTGTCGTGACCATGAGGAAACAGAATTACCGGTGAGTAATTACCAGCTTTTTGGTTGCTCTATATTTCACTTTTTGTGAGGCAAATTAACAAAAAATTTAAATTCTGAAATTTCATCTCCATTTGCCATTTACTCTTGTGGAACACTTAAAGGGTTAACAAAGTTTGTAAAATCAGTTTTGAATACCTTGAGGGGTGTAGTTTCTTAAATGGAGTCACTTTTTGGAGTTTCTACTCTAGGGGTGCATCAGGGGGGGCTTCAAATGGGACATGGTGTCAAAAAAACTGTCCAGCAAAAACTGCCTTCCAAAAACCATATGGCGTTCCTTTCCTTCTGTGCCCTGCCGTGTGGCCATACAGCAGTTAACGACCACACTACAGAATCGGGGCAATAAATATTGAGTTTTGTTTGGCTGTTGTTTTGTTGCGGGAAAAAATTGATTGAAATGGAAAATTTGCCAAAAAATAGCTGTTTTGGCACCATTTTTTATTTTTTATTATTTACAAAGTTCATCTGACAGGTTATATCATGTGCTATTTTTATAGAGCAGGTTCTTACAGACGCGGTGATACCTGATATGTATACCTTTTTTAATTTATTTAGGTTCTACACAATAATATCATTTTTGAAACAAAAAAAATCATGTTTTAGTGTCTCCAGAGTCTGAGAGCCATAGTTATTTCAGTTTTTAGGCGATTGTCTCAGGTTGGGTATCATTTTTGCGGGATGAGATGACGGTTAGATTGGCACTATTTTGGGGTGCATATGACTTTTTGACCGCTTGCCATTACACTTTTTGTGATATAAGGTAACAAAAAATGGCTTTTTTTTACGTCATGTGGTATTTTTATAGAGCAGGTTCTTACAGACGCGGTGATACCTAATATGTCAACTTTTTTTTATTTATTTTTTTACATTTAACATAAAAAAGCCTTTTTGAAACAAAAAATCATGTTTTAGTCCGAGAGACATATTTTATTTTTATTTTTTGGGCCATTGTCTCATGTAGGGGCTCATTTTTTGCGGGATGAGGTGATGGTTTGATTGGTACTATTTTGGCGTACATACGACTTTTTTTATCACTTTTATTACCTTTTTTGGGAAGTAAGATGGGCAAAAATTTCCATTTCATCATAGTTTTTATTTTTTATTTTTTATGGCATTCACCGTGCAGGGAAAGTAACATGACCATTTATAGATCAGGTCGTTACGGACGCGGTGATATCAAACATGTGTAGGGAATTTATATATTTTTTAAATAAGTGATAAATGTGTTTTTTTTATTTTTACATTATTTAAAATTTGACCCAGACCCACTTGGTTCTTGATGATCCAGTGGGTTTGATATCTGTATAATACAATACAGTACACTATATAGTGTACTGTACTGTATTTTCACTTTACACTTAATCTGATAAGATATCTGCCTTTAGCAGAAGTCTGATCAGCACCATGGAAAGCCGGAAGCCTGTGAAGTAACCAGAGCAGCGGGTGATGGGGAGGGAGGGGGGCTGAAAAGGCACAGCAGACCCCGATGGGAGAGGGAGCTCCCTCCCTGTTAACCCCTTCCATACAGCGGTCCCTACGGACCCCGGCATGGAAGGGGTTAAACGGCTGACATCTGTGTGATGATAAGATCGTTGGTTGGCTGAGTATCTCAGAATTCCTGATAATACCCAGGGGGCGCCACATAGACTCCAAAATTACCTATAGAGTTGTAGTGAATTGCACTATTATCTTAGCGAAAGGTTGCACTTACTTCACCGGGGAGGAGGGCATAGGATAAAGCTCAAGACACCTATACCTCAGCCTCCCCCACCGAGATCGCTTCGCAAGATGTAGCAATGGCTTCCTGGTCCCCAAAAAAGATGACATCGGGGCGGCCATGTTGGAGGCGGGGCCTATGTCACATGGGGCTGGGAGGAGGAGGGATGATGCCGGCGCTCACTGATGGCATCAGACGCCGGCTCTCCCAGTCTCAGAGCGGCAGATTTGAAAAGGAGTTCCTTTGGCTGCAGTTCTGCCTCCTTTAGGTGAACTGAACAGCCAGTGTCAGTGATTCAGCTTCCAGGAGAGGGTGCTTGCCCAAGAAGATGAGTGCTTCCAGTGAGGATACAGGCCTCAGGAGGGCTCGCTCAGAATCTTCTACCAAGGTCCCATTTACGGTACCGTAGGGCAAGGTGGTGAGTGTATGCGTTTGGTTTGTGAATAATTTTTTCCCTGACCCTTGGTATGGTTACTGTTTTTTAGGATGAGGGTTCCAGGAGATCTAAGAAAGTTAAGAGTAAGGAATGTGCCATGTGCAAAGTCAGTCTTGCGGCTGACTATAGTAAACCTAATTGTGTCAGCTGCACTAATAAGGTTATTGCGCAAGAAACACCTTCTCTACTGCTGCAGATACAGGACATGGTCAAGAACCAAATAGAAGCCTCCCTAAGAGGAGTTTTGCCAGCGCTTACGTCACCTGCACCTCAGCCGGCAGTTGCCCCTTCTGTCCCAGTTCTATCTGATGTTGAGGAAGAGGGTTTAATTATGGCTCATTTGGACTCAGGTATAGTGTACGGCTTGTCCGACCTTTACTTCGATGTATATATTTGTGTATATATGATATTGCTCCAACTATTTCTCTTATATTTATGCAGGAGAGGAGTCTGAGGGGTCTAAAGATGATATGTCAGGCAGACCGTTGTTTCAATGTGAAGATACAGATCAGTTGGTCAAGGCAGTAAGATCAGCTATAGGTGATTCATTAGCTGAAAGTACTAGCTTCAAGTACTACATTAAGTACTAGTAAAGAGATATTGCAGCAGACTGAAGAGATTCAAGAGATACTGCAAGAGATTGGCTTAGAGTCTCCAACTGGCTCATCTGTGTTGTTTTTGCTGATCATTGATTGAGAAGAGGTAAGGAATTCGGTCAGCTGTTTGCTATTGTGCGTTTGCTAATGAGCCTAGCTCACTAAGGTGTTACATTTGTTGCTGGGGGAGGAGTTTGGGAAGGAGTGTGTGTATATATAGAGACAGACTCATTAGCTGGCCTAATTCATTAGCTGAAAGTACTAGCTTCAAGTACTACATTAAGTACTAGTAAAGAGATATTGCAGCAGACTGAAGAGATTCAAGAGATACTGCAAGAGATTGGCTTAGAGTCTCCAACTGGCTCATCTGTGTTGTTTTTGCTGATCATTGATTGAGAAGAGGTAAGGAATTCGGTCAGCTGTTTGCTATTGTGCGTTTGCTAATGAGCCTAGCTCACTAAGGTGTTACATTTGTTGCTGGGGGAGGAGTTTGGGAAGGAGTGTGTGTATATATAGAGACAGACTCATTAGCTGGCCTAATTCATTAGCTGAAAGTACTAGCTTCAAGTACTACATTAAGTACTAGTAAAGAGATATTGCAGCAGACTGAAGAGATTCAAGAGATACTGCAAGAGATTGGCTTAGAGTCTCCAACTGGCTCATCTGTGTTGTTTTTGCTGATCATTGATTGAGAAGAGGTAAGGAATTCGGTCAGCTGTTTGCTATTGTGCATTTGCTAATGAGCCTAGCTCACTAAGGTGTTACATTTGTTGCTGGGGGAGGAGTTTGGGAAGGAGTGTGTGTATATATAGAGACAGACTCATTAGCTGGCCTAATTCATTAGCTGAAAGTACTAGCTTCAAGTACTACATTAAGTACTAGTAAATAGATATTGCAGCAGACTGAAGAGATTCAAGAGATACTGCAAGAGATTGGCTTAGAGTCTCCAACTGGCTCATCTGTGTTGTTTTTGCTGATCATTGATTGAGAAGAGGTAAGGAATTCGGTCAGCTGTTTGCTATTGTGCGTTTGCTAATGAGCCTAGCTCACTAAGGTGTTACATTTGTTGCTGGGGGAGGAGTTTGGGAAGGAGTGTGTGTATATATAGAGACAGACTCATTAGCTGGCCTAATTCATTAGCTGAAAGTACTAGCTTCAAGTACTACATTAAGTACTAGTAAAGAGATATTGCAGCAGACTGAAGAGATTCAAGAGATACTGCAAGAGATTGGCTTAGAGTCTCCAACTGGCTCATCTGTGTTGTTTTTGCTGATCATTGATTGAGAAGAGGTAAGGAATTCGGTCAGCTGTTTGCTATTGTGCGTTTGCTAATGAGCCTAGCTCACTAAGGTGTTACATTTGTTGCTGGGGGAGGAGTTTGGGAAGGAGTGTGTGTATATATAGAGACAGACTCATTAGCTGGCCTAATTCATTAGCTGAAAGTACTAGCTTCAAGTACTACATTAAGTACTAGTAAAGAGATATTGCAGGAGATAGTCAGGAGGTAGGCTGGAAGGTGGAAACAATACAAAAAAAAAAGGTAAGATTTGTTTGATTTAAAGTTACAAATTTATTTTTTTATTTTTTTATTTTTTTTCTCCTCTTTAAAATGGCAGACTTGGTTCAGTGCAGGAATTGTTGTGCATTTATTTCATGTTCCACTCTTTGGAGATTCGGATGCTGTCAGATCTGTAGACAGTTCTCCTTACTGCAGCAGGAAATTGCATTTTTGAAAGTTGAAATATTTAAATTATCGGTTAAACAAACTCCAGCTAGGACTGCTGCAATGCCACTGCCACAGAGGACCCCCAGAAATGGCAGATGGGTTAATGTAGGTTCTGGAAGTCTTAGAGTGGTGGATAGAAGACATGTCCCACAGTCGGTGGTTCTCCATAATTCATTTGCAGCACTCTCAGAATGTAAGGACAACATGGATATGGACTCAAGCACAGAGGGTGAGAAACCATCGACTCCTATGTCTAATGTATGCAACAAAAAAGATAAAGTGAAGTCTCAAAGGATGCAGCTGTTGCTGGGTGATTCAATCATAAGAAGTGTGGAGCTTAAAGAAAATGGTTTTGTGAGATGTCTCCCTGGGGCTACTGCTAGAAGAGATAGAAGACGTATTATTAATATTGTTAAGCAAGCAAAGCAGGAAGGGGACGTGGATGTTCTTGTCCATCTAGGGACAAATGACCTGGCTTGCAATGAAGTGTCAGAGGTGAAAAAATCTTTTATCACACTTGGTAATGACGTACAGGATTTTGCATCCACCATTTCATTTTCTGAAGTTCTGCCTGTGCATAATGTTCAGAATGATAGGCAGAGGCGCATAAAGGAGTTCAACATATGGCTTGGTAAATGGTGTCAAGAGCAAGGATTTGGCTTTGTTTCTCATGATAGCTCTACTTGGAATAGAAAGGAACTGTACAAAAAAGATGGTTTGCATCTTTCTCTCAAAGGAACAAATGTACTTAGTGAACAACTCCAAGAATTTGCGAAAGAGTATTTAAACTAGGAAGGGGGGGCAAAAGAGTGAAAATAAAAGAGTCCAATTGCCCCCCGAAACAATGCCAGAACAGGCCAGAAGCACTGAGGTTAAGAAATGATAAGCTCAGAGTCCTGTCTACAAATGCTCGCAGTTTAGGTAAAAAAATCAATGAACTTGGGTCAATAATGGCATCTGAGAATGTAGATTTAGTGGCTGTTACGGAGACATGGTTCAATGAAAGAAATGACTGGGACATAACCATACCAGGGTACTCTTTATACAGAAGAGACAGAGAAGGCAAGAAAGGAGGAGGAGTGGCCCTGTATGTGAAAGATAGCATTAAATCTAACCTAATACAAGTTGGTGAGGCCAACATAGAGTCAGTTTGGGTTACGTTGCCGTTTGCTAACCATGCAGTAACTCGTGTAGGTGTGATATATAGACCACCTGGTCAAGTTAAAGAACTAGATGATCTACTAGTTGAAGAAATAGCTAAAATGACAATGAAAGGAGAAGTTATCATTATGGGAGATTTCAATCTTCCAGATATAAACTGGAAAACCAAAATAGCAAGTTCTACCAGGAGTACAGATATTCTAAATTCCCTACTGGGGTTATCTCTACAACAAGTGGTTGAGGAGCCAACCCGGAGGGAGGCCATTTTGGACTTGGTATTCACAAACGGGGATTCGGTATATGATGTCATTGTAGGCGAAACCTTGGGATCTAGTGATCACCAGTCAGTGTGGTTTAATATAAGAACTGTGAAAGAGTCCCACCACACAAAAACAAAAGTTTTAGATTTTAGAAAAACAGACTTTTCAAAAATGAAATTAGTCATAAATGAGTCCTTATCAGACTGGAACGGATTACATGGAGTCCAGGAGAAATGGGACTACTTAAAAGGTGCATTATTGAAGGCAACAGAAAATTGCATTAGACTCATCAGTAAAAGCAAAAAAAGGAGGAGACCAATGTGGTACTCAGCAGAAGTGGCCCAAATCATTAAAAATAAAAAGCTAGCATTTTGTAATTATAAAAAAACCCAGAGCAATGAAGATAAGGAAATCTACAAGATTAGGCAGAGAGAGGCCAAGCAAGTTATAAGAACTTCTAAAGCGCAGGCAGAAGAAAAACTAGCTCAGTCTATGAAAAAAGGGGATAAGACATTCTTCAGATATATAAATGAAAAAAGGAAATTAAAACAAGGAATAACTAAATTAAAAACAAAGGACGGAAGGTATGTAGAAGAGAATAAAGGGCTAGCCGACTGCCTTAATGAATACTTCTGTTCAGTTTTTACAAAAGAAAAAGGAGAAGGACCTCCACTAGAAAGAATGACTATTAAATCGTTTGATGCATGTATCTTTACAGAGGAAGATGTTCTAAGTTTGCTGTCTAAGGTGAAGACAGATAAGTCACAGGGGCCTGATGAGATACACCCAAAATTATTAAAAGAGCTTAGTGGTGAGCTGGCAAAACCGTTAACAGATTTATTTAACCAATCATTAGTAACAGGAGTCGTCCCGGAAGATTGGAAATTGGCAAATGTCGTGCCCATTCACAAGAAAGGTAGTAGGGAGGAATCGAGCAACTATAGACCAGTGAGTCTGACATCAATAGTAGGCAAATTAATGGAAACCCTATTAAAGGATAGGATTGTGGAACATCTAAAATCCCATGGATTGCAAGATGAAAAACAACATGGGTTTACTTCAGGGAGATCATGTCAAACAAATCTTATAGATTTTTTTGACTGGGTGAATAAAATAATAGACGGTGGAGGTGCAGTAGACATCGCATATCTAGATTTTAGTAAGGCTTTTGACACTGTCCCACATAGAAGACTTATCAATAATCTGCAGTCATTGAGCATGGACTCCCATATTGTTGAGTGGATTAGGCAGTGGCTGAGTGACAGACAACAGAGGGTTGTAGTCAATGGAGAACATTCAAAACAAGGTAATGTTACCAGTGGGGTTCCACAGGGATCTGTACTGGGACCGATTTTGTTTAATATCTTCATAAGTGATATTGCAAAAGGCCTCGCTGGTAAGGTTTGTCTTTTTGCTGATGACACAAAGATATGTAACAGGGTTGATGTTCCTGGAGGGAAACGCCAAATGGAAAAGGATTTAGGAAAACTAGAAGAATGGTCAGAACTCTGGAAACTGAAATTTAATGTGGATAAGTGCAAGATAATGCACCTGGGGCGTAAAAACCCAAGGGCAGAATATAGAATATTTGACACAGTCCTGACCTCAGTATCTGAGGAAAGGGATTTAGGAGTAATTATTTCAGAAGACTTAAAGGTGGGAAGACAATGTAATAGAGCAGCACGAAATGCCAGCAGAATGCTTGGATGTATAGGGAGAGGTATAAGCAGTAGAAAGAGTGAAGTGCTTATGCCGCTGTACAGAACACTGGTGAGACCTCACTTGGAGTATTGTGCGCAGTACTGGAGGCCATATCTCCAGAAGGATATAGATACTCTAGAGAGAGTTCAGAGAAGAGCTACTAAACTAGTACATGGATTGCAGGATAAAACTTACCAGGAAAGGTTAAAGGACCTTAATATGTATAGCTTGGAAGAAAGAAGAGACAGAGGGGATATGATAGAAACTTTTAAATACATAAAGGGAATCAACTCGGTAAAGGAAGAGAGCATATTTAAAAGAAGAAAAACTACCACAAGAGGACACAGTTTTAAATTAGAGGGGCAAAGGTTTAAAAGTAATATAAGGAAGTATTACTTTACTGAGAGAGCAGTGGATGCATGGAATAGCCTTCCTGCAGAAGTGGTAGCTGCAAATACAGTGAAGGGGTTTAAGCATGCATGGGATAGGCATAAGGCCATCCTTCATATAAGATAAGGGCCGGGGGCTATTCATAGTATTCAGTATATTGGGCAGACTAGATGGGCCAAATGGTTCTTATCTGCCGACACATTCTATGTTTCTATGTTTCTATGTTTCTATGTTTCTATAGGTCTGGAAGAGGCTAGAGAACAGAAATCTATCCAGGACATCATGTTTGAGGATCTTGAATTAAAGAAAAGGAAAGTTTTCCCTAATTACTGGACTGTGTCCCAACTTATTAAACGAGAATGGGAGAACCCGGATAAGAAATCGTTTATTCCTAGGGCCATAAAAAGGAAATAGCTCTTTGATGACACCGAGACCAGATCCTGGTATCATCCGCCTAAACTACTTGCCTCTCTTCCTGCAATTAGGCAGGCAGCCGCCTTTTTGGCAGATTCTTCTTCTGATACCCTGAGGCTGTCCGCTAGGGTGGCCTTGACTAACTCGGCTAGGCGGGCTCTATGGGTAAAGAACTGGTCAGGGGACCTCAGCTCCAAAAATAAATTGTGTGCCATACCATGTGAGGGCGAGTTACTTTTTGGTTCGGACATCACAGATTTATTAGAAAAAGCAGGGGATAAGAAGAAAGGGTTTCCTCTTCCTCAGTCCTCTAGGCAATATCGGTCCTTTCGTGCGAAGGGAAGAGGAGGGGGCCAGGATAGAGGTAAAATCCAGTCAGGCTTTAGATGGAGGGTGTTCACGTAAAGGTAGCGGCTTTATGTTTAACCAGCCCTCCTCCTCCTCCTCTAAAAAGCCCAGCCCCCAATGCTGGGGTAGTCTTGCGGGTAGGTGGCAGGTTAAGAAACTTCTTGGTAGAGTGGCAGTTAATTTCAAGGAGTGCGTGGGTCCTAGAGATCATAAGGGATGGTCTCAAGTTCATCAGCCTGCCACCTACCCGTTACATAGTCACAAAATGTCCACCGGGTCCCGCAGGTCTGTCTTCTCTCGAGCTGGAAGTTTTATCCCTGATGGAAAAGGGGTTCTGGTTCCGGTTCCAGCAGAGGAAATAGGTCAGGGTTTCTATTCGACTCTCTTCCTTGTAAAAAAAAAGTCGAACAGAACTTTCAGAGTCATCATAAATCTGAAACCTCTGAATCGGTTTCTCACCATCAGTTCAAGATTGAGACCCTGAAGTCAACAATAAATCTGTTAACAAAGGACTGTTATATGGCATCTCTAGACCTAAGAGACCCCTACCTCTATGTGCACACCCACAAAGACTTTCAAAAGTACCTAAGGTTGGCAATTCATGTAAACTCCCATCTGTTGCACCTACAGTTCTGTGCCCAGCCATTCGGAATTGACTTCCTGCTGGTGGCAGAGTCCAAGGAAAATGTACAGGATTTACTAGTTTATACACAAACAATTGTGGAAAAACTAGGTTGGGTAATTAACTGGGAAAAATCTTCTCCCCTTCCTACAAGACAGAAGTTTTTTGGGGGGAATCTTATTAGATTCTGAGGTTCAAAAGTCCTTTCTTCCCAGACAGAAAATTGAGAATTTTTTTTCTTTGGTGCAAGAAGTTTCCTCTGCTCCCTTTATAACTATCAGGAAGGGTATGTCTCTATTAGGTCTGTTTACCGCCGCTTTTCCTGCAGTTCCATGGGGTCAGCTGCATTCTAGGAATTTACAGTTACAGCTATTAGATTCCTCGGATGGTTCTCAGTCAGACCTGGATAGGAAGATTAAGTTGTCTAAAGAAGAGTTTTGCCAGCGCTTACGTCACCTGCACCTCAGCCGGCAGTTGCCCCTTCTGTCCCAGTTCTATCTGATGTTGAGGAAGAGGGTTTAATTATGGCTCATTTGGACTCAGGTATAGTGTACGGCTTGTCCGACCTTTACTTCGATGTATATATTTGTGTATATATGATATTGCTCCAGCTATTTCTCTTATGTTTATGCAGGAGAGGAGTCTGAGGGGTCTAAAGATGATATGTCAGGCAGACCGTTGTTTCAATGTGAAGATACAGATCAGGATTTACTAGTTTATACACAAACAATTGTGGAAAAACTAGGTTGGGTAATTAACTGGGAAAAATCTTCTCCCCTTCCTACAAGACAGAAGTTTTTTGGGGGGAATCTTATTAGATTCTGAGGTTCAAAAGTCCTTTCTTCCCAGACAGAAAATTGAGAATTTTTTTTCTTTGGTGCAAGAAGTTTCCTCTGCTCCCTTTATAACTATCAGGAAGGGTATGTCTCTATTAGGTCTGTTTACCGCCGCTTTTCCTGCAGTTCCATGGGGTCAGCTGCATTCTAGGAATTTACAGTTACAGCTATTAGATTCCTCGGATGGTTCTCAGTCAGACCTGGATAGGAAGATTAAGTTGTCTAAAGAGGAGTTTTGCCAGCGCTTACGTCACCTGCACCTCAGCCGGCAGTTGCCCCTTCTGTCCCAGTTCTATCTGATGTTGAGGAAGAGGGTTTAATTATGGCTCATTTGGACTCAGGTATAGTGTACGGCTTGTCCGACCTTTACTTCGATGTATATATTTGTGTATATATGATATTGCTCCAGCTATTTCTCTTATGTTTATGCAGGAGAGGAGTCTGAGGGGTCTAAAGATGATATGTCAGGCAGACCGTTGTTTCAATGTGAAGATACAGATCAGGATTTACTAGTTTATACACAAACAATTGTGGAAAAACTAGGTTGGGTAATTAACTGGGAAAAATCTTCTCCCCTTCCTACAAGACAGAAGTTTTTTGGGGGGAATCTTATTAGATTCTGAGGTTCAAAAGTCCTTTCTTCCCAGACAGAAAATTGAGAATTTTTTTTCTTTGGTGCAAGAAGTTTCCTCTGCTCCCTTTATAACTATCAGGAAGGGTATGTCTCTATTAGGTCTGTTTACCGCCGCTTTTCCTGCAGTTCCATGGGGTCAGCTGCATTCTAGGAATTTACAGTTACAGCTATTAGATTCCTCGGATGGTTCTCAGTCAGACCTGGATAGGAAGATTAAGTTGTCTAAAGAGGAGTTTTGCCAGCGCTTACGTCACCTGCACCTCAGCCGGCAGTTGCCCCTTCTGTCCCAGTTCTATCTGATGTTGAGGAAGAGGGTTTAATTATGGCTCATTTGGACTCAGGTATAGTGTACGGCTTGTCCGACCTTTACTTCGATGTATATATTTGTGTATATATGATATTGCTCCAGCTATTTCTCTTATGTTTATGCAGGAGAGGAGTCTGAGGGGTCTAAAGATGATATGTCAGGCAGACCGTTGTTTCAATGTGAAGATACAGATCAGGATTTACTAGTTTATACACAAACAATTGTGGAAAAACTAGGTTGGGTAATTAACTGGGAAAAATCTTCTCCCCTTCCTACAAGACAGAAGTTTTTTGGGGGGAATCTTATTAGATTCTGAGGTTCAAAAGTCCTTTCTTCCCAGACAGAAAATTGAGAATTTTTTTTCTTTGGTGCAAGAAGTTTCCTCTGCTCCCTTTATAACTATCAGGAAGGGTATGTCTCTATTAGGTCTGTTTACCGCCGCTTTTCCTGCAGTTCCATGGGGTCAGCTGCATTCTAGGAATTTACAGTTACAGCTATTAGATTCCTCGGATGGTTCTCAGTCAGACCTGGATAGGAAGATTAAGTTGTCTAAAGATGTCATGTCTTCCTTAGTTTGGTAGTTACAGGAGAAAAATTTATCCAGTGGTCTTGATTGGAACCCTCGATGTTCTGCGGTAATAACCACAGATGCTAGCCCCTTTTTTGTGGGGGGCGCACATGGGGGAGATAAACTGCCAGGGGTCTTGGGAACCAAAGTCTCAGACTAGATCCTCAAATTACAAGGAGACTCTTGCAGTTTTTAAGGCCCTTCAATCCTTAGCTCCTTCTATCAGGGGTAAAGATGTAAAAATGTTGTCGGATAATACAACTACTGTGTCCCTGATCAACAGACAAGGAACTACCAGATGTGCAAGTCTAATGTCATTGTCTTTTCAGTTTCTCTCTCTGGCAGAATCTCAACTAAATTCTGTATCAGCGGTTCACTTAAGAGGAGACCTGAACCTGAGAGCAGACTATCTCAGCAGACACCAGATTCGTCAAGGAGAGTGGAAGTTAAATCCAGGAGTGTTCCGGAAGATCTCGGCCTTATGGGGCAAGCCTCAGGTAGATCTCTTTGCCACGAGAGTAAACAGACAAGTCAGCAGATTCTACTCCCTATCTCCGGCGAACAGACCTCTAGCAGTGGACGCTTTATCTCAAAAATGGGATTGGGACCTAGCGTACGTTTTTCCCCCGCTGTCGCTAGTCCCCAAGGTCATCAAGAAGATAAAAGAAGAAAGGGCCAAATTCATCCTGGTGGCTCCTTTTTGGCCTCGGAGGGCTTGGTTCTCCTGTCTAAGAGCCATGTCGCTGGGGGATCCCTGGGTCCTTCCGGAGCTTCCCAATCTACTCTTACAGGGCCCAGTATGTCATCCGGAGGTGCTCAATCTCCATTTGATGGCTTGGCTTTTGAGAGGTTAACTTCAAAAGCTAAGAGATTGTCTGATGCCGTCATCTCCACTTTGCAAGCCAGCAGAAAAGAGGTTACGTATAAGATTTATGTCAGGATCTGGAGAAAATTTATGTCCACGATTAACCTGGCTTCCTTTGACCCGGAAAAACCCAGCTTGGCGGACATTTTGGATTTTCTGCAGATAGGTTTGGAGAAGGGTTTGAGAGTGGCCACTCTGAAAGTTCAGGTTTCTGCCTTAGGGGCTTTGTTTGGCCAGAAGATTGCGGATTATCCCTGGATC
The DNA here is from genome assembly GCF_905171765.1 of Bufo bufo. Classification (NCBI taxonomy): domain Eukaryota; kingdom Metazoa; phylum Chordata; class Amphibia; order Anura; family Bufonidae; genus Bufo; species Bufo bufo. The sequence continues at coordinate 311,652,678 of NC_053391.1, forward strand.
ATCAGATTCCTTAAGTCAGTCAAGAGACTACAGTTATCCGTACCGATACGATCGCCGTCTTGGGACCTTTCAGTGGTTCTTCAGTCTTTATGTGTAGGTCCTTTTGAGCCCTTATCTGATGTTCCTCTCAGACTGCTAATTCAGAAGACAGCCCTCTTGGTCGCAATAACATCGTCTCGTAGGGTAGGAGAGTTAGCAGCCTTATCTGTCAGAGAGCCCTATACTCAGATCCTAGAAGACAGAATAATCTTTATACCAGATCCAGCATTTCTGCCCAAAGTGGTCTCCGCTTTTCATACAGTGAGGAACAGAAATATTTGAACACCCTGCGATTTTGCAAGTTCCCCCACTTAGAAATCATGGAGGGGTCTGAAATTCACAGTGTAGGTGCATTCCCACTCTGAGAGACAGTATAAAATATAAAAAAATTCAGGAAATCACATTGTATGATTTTTAATGAATTAATTTGTCTTGCACTGCTGAACATAGGAATTTGAACACCTGAGAAACAGCAAGAATTCTGGCTCTCAAAGACCTGTTATGTGCCTTTAACCACTTACCGTCACGCTAACGCCGAAAGGCGTCATTTCTGCGGCGCTCCCAGGTCACACTAACGCCAATAGGCGTCATCTCGCGTGAGCCGAGATTTCCTGTGAACGCGCGCACACAGGCGCGCGCGCTCACAGGAACGGAAGGTAAGAGAGTTGATCTCCAGCCTGCCAGCGGCGATCGTTCGCTGGCAGGCTGGAGATGTGTTTTTTTTAACCCCTAACAGGTATATTAGACGCTGTTTTGATAACAGCGTCTAATATACCTGCTACCTGATCCTCTGGTGGTCCCCTTTGTTTGGATCGACCACCAGAGGACACAGGTAGCTCAGTAAAATAGCACCAAGCACCACTACACTACACTACCCCCCCCCCCCCCGTCACTTATTAACCCCTTATTAGCCCCTGATCACCCCATATAGACTCCCTGATCACCCCCCTGTCATTGATTACCCCCCTGTCATTGATTACCCCCCTGTAAAGCTCCATTCAGACGTCCGCATGATTTTTACGGATCCACTGATAGATGGATCGGATCCGCAAAACGCATACGGACGTCTGAATGAAGCCTTACAGGGGCGTGATCAATGACTGTGGTGATCACCCCATATAGACTCCCTGATCACCCCCCTGTCATTGATTACCCCCCTGTCATTGATCAACCCCCTGTAAAGCTCCATTCAGATGTCCGCATGATTTTTACGGATCCACTGATAGATGGATCGGATCCGCAAAACGCATCCGGACGTCTGAATGAAGCCTTACAGGGGCGTGATCAATGACTGTGGTGATCACCCCATATAGACTCCCTGATCACCCCCCTGTCATTGATTACCCCCCTGTAAAGCTCCATTCAGACGTCCGCATGATTTTTACGGATCCACTGATAGATGGATCGGATCCGCAAAACGCATCGGACGTCTGAATGAAGCCTTACAGGGGCATGATCAATGACTGTGGTGATCACCCCATATAGACTCCCTGATCACCCCCCTGTCATTGATTACCCCCCTGTAAAGCTCCATTCAGATGTCCGCATGATTTTTACGGATGCACTGATAGATGGATCGGATCCGCAAAACGCATCCGGACGTCTGAATGAAGCCTTACACGGGCGTGATCAATGACTGTGGTTATCACCCCATATAGACTCCCTGATCACCCCCCTGTCATTGATCACCCCCCTGTCATTGATCACCCCCCTGTCATTGATCACCCCCCCTGTCATTGATCACCCCCCCTGTCATTGATCACCCCCCCTGTCATTGATCACCCCCCTGTCATTGATCACCCCCCTGTAAGGCTCCATTCAGACATTTTTTTGGCCCAAGTTAGCGGAATTATTATTTTTTTTTTCTTACAAAGTCTCATATTCCACTAACTTGTGTCAAAAAATAAAATCTCACATGAACTCACCATACCCCTCACGGAAACCAAATGCGTCAAATTTTTTAGACATTTATATTCCAGACTTCTTCTCACGCTTTAGGGCCCCTAGAATGCCAGGGCAGTATAAATACCCCACATGTGACCCCATTTCGGAAAGAAGACACCCCCAGGTATTCCGTGAGTGGCATATTGAGTCCATGAAAGATTGAAATTTTTGTCCCAAGTTAGCGGAACGGGAGACTTTGTGAGAAAAAAATTAAAAATATCAATTTCCGCTAACTTGTGCCAAAAAAAAAAAAATTCTATGAACTCGCCATGCCCCTCATTGAATACCTTGGGGTGTCTTCTTTCCAAAATGGGGTCACATGTGGGGTATTTATACTGCCCTGGCATTCTAGGGGCCCCAAAGCGTGAGAAGAAGTCTGGTATCCAAATGTCTAAAAATGCCCTCCTAAAAGGAATTTGGGCACCTTTGCGCATCTAGGCTTCAAAAAAGTGTCACACATCTGGTATCGCCGTACTCAGGAGAAGTTGGGGAATGTGTTTTGGGGTGTCATTTTACATATACCCATGCTGGATGAGAGAAATATCTTGGTCAAATGCCAACTTTGTATAAAAAAATGGGAAAAGTTGTCTTTTGCCAAGATATTTCTCTCACCCAGCAAGGGTATATGTAAAATGACACCCCAAAACACATTCCCCAACTTCTCCTGAATACGGCGATACCACATGTGTGACACTTTTTTGCAGCCTAGGTGGGCAAAGGGGCCCATATTCCAAAGAGCACCTTTAGGATTTCACAGGTCATTTACCTACTTACCACACATTAGGGCCCCTGGAAAATGCCAGGGCAGTATAACTACCCCACAAGTGACCCCATTTTGGAAAGAAGACACCCCAAGGTATTCCGTGAGGGGCATGGCGAGTTCCTAGAATTTTTTATTTTTTGTCACAAGTTAGTGGAAAATGCTGATTTTTTTTTTTTTTTTCATACAAAGTCTCATATTCCACTAACTTGTGACAAACAATAAAAACTTCCATGAACTCACTATGCCCATCAACGAATACCTTGGGGTCTCTTCTTTCCAAAATGGGGTCACTTGTGGGGTAGTTATACTGCCCTGGCATTCTAGGGGCCCAAATGTGTGGTAAGGAGTTTGAAATCAAATTCTGTAAAAAATGACCTGTGAAATCCGAAAGGTGCTCTTTGGAATATGGGCCCCTTTGCCCACCTAGGCTGCAAAAAAGTGTCACACATCTGGTATCCCCGTACTCAGGAGAAGGTGGGGAATGTGTTTTGGGGTGTCATTTTACATATACCCCTGCTGGGTGAGAGAAATATCTTGGCAAAAGACAACTTTTCCCATTTTTTTATACAAAGTTGGCATTTGACCAAGATATTTATCTCACCCAGCATGGGTATATGTAAAAAGACACCCCAAAACACATTCCTCAACTTCTCCTGAGTACGGCGATACCAGATGTGTGACACTTTTTTGCAGCCTAGGTGGGCAAAGGGGCCCATATTCCAAAGAGCACCTTTCGGATTTCACAGGTCATTTTTTACAGAATTTGATTTCAAACTCCTTACCACACATTCGGGCCCCTAGAATGCCAGGGCAGTATAACTACCCCACAAGTGACCCCATTTTGGAAAGAAGAGACCCCAAGGTATTCGCTGATGGGCATAGTGAGTTCATGGAAGTTTTTATTTTTTGTCACAAGTTAGTGGAATATGAGACTTTGTATGAAAAAAATAAAAAATAAAATAATCATCATTTTCCACTAACTTGTGACAAAAAATAAAAAATTCTAGGAACTTGCCATGCCCCTCACGGAATACCTTGGGGTGTCTTCTTTCCAAAATGGGGTCACTTGTGGGGTAGTTATACTGCCCTGGCATTCTAGGGGCCCGAATGTGTGGTAAGGAGTTTGAAATCAAATTCTGTAAAAAATGACCTGTGAAATCCGAAAGGTGCTCTTTGGAATATGGGCCCCTTTGCCCACCTAGGCTGCAAAAAAGTGTCACACATCTGGTATCGCCGTACTCAGGAGAAGGTGGGGAATGTGTTTTGGGGTGTCATTTTACATATACCCCTGCTGGGTGAGAGAAATATCTTGGCAAAAGACAACTTTTCCCATTTTTTTATACAAAGTTGGCATTTGACCAAGATATTTATCTCACCCAGCATGGGTATATGTAATCACCCCATATAGACTCCCTGATCACCCCCCTGTCATTGATCACCCCCCTGTCATTGATCACCCCTCTGTAAGGCTCCATTCAGACATTTTTTTGGCCCAAGTTAGCGGAAATTATTATTTTTTTCTTACAAAGTCTCATATTCCACTAACTTGTGTCAAAAAATAAAATCTCACATGAACTCACCATACCCCTCACGGAATCCAAATGCGTAAAAATTTTTAGACATTTATATTCCAGACTTCTTCTCACACTTTAGTGCCCCTAGAATGCCAGGGCAGTATAAATACCCCACATGGGACCCCATTTCAGAAAGAAGACACCCCCAGGTATTCCGTGAGGGGCATATTGAGTCCATGAAAGATTGAAATTTTTGTCCCAAGTTAGCGGAAAGGGAGACTTTGTGAGAAAAAAATAAATAAAATCAATTTCCGCTAACTTGTGCCAAAAAAAAAAAAATTCTATGAACTCGCCATGCCCCTCATTGAATACCTTGGGGTGTCTTCTTTCCAAAATGGGGTCACATGTGGTGTATTTATACTGCCCTGGCATTTTAGGGGCCCTAAAGCGTGAGAAAAAGTCTGGGATCCAAATGTCTAAAAATGCCCTCATAAAAGGAATGTGGGCCCCTTTGCGCATCTAGGCTGCAAAAAAGTGTCACACATCTGGTATCTCCGTATTCAGGAGAAGTTGGGGAATGTGTTTTGGGGTGTCATTTTACATATACCCATGCTGGGTGAGAGAAATATCTTGGCAAAAGACAACTTTTCCCATTTTTTTATACAAAGTTGGCATTTGACCAAGATATTTATCTCACCCAGCATGGGTATATGTAAAATGACACCCCAAAACACATTCCCCAACTTCTCCTGAGTACGGCGATACCACATGTGTGGCACTTTTTTACAGCCTAGGTGGGCAAAGGGGCCCACATTCCAAAGAGCACCTTTCGGATTTCACAGGTCATTTACCTACTTACCACACATTAGGGCCCCTGGAAAATGCCAGGGCAGTATAACTACCCCACAAGTGACCCCATTTTGGAAAGAAGACACCCCAAGGTATTCCGTGAGGGGCATGGCGAGTTCCTAGAATTTTTTATTTTTTGTCACAAGTTAGTGGAAAATGATGATTTTTTTTTTCTTTTTTTTTTTTCCTTACAAAGTCTCATATTCCACTAATTTGTGACAAAAAATAAAAACTTCCATGAACTCACTATGCCCATCAGCGAATACCTTGGGGTGTCTTCTTTCCAAAATGGGGTAACTTGTGGGGTAGTTATACTGCCCTGGCATTCTAGGGGCCCAAATGTGTGGTAAGGAGTTTGAAATCAAATTCTGTAAAAAATGACCGGTGAAATCCGAAAGGTGCTCTTTGGAATGTAGGCCCCTTTGCCCACCTAAGCTGCAAAAAAGTGTCACACATGTGGTATCTCCGTATTCAGGAGAAGTTGGGGAATGTGTTTTGGGGTGTCATTTTACATATACCCATGCTGGGTGAGAGAAATATCTTGGCAAAAGACAACTTTTCCCATTTTTGTATACAAAGTTGGCATTTGACCAAGATATTTATCTCACCCAGCATGGGTATATGTAAAAAGACACCCCAAAACACATTCCTCAACTTCTCCTGAATACAGAGATACCAGATGTGTGACACTTTTTGCAGCCTAGGTGGGCAAAGGGGCCCATATTCCAAAGAGCACCTTTCGGATTTCACAGGTCATTTTTTACAGAATTTGATTTCAAACTCCTTACCACACATTTGGGCCCCTAGAATGCCAGGGCAGTATAACTACGTATAAGTTAGTGGAATATGAGACTTTGTAAGAAAAAAAAAAAAAATCATCATTTTCCGCTAACTTGTGACAAAAAATAAAAAGTTCTATGAACTCACTATGCCCATCAGCGAATACCTTAGGGTGTGTACTTTCCGAAATGGGGTCATTTGTGGGGTGTTTGTACTGTCTGGGCATTGTAGAACCTCAGGAAACATGACAGGTGCTCAGAAAGTCAGAGCTGCTTCAAAAAGCGGAAATTCACATTTTTGTACCATAGTTTGTAAACGCTATAACTTTTACCCAAACCATTTTTTTTTTACCCAAACATTTTTTTTTTATCAAAGACATGTAGAACTATAAATTTAGAGCAAAATTTCTATATGGATCTCGTTTTTTTTTGCAAAAGTTTACAACTGAAAGTGAAAAATGTCATTTTTTTGCAAAAAAATCGTTAAATTTCGATTAATAACAAAAAAAGTAAAAATGTCAGCAGCAATGAAATACCACCAAATGAAAGCTCTATTAGTGAGAAGAAAAGGAGGTAAAATTCATTTGGGTGGTAAGTTGCATGACCGAGCAATAAACGGTGAAAGTAGTGTAGTGCAGAATTGTAAAAAAGGGCCTGGTCTTTAGGGGGGTATAAACCTGTGGTCCTTAAGTGGTTAAAAAGTCCACTTTTACTCCACTCATTAATCTAACTTAGTAGCACCTGCCTGAGCTCTTTAAAGACACCTGTCCACCTCACAGTCAGTCAGATGCCAACTACTACCATGGGCAAGACCAAAGAGCTGTCAAAAGACACCAGAGACAAAACTGTGGACCTCCACAAGGCTGGAAAGGGCTACGGGGCAATTGCCAAGCAGCTTGGTGAAAATAGATCAACTGTTGGAGCAATTGTTAGAAAATTGAAGAGGCTAAAGACGACTGTCAGTCTCGCTCGGACTGGGGCTCCATGCAAGATCTCACCTCGTGGGGTATCACTGATGATAAGAAAGGTGAGGAATCAGCCCAGAACTACAAGGGAGGAGCTGGTCAATGACATGAAGAGAGCTAGGACCACAGTTTCAAAGGTCACTGTCGGTAGAACACTACGCCGTCATGGTTTCAAATCATGCATTGCATGGAAGGTTCCCATGCTTAAGTCATCACATGTCCAGGCCCGTCTGAAGTTTGCCAATAACCATCTGGATGATCCAGAGGAGGCATGGGAGAAAGTCATGTGGTCAGATGAGACCAAAGTAGAACTTTTTGGTCTAAACTTCACTCGTTGTGTTTGGAGAAAAATGAAGGATGAGTTCCATCCCGAGAACACCATCCCTACTGTGAAGCATGGGGGTGGTAACATCATGCTTTGGGGGTGCCTTTCTGCGAAGGGGACAGGACGACTGCACTGTATTAAGGAGAGGATAAATGGGGCCATTTATTGTGAGATTTTGAGCAACAACCTCCTTCCCTCAGTCAGAGCATTGAAGATGGGTCGTGGCTGGGTCTTCCAACATGACAACGACCCGAAGCACACAGCCAGGATAACCAAGAAATGGCTCCGTAAGAAGCATATCAAGGTTCTGGAGTGGCCTAGCCAGTCTCCAGACCTAAATCCAATAGAACATCTTTGGAGGGAGCTGAAACTCTGTGTTGCTCAGCGACAGCCCCGAAACCTGACAGATCTAGAGGAGATCTGTGTGGAGGAGTGGGCCAAAATCTCTGTTGCAGTGTGTGCAAACCTGGTCAAGAACTACAGGAAACGTCTGACCTCTGTAATTGCAAACAAAGGCTTCTGTACCAAATATTTACACTGATTTTCTCAGGTGTTCAAATACTTATGTTCAGCAGTGCAAGACAAATACATTCTTTAAAAATCATACAATGTGATTTCCTGATTAATTTTTTTTTTTATTCTGTCTCTCAGAGAGGGAATGCACCTACAATGTGAATTTCAGACCCCTCCATGATTTCTAAGTGGGAGAACTTGCAAAATCGCAGGGTGTTCAAATACTTCTGTTCCTCACTGTATGTCCCAGGAGGTGGTGCTGCCCTCCTTCTGTGCTAATCCCTCTTCTGAGGGAGAAAGGCGTTTTCATATGTTGGATGTACGTAGATGTGTTCTGGAGTACATAGACAGGACTAAGGGCTTCAGGAAGTCTGATAGACTCTTTATTCAGGTGTCAGAGCCAAATAAAGGGGACAAAGTAAGAGGAGACACCATCTCTAATAGATCAGGCAGGGCATTTGTACGGCTTATGTTTCTGCAGGTTTATCTCCTCCGGATAATCTGAAGGCCCATACTACTTGGGCGGTGGCATCTTCCTGGGCGGAAAGCAGAGGTGCCTCCATTGACCAGATTTGTAGGGCGGCTACGTGGTCGTTTCCACACACTTTATTCCGTCACTATAGACTGGACGTGGGTTCCTTTTCTTCCTTAGCTTTTGGCCGTAAGGTGCTTCAGGATGTGGTCCTACCCTAATTTCTTCTCTGGTGGTGCTGTCGTGACATGGGGGAAAGCCGGTAATTACTCACCGGTAATTCTGTTTCCTCATAGTCACGACAGCACCACGGGGCTTCCCACCCTTCTATCTTGATTGTGCACAATTGGTGTTCACAGGGTGTGGCAAAAAAAAAAAAAAGTGTTAGCTTGTTCTTTTTGTTGTTAAGTTGTATGCATTATTTCAGATGTTAACTAACTGGAAGGCTTCCTAGATCTCTGTAATTCACTGATGTATGGGATGGAAGTGCTTCCTTTTGTGCTCTAGGTTTCCTGTCCCTGGGGGAGGAGTCCATCTCTCTGGTGGTGCTGTCGTGACCATGAGGAAACAGAATTACCGGTGAGTAATTACCGGCTTTTTGGTTGCTCTATATTTCACTTTTTGTGAGGCAAATTAACAAAAAATTAAAATTCTGAAATTTCATCTCCATTTGCCATTTACTCTTGTGGAACACTTAAAGGGTTAACAAAGTTTGTAAAATCAGTTTTGAATACCTTGAGGGGTGTAGTTTCTTAAATGGAGTCACTTTTTGGAGTTTCTACTCTAGGGGTGCATCAGGGGGGGCTTCAAATGGGACATGGTGTCAAAAAAACTGTCCAGCAAAAACTGCCTTCCAAAAACCATATGGCGTTCCTTTCCTTCTGTGCCCTGCCGTGTGGCCATACAGCAGTTAACGACCACACTACAGAATCGGGGCAATAAATATTGAGTTTTGTTTGGCTGTTGTTTTGTTGCGGGAAAAAATTGATTAAAATGGAAAATTTGCCAAAAAATAGCTGTTTTGGCACCATTTTTTATTTTTTATTATTTACAAAGTTCATCTGACAGGTTATATCATGTGCTATTCTTATAGAGCAGGTTCTTACAGACGCGGTGATACCTTATATGTATACCTTTTTTAATTTATTTAGGTTCTACACAATAATATCATTTTTGAAACAAAAAAAAATCATGTTTTAGTGTCTCCAGAGTCTGAGAGCCATAGTTTTTTCAGTTTTTAGGCGATTGTCTCAGGTTGGGTATCATTTTTGCGGGATGAGATGACGGTTAGATTGGCACTATTTTGGGGTGCATATGACTTTTTGACCTCTTGCCATTACACTTTTTGTGATATAAGGTAACAAAAAATGGCTTTTTTTTACGTCATGTGGTATTTTTATAGAGCAGGTTCTTACAGACGCGGTGATACCTAATATGTCAACTTTTTTTATTTATTTTTTTACATTTAACATAAAAAAGCCTTTTTGAAACAAAAAATCATGTTTTAGTCTGAGAGACATATTTTATTTTTATTTTTTGGGCCATTGTCTCATGTAGGGGCTCATTTTTTGCGGGATGAGGTGATGGTTTGATTGATACTATTTTGGCGTACATATGACTTTTGTTTATCACTTTTATTACCTTTTTTGGGAAGTAAGATGGGCAAAAATTTCCATTTCATCATAGTTTTTATTTTTTATTTTTTATGGCATTCACCGTGCAGGGAAAGTAACATGACCATTTATAGATCAGGTCGTTACGGACGCGGTGATATCAAACATGTGTAGGGAATTTATATATTTTTTAAATAAGTGATAAATGTGTTTTTTTAATTTTTTTAAATCAAGTAGTTTTTATTAAAACATTTTCCCCTTTTGTATAGAAAAGCGTACATCAAATACACAATTATATAAACAAATGAGTGCCCAACTTGGGCACAATATTACACAAAGTATAAACCCAGAAGGGTAAACCCCCCCCCCCACCCCTTTAACCCACACCACACCACAATGTCAGCTCAGTTTTCTCCTCCACAAATCCTGAGAAACATCTACCTCTGTTTCTACCATAACCCGATCATCCGTACCGCCCCGTTATCATGTTTCACTTCATCTTATTCTAGGCATCCATCCTAATTGCAAGGATAGAAGACGTCCAGTGGGCAGTCCTGGCGTACTCAACCACGGTCCCCATATAGATTCAAACTTCTTACTCACACCTCTTTTATAGTACACCCCCCTTTAATGCCCAATTATCACATTCATACGAGCAATAAATTCCTCCTTAGTTGGTACTGTAGTGCTTATCCAGTATTTGGCTATTAATTTCCTAGCTTGATACAATGTTCTACTAATGCCTATATTGAGATCTGTTGTGAATTCGTCTTGTAACAAGCCCAATACACATACCAAAGGTTCTACTGGAAGTCTGATCCTGAACACCTGAAAAATAATATCTAGCACTATATTCCAAAAGGGACCTATGGCAGTGCACTCCCAAAACATGTGCATTATATGTGCCTCCGACACATCACATTTCGGGCAGTTAGATGTGTCACGTACCCCTATTTTATGTAGGAATTTAGGTGTTCTATAAACCCTGTGTATTAAGTATAACTGTGACAATCTGTGTGTCTCACACAATGATAACAAGAGGCTTTTAGACAGTATTTCGGACCACTGCGCATCATTCAGGGGGCCAACCTCTTGTGACCATTTTCCCCTAACATTCAATGGAAAGTGGTCCTGATAGAATGAGAGTAACAACTTGTAGAAGCGGGAAATCACTCCTTTGGTATCCCCTCCCTTTCTGATCTGTTCCGCTATCATAGAAGCCTGTATAGTGAGATCTGTTGTCTTTCCCTGCGCTGACAAGGCGTGGCGTAATTGCAGGTACTGATAGAAGTTTGTGTTTGTGAGCTGAAACTCCTCCTTCAGTTGTTCAAAGCTTTTGAAAATGTTATTTGTATACAGTTGTGACACCCAGTAGATTCCTTTTTTCTCCCAACTATCAAAGCCTTCCAACTTACTCAGTTCCGGGAGACTGGAGTTGTTCCATAAGGGAGTTAGGGCACTACACCCCGAGATTTTGGTAATATCTTTAAGTTTTTTCCATGCTTTGCATAGAAGAGTAGCACACGGGATGAGTTCTGGGGGACGAATAACAGATCAAAGCTCCAGTATATACCCTGGTGGCCTCCCTCCCATCAAGTAGGACAATAGCGCACTCACAGACCCCGAATTACCCAGGACACCACAGGATTTGCACTGTTGTGCTTGTGCCGCTAAAAAGTACAGCCATGGGTTGGGAATCGCCAGTCCACCACTATCCTTCTCCCTCTGTAAGGTCTCTAAGCGAATTCTCGGGGACTTTTTATTCCATATTAGGGCCCTGAATAGCCCCTGTATTTTATAGAAGTGTCTCATTGGTATCCAAATTGGGCTATTATGTAAAATGTACAGAAATTGTGGCATTAGAACCATCTTAACTAAGTTAGCTCTCCCTATAACAGATAATGGCAACTTACACCAGCTATCCACCTTTTGGGCACTTTTTGTCAATAGTGGGCTTAGATTCAGGTCAATATATTCTTGTGACCGATATGTTACCTGTATTCCCAAATATATAAACTGTCTGGCCAATTGCAAAGGAGCTATTTTGATCTGGAGTGAACTCGGCACCGAGTCCATGGGGAGCATTACCGATTTGTCCCAATTAATGGTTAGGCCCGAATAGGAACCATATTCCTCAATAAGCTGCATGACATGGGGTATTGATTGTTCGATGTTGTCCAGAAAGAGCAGCATGTCATCGGCGTACAGTGCAATTTTTTCCTCTACTCCGCCATATGTCAAACCCGTTACCTTGGGATCTGCACGTATTAACTGCGCCAGAGGTTCTATAGCCAAGGCAAATAGCATTGGCGATAAAGGACACCCCTGACGTGTACCCCTCTCCAAAGTAAATGCCTCAGACAATACCCCATTAGTACGTACTCTAGCTCTCGGTCTTTTATATAATAATTTTACCCAGGATATAAATTTGGGTCCGAACCCCATACTCTCCATTACTTTCCATAAGAACTTCCACTCGACGCTATCGAAAGCCTTCGCAGCGTCGAGTGAAAGGATTGCACGGCTACCCGCTCGTCCCCCAGACAACTGCAGATTAATGAATAATCGCCGAATATTGATGGCCGTAGACTTGCCCGGCATAAAGCCAGTCTGGTCCCCGTGTATTAAGCTAAGGATCACTTTAGCCAATCTGTTGGCCAGAACTTTAGCCAACAGCTTGACATCTGTACACAATAAGGAGATAGGCCTGTACGATCCCGGACACGTGGGGTCCTTACCCGGTTTTGGCAGAACTATTATTATGGCCTCTTCCATAGACTCGGGCAAGCCGCCTAGCATATTCGCTTGATCAAAGACCTCTAAGAGTTGCGGTAACATAAAGTCTTTATATTTTTTCAGCAGTTCCCCAGGTATTCCATCCGCCCCCGGTGCTTTCTCATTAGGAAGCCCTCCCACTGCCACTTCTAACTCCTCCAAACTAAGGGGTTCCTCAAGTCTCTCTATTTGTTCCGTAGTAAGCACTGGTAGCCTGGCCGAGGTGAGAAAGTCCCGGATCTCACTGTAGCTGCGCTTTAGTTTAGTGGCGTACAACTGCTTATAGTAATCCGCAAATGCCGTTATTATTTCTGTGCTTTCCGTTATTAAATTGCCTGTCGCATCCCGTAAACACCCTACAAAAGAGGGTCCTTGCTGAGCCTTAATAACAGAGGCCAGCATATGGCCCACACTCTCTCCCTCCTCAAAGTACTTCTGTTTCCAAAACAGCCTTTTGTTGTTTGCTAACTCCATTTGGTGGTCTTTATACAATTGCTGTGCTTCTACCCAGTTAGATCTATTTGCTGCCGTGGGATTATCAACATATTTACATTCCGTATCAGTGACTCTAGATTGTAGTTCATGTGTCAGTTGTCGATTTTTAGCTTTATGCCTTTGGATACGCTTAATGAACATTCCTCTAACAGACGCTTTAAATGAGTCCCATACTACCCCCAACTGTGCTGACCCAATGTTGATAGACATGAACTCCTGCATCTCTGCCAGTATTTTCACCTCATCCTGTAATACGTTCAGCCAGAAAGGATTCAACTTCCACAAACTGCCAGTTCTCTTAAAAGCAGAGTCCATGTTTAGCTCTATTCTGATGGGGGAATGATCAGAAAGACTTCTGGGCAGATATTCCACTGTCCGCACAAGTCTTAGTAACTGTTGGTTGCCTATTGCTAGGTCAATTCGCGAGAGGGAGTTGTGAGAGCTAGAATGACATGAGTATTGTCTAATGTAGGGGTTACGGATTCTCCAAATGTCACTGAGTGTTGCCTCTGCCAATATTTTTGCCATATTGGACAGATGCGGTTCACCCGGGGCTACTACCTCATGATGTCTGTCTATACGGTAGTCTAATACCATGTTGAAGTCTCCGACAATAAGCGTGGGGATATCAGGGGACGCAGCCACGAACGCCAGCACTTGTTTCAGCACTTCCCCCGTGTATGGAGGTGGGACATATATTGCCACAATTAAGCATGAATATTGATATATCGTGCACTGTAGGCATACATAGCGACCTTCGGGGTCTATATTTGATTTGACGCACTGAAACGGAATCTGTTTGTGCACAAGTATACTGACCCCCCTAGCATGACTAGAGTACGTCGAGTGGTATGCATGGCCAATGAATGCGCGATTAACCGTGGCTACAGATTCCGCTGTCAGATGCGTTTCTGAGAAACATATGATAGCTGGTTGAAATTGTCTAAGAGAGTTCAGTACTGCTTACCTTTTGGCTGCGTCACCGAGACCCCTCACATTCCATGCCAACACATTAACCTCCATCATCAAAGCTCACATATATCCTGCCATGGACGTCTCTCCTTGTCCCTCCATCATTCATCCTATCTTCCTTACTGTCAGAGAAAAAATTAGTATTACAGAGATACATGACATTGTGGTAGTGGTGTGGTTCCCCAAAGTTAACATACAAATTCAGCTCATACATCAACATTCCCCTCTGTAACATGAGGGTATAAACTATTACAGCAAATATACCCAGCGATTATAGGTAACGTGAGTGTATATAACCACTCTTCTTCTTAAATCGCCCGTCTCCTGGACATATTTCACACTGTATATAAATATGCATCCTATTGTGCGTAATGTAGTGCAATCAAGTATATCCCTATGCAATTTTGTTAGGTATCTTTCTATGCTCAACAAAGACTCTTTAACTAACATAACAGGAACTCAGAGTCCTATGGTGCCCCAGTACCCTCCAAACCAATATCGCAGCACTACTTCATATACTCATCGTTCAAAGCATCTATGCAGCTGATATCAGTGCTGTTTCTTCTCCATCCTTCAGCATAGCGTCCACAAATCAACCCAAGGATGTCTCAGGATGTCCCGGCAGACTGGTATCCTCCAGCCATTTCACTGCCGCATCAGCTGATTCAAAGATATGGACTTTTCCTTCAGCCACCACTCGTAGCCTGGATGGATATAGCATGGAGTACGGTACTTGGCGCTCCCTCAAGCGACGTTTTACTTCCACATACTTTGCCCGTTTTTTCTGTACTTCCGCAGAAAAGTCCGGAAATATAAGCACTTTTCTGTCATTTATCCGGAGGTCCTCATGATCCCTAGCTTTTCTCAATATGGCATCTCTGTCTTTGAAATGCAACAGCTTCATCAGGATAGGTCTCGGAGGGGCCCCTGGTGGTGGAGAACGGAAAGGCACTCTATGAGCTCTTTCTATGGCAAACATATTCGACAGGGAGTCTTTTCCAAACTTCTCAGTCAGCCACTGCTCAAAGAAAACAACAGCATTCGTGCCCTCTGCCTTTTCTGGGACACCCACAAGTCGCAAATTATTCCTGCGAAGCCTGTTCTCCAAATCATCCGTTTTATTCAGCAGATAGGAGACATCATGAGTGATTTTGCCCAGGTCTTTTCTTAGAGGGGACACAATATCTTCCAAGCAGCTGACCCGCTCCTCCACTTCTTTAGTTCTCTCTGTGACCTTCCTGAGGTCGTGCCGAATAAAAGACATATTTTCTTGTAGGCTCCCCATTTGTATATTAAGGGTGAGAAGTGCTGTGTTGCAGTTAGTGACTGCTTTAAACACATCAGTCATTGTTGGTTCAGTGGGAATCTGTGCAGCTGCACCAGCTATCTCAGCCGCTCCGGCCGTCACACTCACCGCCTCCTCCACTGCTCCATGCGTCTCCATGCTGCCAGCACACACTGCAGTCGTCTCCAGAGGTGAGTTCTCCCAGTCTTCAGACCCGTCACTCTGTTGGTCCACCAGGGCTGCGGATGTGTTCAGGGGAGTCTGTCTAGCAAACTTCCCCAGCCGCGCTGCTATCTCTCCAGCCTTCTCTCCCGCTCCGGCGCCATCTTGCCTGGAGCGCATCGCTGGCCCGCTCACCTTCTCCTCCCTCTCCTTCTTGTTGTTCCGCTTCATGGTGCCGGCGGCTACTGTGTCCTGGTTCCGGTAACTTTTGGTGTCACTTATATTAACTTTTTATTCGCTGGATTGCTTGGATGCCGATGATTTTGCAGGATTCTTATCCAGGAGAGCGAGCTTCCACGTCTCCTCACATGCCGCGCTAGGCCACGCCTGTTTTTTTTATTTTTACATTATTTAAAATTTGACCCAGACCCACTTGGTTCTTGATGATCCAGTGGGTTTGATATCTGTATAATACAATACAGTACACTATATAGTGTACTGTACTGTATTTTCACTTTACACTTAATCTGATAAGATATCTGCCTTTAGCAGAAGTCTGATCAGCACCATGGAAAGCCGGAAGCCTGTGAAGTAACCAGAGCAGCGGGTGATGGGGAGGGAGGGGGGCTGAAAAGGCAAAGCAGACCCCGATGGGAGAGGGAGCTCCCTCCCTGTTAACCCCTTCCATACAGCGGTCCCTACGGACCCCGGCATGGAAGGGGTTAAACGGCTGACATCTGTGTGATGATAAGATGGTTGGTTGGCTGAGTATCTCAGAATTCCTGATAATACCCAGGGGGCGCCACATAGACTCCAAAATTACCTATAGAGTTGTAGTGAATTGCACTATTATCTTAGCGAAAGGTTGCACTTACTTCACCGGGGAGGAGAACATAGGATAAAGCTCAAGAGTCAAGACACCTATACCTCAGCCTCCCCCACCGAGATCGCTTCGCAAGATGTAGCAATGGCTTCCTGGTCCCCAAAAAAGATGACATCGGGGCTCCAACGTATGAAGGAAGTCTTTTATTGGTTCAGTTTGACGCGTTTCGGGAATAGATCCCTTTCTCAAGAGCATATACATGTAACAAAAAAGGACGGACTTATATAAGGGAATACAAGCACATGGTATGGGGTCATCACCCAAAGGGGACGGGAGCAAAGGCCAAAGAATGATGTAATTTCCTGTCAACTGTTGTGTTCATTAGAAATAATAATAAAACGAATAAATCCAGTGATCTTATGGTAGCTCTTTGTCAAAAATGAATATATAATAGATCTGTGAATGAAAGATATTTGTATAGCCATACCTATACGCATGTGGGCGATATAGGCTAAAGGGAAAATTAAACCGGAAGTGGGCGTGTTTTGTGTTCCACCGTGGAACGCAAAGGTGCTCCCGATGTGCGTTCCACCATGGAACGCAGTACTAAACCGAAAATATGAGGGGAGGGTGGGCTCTTTTGTTTACATTGGAGCCCCGGTGTCATCTTTTTTGGGGACCAGGAAGCCATTGCTACATCTTGCGAAGCGATCTCGGCAGGTAGGCTGAGGTATAGGTGTCTTGAGCTTTATCCTATGCCCTCCTCCCGGTGATGTAAGTGCAACCTTTCGCTAAGATAATAGTGCAATTCACTACAACTCTGAAGGTAATTTTGGAGTCTATGTGGCGCCCCCTGGGTATTATCAGGAATTCTGTGATACTCGGCCAACCAACGATCTTATTCTCACCTCAGTCCACAAGTGGGTACTGAATTCTCCTTTTTTTGGGCCTGGGGAGTTGCCTATTATTCTCTATTATTCTCTAGTATTTGTTATTTTCCTCCTTCTACACCATCTTGTGGTTATCCCTTGGCGCCCCATTCTTCCCATCTCCCTCCACCTTTCCCTGTACACCCGTACAAATTACTCCATCTCCTTTTTTTCTTCGCATCTGTGTGATGATGTCAGCCGTTTCAAGCAGAGTGTCAGCAATGTGCTGGCACTCTGCTTTACAAGCTCGGTCATCCTGAAAATGAGAGGGAGGGCGGGCAGATGATTGCGCGCGCGCCCTGCTGCCCCCACTGTTGCACCGCCCCCCGGAACATCACAAAGAGGGCTGCAGGGGGGGGGGGGGTTAAACATAAAAAAATTGCATTTTGAAGTTTCTGATCCCAACAGTCACGGACCGCGGGGATCAGAAACTTCCGAAAGCGCTGCAAACCGTAGGTCTGAATTGCAACGATCGCCAATACGGGATTGACCCAGGGTGCCTGCTGATTGATTTCAGCAGGCCCCCAGTTCCAATCACCGCCCGCCGCGCGGCATCGATCGGAAATACACAGGGCGTACCTGTATGCCCTGTGTTCTTAAGTACCGGGACATCAGGGCATACAGGTACGCGCTGTGTCCCCAAGAGGTTAAAGGAGGAATCTGATTGGTTGCTATGGGCAACTAAGCAAGTTCTACTTTACACCAGTTTGATACATGAACCCCCTATTTCCTATGTCAAAAAGATGGACCTTTAAAAGGGTTGTCGGTGTTCAGAGCTGAACCCGGACATATCCCCATCTTCACCCCTCCAGCCCCCATAATATGAGCATCTTAGGTGTTCACTATAAGAGGGGGCAATTTTGAGAGACTTATAGTTGGACCAGTGGCGTAGGGATCGCCATAGCAACCATAGCAGTGGCTATGGGGCCCTACGCCACTAGGGGGCCCGTCCGACCGCATTCAAATTTATTTATTTATTTATTTATTTTTATTAACACACACAGACAGCCAGGAGGTGGCGTAACTACCGGGGAAGCAGCTGCTTCGGGGCCCGACCCCGACAGTTTATTTTCAAGTTAGTTAAATATCGATGTCTTACTGTTCAGGGCCCCTTCACAGCAGCGGTCTTAATGTTCAGGCCCCCTCGCTAATGTGCTCTAATCTTACTGTATTATACTAAAGTCTCCTGATGTGTCTGGGATTCGAACCCACAACCTCCAATGTAGAGGCAAAGCATTAACCCTCACAGCCATAAAGAAGGCATTGCAACTGACTGAAAAAATTTGATACTTCTACTGTTATAGCTGGCTAAGTGTACATCTATACACATGACAGCTGCCCCAACACACCCAGCACTGCTATATTGCACATGGGGGGGGGGGAGAGAGGTCGGGGTCCATTCTCAGGATAGGCCAATATTTGCTTAAGATTTTCTTGACATTCTGATTAGCCGTGTCAAAGTTAGAGATGATTCTCATCGGTTGGGGGCTGTCTATTCTCCTTGTTTTATCCAATCCTTGTCCCTGCAACATATGGGCTCGGCTGTCATTTGTGTCCCTTTACTGGGCCGGGTGCGTGAAGCACCTAAATTGTAATTATTTTGAACAGTGATCATGAATGATCTCACTGGCTTCACTATATATTGTTCTATCGTTTCCTTCCGATCTATGCGACAATTTTCTGTCCTTTTCATATGTCCCCCTGTTCACCTACTCTTTTTGAAAGTACCCGTATGTTCTATATATAAATAAGTGATATGCAGGGTCAGATGGTACTATCGCCTCTGTATGGCGATCTCATCGTTTACCTTTATCAGTTCTGGTCCGATTGAGCACTATAATTGTCTGTACTACATCTGTTAGGTACTCTGGGGATATTGCCCCATATACCAAATATGAGCTTTCACTTCCCCATTCTGTCCACAGTGATTTGCCTGAACCGGCTGTTTGCGCTCCATGCTGGAACGCAGGGGCCCGATGAGATGACGTCATACCTGGACGCCTTCTATGTGATCAGTCTGCTGTGGATGTGCGCTCCAGGCCGGAACGCATGTCCCAATGACGCCACTTCCGGGCGCCCGTAACGGAGGTCGCGCGGCGTGCGTTCCACCTTGGAACGCACGCTAACTTTAATGGAGCTAACATGCTCCTCAACACGGCACACGGACCGGACTAATGAGGAGGAGTGGTCTGGGTCTCCACCCAGACACAGGTACGCTCAATCAGAGGACCTTAGGTGTTCACTATAAGAGGGGGCAATTTTGAGAGACTTAGAGTTGGACCCTGGGAGGGGACACACGTCTGTGGCTTTATCACCAACAGTAAGTAATTTGACCATATCACCCCTAAACATGAGCTGCCTGCATTGGTGTTCTTGTAACACATGCCTTTTTTGTTATATAGTGGACTTTGACCTAACAGGCTTAGGCTACTTTCACACCTGCGTTTAGGTCGGATCCGTCTGGTATGTGCCCAGACGGATCCGCACCTATAATGCAAACGCTTAGATCCGTTCAGAACGGATCCGTTTGCATTACCATGAACAAAAAATAAATAAAAAATGTATTATTATTATTTTTTTTTTGTTCATGATAATGCAAACGGATCCGTTTTGACTTTACATTGAAAGTCAATGGGAGACGGATCCGTTTGAAAATTGAGCCATACTGTGTCAACTTCAAACGGATCCGTCCCCATTGACTTACATTGTAAGTCTGGACGGATCCGTTTGCCTCCGCACGGCCAGGCGGACACCTGAACGCTGCAAGCTGCGTTCAGGTGTCCGCCTGCTGAGCGGAACGGAGGACAAACGGAGCCAGACTGATGCATTCTGAGCGGATCCGCATCCATTCAGAATGCATTAGGGCTGGACGGATGCGTTCGGGGCCGCTTGTGAGCCCCTTCAAACGGAACTCACAAGCGGAGCCCCGAACGCTAGTGTGAAAGTAGCCTAACTTACCCTAAGTGGTTGATGTATGTGATCCAACATATATCTGAAGGTATGCTTACTTTTCTAATCCACCTATATTATCTTATGAGGGCCGTGTGTAGTATGACTCTCTATTGATTGATTATTCTATTGTGTTTGTAGCCCACCTTCGCGATTGATACATGTGAAGCGTCTTATGAACATCACTAACATGATTGGCCTCTGCATACCTCATTATCTTTAAGGCAGTTATTTGCATTATCTATGAGACCGATCGTGACTATACCTATATACTGAATTTCCTCAAGACATAGTGAGTGATTCTTCTCAATATAACTCATGCTGGTGGTGGTCCCTCACACTTTTGAAGTTGATGTTGGGGTGCATACTTACGCATATATATATATGGATATCCTCCTTTTTCTTTACAGATATCTACCTCTCTTACGTATGATATACGCGTGTGATACATCAAGACTGTTGGTATATGTCTCTCTATCTGTCCCTCCCAGGATTGTCATCTGGTCCAAAGTTTTAATCCTATTACTGAATGTCATAATTGACACTAGTTATTGAACGGTTATGGTACGAATGCGCCAACTGTATCTGGGCCTCCTTCCGTTGGATATTGTCTTCCGTTTGAACCTACTTAACTATTTCTATTCATTACCCCCTGATGATCCCACACCGTGGGGGAAACGCGTTGGGGTTTACCACAGTTCATTTCTGTGGCATCTATAGTCATCTTATTTAGGTGTTTCTGTAATTCTGTAGTTGGCTGCACCGTGTACCTGTTGGTAGTCCTTATCATCAGGGTTGTATACACTGTGCTTTTTTATATTTTTTGATCCTCTCTGTCCACGCCCATACCAGCCCACCATTTGTGTAACTACCTTATACCCATCACCATAGGGCTTACCAGGAGTTGCTAGCCAGGTTTGAGGACAGGGGGGCCCCACCTTCAGGAGCCGCCCCTGGGCTAAGGGCCAAGTTTTAGGACACGTTAATAAGGTTAATTATCCCGCTCCCTGGCAGTATGTTTTGGGTGGCCTGGTATGCGCCTGGACACATAAGGACATGTTGATTACAGCACTGAGCATCTTTTACTAGGTATAGGGATGGCACTGGACAGAGTCTGGATGGATAGGGGGTTGGCAGAGTATGGGGAAATCTCTGGATGGCAAACTGGAAGACACTTAGGGTCTGGCTACATGGCAACACTGGTTGCGCGACAGCTGTTGCGGCCAGAATTGCAGAGTAGTGGGGATACCATAGAAATGCTGGACTTCTTGCGACTGACCCGGCAATCTTATTCATTTCTATGGGATCACCACTACTCTGTGATCCTGGCTTAAATCAGTGTCACCGTGTAGCTGTACTTTAACTCCTATCATGATTAAGATGCTAGCACTCCCTTGAGCTAATGGAGCCTGTGCAAGCCAAGTTCACAAGTTCAGTTAGGGTCCATTCACACTTCCGTAGTGTATTGCGGATCCGCAATACACCCGGCCAGCACCCCCATAGAACTGCCTATTCTTGTCTTGCGGACAAGAATAGGACATGTTCTATTTTTTTCGTAGCCGCGGACCGGAAAATCGGGGGTGCGTTCCGAGAATGCGGATGCGGACAGCACACTGTGTGCTGTCTGCATCCATTCCTGCCCTATAGAGAATGAATGGGTCCGCAATTTTCAGAACAGATGCGGACCCATTCTACGGACGTGTGAATGGACCCTTAGGCCTCGCACACGGTCCGCAAAAAACAGATCTGCAACAAATACTGGCCCCTGACAGAACAGTACTATCCTTGTTCGTTATGCGGACAATAATAGAACATGTTCTATCTCTGAATGTAAAGTAAAAACGGAAATACGGAAACATAAGGCATACGGAGTACCTTCTGTTTTTTTTTTTGCGGATCCATTGAAATGAATGGTCCCGGTTACGGTCTGTATACGGAACACAAAAAACAGAACGTAAACTGAAAAAATAAAACTTTTGTGTGCAAGAGGCCTAAGGGTCTATTCACACGTCCGTAAGTGTTTTGCGGATCCGCAAAACATGGACACCTGCAATGTGTGATCCGCAATTTGTGGACCGCACATCACAGACACTATAATAGAAAATGCCTTTTCTGGTCCGCAATTGCGGACAAGAATAGGACATGTTCTATTTTTTTCGTAAACGGAATTGCGGATCTGCAATTCCGGATTCGGGCAGCACATCGTGCGGCCCCATAGAAATGAATGGGTCCGCAATTCCGTTCCGCAAAATGCAGAACAGAATTGCGGACGTGTGAATCGACCCTTATAGTGAGCAAAACCAGATGTGGGTAAAAACACAAAAGAGGAGGAAATCTTTCAATCATTTCCCAGTAGTCTTCAATACTGGTTTTGGCTCACAATAAGTGATAGAAATAAATAACCAAATAAATGGTGTGAACGCTGCCTCACTCTGTCCTGTCTGCATGGAAGAGGACTGGACGAAGACAGCACAGGAGTCCTAAATAGGATATGTCAGCAATCTTTACATGTCTTTTTAGTAAATATTTCCTTTGCCTGTAAAGTATAAGGCTGAGTTCACATCAGCGTTCAGCCTTTTCTATAACAGAGCAGGAGAACGGAAAGGACGGATTCGGCACATAACTGAGCTGAACGGAGAATACAGACCCCATAGACTATAATGGGATCTGTTAGGTTTTCGCTCAGAGGAAGATTTTTGAAGCGAAGACAAAAGTCCTGCGCACACAACTTTTGTCTCCGCTTCAAAAATCTTCCTCTGAGCGGAAACCTAGCGGACCCCATTATAGTCTATGGGGTCCATATGCTCTGTTCGGCCCACTTACAGTGCCTTGCAAAAGTATTCACCCCCCTTGACTTTTTTCGTATTTTGGTACATTACAACCTTAAGTTCAATGTTTTGTTAATCTGAATTTTATGTGATGGATCAGAACACAATAGTCTAAGTTGGTGAAGTGAAATGAGAACAATATATAAATAAAACTATTGTTTAGAAATAGAAAACAGAAAATTGGCATGTGCATATGTATTCACCCCCTTTGTTGGGAAGCCCATAAAAAGCTCTGGTCTAACCAATTACCTTCAGAAGTCACATAATTAGTGAAATGATGTCCACCTGTGGGCAATCTAAGTGTCACATGATCTGTCATTACGTATACACACCTTTTTTGAAAGGCCCCAGAGGCTGCAACACCTAACCAAGAGGCATCACTAACCAAACACTGCCATTAAGACCAAGGAACTCTCCAAACAAGTAAGGGACAATGTTGTTGAGAAGTACAAGTCAGGGTTAGGTTACAGAAAAATATCCAAACCTTTGATGATCCCCAGGAGTACCATCAA
Source organism: Bufo bufo (assembly GCF_905171765.1). Taxonomy (NCBI): domain Eukaryota; kingdom Metazoa; phylum Chordata; class Amphibia; order Anura; family Bufonidae; genus Bufo; species Bufo bufo. Next base: position 311,676,184 of record NC_053391.1, read on the forward strand.
ATCTATCATAACCAAATGGAAAGAACATGGCACAACAACAAACCTGCCAAGAGACGGCCGCCCCCACCAAAACTCACGGACTGGGCAAGGGGGTGATTAATCAGAGAGTCAGCACAGAGACCTAAGGTAACCCTGGAGGAGCTGCAGAGTTCCACCGCAGAGACTGGAGTATCTGTACATAGGACGACAATAAGCCGTACGCTCCATAGAGTTGGGCTTTATGGCAGAGTGGCCAGAAGAAAGCCATTACTTTCAGCTAAAAACAAAAAGGCACATTGTGAGTTTGCAAAAAGGCATGTGGGAGACTCCCAAAATGTATGGAGGAAGGTGCTCTGCTCTGAGGAGACTAAAATTGAACTTTTCGGCCATCAAAGAAAACGCTATGTCTGGCGCAAACCCAACACATCACATCACCCAAAGAACACCATCCCCACAGTGAAACATGGTGGTGGCAGCATCATGCTGTGGGGATGTTTTTCAGCAGCCAGGACTGGGAAACTGGTCAGAGTTGAGGGATAGATGGATGGTGCTAAATACAGGGATATTCTTAAGCAAAACCTTTACCACTCTGTGTGTGATTTGAGGCTAGGACGGAGGTTCACCTTCCAGCAGGACAATGACCCCAAACACACTGCTAAAGCAACACTTGACTGGTTTAAGGGGAAACATGTAAATGTGTTGGAATGGCCTAGTCAAAGCCCAGATCTCAATCCAACAGGAAATCTGTGGTCATACTTAAAGGGGTTCTACAGTTTGTTTTAACTGATGATCTATCCTCTGGATAGATCATCAGCATCTGACCGGCGGGGGTCTGACACACGGGACCCCAGCCGATCAGCTGTTTGAGAAGGCAGCGGCACTCCAGCAGTGCTGCGACCTTCTCACTGTTTACCGCTGGCCCAGTGATGCCACGACTAGTATCAACTGGCTTGGGCGGGGCTACGATCCATTAAAGCGCAAACCATCCAACTTGAAGGAGCTGGAGCAGTTTTGCAAGGAGGAATGGGCAAAAATCCCAGTGGTAAGATGTGGCAAGCTCATAGAGACTTATCCAAAGCGACTTGGAGCTGTGATAGCTGCAAAAGGTGGCTCTACAAAGTATTCACTTTAGGGGGCTGAATAGTTATGCACATTGTGCAATGAGTTACAATTCCAGCTCACCTGTGTATGAATACTCTGCGTGCACGAAAGGACCAGGGGATCTAAAATGTGAGGAGAAAGAGAAAAAAATCCGGCACTGTAGATACTTTGCAATAGAAATCTTCAATTTATGGAAGCAACATAAATCCACGTACAGACAATGCAGACACAAGCGGTATTTTGTTGACGCGTTTCCGAAACGCGTCAACAAAATACCGCTTGTGTCTGCATTGTCTGTACGTGGATTTATGTTGCTTCAATTAGCCTAACAATTCTTTCCCAGAATTCTGCATTCAGCTGTTACTGTCATTTCTCAAGCAAAATAATGAATCATTCCATAACTAGGTGTTACTATTCCATTTTGTTTTAAAAATCTTAAAGGGCATCTGTCAGCAGATTTGTACCTATGAAACTGGCTGACCTGTTGTATGTGCGCTTGCCATCTGTGTTGGTCCCATGTTTATAGGTGTCCGCATTGCTGAGAAAAATCATGTTTTAATATATGCAAATGAGCCTCTCGGAGCAACGGGGACAAACGTCCATGTGCTTGAGCCCTAATGTAGTCACGTCATTTTTCGAGCACAGTGAATGCCAAAAAATTAAAACCCAAAAAGACAAATGTGAAATTTCAGTTTTTTTTCCCTTTTTTAAAAAAAATCCAATTTATGTCAAAATAAATGGTGGCGAAATTAAGGTATTTATATAAGACGTTGGCTTGGTCCTGAAGAGGAAAACAGCAAATCTAATGTGTATACATACATTTTTAATAGGACAGTTTTAAATTCTATAAATGGCTAAAAACTTGTGGCCTGGAATTTCTACAAGCTTAGAAAAGTGGCAGCTCAGCTCTGGTTTAAATGGCTTTAGAAATTGTGAAATGTAATACTGCTGCGCTGTCCACCTGTTAGGACATTATTGCATACTATATACATTAGGGTTATTTTATATCCTCAGTGCAGACTTGTGCAGGTTTCTGTCTCCTCAGGTGCAATGTGCTGCTCCTGTCTCAGGTTTCTGTCATTGGCTCAATTTCCTCTTCTTGTCTGATCAGTTACCAGGTCAGAGACAATCGCTCCTGCACGGCGCTCTCCAGTCTTGCAGAGCATCATCTTGTCTTCAGAATCTACTTGCTGTACTCAGTAGTTACTATTACATTATTTTGACTGTTTGTTCAGAGTAGTACATTTTTCTTTCTAAAGGTAATTTTTAGCTCTCCACCTCGATATGAAGCATCAACTCTGCATTGCTGTGCTCCTAGCCACTGCCTTATCTCTTTGTGATGCAGGTAGGTACCAAGTCAGCAAAACCCACAGGCAGGAACTTTTATCTTGTATTTATTGGTGTGTATTTTATGAGTTATTTTGCGTGACTGCTTAATCATTAATTATTTAATAATTGAAGCTTGAGAAACTTACACAGTGAGAAATATGATTTTACTACGACTGTAATTGTAAAAGGCCTGCAATTTAGAATTTTAGATATTAGTAAATCTAAGGTTAAGACAGGTCCATTCACTTACAAAACTCCTACAAAGCTCTCTATTACTTGATCTTTCATGTATATATGGAGGTTTATTATATCAATACTTTATGACAATTGGTATGCAAATGTTTATTACAAGTTCTTTGTGTGCAGATGTCTGCACTAGTTAATGTCTATGTAGAAAAGCTTTACCTTTACACATATGAATTATTTAAAGGGAACCTGTCATGTTGAACATGGTGTTTGAGCTGCAGGCATCAGGTTATAGAGCAGGAGGAGATGAGCAGATATATATACAGTACAGACCAAAAGTTTGGACACACCTTCTCATTCAAAGAGTTTTCTTTATTTTCATGACTATGAAGGCATCAAAACTATGAAGGCATCTAAACTTCTTCAAAGTAGCCACCTTTTGCTTTGATTACTGCTTTGCACACTCTTGGCATTCTCTTGATGAGCTTCAAGAGGTAGTCCCCTGAAATGGTCTTCCAACAGTCTTGAAGGAGTTCCCAGATATGCTTAGCACTTGTTGGCCCTTTTGCCTTCACTCTGCGGTCCAGCTCACCCCAAACCATCTCGATTGGGTTCAGGTCCGGTGACTGTGGAGGCCAGGTCATCTGGCGCAGCACCCCATCACTCTCCTTCATGGTCAAATAGCCATTACTTTCAAAGTTTTCCCAATTTTTTGGCTGACTGACTGACCTTCATTTCTTAAAGTAATGATGGCCACTCGTTTTTCTTTACTTAGCTGCTTTTTTCTTGCCATAATACCAATTCTAACAGTCTATTCAGTAGGACTATCAGTTGTGTATCCACCTGACTTCTCCTCAACGCAACTGATGGTCCCAACCCCATTTATAAGGCAAGAAATCCCACTTATTAAACCTGACAGGGCACACCTGTGAAGTGAAAACCATTTCAGGGGACTACCTCTTGAAGCTCATCAAGAGAATGCCAAGAGAGTGCAAAGCAGTAATCAAAGCAAAAGGTGGCTACTTTGAAGAACCTAGAATATGACATATTTTCAGTTGTTTCACACTTGTTTGTTATGTATATAATTCCACATGTGTTAATTCATAGTTTTGATGCCTTCAGTGTGAATCTACAATTTTCATAGTCATGAAAATAAAGAAAACTCTTTGAATGAGAAGGTGTGTCCAAACTTTTGGTCTGTACTGTATATAGTTTTATGGGAGAAGATTCAGAAAAACTTAAGATTTATTCATCTACATTCCTGCTTATTCTGGGCTTTGAAGTAAAGAAGGGAGTCTTATGAGTGACATCTTTCTCTGTATGCACAGTCATAGAGGAAGACTGTCCATCACTGATAGGACCACCTCCTTCACTTCAAAGCCCAGAATAAGCAGAGATAAATGTGTAAAGTACAAGTTATACTGAATCTTTTCCCATAAAACTACATATTAATCTGCTCCGTTCCTTCTGATCTATAACATGCTGCCTTTAGCTTACATAGCATTTTTATGGTGACAGATTCTCTTTAATATTACTTGTAAACCTGAAAAAGACTACTTCAGATTACTGAGAATAGAGGAATTACCTCAATTCAGTTTTAAGCCTCATTCACACAGTGTTTCACGGACGTGTGCTGTTACGTGTTCTCCACGGACAGCAAACGTCCCCATTCATTTTAGCACGGATGCATGCTCTATTTTGTCCATGTTCATGGATCATGTCCATTATAGTCTATGGGTCAGTGAAAACCACAGATGCCATCCGTGTTGCATCCGTGTTTCACAGATCATTAAGAAGAGATGCTTTGAAAATAATTTTTTAGCTGTTCAGTGTCAGTTAAAAACACGGACAGCAAAAAACAGACCCACGGACCCAACACAGATCCTTCACGGACAGCTTCACGGATGCATCACTGATCACCTGCTCATGGATTTGAGCACGGACACGGACGTGTAAATGAGGCTTTATTTACAATGTTCAGGATATTATGGCATAAATTAAATAGTTAACAAAGCAAAGTTAATTTCCAAACAGAATAACATCACTAAATTCTATTTTTATATTTTCCTCAAAAATCAACCCTTTTTTTGGTTTGTTAATACTATATTTAGTGGGGGAGGAGCAGGGCAGGTGAAGTGCAGGGCAGAGAAGATGGGAGTGTTGATTGTGATCCTGAGATGAGTAGTAGTACTCACAATTCACGGTGGCACTAATTTTGGCACTCCCCAGGCCATACCTGGATATTCGAGCTCCTGCATAGTGGTAGTTGGGGTGCCCTTGATGGAGGATGTTTGGCTGGGCGCAAAGCAGGAGTGCAGATAAAGTGGCCGGTCGATGGTGGAGTCAATGACCAGGCTGCAAGTTGCAATAAATAACAGGCTCTTTACTGAGTTGATGTTAGGAGTAGTAGCAGACTACCCAAAAGTGTGTTTTTGGAGAGACTTGATCCTTGAATATCCCCCTTTTTCAACTTAAGAACAGATTTGAATTATTACATTTAAAATATTGATCCAGAAAGTGTTTTCTGGGTGCTATCTGTATATTAGGGCCTGCCTTGTATATTATTTCATTATTTGATGCAATTTGGATTTTGGAAATTTCTATGTTCAAATAATTATTGCGCTATTGTGTCGAAGAGAACTACTTATTATGGAGAAAATGGATATTTCACACAATGAACAATCAGTGTCCCTCTTCGACTGTCCAAAAGGCTAGAAGATATAGTAGTAGTAGTACATACAGCAGCAGAAGCACAGTTCCAAAATATATCACAGTGCTATTTTCTCTCAGTAGCAATGCAGAGACAACAACAATAATGGTAGCTGTAGCAGTCACTATCAAGATAATCATCCTTCTGCAGTTCCCTGGCTGAGTGGGTGCAGGAACGTTAGATACAGATGGTCAGTTAGTATTGAAGCATGGTAGTTGTGGCCATATTTCTTTCCCATAGCAGCAAAGCCTTTCTGCAATAAACAAGTGAATGCCTTGCTGTCTGAAGCTTGCACAGCTTGGATGGTTCTGGACCTTCTAACCTATCTGGACTCTTTTTCTCAGGGGTCTTCTGTAAACAGGGTTGCTTTTTTAGCAGCTGTAGTCTCAGATACAGAGATTCTATGAACTTGGGCCTAGTTCTCAGGAGCTTGCACCTATAGTTCTTCTCCACTCTCTACTAACTAGCTATGGGGCAAACCAAGACCATCAACCTTGTAACCTAAACAGTCTGTCAATTTGTTAATTGTTTGGTTGCCTTATACAATCCTAATGAGTACATCAACATAATATGTCCATTCAGAACTGTCCTCTCACCTCTCCTCCTGCTCCCTCTTTGACCGCCTACAATCTGGCTTCCGACTCCACCACTCGACTGAGACTGCCCTTACCAAAGTCACCAATGACCTACTAACAGCCAAAACCAAGAAACAATACTCTGTCCTCCTCCTTGACCTGTTCTGTCTTCGACACTGTTGACCACTCCCTTCTGTTGCAAACTCTCTCATCTCTTGGCATCACTGACCTGGCCCTCTCTTGGATCACATCATACCTCACAGAACGGACATTTTGTGTCTCCCACTCCTGCACCACCTCCTCGTCTCATTCCGTCTCTGTTGGTATCCCGCAAGGCTCTGTCCTAGGACCCCTGCTCTTCTCTATCTACACTTTTGGCCTGGGACAGCTCTAAGAGTCCCATGGCTTTCAGTATCACTCTTATGCTGACGACACACAAATCTACCTTTCTGGTCCAGACATCACCACCTTACTATCAAGAATCCCACAATGTATATCTTCTATATCATCCTTCTTCGCCTTTCGCTTTCGAAATCTTAACATGGACAAAACAGAATTCATCATCTTTCCCCCATCTTGCTCAACCCCCCACAACAGACCTATCTATCACGATCAATGGCTGCACACTATCCCCGGTCAACCAAGTCCGCTGCCTTGGAGTGATCTTGGATTCTGCCCTTTCCTTCCGACCGCACATCCAAGCCCTTTCCACCACCTGCCGCCTCCAACATCGGCTTTTACAGCGATGCCGGCGGATACAGCAGGGGCCCGGCTACCACGGACTGCCGGGCCCCTGCAGTGATCGTGCGCGCGATCACTATGACGTACTATTACGTCAAATTGCAGGAACTCAGTGGTTCCCATGACGTAACAATACGTCAAAGGTCGGGAAGGGGTTAAAGGTGTTGTCTAGCTTTTAGATACTGATGCCTTGTCCCTGGTCATGCCATTGTACTGCAGCTCAGCTCCCATTAACTCCCATCAATCGAATACTGATGACCTATCCAGAGAACTACAGTATATACCATCCATCTATCACGGTCGGCGTGGCTATCACATACGTGACACAGAGGGAGGGAACGAGGAAGGCCCTGCCCAAGTGAGAGGGAAGATGGTGACCCCTGACTCACCTGGCACCTGGCTGCCCTGACGTCCCTAGACGGGTTCCTCACCCGTACGCCGATCACGTGCCTAAAGCCCTGGCTTTCCCTGAGCTGAGCCCTAGGTAGTGAACAGGGCGATGGGAACACTAGTCCGCACCACTAACTCTAAGGGAAAACACCAAGGGGAGGACAGACAACACAGACTCAACATATATTCCCAGGTGGGCGACAACAGGAGACAACAATAAGCCCAACAGGGATCCGGAGGGTAGCACTCAGGAACGACAACCAGGATTAACCACTCCAGTGGGTCAGTATAGATGTCCAGGCAGGAAGCTCTATAACTGGCAACTAGAGAAGTGTGAGGGGAGAATATAAGGAGGTAGGGAGTGGCAGACAAGAAACAGCTGAGGAGGAGAAGCTACGGATCCCTGAGAGAGACAAAAAGGATAGCAAGGCAAACACAGAAAACAATCACTGAGAAACAACGTGATCTTTAGATATAGAGCGCGCAGCCACCCGCTGCGACTTCCTGACCCCGGGTATAACGGAGTCAGACGTGGCTCTTGATACCCTCGTGACACCATCCAGGTAAACTACTGCAAAAGTATAACTTATTGCCAAACAGTTAATGAAATGCTATTGAGTTAAATGCTGTGATATATTATTAATTGATTAAAGCGCCATTCATTCCATAGCGCTGTACATATGAGAAGAGGTATACATACATAATACAGACAATTGCACTAAGCATGAACAAGACGAGTTACAAACTGGTACAGAAGGAGAGAGGGTCCTGCCCATGAGGGCTTACAATCTACATGGTATGGGAGAAGGACACAGTAGGTGAGGGTGAAGTTGGTCATGTGTAAAAAAAATGCCATTTTTGTCACATTACATCACAGAAACTGCAACAGCAAGTGATCAAAAATGCATTTGCCCCCCAAAATAGTACCAATCAGACCGTCACCTCATCCCGCCAAAAATTAGACCCTACCTAAGAGAATCGGTCAAAAAAAATAAAAGCTATGGCTCTCAGACTATGAGACACTAAAATATCATTATTTCGGTTAAAAAAATGCTATTATTGTGTAAAACTTAAATAAATAAGAAAGTAGACATATTACGTATTGCCACGTGCGTAACGATCTGCTCTATAAAAAAGTCACATGACCTAATCCCTCAGGTAAACGCTGTAAAAATAAAAAATAAAAAACGGTGCCAAAACATCAATTTTTTTGTTACCTTGCCTCACAAAAAACTTAATATAGAGCAATAAAAAATCATATGTACCCCAAAATAGTACCACTAAAACTGGCACCTTATCCCGTAGTTTCCAAAATGTGGTCACTTTTTTGAGTTTCTACTGTAGGTGTGCATCAGGGGGGCTTCAAATGGGACATGGCATCTAAAAACAAGTTCAGCTCAATTTGCCTACCAAAAACCATTGTAACGGGGCGCCGAAGGCGCACTCGGTCTCCCATCAGCCGCAGACCTGCTGCTTAGCTTCGGGAGCGAGGATCTGTGTTCGGCCTCGTTACCAGGGCGGCTTTGCTAGCTGGGAGGCTCCCTGCTCCTAGGTCTGCCTTGAGCGTCGAGCTGATCACTCGGTGCTCGACCTGTCTGTCTGTCGGTCATGTGACGCTGGCCATGTCACATGACCCTCACTCCCCACTATAAATACAGGCAACCTGCTGGCTACAGGTTGCCTGTGATACTGGTCCATTGGTGCTTCCTTGTTCCTTGGGTCTAGTCTGTGGCTGTTTGTTCTGTTTGACCTCCTGACCTCGGCTTGTTCTTTGACCTCGACTTCGTCCCATCCTTTGTACGTATTGCTCTCCTGGATTGACCTCGACTCTGACTGTTGACTTTACATTTGCCCGCTCCATTTGTACTCCCGCTTCTCCTGGTTCTGACCCTTGGCTTGTTGACCTTCCGTATCTTTCCTCTGTGCACTTATGAAAGTAAGGGACCGTCGCCCAGTTGCGCCCCGTCTTGCGCCCCGTCGCCTAGGGCGGGTAGTGTAAGTAGGCAGGGACAGGGGTTGAGTCAGAGTGCACCCTCTTTTCTTCCTCTCTGTTCCCTGACAAGCATAAGGCGGTCCTTTCCTTCTGCGCCCTGCCGTGTGACCGTACAGAAGTTTACGATCACATGTGGGGTGTTTCTGTAAACTGCAGAATCATGGTAATAAATATTGAGTTTTATTTGGCTGTTAACCCTTGCTTTGCTACTGGAAAAAATTGATTAAAATGTAAAATCTGCCAAAAAAGTGAAATTCTGAAATTTCATCTCCATTTTCCATCAATTCTTGTGGAACACCTAAAGGGTTAACAAAGTTAGTAAAATCAGTTTTGTATACCTTGAGGGGTGTAGTTTCTAAAATGGGGTCATTTTTGGGTGGTTTCTATTATGTAAGCCTCACAAAGTGACTTCAGACCTGAACTGGTCCTTAAAAAGTGGGTTTTGGAAATTTTGCTTCCATACTTCTAAGCCTTCTAACGTCCCCAAAAAATAAAATGTAATTTTCAAAATGATCCAAACATGAAGTAGACGTATGGGGAATGTAAAGTAATTACTATTTTTGAAGGTATTACTATCTATTATAAAAGTAGAGAAATTGAAATTTGCAAATTATTCCAAATTTGTGGTAAATTTGGTATTTTTTTATGAATAAAAATGTTGTTTTTTTTACCACTGTCATGAAGTACAATATGTGACGAGAAAACAATCTCAGAATGGCCTGTATAAGTAAAAGCGTTTTAAAGTTATCACCACATAAAGTAACACATGTCAGATTTGCAAAAAATGGCCTGGGCAGGAAGGTGAAAACAGGCCTGGGGTTGAAGGGGTTGAAGGGAATGTGTCATCAAAAAATGATCTATTGTCATGTTTTTATGTTAAACATATTTAAAAAAAAATTGTGATGTAATTTTTCATTTCCCATGTCAATATCTATTTAAAAGAAGCTAAAATCCTGCATTTTTCGCACTGGTCACTAATTGGTCTTTACAGATCAATTTACTGCAGTTATCTGCTTATCATTACAGGGAGGATTACAGATAAGGTTGAGCGAAGTGCACTTTATAGATCCGAAGCTGCTTTCTTCAAAACTTTGTTTAAATGCTGTATGGAGACCTCTCTCCGAACAGAATTCAAATGGATGGGCTATGCGGAGGTGAAATTCGTTAAAGGGATTTTACCCTATAGAGATGCGGACATGCACGGCTAGATTGCCGCAATATACCTGTCCCATATCTCTGAGTGGTTTTATTGAGTGTAAAAAATTATTTTATATATACAGGGAGTGCAGAATTATTAGGCAAGTTGTATTTTTGAGGATTAATTTTATTATTGAACAACAACCATGTTCTCAATGAACCCAAAAAACTCATTAATATCAAAGCTGAATATTTTTGGAAGTAGTTTTTAGTTTGTTTTTAGTTTTAGCTATTTTAGGGGGATATCTGTGTGTGCAGGTGACTATTACTGTGCATAATTATTAGGCAACTTAACAAAAAACAAATATATACCCATTTCAATTATTTATTTTTACCAGTGAAACCAATATAACATCTCAACATTCACAAATATACATTTCTGACATTCAAAAACAAAACAAAAACAAATCAGTGACCAATATAGCCACCTTTCTTTGCAAGGACACTCAAAAGCCTGCCATCCATGGATTCTGTCAGTGTTTTGATCTGTTCACCATCAACATTGCGTGCGGCAGCAACCACAGCCTCCCAGACACTGTTCAGAGAGGTGTACTGTTTTCCCTCCTTGTAAATCTCACATTTGATGATGGACCACAGGTTCTCAATGGGGTTCAGATCAGGTGAACAAGGAGGCCATGTCATTAGATTTTCTTCTTTTATACCCTTTCTTGCCAGCCACGCTGTGGAGTACTTGGACGCGTGTGATGGAGCATTGTCCTGCATGAAAATCATGTTTTTCTTGAAGGATGCAGACTTCTTCCTGTACCACTGCTTGAAGAAGGTGTCTTCCAGAAACTGGCAGTAGGACTGGGAGTTGAGCTTGACTCCATCCTCAACCCGAAAAGGCCCCACAAGCTCATCTTTGATGATACCAGCCCAAACCAGTACTCCACCTCCACCTTGCTGGCGTCTGAGTCGGACTGGAGCTCTCTGCCCTTTACCAATCCAGCCACGGGCCCATCCATCTGGCCCATCAAGACTCACTCTCATTTCATCAGTCCATAAAACCTTAGAAAAATCAGTCTTGAGATATTTCTTGGCCCAGTCTTGACGTTTCAGCTTGTGTGTCTTGTTCAGTGGGGGTCGTCTTTCAGCCTTTCTTACCTTGGCCATGTCTCTGAGTATTGCACACCTTTTGCTTTTGGGCACTCCAGTGATGTTGCAGCTCTGAAATATGGCCAAACTGGTGGCAAGTGGCATCTTGGCAGCTGCACGCTTGACTTTTCTCAGTTCATGGGCAGTTATTTTGCGCCTTGGTTTTTCCACACGCTTCTTGCGACCCTGTTGACTATTTTGAATGAAACGCTTGATTGTTCGATGATCACGCTTCAGAAGCTTTGCAATTTTAAGTGCTGCATCCCTCTGCAAGATATCTCACTATTTTTGACTTTTCTGAGCCTGTCAAGTCCTTCTTTTGACCCATTTTGCCAAAGGAAAGGAAGTTGCCTAATAATTATGCACACCTAATATAGGGTGTTGATGTCATTAGACCACACCCCTTCTCATTACAGAGATGCACATCACCTAATATGCTTAATTGGTAGTAGGCTTTCGAGCCTATACAGCTTGGAGTAAGACAACATGCATAAAGAGGATTATGTGGTCAAAATACTCATTTGCCTAATAATTCTGCACTCCCTGTATGTAAATCAGTCTGGTAAGGAGCTCAAGGGGCTGCACTAACCGTTCTGGAGACCAGCCACGCCCCCTGTGAAGGAGCCAGGGCTGGGACAAGGCCATTTGGTGCCCAGGGCGAAGATGGCAAACTGCGCCCCCCCCCCCCCCCCCCCCCCGTTTTTAAGAAAGAATCAATGTTGTTTCAAAACAAGAATATACTTAAAGCAATAGAACAAAGGACTGTGGGACTTTGAAAGTCACAGACACTATAAAGTTCCCCCCCATCATCATGTGCCAGTATAAAGTCCCCCCCATCATCATGTGCCAGTTTTGTAATAAGCCCCCCCAATGTGCCAGTAACACTATTGTAAAAAAAACCAAAAAAAAAACACTTATACTTACCTAAGTGTCAGCGATGCGATGCAGCCTCTTCCTGTGTCCCACGCTGTAATGTAAGGCTCAGGCGGCACGATGACGTCATTGCGCCGGCCTCTGATAGGCTGCCGGCCTAGTGCCTGCAGCCAGGGGCGTACATAAAAATCACTGGGCCCCATAGCAGGAATCTAAATTGGGCCCCCATTCCCCTTTTATAGCCCCTCCCTTTGTTCCATGAACTATTCTTGCTGCTGCGTTTTATAATTTATGCCATCAGGGCCGGAATGGGATTACAAAACAGCCCTGGCACACAAAAGAGGTATAATAGATGCAGATGTATATTATATACAGCAGTGTACAGTTATGTGAGGTACGCGGTATAATAGATGCAGTGTGTACAGGTATATAGTATATTCCCTAGTGTTCTGATATGTGAGGTACAGGGTATAATAGATGCAGTGTGTACAGGTATATAGTATATACAGCAGTGTACTGATATGTGAGGTACGGGGTATAATATATGCAGTGTATACAGTATATACAGTAGTGTAACATGTGAGGTACGAGGTATAATAGATGCAGTGTGTACAGGTATATAGTAAATACAGCAGTGTATTGACACCTCGTACCTCACATATCAGTACACTGCTGTATATACTATATATCTGTACACACTGCATCTATTATACCTCGTACCTCACATATATAGTATATACAGAAGTGTACTGATATCTGTACACACAGCATCTATTATACCTCATACCTCACATATCAGTGCACTGCGGTATATACTATATATCTGTACATATTGCATGTATAATACTGTGTAATATATGCAGTGTGTGTGCATGTATGTGTGTGTATATATATATATATATATATATATATATACAGAGCAGTGTATTGATGTGACACATAGAAGGTATAATACTGTAGATGCAGTGTTTATAGAAATATGTGGTCAGTTATGCATTATAGTCACTGTGAGGTACATGAGGTAGTGGTAACTGTCTGAAGTAGTATACATGAGTGAGCAATGAGTAAAAACAGGGCATGGAGGGGGGGGGGGGGTAAATGATGAAAAGTGGAGGACCTCCTCTTACCTCTCCATTCCAGTCTGTATGGATCAATACAGAGCTGCTTGTGAACTTTTAATACTTGCTGTTAGGGGTTGAAGGACCTGTGATGATGTCATCACAGGTCCTGGCAGATGTACCTTTGAAACCTAGGAACTACACCATTTTTGGTGCAGTTCCTTTGCTAGATTCTGCAGGACCTGTGATGTTGAAGATGATGTCATCACAGGTCCTGGCAGATGCACTGTTCTAACCTGGGAACTACACTTTACACTGTGCAGTTCCCTTACAGGACCTGTGATGACATCATCAAAGGTCCTTTAGCTTTAGAAAGGTAAACAGGAGTAATTAGGGGGCGGGGCTTCTCCTCCACTTCGGTGCCTGCCTGCAGCCTATCAGAGGAAAGGGAAGGGACACGCCTCTCCCTCCCCTGCACCTCCGCTGGCACAGACAGTTTACAATGGAGATGAGCGCAATGGAAGCGCTCATCTCCCTGTGCCCGGCGGCGGCTGCTCACTTGGGGGGGGGGTCATTTTAGTTGGGGGGGGCACAGCATGATGTAGGGGGGGCCGTGGCCCCCTCTGGCCCCCCCCTGGCGACGCCACTGCTGCTGGCACTTCACCTGCGCCCCCCTCCTGTCCGCAAATGGTAGCGCCCAGGGCACCCGCTCCTTCGGCCCCTGCCTTGTACCGGCCCTGGAAGGAGCCCAGCACCGCCTGTATCCAGGAATCTCCTCCTTGCTCACAAAGTCAGATCGCCGTAATCTTGCGGTGCATGAGCTCGCGCATGCACAGTTCCTTCCCTGATGCTGATGCCAGCACAAGGAAGGAACACTATGCCGGCACTGCGCATGCGCGAGCTCGCGCATCGCGAGATTCCAGCGATCTGACTTCGTGAGCAAGGAGGAGATTCCTGGATACAGGCGGTGCTGGGCTCCTTCACAGGGGGCGTGGCTGGGCTCCAGAACAGTTAGTGAAGCCCCTTGGGCTCCTTACCAGGCTGATTTATATATAAAATCATTTTTTACACTCAATAAAACCACTCAGAGATATGGAACAGGTATAATGCGGACATGCTAGCGGCGATCTAGCTGTGCATGTCCGTATCTCTATAGGGTAAAAAGAGGTGACAGAATGCCTTTAAGTCCAAAGTCTCGCAAAACTTCGGCATTCGATTGTACAACTTGAAAACAGTTTTAAAACTGCAATCCGAAGTCGGCTTTGGTACCAAGGTACCAGTCGGCAGAGGTCGCAATAACGCCTGTACAAGCGTCATAGACGCCTGTTCAGGCCATTTTACTCCCTGGAAAAAGTCTAAAGCGTACCAATACGCCTTAGGCCTCTTTCAGACGGGCGTTGGGGGAAAAGGTGCGGGAGCATGCGCGATTTTTCGGCGCAAGTGCAAAACATTGTAATGCGTTTTGCACGCGCGTGACAAAAATCACGCATGTTTGGTACCCAAACCCGAACTTCTTCACAGAAGTTCGGGCTTGGGATCGGTGTTCTGTAGATTGTATTATTTTCCCTTATAACATGGTTATAAGGGAAAATAATAGCATTCTGAATACAGAATGCATAGTACAATAACGCTGGAGGGGGTAAAAAAAAAAGAAAAAATAATTTAACTCACCTTAATCCACTTGATCGCGCAGCCGGCATCGCTTCTGTCTTCTTTCTTTGCTGTGTGCAGGAACAGGACCTGTGGTGACGTCACTCCGGTCATCACATGGTCCATCACATGATCCATCACCATGGTAAAAGATCATGTGATGGATCATGTGATGACCGGAGTGACGTCACCACAGGTCCTGTTCCTGCACACAGCAAAGAAAGAAGACAGAAGCGATGCCGGCTGCGCGATCAAGTGGATTAAGGTGAGTTACATTTTTTTATTTTTTTTTTAACCCCTCCAGCGCTATTTTACTATGCATTCTGTATTCAGAATGCTATTATTTTCCCTTATAACCATGTTATAAGGGAAAATAATAATGATCGGGTCTCCATCCCGATCGTCTCCTAGCAACCGTGCGTGAAAATCGCACCGCATCCGCACTTGCTTGCGGATGCTTGCGATTTTCACGCAACCCCATTAATTTCTATGGGTCCTGCGTTACGTGAAAAACGCACAAAATAGAGCATGCTGCGATTTTCACGCAACGCACAAGTGATGTGTGAAAATCACCGCTCATGTGAACAGCCCCATAGAAATGAATGGGTCGGGATTCTGTGCGGGTGCAATGCGTTCAACTCACGTGTCGCATCCGCGTGGAATACTCGCCCGTGTGAAAGGGGCCTTAGACATTTCCATTATATTTATCAGTGCAGGGCGTGCTGTGAACGGCCCAGGAAGCACAGTGATGCTGCCTGTGCCTGCAACAACCAATGACAAAGCTCCTTACAGTAAGGAGCTTTGTTATTGGTTGGTTTGAGCGCACTGCCGGAGCTTATGGTGCACTGATCTGAAGTGAGGAAGGAGGAGTGCGATTGTCACTGGCGGGGTAAGCAGCCTTACTGTGAAATTTAGTGGTGGTCCCAGCTCTGAAAGCCCCGCTAATCTCTATTACAAGGAGTCTGAAACCCTGAGCCGAGCTCTGCTTCTCTTCATTGCTGAGCGGAGTACTAAAGAGGGCCTCAATAGAAAGTCTATGGGACCGTCTTTAATTCTGCATTCAGCAGTGAAGAGAAGCGGCTGAGTGCTTCAGACTCTCCTTATAGAGGTCAGCATGGGTCTCAGCAGCAAGCAACACCAACCTCAGACTTGGATCCAGCTGCAAGACAGCGAGGACACAGGAGGGAGACCCTCAAGTAATGTCATTCTATTGTCCTGTAGCTGGAAAAATAAAGGAGGTGCAGTTTATAGAGGCAGTAGACTGTGAAGTGCCTGTGTACCCGCTGCGGGGCCCAGCACAAGCCTCCTGGCCATGGGCGTAACTACCATAGCGTCAGACCATGCGACTGCTATGGGGCCCAGGGCAAGAGGGGGCCCAGTCTTAGTTGGGATTATCTCCTCTTCTACTGGAGGTGAAAACTTGGCCAGAACTCTACCTTCTAAATCTAAAGGAACAACTTTTAGCAGATAAGGCATGGAATAATGGCCTGATGGTCATTGAAAAGGGTTTAGGCAGAAACCCTTCTGTCCTGTGTGGGGTGGCTGGTTTGATCCTTGCTGTGGGGCCCTTTCTTCTCTATGTACGCCACTTCTCCTAGCTGATACACAGATGTCACAGAATAACTGATTTATAGATACCCCTGGAGATAGCAGGCGGACAAGAGAGGATGCTGCAAGCACCATAAAACAGGAGGCTGCATGAGGGGTAGGGTTGGGTTCACACACGGGCAGTAGTGGCCAAGGAAAAGCATCACTGTCACACTATATACCATACATACACTATGTACAGAACACTAATCACACTATATACCGTATACTATATCACTATGTACACTATAACAGTATATGCAGTTCATTATCACACTATGTACACTATATTAGTATAACAGTGCACACTAGTATCAGACTACATCCCACTATGTGCACTACATACAGTACACTACCACACTCAGAGGTCGCAATAACACCTGTACAAGCGTTATAGACGCCTGTTCAGGCCATTGTTTAGGCTTCTGATCCATGAGAAGAACAGGAAAAAAAAAAAACAGTAACCTGTTCTGTACAGGATCCGTTTTTGATTACAGGATCCTGTAAAAAAAAAACAGATCCTGAATTATACATTTGGCATCCATTTGAGCCATCTCCATGCTCCACTGCATGCAGTGACGGATCTCAGACGGAAATGGCTCAAATAGATGCCAAATGTGCATCAGGATCCGTATTTTTACAGGATCCTTTTTTCTTTTTCTTTTTTTTTTTGGTCTTCTGACTAATAAAGAAAAATGGAAAATGAAATGGAGAGGTGAACTATCCTTTAACGAAGTTAATGAGGTCCCCTCTTGTCCATTGTGTCTATGGCCCATGGTGGCTGCTGTAAAACATACCTTTAAACATGGTTCCCAGGTGGTATACCTTCCAAATACTAAACAGGTCTGACTCTGCTTAACTTGAAAGATCAGACATGATTGGGCACATTCAGAGTGTTGTGGCCATAGGCCCACATATATATTTTTTCAAATGGTGAACATCAGGGTCATAGCTAAAAGGCTCATGGGCCCTGGTGCAACAGTTCAGCTTGGGCCCCTTCCCTCAATGCTTTGTGGCCCGGGGCATGTAACTTGACCTGCATGCACTTTCTATAATACCGGTGTCTTCTTATTCGGCACAAGGGTCTTTGGGCCCCTCAGGCTCCTGGGACCAGTAGCGACTGCTACCTCTGCACCTCCTATAGCTACGTCATCACCTAAACATGGTCGCTTCTGTTCTGTGTGGAAACTAGATACTTTTTCATGGGAGATCTTTAGCAGCTTCTGTATTAGTACAGTAGATCTCTACTGCACCAAAGTTACATACCACTGACTTAAAAGAATTGAACTGTAAAACCCTATCTTGTTTGCTTCCCCACAGGGGGCTGTAGCCATCTGAACTCTTGTGTGACTTGTATAGAAGGAGAGCCAAGTCTGAATATCTCCTGTGAGTGGGTGACATGTGGATCCTCAGGTAACAACTGAAAGAGAAATGATTATTTATGCATTTTATATAATTGTGACAAACTAAAACCAGTATGGATATGTGCTAATTAATGTGCTACATATGTGCTACAGTTAAAGGCTCCAGAATTGTACCAAAGATGTTTTTTTTAAATCCCAAATTAAGATTTTTTTCCTTCTGACCTTTCAGTGTCTAGTCATTCAAAACAAAGTATTTTTTAAACCTTGTTTTTTAAACCTGGTTTTCTGCTCTCCCGAATTACAAACTTGATTACATTAGCGTATTTCCTGAGCTCTCTGCCTTTCTACTCATGGCCTTGACCTCACATTATTACACCCGTTTAGTTTCCTATTCAGTACAGTGAGAGAGACAAGCACGGTCTACAAACCGGATTCCAAAAAAGTTGGGACACTAAACTATTTGTGAATAAAAACTGAATGCAATGATGTGGAGATGGCAAATGTCAATATTTTATTTGTAATAGAACGTAGATGACAGATCAAACGTTTAATCCGAGTAAATGTATCATTTTAAAGGAAAAATACGTTGATTCCAATTTTTACGGTGTCAACAAATCCCAAAAAAGTTGGGACAAGTAGCAATGAGAGGCTGGAAAAAGTAAATTTGAGCATAACGAAGAGCTGGAAGAACAATTAACACTAATTAGGTCAATTGGCAACATGATTGGGTATAAAAAGAGCTTCTCAGAGTGGCAGTGTCTCTCAGAAGCCAAGATGGGTAGAGGATCACCAATTCCCACAATGTTGCGCAGAAAGATAGTGGAGCAATATCAGAAAGGTGTTACCCAGCGAAAAATTGCAAAGACTTTGCATCTATCATCATCAACTGTGCATAGCATCATCCGAAGATTCAGAGAATCTGGAACAATCTCTGTGCGTAAGGGTCAAGGCCGTAAAACCATACTAGATGCCCGTGATCTCCGGGCCCTTAAACGACACTGCACCACAAACAGGAATGCTACTGTAAAGAAAATCACAGAATGGGCTCAGGAATACTTCCAGAAACCATTGTCAGTGAACACAATCCACCGTGCCATCCGCCGTTGCCAGTTGAAACTCTACAGTGTAAAGAAGAAGCCATTTCTAAGCAAGATCCACAAGCTCAGACGTTTTCACTGGGCCAGGGATCATTTAAAATGGAGTGTGGCAAAATGGAAGACTGTTCTGTGGTCAGACGAGTCACGATTCGAAGTTCTTTTTGGAAATCTGGGACGCCATGTCATCCGGACCAAAGAGGACAAGGACAACCCAAGTTGTTATCAACGCTCAGTTCAGAAGCCTGCATCTCTGATGGTATGGGGTTGCATGAGTGCGTGTGGCATGGGCAGCTTGCATGTCTGGAAAGGCACCATCAATGCAGAAAAATATATTCAGGTTCTAGAACAACATATGCTCCCATCCAGACGTCATCTCTTTCAGGGAAGACCCTGCATTTTTCAACAAGATAATGCCAGACCACATTCTGCATCAATCACAACATCATGGCTGCGTAGGAGAAGGATCAGGGTACTGAAATGGCCAGTCTGCAGTCCAGATCTTTCACCTATAGAGAACATTTGGCGCATCATAAAGAGGAAGGTGCAACAAAGAAGGCCCAAGACGATTGAACAGTTAGAGGCCTGTATTAGACAAGAATGGGAGAGCATTCCGATTTCTGAACTTGAGATACTGGTCTCCTCGGTCCCCAGACGTCTGTTGAGTGTTGTAAGAAGAAGGGGAGATGCCACACAGTGGTGAAAATGGCCTTGTCCCAAATTTTTGGGGATTTGTTGACACCATGAAATTCTGATTCAACATATTTTTCCCTTAAAATGGTACATTTTCTCAGTTTAAACTTTTGTTCCGTGATTTATGTTCTATTCTGAATAAAATATTCGAAATTGGCACCTCCACATCATTGCATTCAGTTTTTATTCACGATTTGTATAGTGTCTCAACTTTTTTGGAATCCGGTTTGTACATTATAAAGAGAGGGCAAAAATCTGTGGTACAAAAAATACATTTTCTGCAAAATGATATATATTGTAAATGCTTCAAATGAACGGCCTGCTTGACATATTTACATTGTGGGAGGAGCTGAGCGAGGAACAGAATAGGCATGCCTACGTACCGTCCTGACCTAACTGGCTGGAGTGTGTAAGTGCGGTAAGTGCGCTCCTCCCACAATTACAATTAGGGTAAGTGCGCTCCTCCCACAATTACAGGCTGCAAGCAGCCTTCAATATTTGTGGGAGGAGCTGAGCGAGGAACAGAATAGGCATGCCTACGTACCGTCCTGACCTAACTGGCTGGAGTGTGCCCGACGCCAGTGACGAGGTAAGGCCTGAATAAGTGGGCAAAAAGAGAACTGGCACGTTGCAGGGTATGGAATATTTATTGAAGCATTGTGGCCTACAATGCCAAGGAATAAAAGGCTATGGATATCTCAGCCCGTGGATTCGGAATGTACCTTGCGAAGCAGGACGACCTCCAACGACCCATCTTGCGGATGATGTGCGCCGGTACCTGGTGACTAGAAGCTGCGGACTCGGCCCCTATACGAATGGAGTGCCCGGATATTGTGCTAGGGTTGTAACCCAACCCTGCGGCCAGGGTGCGGATGTTGGAGATGAACAGGGTTGAAGACAGGGGCTTACCGTTAACCAGGAGCAACGGGTCGTCTAAAGCGGGAGATTGGAGGGAGGCCAGGAGCTCCTGGAGCACCTTGATAGGACACCAACAGTTGGCCGTAGGGTAAAATTCCACCTCTATGGGAGGACCGGTTTGATTGTTCTTGGAGGACGGAATGGACAGGATGAAGTGGTCGGAGTGCCAGGCGAGATGTCGCCTGAGCAGGGTTGTTCGGGAGATGGCGCTGCAGGTGACCTCCCCGGGTCTGAGGAACCCATAGAACCCGAGGTACATGGCCGCTTTGTAATGATGCTTGCTGATTGGCCAAAAGGAAGACCTTGACGGGACACCAGTAGGCCGTGGGGAAGAACTCTACCTCGGTGGGAGGACCAGCCTGATTGGACTTGGTGGCTGGGATGGACAGTATGAAGTGGACCGAATGCCAGGCGAGATGTCGCCTGAGCAGGGTCGCTCGGTTGACCGTGCCGCAGGTGGACTCCCCGGGTCTAAGAACCCAGAGACCCTAGGTACATGGCTGCTTTGGCGATGATGCTCGCTGAGTGCCCAAAAGGGAGACCGTCTAGGCCTACAGACAATCTGCGGAAACTCACCTGACACTGGTTGCCTACGCACCCGGACCGCCGCGCTAACGCTGAGGGGCTTTGATGCCTCAAGCCTGGCGAAAAGCTGGAGCAACTAGCCCAGCCCGAGGGGACGCCCTGAGGTCCCCTGATCAGGAATCAGGGTGCAGACCGCCCAGGTGAGATTGAGCAAAACCATGACGTAGCAATGAACACAAGAATGCCGCTTGAGTGGGAGCAGAGTACAATACCTGATGTAACCACAGTTGTCGAGATAATGGATGACCATGTCCAAACCCCCGAGATGACCCGGATTCAATGCAATCAGGGATTCAAACATGCGGAACCCGAACCGGATAACAGGAACCACTGGATAGTGCTGGAAAACCCAGAGCGTTTCAGGCAAATATATCGGATCCCGAGTGATTCAGGCAAATGTGTACCACCAGCGGGAAGAGACCTGAGTGATTCAGGCAAATGCAAACAACCTGTGGGAAAAAGACCTGAGCGAATCAGGCAAATGTGAACAACCTGTGGGCAAAAAGACCTGAGCGATTCAGGGAATACGTAACCTGGGTGAATCAGGGAAACATACGACCTGGAAATACCGCCAACCTGAAAGAGACAGGAAAATACAAAACCTGAGTGATTCAGGGAAATACGTAACCTGGGGAAATCAGGAAAACATACGACCTGGAAATACCGCCAATCTGAAAGAGACAGGAAAATACAAAACCTGAGTGATTCAGGGAAATACGTAACCTGGGGAAATCAGGAAAACATACGACCTGGAAATACCGGCAACCTGAAAGAGACAGGAAAAAATACAAAACCTGAGCGATTCAGGGAAATACCTAAACCTGAGCGATTCAGGAAAATACCTGACCTGAGCGATTCAGGGAAACACCTGACCTGAGTAAAACATGGACCTGAGCGATTCAGGGAAATGCATGAACCCGAGCGATCCAGGAAAACACGTAAAACCCGCGCGACTCCGGGGAATTAGACCTGGGTGAATGGGTAAACACGTGAATTTTTGAACTAATCTGGGAAATACATGAACCTGAGAATCATAAGGAAACAGGAATGAACATGATATAAAAAGGATCGCAACCCAACCAAATCAACGGACAGTGCTGCCAACTCTCCGGCGATACTGGAGACCTAGGAATGGAGGCTCGTGATGAATGAAGGAAGGCTCTGAGCTGCGGAGAAGCGTCACGCCGCCACCCGGCTGGAACTTACCTGAAACCCGGCACCGTGGAGTGACCGGGCACGGAGGAGCCCTGCTACACAATTGAGGATGGATCGAAATTCCGGTGGCCTGAGGCCCTGCTTACATGAAAATAAGCTTGCGTTGGTACGAGACCCGGAGAGAGGTGCGATCTGGTGGCACTGGAAAGAGGCGACGGAGAACCAGGATGCAGCCTGGACGCCATGGCCAACTGCTGGGTGACCCTGGAGAGCCAGAATCAGAGCCCAAAGTCGCGCTGCATGCCACAACCTGCGGAACAGGAATCCAGACACGCCGGACACGAATCGGGTAACCAGGAACCAGCCGGACGTTGCTGAACAAACCCCCGAGCGCTACAGGCTGATGCATGGAACCTGCGTAATTCCGGCGATGGATTGAATCCTGAGCGGTTCAGGCAACATGGAATCCTAAGCGAAACAGGCAATGACATACACCTTCATGAAGATGACGGACACCTGGGTGGGTCGGGCAGTACCTTGAACCTGGTTGGACCTGGCCACTACCTACCCACTGGGAGACCAGGGAAACAGAAGCCTGAGCGGATCAGGCCCACCTGACCTGAGTGAATCAGGGGAATACATAACCAGACTGTTCAGGAAAATGTGCAATCTGGGAACAATCGACCTGGAAGAGGAAGGAAAACAAAACCCGAATGAGGGAGAACATGGCACCTGAGCGACTCAGGGAACATGACACCTGAGCGACTCAGGAAACACACCAGACCTGAGCGACTCAGGAAACACACCAGACCTGAGCAATTCAGGGAACACACCAGACCCGAGCGATTCAGGGAACACACCAGACCCGAGCGATTCAGGGAACACACCAGACCCGAGCGATTCAGGGAACACACCAGACCCGAGCGATTCAGGGAACATCACCCCTAAGTGACTAAGGGGAGGCAACACCAGAGCGATTCAGGGGACCTGACCCCTGAGTCACCTAGGGAAGACATGACACATGCGATTTTGGGAACATGACATCTGTGAATTGGAGAAAACATAACCCTGAGCGATTCAGGGAAGACATGACACCTGCGATTCTTGGGTAAATGACACCTGCAATTTGGAGAAAAAAAAACGACGCCTGAGCGAATCAGGGAGGACATGACACCTGCAATTCTGGGAACATGACACCTGCGATTTGGGGAAAAACATGACACCTGCGATTCTAGGAACATGACACCTGCGTTTTGAGGAAAACATGACACTTGATCGATTCAGGGATCCGGGAAGACATACCACTTGAGTGATTCAGGGGAGACATACCACTTGAGTGATTCAGGGGAGACATACCACTTGAGTGATTCAGGGGAGACATACCACTTGAGTGATTCAGGGGAGACATACCACTTGAGTGATTCAGGGGAGACATACCACTTGAGTGATTCAGGGGAGACATTACACCTGAGCGATTCAGGGAGACATTACACCTGAGCGATTCAGGGAGACATTACACCTGAGCGATTCAGGGAGACATTACACCTGAGCGATTCAGGGAGACATTACACCTGAGCGATTCAGGGAGACATTACGCCTGAGCGATTCAGGGAGACATTACACCTGAGCGATTCAGGGAGACATTACACCTGAGCGAGTTCAGGGAAGAAATTGCACCTGAGCGAGTTCAGGGAAGAAATTGCACCTGAGCGATCCAGGGAGACATTGCACCTGAGCGATTCAGGGAAGACATGACACCTGGGTGGTACAGGGAACATTGTAACAGAGCGGTTTGGGGACCTCATCCCATTGAGCGAATCAGGGAGTATATACCTGAGCGAATCGGGGATGAAATTGAACCTGAGCGATTCAGGGGACAACTGACACCTGGTGGTTGCAGACGATATGACAACCGTGCGGATCGGGAAACACGTGATGCTTGGGCGGTACCACGGAATGACGTTACCCTGAGTGATTTGGGGAGCGGGACCCCTGGGTGACCTAAGGACAGCCGCACCGGCGCGAGGCCCAGGCAACAGACCCCTGACCTCAACGAACGACTGCCCTCAGTCCCCCAGAGGTTGATTGGCCAATGTATTGGCGTGGTTGGCAGGCGCTCAGCCTGGTATTGAACAACAAGATGCCATCAGATGACTGCCATTTGCCTTTTTTTTTTTTGGCAGTGCAGGGTTAAGGGCAGCAACTGACAGACAGACAACACCAGCTGCTGACCTGCAGTGGCTGGAGAACGCGGCACACGCTGCATGAGCCTGCTGGAACAGAGGTATTGGCTGTCTGCAGCCGCCAGCCCCGCCTCCCTCGGGATCCCTGGACCATCATGACCCCCGCACGAACCCCAGAGGGAGAGAGTGACTGCTGCAGGATCGTCCGGCTGTGAAGCCTCTCCCTCCCACTGGAAGCCCAGGCGGTGCCCGAGACCTCGTTGGACCCAGGTTATGACTGCATGGAGTCCCGTTTGCTGCCTGAGCCCAGCCAGCCTTGGATAGTGGGCGCGGCTGCTGAACTCCGCCCCCGTGACGGACAGACCCGCCCGCCGGCCGCGACGTCTGTGCTGGCTGAGTGCCAGGGTACCTGGAGGGGAAGCCATCTGGCCGCGATGTCCGTGGACGCCGACCGGAACCCCGAGCGATGCCTGGAGGCCCATCCCGGTTGCAGGGCTTGTTCGGGCGGAAGGCAGACGGGGCAGGGGGAGAAGCGCCTGGTGCTGGTGGGAGGCCGCGGCCGCATGGATGTGCCGAAGCACTTACTTACCGCTGGCGCCGCTCTGCAGGAACAAACGGAAGTCACGGGAACCGGAAGTGACGTCACAGATCTGCCGAGGTGAGAACCATGCAAGAACCGAGCGCCCTCCTGCTTGTAGGAGGGGGTTTAAATAGGGTAAGTGCGCTCCTCCCACAATTACAGGCTGCAAGCAGCCTTCAATATTTGTAGTGGTCACCAGCTGCAGGGCTGACCCTTTGAAACAGCCAGTCTAGTTCTATCACAATGCCTTAAAGGGATTGTCCAGGATTTTTCAAGTGATGGCCTATAGGCTATCAATGTCTGATTGGCAGGGGTCTGAGAATCTACACTACTACCAATCAGCTGTTTCAGAGTAGCTCTGGCGCCAGAAGTTGGCATTAGGAACTGTACAGTTCTGTCTATTCTGTACTGGACTGAGCAGATTACTGCAGCACTGCTCCCATTCACTTCTATGGGAGAAACACTGCAGTAACCATCCTCCCTTTAATCTCCGCTCCGTCCTCCATTGAAGTCCCGCTGATCAGACATTGATGGCTTATTCATAGTATTTGACATATTATTTAGCAAATTGACATTTGCAAATATGTTGTAATTAGGAAATATGAAATTATCTAAAAAGTAAAACTAAATATAAAAAAATATAAAAAAATGCTAATAAATATTATTTAAAATAAACCTGCAAACCAGTAAATCGCATATACATATTTGGTATCATACCTGTAACAACCCACACTACAAATTATTTTTATGATAATTGCTGAACTATACATTGATAAAAATCGTTCTTTCTTGAATTTCCCTATTGATAAAAATAAATTAAAGGGGTTGGGCGGGGTTTTATATTGATGACCTATCCTCAGGATAGGTCATCAATATCAGATTGGCGCAGGTCCAATACCTGGCACCCCTGCCTATCAGCTGATATAAACAACCAAGAAGCAGACTGGCACTACTGGGACTGCATATGCTGCTGTCAGTGCTTGGATCTCTAATACCACATCCTTAGTGGTGCTCTGTGTCATTAAAGAATCCATATACAATGTGTAGTAGAGCATAACACGGCACTTACCCGGGAGTAAAAATCTTCTTCCTTTATTGCTTTCTGCGGGTTACATAAACATGGACACGAACATCTAGGCAACGGCCGTTTTGTGCATACCTGCACTTCGTCTGGCCTCAGCTGATATTGATGACCTATGCACAACCCCTTTAACCCCTTTCCAATATCCATAGTACATGTACAGCAGAGTGAGCACCATGGTGGCCGTGTCCCTACTGTTTCACACAGCTGACAACAGTGGCTAATGTCTGTGAATTGCAATAACACTGATTACATACATTTAACCCCTCAGATGCTATGGTCAAATCCCAGGCAGGAACGCCTTCACCTGGCTGAAGTCCGGGAAGGCGTTCCTTAGTTGTAATAGGCCTAAGCCTGTACAAGGCTTCTAGACCTATTACTGGTATATTCCAATGCAGGCCTACAGGTGACAGCAGAGTTGGAATTTATGTAACTTTGTATTCAGTAATAGATAAAAATCCATTAGTGAATATAAATCCAATGATTGCATGTTGCTTGTTTTATAAAAAATATATATAAACAATCAAAGAAAGAAAAACATTGTAGGCTTTGCCATGTCCAAAAATGCCCATACTATGAAAATATGTATCCCATACGGCAAATTACATAACAGAAAAAGTCAAAATGGCCAATTAGTTTTTTTTGTTGCTTTACCTGCTGAAATTTTATTTTTTATAAAGAGTGATCAAAAAGTTACTCCAAAATGGTATAAAAAAAAAAAAACTACATCATCCCGCAAAAAAATTTGCACAGCTCCATAGAATTAAGTATTAAAAGTTATGGGAGTCAGAATATGGCAATGAGAAGAAGAAAAAAAATTCCTCCCCCAATTTTTTTTTTCCAGCATTAAAAAAGTGTTATTGTATTCGTACTGACCCAGATAACGAAGGGTATGTGTCAGTTTCACCACACAGTGAACTGTGTAAAAATAAAACCCATAAAACTGTGGCGGAATTATGTTTTTTTTTTTTTTTTTTATTCCACCCCATCTGGACTTTTTTTTCTAGCTTCCCACTACATTGTATACAATATTAAATGGTGCCATTAGAAAGTACAACTTGTCCCGCAAAAAACAATCCCTCATATGGCTGTGTGAATGGAAAAATGAACAGTTATGGCTCTGGGAAGGCAGGGAATAAAAAACTAAAACAGAAAAATGGAAACTCACCAAGTCAGGAAAGGGTTAGAGTGGGTTCACAAATCACAGAAAAAGATACAAAACACCCTGCACAATATGATAACTAAATATGCGGATGTACATGGCAACATTTATAAAGAAAAGAAATCACGGAAAATAATGCACTAACACAATAGATGCAAACATTATATATGGACTAAGCCCTCACTCTGTTATGTTAAAATCTGAGACTCTCAGCCAATATATTTTGATCAAAACACATCTGTGCCCGCCTACCTGCACCAAGGTGGTCTCAGTTAGGCAGGTCCTACTCTAAAACTACCTATGCCATTGGGCATCTACATTCAGGAGATTAGATCCTGCACATATTAGAGTGGGTTCACATCACATGTTATGCCTCTGTTTGATGAATACAGTATGTTAGAAAAAAAGGATACAAAAACACAGCACACCACGTTCTCGTATCCTGCAGAGTCCAGTAAAAAAAGGATAGGTTTTTCTCACATTGGAACTCTATGGTGAACAAATGCTACTATATGGTATCAGTTTGGGTCATCCATTTAAGGCTACTTTCACACTGGCGTTTTGGCTTTCCGTTTGTGAGATCTGTTCAGAGCTCTCACAAGCGGTTCGAAATGGATCAGTTTTGCCCTAATGCATTCTGAATGGAAAAGGATCCGCTCAGAATGCATCAGTTTGCCTCTGTTCCGTCGCTTTGGAGGCGTCCGTCTGACGAAACTGAGCCAAACGGATCTGTTCTGACAAACACTAGAAAACGGATCCGTCCTCAATCGACTTTCAATGGTGTTCAAGACGGATTCGTCTTGGCTATGTTAAAGATACAAACGGATACGTTCTGAACGGATGCAGACGTTTGTATTATCTGAACGGATCCGTCTGTGCAGATCCATGATGGATCCGCACCAAATGCGAGTGTGAAAGTAGCCTAACATGTATGTTTTTGTATATGTTAAACGAATGGCAAAAACGTGATGTGAACCCAGCCTAAGGCCTCTTTCACACGACAGTATGTCTTTTTCAGTGTTTTGCGGTCCGTTTTAAACGGATCCGTTGTTCCGTTTTTTGTTTCCGTTGTGTTTCCGTTTCCGTTCCGTTTTTCCATTCCGTTTTTCCGTATGGCATATACAGTGTACAGTAATTTCATATAAAAAATTGGGCTGGGCATAACATTTTCAATAGATGGTTCCGCAAAAAACGGAACGGATACGGAAGACATACGGATGCATTTCCGTATGCATTCCGTTTTTTTGCGGACCCATAGACTTTAATGGAGCAACGGAACGTGATTTGCGGCCAAATATAGGACATGTTCTATCTTTAAACGGAACGGAAAAACGGAAATACGGAAACGGAATGCATACGGAACACATTCCGTTTTTTTTGCGGAACCATTGAAATGAATGGTTCCGTATACGGACCGTATACGGACCGCAAAAAACGGCCCGCAAAACGGAAAAAAAAAACGGCCGTGTGAAAGAGGCCTAAGGCTGCATTCACCAGTCCGTGGAACACGGACCGTGAGATACCGGACTGGCATCCATTCGTTGCTATGATGCCATGCGCTTCCTGCTGCTGCGCTGTACAGTGATACACTCATATGATCTATACGAGTGTATTACTGTACTGTGGCTGCAGCAGGAAGCGCACGGCGTCATAGCAACCAATGACGCCGTGCGCTCCTGCACTAAGCAGGATGCCAGTACGGTATCTCGCGGTCTGTGTTCCACGGACTGGTGAATGCAGCCTTAGTGTTTTAAATTATAACTTATATGTATTTCTTAAAATTTATTTAGGGTGTGATTCTAATGAATTGGCCAGAGGATTTGGATTTGGGATTTGAGTATGAATCCCAGGACTGTGTGCAACTACTTTCAAACTCTTTAATGCCAAGACAGCATTAGTATTCTTAAACTTACAGTGACATATATGGTCAGGGGCGTAAAAAAAAAGTTATCCTCAGCCTCATCCATTTTATCTGACTTCTGTGTTGGAAAAAGTGGAACAGGTGCATAAAAAATATGGCGCTCATCCTGAACAGCAAATTTCTCAATGAACACCAGACAACTTCTATAAATACATTTATAAATTCTCCAGCTTCACTTCACATATTAGGCTACTTTCACACTAGCGTTGTTTAAATCCGGCGTTCAATTCCGACACCGGAACTGCCCACCGGATCCGGAAAAACGTGCGAAAACGGATTACATTTGAATCCTGATCAGGATTTTGATCACAATGAAAAAATGCATTGGAAAAAACGGATCCGCCATTTATGGACTTTAACTTTTTTTTCACATTTTTTCGGGTTTAACATGCAAAAGCCGGATCCGGTTTGACTGAACACACGGCGCCGGATCCGGCGTTAATGCAAGTCAATGGGAAAAAGACCGGATCCGGCGTTCAGTCAAAGTGTTCAGGATTTTTGGCCGGAGGTAAAAATACAACATGCTACGGTTTTCTGAAAAGCCTGATCAGTCAAAAAGACTGAACTGAAGACATCCTGATGCATCCTGAACGGATTACTCTCCATTCAGAATGCATTAGGATAAAACTGATCAGTTCTTTTCTGGATTTGAGCCCCTAGGACGGAAATCAGCGCCGGAAAAGAAAAACGCTAGTGTGAAAGTACCCTTACAAAGCTTCCACTAGGGGGATCTCAGTGCATAGTAGTTTAAACAGTTCAATTGAAGCTATAATAATGTCTTTGAATTGAGCCCCCCGGTGTGATCTGCATGAAAATGCAATGATTTCACCTTGGAATGGAAAAAGGAGAGAGGGAGATCAATGCTGAGCCCCCTTCCCTCCAAGCCCTATAGCAGTCGTGTAGTCTGCCCTTATTGAAGGTATACCACCGTATATGACTATGGTAAAATGCAATGTTACCAGTGGTTGCAAACAGCATTTATTATAACACACTGTACAGTTGGATTGTCCAAAAATAATCCCTTTTGGGAGAAAATGTCTGCTGTTATTTATACACATACCTTGATCTGAACAAGTGGTCCAAAAATGGTCCCTTATTGGGGACAGATACCTCACCATGTTTATACACACATGGTAGTATTAGAAGAAGCAATGGCTTGCTCTGAACAAGAGGTCTGAAATTATCCCCCAACGAGGGTAGATGTCTGCTTGTGTTTATACACATGGTAGTAACTGAAATAGTATTGGTTTGTTCTCAGAAAGCAGTGAGAAGAAATTCCCATTTTTAGGAAGCAGCAGAAGTACAGTATGGAACCTGACAAACAAGCTAGGAGATGTGCAGCTGTGTAGGGGTAGTAGTAGTGGTGGTGGTAGTAGTAGTGGCAGCAGTATCAGTACATTTTGGAACCTGATGGACAAGACTGGAGATGTCCAGCCATTTAGGTGTAGTAGTAGTAGCAGGTGTAGCTGTGGCAGCAGCAGTACAGTATGGAACTTGACAGACAAGACAGTAGATGTGCAGTTGTGTATTGGGTAGAAATAGGGACAATAGGGATACCGGGGATTTGCAGCAGCAGCAGCAATACAATATGGAACATGATAGATAGGCTGACAGCAGTGGCAGAACACTGATAGCAAACTATCAATCTGCCTCCACAAAAGTCCATTGGGTCAGGGAACAGGGTATTTCTCTCTCCTAGCGATATACCATCCCACTACACCAGCACTACACTATCCAGCGCTGGTGCGTTCCATCACACATAGCCCCGCTCGGAGGCTTGACACTTTGTCGCCCACCACCTACCATCTTACCTGCAACAAGTGGCACCAGGTATCTCCCTACACCACACTACCGTATCTGCATATTCTTTTATTTTTCTCCTTCCTGCCTCCTTATGTTGTCACATGTACACTGAACTTGGCATCCAATTGAATCAATAGACACTTAGTATGCTTTTTATAATGTCACCTCACTACTACCAACAGTTCAATATATATATTTTGTATATATTGTTTGTATAATGTCACCTGCCTACCACTTACGGTTCATTTCACACATGCCAGGTATTCCCCTTTACTATACCCAGTCATCTAACTACTATTACCCTTCTTCCCTACTTTGCCTGGAGTCTTCAGAACTGTAAGGCCCCTCTCACACGGGTGAGTATTCAACGCTGGTGCAATGCATGACGTGAACGCATTGCACCCGCACTGAATCCAGACCTATTAAGTTCAATGGGGCTGTGTGTATGAGCAATGTTTTTCACGCATCACTTGTGCATTGCGTGAAAATCGCAGGAAAACAAACAGAACAAATGACTAGGCCCAAAAGCTAGGGAGAAAAGGGTCACCTCCTAGCGATCCCTAAAAAGTTTCCCTAAACTGCTGTGCCCATATGCATACCCTAATGGTGGATATGCTCATGCCTAAACCTATACACCCTGGGAAAACCCTAAGCAGTAGGGAAGAGGCAACCTGCTTCTTCAAACCCGGAGGAAGCAAGCATCTCGCTAGAGGCCTAGATAAAAGACACAATGGGAAATAACAGAGAGGACTTATCTTAGAGCAGAGCTGGAGTAGACGATCCACCACACATCCAGAGCTCACAGGAAGAAAAAAACAAACTATAACCCGCACAAGCCACTGGGGGAAGGAGGGATAAATAGCCTCACTAACAATCAAACCCAGTACAACTGAGGGAAGGTGGATCCAGCTCAAACCCAAACCAAAACAAACAGAGAATGACCTTGGCACATTCACAGTGCAAGGCGTGACAGTACCCCCCCTCCCTCTACGGGTGACCTCTAGACACCCCGGACCAACTTTATCCGGGTGTGCCCTGTGAAAGGCCATCACCAGGCGGCTAGCACTAACATCAGTAGCCGGAACCCACATTCTTTCCTCGTGACTGTATCCCTTCCAGTGCACCAGGTACTGAAGGGAACCCCGAAGAACACGTGAGTCGAGAATCCTAAAGATCTCAAACTCCAAATTGCCATCCACCAGGACAGGGGGAGGTGGCAATGGAGATGGTTCCACATATTTCTTCAATAAATAGCTGTGAAACACATTATGGATTTTCCAGGTCTGCGGAAGATCCAGACGAAACGCCACCTGGTTGACAGTAGCAGAGAATTTGTAAGGGCCAATAAATCTTGGACCCAATTTCCAAGATGGTACATTCAGCTTAATGTTTTTAGTGGCCAACCACACCGAATCACCCACACACAGGTCCGGAGCAGTCATACGTCTCCTGTCAGCCATCTGTTTATATCTTTCACCCATCTTTTCCAAATTAACTTGGATCTTCCGCCAGATAGATGACAAGGCGGAAGAAAATCTCTCCTCTTCTGGCGTCCCAGAAAAAGTACCAAACTGTGGGTGAAAACCATATGCACCAAAAAATGGTGACTTATCAGTGGACTCCTGTCTACGATTATTCAAGCCAAATTCGTCTACAGACAAGAACGAGGACCAGTCATCCTGGTTCTCGGCAACAAAACACCTCAAATAGGTCTCCAGGTTTTGGTTAGTGCGCTCTGTCTGACCATTCGACTGGGGATGAAAAGCCGAAGAGAAAGACAGTTGAATTCCCAGACGAGAGCAGAACGCCCTCCAAAACCTGGAAACAAATTGCGTCCCCCTATCAGACACCACATCAGAGGGAATTCCATGTAGTTTCACAATGTTATCAATAAAAACCTGAGCAAGAGTTTTGGTATTGGGCAAGCTAGGTAACGGTACAAAGTGGGCCATCTTACTGAAGCGGTCAACTACCACCAAAATCACAGTTTACCCAGAGGAACTCGCTAAATCGGTAATAAAGTCCATGGACAAATGCGTCCACAGACGATACGGGAATGGACAAAGGAAGAAGGAATCCTGAAGGCCGAGTGTGAGACACCTTCGCACGTGCACAGGTCTCACAAGCTACCACATAACCCTCCACACCCTTGCGCAACCCTGGCCACCAGAATCTCTGGGAAATAAGATCTATGGTGGATTTGCTTCCAGGATGTCCCGCAAGGACCGTATCATGATGTGCCTTGAACACCTTGTATCGCAGTTCAGCAGGAACAAACAACTTGTCTGGAGGACAAGAATCAGGAGCCTCCTCCTGGGCCCCAAACACCTCCATCTCCAACTCGGGGTACAGAGCGGAAACCACCACCCCATCAGCCAAAATCGGAGCGGGATCCTCCGAATCACTTCCCCCAGAAAAACTACATGACAACGCATCTGCCTCTACGTTTTTAACCCCAGGGCGAAAGGTGACCACAAAATTGAACCTAGTAAAAAACAGTGACCAGCTAGCCTGTCTAGGATTCAGGCGCTTAGCAGACTGCAGGTAAGTCAAATTCTTGTGGTCAGTATATACCGTAATAGGATGAGTAGCCCCTTCCAACCAATAATGCCATTCCTCAAATGCCAATTTAATGGCCATTAATTCTCTATCTCCTACATCATAATTTCTTTCAGCGGCCGAGAGTTTCTTGGAGAAAAAAAAGCACACGGACGCCATTTGCTACGGGATGAACCCTGCGACAGAACTGCTCCGACCCCCACTTCTGATGCATCAACCTCGACGACGAACGGTTGAGACACATCAGGTTGCATCAGAATGGGAGTAGACGCAAAACATTTCTTAATAGCAGAAAAGGCCTGTAATGCTTTATCGGACCAGACAGAGAATTCAGCGCCTTTTTTTGTCATATCTGTCAAAGGTTTTACAATGGTGGAATAATTCAAGATTAATTTTCTGTAGTAATTGGTAAAACCCAAAAACCGCATCAGAGCTTTCTGATTCTCAGGCCGGTCCCATTTCAGTACCACCCGGACCTTTTCGGGGTCCATACGAAAGCCAGAGTCAGAAAGCAGGTATCCCAAAAATGGTAGCTCCTGGACAGCAAATACACATTTTTCCAATTTTGCATGCAAATTATTCTCCCGAAGGATCGACAACACCTGTCTCATGTGATCCTGATTGGTCTCCAAATCTGGTGAATAAATTAGTATGTCATCAAGGTAAATAACAATGAACCTTCCCACTAAATGATGGAAAATATCATTGATAAATCGCTGAAAGACCGCAGGCACATTAGTTAAACCAAAGGGCATGACAAGATTCTCGAAATGATCTTCGGTGTATTGAAGGCCGTTTTCCACTCATCTCCTTCCTTAACTCTGATCAGATTATAAACTCCTCTTATATCCAAATTGGAGAACTCCTTAGCTCCGACAATTTGATCAAATAGATCAGAAATCAAAGGAAGGGGATATGGATCACGGACTGTAATGAGATTTAATTCCTGGAAATGTAAACACGGTCTAAGTGATCCGTCTTTCTTTTTTACGAAAGAGAAGCCAGCGGCCACAGGGGACTTAGGTGGCCTAATATGTGCCTTTGCCAAACTCTCGGCAATATACTTCCGCATAGCTTCTCTTTCTGGTTGGGAAAGGTTGTATAGCTGAGATTTTGGCAGTTTAGCTCCAGGGATGAGATTGACCGGACAATCATATTCTCGATGGGGGGGCAACTACTGAGCTCCACCCTCCGAGAATACGTCCGCAAAATCAGAGAGAAACTGAGGTAGGACCGTAGTAGACACCCCTGAGATAGAAGCACAAAGACAGTTGTCCGTACAAAATTCACTCCAGCCACTGATTTGTCTTGTTTGCCAGTCAATAGTAGGGTTATGCTTTATCAACCACGGTAAACCTAGAACCATCGGAGCAGGCAAGCACTTCAAAACAAAACAAGAAATGAACTCAACATGTGAATCACGCACCCTTAACTGAATGTCATGAACGATATGAGTAAGACTCTTTTGTGAGAGAGGGGAGGAATCAATAGAAAACTCTCGTATCTCTTTATCTAATGTGCTAGTTCTAAAACCAAGATTTTGGAGGAAATGAAAATCAATAAGGTTTACCCCCGCACCACTGTCAACAAATACCTCAAAATCTAAATTTCCTGAGTCTAGCGCTACCATGGCAGGCAGGAGGAAACAGGTATTGCAGGGAGAATGCATATTTGCTTGCTCAGACTCCCCATTCACACTACCAAGAGTCAGGGAATTTTTCTTTTTTTTTCTTTATGTGAATACCTCCGTAGTTTTTCATTACCGCTTTGAGGTTTAACAAAAGGACACGCGCAAACAAAATGACCTTCTTTTCCACAGAAGTAACATACCTTATTCAGCTTCCTAAAATCCCTATCACCTGAGCAAAAGGAAACCTGGCCCAACTGCATAGGCTCCTCTCCTGTCCCAGATTCAAATGTCATATTACCCCGGTGAATAGGTGGGACGGATCCACTTTCAGACTGGAACCCCCGCTCGAGAGGAATCTTATACCTCTCTCTAAGATGTCTATCAAGCCGCACTGCCAAAGACATGGCTGTCTCCAATGAATCGGGATACTCATGAAAAGCAAGGGCATCTTTCAACCTCTCAGATAGCCCCTGACAAAACTGACTCCGGAGTGCAGGATCATAGCACCCCGAGTCAGTTGCCCATCTTCTAAATTCTGCACAATACCACTCCGCAGTACGTTCTCCCTGTAACAAACTTCGCAACTTAGATTCAGCCATAGAGACCCGGACTGGGTCATCATAAATCAATCCCAAGGCTCTGAAAAATTCATCCACCGACCGGAGGGATGGTGAACCGGCGGGCAGAGAGAAAGCCCAGGACTGCGCGTCCCCTTTGAGCCGAGATATAATGATCCCCACTCTTTGATTCTCATCACCAGATGAAATCTGCCATAGACGCAAATACAACCTGCAGGACTCCCTGAACCGAATAAAGTCATCAACACTCCTTGAGAACCTATCAGGGAGAGCAACTTTAGGCTCTAAGCAGACCTGATTTCCTCCAAAGGCACCAGACGCCAGAGCATTCTGACACCGTGCAACAGAACTGTGGAGATCAGCAACCTCCAGCGATAATCCCTGCATGCGATCAACCAAAGCATCCATAGCCTCCATTTCGCAAACCGCAGGGAAATGACAGTTTTTTGGGCGGTTATAATGTCACGATAGATAGGTAAGCAGGAAAATAACCAAACACAGGAAAACAAACAGAACAAATGACTAGGCCCAAAAGCTAGGGAGAAAAGAGTCCCCTCCTAGCGATCCCTAAAAAGTTTTCTCTAAACTGCTGTGCCCATGTGCATACCCTAATGGTGGATATGCACATGCCCTCGTGCCTAAACCTATACACCCTGGGCAAACCCTAAGAAGTAGGGAAAAGGGAAGAGGCAACTTACTTCTTCAAGCCCGGAGGAAGCAAGAGTCTCCCTAGAGGCCTAGATAAAAGACACAATGGGAAATAACGGAGAGGACTTATCTTAGAGCAGAGCTGGAGCAGACGATCCACCACACATCCAGAGCTAACAGGAAATAACTATAACCCGCACAAGCCACTGGGGGAAGGAGGGATAAATAGCCTCACTAACAATCAAACCTAGTACACCTGAGGGGAGGTGGATCCAGCTCAAACCCAAACCAGAACTAACAGAGAAGTCAGACATGTGAAGCCAGTCTGACAGACCTCCGCACATTTGCAGGGCAAGGCGTGACAACCATGCAATCGCAGACAAAACTGACTGAAATTGCGTGCGCACTCACGCGGGTTTCCCGCAATGCACCCGCATCACATCCGCCCCTCACCCGCGACGCCCGTGTGAAAGAGGCCTAAGTATTTACAGTAATTCACGGAGGGGGCGTGATTGCATGCTAGGGTGTGGGATCCAGGGGCCCCAAGTAAATTCTTGCCCTTGGTCCAATCAATATTAAATACGGCCCTGGTGACACAGTAGGGGGACAGAAAGGGGTCTCCTGGTCAGACTCCTGGTTGGCAGGCATCTTGGTACAGCGCATATCCTGGTAATACAGCAATTTTGCCTACTTTTCAGTATGAAAATATTCCCCCTTTTTGCTTTTATAGGGTCTAAAAGCATGGCTATTCCATAGTCATCACTTTGCTTGATGCCAATGATATGTTTGTCAGCATGCAAGCAATCTAGCATACAGCTTGTCATGCTCACCAGCGTCCCCGCGACCCAGTTATTTTACTCTCTGTCTCACACTTTCATGATTGGTCATGATCAGTGTTGTCGTTGTTACCATCATCAGTATGCCTTCTGTAATGAGTGTCATCCACCTTCCCTAGCTGTGCCTTGGAAAATTAAATTTCCCTATGCACCACAAACTCTTCCTCCTCCTCCTCCTGTCATATTTCCTCATCCTCTTCCACTTCCTCCTGCATGCGACTTTATCCAGGTAGGTCCTCCACAGCTATAGAGAGGTGAGCAAGAAGTGAAAGCTAAACGTCTTCCACCATCGCCTATTGCAGCAGTGTATATAAATATCAGGGGGGTGACATTGTTGGCGCCACTGTTGTCCCTACTTACAAATCAGATGGCATCTTCAAAGGGCCTGAGTACATCTTTGATAAGCTGCCACTGCCTGAGCTCATAATAACACGTACTTCCTGCTATGGTGGACTGGTGCATGATGCAATCATTGAACTCTTTATGCTACTCGTACAGACGGCTTAGCAGGAATTCCAGTGAGTTGGAAAATGGCAGATATTAGCCACATAAGAATGAATGAAATGCACATACACTCTCCGCACCTTCTGCAAGCTACAATACCTTTTTAAAAAATGTTGCACCACCAAATTTATGATGTGCGCCATGCAGTAAGTATGTGTTATATCCCATGAATGCAGCACAGCCACAATATTCCTCCCATTATCACTGACTAAGTTGCCCATTTGTAGTTGGCAGGGAGACATCCTGAAGGAAATTTGCTGCTTGATGCACATTAGCAATTGAGCAGATGTGTGGCTACTGTCACCAAGGCTCATCCGTAACAGCTGTCCTACAGGTTAACGGTGGAGTGCACACAGGGACAATTCCAAGGAACGGCCCACGTTCTTCGCTACATCAGAGTACAAGGTAGGGATGGCTTTTTTTGAGAAATAATGGTGGTTATCGAGGGTGAGCGCATGCAATCGGTGTTCTAAAGACAGTGGAATGCACTAACTGGTATGGCAGTGCATGCACTACCAACAGCTTGACCAGGTGGGAATTCAGTTGGCACACAAGTGGATTACTGGGCGCTTATTGCTGTTTCCTGCTCACACACTCTGAAATGGATGACTGACTATTGAGCAGAGAACAAAGAGGAGGAGTTGTCTGAGTTGGAGAAGCAATAGCGGATATACAAAGGCACAGTACTGCTTGTTGATGTGGCCTGGCTACTAGAATAATGACTAGGAGAAGGAGGGCAACTTTGTTTATCGATTGCTGGCCAGTTCAATTTTTCCATGTGAAGAGGTGATGCTGCCTCAAGAAGAGCTGTAGTTCCTACATTTGTGCCTGAATGCCCACAGTTTATCTTTATCTGGCAAAGCATGCAGAAAGATTGCAGATGACAATAGTATGATGTGCAGGCCCAGTGAAAAAACTGATCATTTGGAAAACGAAACAATTTTCAACAGTTTTTTCAAGACAAATTTCATCAGTTTGTGGAAGACAAGAGGACAATTTTCAGCATTTTTTTTAAAAACAAAACAGTTTTCATAAATGTATTAGAAAAAAAGTCACAATTGGACAAAGTCCAATACCATCTATGTGAGGTAAGGTACACGGCTCTGATAAGTAGGATTTTTTTTAAAAGACCAGACAATTTTCAACAATTTTTTTAAAACTCTCATTTGGATAAAGTAGAGTTTGCCAGACAGGTTGAATTGGTATGTAGGCACACTGGAATACAAGACAATTTTGACAAAATATTTGTAGACAATTTTCACAATTTTTTTGGAAGACAAGACAATTTTCATCAATGATTTAGAAAAAAAAATTGCAATTGGACAGTCCAATACAATAACAGCCAACCCAGTGGATAAAAATTACCACATGGTACTCAGCCCCACTGATTGACTGTGTGGCTCACTGCAAGGCATTGAGGGCAAGCTATACAGAACAGAACAGCTAGCAAGCTCTCCCTGTGCTGCTCCTTCACCAGATACTGAAGCGCACTGTGCATTCTGGCACTGTCAATTGACGTGCAGAGGGCATGGCAGTTGCAAAGAGGGCAGAGCCTGTAGGAGTAACAACAACACCCTCATTGTTACTAGAGACTCATTTGCATATATTAAAACATAATTTTTTTCAACAATACTGCTACATATGAACATGGGACTTACACACAGATGCCTTCAGCTGCCATATATGTACAAATCTGCCTTTTAAACATGATCATTACCTGTAACACAGCTCAGATGACTGTAAACTAGAGCTAGTTTTATTAGCTGATTTAGTAATAAAGTTTCTGAAGCTGTGTGGATACCTATGTGTATATTTCAATTTTTTTTACAAGGAAAAACTATACTTAGAAATACCAAATAAAATCCATAATAAACAGCCAAGGTCTTATTATTGCAAGGGAATAATGCTTGGCACCCTTAGGGTACGGCCACATGTTTTCTTGATGCAGTTTTGGAAGCCAAAATGGATGTGGATGGATGATAAATTTTTGCTTTCAAAACTTCAAGAAACCTCAACGTCTGGCTGTACCCTTACATTATTGTTATTTACATGACAGTTTTGCAACAAAGCTGTTGTTACTGCATGTATCAAACCTTGAAATCACATGGTTATAATACAAGTAATTTGCTTGTAGTGCAAAATGCTGTATGCAGGGGTGGACTGGCCATAGAACCTACAGGGAAATTTCCCAGTGGGCCGATGCTCAGTGGGCCGCCTGAGCTCTATTCACAGCCGCTGGGTACATAACAACCAGATACAGTCAGCATTAATAAATGCTAGGAGCATCAGGTACTCAGATTCCCCTCCTGAATGCAATTGTATCACCATCTTTAGGACGACGATATAGTATGATACTGCTGTGGGAGCTGCAATATTTTGCGCTGCACTGTGATATTTGGTTCTGCTGGGGTGGTATTTTGTGCTGCACTATGGTAATGCTACTTTTGTTGTCCTGCCTACTCCTGTTTTCTATGCTTACTTGTGTCGCCCCACCTTCTTTCAAGTTGGACTCGCCTACAACATGTGGCCACTTTTAGATTTTTTTTCTAGGGTCAATTAGTTCCCAATCTGTCTCTGGCTGTATGTCATGTACATGTACATTCTTTTAATGTAATTTTTACAAATGAACTGTTCCACATTGCAATAAAGTACTCACACAAACTGCAACAAGTCTGTATTTTTGAATCAACCTTTTGATGTAGTCTTATGGTACAGCCAGATGGTCAGTTCTGTATGCAGTTTTGGAAGCCAAAATCAGGAGTGGATCATAAAAGGAGAGAAAGTATAAAGGACACATACAATTTCTCCACTTTTTTTTATTCACTTCTGTTTTTGGCTACCAAAATTGTATGCTGAAACCAGACCCTGTGGAGATACCCACCATGTGGTGGTGCTGAAACTGGACACAACTGTTGACAAATGTCCAGTGCTGTCCAGTGGGCCATAGTAACATAGTACATAAGGCCAAAAAAAGACATTTGTCCATCCAGTTCGGCCTGTTATCCTGCAAGTTGATCCAGAGGAAGGCAAAAAAAAAAAAAAACCCTGTGAGGTAGAAGCCAATTGTCCCCACTTTAGGGGAATAAAAAATTCCTTCCCGACTCCAATAAGGCAATCAGAATAACTCCCTGGATCAACGACCCCTCTCTAGTAGCTATAGCCTGTAATATTATTACGCTCCAGAAATACATCCAGTCATGGGCGGACTGGCCATAGACCCTACAGAGAAATTTCCTGGTGGGCCAATGCAAAGCCCAAGCCCTTCTCTTGGCTGACACTCATTCAACTTTATTTCTATCCTCAGGACGATGATACAGTTTCATACTGTGGTGCGGCAACAGTATTTTGTGCTACATTGTGGTATTTGGTTCT
Organism: Bufo bufo; assembly: GCF_905171765.1. Lineage (NCBI taxonomy): Eukaryota > Metazoa > Chordata > Amphibia > Anura > Bufonidae > Bufo > Bufo bufo. The sequence continues at coordinate 311,717,314 of NC_053391.1, forward strand.
GCTGGAGTGTTTTTTTTTTTTTTGCAGTACTGTATTACTGGCCCCGCCTACTTCTGTTGTCCCAACTTCTGTCAATTTGGACTACGTCTACAACATGGGGCCACCTGTGACGAATACCACGCCTCGTGCCCGCTTGACGTCACCTACGTCGAGCTCATGAGACGCAGTATGGTCACTTGTTACCAAAGCGTGATGTTACGCCCTCCAGAGGAGCAAGTAAGGTCAGCTTGGTACAGTTTACCCAGACACCTCCTGTCCACATGGGCACAGAGAGGCAACAAGCTGAGAGAGCCTTTTCACTGTCGCAGTGAAAACAGCGCTTTCTCAGCCTGTGTATACTGCCACGAGCTTCTCGTTTAATATAAGCCCGGTCCGCTAACGGGATTATATATGGTGAGAAACCAACCCGCGGTAGCTTATAACTAGGCCAAAACATGGACGTGGGGATTCGTGAACGAGATACAAGACAGCACAAGATTAAATTATATATTTAATCGCCTTAAGTGCACACTAGATAACACAATATACACAGAGAATATATACAGTGGTCTGAGCTTACAGATACAGGTTCTATAGGTATAACAGGGTTAAGCAGAACAATAAGTCAGTTTACCAGATATATGAGTCCTTTGGGTAGTGATGAGTTCTTAGCTGTATTCACGTCGGAGGCAGTGATGTCAACTGGTTGCAGGTCCCTCCAAACACATTGCACGATGTGACCCCCTTTCAGTACATAAAGACCCGCCCTCTTGCTGGCACAAGCCTTTTAACCTGTAGCCGGTCGGTCCCTTCCCTCCCGGCCTTTGGGAGGGGTCCACCTCCCCTCTTTCTGGGCTGGCAGCAAATTACCCACAAAACTCTTTAGGGTTCATAGCTCCAGGCCAGAAGGTCACAGAGAGATGGTTCTGGGATCAACGGATCCACTTGGGTTCCGGCTGCAAGTAGAGTCCAAACATGGTACAGTTAGTTGGTTTCTGTGGGGAGATATGTATATCTCCTCTCCCGGGCATCCTAGCCTCAAGCCAGGACTACGTGGACGATTGGCTTTGCCCCAGGATCGCAAAAAGATAACTGAATTATGCCGGAGATGGACGGACGATTCATAATTCCTTATGAAATGTAGGTGCCAACATGTCTGGGAGGTATCATTGATCCTGGCAAGGGCTGATACCTCCTGCTGGGGGTTTTCCTGCAGGATTCGTGCTGTCTGACTGGAGGTGTGAAATGTAGCCAAATGTGGCCTGCTAGGAGTTTTCTGCTATCTGGCTGTGGCTTTGAAGCAGGGCCCCCCTGTGGAGCTTGATTTCCTCTGCCATCTTTCAGGCTGACAGTAAATATTATTCCATATTCCTCACAACACCTATAGGTTTTTTCCAGGGCCACTTTAAGTTCCCAGTCTGCCCCTGGCCATAGTCTCAAATGGGACTAAACCTGTCTGTTCTGGATTGAAAAATGCTGCAGGAGGGTTACTGTACTTGATTATAGAACCAGGCTCGGACTGGCTCACCGGGAAGCCGGTGAAATGCCCGGTGGGCCCCTTGCCTGTCTGCTTATACTGCAGCCAGAGCCACCAGCAGGGGCAGGGCAGTTGCTATACTTTCAGTTTCAGGCGCCTGGCTGTTATCAGGGGCTGGACTGCAGCACTGGCACACATATCATTTTACTTTGGTGAAAGGGACAGCACAATACCCTGCAGCGCTTGTCCCTTTCTCCAAAGTAAACTTCACCGACCCGACATGAGCAGACAGCTCCCCCCCTCCTCTCTGCAGTGTGATATTCCTTCATGTGTGAGGAGGGGGCGGAGCCAGAGGAGCCGACAGCCGAGGCAGCAGCAGGAGATAATGGAGACGCTGCTCTCTCTGAGTCACTGTGCCTCCCTCCAGTATAAAGTTCTCTTCTCTCACTGGTCCCACTACTCCACACAGCAGCACTGGGGTAAGTTACTGTGGGAGGGAAGTGGGAAGAGAGTCCTGAAGCTGCTGCCCCTGCACATCTTGTGTCCCTGGACCCTGTCCCAGCCCCTCACAGACCTTTCCCACCAACTATCTCACCTATACTTTATACAGGGCAAGAAGTTATGTCTCCCAGTGTCCCCCTCTTCCCTCTCATCAGTGGCATTTCACACTTTCCCAGCCCCTCACCCCCACATAATATGTAATGTCTCTGGAGCAGTGGCGTGCACACAATCCATGGGGCCCCGGTGCAAAACTGAACCATGGGGCCCCCCTTCCCGTCGCCGCCCCCCCCCCCCCAACCTCCCTCCACCAGCAGCAGAGTTAGGCTCCATTCACACGTCCGCAAAATGGGTCCGCATCCTTTCCGCAATTTTGCGGAATGGGTGCGGACCCATTCATTCTCTAAGGGGACGGAATGGATGCGGACAGCACACAGTGTGCTGTCTGCAGCCGCAATTGCGGAGTGCGGCCCTGATTTTGGGTCCGCAGCTCCGCAAGAAGATAGAGCATGTCCTATTCTTGTCCGCAGCTTGCGGACAAGAATAGGCATTTCTATGGGGGCGCCGGGCTGGTGTGTTGCGGACCCGCAATTTGCGGGTCCGCAACACACCACAGACGTGTGAATGCAGCCTTAGGCTACTTTCACACCTGCGTTAGGTGCGGATCCGTCTGGTATCTGCACAGACGGATCAGCACCGATAATGCAAACGCTTGTATCCGTTCAGAACGGATCCGTTTGCATTACCACGAAAAAAAAAAAAAGATAATGCAAACATTACACTGAAAGTCAATGGGGACGGATCCGTTTTCAATTGCACCATATTGTGTCAGTGAAAACGGATCCGTCCTCATTGACTTACATTGTAAGACAGGACGGATCCGTTTGGCTCCGCATTGTCAGGCGGACACCAAAACGAATCTGCACAGACGGATCCGCACCTATAATGCAAACGCTGGTATCCGTTCAGAACAGATCCGTTTGGCTGCAAGCAGCGTTTTGGTGTCCGCCTCCAGAGCGGAATGGAGGCTGAACGGAGGCAAACTGATGCATTCAGAGCGGATCCTTATCCATTCAGAATGCATTGGGGCTGAACTGATCCGTTTTGGGGCCGCTTGTGAGAGCCCTGAAACAGATCTCACAGGTGGACCCAGAAACGCCGGTGTGAAAGTAGCCTAACTCTGCAATATTTCTGTAGCCTGCAACCTCTGACTGCCCAGTTGGGCTGAAACTACTACACCCAGCATGTTCTGGCAGTAATAGTAAATGGATATTGGTGCAATTCTGAGCTACTAGTCTATATAATACAATATAATATTATGTATTATATAGACTAGTAGCTCAGAATTGCACCAATATCCATTTACTATTACTACCAGAACATGCTGGGTGTAGTAGTTTCAGCCCAACTGGGCAGTCAGAGGCTACAGAAATATAGCAGAGCTAGTTATAAAGCCAGACCCCATCAGACCCTACTCTGAGTCTACTCTGAACTCACTGACCATAAATGTGGTGAGCAATTATAAAGACCTTTTTTTTTTTTTTTTTTTTTTTTTTACAAATCTTATCTTCACTTCCGAACCGGCACCAGCTTCTTCACGCTCTCCGGTGCCTTCTTCCTGCTGCGTCTCGGTGTTGTTGTGCGCCTGCGCAGCCTAGGGAAACGTTGTGTCCGGTGCTGCCGCCCAACAGGAAATGACTAGGCACGCTGCACCCGCACGGGGAGGAGAATCGGGGGGGGGAAACTCTCACTCAAGGAGGGTAGGGCTGGCCTGGCCTGGCACTACAGCGCAGAAACGCAACACTGGGTGGCGGGCCCCGGGTCGGCCGCCCGGATTAAGGCTGTTTCACACGAGCGAGTCCATTGCGGGAATCACGCTCCGTGTGTGAGTGTGATCCTCCGCTCTAGACTTGCAGGAGCGCACGGCATTATCATGATTTATAATGCTATGTGCCTCTGCTTGGCCTTTTTTCCACAGAATCATACTGACCGCTTTATGTCACTATGTCCAGAGCGGAGGTTCACACTCACACACGGAGCGTGATTCCCACAATCGACTCGCTCGTGTGAAACAGCCCTTATACAGGCAGGCACAGCACTACTGCAGGGCGGGGCCAGGGGTCCACAGGCGGCCGGGCCCCCTGGAGTGCCGGGCCCAGCCGCGACCCCTGTATGTACGCCCCTGCTCTGGAGGTTATATCAGTACTGGAGCGATATAAGAGGAGCGGCTGATATCAGTCACATAGGATGTAATGTCTCTGGAGGTTATATCAGAGCTGGAGCGTTATAAGAGGAGCGGCTGATATCAGTCACATATGATGTAATGTCTCTGGAGGTTACCGTATTTTTCGCCCTATAAAACGCACTTTTTTCCCCCAAAAAATGGGAAAATGCCCCTGCGTCTTATGGGGTGAATGCTGACATTTTTACAGGCTGCGATGTATACAAGAGCGGGGAGGGACTGGGTGCGGTCACTGTACTCCGGCCCCGCCGCTCCGGTGCTGCAATATTCAAATATAAAATGTCTCATTCAATTAAAAGTGATTAAACATGCCCCCCCCCCCCCCCCCCACACACACTTTTAATATTACCATACACCCTAACAGCCGGGCGGGCGGCAGCATAACTCCCTGATGTCACGTGCCTGCGCCGCCTACTTTATGAATCAAGCAGGCGGCGCAGGCACGTGACGTCAGTGAGTGACGCGCTGGCCGCCCGGCCTACCTGCGTTGTACAGAAGCTGTTAGGGTGTACAGTAATATTAGGAGTGAGGGGGCATGTGTAATAACTTTTAATTGAATCAGACATTTTATATTTGCATACTGGAGCGGTGGGGGGGGGGATCTGTGGATGACAGTTTTATGGGGGACATCTGTGGATGGCACTGTTAAGGGGTGGGGGGGGTCTGTGGATGGCACTGTTATGGGGTGGGGGGTCTGTGATGGCACATATATAACAGTGCCACCCACAGGTCCCCCTCCATAACAGTGCCACCCGCAGATCCCCCTCCATAACAGTGCCACCCGCAGATCCCCCTCCATAACAGTGCCACCCGCAGATCCCCCTCCATAACAGTGCCACCCGCAGATCCCCCTCCATAACAGTGCCACCCGCAGATCCCCCTCCATAACAGTGCCACCCGCAGATCCCCCTCCATAACAGTGCCACCCGCAGATCCCCCTCCATAACAGTGCCACCCGCAGATCCCCCATCATAACAGTGCCACCCGCAGATCCCCCTCCATAACAGTGCCACCCGCAGATCCCCCTCCATAACAGTGCCATCCACAGATACCCCCCAATAACAGTGTCCGTCACAGATACCCCCATAACAGTGCGTCATCCACAGATCCCCCCCATAACAGTGCGTCATCCACAGATCCCCCCCCATAACAGTGCGTCATCCACAGATCCCCCATAAGGCCTCATGCACACGACCGTTGTTGTGTTCCGTTCCGCAAAATGGGGTTCCATTGTTCCGTGATCCGTTTCCGTTTTTGTTTCCGTGTGTCTTCATTTATTTTTGGAGGATCACCAGACATGAAGGAAAGTAAAAAAAAAAAAAATCAAGTTTGCCATGCAAATGATAGGGAAAAAACAGACGCGGACGCGGATGACAATCTTGTGTGCCTCCGCGTTTTTTCACGGTCCCATTGACTTGAATGGATCCGCAAACCGTTTTCCGTGGAAAAAATAGGACAGGTTATATTTTTTTGACGGACTGGAACCAGGGATCGCGGACGCGGATGACAAACGGTGCATTAGCCGAGTTTTCAACAAACCCATTGAAAGTCAATGGGTCCGCAGAAAATCACGAAAGCGGAACAACGGACACAGAATAAAACAACGGTCGTGTGCATGAGGCCTAACAGTGCGTCATCCACAGATCCCCCATAACAGTGCGCCATCCCCAGATCCCCCCCCATAACAGTGCCATCCCCAGATCCCCCCCATAACAGTGTCCTTCACAGATCCCCCCCCATAACAGTGTCCTTCACAGATCCCCAGTAATAGTGCCATCCACAGACCACCATTAGTTCCAAACCCACCAAAAGCACACCTTTTGGTTAAAAATATTTTTTTTCTTATTTTCCTCCCCAAAAACCTAGGTGCGTCTTATGGGCCGGTGCATCTTATAGGGCGAAAAATACGGTATATCAGTACTAGAGTGTTATAAGAGGAGCGGCTGATATCAGTCACATGTGATGTAATGTCTCTGGAGGTTATATCAGTGCTGGAGCGTTATAAGAGGAGCGGCTGATATCAGTCACATATGACTGTGGATAGGTCATCAGTATCTGATTGGTGGGGGTCTGATACCCGGGACTAGGGATCGACCGATATTGATTTTTTTAGAGCTGATAACCTGTGAACTTTCAGGCCGATAGCCGATAATTTATACCAATATTTTGTGCATTTTCATTTTTGAAAAAAAATAAAAAAATTCCTACACAAATCTGTTGTTAAACGAAGAGATGCCATTATATATCTAAGATTAAATATTTATACTTAATATTTTGGTGTTTTTTTTAAATTTAATAACTATTTCCCCCTAGGGGCTAGAACCTAGATCCCTTGTCCTATTCACCCTAATAGAGCTCTATCAGGGTGAATAGGACGTCACACTCTCCCTGCTGCCCTGTGCATAGTACACATGGCAGCAGGGAGCTGACTATGGCAGCCAGGGCGTCAGTAGCATCCTGGCTGCCATGGTAACCGATCGGAGCCCCGCAATTACACTGCTTGGGCTCTGATCAGAAGCTGCCACTGCCACCAATGAAGATAACTTGCCCATTAATTCAAATATAGCGACACCTGACCTCTATGAGGGGTAGCTGCGATCCGCAACAGTTAACCCCTCAGGTGCAGCTATATGATTCACCCGCCTCCTATATTTGAATTAATAACTGAGTTAACATCATTGGTGGCGCAATGGCCACAGCCCCTCCCCTCCTCCTCCCCTCTTGCCTCTCACTGGTGTGCTGCTGAGGGAACATTGATCGCGTTGATAGCAGTGCGATCCATGTTCGCGATTCGTTATCGGCATATCAGCAAGGTTAGATGCTGATACCGATAACTTTGAAAATCCTGAATATCGGCCGATAATATCGGTAAATCCGATAATCGGTCGATCCCTACCTGGGACCACTGCCGATCAGCTGTTTGACAAGGCACCGGGGCTCCTGTGAGCCCTGTGTCCTTCTCTGTGATTTTTCTGGGCCATGTGACATCACGTTCATTGATCAAGTGGCCTAGGAGCAGCTCAGCCCCATAGAAGTGAAAGGGGTTGAGCGCGATACCAAGCACAGCCGCTATACAATGTACGGCGCTGAGCTTGGTGAGCTGTGAGGAGGCCGGGGCACTACTGCCAGCACTTCAATAAACTTATCCTTTTGAATATGCAGGAAACATTTCCTTCACTTTGGATATTGTTTAGGCTGGGGGACTGGGTGGTTCATCTAGGTCATGGAATGTCCACGTGTGACCGCTGTCCAAACTACTGTAAATAACAGATACAGTTATCAACTAAATGAGTTGCTTAAAGGGAGTCTGTCATCACAGTTTCACCTTTTTAACCCTTCCCTGAGCTTTCTAGCAGCATTACAGTTGATAAAAACGTTACCTTTATAAGCAATCGTGGACTTATAAAACTGGCAAAAATCATCTTAGTAGGATGTGCAAATGAGGGCTCGCAAGTGCCCAGGGGCAGCGTCAACCTCGTAGTTGCCCAGGCAGCTCTGCCTTATCGTCGCTTCCCCCCGCCCAGTCTTTCCCTCTGCCCGCCCATCTTCTTACTTCTTCTTTCGCCGAGATCCTGCGCACTGAGTCCATCGGTCGGCGCATTCCATTCCTGGTATGGCATCACAGTAATTAATGCGCATGCGCCGGCTAACGGACTCAGTGCGCAGGATCTCGGCGAAAGAAGAAGTAAGAAGATGGGCTGGCAGAGGGAAAGACTGGACGGGGGGAAGCGACGATAAGGCAGAGCTGCCTGGGCACCTACGAGGTTGACGCCGCCCCTGGGCACTTGCGAGCCCTCATTTGCACATCCTACTAAGATGATTTTTGCCAGTTTTATAAGTCCACGATTGCTTATAAAGGTAACGTTTTTATCAACTGTAATGCTGCTAGAAAGCTATGGGAAGGGTTAAAAAGGTGAAACTGTGATGACAGACTCCCTTTAAAGAGAAACTATTTGATATAGTGCAGTGCACAATACTGTTCTGTTTAGCATACTGTTACTGTATTGTGTGCTAAAATGCATACATTCATGTGTGCGAGACTGAAAAATGAACAAGTTATATCTCCAGCTCTAGGGTGGGCCCCCAAAATCAATTCCACTGGTGGGCCCTAGGCACCCCAGTCCGACACTGTATAGAACATATGTGAACGCATCTTTAGAGAGTCTGTAGAATTTCAAGATTTTTGTAACAACTGATGTAAAATAACTTTCTTTTTCTTAGAAAACAGCAGCTGTGTATCAAAAAAAGAATATGTTCGTGAATCCTGTACGGTATCAAACAGTAGCAGCATGTGTGCGGGTAAACAACCTGAAGAAGGAAGCAGCAATGAGGGGGAAAACAGATCAGGTAAATAGGAGAAACAACATTTTTATTTAAAGAGAGATTTAATATTATTTTATTAGGTTAGTAAAAGCATAAATAGCAAAACATATGTATTACAGATGAATATTCAGATGTATAACTGTAAAGCATTACCATTTTTTCACATACATATCTCATGAATATTAAAAACTACATATATCTGATAATCGGCGCTGGATTATCAGATATTTTAAATGAATGGATGGTAATAGAAAATTATATAAGGCTTACTCAGCCTTCAAGAAGGCAGACTAAAATATATCACCAGGCTTCATGTATAAGCATGCTGCTTCTTGCCTTGTGAAAATCTACATTTTTATTTAGTTCTGTTCTAGAAACAGAATGCTAGTGCTAGATTATCAGACCTCCTGGACTGTTGAATCCTGTTCTCATTACTTTGACATTAAAAGCCCTTTTATACGTGTCAAGAATTAGGCAACCATTGAGGATGAGTCTTCGTATAAACATTAGCTCCCAATAATTGCCTTAATAATCTAAACAAATGAGAAAAATGCTTGTTTGTTGGTGAATACATCTTTTTTTGTGACACATAAAATCATTCTTTTCCATAATCAAATAATTAACAATCATAATAAATCTGTATGGGGACGAGCAATTTCAGTAACAATCAGTTGTCCCTATACAAAGGAGATCTATTCAATAATCAGGCAATTATTGGGAGCAAGTGCAGCGAGAATGGTAGTCATAGTGGCCCTGATGAAGTGTTGTGTCATTGCTCTCTGGGGGATTGGTGCAGTGGAAATGTAGTTTGAAGAATGAGGCCAGAAGTGAATGTATAACAATCTCGTTTTACTAAGTGCAAAGTATAACTTTGGGTACATTCAGTAGCAGCGGATTCCAAGTGCAATTTCGGGCACCAGTAAGGAAGTATGGAGACAGCTTGGATCGCTGTCACTTAGTATTTGTGACTTTAGCTTTAACTGGCCTAGTAGTAGTCTTGGGCGAAGAGGGTCTGAGCCTTAGTCCCTCACCTTACAGCAGTGTCTTTAAAGGGAGTCTGTCACCACATTTTGACATTATAGACCGCTTACATAGCGCTGTAGCATAACTGTAGATGATTCAAATGGTACCTTTGTTGTGTTCTTGTGAAGTTTACCCGAGGCAAAAATTGACTTTTATTCATATGTAAATGAGGGCTCGCAAGTACCGAAGGGCGGCGTTCACTTCGTTGGAGCCCAGGCTGCTCTGCCTCTTTTGCTCATATCCCTACCCCAGCCTCTGCCCGCCCTTTTTTTCCCTTGCGTCCTCCTTATCTCCCAGTGAGATCCCGTGCCTGCGCTCTCCCTTGTTGGGCTGGGGCATGCGCACTGCATCACTGTAGCTACTGCGCCTCTGGTCCGCCTTCTTGCCGCTGTTTTCGCACCATTGGCCGGCGCATGCACAGTAGCTACAGCGATGCCGTGCCCACAATGGACATTGCAGTGCGCATGCCCCGGCCCAGCAAGGGAGAGCACAGGCAAGGGATATGAGCAAAAGAGGCAGAGCAGCCTGGGCTCCAACGAAGTGAATGCCGACCCTATGCACTTGCGAGCCCTCATTTACATATGAATAAAAGTATATTTTTGCCTCGGGTGAACTTCACAAGAACACAACAAAGGTACCATTTGAATCATCTACAGTTATGCTACAGAGCTATGTAAGCGGTCTGTAATGTCAAAATGTGGTGGCAAACTCCCTTTAATGCAGATGTTCAGCTGTTCACTCTGCTGTCTTGTCTTTAATTTATTTGCTTGAGGCTGGATTACATTGATCTTTCCGGAGAATCTCTAAAAAGAGCAAGAGCTCTGCAGTGTGCTTCCTCTCCTGCGTTTGCACAGGAATTGCCTCTCCTGGAAGGAAGTAGGACCAGCCCCCCTCTACCAATTGTAGATTGAAGATCTGGTCTGGGGTACTGCACTAGCAGTTCATTTCTGATCATTGTCTATGCACTGGCCCATGTAAAGGGGCCCTTAGGAAAAAGTTTTTTGGGCATCCTTCGATCTGGCTATGAGAAAATTAACCTCTCATTGCCTTTCTAACTTTGAATCTGTACTTTATTTTGAAGTCTATATTGTTTATTACTCGCTTTATGGTATATCAGTGGTATCTGATAATTAAATAATAAAACATTTCGGACAAGTCCTGCAATAGACTATAATTTAAAAAATCTTCTTTAGTCACCCCTTCTCCAACACCATTCCCTGAGGTGCTGGTCTGGTTCTCTTGTCTCTGCTTGTTTACAAACTGCGGCAGGGATGTGCCAATATACAGCATGTGACTGCTGCAGCCAGTGACTGTGCTCAGTGGTCTACCACAATGTTGGTGATGTGCACAGTGATAGGGAGGTGTAGGGCACATAGCCACTGCAGTCAACTAATGTCCTCAGTGGTAGAATGGCACTAAAGAAATGATGAATAGAAGATGATTTTTTATTTTAGGTTGTTGCTGGACTTGTCTGAGATTTTTAATTATCTTGGACAGTGATATCGGTGAAAACTGAGGGATTTGGTCACTCTATCACCTCATTGGGTCCTTGCGTTGCGGTGGTGGGGTCCCGATGGCTGCAATGACTACCAGATGCCTTACACAGACTTCAAGGCCTGCCAGCTACGGAGGTCTATGAGGCCCAGGCTGGGTCTCATAGGCAACTGACAGTGTAATCAGAGGTGTAGCTAGGCTTTCCTGCACCCAGGGCAAGGATTCGGTATGGTGCCCCTACTCCTTACCTTAGTAAATCATAAAGAGGGACAATATCAGTGACATGCGTTATGTGCATTATTTTCTTTATTTTTATTCTTTCTTTCTTTCTTTCTTTATTTATATTTCCTAGACAATAAAGCAAATATCAGAACCGTATACAAATGTGTAGATTTTACATGAGTATACATGCACATATTGCAGAACAAACAATAGACAGTAGATCCTTCTGTTTACAATGGTACAGCCCAACTAGTAACATCGACAAGCGCATAAGCCATCTTGCTAATCAAACTAGCCCACTTCTTCAGGACCGGTAATAAAATCAACTAAATGGAACGATCTGAACCTTCTGAAAGAGTAAGTATGCTCTAATAAAACTGTGGTATTTTAATATCATATTACCATATTAGACAATGGAATGGAATGCGCGGGGGAAAACCAAGAAAAACAGACAGCTACAAGCATCGGGTTTACTCTACAAAGAGTTGACGGGTTTCAGGGTTATCAGTAAAACTCTACCAGGTTCCCCAGGTTTTGTTATACTCAAGCATTGCCTTATGAGTGAAGGTACTCATCTCCTCTAACCTGCCCACTTGGCTTAATTTTTCAGCCAATGAGATATAGGGGGAGTTATCAATTGCTTCCAATACTAGGGAATCATATTTTTAGCTGTTAACACCATGTGTTTCCATAAGGCAATGTTGAATCTGGTCGGAGAGTCAGGGGTAGTGTTCAAAAATAACAATAGTGGGGTAATAGTAGGAGATCCTATACAAACTTGTCGGATTATTTTGTCCACTTCAATCCAAAACGGGAAAATCAATGGGCACATCCACCATATGTGTAAATAGGAGCCAGTACCGGATTGACATCTCCAGCACGATGAAGGAATGAGTGGGTTAATAGTATGCAGTACCACCAGTGTTTTGTACCACCTGCTAACAAGTTTATAAGACGTCCACTGCATGGTAATGCACCTAGATGAGCCACATGCATTTCTATAAATAGTCTCTTTAGTTAATTTTAGGTTTAGCTCTTTCTTCCACGCATCAATGTATGAGGGAGCAGGGCCATCGTCCGGACATACCAACGATTTGTATATCAAAGAAATCAATTTTGTGGGTAGGGATCTTTGTGCCGCCAGCTTTTCAAACCACAAAAGGTCCCTATTCCATGAGTCGGAAAGTTTAACACTTAAAATTATGTGAGATTTGAGAGTAAGTGAGATGGTCTATCCGAAGACCCAGGGTGTTAAGACATAGCGTGGGTAGATCCGGGATTGTACCATCAACCAGTATGTCTCCCAATCTATAGTGTTTTAAAGCTCTCTATTTATCCAACCAGCGTGTAGTGAATGGATCCTTAAGCCCCAGCATATCTCCCAGAGTTATTAATGACAAAGGATGAGGCCACAACCTGTGTATCCTATGAGTATGTGTCCAGACTGCCAGCGGAGCCTTAGTCAGCAGTGGGTGCCCATTCCCACTCCCGTCAAGTCCTGAGTTAGTGAGAAGCCTACCACCTCTTCTTCAATTGGGACATATAATTTAGAGGATGTGTTCCTAAACCAGTCCAATACCCTAGTAAGTTGAACCGCCCTATACAAATTTTCCATGTCAGGGAACCCTATACTTGTTTAGGTTTAGGTTTAATCATAGTGGAGTGCGCAACTCTGCAGACCCCATTTGCCCATGTGTATTTGAGAAAAACACTCTTAAGTTGGGAGAACAATGCCCTAGGTAAAAATATGGGCAATGTTTGGAATAAATACAGCACCTTCGGCATGATCATCATCTTCAAGAGGTTTACCCTACCCATCCACGAAAGATATGGGATTTTCTACGAATTAAGTATGTTCTATATGTGGCTGAGCAGTGTGATGTAGTTTAAGGCATGCCAACTGTCCGGATTTGGAGAGATTTGTAAGCCTAAGTATTTTATATGATTACTCGACCAGGAGAAATCAGCAGCTGCTCGATTTATCATGTTCCTGGTACAGGAAATAGTCAGCGCTGTCGATTTGGACAGATTTATAAAAAAATTCAATGGCAAATGTAACTTCCCAAATAACTGCGATAGAATAGGGAATGAAACGTCCGGATTGGAGGTTATGACCCAAAGATCATCTGCATATGCAGCAGTTTTATGGCATTGGCTCCCAATCGTGACGCCTTTAATTTCTGAGAATTGCCTGATACATTGAATAAGTGTTTCCATAGTAAGGACAAATAGAAGTGGAGAGAGCGGACAGCCTTGTCACATCCTATTAGTAATCCTAAAACAGGAAGACAAGGTGCCATTAATCCGAATTGCGGCAGATGGGTCAGAATAAAGTGCAAGTATGGCAGTTATGAAGGGGGCAGGGAAATTACATTTCTCTGTCTTTCTCATATATACCCAGTCCATCCTATCGAAGGCTTTTTTTTTTTTGCATAGTGTATTAGTTGTAGAACCCGTAGAGTGTTGTCTTTCCCCTCCCTCCCCTTAAAACCAACTTGATCCTGATTAACCAAGGAAGGAAGTAGGTGCTGTATCCTGTTTGCCAACATTTTGGCGTATAGCTTGATGTCTACATTCAGTAGAGAAATAGGCCTATAACTGCTACATAATGCATCCTTACCTTCCTTGGGTAACACAGTGATATGGGCTACCAATGAGTGTGGAGGAAAGACACAATCTCTGGCTTCTGAGTGAAAAGCCCTTAATTGATGAGGGGAGAGCACTTCCGTAAATGTTTTATAATAAGTTATTGAAAAGCCATCTGGGCCTGGACTTTTACCCGAGGGAGTGTCTTTCAAGGCAGTCTGAAGTTCTTGTGGGGTGAAGGGAATTGTAAGCTGATCCCTTGAGCGATAGATAGAGATGGCAATTGTAGGGAATTTAGAAAGGCGTCCATTCATTCTTGTCTCCTAGCCTGTTCATGAGATGATTCTCCCTCTCTCAAATTGTAGAGAGCGGCATAGAACTTTTCAAATTGAGTAGCTATGCTCTGTGTGTCTGTCGTCCCTCCCGACTGTGTATGGATTTCTCTAATAAATGTTTGGTCCTGTCTGCGTTTCGCCATAAGGGCTAATAGTTTGGGGCCCCTATTACCATGTAGGTAGATTTTATGTTTGGCATGCATGTAAGCCTGATAATTCAGTAATTGATTGAGCTTCTCTCTCAAGTTCGTAAGTTCAGCCAAGTCCCTCACAGCTAATGAATATTTATGCCTCAGCTCTAATTTGGAGATATTTGACAATGTGTCATCTATGTCCTTTTGCCTCTGTTTTTTAACATAGGTCCCAAGGGCTATTAGGTCACCCATGACCTAATACAACAGTCTCATGAGCTTCCCACAGAACCGAGGGAGATATCTCATCAGGGGTATTTTCCCGGAAGTAGGTAGAAATCGCCTCTGCTATTTTCTCCTTATGTGGGGCTGACTTAAGCAGTGCGTCATTCAGCCGACATGTAAAGGATCTCATGGGGAGAGAAGCAATGTGTAGGGAAATACATATGGGGGCATGGTCAGAAATGCCTATGTTGCCTATTGATGAATGAGCCACATTGGGTAGAAACACAGAGGGAAGAAATAGATAGAATAATCTCTGATAGGATTTATGTGCGTCAGAGTAATATGTGTAGTCCTTATCGTGTGGATGCATGACCTGCCAAATATCCTGCAGCTGCACTGAAGCTAGGGATTTTTTAAGAGCAGTAAGTTTCCTCTGCGATATACTCACACGTTTTAACCTAGAGTCCAGCATGGGTTCTAAGACTAGATTAAGGTTCCCCCCTACTACTAGCATGCCAGTCCCAAAAGATTTTAACTTTCCCACTGTGGTGGAGAGACAGTTGACCTGGTCGGAGTTTGGAGCCTACAGGCCAGCGATGGTGACTGGTGTGTGTGCTATCATACCTTTCAGGAATAGAAACCTTCCATCTGGATCAGTCAAGCTAGTGTGGAGTGTAAATGGTACAGTTTTCTTAATTGCAATGGTTACACCCCTGGATCTAGAGTCACTACAGCAGGAGTGGAACCAATGCGCAAAATATTTTTGAGGTAAAGCAGGAATCTTACTCAACCTAAAATGAGTTTCCTGTATGATGTTGGAAGACCCGAGACCTTTTCTGTGGTGAATTTAACCCGCGCGCATTCCATGTTACAATCTTAACAGTACCTATGAGAGCAAAAAACTAGTAAAGAAAAGAGAGACCAATGAAATTAACACAATAAAAATAAAAAAAACACTAAATAAGTATCCTAATGTGTACTCCAACGATATAGAGTAAAACTAGAGATACTTTCCTGACAAACGACAATGTCCTGGTAAGAGGAAGTGAACCCCTCTAACCCAATATCGCAAACAATGATTACAACAGTAACATATACTGGATGTAATAAGAAGTAAAAAAGATTTCCAATAATGGCAGCCTTAGGCCTTGAGATGATCAGAAACGGCAACCACACAATTGTGTGGACCATGTGCCATCTCAATGCCTGAGACAGAAAACGTAAGCCCCTTCTGGAGGTGTGATTAAATTGAAAAGAATACAATTCAACCATGGAGGGGACAATATGGAATAACCACTATTGTGCAGTATGCACCAAAGAAAAAGCAAAGTAAGCCATTTCAGTCCTCTACAGTGGGACATCGTTTACGTGATTGACGTCCTTTGGCACGTTTCCATGGGGCGGCCTCCGGAAGCTTCGGAAGATCTGTCAAATCCTCAATTTGCAGCCAAGATGGAATCTCTGAGGCCGGTAGATCGATGGCGTCGCATAGAGGAAGTAAGTCCTTAATTGATCCCTGAACAGCAAAGGAAATGCCAAAAGGGAATAACCATCGGTATCTAAATCCCTTAGCACGTAAGGCATCGGTGACAGCTTTCAGCTGTCTCCTCTTATTTTGCGTGACCGGAGACAAATCCAGGAAAAAGGAAATTTTTGCACCCTCAAACATAATCTCTTTCGCTTTCCTAGTAGCCCGTAGAATTGCATCTCTGTGATGTGAAAGGAGGACTCTACAAATAATGTCCCTGGGAGGGTCTCCCTTTTTGGGTTTTGGCCGTAACGCTCTATGTGCCCTTTCCAGAGTTAGGTCTTTAGCTACCTCCAGGTCCACAAGGGGTCTCATGATGGAGTAAGTAACGTCCATGGTGGTGGATTCAGCTGCCGTTTCTGGTACTCCTTTTAATCCAAAGGTTGTTTCTCCTACCCCTATTGTCTTGATCTTCAATATAACTCAGGCTGTTTATACTAGCTTGACAATTATAAAGCACAATTGAAGAGGGCTCTCCAAACATTAACAAAGAAGCTTGGTTTTCTTCTAGGCGCTCTACACTCCCTCCAATGTCCCTTATATCTTGTTTGATATCAGAAAGGTCAGCTAGAACTGGTTGAAGAGCTGACTTAATAATTTTTTGGGAAGGCTTTTTGGGTGGTGACTAGTTGAAGGTCCTTTTTTGGGGGCGGCCGATCCCCCGTGATGCTTTCAGCATCAGAAGATTCCATGGCGTCCGGGATCACAGAACTAGCAGTGTGAGATTGCTGAGTCTGCTTGGAGTGAGAATGACTTTTATGCAAGAACTTCTCCATGTCCTGCTGCGATTTTGTCTGCTTTGAGACGCATGATGCGTAAGCTGGAGGCTTACCAACTTTGACCATACTGGAGGAAAATTCAGAATTTGCCAGTATATGATTGCAGATGGGGTGTACTTCTCTCTTACAGCTGCTGCTCTAGGGAAACATTAGATGCGGAGAGCAGGTATAATATACAAAGGTCTTGAGAGGTGAAGATGAGATCTCTCAATTTGTTAATTAAGAGACAGCCAAGGAGGGGGGGGGGGGGGGTAAGTGAAGCAGCCTGGGCAGGTGGTGGTTAATAAAGACTAATCCTGCTGTGTATAATTCACCCGATAGATGTCTGCTACCTCTGCAGTCCGTGTAGTGTATACAGGTTACTCACTGATCCGGGGAGTGATGAATGTGGTATCCGCAGGTCAAAATTCGTACAGCAGCCTCCTCATAGATCAGGTTAGGTGAAATCCACTGACTCCTTTTGGTGACTTCAGGGCCCTCTACCAGAACCGTTCACGAGGTCCAGCACCTGGCCGGATCATCAGCAGCAGTCTCCTCAGGAGAGGGAAGATTAGTGCCGCGTCTTGACAGGAGGCAGCAGTATAGTACAGCGCCGTTCCCCTGCACAGTTTCGCGGTGCTCACGCGACCCGGAAGGTAAGGCTGAACTGCTACAGGCCGCACTAGGCCGCGCCAGAAAACTCCAGATCCAAAGTTCTCCGGGCCCCAAAAAGACCCCCGCCGGGAGAGGACGAGGCGCCGGATCGGTTCGTGTACCCGATAAATAGGTAGGTCGGCAGGGATGGGTTAGACGGCCCTGGATGTTTGAAGGCGGTCAGGAGCTCCACAGGAAACAGTCTTCTCCGCTCTGCTGTAGGCCACGCCCCTGTGCAGCTTTTTTTAATATTATGCCATGCCTGTAACTGCACCCAATACATAAATATACTCAGCCAATCCCACCCAGTCCCCTTCGGTTATAAGTGATTGGCTTTAAATGTGACTTTTATTATACCTGTTGTAGATGTAAATATAGTTGGAAGCCCCTTTTTTGCAACTATTTAGGAGTGGCTAGTGCGTGACGAGCTGGGACTCCGATACTCTGACACAGTTACTATCTTTTATGCCTAAAAACAGGCATAAAATACGAGTAAAGGCAATTCTACCCAGGGGCCCAAGTAGTTTTTACTCCAGGAGCACAGACTGATGGAGATGCACCTAATTCATAAATTAGGCTAATCCTTCGGCAGTGTAGAGGGGGAACAAAGATCATTGTAAAAAGCAGGTCTTTGTAAATGACTCCTAATATGTACATCTGATAAAATCCATCATAGGGTACACGGCCTCAGCAATATACCTTGCGATAAATGAAAGAACCAACTGGTCCTACCACATTCAGTGTTTCACTGGGGTCTCAGCGTGATGTCCACTGGAACTGGCAGGTCGAAAGTGTTGTGCTGGCCCTGTAAGACGTAGCCATCCCAATGTATAACAGGGTAACCTAGGGCATTTCTTTCCCCCTAGTGCTACCACATAGTAGTTATGCCCACATTGTGCCCCTTTTGAGTATTCAGCGTTTTTCCCCCCTCTTTATAAATGCAGCTGGAAGGGACACTAGTGAAAGGGGCAGAATGTGGGCATTACTACTGTGAGGGGTTACATTGGGGCTTTAATACTGTGAGAGGGCACAATGTGAGTAACTACAGTAAACAGGCACAATGTGGGCATTATTACAGTGAGGGGGAACAGTGTGGGCATAACTACTTTGATGGGGCACAATATGTGCATTACTAATGTGAAGGAAGCACAATGTGGACATAAATACTGTGACGGGGCACAATGTGTGCATAGCTACTGTGAGAGGGCACAATGTGGACATAAGTACTGTGATGGAGCACAATTTGGAGATAAGTACTGTGAGGGGGCACAATGTGGGCATCACTCATGTGAAGGGGGCACAATATTGATATTATTACTGTGTGGGACCACAGTGTGGGCATAACTACTGTGAGGGGACACAATCTGGTCATTACTACTGTGAAAGGGGCACAATATGGATATTACTACTGTACGGGGGCACAATGTCTATATTACTATTGTGAGGGAGCAGAATATGGACATTACTACCGGCTCCCTGCTTCACCATGTAAATCAACTCCGTGGGCACGCCCTCAACTCTCTGTGCCCGGGGTAGTGCCCTAATTGCCTCCACCCTTGCTATGACCCTAAATGTGATACTGACAGTATCAATGTATTACAATACACTATGTATTGTAATGCATTGTAGAGGGAATCAGACCGCTAAAGTTGAAGTCCCATAGTAGGACAAACATAAAAAGTAAAACAAAAATATTAAAAGAAAAGTTTTATAAAAAAAAAGAAAGTTTCAAGTAAAAAAGGTCCCTTTCACATAATAGAGAGTGGTCAGAAGACAAGCTGAGATCAGAACTAGACAGGCTGCACAGTACCAAACACATGAGACAGAGAGTGGTAAGAGGACAAGCCGGGGTCAGAAGCACATAGGAATCAGTACACAAATGCCGAAACAGGGAACAAGGACCCTAGCTAGTGAGCCAAACAAGACTATAACTGGCTATGGTGTATTACCAGGAAGGGATTTAAATAGAGCACCAAGTCTCTGAAACAGAGCATTGTACCCTGGGGCGTGGCTCAGCAGCACATATCTCCCGACGTGTCCGTGCCGATGTACGTATAATAATAAGTAACCTTATTACAGCACCTTAAAAAAAAAAAAAAAAATGCCCAAACAGCCATTTTTGGGTCACGTTGTCTCACAAAAAGTGTAATATCAAGCGATCAAAAAGTCATATTTACTTCAAAATGGTACCAATGAAGACGTCATTTCGTCCCTCAAAAAATGAGCCCCCACACAAGACAATCACCAGAATATGGCGACACAAAAAATATTTTCTTTTCTTTCCAAAAATGGTTTTGTTGTGTAAAACTGAAGAAAAATAAAAAATAGATACGTGTATGTTAGGTATTACCACAGCCGTAAAAAGCTGCTCTATAAAAATATCACATTATCTATCCTGTCAGTTAAACTCATAATAAAAATGAATAAAAACTGTGCCAAAACAGCCATTTTTGATCACCATGCCTCACAAAAAGTGTAGTATCAAGCAATCAAAAAGTCATATGTACCCCAAAATATGGCTTTCAGAAAATGTCAACACAAACATTTTGAGGGAGATTTATCAATCTGGTGTAAAGTAGAACTGGCTTAGTTGCCCATAGCAACCGATAAGATTCCACCTTTCATTTTTCACAGCTTCTTTGGAAAATGAAAGGTGGAATCTGATTGGTTGCCATGGTGTCACGACTGTGACTGATCCAGACAGGTCTGGGAGGAGAAGGTCGCAGCGACTTGCTACTCGCGATAGCTTGTGAGTTTGCTCCGTGGTTCAGGGTATGTCATCTGGGTTTTGCCTTGTGAACCTTTTTGTCCTGACTGGGAGTTTGTAGGCATCCTTCTCAGGTGAGTCCTGTCTGCCACTCCCAGCTACTATATTAGTTTCACTTTCACTTGCAGTCATTGCCAGATATAGTCCTTACTTCCAGTGCTACTCTGACCTTGGAAGAAGATCGTTTGATGGTGTTGCTGTGGAGCTCTTGTCCGGCGTGGACTGTTGTGTTTGGGATCGCCTTCTCTGCTCGTGACTGGATAAGTCTATCTCTGCTGTTGTTTGTTTGTTGCTGTCTTCCCCTGTTGTTTTCCTAGACGTGAGTGATGGTGACTAGCGCTCCCATCGGCCTTTCCCCAGTCCAGTCTTGTTAGGGCGAGGGTTTAGGCATCCTGCTCGCCGCACGGGTTCACACCTCGTCTAGGGTATCAGGGCAGACAGGTGCCAGCTTAGGGTTAGTCAGGGGTGGCCATTCTATTTCCCATCCGTAGATAAGGGTCCCCCTTCCCCTCCGTCTGGTGCGACACGACTGCTGCTGGGATAGCGGTCGTGACACATGGGCAACTAAGCCAGTTCTACTTTACACCGTTTTGATAAATCTCCCTCTTTGTTTTCTTTTCAAAAATGCTTTTATTGTGTAAAGCCTCATTCACACCACAGTGTTTAGTCAGTGATTTCCATCAGTGATTGTGAGCCAAAACCAGATGTGGCTCTAAACACAGAACAGGTGCAGATCTTTCCTTTTTTATTATTAATTATTATTATTATTATTATTATTATTATTATTATTATTATTATTATTAAAGCGCCATTCATTCCATAGCACTGTACATATGAAAAGGGGTATATATATATATATATATATACAGGGCTTTTTTCTCAGAGAAAAGGTGGTGGAACTCACCCCCCCCCCTCCCCTGGCCACGCCCCTACCCACCCATAGGACCGCCCCCTAAAACCGCCCCTTTAGAGAACAGGGATACACTGTGCCACACAATACTGTATATTGTGTGGCACAGTGTAGAGGTATACTGTACATTGTGGGGCACAATGTAGCGGTATACTGTATATTGTGTGGCACAGTGTATGCTATATGTCTATAACATAAACATATTTCACATGAAAACTTACTGTTACTTGGCTTGGCCCTTGGGGATCTCGGACACCACTTCAACACTTTGGCCGGGGGCTCGGCGGAGCTGATGTTGTGTTTTATCCTAATGAGAGAGATTTCATAATAAGGATTTGGAGAAGGGGCTGAGTGGTCACAGAGCAGGGAGAGGCTGGTGCTGCTACTAGGGGGGGTCATACCATGGGGGAGTAATAAAGCCCACCATAATGCCCCCCAGTAGAAATAATTCTCCTTATAATGTGACAATGCAAAAAATACCCCCTTATGCCCCCAGTTGAGCTAATGTCCCCCATAATGTGCCAGTATAAAATACCCTTATATAGTGCCCCCAGTAAATGCCCCCATAGTGCTCCTCTCCCCCTTCCTCCTAGTGCCCCCATAATGTACCAGTATAAAATGCCCCATATATCGTGCCCCAGTAGATGTCCTCAGTGTCCCCCATAATTTGCAAGTATAAAATACCCCTTCTTAGTGCCCCCCGTAGATGACTCCATAGTACTCCTCTCCCCCCTTCCCCATAGTACCCACCATGTGTCCCAGTATAAAATGCTACTGTACAGAGCCCCCCATATAAAATACCCCTTCTTTGTGACCTCAGTAAATGCCCCTATAGTGCCCACCAATAATGTGCCAGTAATAAGTGCCCTCAATCACGTGCCATTGCCAGTAGTAAGTGCCCCCATCACGTGCCAGTAACAAGAGCCCCCCATCACGTGCCAGTAATAAGCCCCCCATCACGTGCCAGTAATAAGCCCCCATCACGTGCCAGTAATAAGCCCCCCCATTACGCGCCAGTAATAACCCCCCATTATGTGCCAGTAATAAGCCCCCCCATTACGTGCCAGTAATAAGCCCCCAGCCCCCCCATTATGTGCCAGTAATAAGCCCCCCATCATGTGCCAGTATTAAGCCCCCCCATCATGTGCCAATATTAAGCCCCCCCATCATGTGCCAGTATTAAGCCCCCCCATCATGTGCCAGTATTAAGCCCCCCATCATGTGCCAGTATTAAGCCCCCCATCACGTGCCAGTAATAAGCCCCCATCACGTGCCAGTAATAAGCCCCCCCATTACGCGCCAGTAATAACCCCCCATTATGTGCCAGTAATAAGCCCCCCCATTACGTGCCAGTAATAAGCCCCCAGCCCCCCCATCATGTGCCAGTAATAAGCCCCCCATCATGTGCCAGTATTAAGCCCCCCCATCATGTGCCAATATTAAGCCCCCCCATCATGTGCCAGTATTAAGCCCCCCCATCATGTGCCAGTATTAAGCCCCCCATCATGTGCCATTAAGCCCCACCCGCATCATGTGCCATTAAGCCCCACCCCCATCCTGTGCCAGTATTTTAATAAGCCCCCCAATGTGCCAGTAACACTATTGTAAAACAAACAAAAAAAAAAAAAAACTTATACTTACCTCAGTGTCAGCGATGCGATGCAGGCCTTTTCCGGCCTGTTTCCCGCGCTGTATGGCTCAGGCGGCGCGATGACGTCATCGCGCCGCCTACGCCGGCCTCTGATAGGCTGCAGGCACTAGGCCGGCAGCCTATCAGAGGAAGGGGAAGGGACACGCCTCTCCCTCCCCTGCACCGCCGCAGCACAGGCAGATTACTATGGAGATGAGCGCAATGGAAGCGCTCATCTCCCCGCGCCCGGCGGCGGCAGCTCACTTGGGGGAAGGGGGGGGCTGTAACGGTCGCGTACACACACACACAGGGGGGAGGGAAGTGACCACTGCTCTCCACCCTTACTCCTGGCCCTGCCTACTTGCCTCGCGAGTCCTAATGACAGGGGACAACTGGACGGCAATCCCTAACTTGGAATAAGTGCAGGGATGACAGACAGACAAACAACAGGACGTGAACGGACCGAGTCAATACCAGGAAAGCTACAAAGTACAAATGGAGCAAGCAGAGAATTGTCAGGAGAAGCCGGGGTCATAAATACCAGGAGAGATGTGAAGTACCAAAGGAGTCAGCAGAGGATCGTCAGGAGGAGGCCGGGGTCAAATACCAGGAGAGCAGCAAAGTACACAAGGAGCAGGCAGAGGATCGTCAGGAATTCAGCAGGAGGTAAGTACGCCAGGAAAGACCAAATCACAGGTGGAACCTAAATTAACAGGCAACCTGTGGCCAGCAGGCTGCCTGTATTTATAGTGGGGAGTGAGACGTGGCCAGCGTCACATGACTGACAGACCAACCAGTCGAGCACCGAGTGATCAGCTAGGCGCTCAAGGCAGACTAGGAGCAGGGAGCCACCCAGCTAGTAAAGCCGCCCTGGGAATGAGGTCAAACACAGATCCTCATTCCCAAAGCTAAGCAACAGTTCTGTGGGCAATGGGGGACCGAGTGCACCTTCGGAACCCCATTACAGGGACATTTTAGTTGGGGGGGGCACAGCGTGATGTAGGGGGGCCCCACACCATTACACCACCACCACCAGCCTGCACAGTGGTAACAAGGCATGATGGATACATGTTCTCATTCTGTTTACACCAAATTTGGACTCTACCATTTGAATGTCTCAACAGAAATCGAGACTCATCAGACCAGGCAACATTTTTCCAGTCTTCAACAGTCCAATTTTGGTGAGCTCGTGCAAATTGTAGCCTCTTTTTACTATTTGTAGTGGAGATGAGTGGTACCCGGTGGGGTCTTCTGCTGTTGTAGCCCATCCGCCTCAAGGTTGTGCGTGTTGTGGCTTCACAAATGCTTTGCTGCATACCTCGGTTGTAACGAGTGGTTATTTCAGTCAACGTTGCTCTTCTATCAACTTGAATTAGTCGGCCCATTCTCCTCTGACCTCTAGCATCCACAAGGCATTTTTGCCCACAGGACTGCCGCATACTGGATGTTTTTCCCTTTTCACACCATTCTTTGTAAACCCTAGAAATGGTTGTGCGTGAAAATCCCAGTAACTGAGCAGATTGTGAAATACTCAGACCGGCCCGTCTGGCACCAACAACCATGCCACGCTCAAAATTGCTTAAATCACCTTTCTTTCCCATTCTGATATTCAGTTTGGAGTTCAGGAGATTATCTTGACCAGGACCACACCCCTAAATGCATTGAACAACTGCCATGTGATTGGTTGACTAGATAATTGCATTAATGAGAAATAGAACAGGTGTTCCTAATAATTCTTTAGTTGAGAGTGTATATATATATATATATATATATATATATATATATATATATATATAAAAATACAGACAATAAGTAGAAATGGGCGAACCGCCATAGACTTCAATAGGCAGGGGAATTTTAAAACCCACAGGGACTCTTTCTGGCCACAATAGTGATGGAAAAGTTGTTTCAAGGGGACTAACACCTGGACTGTGGCATGCCGGAGGGGGATCCATGGCAAAACTCCCATGGAAAATTACGTAGTTGACGCAGAGTCGGGTTTTAATCCATAAAGGGCATAAATCACCTAACATTCCTAAATTGTTTGGAATAACGTGCTTTAAAACATCAGGTATGATGTTGTATCGATCAGGTAGTGTAAGGGTTACGCCCGCTTCACAGTGACAGACCAAACTCCCTGTTTAACGCACCGCAAACAGTCCATTTGCACAACCACAAACTCCCCATTTGCACAAGGTTGGATACCAAGCTAGCCATGTCCTGTTCCTTGTCCTCACTGACGTCATTGAAGGTCTCTTCCTCCACCCAGCCACGTACAACACCAAGGGTCCCTGAAAGGTGACAACAAGCCCCCTGGGACGCCTGCTGTGGTTGGTCTTCCACCTCCTCAAAGCCACCTTCCTCCTCTGACTCCTCTTCTTCAGACTCCTCTCTCTGCATTGCCGCAGGTCCAGCAATTGACGACGACAAGGCTGCTTCTGGTGGTGATGGTGACCACAACTCTTCCTCTTCATGCTCATCTACGGCCTGATCCAGCACTCTTCGCAGGGAACGCTCCAGAAAAAACGCATATGGGATGAAGTCGATGATGTTGCCTTGGGTTTGACTGACCAGGTTTGTCACCTCCGCAAAAGGAGCGTTCAGTAACCCAGCTCCGCAGAGGCTGTCCTCTTTTTTTTTAATTAAAAGAAATCTGTTCTTAAAGGGAACCTGTCATGTGGATATTTGATTATAATCTAACTAATTATATACAATCATGAACTACTAAAAAGTGCCTTAAATGTATTCACTTACTGGTGTGACAGATGGTTACCTCATAATATACACACAAAGATGCCGCATGCCGCATGCTAATGAGCTGATTTGAGTCCGGCGTGATGTCAGTGAGTCCAGCGTATATTTAATTCAGAGCTATAGCCACTCCCCTGCCCACCTGCTGCTGGTTCATATGGAAACAAACTGTCATTCAGCAGCAGGTGGGCGGGGAGAGTCAGGAGCTCATAAATATTCATGAGTCATCATTATCAGCTGGAGCTTTTCAATACAAGATGTTGGCAGATTGACTGGGTCAATTAAAGAAAGTGACCCAGCATTGTGCTAAGATAATCAGTCACTTATTTATGTTGCCCTTAGTTAGGACACCATAAAACTGGTGACAGGTTCCCTTTAACAGTTTAATCTCTGTTTTGTCCCCTATCAGGGGCCGGTGTATGGAATAGATTTTAGGAACCGGGAGATGGAAAAAGATGCTTGGTCGGTCCTCTTACTTCCAATTTGGGGCACTGCGCGTACGCCTTGCAATGTACTGTGCCACCAGATATGAGTGGTGTGTTTAACCACCTCAGCCCCTATAGCTTAAACACCCTTAAAGACCAGGCCACTTTTTACACTTCTGACCTACCCTGCTTTCACCGTTTATTGCTCGGTCATGCAACTTACCACCCAAATGAATTTTACCTCCTTTTCTTCTCACTAATAGAGCTTTCATTTGGTGGTATTTCATTGCTGCTGACATTTTTACTTTTTTTGTTATTAATCGAAATTTAACGACATCCATATATAAATTTTGCTCTAAATTTATTGTTCTACATGTCTTTGATAAAAAAAAAATGTTTGGGTAAAAAAAAATGGTTTGGGTAAAAGTTATAGCGTTTACAAACTATGGTACAAAAATGTGAATTTCCGCTTTTTGAAGCAGCTCTGACTTTCTGAGCACCTGTCATGTTTCCTGAGGTTCTACAATGGCCAGACAGTACAAACACCCCACAAATGACCCCATTTCGGAAAGTAGACACCCTAAGGTATTCGCTGATGGGCATAGTGAGTTCATAGAACTTTTTATTTTTTGTCACAAGTTAGCGGAAAATGATGATTTTTTTTATTTTTTTCCTTACAAAGTCTCATATTCCACTAACCTTCTCCTGGTTTTTTTCTCACAGTCTCCCTTTCCGCTAACTTGGGACAAAAATTTCAATCTTTCATGGACTCAATATGCCCCTCAGCGAATACCTTGGGGTGTCTTCTTTCCAAAATGGTGTTATTTGTGGGGTGTTTGTACTGCCCTGGCATTTGAGGGTCTCCGCAATCATTACATGTATGCCCAGC
The DNA here is from genome assembly GCF_905171765.1 of Bufo bufo. Classification (NCBI taxonomy): domain Eukaryota; kingdom Metazoa; phylum Chordata; class Amphibia; order Anura; family Bufonidae; genus Bufo; species Bufo bufo. The sequence continues at coordinate 311,744,161 of NC_053391.1, forward strand.
ATTAGGAGTTTCTGCTATTCTCCTTATATTGAGCATACGGGTAATGAGATTTTTTTTTTTCGTTCAGCCTCTGGGCTGAAAGAAAAAAATGAACGGCACAGATTTCTTCATTCGCATCGATCAATGTGGATGAAAAAATCTCTGCCAAAAAAAGAAAAAGGAGGGGAAAGGCGTCTGCCAGGACATAGGAGCTCCGCCCAACATCCATACCCACTTAGCTCGTATGCCCTGGCAAACCAGATTTCTTCATTCACATCAATCGATGTGGATGAATAAATCCTTGCCGGGATTTTTTTTTTTATATATACAAAGTGTTTGCCAAAGTATATGAACACCGCCACCTCCTCAGCTCATATGCCTCGGCAAACGTATCTTTTACTGCAGAGGAGAAATCTCGTCTTGCAGCGCCGCATACACCGACTTGCGTGTAATCTGACAGCAGCGCAATGCTTCTGTCAGAATGCACATCAGTGCTGCAGCTAGTTGATCGGTTGGTCCACCTGGAAGGTAAAAAAAACAAAACAAAAAAGAAAAAACCAGGCCGCAACGCAATAAATTTATTAACTTTTGAACAGAACATATAAACTTTTTTTTTACTTTTTTAACTGAACGTTAACTTTTTTACTTACCGGTAATTTTTTTTTTGTTTAGTTTTTTTTACCTTTATAGAACAAACCTCTCCTTCCCCATGGGACAATGTGCAAAGCGCAAATTTCCCAAAGATGTGGCGAAGTACGTTATGCACTTTATCCCAGGTGAAAGGAGAGGTTTGCAGCAGCTGTGAGTAAAAGGGCCCTAATAGCCCTGTGTGCCTGTCCTGTGAGATGCAATCCCTATGCTAAGTGTACCTGGGTGTGGTACTTCCGGAAACACTCTCCAAAGCATAGGGCAGGGTGGTCAGGACAGTCAGGACAGAAATAGCGGGTGTCACGCCTTATTCCACTCCTGCTACAGACACAACATCTTTTTCGGGGTGACGGTTGGGTTGAGGTACCAGGAACGACACTGGGGAAATGTCGCTCGTGTAGACGGCTAGCTACACTGGTGGATGGGGCCACGGAACCTTCTGGATACAGGAGGTTCTCGATGATCTCTTCCTGGAATTTGAGGAAGGATCCTGTTCTTCCAGCCTTACTGTAGAGAACAAAACTATTGTACAGAGCCAATTGAATCAAATATACAGACACCTTCTTATACCAGCGTCTGGTGCGTCGGGAAACTAAATACGGAGACAACATCTGGTCATTGAAGTCCACCCCTCCCATGAGCAAATTATAGTCGTGGACTGAGAGGGGCTTTTCAATGACATGGGTTGCTCGCTCAATTTGTATTGTCGTGTCTGCGTGAATGGAGGAGAGCATGTAAACGTCACGCTTGTCTCTCCATTTCACCGCGAGCAGTTCTTCGTTACACAAGGCAGCCCTCTCCCCCCTTGCAAGACGGGTGGTAACGAGTCGTTGGGGGAAGCCCACGCGACTAGTTCGCGCGGTGCCACAGGCGCAAATCTGTTCTAGAAACAAATGCCTAAAGAGGGCCACACTTGTGTAGAAATTGTCCACATAAAGATGGTACCCCTTGCCAAATAAGGGTGACACCAAGTCCCAGACTGTCTTCCCACTGCTCCCCAGGTAGTCAGGGCAACCGACCGGCTCCAGGGTCTGATCTTTTCCCTCATAGATCCGAAATTTGTGGGTATAGCCTGTGGCCCTTTCACAGAGCTTATACAATTTGACCCCATACCGGGCACGCTTGCTTGGGATGTATTGTTTGAAGCCAAGGCGCCCGGTAAAATGTATTAGGGACTCGTCTACGCAGATGTTTTGCTCGGGGGTATACAAATCTGCAAATTTCTGCTTAAAGTGGTCTATGAGGGGCCGAATTTTGTGGAGCCGGTCAAAAGCTGGGTGGCCTCTGGGACGGGAGGTGGTGTTGTCGCTAAAATGCAGGAAACAGAGGATGGCCTCAAATCGTGCCCTGGACATACAGGGAGTGCAGAATTATTAGGCAAGTTGTATTTTTGAGGATTAATTTTATTATTGAACAACAACCATGTTCTCAATGAACCCAAAAAACTCATTAATATCAAAGCTGAATATTTTTGGAAGTAGTTTTTAGTTTGTTTTTAATTTTAGCTATTTTAGGGGGATATCTGTGTGTGCAGGTGACTATTACTGTGCATAATTATTAGGCAACTTAACAAAAAACTAATATATACCCATTTCAATTATTTATTTTTACCAGTGAAACCAATATAACATCTCAACATTCACAAATATACATTTCTGACATTCAAAAACAAAACAAAAACAAATCAGTGACCAATATAGCCACCTTTCTTTGCAAGGACACTCAAAAGCCTGCCATCCATGGATTCTGTCAGTGTTTTGATCTGTTCACCATCAACATTGCGTGCAGCAGAAACCACAGCCTCCCAGACACTGTTCAGAGAGGTGTACTGTTTTCCCTCCTTGTAAATCTCACATTTGATGATGGACCACAGGTTCTCAATGGGGTTCAGATCAGGTGAACAAGGCCATGTCATTAGATTTTCTTCTTTTATACCCTTTCTTGCCAGCCACGCTGTGGAGTACTTGGACGCGTGTGATGGAGCATTGTCCTGCATGAAAATCATGTTTTTCTTGAAGGATGCAGACTTCTTCCTGTACCACTGCTTGAAGAAGGTGTCTTCCAGAAACTGGCAGTAGGACTGGGAGTTGAGCTTGACTCCATCCTCAACCCGAAAAGGCCCCACAAGCTCATCTTTGATGATACCAGCCCAAACCAGTACTCCACCTCCACCTTGCTGGCGTCTGAGTCGGACTGGAGCTCTCTGCCCTTTACCAATCCAGCCACGGGCCCATCCATCTGGCCCATCAAGACTCACTCTCATTTCATCAGTCCATAAAACCTTAGAAAAATCAGTCTTGAGATATTTCTTGGCCCAGTCTTGACGTTTCAGCTTGTGTGTCTTGTTCAGTGGTGGTCGTCTTTCAGCCTTTCTTACCTTGGCCATGTCTCTGAGTATTGCACACCTTGTGCTTTTGGGCACTCCAGTGATGTTGCAGCTCTGAAATATGGCCAAACTGGTGGCAAGTGGCATCTTGGCAGCTGCACGCTTGACTTTTCTCAGTTCATGGGCAGTTATTTTGCGCCTTGGTTTTTCCACACGCTTCTTGCGACCCTGTTGACTATTTTGAATGAAACGCTTGATTGTTCGATGATCACGCTTCAGAAGCTTTGCAATTTTAAGAGTGCTGCATCCCTCTGCAAGATATCTCACTATTTTTGACTTTTCTGAGCCTGTCAAGTCCTTCTTTTGACCCATTTTGCCAAAGGAAAGGAAGTTGCCTAATAATTATGCACACCTAATATAGGGTGTTGATGTCATTAGACCACACCCCTTCTCATTACAGAGATGCACATCACCTAATATGCTTAATTGGTAGTAGGCTTTCGAGCCTATACAGCTTGGAGTAAGACAACATGCACAAAGAGGATGATGTGGTCAAAATACTCATTTGCCTAATAATTCTGCACGCAGTGTAGCAGCAGAGAACATGGGCATGTGATGAATCGGGTTCATGGACCAATATGACCGCAATTCATGCTTTTTAGTTAGACCCATGTTGAGGAGAAGGCCCAGAAAAATTTTAATTTCGGAAACTTGGACTGGTTTCCACCGTAAAGGCTGGGCATAATAGCTTCCCGGGTTGGCGGATATAAATTGTGTGGCATACCGGTTTGTCTCTGCCACGACTAAGTCCAAGAGCTCCGCAGTCAAGAACAGCTCAAAAAATCCCAGGGCCGAACCGATCTGAGCCGTCTCAACCCGAACTCCAGACTGGGCGGGAAAGGGGGAACTAATGGTGCGGCTGAAGTTGGTGACTGCCAATCAGGGTTTGCCAGCACCTCAGGGATTCTAGGGGCTCTACGGGCCTGTCTGAGCGGTGGCTGCGACGGGGTAACTACTGCACGTGCCACCGTACCAGCTTCAACTGCCCTTCTGGTGCTCGCCACTTCACCAGGTTGTACGGCAGTGCTGGTACTAGGTCCAGGGAGGGCTGCGCTGCTGGTGTATGCCTCACCACGTGATCCGACAGCGCCAGCCCCACTCTGCTGCTCTTGAAGCGGATCCTGCGCAACCTGTGGTCTAGCGACACGGGCCCAGGTACGCCTGGTTCTATCAGGGACCTCCACCTCCTCGTCCGAACTTTGGGTCAGAGAGCCACTGCTTTCTACAGGTTCATATTCTGACCCGCTAGATTCGTCAGATGAGGGTTCCCATTCCTCATCCGACTGGGTCAGAATCCTGTAGGCCTCTTCAGAAGAATACCCCCTGTTTGACATTTTGGACTACTAAATTTAGGGGTATTCCCTGAGACTACCCAAGAAAAAAAGCAAGCCTGTCTTACAAAGGGGAGGCTAGCGAAGTACCGGAGGCCGCTGCGGTTGATAAAAAATATCAAAACAGATTTTTTTATCGCCGCAGTGCTTGTAAAGTGAATGTGCAGTGATCAAAAAAAAATAATCTTTTGTCACTGCAGTGGGGCGGGCGTGGGTGAACGCACGTGTGGGCGACCGATCAGGCCTGATCGGGCAAACACTGCGTTTTGGGTGGAGGGCGAACTAAAGTGACACTAATACTATTATAGATCTGACTGTGATCAGTTTTGATCACTTACAGATACTATAAAAGTACAAATGCTGATTAGCGATACGCTAATCAGCGAATCAGTGACTGCGGTGCGGTGGGCTGGGCGCTAACCGATCGCTAACTACCTAACCAAGGGGCCTAAACTATCCTAAAACCTAACAGCCAATACTAGTGAAAAAAAAATGTGACAGTTTACACTGATCACTTTTTGTCTTTCACTAAGTGATTGACAGGGGCGATCAAAGGGGTGATCAAAGGGTTAATTGGGGTGCAGGGGGTGATCTGGGGCTAAAGTGTGGTGTTGGTGCTACTCACTGTGAAGTCTGCTCCTCTGCTGGATCCAACCGACGAAAAGGACCAGCAGAGGAGCAGACAAGCCATATAACAGGTCATATTTACTAATATGATCTGTTATATGGCTTGTGATTCGTTTTTTTGAAAATCGCCAGCCTGCCAGCCAATGATCGTTGCTGGCAGGCTGGTGACGAAATTGTTCTTTAACTTTTGCCGGCCCGCGATGCGCATGCGCGGGCCAGCTTTGAGCGAAATCTCGCGTCTCGCGAGATGACGCGTATATGCGTGACTCTGCGCAGCGCTGCCGCCTCCGGAACGCGATCCTGCGTTAGGCGGTCCGGAGGCGGTTAATTAGTACTATTCCTATCAGTTTAATCCCTGTTACGTCCCTAGGGGACGTGTATGGAATAGATTTTAGGAACCGGGAGATGGAAAAAGATGCTTGGTCGGTCCTCTTACTTCCAATTTGGGGCACTGCGCGTATGCCTTGCAATGTACTGTGCCACCAGATATGAGTGGTGTGTTAAGTAGTACTGTTCCTATCAGTTTAATCCCTGTTATGTCCCCTATCAGGGGCCGGTGTATGAAATAGATTTTAGGAACCGGGAGATGGAAAAAGATTCTTGGTTGGTCCTCCTACTTCCAATTTAGGGCACTGCGCGTGCGCTGTGCAATGTACTGTGCCACCAGATATGAGTGGTGTGTTAAGTAGTACTGTTCCTATCAGTTTAATCCCTGTTATGTCCCCTATCAGGGGACGTGTATGGAATAGATTTTAGACGACCGCAAAGAGTTGTCAATAGTTGACACCCTCATGACATAAATTTTATTCCTCTATGCGTCAATCTTGGTGTAGTGATGACTGTGCTCGTGCGCACGTTTGGGAGATTGCAGGCGATGGGGTTTTTTCAAAGTCTATGGTCGTGCTGAGGTAGTTCAGTGACAGTTAAGTGACCCAGAAAACAATGATTCTGCAGTGTGGGCCCATTGTTGGCCTAGTAGGCTTTAATGATCACCTTAGATGATCACAAAGAAAATTAATGTTTTTTCTATGCAAAATTATCCAGTCGATCGCTTTTGGTCTGTTCAAAATGAAGCAGCGACCTTATCATCTGGGGTGTGCCAACATTGCCATTGCCAACACACTCATAGAGGTGGTCGCTTCATTGTGATACGCAAGCCCCTTCACCACAACAAGGTAACGATCACGAAGGGGAATTGACACATGTATGTGGCTTTTTTTTTTGTTTCGTTTTTGCAGCCACAGTGCAACACCAGAGGCCAGAAAAATCTAACAGGGGAAGTACACATGCCTGAAAAATTAGGTATTGTTGCAGCCGCTGCTGTAGCAGCGACCAGAAAAATTGATGTTTTCCAGGCAAAGTGCACTAAAACAATTTGGCTTGAACCCTAGTTGGTGGCAGATAAGTCACGCAAGTCATCCGGCATGCAGAAATAAAATACAGCAGCGTGTGGACCATTTTTAGCCCAAGGCAGCTCATCTCATCACCAGGCCTTTATTAGTCAAATGTATCGCCCACTGTCAGTCCCTTCGGGATCCATGCCTCATTCATCTTAATAAAGGTGAGGTAATCTAGACTTTTTTGACTTAGGCGACTTCTCTTCTCAGTGACAAAACCTCCTGCTGCACTGAAGGTCCTTTCTGACAGGACACTTGAAGCGGGGCAGGCCAGAAGTTCTATCGCAAATTGGGATAGCTCAGGCCACAGGTCAAGCCTGCTTACCCAGTAGTCAAGGGGTTCATCGCTCCTCAGAGTGTCGATATCTGCAGTTAAGGCAAGGTAGTCTGCTACCTGTCGGTCGAGTCGTTCTCTGATGGTGGACCCCGAAGGGGTGTGGCGATACGTAGGACTTAAAAAGCTCTGCATGTCCTCCATCAACAACACGTCTGTAAAGCGTCCTGTCCTTGCCGTCGTGGTAGGAGGAGGATTACTTTCACCTCTTCCCCTGTTAGATTCCCGTCGTGCTGTGACATCACCCTTATACGCTGTGTAAAGCATACTTTTTAACTTGTTTTGGAACTGCTGCATCCTTTCCGACTTGCGGTAATTCGGTAACATTTCAGGCACTTTCTGCTTATACCTGGGGTCTAGTAGCGTGGCCACCCAGTACAGGTCGTTCTCCTTCAGCCTTTTTATACGAGGGTCCCTCAACAGGCACGACAGCATGAAAGACCCCATTTGCACAAGGTTGGATGCCGAGCTACTCATGTCCCGTTCCTCGTCCTCAGTGATCTCACTGAAAGTCTTTTCTTCCCCCCAGCCACGTACAACACCACGGGTACCAGATAGGTGACAACGAGCACCCTGGGATGCCTGCTGTGGTTGGTTTTCCTCCTCCTCCTCAAAGCCACATTCCTCCTCTGACTCCTCTTCCTCACACTCCTCTTCCAGCGTTGCCGCAGGTCCAGCAAGCGATGCTGATAAGGCTGTTTCTGGTGGTGATGGTGACCACAACTCTTCCTCTTCACACTCATCTACGGCCTGATCCAGCACTCTTCGCAGGGCACGCTCCAGGAAGAAAACAAATGGGATGATGTCGCTGATGGTGCCTTCGGTGCGACTGACTAGGTTTGTCACCTTGTCAAAAGGACGCATGAGCCTACAGGCATTGCGCATGAGCGTCCAGTAACGTGGCAAAAAAATTCACAGCTCCGCAGAGGCTGTCCTAGCACCCCGGTCATACAAATACTCGTTGATGGCTTTTTCTTGTTGGAGCAGGCGGTCTAACATTAGGAGTGTTGAATTCCAACATGTCGGGCTGTCGCAAATCAAGCGCCTCACTGGCATGTTTCACCGCTGGATATCTGAAAAGTGCGCCATGGCCGTGTAGGAACGCCTAAAATGGCCACACACCTTCCTGGCCTGCTTGACGTCCTGTAAGCCTGGGTACTTATGCACAAAGCGTTGTACAATCAGATTCAATACATGTGCCATGCACGGCACATGTGTCAACTTGCCCAAATTCAATGCCGCCAACAAATTGCTTCCGTTGTCACACACCACTTTGCCGATCTCCAGTTGGTGCGGAGTCAGCCACTGATCCACCTGTGCGTTCAGGGCGGACAGGAGTGCTGGTCCGGTGTGACTCTCTGCTTTCAGACAAGTCAACCCCAAGACGGCGTGACACTGTCGTATCCGGGATGTGGAATAGCCCCTGGGGAGCTGGGGGGGGGGGTGCAGTTGATGTGGAGCAAGACGCAGCAGCAGAAGAGGACTCAGCCGAGGAGGTTATGGAAGAGGATGGAGTAGGAGGAGTAGGTGGAGTAGAAGAGGTGGCAGCAGGCCTGCCTGCAAGTCGTGGCGGTGTCACCAACTCCTCTGCAGAGCCACGCATTCCATGCTTGGCAGCCATCAGCAGGTTTACCCAATGCACAGTGTAGGTGATATACCTGCCCTGACCGTGCTTTGCAGACCAGGTATCAGTGGTCAGATGGACCCTTGCCCCAACACTGTGTGCCAGACATGCCATGACTTCCTTTTGCACAATCGAGTACAGGTTGGGGATTGACTTTTGTGCAAAGAAATTTCGGCCGGGTACCTTCCACTGCGGTGTCCCAATAGCTACAAATTTTTGGAAGGCCTCAGACTCCACCAGCTTGTATGGTAAAAGCTGGCGGGCTAAGAGTTCCGACAAGCCAGCTGTCAGACGCCGGGCAAGGGGGTGACTTTGTTACATTGGCTTCTTACGCTCAAACATGTCCTTGACAGACACCTGACTGTGGGCAGATGAGCAGGAACTGCTCAAGGCGAGAGACGGAGTGGCGGATGGTTGAGAGGGGGCAAGGAGGACAGCAGTGGTTGACGTGGCTGAAGATGCTGGACCAGGAGGAGGATGGCGGCTTTGAGTTTGTGTGCTGCTTGTACTCATGTGTTGATCCCATAGGCGTTTGTGATTTGAGATCATGTGCCTTCGCAAAGCAGTTGTACCTAGGTGGGTGTTGGACTTCCCACGACTCAGTTTCTTTTGGCACAGATTGCAAATGGCATCGCTTGTGTCAGAGGCAGACACACAAAAAAAATCCCACACTGCTCATCTCTGCAATGATGTCATTCTGGTGGTGGCAACAGCATGCGTTGATTGGCGTGCTGTCTGGCTGACCCCGGGTGCCGATGCATGCTGTCTGACTGTGCCACTAGCTCCTTGCGACGACCTCCCCCTGCTTCCAACTCGTCTCCTCCTCCTCTCTGTCTCCCCATCTGAACTTTCCCCCTGTTCTTCAAGCGGGCACCCACGTGACATCCACGGACACATTGTCATCATCAACCGCTTCACTTGTATCTGACAACTCAGCAAAGGAAGCAGCAGTGGGTACAACATCATCATAATCACACCGTACGTCCATCTGTGTAATGCTGCCTGACTGAGACATATCCCTGTTATCTACATCCTCTGGCAATAATGGTTGCGCATCACTCATTTCTTCCAACTGATGTGTAAATAACTCCTCTGACAGATCAAGTGAAGCAGCTGTGGTGCTAGTGTTGGTGGTGGCAGTAGGCGGGCGAGTTTTAACTTGAGAGGTGCCCGAAGCTGAGCCGGAGGAGGACGGTGCGTCAAGGTTCCGAGCGGAAGCTGTAGAAGATTGGGTGTCCTGTGTTAGCCAGTCAACTATGTCCTCAGAACTTTTCGAGTTCAGGGTACGTGGATATGAGTGGCACTGTGCACTGGCAGAAGTTGGCAGAGTAGACGCTGTAGGCCTGACGCACACGCTTACAGACAACTAACTGCTATTCAATCTATTACAGTCAAAATTGTTGTTGTTTTTTTAAATGTAATCTACTGTGACACCAGATTTGAGTTGCGCTGGTGACACTATGCACTTGCAGGGCCTGAAACACACACACACATGCAGGCAACTGACTGCTATTATTTCATAGTCAAAATTGTTGTTTTTATTAAAATGTAATCTACTGTGACACAAGATTTGAGTTGCGCTGGTGACACTATGCACTTGCAGGGCCTGAAACACACGTGCAGGCAACTGATTGCTATTATTTCACAGTCAAAATATTGTAAGAAGGAACAAGGAGCCGTCATTGACGGAAGATACGTGTCACCGAGGTTCCTGGCCTCGGTGAGGTAAGAACCGGATTTTTTCCTGAAGTGTCAGTTCTGTAGTGCAGTCTGACACTTCAGCTGTCAGAATGGCTGTAAAGCCAATCCGGGCCGGTTCTTATTGGGAGCAGCCAAAGAGCAGGGTGGGTGGCTGTTCCCCACGGTTCCAGGCCGGGTTTTGGCTGGGATATAAAAACCCAGCCAGCAAGTTCAGCTGTGTGGATTATCCTCCATCTGCTAGTGGAGTGCTGGCAGTTTGAGTGTTGGAGCTTGAGTGTTTGGGCCTGGACTAGGCCTGCTATATTGCTGGTGGACAAAAGCACATGGACTACTGCTTCCTTCAAGGACTTATGTGCTGCAGCCTGGTGTGAACAAACACCAGACTCAAGGTGACTGTTTTTCCTGAAATTGTTATTTTGTCACTTTACGTCTGTGTGAATAAAACACTGCACTATTTAAGTTAAAGATGTTGTCATTGCCTCTGTACTGCGTCCGCAAGCCTGTCTACCAGAGCAAATCCCCACATTTGGTGTCGGATGTGGGCAAACGCAGTGAGGCAGGCCTGAAGGCCGAGAAGTTTTTGTTTTTCCGGGCACAAGTGCATGTCCTACATTAAGCCGGCAAGGTTACGACCTGTATCCCCTGACAAAATGGAGGCGGTCGTGAAGGCCCTCGTGGAGGCTAATTTGCAGCAGCGGGAGGCTAAAAAGCAGCAACAAGAAACGAACCAGCTGCTATTGCAACATGTGATGGCGTTGCAGGCGTCAGGAGCGTCCCAGAATGTCCACGATGCCCGGAAAGCTGTCCGCGCGGCGATTCCGAACATGACTCCCTCGGATGACGTCAAGACCTATCTGGCGGTCTTTGAAAAAGTGGCCGTGAGGGAAAAGTTACCCCGAGACCAGTGGGCTGAGGTCGTTGCTCCGTTCCTGGCGTCTGGTCCCCAGCAAGTATTGTTTGATCTCCCCGATGATCAGGCGGCCGACTACCCAACAGTAAAAGGTGAGATCCTGGCGAGACTCGGGGTGAATGTGTTGGTCCGGGCCCAGAGGGTGCATCAGTGGGAATTTAACCCGGCTGAACCCACCAGACCACAATATTAGGATCTGCTGCACCATTTGCAAAAATGGCTGCAGCCTGACATGTTGACTACCACTGCTATGTTGGATCGGCTGTTGGCGGATGTGTTTTGGAGGGCTTTGCCATATACTCTCCAGCACTGGATCGGCCAGGTGTCTCCGAATAACGCCCTGGAGATGGTCGACCTGGTGGAGCGCTACGAGGCCATCAGAAATCTACAGGGGGGTTCGTTTGGGAGGGGGCCAGTCAAATCCCGGAAAACTCCACCCCAGACCCGGCGGCCGGTGCCAGCTAGACCCGCCCGGGAGGTGCCCCCTGCAGACCCAAACCCGGTGGTCTGCTGGCGTTGTCAGGAGCCTGGACACATAAGGGCCGATTGTCCCCATCGAGGGGAACCCATGGACACCAACTATGGCTACCGCCACTCATTATATGCCAGAAGGTTGTGTGCCACAGGAACTTCAGAGACTGTGGACAATAGCCACCTGTGCCAGGTGGAAGTGGGGGGCACTCTGGCGGTGGCACTGCTGGATTCAGGGAGCCTGGTGTCCCTGGTAAGAGCTGCCCTGGTGCGGCCGGCTGAGTATACTGGCCGAAGAGTCGGCGTTGTCTGCATACATGGGGACTTAAAGGAGTATCCCACTGCCCTGGTCTCTCTGTCAATGGTGGCTGGCAGGTGGATGCATGAGGTGGCCGTCGCCACAAAGTTACCATATGAATTGATAATTGGGAGAGACTTCCCAGGGTTCACGGCACTCTGGCCGGATACGAAAGTTACTGATACCCGGGAGACAGATGTAACCCTAGCAGAGTGGCCTGACTCAGGGGGGAGGCCAGAACCTTGGGAACCTGAGTCAGAAGGGCCAGCAGTAGGGGTGACCGCCACTTCGGTGGAAGAGGGGGGGACAACCCCGTTAAGTGTGATGGTGGGAGACGTAGAAGATTTGCCGCCGGGTCCTGAGCTGGCAGACCTCAATGTCTCTGGGGATAATTTCGGTATAGCACAACACCAGGATCCGACTCTATCTCGACCCTGGGAAAATGTGGTAGTAGTTGAGGGTGAGCCGCAACAACCGGGGGCTGAATCTATGTTCCCTCGTTTTGTGGTTCAACAGGAGATGTTGTACCTGGTAAATAAACTACGGGGTGAGCATATTGAACAGCTGGTGGTGCCCAAGGCATATCGCAAGCTCATATTGGAATTAGCCCACCAACATGTTCTTGGGGGACACCTGGGCCAGCAGAAAACGCAGGACCGGATTTTACAGCGGTTCTACTGGCCCAGTGTGTTCAGAGAGGTAGAAGAGTTTTGCAAGTCTTGCCCAACCTGCCAGATAATCAGCCCCCAGCCACATTTCCATAGTCCTCTGGTCCCTCTCCCGATTATTGAGGTTCCCTTCGAGCGGATCGCTATGGATCTCATAGGCCCAGTACCGAAGTCATCTAGAGGGCACCAGCACATTCTGGTCATCCTCGACTATGCCACGCGGTACCTGGAGGTGGTGCCGCTGCGTCATACGTCAGCTAAACTCATAGCTAAGGAGTTGATGGAAATGTTTTCATGAGTGGGTCTGCCTAAGGAGGTTCTAACTGACCAAGGGACCCCATTTATGTCCAAGGTCATGAGGGAACTCTGTAAGTTGCTCCACATAAAACAGTTACGGACATCCGTGTATCATCCGCAAACGGATGGCCTGGTAGAGAGGTTTAACCAGACGTTAAAAAATATGTTGAAAAGAGTGGTGTCTAAGGATGGAAGGGACTGGGACCTTCTTCTGCCCTATCATGTTCGCAGTGCGAGAAGTGCCCCAGGCCTCTACCGGGTTCTCGCCATTCGAACTGCTATACGGCAGACACCCTCGTGGTTTATTGGACGTCGCCAAAGAGGCGTGGGAACAACAAACCACACCGCACAAAAGTGTAGTTGAGTATATCACCCAGATGCAGGGACGGATGGAAACAGTGTTACCTCTGGTTAGGGAGCATATGGAGGCAGCGCAGCGAGCCCAGAGTAGGGTCTATAATAGGCAGGCTCTGGTCCGAAACTTTAACCCGGGTGATCTGGTGTTGGTTCTGGTACCGCCTGTAGATAGTAAGTTCCTAGCTAGGTGGCAGGGGCCCTACGAGGTACTAGAAAAAATTGGACCGGTAGATTACAAAGTACACCAGCCAGGGCGGCGAAAGCCGCAGCAGGTGTACCATGTGAATCTGCTCAAGCCGTGGAAGGAAAGGGAAACCTGTACGGAAGACAGCCCACGACCAGGGTTCCTAGGGGAAGCGGTTTCGGCCCCTCAGTCTGAAGCAGGGGAAACGGCTGTCACAGTGAAAATTGCTGACAGCCTCTCCTCTAAACAGGCTCAGGAAGCCAGGGAGTTCATTAGCCGGAATACGGATGTGTTCTCAGACCTCCCTGGATGCACGTCCGTAATCCGGCATGACATTGTCACTGAGCCTCAGGCGAAAGTCCGGTTAAAACCGTACCGGGTACCCGAGGCTCGGCGACAAGCCATCACGGAGGAAGTGCAGCGAATGCTCCAGCTGGGTGTCATTGAGGAGTCAAAAAGTGAGTGGGCCAGTCCGATAGTATTAATACCCAGGCCAGACGGGACATTGCGGTTCTGTAATGACTTCCGCAAACTTAATGAGGTGTCCAAGTTTGACCCGCATCCCATGCCCCGAGTGGATGAGCTTATTGAAAAGTTGGGCCAAGCCCGGTATTTTTCTGTGTTGGACCTCACCAAAGGGTACTGGCAGGTACCCTTGACGGAGGCGGCCAAAGAAAAAACTGCTTTCATCACGCCAGAGGGGCTGTATCAGTACAAGGTATTACCCTTTGGTCTACATGGCGCTCCCGCCACGTTTCAAAGGTTAATGGCTATTGTACTCCGTCCACATCGTCGATACGCTTTGGCGTACCTGGACGATATTGTTGTCCATAGCACCGACTGGGAAAGTCACTTACCTAAAGTACAGGCTGTAGTGGACTCCCTTAGGAAGGCTGGCTTAACCGCTAACCCAAAAAAGTGCTCGATAGGGTTAGAAGAGACCAAGTACCTGGGGTATGTCATTGGGCGCGGAATGATCAAACCTCAGGTGAACAAAATTGAGGCAATTAGGAATTGGCCCCGACCTGTCACTACTCGGCAAGTAAAGTCGTTCCTGGGTATGGTGGAGTACTATATGAGGTTTGTCCCCAATTTTGCCACAGTTGCCGCACCATTGACAGGCCTTTTGAAGGGACGCAAGTCAGTGACAGTCCACTGGAATGAGCAGGCGGAAAAGGCTTTCTCCGCTTTGAAGTCGGCCCTGTGTGGGTCCCCAGTTTTGGTGACGCCCGACTTCAAAAGGGAGTTTATAGTGCAGACCGATGCCTCCGAGGTAGGTCTCGGTGCTGTACTATCTCAAGATATTGACGAGGAGGTGCATCCCGTTGTCTTCCTCAGCTGGAAGCTCACCCCAGCCGAGACTAGGTACAGTATAGTGGAGAGAGAGTGCCTGGCCATCAAGTGGGCACTCTAGTCTCTCTGCTACTACCTTTTGGGGAGAAGGTTCCGTCTGGTGACCGACCACTCCCCTCTGAAATGGATGAGCCAGGCCAAAGAGAGGAATGCTCGGATCACCAGGTGGTTCTTATCTTTGCAAAAATGTTTACGTTTTCCGTGGAACACAGGGCAGGCAGGTTACAGGGAAACGCGGATGCCCTGTCCTGCGTACACTGTCTGGCAAGTGTTCACCCCCTCAGGGTTGAACAAAGGGGGGAGGTATGTAAGAAGGAACAAGGAGCCGTCATTGACGGAAGATACGTGTCACCGAGGTTCCTGGCCTCGGTGAGGTAAGAACCAGATTTTTTCCTGAAGTGTCAGTTCTGTCAGAATGGCTGTAAAGCCAATCCAGGCCGGTTCTTATTGGGAGCAGCCAAAGAGCAGGGTGGGTGGCTGTTCCCCACGGTTCCAGGCCGGGTTTTGGCTAGGATATAAAAACCCAGCCAGCAAGTTCAGCTGTGTGGATTATCCTCCATCTGCTAGTGGAGTGCTGGCAGTTTGAGTGTTGGAGCTTGAGTGTTTGGGCCTGGACTAGGCCTGCTACATTGCTGGTGGACAAAAGCACATGGACTACTGCTTCCTTCAAGGACTTATGTGCTGCAGCCTGGTGTGAACAAACAACAGACTCAAGGTGACTGTTTTTCCTGAAATTGTTATTTTATCACTGTTTAGCGGTTTTCCTCATGGATGGGGAGACCCTTCCCAACCCCATGGACAATGAGACCATTAATTCTGATGCCTAGAGACTTGCAGCAGATACAAGAGGAATATGTGGTAAAACTGATTAAACATTGACTATGATGATACTTCGCTCTTGTTTCACTTGCCAACAGGTGCACCAACCCAACCCTCATCTTACAGGAATAGATGGTGCTGGATTTTCTTTTAGCTTCCTCAGGCAGGTTTATGATGGTTATATGATGAGGCATCAGACCTCCAACCCGTGAATGTTTCCCTGTGCAATGAATATCCGGTTTGCTTCTGATCAGGAGATAAATAACCAGCCCAGACTGAACTTAGGTTGTTAACCACCTCAGCCCCTATAGCTTAAACACCCTTAATGACCAGGCCACTTTTTACACTTCTGACCTACACTACTTTGACCGTTTATTGCTCGGTCATGCAACTTACCACCCAAATGAATTTTACCTCCTTTTCTTCTCACTAATAGAGCTTTCATTTGGTGGTATTTCATTGCTGCTGACATTTTTACATTTTTTGTTATTAATCGAAATTTAACGATTTTTTTGCAAAAAAATGACATTTTTCACTTTCAGTTGTAAAATTTTGCAAAAAAAAACGACATCCATATATAAATTTTTCTCTAAATTTATTGTTCTACATGTCTTTGATAAAAAAAAAAGTTTGGGTAAAAAAAATGGTTTGGGTAAAAGTTATAGCGTTTATAATCTATGGTACAAAAATGTGAATTTCTGCTTTTTGAAGCAGCTCTGACTTTCTGAGCACCTGTCATGTTTCCTGAGGTTCTACAATGCCCAGACAGTACAAACACCCCACAAATGACCCCATTTCGGAAAGTAGACACCCTAAGGTATTCGCTGATGGGCATAGTGAGTTCATAGAACTTTTTATTTTTTGTCACAAGTTAGCGGAAAATGATGATTTTTATTTTTTTTCTTACAAAGTCTCATATTCCACTAACTTGTGACAAAAAATAAAAACTTCCATGAACTCACTATGCCCATCAGCGAATACCTTGGGGTGTCTTCTTTCCAAAATGGGGTCACTTGTGGGGTAGTTATACTGCCCTGGCATTCTAGGGGCCCAAATGTGTGGTAAGTAGTTTGAAATCAAAATGTGTAAAAAAATGGCCGGTGAAATCCGAAAGGTGCTCTTTGGAATGTGGGCCCCTTTGCCCACCTAGGCTGCAAAAAGTGCCACACATGTGGTATCGCCGTACTCAGGAGAAGTTGGGCAATGTGTTTTGGGGTGTCATTTTACATATACCCATGCTGGGTGAGATAAATATCTTGGTCAAATGCCAACTTTGTATAAAAAAAATGGGAAAAGTTGTCTTTTGCCAAGATATTTATCTCACCCAGCATGGGTATATGTAAAATGACACCCCAAAACACATTGCCCAACTTCTCCTGAGTACGGAGATACCACATGTGTGACACTTTTTTGCAGCCTAGATGCTCAAAGGGGCCCACATTCCTTTTAGGAGGGCATTTTTAGACATTTGGATCCCAGACTTCTTCTCACGCTTTAGGGCCCCTAAAAAGCCAGGGCAGTATAAATACCCCACATGTGACCCCATTTTGGAAAGAAGACACCCCAAGGCATTCAATGAGGGGCCTGGCGAGTTCATAGAATTATTTTTTTTTGGCATAAGTTAGCGGAAATTTATATATTTTTATTTATTTTTTTTAATTTTTTTTCTCACAAAGTCTCACTTTCCGCTAACTTGGGACAAAAATTTAAATCTTTCATGGACTCAATATGCCCCTCAGCGAATACCTTGGTGTCTTCTTTCCAAAATGGGGTCAGTTGTGGGGTGTTTGTACTGCCCTGGCATTTGAGGGTATCGAGCAATCATTACATGTATGGCCAGCATTAGGAGTTTCTGCTATTCTCCTTATATTGAGCATACAGGTAATGAGATTTTTTTTTTCCCGTTCAGCCTATGGGCTGAAAAAAAAAAATGAACGGCACAGATTTCTTCATTCGCATCGATCAATGTGGATGAAAAAATCTCTGCCAAAAAAAAAAAGGAGGGGAAAGGCGTCTGCTAGGACATAGGAGCTCCGCCCAACATCCATACCCACTTAGCTCGTATGCCCTGGCAAACCAGATTTCTCCATTCACATCAATCGATGTGGATGAATAAATCATTGCCGGGATTTATATATATATTTTTTTTATATACAAAGTGTTTGCCAAAGCATAGGAACATCGCCACCTCCTCAGCTCATATGCCTTGGCAAACGTATCTTTTACTGCAGAGGAGAAATCTCGTCTTGCAGCGCCGCATACACCGACTTGCGTGTAATCTGACAGCAGCGCAATGCTTCTGTCAGAATGCACATCAGTGCTGCAGCTAGTCGATCCAACCGATCGACTAGCTGCAGCACTTATGTGCATTCTGACAGAAGCATTGAACTGCTGTCAGATTACACTCAAGTCGGTGTATGCGGCGCTGCAAGACGAGATTTCTCCTCTGCAGTAAAAGATACATTTGCCAAGGCATATGAGCTGAGGAGGTGGCGGTGTTCCTATGCTACCTGGAAGGTAAAAAAAATAAATAAGAGAAAACCCGGCCGCAACGCAATAAATTTATTAACTTTTGAACAGAACATATAAACTTTTTTTTTAACTGAACGTTAACTTTTTTACTTACCGGTAATTTTTTTTTTTTTGTTTAGTTTTTTTACCTTTATAGAACAAACCTCTCCTTCCCCATGGGACAATGTGCAAAGCGCAAATCGCCCAAAGATGTGGCGAAGTACGTTATGCACTTTATCCCAGGTGAAAGGAGAGGTTTGCAGCAGTTGTGAGTAAAAGGGCCCTAATAGCCCTGTGTGCCTGTCCTGTGAGATACAATCCCTATGCTAAGTGTACCTGGGTGTGGTACTTCCGGAAACACTCTCCAAAGCATAGGGCAGGGTGGTCAGGACAGTCAGGACAGAAATAGCAGATGTCACGCCTTATTCCACTCCTGCTACAGACACAACATCTTTTTCGGGGTGACGGTTGGGTTGAGGTACCAGGAACGACACTGGGGAAATGTCGCTCGTGTAGACGGCTAACTACACTGGTGGATGGGGCCACGGAACCTTCTGGATACAGGAGGTTCTCGATGATCTCTTCCTGGAATTTGAGGAAGGATCCTGTTCTCCCAGCTTTACTGTAGAGAACAAAACTATTGTACAGAGCCAATTGAATCAAATATACAGACACCTTCTTATACCAGCGTCTGGTGCGTCGGGAAACTAAATACGGAGACAACATCTGGTCATTGAAGTCCTCCCATGAGCAAATTATAGTCGTGGACTGAGAGGGGCTTTTCAATGACACGGGTTGCTCGCTCAATTTGTATTGTCGTGTCTGCGTGAATGGAGGAGAGCATGTAAACGTCACGCTTGTCTCTCCATTTCACCGCGAGCAGTTCTTCGTTACACAAGGCAGCCCTCTCCCCCCTTGCAAGACGGGTGGTAACGAGCCGTTGGGGGAAGCCCACGCGACTAGTTTGCGCGGTGCCACAGGCGCAAATCCGTTCTAGAAACAAATGCCTAAAGAGGGCCACACTTGTGTAGAAATTGTCCACATAAAGATGGTACCCCTTGCCAAATAAGGGTGACACCAAGTCCCAGACTGTCTTCCCACTGCTCCCCAGGTAGTCAGGGCAACCGACCGGCTCCAGGGTCTGATCTTTTCCCTCATAGATCCGAAATTTGTGGGTTTAGCCTGTGGCCCTTTCACAGAGCTTATACAATTTGACCCCATACCGGGCACGCTTGCATTAGGGACTCGTCTATGCAGATGTTTTGCTCTGGGGTATACAAATCTGCAAATTTCTGGTTGAAATGGTCTATGAGGGGCCGAATTTTGTGGAGCCGGTCAAAAGCTGGGTGGCCTCTGGGACGGGAGGTGGTGTTGTCGCTAAAATGCAGGAAACGCAGGATGGTCTCAAATCGTGTCCTGGACATAACAGCAGAGAACATGGGCATGTGATGAATTGGGTTCGTGGACCAATATGACCGCAATTCATGCTTTTTAGTTAGACCCATGTTGATGAGAAGGCCCAGAAAAATTTTAATTTCGGAAACTTGGACTGGTTTCCACCGGAAAGGCTTAAAAGCTTCCCGGGTTGGCGGTTATAAATTGTGTGGCATACCGATTTGTTTCTGCCACAACTAAGTCTAAGAGCTCCACAGTCAAGAACAGCTCAAAAAATCCCAGGGCCGAACCAATCTGAGCCGTCTCAACCCGAACTCCAGACTGGGCGGTGAAAGGGGGAACTAATGGTGCGGCTGAAGTTGGTGACTGCCAATCAGGGTTTGCCAGCACCTCAGGGATTCTAGGGGCTCTACGGGCCTGTCTGTGCGGTGGCTGCGACGGGGTAACTACTGCACGTGCCACCGTACCAGCTTCAACTGCCCTTCTGATGCTCGCTACTTCACCATGTTGTACGGCAGTGCTGGTACTAGGTCCAGGAATGGCTGTGCTGCTGGTGTATGCCTCACCACGTGATCCGACAGCGCCAGCCCCACTCTGCTGCTCTTAAAGCGGATCCTGCGCAACCTGTGGTCTAGCGACACGAGGCCGGGTACGCCTGGTGCTATCAGGGACCTCAGCCTCCTCGTCCGAACTTTGGTTCAGAGAGCCACTGCTTTCTACAGGTTCATATTCTGACCCGCTAGATTCATCAGATGAGGGTTCCCACTCCTCATCCGACTGGGTCAGAATCCTGTAGGCCTCTTCAGAAGAATACCCCCTGTTTGACATTTGGGCAACTAAATTTAGGGGTATTCCCTGAGACTACCCAAGAAAAAAAGCAAGCCTGTCTTACAAATGGGAGGCTAGCGAAGTACGGGAGGCCGCTGCGGTTGATAAAAAATATCAAAACTGATTTATTTTTTTTTATCGCCGCAGCGCGTGTAAAGTGAATGTGCAGTGATCAAAAAAAATAATATTTTTGTCACTGCGGTGGGGCGGGCTTGGGTGAACGCACGTGTGGGCGACCGATGGAGGGCGAGCTAAGGTGACACTAATACTATTATAGATCTGACCGTGATCAGTTTTGATCACTTACAGATACTATAAAAGTACAAATGCTGATTAGCGATACGCTAAACAGCGAATAAGTGACTGCGGTGCTGTGGGCTGGGCGCTAACTGATCCCTAAACTACCTAACCAAGGGGCCTAAACTATCCCTAAAACCTAACAGTCAATACCAGGGAAAAAAAAGTGACAGTTTACACTGATCACTTTTTTCCTTTCACTAGTGATTGACAGGGGCGATCAAAGGGGTGATCAAAGGGTTAATTGGGGTGCAGGGGGGTGATCTGGGGCTAAAGTGTACTGTTGGTGCTACTCACTGTGATCTCTGCTCCTCTGCTGGATCCAACCGACGAAAAGGACCAGCAGAGGAGCAGACAAGCCATATAACAGATCATATTTACTAATATGATCTGTTATACGGCTTGTGATTCGTTTTTTTTTAAATCGCCAGCCTGCCAGCCAATGATCGTTGCTGGCAGGCTGGTGACGAACTTGTACTTTAACTTTTGCCGGCCCGCGATGCGCATGCGCGGGCCGGCTCTGACCGAAATCTCGCGTCTCGCGAGATGACGCACGGATGCGTCCAGGAGGAATGAATCAACCACCTTCCGGACGCATCCGTGCGTTAGGCGGTCCGGAGGTGGTTGAATATCTGAAATCTTTATTTCTCAGCACATACTTATAGGGCTTATTGGGGGTGGATGCATATTGTCTCTTAAGATCCAATTAGAACAATCCTGGTATTTCTTAGCAGGCCTTGGGAACATGTTTGTCAAGATACAGTTGAAACTTTGTTAAACAATACTGGTATCTGCTATATACAATACATGAAAGGGTTATCTTACATTGAACAGGTTTTCTCTACATGCTAATAAGTTGCTGTCATTATATGTGAGGTGAGATGTTAAATAGCCTTTTGTTTAGGCAGGCTAATATTGTGTCCAGAGGTTGTGAGATATGTTAATTTGAGGTACTGCATTCCACAAGAGATGAGGCTTGTATAATACACTGCGTGCAGAATTATTAGGCAAATGAGTATTTTGACCACATCATCCTCTTTATGCATGTTGTCTTACTTCACGCTGTATAGGCTCAAAAGCCTACTACCAATTAAGCATATTAGGTGATGTGCATCTCTGTAATGAGAAGGGGTGTGGTCTAATGACATCAACACCCTATATTTGGTGTGCATAATTATTAGGCAACTTCCTTTCCTTTGGCAAAATGGGTCAAAAGAAGGACTTGACAGGCTCAGAAAAGTCAAAAATAGTGAGATATCTTGCAGAGGGATGCAGCACTCTTAAAATTGCAAAGCTTCTGAAGCGTGATCATCGAACAATCAAGCGTTTCATTCAAAATAGTCAACAGGGTCGCAAGAAGCATGTGGAAAAACCAAGGCGCAAAATAACTGCCCATGAACTGAGAAAAGTCAAGCGTGCAGCTGCCAAGATGCCACTTGCCACCAGTTTGGCCATATTTCAGAGCTGCAACATCACTGAAGTGCCCAAAAGCACAAGGTGTGCAATACTCAGAGAAATGGCCAAGGTAAGAAAGGCTGAAAGACGACCACCACTGAACAAGACACACAAGCTGAAACGTCAAGACTGGGCCAAGAAATATCTCAAGACTGATTTTTCTAAGGTTTTATGGACTGATGAAATGAGAGTGAGTCTTGATGGGCCAGATGGATGGGCCCGTGGCTGGATTGGTAAAGGGCAGAGAGCTCCAGTCCGACTCAGACGCCAGCAAGGTGGAGGTGGAGTACTGGTTTGGGCTGGTATCATCAAAGATGAGCTTGTGGGGCCTTTTCGGGTTGAGGATGGAGTCAAGCTCAACTCCCAGTCCTACTGCCAGTTTCTGGAAGACACCTTCTTCAAGCAGTGGTACAGGAAGAAGTCTGCATCCTTCAAGAAAAACATGATTTTCATGCAGGACAATGCTCCATCACACGTGTCCAAGTACTCCACAGCGTGGCTGGCAAGAAAGGGTATAAAAGAAGAAAATCTAATGACATGGCCTCCTTGTTCACCTGATCTGAACCCCATTGAGAACCTGTGGTCCATCATCAAATGTGAGATTTACAAGGAGGGAAAACAGTACACCTCTCTGAACAGTGTCTGGGAGGCTGTGGTTGCTGCTGCACGCAATGTTGATGGTGAACAGATCAAAACACTGACAGAATCCATGGATGGCAGGCTTTTGAGTGTCCTTGCAAAGAAAGGTGGCTATATTGGTCACTGATTTGTTTTTGTTTTGTTTTTTGAATGTCAGAAATGTATATTTGTGAATGTTGAGATGTTATATTGGTTTCACTGGTAAAAATAAATAATTGAAATGGGTATATATTAGTTTTTTGTTAAGTTGCCTAATAATTATGCACAGTAATAGTCACCTGCACACACAGATATCCCCCTAAAATAGGTAAAACTAAAAACAAACTAAAAACTACTTCCAAAAATATTCAGCTTTGACATTAATGAGTTTTTTGGGTTCATTGAGAACATGGTTGTTGTTCAATAATAAAATTAATCCTCAAAAATACAACTTGCCTAATAATTGTGCACTCCCTGTATATGTCTAATCTGTGATGTATCAAAAGTAAGATTATGAAAAATCCCTTTCAATCCAACCATTGATCCCAACATAGATAGATAGATATCTATCTATCAGGATCACTGTATGTTTTCCTCATCTAAGGCTGGATATATATATATATATATCACATGAAGACACTAAAGACTATGAAGGAGATAAAAAAAAACGGTGTAATTTGGCGCACAGTAGGAAAAAATCTCCTGCATAGTGAAAAGAGAGAAGAAAGAAAAGTGAGAAAGAACATAAGGCATGCAAGCTCTACACATAGATAGGATATTCGGGTTAGACGTTTTACTGGG
Source organism: Bufo bufo (assembly GCF_905171765.1). NCBI lineage: Eukaryota > Metazoa > Chordata > Amphibia > Anura > Bufonidae > Bufo > Bufo bufo. The sequence goes on from NC_053391.1 coordinate 311,767,450, forward strand.
CCATCCCCGCCCTCCATGGCACATGGCTGCCCAGTAATGTTACAGATAGGCAGGTACATTCTACCTCATGCCTTGACCAATAGAAATACTTTTTAGACCTCGAAGGTACACATTCGCACATTTCCTGAGAGTGGCGGTGGGTGGCGCTCAAACACTCACCATCCACTACCACACCCAGAACATGCACAAATGTTCCCAAATGAATCAGCCTTTTTTTTAAACAAATGTGGCCCTAATCGGACAACATCTATTTAATCTGGTACAAATATGCTATTGACCCACAGTGAATCTCTGTTAGACATGGTTCCGAAAGGGGGGATCAGTCCCTTAGGAAGGCCTTTTAAAACAGGGTCGACCAATAAATTTGATATAGCATTCACATGGACACCAGTCCCACCAACCAATGTTCCATGTTGGGGCGCCCATGGTTCAGTGAGACCGGCATCAGTGTGCCATACCCCACCGTTGCTGATGAGGACCCGCTGGCAGCCTTCACTAAGAACATTGCTCTCAGAGCAAGCAGCCATTGAATCCCTCTCAAACCAACGGTGGCGGTTTTCACATGGGGAGTAGGGACCAGAGTGCTGATCTATAGAATTTCCCTTGCAACGACCTGACCCGATCACGCTTTCATAACCGTAATCAGGTCAGACCTTACACAGGGAGGCATATTGAAAATAAACCTACATACCATTCCTAAGCTAAAAAGAAAGTCTACTATAGTCATCCTATGCTTAATAAAACTTTCCATGACAGTTCCCTCCTCTCTGTAATATGTCCCCTGTGTTCTTTGAGTCTCTTGCTGAATCTTCGGTTTCCTCAGCTTGCCCTCGTCGATTGTGATACTCCTTGGGTGTCATTGCCTCCATGATGATGCTCTATCCTTCGGTTCGATTCTTTGGGGACTTGACTCTGAGCGAGGTCCTGATGTGGTAAGGTGTGGCGTGGCGATGAACGTTTGGTTGGACATCCTTTCCTTCAAAGACATAGGTTGATCCATGGTGTATCTGGGAGCTGCGATGAGGATGTGATTCTCTGCACGTGACTGGGCGATCCGATCAATCAAACAGCAGGAGCATCTCACCAGGATATATATGATAAAGAGAAAAACAACAACATGAGGATATATATATATATACTCCTATTTCCTTCAACCCGTTACCTATGGACAACAGGAAATCTCCAAAACCACCCGAAGCTGTGAAAGGATTCTATCCCTCATTTGTAATAGCCCTATCTCAATTACAGTGACCTTATCCATATGGGCCTGGACTTTATCCCTGGTATCTGCAGTCCTCTCCTATAAACTCACAAAACCCCCCCCCCCCCCCCCAAGAAGCTAAAAGAAAATCCAGCGCCATCTATTCCTGTAAGATGAGGGTTGGGTTGGTGCACCTGTTGGCAAGGGAAACAAGAGCGAAGTATCATCATAGTCAATGTTTGGAGCTGGGACAACTTTATGTTTTTTTTTTTGTTTTTTTTCAGGCGTGAGCGGTACTAGCGGGGGATTTATAAAAACTTTGGTTGCACACTTTTGTGACATGGGAGGCTGCTTTTGGGTGCCTGTCTGCTAACCTGTTTCTCCGGGCAACTAGTGTCATTTAAGTTGTGTGTGCCTGACACTTAATGACTGCAATGGCCTCTGGGGATTGAATTGCTGCAAGGAGATTTGAGATGAGTTGTGCATGCGCTACTTCTTCTGCAGTGCAGGTTAGATCACACATGGCGATGGAGTTTGGGCACCTTCATTCTGGGTTTGCTGTATTCATTCCCCACTGAATGGGATATTTAATCTGTGTTTGTTGATTCTGTATGGGTATTTGCTGAGCCTGGTCTGGGGGAGGGTAAGGGCAATCTCTAACAAAATGCCCTGGTTGTTCACACCTAAAACATACATATGGGTTTTGTCTAGGTCCTGTGTGCTGCTGGAAACAGCGCTTGTCTATCTACCCCTATTGTCATGGTGAGGGGGGGGGGGGGGGGGCTGGGAGAAATGTATATCATGCGCTGATGGTTTGATGGTCTGCCTTTGGACCTCAAAACATCCTGCTGAGTCTTTTGCTATGGCTTGTCTCATGGTTTGTGTTGGGGTCAATGTAGGCCAACTATCAACATTCATTTTATAAGTTTTAGCGACTTCTGGCAGCAAATTTGCAACAAATGTCTGTGTATACACTAAACCCATATCATCTGCAGTTGCCAAACCTGCCTCCTCTATCCAAATTTGTCTAAATCTCTTTGAAAAATCTGACACACTTTCCCCAGGTTTCTGTTTACACGCTGTGGCTATTCCAATATCTTTCCTATCGCCATGCATCTTTTTTTAATTGCGCCAATACTTGAGTCCACATTGACTCTATCTGGACAGAAGTCCGTAAAGGATAATTGGCAGGCGTGATATCTGCACTGGGTATTGCAAGAGTGTCGCATGTTTCAAAATTAAAACCACCTTCTGCTGGATCCTGATATCCTGTGACCCCCTCTAAAATCAATCTGTAATCCTCTACAGTATACATCCTTTTCAAGTAAGATACAGTGGCTGCGGGGTTTTTTCTGGCGTCTGGTGAATTCTTAATAATATCATTTAAGACAGTGGATGGTAATGGCTTCATTATCATTTGATTTCCCATTATTACAAAAGGGAATGCTTCAGCTGCTATGGGAGGGGTATCTTCTGGTTCAAAACCCTTAATCTTTGCAGCCCTTGCATATATTGTTCTACTGGGCTGTGCAGACTGTACAATAGGCTGATTAATATGCTCAGACAAAACCTGTTCCTCAGATTCTGTAAGGCCAGAAGCCTGTGGTAGAGTCAAGTGTGTGCAGATCTCATCTGATTCTGTTGTTAATTTTGTTACTAAAGGGTACAATGGCACATATGGGGGTGGGGCAGGAGTGGGAGTCACAATGGGGGTTTTACTTTGCTGTCTTGTTTTTGAACTGCACAAGTCAGTCCAAAACTTTTGTACAGATAGCCATGCCTGGCCACAAGTTTTTATATACATTTTATTCCAGTGAGGGTCTCCTTTGTACCATAGAAAAGTGTCTGTCATTCAGACATAGGCCCTTGATCATGGCCATATGGAAGTCTGAAAAAGGCCCTTTTGGGAATGGGTCAGTACATTTCATTCCTTCTGTCTATTTACACATATTATCAACCCAAGGATCAGTATAAAATGGACCTAAACACCTCTGGACAAACATTTTTGGACTTTTCCCCCAATTCATTTTTAGGAGACAGTTTCACCGTAGAGTGATTCACAGCAGACTTAGGGACATGATTTTCAGTTCTAAATTTAAAATTCAATTTCTTTTTGGGATCCTTCTTACCATAAGAATTGCCCATTTTTACTTAGATAAAATATACAGTGAGATCAGCTGAATTTGGAGGTTTATCAAAGGATGATTATGTTTGTGTTCAGTGCAAAAATACTTACTGATAAACCTTATGCTTATCAGTTTATGTGGTTTTTATCCTATTTCTTCTAATTCAGGTTCATAACTACTCCTGAATTTATGGCAGATTTTTAAACTATTTATGGCCAATTTTATACCTTCAATTTCAGCATGAACTCACATATAATCTATACATAATCTATACACAGTCTATACAGTAAAATTCAAATATATATATATATATATACTGTGTATATGTATATATATATATATATATATATATATATATAATCTCACTTAAAGAATTATTAGGAACACCATACTAATACGGTGTTGGACCCCCTTTTGCCTTCAGAACTGCCTTAATTCTACGTGGCATTGATTCATTGATTCGTGGCATTGATAGCATTCTTTAGAAATGTTGGCCCATATTGATAGGATAGCATCTTGCAGTTGATGGAGATTTGAGGGATGCACATCCAGGGCACGAAGCTCCCGTTCCACCACATCCCAAAGATGCTCTATTGGGTTGAGATCTGGTGACTGTGGGGGCCATTTTAGTACAGTGAACTCATTGTCATGTTCAAGAAACCAATTTGAAATGATTCGAGCTTTGTGACATGGTGCATTATCCTGCTGGAAGTAGCCATAAGAGGATGGATACATGTTCTCATTCTGTTTACGCCAAATTCGGACTCTACCATTTGAATGTCTCAACAGAAATCGAGACTCATCAGACCAGGCAACATTTTTCCAGTCTTCAACAGTCCAATTATGGTGAGCTCGTGCAAATTGTAGCCTCTTTTTCCTATTTGTAGTGGAGATGAGTGGTACCCGGTGGGGTCTTCTGCTGTTGTAGCTCATCCGCCTCAAGGTTGTGCGTGTTGTGGCTTCACAAATGCTTTGCTGCATACCTCGGTTGTAACGAGTGGTTATTTCAGTCAACGTTGCTCTTCTATCAGCTTGGATCAGTCGGCCCATTCTCCTCTGACCTCTAGCCTCCACAAGGCATTTTTGCTCACAGGACTGCCGCATACTGGATGTTTTTTCCCTTTTCACACCATTCTTTGTAAACCCTAGAAATGGTTGTGCGTGAAAATCCCAGTAACTGAGCAGATTGTGAAATACTCAGACCGGCCCTTCTGGCACCAACAACCATGCCACGCTCAAAATTGCTTAAATCACCTTTCTTTCCCATTCTGACATTCAGTTTGGAGTTCAGGGGAATTGTCTTGACCAGGACCACCCCCCTAAATGCATTGAAGCAACTGCCATGTGATTGGTTGACTAGATAATTGCATTAATGAGAAATAGAACAGGTGTTCCTAATAATTCTTTAGGTGAGGTGTGTGTGTGTGTGTGTGTGTATGTATGTATGTATGTATGTATGTGTATATGTGTGTGTGTGTGTGTGTGTGTGTGTATATGTGTATATATATATATATATATATATATATATAATTATATAATGAGACGAGGAAAGTAGGACTGCACTCCAGAGTAATGGTGAAAAAGTGTTTTAATCACCCATAGTATGGCAAACTTGCGACGTTCCGGCTCACAAGAGCCTTCCTCAAGCGCTTGAGGAAATATATAAATTTAAATATATATATTTAAGCAACTATACAGCAATATACAGGTTTTAGCAAAGGATATTCATTGCACACAATACTGTTTTTCAGATCAGGGGGCTCCAGACCCCTTTTTTTCTTCAGGAATATCAGATTCCTGGGGGACTTCAGATCCCTCCATTACTTTAGGAATATCAGATTCCTCTGGGAGATGCTTATCAGAAGCGCTTACCGGGTTCAAATAATCCACTCTTACAGTATAGGGCAGTAATAATATATATCTTAAATATAGAATCACTTACCCGATACTGTATTTTGGTGGATCCCACCTTCTGACACCAAACTGTTAGCGGTTTTCCTCAGGCAGGTTTATGATGGTTATATGATGAGGCATCAGACCTCCAACCCGTGAATATTTCCCTGTGCAATGAATATTCGGTTTGCTTCTGATCAGGAGATAAATAACCAGCCCAGACTGAACTTAGGTTGTTAAATATCTTAAATCTTTATTTCTCAGCACATACTTATAGGGCTTATTGGGGGTGGATGCATATTGTCTCTTAAGATCCAATTGGAACAATCCTGGTATTTCTTAGCAGGCCTTGGGAACATGTTTGTCAAGATACAGTTGAAACTTTGTTAAACAATACTGGTATCTGCTATATACAATACATGAAAGGGTTATCTTACATTGAACAGGTTTTCTCTACATGCTAATAAGTTGAATAAGTTGCTGTCATTGTATGTGAGGTGAGATGTTAAATAGCCTTTTGTTTAGGCAGGCTTCTATTGTGTCCAGAGGTTGTGAGATATGTTAATTTGAGGTACTGCATTCCACAAGAGATGAGGCTTGTATAATATATGTCTAATCTGTGATGTATCAAAATTAAGATTATGAAAAATCCCTTTCAATCACTTTACGTCTGTGTGAATAAAACACTGCACTATTTAAGTTAAAGACGTTGTCATTGCCTCTGTACTGCATCCGCAAGCCTGTCTACCAGAGCAAATCCCCACTATATATATATATATATATATATATATATATATATATATATAAAAAAATCGGACAGCACTCCGGACGGTTTCTTCAATAAAACAGGTAGTGTTTATTCACCCATATGGTGGCAGCAAAAAAGCAACGTTTCGGCTCAACAGGAGCCTTTCTCAAGCAATGACAAAAAGTGCAGGGCAAGTATATATCAGTGAATCAATTAAATCATTTATACAACAACATGATTGATGCTTAATAAAAAACAGTACATAAAAATATACATATAGAAACATAGAATGTGTCGGCAGATAAGAACCATTTGGCCCATCTAGTCTGCCCAATATAGACTCTAAGAAGTCATCATAGTGATCGTTCATATAGTGCCAAGTGTTAACAATACAAAAAGTGCATAATAAGGCTGACTGTCTTGTACTATAACATAAAGTCCATAAACCTTGTCAGCTATTCATAATAAATCTGTGATTATTCATGATACATTGATTGTGCACATGTGTGACGGGGGTATAATGATGAAATAATACCTGAGAAAGTGATGTAGCCCACACATACTATCGCGCTGTTCAGCGCGTCTCAGTGGTGCAAGTGAGCATGTCCCGGTCGCATATACTACCATACCATGAACATGCTTGAGAAAGGCTCCTGTTGAGCCGAAACGTTGCTTTTTTGCTGCCACCATATGGGTGAATAAACACTACCTGTTTTATTGAAGAAACCGTCCGGAGTGCTGTCCGATTTTTTTTATTTTTTTATTTTATTTTTTTTTTTCTTTTTTCCCCCATTGTCTACTAGTGGGTAAGCTCCAGTTACCGTACTTGGACTTTGCACCTGTTTTTGTTTGCTCCAAAAGGTGGTGCTGCCAGTTGCTATATATATATATATATATATATATATATATATATATATATATTTGTGTAAGGGGCTTACGGTAGTACAGTGAAGAGCCCTGGGAAAGCAGGGAATGAGTGCAGTCGGTTGTGGTGTGCCGAAACCGAGGATGAGGTAGGCCTGAGAAAGAAGAGGGCCTACCCAAGGAAAAGATATGGAAGAAATTAGTTGTAAATGAGTGGAGTGGTGGGAGGGTCAAAGCTCAGACCTCAATGATGCAGGAGCCAGGTAAGGGGAGTGCCCTAAATAGGCTGGAGGCGGACCTCAGCCCCTCCCACAAATCCAGGCAATCTGCCTTAATACTTGTGTAAGGGGCTTACTGTAGTACAGTGAAGAGCCCTGGGAAAGCAGGGAATGAGTGCAGTTGGTTGTGGTGTGCCGAAACCGAGGATGAGGTAGGCCTGAGAAAGAAGAGGGCAAAAATGGAAATAACCAGTTTATTGTAGCCAATTGATGTATCAATAGCTTAACCCGACATGTTTTGGAAAGCCACTCTTAAACTCTTGTGTTGGATTGGGGAATGTATTGCGCGTAAGCGGATGACTCCCAGCGCCCCAATCCCCTGATGCCATGAGTGAGGATGTTGGCACTGGAGGCCGTGGACGTGGCTCCAATGCGAAAGGAGTGCCCTGAGTAGTTGGCTGCGTTGAGGCCTAGTTGTGTGAGGGATGACCCGACATGGGTCATGAAGGTGGTGGTGGTGAATACCGAACCATGTAGTTGAAGTAGCGGTTGAGAGGGTAGAACTTGTGACGCTGATTGTGAGCATCCAGGACCCTGACTGGACACCATCTGTTGTGCGTGGGGTAATATGAAATGTTGACGGGTAAGTGCTGACTATTCTTGGAGTGAGGTAAGGACAGGATGCAGTGAACCATGTGTTTGACAAGTGGGAGACAAGAAGACAAGGTGAGGTTCGGGTCGTGGAGGCTGTAGTGAATTTCCCGGAACTCAGGAATCCGTAGAAGGTCAAGTAAATGCCGTATTGATGATGGAGTTGGTATCTGTTTCCAGAGGCGTGGCGTCCAGTAAGTCGGATAATGCTTTGAAGATATGATTGATTATGGGTAGCCTCTGGGCTGGACGTGCGGGTTCCGTTTCCTGAATATCTCTGAGTATGGATTTGATCTGGTGCGAGGACATGAAGCTGATGTTATTGGGGTGTATGATTAGCATATGATGTTGAAATGCCAGTGAGATATGGTTTGATGGTGTTGTATGACATGAGTTTGAGGTGGCAAAAAGAAGCCAACCCCGGAAGAGACGTCATGACAAAAAGGGTGCGTGATGTTGTGTTCCAACAGGACCTGTTGAATAGTGTGAACGCTCTGTCGTATGTTCTATGTATATCGTCTGATAGTGCTAAGCGGGACAAAGACTGGCTATGCCGCATGATGCCTTCTAATCCAGAATGAGCTGTTTGAAATGATGGAGTGATGGAGGCCGTGGGTAACGCTGATGGGAGAGCTTGATGAAATGCCTGAAATTTGACGCGAGACAGACTGTCAGCTGCCGTATTGCCCACCCCCGGGACATGGAAACAATGCAAGAAGAAAATATTGCAAGCGGCCAACAAAGGAAGTCTCCGCAGAAACCTCACGATTGTGAGAGATTTGGAACAATCCTGTTGATGAACTGGCAGGTCGTATGGTTGTCTGAATAGCACCGGACCGACATGTTGCCCATGAATGACCCCACGCTACGGCCGCCGCCACGATGGGGTAGATCTTGAAAGCGCTGAGGCAGTGGAGAATCCTTCCAAACCCCGGACCGCAGGAGGCCAGCTGCCCCACAGCCAATCGTTCCCAAAAATGGAAAAATGGCCGCGAAGCCTGTGGTAGATGCCGCATCTGACCAGATAGAGGGGGAAGAGTCCGACGGCTGAGGGAGAAACAAGCTCCCGCCATTCCAGGTGGACAGAAATCTCCCCCACATGCCCAGACCTGCCTGCAGCGTGGGCATCCAGGGACAACCTGTGCGAGTCGTGTAGGAAAAGGGGAGAGGTGCAGGAGCCGTGATATAAATGAGCGACACTGAGGTGGATGCGCATGGCAAAGATCAGGGAGCCCAGCAGGGACTGCAGTTCTTTGCGGTTGCCGGTGCTGAGTTAAAGGTAGTTGCCTATGTGGGCGAGAATGTCCTGGATCTTCCCGGATGGCAAACTGGCTGAATCCAACTGGGTACCCAGGAAAGGTGATGACCATGTCTGGCCCTTCTGTCTTCTTGGTGGCGATGGGTACCCCCGGTTCCTCCTCCGGTATTATGTGCGTCGGGCTGACTTCTTGGTCCTCCAGGCTAACGGTCGACGTGATCACTGGCAATCCGGCCGGTGACGCTGCCGGTGGTGGCCCCGCCAAGGAGAGGGTCGCAGTGACCGATTCCAGCCTCTCCAACCTGGCGTTGACTTTAGACATGGATGACATTTAGGGAGGACAGCATGGTATGTATATCCCCTGTGCTGGACTGGCTAGGTCCTCCCCTGCCTCCCTGTTATCAATTGGCGTGCGCAGCAGCCGGAAAAGCTCTGCTTCCCTCGCCGTGGCGGGGAAGGGAACATGCCGTCACCTTGACTCCGTCGTTATGCGCGGGATTGCCCAGGATCTGATGGGTGCTGGACTGGCTAGACCGTCTCCCTGGGTAGCAGTGACGGATCTAGCAGGGGTGCCAGGTAGGGAGAAGTTCTCTTTCCCTTCCAGAGATATAGTAAAACAAAACAGTTGATTAGCTTGGGGAAACACAGGATCGTGCTGGCTAGCTAGGCCGGACGGCGAAAAAATTATACTTGCATGGTGACAGATGAGGCCCTGCTAATTGCCAAGCGGCTTGAGAGGCTCTACCTATGATTTGGCGCGAGGGGTTAATGAGGCCACTTGTGGTAGTGGCAGGAGCGTTGGCCTCTCGGTGACTGTAAGACAGGACTAGGGGAAGGGAGTCTTATGTGGGAAAGGGTCGGCACTGCTGGAATAGACGCGGTGCACGAGTCAGTGGGGAGACGTCCCAATACTTGCAATAAAGAAGGAAGGACCGGCACTCGCGATGATGATGAATGTTGCGTTTATTCAGTCACATATTAAGGACATATAGTGACGCGTTTCAGCACAACACGTGCTTTCTTCAGACTATACAATAAACTCCTATCACATCTCTTTTATACACAGAGAGAGGGAGGAGTAACAAAACAAAAGGAAAATGACATCATACTATGTAGCTCCACCCACCTCAGGGCTGACACAGGTGAAGTAATGAAAGATGCAATAAACCAAAAAAATCAATGTGGATACATTGATGAAACAATGGAACAGTTGATAACAATTCAGGAATCAAGTCCGCTGAAAGAGACAAATGAAATGTATATTATTATAATCTAAATTCTTATAATAAGAATAATATAGTCAAGAACTAGGTGAAACTGGAAATATTATACTCGCGGTTGAGCCCCCTTGGATCCACAGTTTGTAACCGGTGGATCCAATAAGCCTCACGCTTTAAAAGCAAACTATTCCTGTCGCCGCCTCGGCGAGGTAAAGATACGCTCTCAATCACTTGAAACCGCAACTGCGATATCGCATGACGCTTCTCATGGAAATGATGCGGTAGGGGTAACAACAAATTCTCAGTGCGGATAGTGGACTTATGCTTGCTTAATCTATCTTTAATCCGCATTGAGGTTTCCCCTACATAGACCAAACCGCAGGGACATTTCAAAATATAAATGACATTTTTACTATCACATGTGAACATGCCTTTAATGGGAATTTGTTCTCCAGAATGAGAGTGGGTCAGTGTAGAACCTCTAATGACACTCGAACAGTTGTTACAATTTAAACACGGAAATGTGCCCTGACGCGGAGTAGTCAGTGTGGTTTGTCTGACTATAGGTTTGTTAGTGCCTATGTCTGCTCTAATAATTTTGTCACGGATATTGTCCGCTCTTTTGAAACACATCATTGGAGAATTTTGAAATATCTCCATATGAGGATATGATCTAGACATGATGTGCCAATGCTTATTGATTATGCCCCTTATTCTCTGTGTCCAAGGATGGTACTTCACTATTAATGGGATACGTGGTGGTTTAATAATCTTCTGTCCCTGCGGTTGATCTAACTTCTGCTTTTGAGATTGTAACAAGTGTAGGGGATAGCCTCTGTTGAGGAACTTTTTCGTCATCTCTTGCAACCTAATTTCACAGGTGTCAGGATCAGTCACGATCCTTTTAACCCTCTGGTACTGTGAAAAAGGAATCGCCTTCTTGATTGCTGGGGGATGGCTACTAGTGTAGGTAAGTAGACTATTTCGATCTGTATCCTTGATATATAAATCAGTGTACACTGTACCATCATCCTTGCGCTTTACCCATGTATCAAGAAAGGATATTTGTTGAAAATCAAAGTGTATGGTAAATTGAAGCTCACTCCAAATGGAGTTAAGATGACTGTTAAATTCCATGAGGGATCGAACGTCGCCTCGCCATACGCAAAACACGTCATCTATAAATCGACGCCAAAATATGCAATGCTTTAAATATAAAGAATTGGAATAAACAAATTCACTTTCAAACGATGACATATAACTGTTTGCGTACGGCGGCGCGACGTTCGATCCCATCGCAGTCCCGCGGCGCTGTTGAAAAAAGGTGTCTTGAAATAAGAAGTAATTTTCCTCCAACACTAGTTTTAAAAGTGTCAGAAAAAAATCCTTCTGTGCTGATGTATAATGATTGGTATTTAATAGTCTGGATGCTGCCTCTAAACCCTTTTCGTGAGTAATGGAAGTATAGAGGCTGCATACATGAAAAGTGACCAGTATGCAGTCTCTATCTAGATGAAGGGGACGTATTTCACTCAAGAAATGTCCTGTGTCTCGTAGGTAGGAAGGAGATAACATGGTCAAAGGTGTGAGCACTTTCTCCAGAAAAATGGCTGGGGGAGAGAGGATTGAATCAGAGGAGGCCACAATAGGGCGTCCCGGTGGTCTGGTCATAGACTTGTGAATTTTCGGAAGGGTGTAAAACACCGGTGTAATAGGATGCTGATTTATCAAAAATTCACTTAATTTATTATCTATGATGCCATCCTCTCTCGCCTCAGTCACTATCCTCTGTAATACACCTTTAATTGAAAAAACCGGATCAGATTGTAAAATCTTATATGTCTCATTATCACTCAGTTGACCTAAAATCTCTGTGATGTAATACTCCCTATCCAGAATCACAAGGGCACCCCCCTTGTCAGCTGGTTTGAATATAAGTGACTTATCCTCTAATATACCATTCAGTGCATGTTTCTCTTCAGCTGTTAAATTATTACGTATTTGTAAAGAACCTTGTCTACACTGTTGCAATAGAGAATTAACATCCCGTTGAACTAAATTAGCAAAGGTTTCCACTGGATGGTATATTTTCGGAGATGCAAAATGACTTTTAACTCTCAATGAAAATTGTTGCAATGTTAAAGAACCTGACTGCTCCTCAGAGCGAGCATGACCGCCCCCCATGTCATCTACATCAACATTTTTAGTAAAGTGTACTTTAAGACGTATGTTACGGAAAAACCGCTGCAAATCAATGTCCAGAGAAAAGGTGTCCAGCGTCCCTGTGGGGCTAAAGGACAGTCCCTTCTTTAGTAAATTCAATTGCGCAGGACTCACAGTTTTACTTGAAAGATTAACAACTAAGTTCTCGGCAGTACCTGCGATCTCGTCAGTCTCGGTGCGTCTGCTTCTCCTATGATGGCGGCCGGCTCTCCTGGTGTTGCTCTTCTTTTGCCGCGGCGCTTGCCTAAAAAATGAATTGACGTTGCTCCCGAGGTGTCGCTGCCTGTACTGGAAGATGCAGATCCCGTTCTGCGATCTCTTGTAAACGAAAAAGGGATAGCTGTCCCGGACTTGTCCTGCCACCTGTATACACGCTGTGATGAATAATCCTCCACATCTCGGAGGAACTTGGAGCGTTTGGTAGCTTCTATTTTCACCTGAAGTTCTCTGCATTGTTTGTCGGTTTTCTCATACAATGTCGCGAGATCCTCTGGTTTGAGGCAATCCCTCAGCTGTTCTTTAGCAGTGGTGATGTGAGCTTTACACTCTTCAATGGCAGTATTGAGGTATTCCACAGTTAGAACAATCAAGTCCAATGAGCATTTATTGAGGATGTTAGAGAAACGAGTGCAGTATTCAAGGTTATTACCAAAAAATGTTGGTCTCAATTTCACCCTTAGTCCTCGCGGAATTTTCTGTGTGCGGTGAGGGACTGTCCTTTAGCCCCACAGGGACGCTGGACACCTTTTCTCTGGACATTGATTTGCAGCGGTTTTTCCGTAACATACGTCTTAAAGTACACTTTACTAAAAATGTTGATGTAGATGACATGGGGGGCGGTCATACTAGCTCTGAGGAGCAGTCAGGTTCTTTAACATTGCAACAATTTTCATTGAGAGTTAAAAGTCATTTTGCATCTCCGAAAATATACCATCCAGTGGAAACCTTTGCTAATTTAGTTCAACGGGATGTTAATTCTCTATTGCAACAGTGTAGACAAGGTTCTTTACAGATACGTAATAATTTAACAGCTGAAGAGAAACATGCACTGAATGGTATATTAGAGGATAAGTCACTTATATTCAAACCAGCTGACAAGGGGGGTGCCCTTGTGATTCTGGATAGGGAGTATTACATCACAGAGATTTTAGGTCAACTGAGTGATAATGAGACATATAAGATTTTACAATCTGATCCGGTTTTTTCAATTAAAGGTGTATTACAGAGGATAGTGACTGAGGCGAGAGAGGATGGCATCATAGATAATAAATTAAGTGAATTTTTGATAAATCAGCATCCTATTACACCGGTGTTTTACACCCTTCCGAAAATTCACAAGTCCATGACCAGACCACCGGGACGCCCTATTGTGGCCTCCTCTGATTCAATCCTCTCTCCCCCAGCCATTTTTCTGGAGAAAGTGCTCACACCTTTGACCATGTTATCTCCTTCCTACCTACGAGACACAGGACATTTCTTGAGTGAAATACGTCCCCTTCATCTAGATAGAGACTGCATACTGGTCACTTTTCATGTATGCAGCCTCTATACTTCCATTACTCACGAAAAGGGTTTAGAGGCAGCATCCAGACTATTAAATACCAGTCATTATACATCAGCACAGAAGGATTTTTTTCTGACACTTTTAAAACTAGTGTTGGAGGAAAATTACTTCTTATTTCAAGACACCTTTTTTCAACAGCGCCGCGGGACCGCGATGGGATCGAACGTCGCGCCGCCGTACGCAAACAGTTATATGTCATCGTTTGAAAGTGAATTTGTTTATTCCAATTCTTTATATTTAAAGCATTGCATATTTTGGCGTCGATTTATAGATGACGTGTTTTGCGTATGGCGAGGCGACGTTCGATCCCTCATGGAATTTAACAGTCATCTTAACTCCATTTGGAGTGAGCTTCAATTTACCATACACTTTGATTTTCAACAAATATCCTTTCTTGATACATGGGTAAAGCGCAAGGATGATGGTACAGTGTACACTGATTTATATATCAAGGATACAGATCGAAATAGTCTACTTACCTACACTAGTAGCCATCCCCCAGCAATCAAGAAGGCGATTCCTTTTTCACAGTACCAGAGGGTTAAAAGGATCGTGACTGATCCTGACACCTGTGAAATTAGGTTGCAAGAGATGACGAAAAAGTTCCTCAACAGAGGCTATCCCCTACACTTATTACAATCTCAAAAGCAGAAGTTAGATCAACCGCAGGGACAGAAGATTATTAAACCACCACGTATCCCATTAATAGTGAAGTACCATCCTTGGACACAGAGAATAAGGGGCATAATCAATAAGCATTGGCACATCATGTCTAGATCATATCCTCATATGGAGATATTTCAAAATTCTCCAATGATGTGTTTCAAAAGAGCGGACAATATCCGTGACAAAATTATTAGAGCAGACATAGGCACTAACAAACCTATAGTCAGACAAACCACACTGACTACTCCGCGTCAGGGCACATTTCCGTGTTTAAATTGTAACAACTGTTCGAGTGTCATTAGAGGTTCTACACTGACCCACTCTCATTCTGGAGAACAAATTCCCATTAAAGGCATGTTCACATGTGATAGTAAAAATGTCATTTATATTTTGAAATGTCCCTGCGGTTTGGTCTATGTAGGGGAAACCTCAATGCGGATTAAAGATAGATTAAGCAAGCATAAGTCCACTATCCGCACTGAGAATTTGTTGTTACCCCTACCGCATCATTTCCATGAGAAGCGTCATGCGATATCGCAGTTGCGGTTTCAAGTGATTGAGAGCGTATCTTTACCTCGCCGAGGCGGCGACAGGAATAGTTTGCTTTTAAAGCGTGAGGCTTATTGGATCCACCGGTTACAAACTGTGGATCCAAGGGGGCTCAACCGCGAGTATAATATTTCCAGTTTCACCTAGTTCTTGACTATATTATTCTTATTATAAGAATTTAGATTATAATAATATACATTTCATTTGTCTCTTTCAGCGGACTTGATTCCTGAATTGTTATCAACTGTTCCATTGTTTCATCAATGTATCCACATTGATTTTTTTGGTTTATTGCATCTTTCATTACTTCACCTGTGTCAGCCCTGAGGTGGGTGGAGCTACATAGTATGATGTCATTTTCCTTTTGTTTTGTTACTCCTCCCTCTCTCTGTGTATAAAAGAGATGTGATAGGAGTTTATTGTATAGTCTGAAGAAAGCACGTGTTGTGCTGAAACGCGTCACTATATGTCCTTAATATGTGACTGAATAAACGCAACATTCATCATCATCGCGAGTGCCGGTCCTTCCTTCTTTATTGTAGGGGAAGGGAGTGACAGGTGAGGCCCTCTCTATGCAACACGCGAGGCGGCTTACTAACGAGGTGGCGCGTTGGGCGGGTGCCTCTGTACGTTTGAGGCGCGGTGTTGGCCTCGCGGGACCACTAACTGCTGGCGAAGCCAAGAAGGGGGTAACCTAGTGGGATGATGGTGCCCCTAAAGCCAGCACGCTGACCCTAACGGGATTATTCGAAATGTAAGGAAGACTTTTGTTAATGAGCAGGTGAACGTACCTGGTGGTAAGAAAAATTCTCCGGATACATGGTAGTGCAAAATACAATATAGGTTGACCGCCTGAAAAAAGAAAGGGGGAGGGTAGACATAAAATAGTGTGATGAAATGTGCAAATGCATATGGTACATATACACGACCGGGCGGATCATGGCGGTTGTTCATGAAACGACAGCTTGCGCCTGGTGTGAAAAGAGACCAGTGCGCGCCGTGTGGCCATGCCCAGGCGGAAAGCGCGTGCCGGCAATTTAATGGAACATTTGGACCGTGTCCCTGCAATTCCCACCTATTTATTGATTATGATGAAACAATTAAAATATATATATATATATATATTTATTTTTTTATTTTTTATACGGATGACCAGACGATGACTCCTCCCCCCCAGTGCTTCCATTATTATTATTATTATTATTTTTTTTTTTTTTATGCTGATGACCTATCCAAAGGGTAGATCATTGTTAGCAAAAAGGTGAAGAAACCTTTTGAGACAGTCTCTTTGCAGCTGAGTGTGTGTATGGGAAGTTATGCCCTTTCAGCCAGAAGAGCATTTAGAAGATCATACATTGATTTTGGACAAGAGGGCCTGGCTTATAATCTTCATGTTTATTCCAAAAGGTGTTTGATGGCGTTTTTTTATTTATTTATTTATTTTTTTCTTTGTGTGGGCTGCTGGGGTGTTATATGACTGTAAGGGGCGTGCTGGAAGGCTCCCCTGCCGTCCGACGGCGCCCCCCCGCAACAGAAGCGGCGCGCACGGCCGCCGGGACACCGCGCACGCGCCGACGGAATCGCCGCGCATGCGCAGAACCCCGGCCGCGCATGCGCAGACCAGGCACCAGGACGCGGCCGGGCGCCATCGGCCGCGCGGCAGGAGGAGCGGTAACCAGGCAGGAGGTGGTGGGGAGGGGATGTCAGGGCAGCGGTAAGCCCAGTGGAGGTGAAATGAATGGGGGGGGGGGGGGGGGTGCAGGTTGCACCGCCGCTGGCCCCCGTGACAGCGCACCTAAATGGCCGGGGGGCATGAACGTTGTTGGTGAAGTGAAAATGAATCATGTGGAACATGCTTGGAGGATTATGTGACTGTTTGTAAGGAGTGACATTTTGGAGCATAGGAAAAATGAAAGCCATTTATTTTTGAACCCATTCGTCCGGAGTCCCCCCACGGCCGCCGGGACACCGCGCATGCGCCGATGAAATCGCCGCGCATGCGCAGAACCCCGGCCACGCATGCGCAGACCAGGCCCCAGGACGCGGCCGGGCGCCATCGGCCGCGCGGCAGGAGGAGTGGCAAACAGGCAGGAGGCGGTGGGGAGGGGATGTCCGCGCCGCGGCAAGCCCAGTGAAGTTTGAAATGAATGGGGGGTGTGCCGGGTGTACCGCAGCTGGCCCCTGTGCTGTGTACCTGGAAAACGAGGAGGGGAGGGGAGGGGAGGGGATGGGATGAATGTTGGATGTTTGAGGGGTGAAACCCAGAAATGGGGAATGGGGCTGGAACCATCAGGGGGCTGACGGTCCTGTGGGGAGACGCCAGAATAGGCTTGAGCAATGAGCTGCCGGTGATTGCTGCGAGCAGCCGTGACATGGATGCAGTGTGTGTGAAAAGAACCATGGAAAAAAAGGGGGGGATTTAATCCACGAACCATTGGTCGCATGCTGCCAGAGCTGTTGACCGGAATGGTGGTGCGGTTTGTGAATGAATATGCATGAAACAAGTGTGACAGAAATGAATGCTGGTGACTTGCATGAAAACCGTGACATTGGTGCGCATTGATGAAGTGAGATGAACCGGTACAGGGGCAACCGTGAGGCCCTGCTGTACCGTATGAAATAACTCATACGCATTTGTGCTCCTGCAGCCGTGCACATGAACATGAGGAGGGGGGGGGGGCATGAATGTGGATGATTGTGGGGTGATATGGACTGAAAAAGAAATGGGGAACGAGCCTGGACCCCAGGGGTGCTGACCGCAGTGTTGTGCTTGTGGGAAGATTGCTGAACGAGACATGACAAAAAGAGATGCTGGTGACTGTGAGAAAGCCGTGACATTAGCGCAGCGTCTATGAAATGAAACAGAAATGGGGGATTAGGCCAGAAACCATGCCGCATGCTGCAGAGGTGTTGACCGGAATGGTAGTACGGTGTGGACAAATTGCGCATGAACAAGGCGTGACAGAAATGAATACTGGTGACTTGTATAAGAAAACCGTGACATTGGTGCAGCGTATGATGAAAAAGAAATGATTCGGTACAGGGGCAACCGTGAGGCCCCGGCTGTACCGTGTGGATGACTCAGAAACCACTGCCTGCATGCCGCAGGGGTGTTGACCGGAGTGGTGATACGGTGTAGATAAATTTACGCATGAACAAGACATGACAGAAATGAAATGCTGGTGACCTGGGCGAGAAAGCTGTGACATTGGTGCAGCGTTTGGTGAAATGAAATGAACAGAAATGGGGGATTGCCCAGGAACCGACTGCATGCTTGCCGCAGGGGTGCTGACCGGAATGGTGGTACCATGTAGACAAATTGTGCCTGAACAAGGCGTGACAGAAATGAAATACTGGTGACTTGTATGAGAAAACAGTGACATTGGTGCAGCGTTTGGTGAAATGAATTGAACCGGTACAGGGGGCAACCGTGAGGCCCCGGCTGTACTGTATAGATGACTCGCAGTTTAACGGGCAAACGTGACCCACAGTGAACCTGAGTAAAGCCGGAAAAATAGAACCGAAATGCTCCAAATCCAGAACTGATGGCAACGAAAAAACTCCCAGGAATTCAGCGACTCGCAGGCAACTCTCCCGACACTCCACAAGCGACCTCCTCTCTCCAAAGCTCAGACCTCAATGATGCAGGAGCCAGGTAAGGGGAGTGCCCTAAATAGTCTGGAGGCGGACCTCAGCCCCTCCCACAAATCCAGGCAATCTGCCTTAATACATATATATATATATATATATATATATATATATATATTTTTTTTTTTTTATTATTATTTTTTTTTTATGTACTCTACTATGACACCAGATTTGAGTTGCGCTGGTGACACTATGCACTTGCAGGGCCTGAAACACACACACACACACACACGTATGTGCAGACAACTGACTGCTATTTCACAGTCAAATTTTTATTTTTTTAAAATGTAATCTACTGTGACACCAGATTTGAGTTGCACTGGTGTGACACTGTGCACTGGCAGGGCCTAAAACACACACGCGTGCAGGCAACTGACTGCTATTATATTAAAGTCAAAAAAGTTTTGTTTTTTTTTTAAATGCAAGCTACTGTGACACCAGATATGAGTGGTGGCACTAGGCAAGTGGGCACAGTATACGCTGTGAGCCTGACACACACGCTGGCAGGCAACTGCAATTAGATTACACAGGGAAAAAAAAAAAAAAAGAAGACTGATGTACTAGCCCTAAAAAGGGCTTTTTGGGGTGCTGTCCTTACAGCAGAGATCAGATGAGTCTTTCAGGACTGTAGTGGACACTGAATACACTAGCCTAGCTATCGATTTCCCTATTATATCAGCAGCAGCTGCACTGTCCCTCCTCTCACTAAGACTGCAGCTTCCGAATGAATCTAAAATGGATGCTGTCCAGGAGGTGGGAGTGTCTGGAAGGGAGGGTATGATGCTGATTTGCTGGAATGTGTCTGCTGACTGTGAGGTACAGGGTCAAAGTTTACTCAATGATGACGAATAGGGGGCGGACCGAACATCGCATATGTTCGCCCGCCGCGGCGAACGCGAACAAGCTATGCTCGCCGGGAACTGTTCGCCGGCGAATAGTTCGGGACATCTCTAACAATAAGCATGAACAAGACGAGTTACAAACTGGTACAGAAGGAGAGAGGGCCTACAATCTACATGATATGGGAGAAGGACACAGTAGGTGCGTCATGGAAGTATAGAGGCAGCAGGGTCACTGGTTGTAGGCTTGTCTGAAGAGGTGGGTTTTCAGGTTTCTTTTGAAGGATTCCACTGTAGGTGAGTCTATGTTGGGGTAGCAAGTTCCAGAGCATGGGGGATGGAAAGGAGAAATCTTGGAGGCGATTGTGGGAAGAGGTGATAAGAGGATGGGAGAGAAGGAGGTCTTGTGGGGACCGGAGATGCATGTGGGGATGTATCGGGAAAGTATCTCAGAGATGTAGGGAGGAGACAGGTTGTGGACAGACTTGTATGTATTTGTTAGTACTTTGAGGTGAATTCGCTGGACAATGAGGAGCCAGTGGAGGGATTGGCAGAGGGGAGAGGCAGAGGAGTAACAGAGTGAGAGGTGGATCAGTCGTGCAGCAGAGTTGAGGATAGATTGGAGGAGTGCTAGATGGAAGGCTACAGAGGAGAATGTTGCAGTAGTCTAGGCGGGAGATGAGGGCATGTACAATTAGTTTCGCAGACTCAAAGTTGAGGAAAGCGCGGAGATGTTTTTGAGTTGGAGGCGGCAGGTGGTGGAAAGGCCTTGGATGTGTGGTCGGAAGGAGAGGGCAGAATCCAAGGTCACTCCAAGGCAGCGGACTTGGTTGACCGGGGAGAGTGTGCAGCCATTGATCGTGATAGATAGGTCTGTTAGGGGGAATTGAGCAGGATGGGGAAAGATGATGCTCAAGCTGCGGCCCTCCAGCAGTTGTAAAACTACAACTACCATCGTGCCCTTATAGCTGCAGGCTTTCCAGGCATGCTGGGAGTTGTAGTCTTGCAACAGCTGGAAGGCCGCAGGTTGGGCATCCCTGCCTTATACCTTATGTTTGTGGAGGCTCCAATCTTGGTTTTGGCTCACAATCACTGATGGAAATCACTGACCAAAACACTGATGTGTGAATGAGGCTTAAAACTGAACAAAAATAAAAAAGACATATTAGATATTGCTCCATTGTTAACGACAGGCTCTATAAAATATCACCAGATCTACCCCATCAGGTGAACACAGTAAAAAGCACAAGGCTGAGCAATTAGAAAGTGATATGTAACCCAAAACTGTACCAATGAAAATATCCGCTCATCCCACAAAAAATTAGCCCTCACACAAGACCATTGCAAAAACATGATTTTATTTTTCAAAAATGCTTTTGTGTAAAGTCTCATTCACACGTCAGTGTTTGGGTCAGTGATTTCCATCAGTGATTGTGAGCCAAAACCAGGATTGGAGCCTGCTTAGAGATAAGGGAAAGATCTGCACCTGTTCTGTGTTTAGAGCCACACCTGGTTTTAGCTTAAAATAACTGATGAAAATCACTGACCAAAACACTGATTTGTGAATGAGGCATAAAAGTGGTAAAACATTAATAAAAGGTGCGGCAGTTGCAGAGACAGCAGAGCCTCTAGGTGTAATGCCCTCGTTGCTCCTAAAGGCTGATTTGAATATATCTAAAATTTAATCTTTCTCTGCAATGTGGGCATCATATAAACATGGGACCAACACAGATGCCTTCAGCTGCCAAGTGCACATGCAACAGGTCAGACAGTTTAATAGCTACAAATCTGCTGATCGATGTCCTTTAAGTTAGATTTTACTTTGTGCAACATGGAAAACTGTCCACAAACCTCTGCTGATTAGTGCCATTTGTTTCTGTTGATTAACATTATGAGTGCATAAAGACATAGCACAGTAAATAGGTGGTTTGGCTCATTAACATTGGTTTTATGTAAAAGCAAGTACCATAATACTGCCATTGATTTTTTTTTTTTTTCTTAATGAAAACACTCCAACAATTCTTCTTCTACAGAAAAGTTGTGGTTTATTTACCCAGAATTTCACCCAGCGCAGGATCGCACAGGGCAAGGGCTCTGTTATTTACAATAACACTGCCGAGCAGAGGCTTCCACCCAGCAGTGTGTTCGGTGATATCACCGGCTCTGATGGGCGGGATTTAGCGCTGCTCTAGCCGTTTTACAGGCTAGGGCAGCGCTAAAGCCCACCCATCAATGCCGGTGACGTCACCGGGCTCACTGCTGGGTGGAAGCCTCCGCCTGGCAGCCCGAAGGGGAGCACGGTACATCACCGGAACTCCACAAAATGCCTTTGCCCTGCGTGATTCAGCGCAAGGCAAAGGAGAGCATTGGAGCATATACTGCTCCGATTCTGTTGTCAGGGGGGCTGCTTGGGTGAAATTCTGGGTATGTCCGGGTTCAGCTCTGGGTATGTCCGGCTTCAACCCCTTTAACACATTATTTGTGTTTTATTCCCTCTCCATTTGAAAGATCTTTGCATTTTTGTCAATGAATAGAAATGTTTACAGCCAGAGACTAAAGGCAGCTGATGTAGCATGACAGGAAGTACTTGTGGGGATTCATAAATTATTCAGACAAATTTTATTACTCTTAAGAGCCTCATGAAATCATGTGTTAGAGTCTAACTGCTCTGGTATTCAAACCATAATTAAAAGAAAAATTAGCCAATGACAAGATCAGCAGCTAGTCCGCAAGAAGCAACATATAAACAATCTAAGGCTACTTTCACACTAGCGTTCGGGGCTCCGCTTGTGAGCTCCGTTTGAAGGCTCTCACAAGCGGCCCCGAACGGATCCGTCCAGTCCTAATGCATTCTGAGTGGAGGCGGATCCGCTCAGAATGCATCAGTCTGGCTCCGTTTGTCCTCCGCTCCGCTCAGCAGGCGGACACCTGAACGCAGCTTGCAGCGTTCGGGTGTCCGCCTGGCCGTGCGGAGGCAAACGGATCCGTCCAGACTTACAATGTAAGTCAATGGGGACGGATCCGTTTGAAGTTGACACAATATGGCTCCGTTTTCAAACGGATCCGTCCCCCATTGACTTTCAATGTAAAGTCAAAACGGATCCGTTTGCATTATCATGAACAAAAAAAATAAAAATAATTTTTTTTTTTTTTTTTTTGTTCATGGTAATGCAAACGGATCCGTTCTGAACGGATCTAAGCGTTTGCATTATAGGAGCGGATCCGTCTGTGCAGATACCAGACGGACCCGCTCTGAACGCAAGTGTGAAAGTAGCCTAAGTAAACAGAAGAGTAAGTGAAAACTGCTGAAAGGGAACAGCAATGTTAAAACATTTGCTTTGCTATTTGCGGCCTGTTTCCTCGGCCCATGGGTCCCAACACAGAGATCCTGCTGCTGAGCCGAGCTGCCTATTTAAGGACAGCGAGGTGCTGCCAAAAACCCAGACCGGCAATTAAAATCCAGTCCAGTATTTGACCCCACCTGGTTGCAAATCAGCCCAGCAGCATGCTGGGAGGAAAATACCTGTTTTCCCAGACCATTCCCCTCACTGTGTCACATACACCCCCCCCCCTTTATTCAACCCTGAGGGGGTGAACACTCGCCAGACAATGTACTCGGGACAGGGCATCCTCGTTTCCCTGCAACCGGCCTGCCCTGTGTTCCACTGTAAATTTAAAGTTCTGTAGGGAAAGGAACCATCTGGTGACCCAAGCATTTCTGTCTTTGGCCTGGCTCATCCACTTGAGAGGGGAGTGGTCGGTTACCAGGCGGAATTTTCTCCCCAACAAATAATAACAGACTCAAGTGCCCACTTGATAGCCATGCACTCTCTCTCCACTATACTGTACCTGGTCTCGGCTGGGGTAAGCTTACGGCTGGGGATGACAACGGGATGGTCCTCCCCATTGATTTCCTGAGACAGTACAGCACCGAGGCCTACTTCGGAGGCATTGGTCTGTACTACAAATTCCTTTTTGAAGTCGGGCGTCACCAAAACCAGGGAACCGCACAGGGCTGACTTCAAAGCAGAGAAAGCCCCTCTCGCCTGATCATTCCATCGAACCATCACCAACCTGCGTCCCTTCAAGAGCCCTGTCAATGGCGCGGCCACCGTAGCAAAGTGGGGGACAAACCTCATGTAATAGCCCACCATTCCCAAGAACGACTTTACTTGCCTAGTAGTGACAGGTCGGGGCCAATTCCATATCGCCTCTATTTTGTTCACTTGGGGTTTGATGACTCCGCGCCCAATGACATACCCCAGGTATTTAGTCTCCTCTAACCCTATCGCACATTTTTTGGGGTTAGCGATTAGTCCAGCCTTCCGAAGGTGGTCCACTATGACCTGTACTTTGGGTAGGTGACTTTCCCAATCGGTACTGTGGATGACAATATCGTCCAGGTAAGCCAAAGCGTACTGACGATGTGGACGAAGCACAATGTCCATAAGTCGTTGAAAAGTAGCAGGGGCGCTATGTAGACCAAAGGGTAACACCTTATATTGGTACAGCCCCTCTGGTGTGATGAAGGCAGTTTTCTCTTTGGCAGCCTCCGTCAAGGGCACCTGCCAGTACCCTTTGGTGAGGTCCATAACAGAAAAATACCAGGCTTGTCCCAACCTCTCGATAAGCTCATCCACCCAGGGCATGGGATACACATCGAATTTGGAAATCTTGTTTAGTTTCGGTAAATTCACATGGTACACCTGCTAGCCGCCTTGGCTGGTGTACCTTGTAGTTTACCTCTCCAAATTTTTTTATTACTTTGTAGGGTCTCTGCCACCTAGCCAGGAACCTACCAATCTCCCGGGTTAAAGATCCGGACCCAAGCCTGCCGATTTATAGACCCGACTTTGAGCTCGCTGAGATGCCTCCATATGCTCTCTTACAAGAGCCAACACCGTTTCCATACATTCCTGCATCTGGGTGACGTATTCAATAATACTTTTATATGGGGTAGGTTGTTGCTTCCACGCCTCTTTGGTTATGTCCAACAGACTATGAGGATGTCTGCCATATAGCAGTTCGAAGGGCGAGAACCCAGTAGAGGCTTGGGGCACCTCTCGCACTGCGAACATAAGATAGGGCAGAAGGAGGTCCCAGTCCTTCCCATCCTTAGACACCACTCTTTTTTTAACATGTTTTTTAATGTTTGGTTAAACCTTTCTACCAGGCCGTCAGTTTGCGGATGATAAACAGACGTCCGTAGCTGTTTGATGTGCAGCAACTTACAGAGTTCCCTCATGACCTTGGACATAAAAGGGTCCCCTGGTCAGTCAGAACCTCTTTAGGTATCCCCACTCGGGAAAACATCTCTATTAACTCTTTAGCTATAGGTTTGCCGATGTATGTCGCAGTGGCACCACCTCCAGATACAGAGTGGCGTACAGTTGTGTTCAAAATTATTCAACCCCCAATGCTGTAAAGGGTTTTAGGGAATTTAGTGTACATTTGTAATTGTGTTCAGAATAAAATCTTACAAGGACTTTTTAAAGAACCAAATGCAACTAAAATGACATCAATTGTTTTTGTAATACAGTATTAAATGTTTTTTTTGTGATTTCTTCATTGATACAATTATTCAACCCCTTAAAGACTACCACTCTTAAGAACAGAGGTTCATTCAAGTGTTTTCGATCAGGTATTGAAAACACCTGTGGATGTCAAGGAGCAGCAATCAAGCATAATAAGCACCAATTAGGCAGATTTAAAAGGACTGTGATACTCAGCTCCTTCTAGACATTTACTGGTGTGTTTACAAACATGGTGAAGTCAAGAGAATGGTCCAGGAAGACAAGAGAAGAGGTGATTTCTCTTCACAGGAAGGGCAATGGCTATAAGAAGATTGCAAAGATGTTAAACATACCAAGAGACACCATAGGAAGCATCATTCGCAAATTCAAGGCAAAGGGCACTGTTGAAACGCTACCTGGTCGTGGCAGAAAAAAGATGCTGACTTCGACTGCTGTGCGCTACCTGAAGCGCAAAGTGGAGAAAAGTCCCTGTGTGACTGCTGAGGAACTGAAAAAAGATTTGTCAGATGTGGGTACTGAAGTTTCAGCTCAGACTATAAGGCGCACACTGCGTAATGAAGGCCTCCATGCCAGAACTCCCAGGCGCACCCCCTTGCTGTCTCCAAAGAATAAGAAGAGTCGACTGCAGTATGCCAAGTCATGTGGACAAACCACAAAAGTTTTGGGATAGTGTTCTGTGGACTGATGAAACAAAATTAGAACTGTTTGGGCCCATGGATCAACGCTATGTTTTGGAGGAGGAAGAACAAGGCCTATGAAGAAAAGAACACCTTGCCTACTGTGAAGCATGGCAGGGGGTCAATCATGCTTTGGGGCTGTTTTGCTTCTACAGGTACAGGGAAGCTTCAGCGTGTGCAAGGTACCATGAATTCTCTTCAGTACCAGGAGATATTGGATGAAAATGTGATGCAGTCCGTCACAAACCTGAGGCTTGGGAGACGTTGGACCTTTCAACAGGACAATGATCCCAAGCATACCTCCAAGTCCACTAGAGCATGGTTGCAGATTAAAGGCTGGAACATTTTGAAGTGGCCATCGCAGTCACCAGACTTAAATCCGATTGAGAACCTCTGGTGGGACTTAAAGAAAGCAGTTGCAGCGTGCAAGCCTAAGAATGTGACTGAACTGAAGGCTTTTGCCCATGAAGAATGGGCGAAGATACCGTAGATCGCCGCAAGACACTTGTGTCAAGCTATGCTTCACGTTTAAAAGCTGTTATAACTGGAAAAGGATGTTGTACTAGGTACTAAGATTGAATGTCACTTGGGGGTTGAATAAAACTGATAATGATGTGAGCACAAAAGACATTTGTGGTTATTTCATTATAAATGTTATGTTATATTTGTCTGACTTACAAGTGCCTCTTTGATTTAATTTTAAACAAGATGACTGAAATGATCAAAAATCAATGTCAAACTGGCCAAAACACTCAATTTCAGTGGGGGTTGAATAATTTTGAACACAACTGTAATCTAGGGCGACCAAGATGTGTTAGTGTCCTCTAGCGACTTCGGTACTGGACCTATGAGTTCCATAGCGATTCGCTAAAATGGTACCTCGATGATCGGGAGAGGTACTAAGGGACTGCGGAAAAGGTGCTGGAGGCTAGTTGTTTGGCAGGTCGGGCAAGACTTGCAAAACTCGTACACCTCTCTAAAAACACTGTGTACAACACCGTTGTAATGTCCGGTCCTGTGATTTTTATTTTTATTTTTTTGCATTCCTAGATGACCCCCGAGAACATGTTGGTGGGCTAACTCTAACACGAGTTTGCGATAAGCCTGGGGCACCACCAACTGTTCAATATGTTCACCCCGCAGCTGGTTTTTCCTGATACAGCATATTCTGATGAACCACAAAACGGGGAAACATCGACTCGGCCCCAGGTTGTTGTGGTTCACCATCAATTATTACCATATTCTCCCAGGCTCGGGATAGGGTTGGGTCCCGGTGTTGTGCTGTACTGGAATTTTCCCCGGAGACATTGAGGTCTGCCAACTCAGGACCCGGTGGCAAGTCCTCCATGTCTCCCACCATTACACTCAGCGGGGTTGTCTCCCCCTCTTCCACCGAAGTGGCGGTCACCCTTACTACTGGCCCTTTGGCCTCAGGTTCCCAGGGTTCTGGCCTACCTCCTGAACAAGGCCAATCTCCTGGGTTTACCCCTGACTCATGGGTATTAGTAACTCTCACAACCGGCAATAGGGCCGGGAAGCCCAGAAAGTCTCTCCCTATTATGAGTTCGTACATGAGTTCACACATACATACATACATCTCACAAAAAGTTAGGGATATTTGGCTTCTGGGTGAAATTTGAGGATGAACCTAAAATGCACTCTATCCTTTACAGTTGAACTTAATGTTACCTTCTCTAAACTTTTGAATGCACATGTCCAACTGTTCAATGTTTCAATACTTTTTTGCACAACTTGCTGTTCTCTAGCAAGGAGCTTAACGGCACAATTCACAAGTGTTTGATCCATGAATCGCCCAGTAAATTACCTGGTTCAATTAGAATTGGTATTTAAACAGTCCTCATCATGCTGTTCACATTTTGACATCATGAGACCAAGACAACACCTAACAATTGATCAACAGTACCACACCATTGCAAGGCTTCAAGCAGGATGTTCTCAGACTGAAGTGGCCACTGAGCTTAGAGTGTCAGAGTCATCAGCAGGTTGCAACAGAGATACAGAGAGCCTGGAAGAGTCACAGAAAGGCAAAGAAGTGGACGTCCTTTGGCCACATCCCACACTGATCACCGCTTCATTGTAAACAATGCCCTGCAGTACCGGATGATGAATGCCACACAACTCCAGGCACATTTAAGGGAAGTGAGAGGCACCCAAGTGTCACGTCACACCATTCAAAACCATTTACATCAGTGTGGTCTGCGTTCTAGATGACCTGTAAGGATTTCTGACACACACCACCAGGCACAGGCCTCATTGTCTTGCATGGGCCAGGGAGCATCTACACTGGAAGAGGGACCAGTGAGCCTCAGTGCTGTTCTCTGATGAAAGACAATTCACGCTGAGCAGAAATTATGGCCACCAACGATGTTGGAGATGTCAAGGAGAGCGCTATGCATCAGCCACTTTTGTCACCACATGAGCCTTTGGTGGTGGTGGTGTTAAATCGTGGGCAGGTGTGTCTAGTCAATACAGAACTGCCATTGTGCCTCTGCATGAACAACACAGGCCTAATTTCATCTTCATGGACAACAGTGCGCCAGCTCATCAAGGTCACATCATTAGGGAAAGGCTGCTGGAGACTAGGGTACCTCAAATGGAGTGGCCTGCACTTTCTCCAGACCTGAATCCCATTGAAAACCTATGTGATCAGATAAGTCGCCGTGTAGAGGCTCGTAACTCTGTACTCCAGAACCTCAATGACCAGGGGGCCGCCCTTCAAGAAGAGTGGGATGCCATGCTTCAGCAGACAATAAGTCGATTTGTGAACAGCATGAGACTTCGTTGTCAAGCTTTAATTGATGCTCAAGGCCACATGACAAGTTAATGAGAATTTGAATTTTTTTGTGGCGGTATACCCACCACTGTTGTTGGCTTTTGTTTCAATAAATTGTTTGAGATGAGGAAATGACCATTGCATACTTGTACTTAAATGCCATACTTTGACTATATAATATCACTGTAGCATGAACTTTTTACGTTTTCCATAAATTTCACCCGAAAGCCAAATATCCCTAACGGTTTGTGAGTAGTGTGTGTGTGTGTGTGTGTGTGTGTGTGTGTGTGTATATATATATATATATATATATATATATATATATATATATATATATATATATATATGTATATGTGTGTATATATGTGTATGTATGTATGTATATATATATATATATATATATATATGTATATGTATATGTGTTACCAAAATGTATCTTTCCCTGAGTCCAAAGGCAGCACAACACAAAGGGTTAATTAATGTCTTGCTCCTCCCGTCTAGGACAGAAAATAAATCATTAGTAAATCAGACTAATTAACCCCCCTATAAAGGGGTGCACACCCACTAGGCAGACGTGTTTTTTTTTTTTTTCAAGCAATGTCTCTTTAAGGGAGGATATATGTGCTGCATTTGATCTCAAGGAAAGAAAAATTTGGGTAAGCAAATTTAGACTTTCCTTATCATCCTTCAGACTACACAACACAAAGGGATCTGAAAAGCAGTATTAAACAAGGGGGGGAGGGGGGTTAAAATCACAGTCTTAATAATCACTTGTCTATCAAACACTGAATCGCAAGCACCAGATACATTTAACTTATATTGTTTTGTAAAGGTGCATGGAGAAGACCATGTAGCGGCCCTGCATATTTGATCCAATGCCTTTTTTTCCTCTCCTTCTTTTCTCTGCCCAAGCGACTAAGTGGATAGAGTTGAGTGTTGTGTTGTAACTCCACCTGGTAACTGGAGTACTTGAAATCTAGAAGCAAACTTTAATAGTATTCTTAATCCAAGCAGTGTAGGCTTGCTGGCTGTTATACTTCTCTATAAACAGCTGGTCAGCCAACCTGAAGGACCCTGGTTCTCCAATGACCAGTAGATGAAGCTTGTCTTGTTCAGCTGATTTTTTTTGAAAACCTGTACAAAACAAGTGCACTTCAGATCACACGATACAAGTTATTCGGATTCAAATAAAACATTGCTTATCTATACAATCATATTTAATCATGAAGTAAACCATGAGTACAATCATCAACGGCAAAAATCGACCCGCCCTCCCCCTGAGACAGATAGTATAACTGCCTGTAGCCAATATATCCCACACATATATAGCAGCAGGAAAAAATAGAAATAACATACATTTCTTTATCAGTTAATGAAAAAACAGGGGCAGCGGCAGCATTCTATCAATAGCTTTCATCCGCCTAACCTTTTGAGCATTGTTATCCCATAGTGCGTATTATGCCTCTATTAAGAGCCAGCCAAGGACTACATACTCCGGATCTATATATCCAGAGACCCCAATTACTCTCAAATTTTGAAATACAATTTCGTTTAAGATACACCCCCTTTTCCAATCGAATCACTATGTTCAGCCTAGCAATAAACTCTGCTATGGCTGGAGTAAGCGGCTGAATCCACTTACTTTTACGTGCCTGGTATAGCATTCTGCTAATACCTGTAATAACCGGTGGCTGTAAGCTATCCGCTTCAAGGATACCAAGCAGACACATTTTGGGATCAGGGGAAAAGTTAGCGCTGTATACCCTATTTATTAATTGTACAATATCATGCCACTATACTGTCAGACTATCACAGCTCCACAGAATATGTAGTAAGTCAGACCCTGCCTCCCCACACTTCGGACAACAGGAGTTAGTTCTATACCCAATTTTAAAGAGGAAGGTCAGGGTTTTATATACTCTATGTAACATAAACAGCTGTGATAGCCTAGCTG
Source organism: Bufo bufo (assembly GCF_905171765.1). Taxonomy (NCBI): domain Eukaryota; kingdom Metazoa; phylum Chordata; class Amphibia; order Anura; family Bufonidae; genus Bufo; species Bufo bufo. The sequence goes on from NC_053391.1 coordinate 311,798,077, forward strand.
CTTCACTAGGAGATAAATTTGGGGTTAATGCAAGCGTGTCTTCCCACTGGGTGTCAGTAATCGTTCCCACATCATTTTCCCATTGTGCTTTAATCTGAATCAGGAATTTCTTCAAGTATTTATCATGCAATGAAAGATAAACTTTTGAGATGGCTCCTTTTACAGACCCTGTTGCCACCACAACATCTAGCGTCTAAATAGTTGTGTACTGTAGTGAAGAGAGTTTGGATTGCTCATCCAATGCATGCCTCAGCAGCAAATATTTATAGAAGTGCGTGGAGGGTAGGCCAAATTCAGAACACAGCTGCTGAAACTGCTTTAGAATTCCCCGGGAGTGTATTCCAAATCCCATTCCTTCCCCATTTCATGAACCCCTTTAATTGAGATAATTAAGATTAAAAAGGGATTTGTCACATCTGTGACAGGTCTCAGAAGGTCTGAAAGATTATCTACGCATTAGTGATCTGACAGCCTCTTTTGGTTTTACTTTGTGTGTTGCTGGTATGTCCACACCTCCTGTTCAGGTGTGGATCATGTGACCTTTACCTCGCCCTATTTAGTCTGACTTTTCCCATCACTCCTTGCTTGGGATAGCTTCATTTGGTCTTGGAAGAGCTGGAGTGTGGTTCGTGTTGAAGTCCTGTTCATCCTTCATCCTCTGAAGTTAAGTGTTCCGCTTGTCGTGTTTTGTATTCTTCCCCACTCCCCACCGGTTGTTCACTATGCCTCAGTGAGACGCTAGTTCCTTCACCAGGGAAGGAACGGGTGGTCTCTGCCCTGCCATTATCTTTAGGGCATCTGAGGGTCACCAGGGTTTTCTAGATTCCCGTGTATGGGTATCTCTACCATCGAGAGGTGCCCATACGGATAGGAGTTAGGGCCAGGAGCAGGGTTTTATAGGTGGTGACCCTTTTCCTTCCCTAGCGGTGAGGCCTAGTGTCTTTCCCCTTCCTTCTTGATTGTTTTTTGGTGTTCTCCCCTACTACATCCGTGACATTATCCCAAGCCGATACCGCTATTTTTGTTATGATCTGTGCAGCTATGAATACTATGTCTGCACTGGTCGAACAGATGCAGAATCTGACTTTGGAGGTAGCAGACCTCCACGCAACTGTTTTGCAGATTCAGAGTTCACAGGCTGCTGGTTCTGGTGGTGGGTCCCAGGCCTGTCCTGAACCAAAGGTGGCTCTCCCAGACAGGTTTTCCGGGGGTAGTGACAATCTCCTCTGGTTTAAGGAGTCATGTAAATTATACTGTAAGCTGTGTCCATACTCTTCTGGGGATGAGTGTCAATGTGTGGGTATGATTATTTTATTGCTTAAAGAGGACGCCCAATCTTGGGCTTTTTTTTCTGCCGATCGGATCACCGTCCCTCCGGTCGGTAGATGAATTCTTCAGAGCCTTGGGTCTCATCTACGATGACCCGGATCGGATCTCTCAGGCTGAGACCAAGTTACGGAGTTTGCGGCAGGGAGAACGTTCCGCGGAGACCTATTGCTCTGAATTTAGGAGATGTGCTACCGATACTGAGTGGAACGATCCTGCTCTCCGTAGCCAATTCGGTCAGGGTCTCTCTGAGAGACTGCAGGATGCGTTAGCCTTTCATGAAAATCCTGTGTCATTGGAGGAAGCTATGTTCCTTGCTGTACGTCTAGATAGACGCCTGAGGGAGAGGGGGTCCTCACCTTCAGGACGTACTGTCCAATAATGGTACTGCTTCCTTTGACACTTATGGTGGAGAGACACCGGTAGTTGCACCTTGTGATGAGCCTATGCAGTTAGGAGGAGCTACTCCTGGCAAAAGCTTTGGTCATGTGAAAGGAGTCTGCTTTTATTGTGGCAAGAAGGGACATTTTGTGAATATTTGTCTGTACTTGCAGCATCAAAGTGTAAACAAAAAGAAAAAAACTTTTAATCCTCAAATTACTATTGGTGGTGTGGATGGGGAGCAAGAAAACCTACTTTTGTCTTTTACTGGTAGTACCCGTTTTCTCCTGTCTGCCGAGGTGGCGCTAGAGTCCAAAACTGTGAAAATCGAAGCATTTATCAACAGTGGGGCAGGAGTTAACTTGATTGATGGAGAGTTTGTACGCATTCATTGGTTGACTACTAATGCATTAGAGAAAAGTATTTCTGTCTTTGCAATTGACTCAGCACCTCTCTCCGAAAAATGCCTGTCGCAGGTAATGAATGGTGATTTGCATCAGGAATCTATCTCCTGTTATGTATTGGAGGGTCTGCCTGCTCCGTTGGTGTTGGGCTTACCATGGTTAAGCAAACATAACCCTAACATCGACTGGCAAGCGATTCTCGATTGGAGTGATTTTTGCATGGACAACTGTCTTAATGCATCATTCTCTATGGTGACCGCTAAAACTGTACCCTCGTTCCTTTCAGAATTTTCTGATGTTTTCTCTGAGTGGTAATCAGGAGTTGCCTCCGCACCGGGAATATGACTGCCCCGTCAATCTTATTCCCGGAGCTAAATTGCCCAAATCTCAGTTGTATAATCTTTCGGAACCCGAAAGAAAGGCCATGCGAGAGTATATTATCGAGAGTTTGGCAAAGGGACATATTAGACCATCCAAGTCCCCAGTGGCTGCTGGGTTTTTCTTTGTAAAGAAAAAAGATGGTACCCTGAGACCATGCCTGGACTTCCGTGAGCTCAATCGTATTACCGTCAGTGATCCTTACCCCATTCCTTTGATTCTGGATTTGTTTAGTCAGATTGTCGGTGCCAAGGTGTTCTCTAAGTTGGATCTGAGGGGGACATATAATCTGGTAAGGATCAAGGAGGGGGATGAGTGGAAGACCGCATTTAATACACCTGAGGGTCATTTTGAAAACCTGGTCATGCCCTTTGGGTTAACCAATGCTCCTGCGTTTTTTCAACACTTTGTCAATGACCTCTTTCATCATCTGGTGGGGAGGTTTGTCGTTGTATACCTTGATGACATACTAATTTATTCGCCTAATATGGAGACTCATCAGGATCATGTGAGACAGGTGTTACAGATCCTAAGAGAGAATAAGTTGTATGCTAAGATGGAAAAGTGTGTATTTGCTGTACAGGAAGTGCAATTTCTGGGTTACCTGCTCTCATCCTCAGGTTTTCGTATGGATCCTGAGAAAGTCTGAGCCGTGTTGGACTGGGATCCACCCGAAAATCTGAAAGCGCTTATGCGGTTTTTGGGGTTTACCAACTACTACCGTAAATTTATCTTGAACTATTCATCGGTGGTTAAACCTTTAACAGACATGACTAGGAAGGGTGCAGATATTTCTGTCTGGTCTGATGCAGCATTACAGGCTTTTTCTGCTGTGAAAGAATGTTTTGCTTTGGCCCCTATTCTGATGCAACTGGACGTGACTCAGCCATTTATTGGTGAGGTTGACGCGTCCGAGGTAGGGGTAGGAGCAATCTTGTCGCAAGGTCCTTCACCTAGTAAATGGCGCCCATGTGCATTTTTCTCTAAAAAACTCTCTACTGCTGAAAGGAATTATGATGTAGGGAATTGCTGGCCATTAAGTTGGCGTTCGAGGAATGGTGGCATTGGTTGGAAGGAGCAATTCACCCTATTACGGTAATTACGGATCACAAGAATCTGGCCTACCTGGAGTCGGCTAAGCGACTGAACCCAAGGCAGGCCAGATGGTCATTGTTTTTCACCAGATTTAACTTCATCGTCACTTACCGCCCTGGGGTTAAGAACGTCAAGGCGGACGCTTTGTCGCGTAGCTTTCCTGGGGGGGGGGGGGGGGGGGGTGAGTCTAATGACCCTAGTCCCATTTTATCTGAAGGGGTAGTCATATCCACTCTTTATCCTGATCTTGATGCCAGGGTGTTGGAGGCACAGGAGGATGCTCCGGACTCTTGTCCTCCGGGGAAGTTGTTTGTTCCCTCCGAATTACGTCACAAGGTGTTTGAGGAACATCACTGTACGGTGCTTGCTGGGCACCCTGGGAGCAGATCAACTGTCTATCTCATTTCTCGCAGATTTTGGTGGCCGGGGTTGAGTAAGTGTGTTGAGGACTATGTGTCAGCCTGTGGCATCTGTGCACGTGCTAAGGTGACACATACTCTGCCTTCCTGATCTCTGCTTCCATTGCCCATCCCGTCCAGACCTTGGACCCATTTGTCCATGGATTTTATCACGTATTTACCGAATTCTTCGGGAAAAACGGATTCTGGTGGTTTTAGATCGTTTTAGTAAAATGGCACACTTTATTGCATTACCTAGTCTACCCAATGCTAAAACTCTTGCACAGGTGTTTGTCTACAACATCGTGAAACTACATGGCATTCCCTCTGATGTGAAGTCTCATAGAAGGAATCAGTTTGTTTCCAGATTCTGGAAAGCGTTCTGTACTCGTCTGGGTGACAGGAGAAAGCGTGTGGCTGACAGACGTATGATTAGTCCGGACCAAAGAATGGGTGATTCTTTGTGGTTGTCTACAAGAAACATTAAACTTAAGGTACCTTCTTGGAAGTTGGGCCCAAGATTTATTGGTCCATATAAGATCACTGCCATTGTTAACCCTGTAGCCTTCCGTCTTGAACTTCCTCAGGCATTGAAAATTTATAACGTATAAATCGTTGCTAAAGAAATGTGTCGAACCTGTTGAGCCATCCTCCTTGCCTCCCGCTCCTGTCATGGTGGACGGCAATTTAGAATTTCATATCAGCAGGATTGTGGACTCCCGAGTTCTCCGGAGATCCCTCCAGTATCTTGTTCATTGGAGAGGGTATGGACCAGAGGAGAGGATGTGGGTTCCAGCGACCAATGTTAATGCTAGTCGTCTGGTGAGAGCATTCCACAGAGCTCATCCTGATAAGGTCGGTCCTGGGTGCCCGGAGGTCACCCGTAGAAGGGGGAGTACTGTCACATCTGTGACAGGTCTCAGAAGGTCTGAAAGATTATCTACGCATTAGTGATCTGACAGCCTCTTTTGGTTTCACTTTGTCTGTGTGTTGCTGGTATGTTTACACCTCCTGTTCAGTCTGACTTTTCCCATCACTTCTTGCTTGGGATAGCTTCATTTTGTCTTGGAAGAGCTGGAGTGTGGTTCGTGTTGAAGTCCTGTTCATCCTTCATCCTCTGAAGTTAAGTGTTCCGCTTGTCGTGTTTTGTATTCCCCCCCCCCCCACCCCCGGTTGTTTACTAGGCCTCAGTGAGATGCTAGTTCCTTCACCAGGGAAGGAACGGGTGGTCTCTGCCCTGTCATTATCTTTAGGGCATCTGAGGGTCACCAGGGTTTTCTAGGTTCCCGTGTATGGGTATCTCTACCATCGAGAGGTGCCCATACGGATAGGAGTTAGGGCCAGGAGCAGGGTTTTATAGGTGGCACTGGTGACCCTTTTCCTTCCCTAGCGGTGAGGCCTAGTGTCTTTCCCCTTCCTTCTTGATTGTTTTTTGGTGTTCTCCCCTACTACATCTGTGACAGGATTATTCCAGATAGGAGATATATTCAACAGTCCTGAGATACCAAAGATCTCTCTAGCTTTAGTCCACACCTTCCTCATAAGCTCCAAAATTGGAGCGGATTTAAACTTAGGGACTACATCCCCCTCCAGGACTGCTAATGGCGAATAGCAACCCAACTGCCCATGCAACTAGCCTACCTCCTCTTCCCACTCCCCCCGCCATATTCCATCCCTCAAAGTGTTGCAGCTGAGCATGTCCTTGGCCCTCTGCAAAGTTTCATATTTCTACTTCTACTTCTATTTTCCTTTCATGACAGGAACCAAAATATTTGTTTTTGTTTTGTAAAAATAATGTGCAAGGATCACTACTGGAGAGTTATGAAGCGTATATAACAGTTGCGTCATCAGCACCATTTTAATCGGGTTACTTCTACCCACTAGGGATATGGCCAATTTATGCCATAAAGCAGCCTTGGTTCTAAATTTAATTTGTAAAGGCAATATATTATCAGGTATGTAATTATATGGATTTATGGAGATGTCTACTCCTAGATATATGAATGAGGATACTACGCTGAGTTTAGTATGAGCAAGACAGAGACTCTCCGGGACCAGGGACAATGGAAGTATCACCGACTTATTCCAGTTAATAAGCAAACCAGATTGCCTGCCAAATTCAGAGAGGAGTGAGATAATAGGGTCACCTACATATAGCAGCATATCATCTGCCTACAGCGACACACGCTCCTCCAAATCCCCCCTTCTAAGGCCACGGAAAACCTGTGTAGCTCTAAGAAGGCAAGCCAACGGTTCTATCGCTATAGCAAATAGAGGCGACAGTGGACAGCCTTGCCTTGTCCCCCTTTCTAGTGCCAGCGCCGGAGAAATCCCTCCATTTACTCTAATCCTAGCTCTAGGTTGGTTATACAGCAGCTGCATCCATCTTATGAAACCTGGGCCGAATCCCATTTTGGACAATACTGCCCAAAGGAAATCCCACTCGACTCTATCAAAAGCCTTGCAGCATCAAGTGAGATCTCAGCCCTACAGCTCCCACTGCCCCCCCCCCCCCCCCCCCCCCATCCAACTGGAGATTCAGAAACAGGCGTCTAAGATTTAGGGATGTGGATTTTCCAGGCATGAAGCCAGATTGGTCTTCATGGATAATAGTACTGATAACCTGTAATAATTTATTGGCTAGAACCTTGGCCAATACTTTTATGTCTGCTGTTAACAGTGAAATAGGAGGATAAGAGTCCACCTATGTAGGATCCTTGCCTGGTTTTGGAAGCACTACCACAATCGCCTATCTCATCGAATTAGGTAAAATACCTGCCCAATATGAGTCCATAAAAACATTACACAGGTGCGGAAGAAGCTCCTGCTGTTTCTTGTAAAATTCCACCGGCAAGCCATCCCCCTCAGGTGCCTTTTCATTAGGAAAAGATCTCAATGCCAGCTCAAGTTCCCCCAGCTGGATCTCGCCATCTAGCATCTCCCTATCCTCCATAGATAAAATGGGCAAGGAAAAAAAAAAATCAATTAGATACCTCTCTCTATCCATCGGACCAATTGTAAGTTTAGACCAATAGACATCCTTGAAGTGAGCATGGAATACCCCCAAAATATCTATATCCTCAGTAATGAGGTTCCCATGTATATCCCTAATGGAGGCTACACAAGAAGGACCAGATTGTGCTTTAATAACCATGGCTAATAAATGACCAGCACTCTCACCTTCCATATAGTACCTCTGAGTCCTAAAAAAATGTTTATTCCCTACTGTTTCTATTAGATATTCCTTCAACAGCCCTTGAGCCTCCTTCCAATTTGCTGCATTTTCCTGCGTTGGATTTAATATATTATTTGGATTCAGTGGCCAAAACTATTAGACAACTCTACAGAGAGAGCCCTACTTTTTGTCTTGTGGACGCTAATGCTCTTAATATAAACACCTCTTATATAAGCCTTCATTGAATCCCATATTATTGGTATAGTGGCAGTTCCAGCATTGGTGCTGGAATAGGAGGCTTAACTGATTAATTTAAATTGAATAAAGAATGTAAAAAAAATATAAAAAATGCATGAATGCACAAAGGCTCCATCTATGCGATCAGTGGCAGCCGTGAAACGCACTCTTACAGTGTTAGGTTTTAACCCAAACTAGGCCTGCTTGAACCAGAAGATTCGGCTGGACTGTATCTCCAATAATTTCCTCTTGAAAGTTGTAGCCAGTGAGGGAGGGAATCCTGCCCTCCTGGCCATATGAGCGCTATGGCTGATACTCTCTCCACATTTTCCTGAGCACTCAGGTTATGAGGGGAAATGGAGGAAAATTTGGATGAAAAATTCCTTCCTAACTGAAAGACAGGCCATCTATTCTTTCTGGTGGATCCGCTGGATTCAGGGAGCAGAACTTCTTGAGCTTTGTATTGGAGGCTGTCCCCTTTGCATCTAAATGCACACAATCTTTTAAAAATACAGTCGCTGGGACTTCAACTGTAACCTACTTAACAGATCCGCCTGAACATTCAGAATACCCTGAAGGTGGATGGCTGTCTACGGTTTGACATTCCTCTGTTCAAGTCATAATTTGACTGTATTGACTGTTCCGTGGATTAGAGCGAGTCCTGTGCCAATTGTTGATATAGCACAAGGTGGAGATATTATCTGTTTGCTCCACCACTTGCAGCCAGCCAGTAGCGCAGGGGCAACACGTGAGGTGCACGGTGGACCGATGAGGGGCCAAGTAATAACACACAGTTCATCAGTTTACTCACGGTTAGCAGAAAGCCTCCCTGGGCTGGCAGCACAGTGTTGAGGTGGACAGCACGAAATCCTCCGGGGCACGCTCTCTGGTAGGAAGCATCAGCCAAGATGGTGGTTGAGGTGCTCTTGATGTTAGGGGATGCTTAGGGTGCTTGTTGCAGCTGAGTCCCTTGATGGTTTTTGTCGTGACGCCAGTACTGTTAATGGTGGTACAACCATTAGTAGTAATAATGAGGTAGACAGTGGTAAGATGCAACTCACAACTTTTACTGTTGATGACTTTGGTTGCAGCAGTACAAAAATGCAGTCTCTTGATGCTAGAGTTAGTTCTGCAAATCCACTGTTTCTAGGCCTTTTAGGTTTTTGGTTCGGAGCCGTGGGTTAGGTGTACCTTGTTCCTATTGATGTGCTCGATCCTATTCCTTGTCCTTTCCCTACAAGCTGAATATTTAGACAGGGAAACTCAATTGTCTCTCAGAAGTATGGTGTGGCTGCCAGAAGCTATAAATCCTCCACCATGCAAAGGTGTCTGTGGCCCTCAATAATGGTTCTTATCAATGATTCCTTAGGAAAGCTTGTTTCTTTTCCAGGGAGGCAAACTCTTCTCCTACTGGTCAGGAATGCAAGTCTATAGACCGGCCACAGAAGGAAAACTCTCTTCTGCGCCTCACATCTTAGTACAACCTCCTAGCGAAGTTGGTTCCACTCACCAATCTGTGTCATGGAGTCTTCACTCTAAATTCTCTCCCACTAATCTGATCTGACTCCCTCAGATCTGCTCTCTTCTCTGACTACATTTTCTCAACTAATCTTCATCTGACTAACTAGGCCGGAACTAGGTATATATAAGACTTAAGTTATATCCCCATCTAGTGGTGGGATGTATAAATTACACCTAATCTGCCTGTTAACAGGGATTTTGCAGATACATAAATACAAAATACCACAATACAACACAGTGCAATTGTCAAGGTAAAAAGTGCTTTTAAGCAGTGCCCACACACACATAGTGGGATGCTGCACACTGACTGCTTCTTGAGCCTCCCCTAAATGAAGAGCTAGATATATTGCTCCCAGGTCTCTGATATTGGATCACAGATATATCTCTTGAGGAGACAAACTCCCCTGAACTCAAAGAATGTGAAAGTGTACTTCCTGACCAGAGTTATTGGAATGGCCAGAAAAATCTACCTTGTTCAGTATTTCTCGGACGAAGCCATCAAGACAGGTTTTCCTGAGTTTCTGGCTTGATCACCACAGGACAAATCAGACTTGATGAACCTTGTTTTTTTCCTTAATCAATGCTGGTTTGCAATGTACACTAATGCCCATGTTACGGAGGACAGGAAAGTATATATTTGTAGACAGAGCGGCTGCCTGTCCTGATCTGATGGCGATCCTGACTAGCGACAGAAACGTCGGTTGTACGGAACAGGGGGGTTGGTACCTGCACAGAAGTTGCTGGAGGGAGCCCTATTCAAATATTTGCTGGGGAGACCAGTTATTTCTAGTTACTCCACTGGGTCCTGACTGGCACTTGGTGATGGGACCTTAGAGCTCACATCCATCTTGATTTCTTGATCTGCTCCTGTGAGAGCTTGAGCAACCAGTTTCTAGAGTCTAACTGGAAGCTAAGGGCTAAATTAGTGCCACAACTAACTTAGTAAAAACACCAGGCGATGATGAGAAACTAAAGGCCAGTGAATTTAAAATGAAAAACCCTGGTGAGTGATAGCTCACTGCTGGAAAATGTTGATAACAAAACAGAAGTTCACATCATGAAATTCTTCCGAGAAGGTATTTGTTTAGACACGTCAGATCTAACTTGTGGCTTTGGCACTGAATCCACTCTTGAAATGACCCCAGAAATTTCCTGGGGAAAGGGTTTTCCTGTGAATTCCTGAAACAATCACTATATGAGGCTCTGTGTAGGGTTGACTTATTTCCCTTGGGTGGCAACTTCTTTAGCCTAAGGGAGTAACCTGGGTACAAGATTCTATCCAGGTGTCTGACGTAATCAGTGCACAATTTTGAGAAAGGGTTTTGTAATCTTGCTCCCACCGGAAGCCTGGTGGCCTAAATTTCATGTTTCCCTGTTCCAAATTTCTACTTTCTAGTGCTTGAAGAGCCTGAACACTTAGAACTTACTCTTTCTACTCCATCTGACCCTTCTGAGACCCTCTTAGATGATCTTTGGAATGAAAATAACAAGAATGAAACTAGACCTAGGGGTAGATATATATTTGTGGTCGAGGCTACGGAAAATAGGATATGTTAGCTGAGGGGGAAGAAGCTTAGTAAGGAAACTAACTGATGGCTGGTGGTGTGCCCTTAGCCATGAGCGCGGGTAGGCCTATAAGGGGGCGAAAAAAACAAGCGTAGGAAAAAAATAAAAATATAAAAAATATATATGTGGTAAGGCCGATTCATTGGCCTGTAATTGTGGGAGGGGCACGGTTGCCTATATCATGGCGCTTCTTGCCCTCCTTCAATGAACGACGTGTCAATTCTGGCCTCGTTTCGTGCGTGAGGATTGCTTCTGTTCAAGCTCCTAGAAGTTTGTTTGTGCGCCTTGCAAACACCACTACCACAGCTACTGGATCAGGTAAGTGACTGCCACACTTGCAGTCTCGATCTCATAAGGCCGGCAGTGCCGGCTCCCTAGGTAAGGGGGAGCCACACTGCACCGGTGCGTCTGCCAGGCAGCTTCGGCTCCCACGTGGCACGAATCGTAGGGTGCAGGGGTCAGCGTGATCCCGATTCGAATTTCTCCCCCCTTAATGTCTGGCACGGGCCGCTGTGCCACTAGTTAGGCAGGGTCCTTGTCAGCAGTATGGTCCTCCCCCCCCTTTATGCCCGCACTGGCCCCATGTCATCTTTGCGGCGCACTTACCCGGGCGTTCCTGCTTGTGGTCTCCTCCGCGGTCTGGACGAGCTGCAGGCGGCTGGTAACTGTGTGGGCTCCCCCTGGTGGCCGCTGGAGCCGATACAGTCCATGGGGCAGCGATGTACGGTGCAGGCTCCCTCTGGTGGCGACTGCCGGCTGTGCAGTCCATGGCTCTGTGCTGGCTCCATCTAGTGGCCACCTGGGCTATGACCACCTTGGGGAGATTTAGTTAGGGTTATCAAAAAAAAAAAAAGGGGGGGGGAATAAATATTTATACATATATGAAAAAAAAAAAAAAAAAGGAAAATACATGCTTTTTATGGATGGAGTTGTTTTAAGGGAGGGGGCGACATACTTGTTCAGTGCTAGTTAGAGGATCTCCGTATTGTTGGTCGCACGCCTCTACGCCTGGCGGTATGTCGTACGCAAGGATCATACATGTGATTTTATTCCAGGACCTGTGTCGTCCTTCTTCAAAATATATTCTGCACGTTGTTCAACCATCAGGGTACAGTATGGCAGTAGCTATGTCGTGTTACTATTCCATTCTCTCCATCTGGTAGTCGGTCAGTTGTGCCACCGTCAGACTCACCAATCACTGGGGTGTTCTAGTTTCAGCTATCGCTTCTCCTTGTCTCAGGTCCTCTCGTCCCTTTTCACACGTATTCACAGTTGCATGGGTCTCGGCCTGCTCACAGCTCACGTCACATGGTCCCGGTGTCGGGTGACAGTCAGGGTTTGATTTGTGCATACTGTATCCACAGGGTATGTCACGTGCTTCAGACATAGTGGAGGCTTCGGTCGCCGAGAACCCCGCCAGGATGTCAGAAGGGGGCAGTGTGTTGTCTCTTTGCAGTTGGACCGTCCCTAGGCTGATGGCGGAGTTATCCAGAGGGGGTATTTCGTATCCCGCTTCTGCTAGGAAGGCCGAGTTATACCGGTTACTGGTCGTTAACTCAGGCCCTCAGCAGCAGGAAGAGGTCTCCATGATCACAGTTCAGAATTCTCTGACACAAATCCATCTTAGGCTTTATTCACACGTCAGTATTTTTTCTTTCCAGATTTACGTTCCGTTTTTTTGCTGATCCGTGTTCCGTTTTTTTGCTGATCCGTGTTCCGTTTTTTTTTCAAAAGTGCATCCGCATCTTTTCCGTGTTTCCGTGTTTCAGCAAAAATCAGAAAAAGAAGGAGGAAAAGATGTTGCTAGTGTGCCCTAGAAAAAAAAAAAAGGTCTATAAGAACAGAGGACATGTGCTTGTACAGTCGCCATTTTATTGTGCTTTTGGTGTCGTTCAGAGCTGTGTAAGAAACCTCTGCTTGGCTGGCATAGTTTTCTACCGATTTCTCCGCGATCATCATGGCAGAAGACATGGATAACGTACTATTTTACTGGCTTCTCTCTCGGCAATTCAGACAGCCGTCATCTATGCTGGATGAAGAACCGGGGAGGAAGAGGAGACGGCAGTGGGTCCATCCCATTGTTGCTCAGCGCCTTCAGAAAGGACAATTTCATAAGTTATACAACGATCTGCGACGTGACCCTCTAAAGTTCAAAAGCTATTGCCGGATGTCCATGGAAGCATTCGATCATCTGCTGGTCTCTCTTCATCCTGACCTTAATTTCATGGACACCAGCATGAGGCGCTGCATATCTGCTGAACAACGCTTGCTTGTCACCCTGAGGTAAGTGAATGTGGCATTTTTAGATCCTATATATCAGTGATGGCGACCCTTTTAGAGATCGAGTGTCCAAAACCACAACCCCAAACCCTCTTATTTAAAACAAAGTGCCAACGTGGCAAGTTAACCTAAATCCTACCGTCCAATCTAGTATATCTTTCATGTACTTTATCATGTAGTAGCTATAATAGCCTGTCTACATTCAATGCGCTGCCTGTGCTGTTCATGGTGCGTCCTGTGCTGATGAATGGCAGGAAAGGTCATATTGGTACAGTCAGACTTTTTCCAGGGTGTGGGTGCCCACAGAGAGGGCTCCGAGTGGCGCCTCTGGCACCCGTGCAATAGGTTCACCACCACTGATATATATTCAATATCAATATATTATAATGAAAGTTTGAACTTTTTTTTCTTTTCTTTTTTGTATTTTTCAGATTCCTTGCTACTGGAAATTCATTCGCTTCGTTGCATTTTGAGTTTCTGCTTGGAATCTCTACAATCTCTGGGATCGTCTGTCATACCTGTACAGTTATATGGCAGCGTCTCAGAGAAGCGGTGATGCCCACCCCCAAGGCGGAAGATTGGCTACGTATCGCCGAGGGATTTTACCAATCGGCGCAGTTTCCTAACTGCATTGGGGCACTGGACGGTAAGCATATCCGTGTGAAGAAGCCGCCTCATTCAGGGTCCCGGTATTTCAATTACAAGCAATATTTTTCTGTAGTGCTGATGGCCCTTGCTGACAGTAACTACAGGTTTGTAATTGTGGATATCGGGGCCTATGGGAGCACTTCAGACAGCCGCATCTTTAGTGCTTCCAGAATGGGTGAACGGCTTCAGACAAACCAGCTTGCCCTGCCAGAGCCCAGTAGACTTCCCGGATCTGCAGTTCCGCCGGCTCCATTTGTGATCGTGGCAGACGAAGGATTTGCATTGGCACCCCACCTGATGCGGCCCTTCCCTAGACGCGATCTGGATGACAGGAAGCGCATTTTCAACTATCGATTGTCTCGCGCCCGTCGGTATGTGGAGTGCGCTTTCGGAATACTCTCCACTAAGTGGAGAGTATTCATGTCATCCATACAGATGAATCCGGACAATGCCACCCTGGTGATACAGGCTTGTGTACTACTACACAACTTCACCAGGATCCACGATGCCTCAACAGATGCAGATTTGGGCCTAAATATGACATCTTCAGTCAGTTTAGACCTGAGCCGGCCTGGACGCCCTGGAACAGCTGGACTAGCTGTTCGGGAACTCTATGCCGACTACTTCTGCAGTCCTGAGGGGGCATTGTCGTGGCAGTTGGATGCCATCCGTGGAAGACGCTGATTTCAGCTGGAATCTGGTTTAAATTGGATAAAAATGGAAATTCCTTAGTTTAGTTAGATCCCCTGTTGTTATTTTAGATTAGGGACTCGCAAGATATAATGAGGACCCTTGACGTGGGCTTGCGGGCTGGGGTATTGTGCCAAATCCTATTTTTTTTCAGAAATTTGGTGTAAATACCTTCTAATACCTCATTTCTAATTACGTCTATAAAATAATGTTTGTAAACTTTTACATTTGATCATGTCCTCTCAGCTGAATAGGATCATGTCCAATTTTTTGAAACAAAATGGTATATGTATGCGTTTAGCTTTCAACAAGGACAACAACAGACGTAATCTGGCCTGCAATCCACTGAGCAAATCCTTCCACGCTGAAAAGGTAAGTATATTACATCATAATTTCATCCAGGTAGACACTGCGATGTGAGAATGGGAGCATTTCATACTACAATGCTCTCATTTGCACATCACTAGATCGGGCATGGAAATGGGTACCTTATTTGCCCAAAACATTGCCACTGATGGGCAGATGCTTTTACCAAGCACTGTGTTTGGTGATGTCAATAGCACTAATATGTGTGCCTTCTCAATCACGATGATGCAGAACGGACGGATCCCGGACTCATTCAAGTAGAATGGGTCTGGATCAGTCCCGAATGCAGAACTTTAGTTCTCTGTGTATTGGGGACCACAAATTGCGGGACCAAATGCATGGAACTGAAGCATGAGCTTTCGTGTGCATTAGACCATTTTTAATATAAATGACCGAAATTTATAATAGGTCATCAATATCAAATTTGGCCAAAATGTTCAAAATCTTAAACTTTAAAGTGAAAAATAACAGTCAAAGTTTGAAAGGAAAACATTTTTTATTAAGAACAAACCCAAACAAAAAAATTAGAGGTCATATAAATCCCTCATGAAAGGGCCTGGAGGATGGACCATAGGGGGATCAGGACGGTGACTTGCAGGAGGAGTGACATGAAGCATGGCATTTCTTGAATTTATCAAGTAGTCCATGAGATGATGTGGCTCCTGGGGGCCAGAAAAAAGGTCCATAAGCATGGCAATTGCAGAAACACAACGTGTTTGCCGTTCTTCGGGCACACGGCGGAAGCAAGGAGCCAGCCCTTTTAAGGTGATTTCTTCCTTCCCGTCTGACCGATTCCGGTTTAGATACTCCATCACCATCATATTTACTCTTTGTTGGAGATCTAAACCGGAATCGGTATTAACTCTTCTAGCTCGTCTGCCCGAAGAACGGCAAACGGGTTCCTCTGCTGCCTCGTTGCTGGGAGGGATTTCTGGGACTTCGACATTTTCAGAGGTCGGTTCTTCTGTGGTCAGAAGCTGCGAACATGAGGCTTCTTCAGTGCCTTCATGCTCTACCATCCCCAGTGGTTGGTCCTCCACCATTGTGGAAGTGTGTGGCCTCTCTGCCACTTCTCCAGATATGGTTTGAGAACCTGAAGCTTCGGTTAAGTTGTCGACCGTGCTATAATAAAAAAGCAAAACATAAATTATCAAATTTAACCAAATATTAACATAGTACCTTTCACCAGTTAAAACTATTTAAATGTGGTACCTCACACTGTAGCACATGTACCCTAATGCCAGATAGAAGAATCACCCTGTGAGAAAAGCAGATATCTCCTCCTCCCTGTTCCCATGCTAGGTATTTACATACAGGGCGCATAAATCTAATGGACTACTGCACCGCAACGGAGGTTAAAATGAAAATTGTTTACTACATGACATAGTAGGGCACATGTGCTACTGTGTAAGGTACCACATTTTAATGAGTACAAACTGGTGAAAGGTGCACCCCCAAAAATATATAACTTAAAAACTACTTACGGTCTTACGTCCATTATTAACTTCAGAAATTGGAGCTGCCTGGTAAACATATATGGCTTCTTTCTTTTTGCACCATCACCGCTCTTTTGTGAACTATTGAGTTCGCGGCGGAACTGATCCCGGCATGTGTACCACCTTTTTTTAATTTGCTCCACTGTAAAAAAAAAAAAAAATGTATTCATTAAATAATCTTTAATTGTGCAAACAAAAATGTAAAAGGACATTTATCTATTGTACACACAATCAGTGTTTTTCCAGGATGAATGTGTGCATGCCAGGCTGCCTGTACACACACCATGCAACAGGAATGTGTGCATTGGCAGGCTGGGTGTACACGTGTGCATGCCAGGCTGCCTGTACACACACCATGCAACAGGAATGTGTGCATTGGCAGGCTGGGTGTACACGTGTGCATGCCAGGCTGCCTGGACACACACCATGCAACAGGAATGTGTGCATTGGCAGGCTGGGTGTACACGTGTGCATGCCAGGCTGCCTGTACACACACCATGCAACAGGAATGTGTGCATTGGCAGGCTGGGTGTACACGTGTGCATGCCAGGCTGCCTGGACACACACCATGCAACAGGAATGTGTGCATTGGCAGGCTGGGTGTACACGTGTGCATGCCAGGCTGCCTGGACACACACCATGCAACAGGAATGTGTGCATTGGCAGGCTGGGTGTACACGTGTGCATGCCAGGCTGCCTGGACACACACCATGCAACAGGAATGTGTGCATTGGCAGGCTGGGTGTACACGTGTGCATGCCAGGCTGCCTGGACACACACCATGCAACAGGAATGTGTGCATTGGCAGGCTGGGTGTACACGTGTGCATGCCAGGCTGCCTGTACACACACCATGCAACAGGAATGTGTGCATTGGCAGGCTGGGTGTACACGTGTGCATTAGAGATGGCCCGAACTATCCGACGGCGAACAGTTCCCGGCGAACATAGCTTGTTCGCGTTCGCCTCTGCCGGGCGAACACATGCGATGTTCGGTCCGCCCCCTATACATCATCATTGAGCAAACTTTGACCCTGTACCTCACAGTCAGCAGACACATTCCAGCCAATCAGCAGCATACCCTCCCTCCCAGACCCTCCCACCTCCTGCACAGCATCCATTTTAGATTCATTCTGAAGCTGCAGTCTTAGTGAGAGGAGGGAGACTGTAACTGCTGCTGATTTAATTGGGAAATCGATAGCTAGGCTAGTGAATTCAGTGTCCACTCCAGTCCTGAAAGACTCATCTGATCTCTGCTGTAAGGACAGCGTCCTGACAGCACCCCAAAAAGCCCTTTTTAGGGCTGCAACATTAGTCTGCTTTTTTTTTTCCCTTTATATACATATTGCAGTTGCCTGGCCTGCCTGTGTGTGAGGAGCTGCAGGCCCACAGACTGTAGTGTGCCCACTGCCAGTGCTCACCCCTGTCATTCCGTGTGGCACAGGACTTTGCTTAAAAAAAGGCACTTAATTTTTACACTTTAATCTAAGGTTAGTTGCCTGCCAGTGTGTGTCAGGCTGACTTCCACTGACTGTAGTGTGCCCACTGCCAGTGCCCACCACTCATACCGGCTGGCACAGGACTTTGCATAAAAAAGGCATTTAATTTTTACACTTTAGTGTAATTTCAGCTGCTTGCCTGCTGCTAGTGTGTGTCAGGCCGACTTCAACTGACTGTAGTGTGCCCACTGCCAGTGCCCACCCCTGTCATCCCGTGTGGCACAGGACTTTGCTTAAAAAAAAGGCACTTAATTTTTACACTTTAATCTAAGGTTAGTTGCCTGCCAGTGTGTGTCAGGCTGACTTCCACTGACTGTAGTGTGCCCACTGCCAGTGCCCACCACTCATACCGGCTGGCACAGGACTTTGCATAAAAAAGGCATTTAATTTTTACACTTTAGTGTAATTTCAGCTGCTTGCCTGCTGCTAGTGTGTGTCAGGCCGACTTCAACTGACTGTAGTGTGCCCACTGCCAGTGCCCACCCCTGTCATCCCGTGTGGCACAGGACTTTGCTTAAAAAATAGGCACTTAATTTTTACACTTTAATCTAAGGTTAGTTGCCTGCCAGTGTGTGTCAGGCTGACTTCCACTGACTGTAGTGTGCCCACTGCCAGTGCCCACCCCTGTCATACCGAGTGGCACAGGACTTTGCTTAAAAAATAGGCACTTAATTTTTACACTTTAATCTAAGGTTAGTTGCCTGCCAGTGTGTGTCAGGCTGACTTCCACTGACTGTAGTGTGCCCACTGCCAGTGCCCACCCCTGTCATACCGAGTGGCACAGGACTTTGCTTAAAAAATAGGCACTTAATTTTTACACTTTAATCTAAGGTTAGTTGCCTGCCAGTGTGTGTCAGGCTGACTTCCACTGACTGTAGTGTGCCCACTGCCAGTGCCCACCACTCATACCGGCTGGCACAGGACTTTGCTTAAAAAAGGCATTTAATTTTTACACTTTAATGTAATTTCAGCTGCTTGCCTGCTGCTAGTGTGTGTCAGGCCGACTTCAACTGACTGTAGTGTGCCCACTGCCAGTGCCAACCACTGATACCGGGTGGCACAGTAGCTTGCCGATAAATAAGGCATTTAATTTTTAGACAGTAGTCTAAATTCAGTTGCTTGCCTGCTGCCAGTGTGTGTCAGGCCCGCTTCCACTGACTGTAGTGTGCCCACTGCCAGTGCCAACCACTGATACCGGGTGGCACAGTAGCTTGCCGATAAATAAGGCATTTAATTTTTAGACAGTAGTCTAAATTCAGTTGCTTGCCTGCTGCCAGTGTGTGTCAGGCCCTCTTCCACTGACTGTAGTGTGCCCACTGCCAGTGCCAACCACTCATACCGGGTGGCACAGTAGCTTGCCGATAAATAAGGCATTTAATTTTTACACTTTAGTGTAATTTCAGTTGCTTGCCTGCTGCCAGTGTGTGTCAGGCCCGCTTCTACTGACTGTAGTGTGCCCACTGCCAGTGCCAACCACTGATACCATCTCCCCGTTCGAAAAATCTATTCAATAAATGGCACCCAGATTGGGGACGTTAGAGGGATTAAACTGATGAGAATAGTACTACAGAAAATACCACTCATATCGGGTGTGACAGTAAATTGCACGGCGCAGACGCAGTCACCGTGGATAAAAACAAAGGGGAGGGAGCCAGCGTTTTTTTAACCATCTCCCCGTTCGAAAAATCAATTCAATTGACCTTTCGGGGACCCTTGGTGTTGTACGTGGCTGGGTGGAGGAAGAAACCTTCAATGACATCACCGGGACGTGGCTAGCTTGGTATCCAACCTTGTGCAAATGGGGAGTTTGCGGTTGTGCAAATGAACTGTTTGCGGTGCATTAAAAGGGGAGTTTGGTCTGTCAATGTCTGTGATGCGGGCGTAACCCTTACACTACCTGATCGATACAACATCATACCTGATCGTATACACACACTGGATGTTTTAAAGCACGTTATTCCAAACAATTTAGGAATGTTAGTTGATTTATGCCCTTTATGGATTAAAACCCGACTCTGCGTCCACTACGTAATTTTCCATGGGAGTTTTGCCATAGATCCCCCTCCGGCATGCCACAGTCCAGGTGTTAGACCCCTTGAAACAACTTTCTCATCACTATTGTGGCCAGAAAGAGTCCCTGTGGGTTTTAAAATTCGCCTGTCTATTGAAGTCTATGGCGGTTCGCCCGGTTCGCCAGTTCGCGAACATTTGCGGAAGTTCTCGTTCGCTGTTCGCGAACTGAAAATTTTATGTTCGCGACATCACTAGTGTGCATGCCAGGCTGCCTGGACACACACCATGCAACAGGAATGTGTGCATTGGCAGGCTGGGTGTACACGTGTGCATGCCAGGCTGCCTGTACACACACCATGCAACAGGAATGTGTGCATTGGCAGGCTGGGTGTACACGTGTGCATGCCAGGCTGCCTGGACACACACCATGCAACAGGAATGTGTGCATTGGCAGGCTGGGTGTACACGTGTGCATGCCAGGCTGCCTGTACACACACCATGCAACATGACATAACTAATATTAAATACACATAACTTTGAAGTAAAGTATTTACTCACGCATTTTAATTTTCTTGTCTTTAGAAGCAGAGGTCCATGCAGTGGCCAGCAACTCGACGCATACCTCATTCCATGACTGATCTTTGCTGGTCCGCTCATGGTAAATTTCTGTCCTGGAGTCCCACAGGGCTGGCCTCTCTTGGATGAGGACTATAAGTTTTTCTACCTCAAAATTGCACATAGTGTCTGCTAATCTATGTGCTGGTCGGCTCAGAAGATAAATTCCTGTCTTCCTGCCACCTGTCTCCCTGGAGATTCAAGGTCACATGGGGCAGGCTTCTTTTTCTATTTCCTGCAGTTCCGCAATTGCGGATGACATGCGGATGACATTTGACATCTTTCCGCATGTCATCCGTTTTTTTTGCGGACCCATTCACTTCAATGGGGCAACGGTCCGCAATTTGCGGACAAAAGTAGGACATGCGGTACTTATTTGACGGATCCGCATTGCGGAACGGTACGGATTTGCGGATGCGGACTGCATACGGAATGCTGTCCGCATCTTTTGCGGACCCATTGAAATGAATGGGTCCGCATATATTCCGCATCTCTTCCGCATTTTTGCGGAAAAGATGCGGACAAAAAATGCGGACGTGTGAATGAAGCCTTATGTTGAATAACTTGACTTCATCTGTCACGGATGTGCAAACCAGGTTGGAAGTGGTTGAGTCTCGTAGTTCTGTCACTACTCTGCAGACCATCGATGCCGCTGTTCCGTCCACATCTACGGCGACAGCTCCCAATATTATGCCGGCACATTTTGTTCCTGCTAATCTAAAGAAGGACATCTTGGAAGGTAGGGATGTCAATCTAGCATCTTTACTGATCGCTACCCGGGATCTTTCTGATAGTAGGGTAGTTGCTTGTGGGCAGGGCCGTCTTTAATATTGATTGGACCCTGGGCAAGAATTTACTTGGGCCCCCTGGATCCCGCCCCCCCACCGCACTTTGCTGTACTTGCTATACAGCAGCACTTACCTGTCACGTCCAGGGCCTCCAGGTGACGTCTCCTCTCTGTTATCATCTTCTCTGTAGATGTTCTCTCTCATCTCTTCTCCACTCGGTCTGGACAACTTCTCTCAGCCGCCTTGTCTCTGCAGAGTGTGACACACGGACATCTTAGCTTCCTCACATACATTCTATCATTATCCCCCAACTGGAGTCCCCACAGTGTTATCCTGCTGCTTGCTGTGCCCCCCCTCAGGGGTGTAGCTATAGGGGGTGCAGAGGTAGCAGTCGCTACCGGGCCCAGGAGCATGAAGGGGCCCAAAGACCCTTGTGCCACATAAGACACACAAAGCACTGAGGGAAGGTGGGCCCAAGCTGAACTCTTGCACCGGGGCCCATGAGCCTTTAGTTACACCCTGCCCCCCCTCCATACCATCCTGAAGAAACATTACTGCCCCCCATAGTAATAGTGCTCCTCATAGTCCCCACCAATAGTAATTCCCTTCTAGAATGCCCTCATTAGTAAGACTGATAATGCTCCTCAACAATGCCCCCATTATTACAAGAGCCCTCCCATATTAATAATACCCTCACAGAGCCCCCCAGTAGAAATAAGGCCTCCTATTGTTCCCCCAGTGGTAATAAAGCTCCCTACAGACCCCTCAGTAGTAATAAGGCCCCCATAGTGCACTTAGTAGAAATAAGGCGGATCTATAAGACCCTCCTATAGAGCCCCCAGTAGTAATAAGACCGCCTATAATGCCCCCTGGATCTGCAGTGCCCCCTGCAGTTATAATCCACCCTCCACCATACAGTCCCATGTAAATAACATCATCTCCTACCCAGCCGCCTCCAACGCACAATCCCATGTAAACATCACCCCCTAAGGCTACTTTCACACTTGCGTTCGTGCGGATCTGTCCTGTACTTGTACAGGACGGATCCGCACCAATAATACAAACGAATGCATCCGTTCAGGACCGATTCGTTTGTATTAGATTTGAATTTCTAAGTCCCAATACGGATCCGTCCTGACTTACATTGAAAGTCAATGGGGGACGGATCCGTTTACAATTGCACCATTTTGTGTCAATGCAAAGGGATCCTTCCCCATTTACTTACATTGTAAGTCAGGACGGATCCGTTTGGCTCCGCAAGGCCATGCGGACACAAACGCTGCTTGCAGCATTTTGAGGTCCGCCTCCAAAACTGAACGGGGGGCCGTACGGAGCAGAACAAATGCATTCTGAATGGATCCGCATCCATTCAGAATGCATTGGGGGTTAAACTGATCCATTTGGGGCTGCTTGTGAGAGCCTTGAAACGGATCTCACAAGCGGATCCCCAAACGCAAGTGTGAACGTAGCCTAAACATTAAGTCCCATGTACATAAACATCATTCCCCCCCACCATCCACTTTCAACATACAGTCCCATATAAATAACATCACTCCCTCCCCCAGCCACCTCAAGCACACAGTTCCATGTCAATAACATCCCTCCCTTCAGCCCTAACATACATCCTAGTTAACTAACTACAACTCCCAGCATTGCTCTGCCTCTCCCTTAACTCTCCTCATGTACAGACATCACCATTAGGCTCCTTCTCCTCTTCACTCCGGTCCAATCCTGCACTGGTCACATGATGGTGATATCATCCAGGTCATCCTATCACAGCCTGTTTTGCTGATCACATGACCTGTGATGTCACCATAGGTCCTTCACCTCTTCCCAGTGTTTTAGATTCAATTGTATTGCCGTTCTGTGTACGGCAATACAGTTGTATCTAGCAGGCAGGACATGACATTCGGGGCATGGGACAAAACATCCGGGGCCCAGGCCCCGAATGTTTTAACCTAGCGACGCCCCTGGCACTAGTGAATGGGATTCGGGAAACGGAGCTCCCTTGGGCCCCCAGGAGAAAAATGGGCCTGGGGCAGCTGCCCCTTTTGCCCTGCGGCAAAGACGGCCCTGCTTGTGGGGATGTGTCAGTGATCATGAAAGGCCGGGACCACAGGCTGAACCGGAAGCTCACGGTACCTGAGTTTGTTCTTGCATTTAGTTTATACAGAGACGTAATCTGTTCAGTTCATCCTGAGAGAAGGGAAGAACTTGATTTTTATTTGTTTAGGATAACGGAGTTGGGATACAAGTATGGTGGTAGTTCCTTCTACGACTACCATTGTTCTTTCTAGGCCAAGGCAGCTGCCACTTTGGGTCAGTTCCAGTTTCTCACAAACTGGGCTAATATTGATACGGAGATATTTTGTAGGCATTTCGCCGGGCTTAAGGCACCATCGTGCTCCCTGTGCCAATCAATTTACCATTCTACTGTGTGGTGTCATAAGGCTGCTCCAAGTGAGGGGTCCAGTTCTACAGGTCCTGTTCCCGACCAGTCCGATTCACACAGATCCTCTGGTTTAGTTGACAAGCTGGGTAGACCCATCAAACTACTTGGCAGGTCACAGATTTGCAATAATTTTAACTACGCATCCTGTAACTTCAGTCAGTGCCGCCTGCTACACATATGTACTAACTGCTTCAGAGCCCACCCTAAAGTAGTCTGTTCATTAAAATCAGATAATAATTACATGTGTGTTGTTAATATAGTTCGGTTGCAGCAGTTCTTACGCAGGTATCCTGACCCGGGCTTCGTGGAGTTCCTTAGTACAGGGTTTATGTTCGGTTTCCACACCGGGATGGTGGCCCTTCCAGCGTCTATACACGAGTGCAGGAACTTACAGTCCGCTGACCATCACCCCGATGTCTCCGATAGATTAATCTCAGCAGAATTAGTCAAAGGTTTCCTGATAGGCCCACTTTCGTCTTCACCCTTTGAACGGTGGAGAATCAGCCCGATAGGAGTTGTGTTTGGTAAATTCAGTAACAAAGAGAGGTTGATTATCGACCTATCCGCCCTGCATGGTACCCCCATACCTAGCATCAACTCTCTAATTCCATCAGAAGAAGTTAGTATGAGATATGCCACCATAGATAAAGCCATCGCTCTTTCTAAAGCTGATATTGCAGACGCCTTCAAATTACTACCGATCAAACCATCCCTCTGGCAGTGGTATGGTGTCAAATGGAGAGGCCTTTATTATTTTGCTTCCAATCTTACATTCGGGTCTAAGAGTAGCCCATGGTTATTTGACCAGTTAGCCAAGGCTCTCCACTGGATTTTAGTCCATGAATTCCACTGTAACAATATTATTCACTACCTGGTCGATTTTTTAATTATTGAGTGTCCTGACGCTCCCCCCAAAGACCTTCATTTGCTACTGGAGTGTTTCAGACAATTGGGGGTTCCTGTCTCTTCCAAGAAAGTGGAAGGTCCCTCCGCAGTCATCACATTCCTTGGTATAATATTGGACACCCAGAACATGGTTGCTAAGGGACAAATTACAGAGAATCAGGGAAGTCGTTCATAATTTCACGTCAACTAGAGCGTTTAAGAAAGTACAGCTACAGTCTCTGTTAGGCATGCTGAATTTTGCGATGCGCATAATTCCGCAAGGTAGGGCATTTGTGTGTCGTTTACTTTCACTCCTTCCTACAGCCCCTTCCCAGGATAGCAGCATAGGCCTGGACGATATGGTCGTGGCTGACTTGAACATGTGGGATCAATTCCTCACGCAATGGAATGGCATCTGACTTTGTTCCCACGATATCCGACAACTCCCCCGTAGTTTTGTCCGACGCCGCTGCCAATACAGGTTTCGCAGCTATTTTTGGCAACCATTGGTTAGCAGACAGATGGCCAATTGAAGTTAGTTCCATCCCTGGGTTTGTTCGTACGTCAGCAGTGTTTGAACTCTACCCCTTAGTTGCAGCATCCTATACCTGGGGGCAAAGTTGGTCGGGTCAGACTGTGTCCTTCGTGTCCGATAATGCAGCCGTCATCGAGATTCTCAATAGTGGATCTTCTAAGTCTCCATATGTCATGTTATTTCTTAGGCGCCTGGTCCTTCTGTCATTGCAACACCAATTCCGTTACATAGCTTCACATATAGCTGGGAACCACAATGCAGAAGCCGACGCGTTATCTCGTTTTAATTTTACCCTCTTTTCACAGATCTGTCCAGAAGCAGACGCCATCGGGAGCCCAGTCCCTCCATACACTGCTCTGACCCTTCCATAGAAGCTCATCTCGCTACCGCTCTGTCACTATTAGTCAAGTCCCTCTCACCCATTACAGCCAGAGCCTACCAGACAGGTTGGAGAGCCTTCCAGAAATTTCAGGACTCATGTCCGCAAGGTGACACCGGGTTTGTTCAGTACATCCTGGCGTTCATAGGTTACTGTCACACCAATTTGAAATTATCTCACACCACGGTCAAGTCCTACCTCGCAGGGGTGCAACATTTTAGAGCTATGAGTTTCACCCAGCCAGGTTCGTTGTTTTCAATCCATGCCGTGACAGCTACTCTGAAGGGTCTCGAGAAAAGCGAAAGCGAGACTCGCACTCACCGACTACCCGTCACTGGCCAGATTTCGCGACCTTTCCGACCTGTTAGACAAGAAACCATTCGGTGCCCTGCATAGTTTGGTAATTAAAGCTGCCATGTACCTGGCCTTTTATGGGTTTTTGAGACCGGCCGAGTTTACATCCCCGGCTAACAGTAGCAGATACGTCACTCTCGGTCAGCTCTTGGCTTCCCGAGATGGTTTCATACTCTGGCTACTCACCACTAAGACCTCTCAGGTAGGCCCCCCAACCCAGGTGTTTTACTTCCCGACCTCTCATCATTGGTGCCCTGTGCGCGTGCTGCAACAGCTTCTATCCTCTCTGCCGAACAAGCCGCCCGACAGTCCTTTACTACCGTTCGACAACACTCACCTTACCTGTCCCCAATTCATAACCCATATTCGAGTTTTACTAACCAATCTTGCAGTAGACCCGTCCTCAATATCCGGGCATTCCTTTCTCATAGGGGCGGCATCTGTCGCTTCAAAGAATCGGGTTCCAGCACATGTAATCAAAAGACTAGGTCGTTGGCGTTCGTCCTGTTTCAGCCGCTACATTCCTTGTCCGTATACTGAAATAATTCTTGCTTGTCAGAATTTGGTGTTATGAATAAATCTTTGTAGCCTTCTGGAATGAAAAGGAGTTGTTGTTGTTGTTGTTGTTTGGCCTCCTTCAGCTATCCCTTCAACGTTGTGGTTTCGGCATAACTCTAACCGCTTTAGCTAACCCAGCAGGTAGGAGTCCTTTTCGTGAGTGCCCGACCACAAGTGGTAAGGTCGATTCATTGGCCTGTATTTGTGGGAGGGGCACGGTTGCCTATATCATGGTGCTTCTGCCCCTCCTTCAATGAACGACGTGTCAATTCTCCCACCCTCAATCTCAGCTTCACACCAAGGGGATGGCCTCCTTCAGCTATCCCTTCAACGTCGCGGTTTCGGCATAACTCTAACCGCTTTAGCATGTAGAAGTCCTTCTTTTCGTGAGTGCCCGACCACAAATATATATATATATATATATATATTTGTGTTCAAAATTATTCAACCCCCAATGCTGTAAAGGGTTTTAGGGAATTTAGTGTACATTTGTAATTGTGTTCAGAATAAAATCTTACAAGGACTTTTTAAAGAACCAAATGCAACTAAAATGACCAATTGTTTTTGTAATACAGTATTAAATGTTTTTTTTTGTGATTTCTTCATTGACACAATTATTCAACCCCTTAAAGACTACCACTCTTAAGAACAGAGGTTCATTCAAGTGTTTTCGATCAGGTATTGAAAACACCTGTGGATGTCAAGGAGCAGTAATCAAGCATAATAAGCACCAATTAGGCAGATTTAAAAGGACTGTGATACTCAGCTCCTTCTAGACATTTACTGGTGTGTTTACAAACATGGTGAAGTCAAGAGAATGGTCCAGGAAGACAAGAGAAGAGGTGATTTCTCTTCACAGGAAGGGCAATGGCTATAAGAAGATTGCAAAGATGTTAAACATACCAAGAGACACCATAGGAAGCATCATTCGCAAATTCAAGGCAAAGGGCACTGTTGAAACGCTACCTGGTCGTGGCAGAAAGAAGATGTGACTGCTGAGGAACTGAAAAAAGATTTGTCAGATGTGGGTACTGAAGTTTCAGCTCCGACAATAAGGCGCACACTGCGTAATGAAGGCCTCCATGCCAGAACTCCCAGGCGCACCCCCTTGCTGTCTCCAAAGAATAAGAAGAGTCGACTGCAGTATGCCAAGTCATGTGGACAAACCACAAGTTTTGGGATAGTGTTCTGTGGACTGATGAAACAAAATTAGAACTGTTTGGGCCCATGGATCAACGCTATGTTTGGAGGAGGAAGAACAAGGCCTATGAAGAAAAGAACACCTTGCCTACTGTGAAGCATGGCGGGGGGTCAATCATGCTTTGGGGCTGTTTTGCTTCTACAGGTACAGGGAAGCTTCAGCGTTGCAAGGTACCATGAATTCTCTTCAGTACCAGGAGATATTGGATGAAAATGTGATGCAGTCCGTCACAAACCTGAGGCTTGGGAGACGTTGGACCTTTCAACAGGACAATGATCCCAAGCATACCTCCAAGTCCACTAGAGCATGGTTGCAGATTAAAGGCTGGAACATTTTGAAGTGGCCATCGCAGTCACTAGACTTAAATCCGATTGAGAACCTCTGGTGGGACTTAAAGAAAGCAGTTGCAGCGTGCAAGCCTAAGAATGTGACTGAACTGGAGGCTTTTGCCCATGAAGAATGGGCGAAGATACCCGTAGATCGCCGCAAGACACTTGTGTCAAGCTATGCTTCACGTTTAAAAGCTGTTATAACTGGAAAAGGATGTTGTACTAAGTACTAAGATTGAATGTCACTTGGGGGTTGAATAAAACTGATAATGATGTGAGCACAGAAAAGACATTTGTGGTTATTTCATTATAAATGTTATGTTATATTTGTCTGACTTACAAGTGCCTCTTTGATTTAATTGTAAACAAGATGACTGAAATGATCAAAATCAATGTCAAACTGGCCAAAACACTCAATTGGGGGTTGACTAATTTTGAACACAACTGTGTGTGTGTGTGTGTGTATGTATGTGTGTATATATATATATATATATATATATATATATCACACTCACCTAAAGAATTATTAGGAACACCTGTTCTATTTCTCATTAAAGGGTTTCTATCACTTCGTATGCCATAATTAGCTCTCAGACACTAGCGATCCGCTAGTGTCTGCTCTGGCCAACCATCCTAATATAAGAGCTTTTTGGGCAGCCGTTTTGCTAAAAAAATAACTTTTATAAATATGCTAATGAGCCTCTAGGTGCTATGTGGGCGTCATTAGCACCTAGAGGCTCCGTCTACCTTCATACACAGCCACCGCCCAGCGCGTCCCTCCAGCCCGCCCATCTCCTGATGAATGCGATCCTCCGTGTGACGCAACGGACGAATTCTCGCGCATGCGCGGCTGTATTCGGCGCATGCCCAGAGAATGTCTGACCGCTTCCCTGCTCAGACATCTCCACTGCGCCTGCGCCGATGACGTCATAGTGCTCCAAGGAACAGGCGCAGTGGAGATGTCTGAGCAGAGAAGCGGTCAGACATTCTCTGCGCATGCGCCGAATACAGCCGCGCACGGCGCATGCGCGAGAATTCGTCCGTTGCGTCACACGGAGGATCGCATTCATCAGGAGATGGGCGGGCTGGAGGGACGCGCTGGGCGGTGGCTGTGTATGAAGGTAGACGGAGCCTCTAGGTCAGCGGTTCTCAACCTAGGGGTCGCGACCCCTTTGGGGGTCGATCGGCCCTTTCCGGGGGGTCGTCTGAGGCTTCCTATTGTGGGTCGCCCGCACAACGGCAGCGGCCCCTTATCCTCGCGCACAGGAAGTGATGTCCTATCACTGCCTGTGCTTGAAGGAGCCTGACGTCTGGACGGGTAAGTCGGGCCGCCTGTCTGCTGAGGTCCGAGTTTTTTCGTTAATGACACCGCCGCTGAGCACCACTGCCACCAATGATTTAATTGAGCCTGGCTGAGCCTGGCTAATTTTATTTTAATTATTTGGCTGAGCAAGGCTTAATTTATTTGGGGGGACATGAAGCACTTCTGATTTATTTATTTGGGGGACCCTGAGCACCATTGATTTATTTATTTGGGGGGGGACCCTGAGCACTTCTGATTTATTTATTTGGGGGGGACTTGAAGCACCACTGATTTATACACCATGCTTCAATACAAAATTTCATTTATTTGTAATTAGAAATAAGTATTTGACAATATATAACATTTTGTCTTTGTGATTAATTACTCTGCTTTAATTATGTTCAATTTGTAGCAATAAAAATACATCCTGCATATCAGATATTTACATTACAATTCATAACAGTAGAAAAATTAGTTATGACGTAGCAAGGAAAAAAATTTAATGGTTGGGGGTCACCACAGCATGAGGAACTGTATTAAGGGGTCACGGCTTTAGAAAGGTTAAGAACCACTGCTCTAGGTGCTAATGACGCCCCCATAGCACCTAGAGGCTCATTAGCATATTAATAAAAGTTATTTTTTTAGCAAAACGGCTGCCCAAAAAGCTCTTATATTAGGATGGTTGGCCAGAGCAGACACTAGCGGATCGCTAGTGTCTGAGAGCTAATTATGGCATACGAAGTGATAGAAACCCTTTAATGCAATTATCTAGTCAACCAATCACATGGCAGTTGCTTCAATGCATTTAGGGGTGTGGTCCTGGTCAAGACAATCTCCTGAACTCCAAACTGAATGTCACCGAGGTATGCAGCAAAGCATTTGTGAAGCCACAACACGCACAACCTTGAGGCAGATGGGCTACAACAGCAGAAGACCCCACCGGGTACCACTCATCTCCACTACAAATAGGAAAAAGAGGCTACAATTTGCACGAGCTCACCAAAATTGGACTGTTGAAGACTGGAAAAATGTTGCCTGGTCTGATGAGTCTCGATTTCTGTTGAGACATTCAAATGGTAGAGTCCGAATTTGGCGTAAACAGAATGAGAACATGTATCCATCCTCTGATGGCTACTTCCAGCAGGATAATGCACCATGTCACAAAGCTCGAATCATTTCAAATTGGTTTCTTGAACATGACAATGAGTTCACTGTACTAAAATGGCCCCCACATTCAATATGGCCCCCCCCTGCAAAATACAAGAATGACCAAACGGCGGCTATAAATCAATACGGCAGCATGGTGTTGCAGGACCCGGGATGATACGCTTATGATGGTAAATGGTACAGTGTAATAATTACGATATTGACTGCTGTGATTGTCAAATATGAGTCAAAGCAGCAGGAACCAAAGGGTCCTGGTTAATATCACAATAGAAGTGATGCTTATTGTGACATAGCAGATAACTTCAAAAACTATATATGGTACCACTGGGGTCCCCTATTGACTGCAAAGGGTCAGGTGTCCGATTATAAATACCAGGTGGATCAATTTAGATCATACCTTCATTCACATTCCATCTGAATACCCCCTTTCAGTCATATAAGGGAATCCACATATAAAGGTGCAGCGTACTCAAGTTAGGTTTAGAAATGTTCCTGGGTGTTGTAGTGCAATAGACACTAACCTGAGACGGCTGACTCTCTGCAAGGGCAGGTGATGATGAGAAATGTTCGTGACGCCAGTGCCAATTAAACGGTGGCACGCCGTTTGCTGATAGCAGGAATAACTGAGGAACCACGTGATGTTAAAACAGAATTCAAACTTTAGTAGTCATCATTTAGGGACATTGACGGAAGCGCAGTTCCTTTGAAGACAGTTGACTTTCAATACAGTTGATGCAGGCAATATATATATATATATAGCAAGGTGACTTTAGAGTGTTAAACACAGGACTTGCAGTACAGGCAGCTTGCACTCTATTCCTGACTGATCCTGGAACATAGAAACTCTTCTCCAAGGTCCAATGCCCTAGCTCTGGCGTATATCCTTGGTTTTATCTCTATCAAGTACCTCCTCTGTTGTCTTGAGTACCTCTTGCTTTTCTTGACTTGCCTCTGTCTCTTTCTCAGCTTCCTCAGGCTCTAGAAACTTCAGAACTCCCTCAGTGTCCTCAGGCTGATTAGCTGTGGTGTTCCTGCTTCTGCATATATATATTCAGGAGGGGAACCTTTTTCTTGGATCTGGAACCCGGTTACAGGGACTGCATTACCCTCTCCTGGTCCACAGGTTCAGGCCTGGACTTGACTCTGACATTGTCTAATCTCTGGTTAGACTAGACTATCAACCTTAGACTGCCTTTCCCTTCCCTGACTGGGCCTTATATAGACTAGGGCTCTGTAAAGGGGGAATATTAATCACCAATATTTATGCAAATATCGATAATTAATATTCATAAATGGGAGGAGCCGTCTAGTGATAACTCCGCCCATTTATGACTTTATAATCATAATATCACAATATCTTCACTATGCCTTACACTAATCACTACGCTAGCTGCAAGCGCCTTACTATCACTATACTACGGCGGCGACTACTAAAAACACCATACACTGCATTATGAACAATAAGGAATATTTATTACACAATACAATTATATCAGTCTAGCAATACGTTATATCTATATATATTCATGGATCAATGGATATGAATATATATATATATATATATAGACGTACACACCGCAGTACAGAAACAGTACTACAATAAACACAATACAAGCCTAACTACACTACACAATCCCAAATTCCACCCCACATACTAACTAGACAATTCACACATACAAGTATATCAACAATCCACCCCACCTGACTATTCACTGTCCCTACGGGGTACGACGAAGGGTTAAAAAGGATTGTTTGCAGAGCAGAGGCATGCTCTACAGAGGATTTGTTTGCAGAGCAGAGGCCTGCTCTACAGAGGACCAGGGAACCAGGGGTTAATCAGGGCTAACCAGGGGTGTATCGGGTTCCAGGGGTCATTAGGGGGATAGATACCAGGGGTAATAGGGTTCCAGGGGTAATAGGGTTCCAGGGGTAATATCAAGGGACCAGGGGTTATAACCAGGGGAGGGATAAAGGGTTAATAAGGGTATAGTTGGTGGGATAGGGGTTTGGAAGGGGGTGTAAGGGATCAGGGATATATCCAGGGGTACACATCAGGGATACAGCAGGGAGGAACCAGGGGAATAGGACATCAGGGGTGATACTTAATGTTTATGCTCGCGTCCAGGGG
The DNA here is from genome assembly GCF_905171765.1 of Bufo bufo. Taxonomy (NCBI): domain Eukaryota; kingdom Metazoa; phylum Chordata; class Amphibia; order Anura; family Bufonidae; genus Bufo; species Bufo bufo. The sequence goes on from NC_053391.1 coordinate 311,830,242, forward strand.
GGGTCGCTCCTGAGCGCCGATTGCACTCTTCTTCAGAGGGGCCGGTCGGGGTCCTTCAGGAGGTGGGGGGGTCCGGACACGGCCTGAGCGCAGGGTGCGCTCTCCTCTCCTGGTATCGTTGGTGGGATCAGTGGGGGTAGATGCGGCTGGGTCTGGTCGTGGAGCCGAAGTGGGGGCCGCGTCCTAAGCGCCGATGCGCTTCTCCAGGTGGGGGCCCTCTCCCAACAGACAGAGTGCCGGGGCCGCCGGATATTTATCCCCCGGCGGCCCGCACTCCCGCGTCACCAGGGGGCGCGCGCGCGCCCCCCCATCATCCACGTGGGCCGGCGCAGTGATATGACGTCACTGCGCCGGCCAGCACATCGGGGACGCGCTGCAGACAGGCGGGAGAAGCCTTTGATCTCCCGCCTGCTGCACCTCGCATTCCGGACAGTGCGATATGTCGGAATGCACATAATAGAAGGAGGAGAGGCTTCTCCCCTTCTTCTATCATGTGTAATTATCTCCAGCAGCGCTGAGGGTAATTACAACAAAGGGCTCAGATTCTGTTGCATCTGAGCTCTTTGTATCCATCAGGATGACCGGACCCTTGTCCGGTCATTCTGATGCAAGTAGCCAAATTGCATCGGTGCGAATGCTTGGGGCACATTTACACCGATGCACCTGGTTTCAGTTGTAGGAGGGGGGGGGGGGGATATATATAACATACATGTGTATTGATGCTTGGGGCACATCCATACACATGTATACATTAATCATATCTAAGGGGGATTATATAAGGGGATATATAAGGTGGCACAATATAAGGGGGCACAAGCCCCTACACTATAAGGGGGCACAAGCCCCTACACTATAAGGGGGCACAAGCCCCTACACTATAAGGGGGCACAAGCCCCTACATCATAAGGGGGCACATATTTCCCACAGGGGCCACCATGAGCCCCTGCGGATCACCATGGGCAGACGTGCGCAGATGCTGGGCACATCTGCGTACATCGTCCCATGATGCTATGTCTAATGTATGCACATATATATACCATACATGCCCGCACGTGTTTGCAGGCATGCATGGATATATATGCATACATCTCAACCGTTCCTCAACAGGCTCCCTAGCTCCCTCTAGTGACTAAGAGCTAGAATGACACCCCCAGCAGGCCTGTACATGCACATTTCACAGTAACAGGGAAATACATAGCATTACATTACATTTTATGAAGATGACTTATACCAACTTCCCCACAGATAAGGGGGAGACGACAGCACACAAGTGACCCTTCTGTAGTGACGGGCATTACAGTCCCCGTACACTACATACCCCACTGCTTTAAGCTGAGTACAACCTCGTACTCCATCAGGGCCCGCCCAACTGGAATCTTTACCTGAAACAGAAAAAGACACATGCAGGCATACATATATGTCATTCATCTGCATTTACATTCATATCAGGTCCAATTGGCGAAGGTGAAGGGTGATGACAAGGGGTGTCGTTCTCTTCTCTCAGGATAGTGAATGGAACTGGGGCGCTGACCTGGCACAGCGTGACATTAATACCAGGATAGTCCATGACAATGAATAAGTCCATATTAGAACAGCAAGAAACGGTAAAACAGTATAAAAGTTCTTGGAGGCTCAAAGAACAAATATGAGTCCGTACCCAGGTTATTTTCCTATAAATCACAGAGGCTCTCATGCGGTGGAGTCCATCTCTGGGCACATTTCCTTTTAAAAGAGCAAAAATCTCAGAGGCTCAGGTTCTTTTAAGTCTATCTCCGGGCACAGTTCCTTAGTATCAAGTTGCACAATATAAAACAAGTGCTGTAATACCCCTGATCAACCTGAAAAGGGGGTTAAGGGTAAAAGGTGCAACAACGGAACAGGCACAACATGGTGAAAAATAGCAAAAGCAGGCAGGAGATCCTGGAAACAAACTTGGCTTTGTTGAGTTTATTATTTCAGTGAGTGACACCTACCACTGAGCCGTGGATGAACTGGCAGCAGCAACAAAGGACCAGAAAACATAGGACTCCTGTCCTGGAAGGGTTAACAACATCATTCTTTGGTGAAATAAATCAAAGGCCTAGCAGGCTGATTCACAGGGGTATGTCATAATTACCCGGCTCTGCTGGCAAGTACGGCCTGTAGTAGTCCTCTACAGGAGGATGTGCCCACATAACGGTGTCAGGGGGCAGCTGCAAGGTAAAGGGGCCCCTAATAGGTATTGGCCCGATGGGCCTAGGGGTAGACCCTCGGGTGGACCGTACCGGTCCCGGCATAATGATTGTGGGTGGTGCTGCATTGGGTACCGCCGCCGCAAGAGGTCCGGTGGGCTCTGTGCAGCAGTTCACAGCAGTAGCGGGTCCTCTTTGGGGCCGCAACGGAGCGGGGGTGACAGAAGGTGGTCTACGGGTGGTGACAGGCACCCTTACCTCATCCTCCTTAGGCGGCGTCCGGATCCTGGCGGTGGCAATCTTGCGCAGCTCCCGCAACTTTTCCTCCAGCCGGACGATCTGGTCACCAATGCTCTCTGTGTCGGAATCGCTGTCCTCTGCTGGCGCCGCCGGCGCAGGTACCGTCAACGATGGCTCGGACGCGGCCTCTGCAGATTCCGGTGGCGCATCGGGTCTCCTACCCTTCCGGATATTCTCCAAGGTAACCCGAAGTCCTTTTAAATTCTCCATGTCCTGTACGGTCTTCTCCCGACGAGGCAGCTCGGGGGAAGGATAGGGGCTCACCCATTTTTCCAACACGGTTGGCTGCCAGAAGACATTAGGCCCAATGAAGGAGCCCCGCTCTTGGAAGGCGTGATGAGCCGGCTCTGGAGAGCGTTCAGGTTCCCGCTCGCAGCCAGAGTAGTCTTCTTCTGCCTCCCAGTCCTCAGGTTCTCGCTTGGGACGGGTCACGGCAGTTGCATAAGGGCCTCTCAGGCTCTCGGCAGGGGTGAACTCCACTTCCTCTCCCTCGGGAGGTAGTCTCTCTTGACAGATCTTCTGTTAACATACAAGTCTCTGCCAGTTAGATAATCTTGGATGAACCCGTAGCCACGGGTTTTGTCAAAGGACACCACCACTCCCTTTCTCCTTTCCAGGCGGGGTTGGGTGTTGGTGTGTCGTTCATGGATAGTCTTGGTCAGTTCCTCATAATATATTTTAGTCTTTGTATTCCGCTTTATAGCGGCTTCCCGGATCTCCGCCATAAGTGCTGACCACTTGAAAGAGGGCTGGAAGAAGTCTCTCCAGAAGCCATAATGATGCTCTGGTTCTTTCTCCGGCGGCGGGCAGGCGGGTCTCTCCGGTCCCGGAGAGTAGGCCGGTGGAGCGTCCTCAGGCTCTACACCAACATTATCCATCTTTGATATTTCAGGCGCGGACGTTGCAGCAAAGCTCTGCTCACTCTCCAACATGCTCGATCCTTCTCCTGAGAGCGATAGGGTGGCGCCAATAAGATCAGCCAGATCCTCCCATTGCATTGGGAGGCCGCCCCCCAGGTATTCCAGTATGGGGAATGCGGAGTCCATGCTGGCCGACATGCAAATGTCCAGATAAGCAGTGGCGCCTGACCTTGAACTCCTTCCCGCTATTTCCTCAAAAAGGCGCCAATTTTTCCCGCTTTTTCGGGATGAAGATGACGCAGCAGCTATTTCAGTAGCCTCAGCGGCCATCTTTGGTAGAAGCGCTGTCTATTCACTGACAGCAAGCAGGATGATGAAAAGTCCACAAAACCACACTCCGATATGGCGATTTCCTTCCTCTTGATAGCACAACACTGCACAGTGCTTTTTGGAGGTTTTAGGGACACTTTTGGTATGTTTTTCAGTCCACAAAGTCCACTTTAATAAAACAGGCAATTTGTCACTTTGGTCACAGGGCAACTGTATAAGGCACAAAGTTCACGCTTCTTGCACTAGAAAGCGTGCGTATCCTGTTCGTGACGCCAAAAGAGAGGTGCAGCGTACTCAAGTTAGGTTTAGAAATGTTCCTGGGTGTTGTAGTGCAATAGACACTAACCTGAGACGGCTGACTCTCTGCAAGGGCAGGTGATGATGAGAAATGTTCGTGACGCCAGTGCCAATTAAATGGTGGCACGCCGTTTGCTGATAGCAGGAATAACTGAGGAACCACGTGATGTTAAAACAGAATTCAAACTTTAGTAGTCATCATTTAGGGACATTGACGGAAGCGCAGTTCCTTTGAAGACAGTTGACTTTCAATACAGTTGATGCAGGCAATATATATATATATATATAGCAAGGTGACTTTAGAGTGTTAAACACAGGACTTGCAGTACAGGCAGCTTGCACTCTATTCCTGACTGATCCTGGAACATAGAAACTCTTCTCCAAGGTCCAATGCCCTAGCTCTGGCGTATATCCTTGGTTTTATCTCTATCAAGTACCTCCTCTGTTGTCTTGAGTACCTCTTGCTTTTCTTGACTTGCCTCTGTCTCTTTCTCAGCTTCCTCAGGCTCTAGAAACTTCAGAACTCCCTCAGTGTCCTCAGGCTGATTAGCTGTGGTGTTCCTGCTTCTGCATATATATATTCAGGAGGGGAACCTTTTCCTTGGATCTGGAACCCGGTTACAGGGACTGCATTACCCTCTCCTGGTCCACAGCTTCAGGCCTGGACTTGACTCTGACATTGTCTAATCTCTGGTTAGACTAGACTATCAACCTTAGACTGCCTTTCCCTTCCCTGACTGGGCCTTATATAGACTAGGGCTCCCTAGCTCCCTCTAGTGACTAAGAGCTAGAATGACACCCCCAGCAGGCCTGTACATGCACATTTCACAGTAACAGGGAAATACATAGCATTACATTACATTTTATGAAGATGACTTATACCAACTTCCCCACAGATAAGGGGGAGACGACAGCACACAAGTGATCCTTCTGTAGTGACGGGCATTACAGTCCCCGTACACTACAAAGGGGCTCAAAGAAAACAAACAAAGCAGTTATATTCATTGAGTCCCTGTGGTTGGAGTGCGTGCAGACGGTAAATCCACTGTCTCCTTTTGCAGTAACCGCTTATCAAAGTCGCCTCCTCTTGGGGATCTTCTCACCACCTCAACGGCCTGAAATTTAATCACATCCGCATTGCCACCATGTAAGGTGGATATGTGTCTCGCAATAGGGGTATCAGCACCCTTGCGGATGTCATTCAGATGTTCTGCGATTCTTCTGCAGAATTCCCTGAAGGTTTTACCCATATACTGTTTTCCACACATACATGTGGCCAAATATACCAACCCTCTAGTCTTGCAATTGACAAAGGATCTAATGGTGAATGTCCGCTCAGTTACGCTGCAGGTAAATGTTGCACCTAACTGGATAGCAGGACACTCCATGCATCCTCCACACCGGAAGGTCCCTTTTAAGGTTGGTACTCAGCCAAGTGGTGGTGGTAGGGGCCTGGAAGAAACTGTGGATCAAACGATCTCTCAAGTTTCGTCTACATCTATATGTGATGAGATACATTGTCTTCTTATCCACATTTTATGCTCCTGACGAGCCACACATGGCGAAACGCGTCGAGCGATAGTGGGGGCAAACTCTTGCTTTTTACATGTTGCTTTGAATTGCGCTCAAACTACAGCAGTGGTCTGTGTCAATCTAGCCCTCTGTAGTATGTGAGCAGCTGCAACCAAGCTTCTTTTTTGCTCATACCCAGCCAGTTTAGTGTCCTTTTGATTCGTGCTTGTAGGGCCGACACTCAGACATCTGGTTCACACTTGAACAGGTGTTTATTAGTAGGTCGGACCCTATGGGTAGATGTTTATCAATGGATTAGTTTGTTAAATTTAGTCCAGGGCCTACCAAGCTGGGTTTTCTTGAGCATAGCCCCTTGTCCGTGCCACGGTGCACACTTTTGGTTGTATGAGCTCACCACGGCCGGCTGGGTGGGTGGTGCAGCCATTAGTAACGCACCAGTAGTGGATCTTCTAGTGACCCTATCCACACCTGAGCGGTACCGCTCATGCGGTTTTCATGTGTCATCTTGACCCGTTCTCAGGGATTGTGGTTAGTCATGGTCATCTAGAATTTTATATATAGTTTGTAGGTTTCCTTCCAGATTAGAGTTTGCCAAATGACATCTAAAAAAGCATTCACAGTTCTGGAACAACATCCTATAGACAGATGAGACCAAGATTAACTTGTACCAGAGTGATGGGAAGAGAAGAGTATGGAGAAGGAAAGGAACTGCTCATGATCCTAAGCATACCACCTCATCAGTGAAGCATGTGTCACGACTGTGACTGACCCAGACAGGTCTGGGAGGAGAAGGTCGCAGCGACTTGCTACTCGCGATAGCTTGTGAGTTTGCTCCGTGGTTCAGGGTATGTCATCCGGGTTTTGCCTTGTGAACCTTTTTGTCCTGACTGGGACTTCGTAGGCATCCTTCTCAGGTGAGTCCTGTCTGCCACTCCCAACTACTATATTAGTTTCAGTTTCACTTGCAGTCATTGCCAGATATAGTCCTTACTTCCAGTGCTATTCTGACCTTTGAAGGAGATCGTTTGACGGTGTTGCCGTGGAGCTCTTGTCCGGCGTGGACTGTCGTGTTTGGGATCGCCTTCTCTGCTCGTGACTGGATAAGTCTATCTCTGCTGTTGATTGTTTGTTTGTTTGTTGCTGTCTTCCCCTGTTGTTCTCCTAGACGTGAGTGATGGTGACTAGTGCTCCCATCGGCCTTTCCCCAGTCTAGTCTTGTTAGGGTGACTGAGGGTTTTGGCATCCTGCTCGCCGCACGGGTTCACACCCCGTCTAGGGTATCAGGGCAGACAGGTGCCAGCTTAGGGTTAGTCAGGGGTGGCCATTCTATTTCCCATCCGTAGATAAGGGTCCTCCTTCCCCTCCGTCTGGTGCGACACGACTGCTGCTGGATAGCGGTCGTGACAGTATATCTGGCCTTTTTTTTAAAAAAAAAGTTTTTTTTTTTGTTTTTTTTTTTTTTTTGTTTTTTGCTTGCTGTTTTGCTTTGTATCTTTTCTGTTCCACTATGGATCCGGTTACGGTTTTGGCAAAACAATTACAGGGGTTATCCCTTGAAGTGGCAGGATTAAAAGCAACAGTGCTGCAGCAGCAGCAGCAGCAATCCTTGGGTTCCACTGTTGCTACGGGAAACCAAGGTACTCCTGAGCCAAAAGTGGCTTTACCTGATGGGTTCTCAGGAGGGAGAGACCAATTTGTAAACTTCAGAGAAGCTTGCAAATTGTTCTTCAGGTTACGCCCTAGATCCTCCGGCAGTGAGGAACAACGGGTGGGCATTGTAATTTCTCTCCTGCAAGGAGATCCGCAGGCTTGGGCTTTCTCCCTACCATCAGACTCTCCGGCCTTACGATCAGTGGAGGAGTTTTTTGAAGCCCTGGGTCTCGTATATGATGACCCGGACAGGGTCTCACTGGCTGAGTCTAAGCTACGTAGACTTCGGCAAGAGAACCCGTCTGCTGAGCTATATTGTTCCGAATTTCGTAGGTGGGCTAATGATACATTATGGAACGACTCGGCCCTTAGGAGTCGGTTCTGCCAGGGGTTGTCTGAAAAATTAAGACGCGCTGGCGGTATACGAGGTCCCTGGGTCTCTTGAGGCTGCTATGTCTCTGTCCATAAGAATCGACAGACGACTCGGGGAGAGACTATAAAATTTTACGGAGGCCTCTATAGGGCAGGGATCGGTTTGTTATGATCCAGTCGAACCAATGCAAATAGGGGGCGCCACTAGACGGGTGAATCCTCCTAAGTTCCGCCGTAGGTCAGAGGTTTGTTTTCGTTGTGGGGGGAGGGGTCATTTTGTAAAGGTTTGTCCCTCAGAACCCAAGAGACCACAAACGAAGGAGCCGCCGGAAAACTAGAGTCCCCAGATTGTGCGGAGGATAACAGTCTGGGCGTATTCGTTTCCTCCATACGCATGTCTCAGTTTTTGTTGTCCGCTACCGTTGAGGCGGGCAATAAGACTGAGATCTGTTCCGTCTTTTTGGACAGTGGGGCGGGGGTCAACTTGGTGGATTCACGGTTTGCTCAGGCTCTGGGTTTTACTCCGGAACCGGTACGCAGAACTATTCCTGTTTTTGCCATCGACTCCTCCCCTCTTACTCAGAGAGAGTTAACTCAGATCATCCATAATATCCATCTGCAGATAGGGGACCTCCATAAAGAGCATATCTCTTGTTATGTCCTGGACGGTCTTCCGGCTCCTATAGTATTGGGGCTTCCCTGGCTGGTGACTCACAATCCAGTGGTGGATTGGCAGGCCGGAGAGATTGTGGAGTGGAGTGAACATTGTAAGGACAACTGCTTGAGTAGTAGGTGCTCTACACTCTCTGTAACATCTTTACCTGCCTTTCTGTCAGATTTTATGGATGTGTTCTCTTAATCTATTACCTGGGGCAAAACTACCTAAAACCCGGTTATACAATCTTTCCGGCCCGGAGAGGAAGGCTATGCAAGATTATATTTCTGAGAGTTTGGCTAAAGGACACATCAGACCCTCTTCTTCACCCGTGGCTGCAGGGTTCTTTTTCGTTAAAAAGAAAGATGGGGGGCCTGCGTCCTTGCCTGGATTTCCGGGAATTAAACCGGATAACTATCCGAGATCCCTATCCTCTTCCTCTCATTCCCGACCTCTTTAATCAGGTTGCTGGTGCTAAATGGTTCTCCAAGATGGATCTCAGAGGAGCCTATAACCTGGTTCGCATCAAAGAGGGGGATGAGTGGAAAACTGCTTTTAATACTCCGGAATTATGAAAATCTGGTCATGCTATTTGGTCTTACTAATGCGCCTGCGGTGTTCCAACATTCTGTCAACAATATTTTTAGTCACCTTATTGGGAGATTTGTTGTGATATATCTTGATGACATCCTGGTCTATTGCCCGGATCTGGATACACATAAGATCCATGTGAGACAAGTGCTGCAGATATTAAGGGCCAACAAATTGTTTGCTAAATTAGAGAAATGTGTGTTCGCCGTAAAAGAACTGCCATTTCTGGGGTATGTGTTGTCAGATTCAGGTTTCCGCATGGATCCAGAGAAAGTCCGGGCGATTATGGACTGGGATCTGCCTGAGAACCTGAAGGCATTGCAACGCTTCCTGGGGTTTGCCAATTTTTATAGAAAGTTTATAAAGAACTATTCCTTGGTGGTCAAACCACTGACGGACATGACCCGAAAGGGATCCGATTTTTCCAAATGGTCACATGCAGCCAAAACTGCATTTACATCTCTGAAGGAGAGATTCACCTCGGCCCTTATTCTCGTACAGCCAGATGTGTCACTTCCTTTTATTGTAGAGGTTGACGCATCAGAGGTGGGGGTGGGAGCGGTACTATCTCAGGGCCCGTCCCCTGGTGAATGGCGTCTGTGTGCTTTCTTTTCGAAGAAATTGTCTACTGCAGAAAGGAACTATGATATTGGCAACAGCGAACTTTTGGCTATTAAGTTGGCCTTTGAGGAGTGGCGTCATTTTTTGGAGGGGGCGGTTCATCCCATCACGGTGATTACTGATCACAAAAACTTATTATATCTGGAGTCTGCTAAACGTCTCACCCCTAGACAGGCTCGGTGGTCGTTATTTTTTACTAGGTTTAATTTTGTAATAACCTATCGCCCGGGGGTAAAAAATACTAAGGCGGATGCATTGTCCCGAAGTTTTCCTGGAGGGGGTGATGTTGATGTACCAGAGCCCATTTTGCAAAAGGGGGTGGTGGTCTCTGCATTACACTCAGGTTTGGAGGGGAGGGTGTTGGAAGCTCAGGGGGACGCCCCGGCCTCCTGCCCCTCGGGTAAACTGTTTGTGCCAGAAAATGTACGCCTGGAGATACTAAAAGAACACCATAACTCCACACTGGCAGGACACCCAGGTAGTAGGGCAGCCTCTGAGTTAGTGTCTCGTCGGTTCTGGTGGCCTAAGTGGCGCCAGGAGGTGTTGAATTTTGTGTCTGCATGTGCTACCTGTGCTCGTTCTAAGGTAGATCATACTCGTCCGGCAGGGCGTCTTTTACCTCTGGCCATCCCTAACAGGCCTTGGACGCACCTATCAATGGATTTCATTAAGGATCTACCAGTATCAGCGGGGAAGACTGTTATTCTTGTAGTTGTTGACAGATTCAGTAAAATGGTGCACTTTATTGCTCTTGCCGCATTGCCTAATGCTAACACACTAGGTCAAGTTTTTATTGACCACATTGTGAAGCTTCACGGGGTCCCTTCCGATATTGTTTCGGATCGTGGTACCCAATTTGTTTCTAAATTTTGGAAAGCTTTTTGTTCTCGTTTAGGGGTTCATCTGTCGTTTTCTTCATCTTTCCATCCACAGTCCAACGGTCAGACTGAACGTACCAATCAAAACCTAGAGACATATTTGAGATGCTTTGTTTCCGAAAATCAGGAGGAATGGTCATCTTATTTACCGTTAGCCGAGTTTGCCATTAATAATCGTCGTCAAGAATCTACCGATAAGTCACCATTTTTTGGTGCGTATGGTTTCCATCCTCAGTTTTGTACGTTTAGTGAGGGGGGGCCGTCTGGGATTCCCGAGGAGGAACGATTTGCGTCTTCACTTTCTTCAGTGTGGCAGAGTGTGCAAGAAAGTTTGAAGAGAATTGGTGGTAGATAAAAACGTGTGGCTGATAGGAAGCGCTCTGAAGGTCCGGACCTTGGGGTGAATGACTTGGTGTGGTTGTCTACCAGAAATATCAAGTTGAAGGTTCCCTCGTGGAAATTAGGTCCGAGATTTATTGGTCCTTATAGGGTAATTAAGATCATTAACCCGGTGCCTTTTCGTCTGGAGCTACCTCAGACTCTAAGGATCCATAATGTCTTCCACAGGTCTCTGCTTAAGAGATATGTAGAACCTCCTGAACCATTGCCACTACCGCCTCCACCGGTGGTTGTTGATGGCAGTCTTGAGTTTCAGGTTGAAAAGCTTGTTGATTCACGATATGTTCGCCGCTCTCTTCAGTACCTGGTGCACTGGAGAGGTTATGGTTCCGAAGAGAGAATGTGGGTTCCAGCATCAGAGATAATAGCGGACAGACTCATTCGGGCTTTTCATAGCTCCCATCCGGAGAGGCCTGGTCTTGAGGGTCCGGGGGCCCCTCGTAGAAAGGGGGGTACTGTCACGACTGTGACTGACCCAGACAGGTCTGGGAGGAGAAGGTCGCAGCGACTTGCTACTCGCAATAGCTTGTGAGTTTGCTCCGTGGTTCAGGATATGTCATCCGGGTTTTTGCCTTGTGAACCTTTTTGTCCTGACTGGGAGTTTGTAGGCATCCTTCTCAGGTGAGTCCTGTCTGCCACTCCCAGATACTATATTAGTTTCAGTTCCACTTGCAGTCATTGCCAGATATAGTCCTTACTTCCAGTGCTATTCTGACCTTTTGAAGGAGATCGTTTGACGGTGTTGCTGTGGAGCTCTTGTCCGGCGTGGACTGTCGTGTTTGGGATCGCCTTCTCTGCTCGTGACTGGATAAGTCTATCTCTCCTGTTGATTGTTTGTTTGTTGCTGTCTTCCCCTGTTGTTCTCCTAGACGTGAGTGATGGTGACTAGTGCTCCCATCGGCCTTTCCCCAGTCTAGTCTTGTTAGGGTGACTGAGGGTTTAGGCATCCTGCTCGCCGCACGAGTTCACACCCCGTCTAGGGTATCAGGGCAGACAGGTGCCAGCTTAGGGTTAGTCAGGGGTGGCCATTCTATTTCCCATCCGTAGATAAGGGTCCTCCTTCCCCTCCGTCTGGTGCGACACGACTGCTGCTGGGATAGCGGTCTTGACAGCATGGTGGTGGTAGTGTCATGACGTAGGCATGTACACTGCGTGCAGAATTATTAGGCAAATGAGTATTTTGACCACGTCATCCTCTTTATGCATGTTGTCTCACTCCAAGCTGTATAGGCTCGAAAGCCTACTACCAATTAAGCATATTAGGTGATGTGCATCTCTGTAATGAGAAGGGGTGTGGTCTAATGACATCAACACCCTATATTAGGTGTGCATAATTATCAGGCAACTTCCTTTCCTTTGGCAAAATGGGTCAAAAGAAGGACTTGACAGGGTCAGAAAAGTCAAAAATAGTGAGATATCTTGCAGAGGGATGCAGCACTCTTAAAATTGCAAAGCTTCTGAAGCGTGATCATCGAACAATCAAGCGTTTCATTCAAAATAGTCAACAGGGTCGCAAGAAGCGTGTGGAAAAACCAAGGCGCAAAATAACTGCCCATGAACTGAGAAAAGTCAAGCGTGCAGCTGCCAAGATGCCACTTGCCACCAGTTTGGCCATATTTCAGAGCTGCAACATCACTGGAGTGCCCAAAAGCACAAGGTGTGCAATACTCAGAGACATGGCCAAGGTAAGAAAGGCTGAAAGACGACCACCACTGAACAAGACACACAAGCTGAAACGTCAAGACTGGGCCAAGAAATATCTCAAGACTGATTTTTCTAAGGTTTTATGGACTGATGAAATGAGAGTGAGTCTTGATGGGCCAGATGGATGGGCCCGTGGCTGGATTGGTAAAGGGCAGAGAGCTCCAGTCCGACTCAGATGCCAGCAAGGTGGAGGTGGAGTACTGGTTTGGGCTGGTATCATCAAAGATGAGCTTGTGGGGCCTTTTCGGGTTGAGGATGGAGTCAAGCTCAACTCCCAGTCCTACTGCCAGTTTCTGGAAGACACCTTCTTCAAGCAGGGGTACAGGAAGAAGTCTGCATCCTTCAAGAAAAACATGATTTTCATGCAGGACAATGCTCCATCACACGCGTCCAAGTACTCCACAGCGTGGCTGGCAAGAAAGGGTATAAAAGAAGAAAATCTAATGACATGGCCTCCTTGTTCACCTGATCTGAACCCCATTGAGAACCTGTGGTCCATCATCAAATGTGAGATTTACAAGGAGGGAAAACAGTACACCTCTCTGAACAGTGTCTGGGAGGCTGTGGTTGCTGCTGCACGCAATGTTGATGGTGAACAGATCAAAACACTGACAGAATCCATGGATGGCAGGCTTTTGAGTGTCCTTGCAAAGAAAGGTGGCTATATTGGTCACTGATTTGTTTTTGTTTTGTTTTTGAATGTCAGAAATGTATATTTGTGAATGTTGAGATGTTATATTGGTTTCACTGGTAAAAATAAATAATTGAAATGGCTATATATTTGTTTTTTGTTAAGTTGCCTAATAATTATGCACAGTAATAGTCACCTGCACACACAGATATCCCCCTAAAATAGCTAAAACTAAAAACAAACTAAAAACTACTTCCAAAAATATTCAGCTTTGAAATTAGTGAGTTTTTTGGGTTCATTGAGAACATGGTTGTTGTTCAATAATAAAATTAATCCTCAAAAATACAACTTGCCTAATAATTCTGCACTCCCTGTATAGCTGCCAATGGAACTGGTTCTCTTGTATTTATGTCACCGCCAGATCTCTGAGAAGTTCTGACAGACGTTCTTCAGTACCTCTTGCATGATGTTCTTTTGTTTTCGTTTCGTTTTGTCATCTCTCCTCCCTCTCCCAGCTGTCATCTATTAGCAGTGATCGCCTTCCTTTATATCCCCTCCCATACTGCTTCATTTTGCGGTTTATACCACTTCCTGGATTGTGCTCACTGCTAGATGCTGCAACTGCTGGTTCCTCAGATAAGTCTATTCCTTTATTTGTGTTTTCCTGTTGGCTTGATTCTAGGTGACCCTGATTCCATCCGTATTGAGTGCAGGGAGCCGGTGGCCGTGTCCCCTCACTATTATAGGGTTTTCAGGTGTTACTCAGTCTAGATACGGGGGCATGCAACTTTCTATCATTAAGATCTTTGCATGGGCTGAGCAGTCAGGGAGAGTTCTAGGGCTTTTATAGGGCTCACCCATATGTTCCTTAGTTTGGGATCAAGTCAGTTGGATCTTTATTTGTGACTTCTAGTTTTCTGCAACACCATCCGCGACATTTTATTGATGATGTGACTGCTGACAAAAGCAGCAGGATGAATTCTGAAGTGTTTTGGGCAATATCTGCTCATATTCAGCCAAATGCTTCAGAACTCATTGGACGGCGCTTTACAGTGCAGATGGACGATGACCCAAAGCATACTGCAAAAGCAACCAAAGAGTTTTTTAAGGGAAAGAAGTGGAATGTTATGCAATGGCCAAGTCAATCACCTGACCTGAATCCGATTGAGCATGCATTTCACTTGCTGAAGACAAAACTGAAGGGAAAATGCATCACCAGGGATGAAACCCAGCATCTGGTGATGTCTATGCGTTCCAGACTTCAGGCTGTAATTGACAGCAAAGGATTTGCAACCAAATATTAAAAAGTGAAAGTTTGATTTATTATTATTTTTCTGTCCCATTACTTTTGGTTCCTTAACAAGTGGGAGGCACATATGCAAACTGTTGTAATTCCTACACCGTTCACCTGATTTGGATGTAAATACCCTCAAATTAAAGCTGACAGTCTGCAGTTAAAGCACATCTTGTTTGTTTCATTTCAAATCCATTGTGGTGGTGTATAGAGCCAAAAATGTTACAATTGTGTTGATGTCCCAATATTTATGGACCTGACCAATATATATATATATATATATATATATATATATATATATATATATTCTTTATTTTTTTTTTATTTTTTTTTTATTTATTTTTTTATTAGGTGGGGGGAAAAAAGGAGGGGGGGAACAACTAAGATGCAGCCTGGGTTCCCCTGAAATAGCCCTCCAGTACGGAACCCCCTGGAGCAGAGGGTTAAAGTCAGAGGGAAGCTCACGCGACGAGCTGCCCGTTGCCTGGCAACAGGACGCCGAGTGGAGAGCCCAGCGCTCACCATGCAACCCAGCGGAACAAATTACGTCTCTATATAAGCTAATACGGGTGAACAGGCAGAATGCACAGAGAAAGTTCCGCCATTACCGCTGCCCTCAGCCGTCAGTGGGAGCGGATGAGTCGGGATCCGCAGGTAGGGAGACAAAGGGGGAGGGGGGGCGTGTTCGGCACTTACCCAGGGGATACGGCTGAAGCTGAGAGAACCCAGATGAGCCCTGCTTACCTTCAGAGGCACGCTGGGGAACAGATCTTGCGATGAGAGGAAGGAGGAGGTGACGTGGCTGCTAGCGAGCATCGGAAGCGCATATATATGTATATGTGTGTATGTGTGTGTGTGTGTGTGTGTAGGCAACGCAGTTGCCGTATTTGTATAAGGGGAGGCTCCTAACCTGCCTATATAGTCCGGAGGGGGGAGCGCTCCCTCTCCACGGCAACCAGCGCCGGCGTTGTATTCCTGTGCATGTGCATCTTTCACTTCTGGGATCCTGGCGGCACACTGCACGGTGGTTCGGCTTCTCCTCCATCGCAGCGACAGGTGCAATGAGCAGGACACTGGGTCAGTTGGGGCTGCTACGCAGTGGGTCAGATTTACGTGTAACTAAGTTTGTGACGCCAGTTGCAGCTTGCGCAGGTACTGTAAAAGGGCCCTTTAAGATGGTATGAGCACACGTACTAGGTAAGGAATGCCAGAGGGGGATATTGTCTCTGTATTGTGTCAACGGTGTCTCCTACCTGTAGTAAGGCTGGACTCCTGTATCCTGGCTCAGATACAACAAAATTGAGTGCTGTAAATAGTAGTAACGTAGGAATGATGGAATTCCACACAGAGAATAGGGTCCAACTTGTCTTTACTTGAGGTTATCTTATGCAGCTCTAGATCCATACAATGCTACAGCAATAATCTAGGGTCCCAGCAGGTATTGGCAATATGTGGCAGGAATTATATATATCTTCTGCATCTAGTACATACACCTTTTAAGAATCTGGCAGGTATCTGTCTTCTGCTCTGTCTATCTTCTGCTTTGTTTGGGCCTGACCAGCTATGGAGGTACTTATCTTCTCCTTGTATTTGGAATCTGTACTTACAGGACTGCTCGCAGGGAATGGTGGTTTCTTCCTGGAGATCTAGTAGTTCTGAAGATGGCTGCTTTCTTGGTCATCCAGCTGAGGTAAGGAACTCAGGCTGGGAAGGTTGCTTTGGGCCTCAGGTTAGGCCTGAATCCTTGGTTGGGATCCCTGTTTCTGGGAGATCCTATTCACACAGCCTACCCCAACAGGGGGTGGCTGGTACACTGCCTAGAACTTTCTATCCTCCTCCTGAAGTAGGATGTGGGAACATTCCACTCCTCCTCAGATAAGGGGAAGCTAGCCTGGAATGGTATATTCCAGTCTAGATATACTAACTGGCTTGGTTCTGCTACATACTGCTGCCATCTGCTGGTGTACATGGATATTACAGCATAAATACAATGCAACAGACCTGGAAAATGCACATTATGGGGAAAATTATGCAACCTTATACCAGATGACAACATACATACACTTGACATTATGAAGCAGGAGAACTGAATTTTAGTGACATACTTCAGGATGTTACACAGGCAACCAGCCACATTCACCCGACTCATAGAGGCATCTAGGGGGGTAAGTCCGGTGCGCCTTCACCACGAAGCATGCCACATCTCACATTTATTTCTCGGCTCGTCTGCCGGAGCGTCCCCACAAGCATAACAAGTGGGTGAGTGTATACTGTGCGCCGGTCACTGCTAGCCACATTATTTAAGACAGCTATTTGACACAGGGGCGGCAGGGTCTCATGTACTTAGATCAGCATGGGGGCCACATCAGCACACCCCCTCAAGTGGCATCTTCCATGTAACAGAGTCATTGGTACGGACCCTTAACTCAGGGTCCACAGAGGTTGTCATGTGTTACTGTCATGGTCTTACCTTCTTGCTGTTCTCCTTCGTTTGACATGTGCTGGCGGCCATCTTGGTTTCTGGGTTTCTTGTAGCCTTCCACCCTGCGGCTCCTCCTTCCCACTGGGAGGAGCTGGATGCCTAGCTCATATATATAGGAGGTCTGTGGCTTCAGTTCCTTGCTTGGTCCTCCTGTGTTCACATGCTTCTAAGACTGCTGCTGCTTCTGGTTCCTGATCCTGGCTTCGTCTGACTACCCTGCTGGTTCCTGATCCTGGCTTCGTCTGACTACCCTGCTGGTTCCTGATCCTGGCTTCGTCTGACTACCCTTCTGGTTTCTGACCCCTGGCCTCTCAAAGACTCTGCTTCGGTTTCACCATCCGTTTGGACTTTTGCTTTACAGCTTTATTTTCAATAAAGCCTTCTTATTTTTCACTTATCTCTTGTTGTACGTCTGGTTCATGGTTCTGTGACATTAGGACCAAGCCATGAATTCTGACGGTACAGGGCCATCCTCGCTACCCATGCTGGTTGCCAGACTTGATCAGCAGGATCACCTGTTGGGTCGGTTCGCTGTGGCGTTGCTAACCCTGCTTGAACGCACGGCTCATTTCGCTCCCGTTGCCAATGGGTCGGTTGTCGCTCCTACTGCCGCTCCGGTTGTTGCGCCAGAGTCTACCCCGACACCTGTTGTTGCGCCTGCGGTGTTTCGGGGTATGACCGGTTCTGCCCCTCTTCCACAGCGCTTTGGGGGATAGCCAACTCAGTGCCGAGGTTTCCTTAACCAGGTGGGCATTTATTTCGAGTTGCTGCCACATGCCTTTCCTACTGAGAGATCAAAGGTGGGCTTCTTGATCTCGCTGCTCTCGGACAAGGCCTTGGCCTGGGCCAGCCCTTTATGGGAGAACAACAATCCGGTGGTTGCCGAGTTTTCCGGTTTTGTTGCTTCTCTTCGGAAGGTATTCGATGTGCCGGCTCGTGCTGCCTCTGCTGCGAAGCTCCTTATGTCCATCAGACAGGGTTCACGATCCGTAGCTGAATACGCCATTGAGTTTCGTACCCTGGCAGCAGAGGTGGGCTGGAATAATGAGGCTCTGGTCGCTGCTTTCTCTCATGGTCTCTCGGATGCCTTGAAAGATGAGGTTGCAGCTAAGGACCTACCAGTGGAGCTCGAGTCTCTTATTTCTTTCCTGATTTTGATTGACACCAGACTCAGGGAGAGACCTTCCTTTAAGGAGAGCCTGCGGAGGTCTTCTAACAGATTGGCGCCTACGTTTGCTGTCCCACCCGTGCCTCCCTCTCCTCCCACGCCTCCTGGGGATGACTTGTCTGGGGGTGAACCCATGCAGCTGGGGTTTGCTCGCCTGTCCGAGGGGGAGAGGGTTCTCCGGAGACGCGAGGGCCGATGCATGTACTGTGGTCTCGGTGGGCATTTTCGGTTGGCATGTCCGAACCGTCCGGGAAAACGCTCGCACCTGAGATCCTGTCGGGGGCAGATCTTGGGTGGAGTCTCCTCGTCCCCGATTTCCCGTGTTGACAAACCACTGATCACTGTTGTCCTCTCCTGGGTCGGGGGCTCGGTGACGACCCAGGCGTTGGTGGACTCTGGTGCTGGTGGTTTGTTCATTGATAGTGTGTTCGCTGCCGCCAATTCCATTCCTCTGCAGGCTCGAGGTTCCCCACTGGCTCTTGAGGCGATAGACGGCAGACCCCTTCTGCCGCCACACGTGACTCATGAGACCCTTCCAGTGGGGATAGCCATTGGTGCCGTTCACAGAGAGTCGGTCTGCCTCCAGGTTATTTCATCTCCACACTACTCGGTGGTCTTGGGGTACCCCTGGCTTCAGAAGCATAATCCGACTTTCGATTGGAGATCGGCCGAGATCCTCTCGTGGTCACCGCAGTGTGGGGCTAGTTGCATCCATGGGTCTGTCAAGTTGCTGTGTACTTCCTCTGACTCTCTGTTGCCTCCTGAATACGAGGAGTACCGGGATGTATTCGATAAGGTGCGCGCGGTTGCCCTACCTCCGCACCGCCCATACGATTGTGCCATAGAGTTACAACCTGGTGCCGTTCCTCCTCGTGGCAAAGTCTATCCACTGTCGGTAGCGGAGAATGAGGCCATGGAGGAGTACGTGAGGGAGGCGCTTTCACGCGGACACATTCGCAAATCCTCGTCCCCGGCAGGGGCTGGATTTTTCTTTGTGAAAAAGAAGGGCGGTGAGTTGAGGCCTTGCATCGATTACAGGGGTCTCAATCGCATCACGATCAAGAACGCTTACCCGATACCCTTGATTTCCGAGCTGTTTGATCGCCTTAAAGGGGCCACGGTCTTTACCAAACTCGACCTGAGGGCAGCATATAACCTGGTAAGGATCAAGGCGGGCGATGAGTGGAAGACCGCGTTTAACACCAGGACCGGTCATTATGAATCCTTGGTCATGCCCTTTGGGTTGTGCAATGCGCCCGCAGTCTTTCAGGAATTCATCAACGATGTTTTCCGTGACCTGTTGCAGCAGTGTGTGGTGGTCTATTTGGATGACATCTTGGTATATTCTGAATCCATGGAGGCCCACATTCTGGATGTCAGACGAGTGTTGCAACGGTTACGAGAGAACAAGCTGTTCGGTAAGCTTGAGAAATGCGAATTTCACCGATCCCAGGTAACCTTCTTAGGTTACATCATTTCCGCTGAGGGGTTCTCCATGGATCCTGAGAAGGTTTCGGCTGTCTTACAGTGGCCCCAGCCCAGTGGTCTTCGTTCCCTGCAGCGCTTTTTGGGCTTCGCCAATTATTATCGGAAGTTCATCAGGGACTTTTCCATGCTGGCCAAGCCTCTCACGGATCTGACCAGGAAGGGCAGTAATTCCCAGGTCTGGCCGCTCGAGGCCATCCGAGCTTTTGAGGCCCTAAAGTCCGCTTTTGTGTCGGCTCCGATTCTGTCGCATCCCAACCCTGGGTTGCCCTTTGTCCTCGAGGTGGACGCGTCTGAGACAGGAGTAGGCGCCCTTCTGTCTCAGCGTAGAACACCAGAGGGTCCTCTGCTTCCTTGTGGGTTTTACTCCCGGAAACTGTCTTCCGCGGAGTGCAACTATCAGATTGGTGACAGGGAGTTATTGGCCATCGTGCAGGCCCTTAAAGAATGGAGGCACTTGCTCGAGGGTTCGGTGGTTCCGGTTCTCATCCTGACGGACCATAAGAATCTGACCTACCTTTCTGAGGCCAAGAGATTGACACCACGTCAGGCCAGATGGGCTCTGTTCTTGTCACGTTTTAATTACGTGGTCTCCTACCTACCCGGTTCCAAGAACATCAGGGCGGATGCCCTATCACGGCAGTACTCCGAGCTGTCCAGGGAGGAGTCGATTCCGACTTCGGTCATACCTCCGAATCAGATCCTGGCCGCCATTCGCACCAGCCTGACCTCTCCCCTGGGTGAGCAGATTTTGGCGGCTCAATCTGGTGCTCCCTCTGGGAGACCCAACGGCAGATGTTTTGTGCCTGAGGAGTTGCGCACTCGGTTGTTGCGAACCTACCTTAACTCCAAGACCGCGGGGCATCCTGGAAAGAATCAGCTGTCCTGGGCTGTTTCACGTCTGTTCTGGTGGCCTTCCCTACGTTCCGACATCGCCGCATATGTAGCGGCATGCTCCGTTTGTGCCCAGAGTAAGTCCCCTCGGCACCTTCCGTTGGGCCTTCTGCAACCCATAGCCACCGGGGAGCGCCCATGGTCACACCTGGGGATGGATTTCATTGTGGACCTCCCTGCATCCCGAGGCCATACGGTCATTCTCATGATTGTGGATCGGTTTTCCAAAATGTGCCACTGTGTTCCTCTCAAGAAGTTACCCTCTGCACAAGAGTTGGCCACGATTTTTGCCAGGGAGGTCTTCCGGTTGCACGGTTTGCCCAAGGAGATTGTGTCGGATCGGGGGAGTCAGTTTGTGTCCAGGTTCTGGCGCGCCTTTTGCTCCCAGTTGGGGATTCATCTCTCCTTCTCCTCGGCCTACCACCCTCAGTCCAATGGGGCCGCAGAACGATCCAATCAGGCCTTGGAGCAATACCTTCGTTGCTATGTCTCCGATCACCAAGACAATTGGGTTGACCTCCTGCCTTGGGCTGAGTTTGCCAGGAACACGGCGGTGAACTCTTCCTCTGGGACGTCTCCCTTCATGGCCAATTATGGGTTCCAACCTGCCGTGTTACCGGAGGTATTCTCTCCCCAGGATATTCCGGCTGTGGAGGATCACCTTTCCCTCCTACGTGCTTCTTGGGTACAGATCCAGAAGTCCCTTGAGGCCTCTGCGCAGCGCCAGAGACTCCAGGCTGATCGCAGACGAGCGCCTGCTCCTTCCTACCAGGTCGGAGACCGTGTATGGTTGTCCACCCGCAACCTCAACCTTCGAGTGCCCACTCCCAAGCTGGCGCCTCGCTTTGTTGGTCCCTTCCGAGTGCTTTGCAGGGTAAACCCGGTAGCCTATGCCCTTGCGCTTCCTCCTGGCATGCGGATCTCTAACGTGTTTCATGTCTCCCTGTTGAAGCCACTGGTGTGTAATCGTTTCACTTCCTCGGTTCCTCGGCCTCGTCCGGTCCGAGTGGGCAATCGTGAGGAGTATGAGGTGAGCAATATCCTGGACTCACGCCTGGTCCGCGGTCGGGTGCAGTTTTTGGTCCATTGGCGTGGTTATGGTCCAGAGGAGCGTTCCTGGGTTCCCTCCGCAGATGTCCATGCTCCTGCCTTGCTCCGAGTCTTCCACGCACGCTTCCCTCAGAAACCGTTTTTTGCTCCGCGGAGGAGGGGCCCTTGAGGGGGAGGTACTGTCATGGTCTTACCTTCTTGCTGTTCTCCTTCGTTTGACATGTGCTGGCGGCCATCTTGGTTTCTGGGTTTCTTGTAGCCTTCCACCCTGCGGCTCCTCCTTCCCACTGGGAGGAGCTGGATGCCTAGCTCATATATATAGGAGGTCTGTGGCTTCAGTTCCTTGCTTGGTCCTCCTGTGTTCACATGCTTCTAAGACTGCTGCTGCTTCTGGTTCCTGATCCTGGCTTCGTCTGACTACCCTGCTGGTTCCTGATCCTGGCTTCGTCTGACTACCCTGCTGGTTCCTGATCCTGGCTTCGTCTGACTACCCTTCTGGTTTCTGACCCCTGGCCTCTCAAAGACTCTGCTTCGGTTTCACCATCCGTTTGGACTTTTGCTTTACAGCTTTATTTTCAATAAAGCCTTCTTATTTTTCACTTATCTCTTGTTGTACGTCTGGTTCATGGTTCTGTGACAGTTACCCACGTTTTTACCTGGATATTTAGGGTTTGGGGATTAACTGACCCCTCCAAAGCATCATTTTCATCCATAGTTCAGTACGGCACATTCTAAACCAGTTCATCATGTCACATTTAGGTCCAGTGTATGGTCCCCGGTTAAGTCGGACTATTTTCAGAGGCCACGTTCACCTTCACTTCATCAAGGTAAATACTACTCCTTGGTTACCATTAGTCAATTCTCAAGCAGTCATTTCTGAATGCTTTCATTTATTTTTCAGCAGTAACTGGCGTTTCAACAATTCGCTAGGTAAAAAAAATAAAAAAACATATAGAGGGATAAAAATTGTTGACAGTAGGAACCATGTGGCCGCCTGATAAAAACAAAACAAAAAAAAAACCCTACCTTTTAATTAAACCTCTCATTGTTGTCCCAGTCCTGCCACAAACCATAGGCCAGTTATTCCTGCACGGTCAGTCTTCTCCTGGCTTCTGGTATCCAGGCACGCCACAAGTCTCAGTCTGTCACATCTTCAGATTCGTCATGAATCCACTCACGACCGCATGCACACATCTCCAGACCATCACGTTCAGTCTCGCTACGAGTCCTGGCACGGCCTCAGGCACCTTACCAGTCTGTCACGTCTTCAGACTCGCCATAAGTCCTGTCACGTACCTCAGGCACCTTACCTAGTCTGTCACGTCCTCAGACTCGCCCTAAGTCCTGTCACGTACCTCAGGCACCTTGCTAAGTCTGTCACGTCCACAGACTCGCCACAATCCGGTCACGCCCTCTGGCTCCGTTTCCGAGTTAGTCCAATTTTTTTTTTTTTCCTAAAGACAATTTTTTATATGTGTATCGCCAGACGAGAGTCAACACCTCTCACATCCAATTTTTACCATCAGTGGAGGGTAAATAGGTATTTTTTACTTCATATTCTGCGGCGGGACGCATCATTCCTACGGGCAACACAGGAGGGTAGTCACTCAGGTAAACTCACTAATCTGTCATTGGTGCTCGGGGCGTCACAGGTAGTCAGCAGGTTCACTCCAGAGTTTATGCACGGTGCGGTCACCCGGGAGCAGGTCATCAGTGGCAGTCATAACATATTGTATCATTATAGATGGACATGTCACAAGATATGGATGACCAGGGACCTGCATCATCCATCGCAAGCACGGATCTAGAGATGGTACCCCATCCATGAGATCTTGGACCGTGCCCAAAATTACTGCTGAACTCCTTCGCAGAGGAATTCCTTTCTCTGCGTCAGCCAGGAAGGCCGAATTATTCCGCCTTCTGCAGTCAGAACCTGG
This sequence comes from Bufo bufo, assembly GCF_905171765.1. Lineage (NCBI taxonomy): Eukaryota > Metazoa > Chordata > Amphibia > Anura > Bufonidae > Bufo > Bufo bufo. The sequence continues at coordinate 311,853,544 of NC_053391.1, forward strand.
CCCCAGTCAAGAAGTGGTGTCTATGTCCTAATTCAAACCTCACTGTCACAGTTTGATGCCACTATTAATAATATGGCCTCTTCCATGTCCGGCTTTCAGAACTGACTAGAGGCCATCGAAAATAGGGCTTCCACTTCCAGTACTGTCATGCAGAGACCAGCAATTCCATCGGCTTCTGAATCCACATCCATAGCATTACCATCCAGTTTCCTTGACATTGCTCCATCGCATTTCATTCTGGCCAACATTAGGCAAGACATCTTAGACGGTAAGGATGTGAATTTGGCATCTTTACTTATAGCATCACATGAGGTCCCAGACAATAAAACCATTGCCTGCGGCGAGGTTTCTGTCATATTAAAATCCAGGGACATTAGGTTAAATCGAAAACTCAACATCACAGAATTGGTATTAGCTTATATAGAGACGTAATTTGTTCCGCTTCCCCTAACCGCCTAGAAGAATTAGATCTCTATCTGTACAAAGTGGTTGACCTAGGGCATAAATACGGGGGAACAGCATTTTATGATTATCACCGGTCTTTCTCGGCAAAAGCAGCGACATTACTGTTACAATTTCAACACACTGTCCTTTGGGCTGTAATTGACACTGAATTGTTCTGTAGGCATTTTGCTGGTTTAAAAGCACCCGCATGCACGAGCTGCGGTTCATACTCCCACTCCGCAGATTGGTGTTCTTCAAATAATCCATCTACGCATTGTACTCCCTTTAAAAATCTTCCGGAGAGTCCCTCTCTAAAACCAACGACAGGGGTGGATAAGGCCTCTTTCACACTTGCGTTGTTCGGATCCGGCGTGTACTCCACTTGCCGGAATTACACTCCGGATCCGGAAAAACGCAAGTGTACTGAAAGCATTTGAAGACGGAACCGTCTTCCAAATGCGTTCAGTGTTACTATGGCACCCAGGACGCTATTAAAGTCCTGGTTGCCATAGTAGGAGCGGGGAGCGGGGGAGCGGTATACTTACAGTCCGTGCGGCTCCCGGGGCGCTCCAGAATGACGTCAGAGCGCCCCATGCGCATGGATGACGTGATCACATGATCCATGCGCTTGGGGCGCCCTGACGTCACTCTGGAGCGCCCGGGGAGCCGCACGGACGGTAAGTATGCTGCTCCCCCGCTCCCCACTACACTTTACCATGGCTGCTAGGACTTTAGCGTCCCGGCAGCCATGGTAACCACTCTGAAAAAGCTAAATGTCGGCTCCGGCAATGCGCCAAAACGACGTTTAGCTTAAGGCCGGATCCGGATCAATGCCTTTCAATGGGCATTAATTCCGGATCCGGCCTTGCGGCAAGTGTTCCGGATTTTTGGCCGGAGCAAAAAGCGCAGCATGCTGCGGTATTTTCTCCGGCCAAAAAACGTTCCGTTCCGGAACTGAAGACATCCTGATGCATCCTGAACGGATTTCTCTCCATTCAGAATGCATTAGGATAATCCTGATCAGGATTCTTCCGGCATAGAGCCCCGACGACGGAACTCTATGCCGGAAGACAAGAACGCAGGTGTGAAAGAGCCCTAAGTTAGGCAGGCCGATAAAATATTTAGGCAAGGCTCGCCAAAGGTTTCTAGAAAGCCATTTTCAGGTCATATGTTCAAGAGTCTTTCCGACATGTTACTCAAAAGTCCATTCGGCAGCCAGTTGAGCTTTATTGGTTAGGACGGCGCTTTATCTGTGCTTTTACAGTTTTCTCAGGCCAGGAGAATTCACGTGTCCAGCATCCTCCAGATCTTACATACAAAAACAACATATCAAATGGCACGGCTCCTATTACTCTTTAACTCTTGGCCATACTAAAACCTCACGGCCAGGGGAAACAGTGCAGGTTAAATATTTCCCGTCAGGCAACAGTTGGTGTCCGGTTGAAGTTATTGACGCATGGTTAGACACAATCAAATCGGCTCCAGCCGATTCCCCTTTGTTAGCTTACAAATCTGAGCCTCTCAGCTTAAATACATTCCTAAGATACATACGTATTCTCCTACCCAAGTTAGGCGTCAACCCACTCAGCATTACCGGCCACTCCTTCAGAATAGGGGCAGCTTCCGCAGCCTCCCAGAATAACATTCCGGTGCACATCATCAAGAGACTGGGTCGCTGGAAGTCCTTCTGTTAAACGCGTTACATTCCTAATCCTCGGATAGAAATGACTGTGGCCTTTCAGAAATTGTTATTGTAACTAATCATTAAATGTAGCTCCTTTTCATTGACAATTGTACTCTGGTCTTTTTGGCCCCTTTAGGCTACCTTTCATACAGCAGTTTCGCCACACCTCTACTGCTATTAGTTAGGCACTCATACATTCTGATAGTCGACCCGAATACAAGTGTAGGCAACGCAGTTGCCGTATTTGTATAAGGGGAGGCTCCTAACCTGCCTATATAGTCCGGAGAGGGGAGCGCTCCCTCTCCACGGCATCCAGCGCCGGCGTTGTACCCTCCCTCCCACACCTTACAATCCTTCCATCACCGGGCGGCCCCCTTTAGGCTACCTTTCATACAGCAGTTTCACCACACCTCTACTGCTATTACCCTGTTTCCCCGAAAATAAGACAGTGTCTTATATAAATTTTTGCTCCCAAAAATGCGCTAGGTCTTATTTTCAGGGGAAAACGCTGACGCATGATGACGCATGGTCGGTTCATTTGTAGTCAGGGAGAGCTGCGCTTAGAAAGGGACAGATAGTGTAGGGAGTGTGATCGCAATCTATTTAGTTGAAATACGTTTCAAAGATCCAAAAGTCCTTTTAAGGACTATTGTGTGTGTGGTGACAGCAATATAATAAAAAAATTTCCCCATCATTTTCAATACTGTTTCTATAGAGGGTGTCTGCAGTGAGTGACTTGTAACATCTGTGCAATACCTTCTGTGTGTCAGGGCCAGAGATGGAAAAAATATACTAGTTTGCACTTATATTTTTCCTATCACTTTCAATACTTTTTCTATAGAGGGTGCCTGCAGTGACTTGTGACATTCTGTGTGTCAGGGACAGAGATGGGAAAAATATAAGTGAAATCTATTTTCCTTTTTCCATACTTTTACATACTTTTTCCATATACTGTGCTTGCTGTGAACTGTGACATCCGTGTCACATCTTGTGTGTCAAGCGTGCATATAACATTTAATATGAAGAAGGCGAGCATTAAGGGACAGGAAAGTGGCAGTGATGCTGATGGTTCACGCAGAGGCCGTGGCCCTGGGCACGTTGAAACTGTGCCTGGTGCCAGAGCACAAGAAAAACAATCATCCACGATACCTAGCTTCATGTCCTATTTTGCAGGGCGTCGCAGGACAAAACTCTTGAAGTCAGACCAGTGTGCCCAGGTGGTTGGTTGGATTGCAGCAAATAATGCTTCCAGTCGGTTAGGCACCACCCTGTCTTCCACCAAGTCCAGTCTCAGTAGCCAAGAGTCTGGTCAACACAATCCTCACAATGACGGCACACTGGGTGAACGTTGTGGAGGCTGCTGGCACCAGACTTGCCCTCCAATAGATCCTTGTGTAAGAAAGTGTACTCATTCTAATAACAGGGCCTCTTGTTATTTATCGTCACTACCTCCCCGAGTCGGGAGTGGGTAATTGCCGCGCGCCTGCTGCCTTCCTTGGATGCTTGTGCTTTAATAACTTGACCGACCCTCTCTGGGTGGTTCACAATTAGGAAAAAAAAGGGGCAAGGCAACAACAGCCATTCAGATTTCTGCCATTGACCTCCCCTTGGATGTGCTAGCCGTTTCTCAGGCTCCCTCTCCGGCATCGAACCCTGATTTCCCCGTTACCTGTGATCACCTTGATAGCCGCAGAAAAGAACATCGAAAGTTGATAGGGCAGACATCCGAATGAATCGTCGCTTTCACAGGGCCGTGCAATCACCCAGAGGTTATCTAGAATCACCAATGCGGCAGCAGTCCCTCGCCCCTAATGTTTTAGATGGTCAGATCAGCATGTCCTTGCTCCAAATGTTTTTGAGGGTCACCAGCAGGCCATCAATCATAATTTTTCAAGGGTGTGTATGATGCCCTCCTTTATGTGTAATAAAGGGTGTTTTGGAGTGCCGGTTCCTTGTAATTTTTGGCAGCCCTTTCACTTAGTGCATAGGCTTTATGAGTGTAGGAGTCCCACTACCTGAACTATTGTACCACAATGTGAATGAGGCCCTCCATTATATGTGATATACAGGTTGTATCGGAGTACCTCTTCGTTGTAATTTTTTGCAGCACTTGCACTTTATATACAAGTAAATATACAGGAAAACCGGAATAAGACTTACCGGTAATTCAGTTTCCATGAAATCCCCATGACGGCCACACAGGAGATTGACCCATGACCTCTGTGGGGGCAGGAAACAGAGAAGAGGTCAAATTGCCCCCTCCGACCACCACACCTCAGTGTTTCAAAGATATAAAGTTCCAGAACAAAATTATTAGTATTTCCCAGTATTACTTCATACCAAGAGAAATAAAGGTGAAACCTCATAAAAAGGGGAGGGAATATATGGGCCATCATGGTGATTTCATGGAAACTGGATTACCGGTAAGTCTAATTCCGGTTTTCCCATATAATCACCATGACGCCCACACAGGAGAGTTATAAAATTACTTCTTATGAAGGGGGGGGGGGGCAACCGCCTGAAGAACCTTCCGACCAAAGGAGAGGCCAGAGGTTCCAGATAAATCCAAGCGGTAATGTTTCACAAATGTGTGAATGCTAGACCAGGAGGCAGCCCTGCATATATTGTCCAGGGAAGCCCCTGCTCTTTCAGCAAAAGTAGTGGAGACAACTCTGGTAGAATGTGCCCGAATATTGGATGGAGGATCCAGATTTTGATTCCTATAGCATAGGGTAATGGTGTCTTTTATCCATCTTGCAATGGAGGATTTTGAGACCTTGGATCCCTTATTTTTCCCAGCAAACTGGACGAGCAGGCTGTCAGACTTCCTAAAATCTTTAGTGGCATCTAAATATTTAAGGACTGTACGTCTAACATCAAGGGAATGAAATTTATTTTCCTACTGATCCTTAGGATTGTTGAAGAAAGATGGAAGAAAGATCTCTTGGCCTCTGTTGCGGTCTGAGGCTACCTTTGGCAGGAAACCTGGGTCTAATTTTAGTACAATTTTATCCTCCGTGATGGAAAGGTATGGTTCACGAATAGAGAGAGCTTGAATCTCTCCTAGTCTTTTAGCGGAGGTAATTGCTATAAGGAAGGCGGTCTTAAATGAAAGTAACTTAATTGAACAGTTCTCCAACGGCTCAAATGGGGAACGCATAAGGTTATTGAGTGCCAGATTCAAGTCCCAGGTCAGGGTGCGAGATCTTAAGGTGGGTCTAAGTCTACGGGCAGCTCTTATAAACCGCTTAATCCATCTATGGTCTGCCAGGTTGGTATCAAAGAGGGCGCTTAATACGGAAATCTGAACTTAAGGTAGATGGAGAGAGACCTAGTTCAAGCCCATTTTGTAGAAAATCCAGAATCTTTTGAATGTTAGGCCCTTTAAGGTTTGGATTCTTCTCACCTGACCATGAGCAGAACCTTTTTCCAAATTTTCTAAAATAACGCAGATGTCACCTTTTTCTTGGAGCATCTCAAGGTGGCTATGACTTTGTCCGACAGGCCCTGAGACTTTAAGATGGAGACCTCAGGATCCAGGCCGTGAGTTTCAGGAATTCCGGATGAGGATGTAGTAAAGGACCCTGGTATAGGATGTCCCCTCTGAGTGGGAGTCTCACCGGGTCATCTATTGCCAGTCTCAGGAGCGGAGCAAACCAACTCCTCTTGGGCCAGAACGGGGTGATCAATATCACTGTGGTTCTCCCTTCCAGTATCTTCTGAATGACCCTCAGGATGAGAGGCATTGGAGGGAATGCGTATGCTAGATCCCAACACCATTTCAGAGAGAAGGCATCTATTCTCCAAGGATGGTCTCCCGCATTCAGGGAGCAGAATGTTTGTAATTTTGTATTCTTCTTTTATTTCAAAAAGGTCTATTGTAGGAAGTCCCCATCTCTGGGTTAGCATGTTGAAGACCTCTTGATTCAGAGCCCATTCTGTGTGGTCTATCTTTTGCCTGCTTAAAAAGTCTGCTTCTAGATTTTGGGACCCCTTCAGGTGCATTGCTGAGATGGATCTTAGCTCTTTTTCTGCAAAGGAGAAAATTTCCTCTGTGATATTCTGGAGTCTCCTTGATCGAGTACCTCCCTGGTGTTTCAGGTAGGAGACCACGGTCGTGTTGTCCGATAGGACCTTCACATGCTGCCTTCTTATCAGCTACCTGGCTGAAAGTAGAGCCTCCCTTACCACGTACAGTTCCCTGAAATTTGAGGATTGGACAAATATGTGATGCCTCCAAGTTCCCTGGGAGTAAGCTTTGTCGACTTTCGCTCCCCATCCAGATTTGCTGGCATCCGTGAAGATTGTTATTGACGGCGATTTGATCCATTGAACCCCCTGGGAAAGATTCTTCTTCTTTGTCCACCATGAGAGAGAAACCTTTACTGACCCTGGAATCCAAAGCTTGAAATCTAGAGAGCCCTTCTTCTTGTTCCATTGGGACAATAGCCAATTCTGTATTACATGACAGTGAGCCTGCGCCCACTCCACTGAAGGCATACAGGAGGTTAGAAGGCCGAGAAGGCTCATCGCTTCTCTCACTGATCATTTTTTCCGGTGTTGAAAGTGCCTCGCCTTGCTTACCAGACACTGGATCTTGATCTGTGGCAGGAAAGTTGACTGTGTTAGGGAGTCTAGTATAACACCTAGCAATTTCACCCTCGTGGATGGTACTAACATAGACTTGGGTTTGTTCACAATCCATCCTAGCTCTGACAGACGGGATAAAAATATTTTTAAGTCTGACAGCAGGAGCTCCCTTGAGTCGGCTAGAATTAAGAAATCATACAGGTACGGCACTATATTTAACCTTTCTTGTCTAAGTGGAGCTATCATTTCTATCACCAGTTTGGTGAATAGCCTTGGTGCAGCTGAAATCCCGAAGGGTAGCGCTATGAATTGAAAATGGAGATTCTGATTGAAAGGGTCTGAAATCGCAAACCTTAGGTATCTCTGGTGATCTGGGTGAATGGGAAAGTGCAAGTAAGCGTCTTTCAGGTTGACCGAGCACATAAATGCTCCTAGCTTTATCAGAGGTACAATTGATTTCAGAGACTCCATTTAGAATTTTCTGTAAAGAATAAACTTGTTCATTTGTTTCAGGTTTATAATAGTTCGAAAGTCTCCTTCCTTCTTTTTTACTAAAAATAGTGTTGAATAGTACCCCCGACCTCTTTGAGACGCGGGAACTGGGATTACTGCTCCCTTTTTCACCAGGTCCTGGACTCCCTAGAAAACATTCAGGTTGGAGGATCTGGAAGGCATCCTTGTTACGACAAATCTTGGAGGGGGAAGGGAGGTGAACTCGATCTTGTATCCTGACCGAATGATATCCAAGGCCCAAGGATTTTTTGATGTAAGCGCCCATGGACCTAGGAAATCCTTCAGTCTCCCCCCTACAATGGCGTCATTGTTTGTCTTCAGATTTAGATTGGGACTTAAGAAGGAAGCCTCTTCCTTTACCCCCCTTGGGATAAGCCCAAAGGCCTGACTTGCCTTTCCCTCTACCAGTCTTATTTTGTCCACCATATGACCAAAAGGACTGGTTCCCTCTATAAGATCTTTCTTCGGGGAATCCTTTTTTCCTATCAGCCGCTTTCTCTAGTATTTTGTCTAGAACCGGCCCGAATACATATTCTCCTCAAAAAGGAATAGATACTAGCTTTTGTTTGGATATTCTATCACCCGACCAGGACTTCATCCATAAAGCCCGGCGAGCCGCATTGGAAAGTCCAGCCTCTTTAGCACAGAATCGAATAGATTCAGCTGAGGCGTCCGCAAGGAATCCTGTAGCAGACATAAGTAGAGGGATAGACTGTAGGATTTCTTCCCTAGAAGTCTTGTTTCTCATGTGATTTTCTAGCTCTCCTAGCCATAAATACATAGACCTAGCTACCGACGTGGCTGCAATGTTGGTCTTAACATTATACATCGAGGCCTCCCAAGACTTTCTCAGAAGGGCATCTGCTTTATGTTCCATAGCATCCCTTAGGGGGCGGAGCCAGCAAGCCATGGTGTAGGTCGTCTCCACCAGAGCTCCTCACCGCTAGCCCAGCTTTATCAGCCTTATTCAGTAGACACAGATCCCACGATGGGGAAAACCCTCAGAGACAGAGATGGGGCAACAGGGAACACCCTGAAGACAAAAAAGACTCAGGGGGACCTGAATAAGTTCCTTAACAGAAGATCCTCCACACACCCTGAAAGTGGCAAGATGGCGCGCGAGGCGCGAACCAACTCTGAGCGGGAAGGAGCCGATTCAGATGCCGACAGTTCAGACGCTGAAGCATATAATAGAGGTGAGACGGACTCTCTTCCTCTCACCCGAAGCTTTCTGCAGCAGTCGCTAGCCTGGAGTTCCAGCAGCTTGGCCACCGGGTTGAATGCCTGGAGGAAAGCCATGACCTCCTAGTTCAGCATGAAGCTGGAGTACAAAATCACCTAGCAGCTATGTCCAAAATGATTAACGCAGCCTATTTGCACCTGGAAGACCAGGAAAACAGGGGACGGAGAAAAAATGTTCGCCTGAGAGGCATACCTGAGACTGTGCCGGCTGACGACCTGACGGACACAGTGCGCCGCCTGTTTGCCTTCCTGGTGGGAGAAGACCAGGCCGCCCCCATTGTCATCGAAAGGGCTCATAGAGCTCTTAGGCCCAAACCTGCTGCGGGAGACCCACCCAGAGGCATCGTGTGTGCCCTGATGAACTTTCTAGACACTGCCGCCGTCCTGAGAGCGGCCAGAGAGAAGGGCGATGTCACCCTGGATGGGCACAAGGTGCTTCTGTTTCAAGACCTGGCGGCGAGTACACTGGCCAAACGCAGAAACTTGCGCCCGTTAACCACGTTGCTGAGGGACAAGAAACTGCCGGTCCGATGGCTGTTCCCTTTCGGCTTAAGCACCGCAATCGGGGGGAAGCAGTTTACTGTGAGACTGCCGGAGGACTTACCGCCTGTATGGGAGGCCTTGGGAACAGATGCCCTGGACATTCAAACCTGGCTCCCCTGCAGCCCGATACCGGATCTCCCAAGCCTACCACAGCCGGAGAGTTGGCGCTTGGTGCAGAAAAAGAGATCCCCGAAGAAGAGGTTCCCTTGACTTGCTTTTCACAGAAGAAATGGAGGCTCACCCTGAAGTGGGACTCTGACGTTCATCGCCATTGAGAACGCTTCCGCATCTTCATCTTGCAGGACTCAGGTTTTACATAACCCTTGCCTGTTTCTATCATCAGGAGCTATCCCTTTTCTTTCTTTTCTAACGGTTGTCTATAGAGATCGGCCAACCTGGGTTAAGTCAGAACCTAGGGCGACAGCTCTGTGATGGCGTTATAGAGTGCCTATTTCATGTTCTAAGCTTCCACTCTGTATTGTTCCTCATATGTCTACTACCTGATTCCTATGTAATGGGCTTAATTGGTGAGACCTTAAGAACCTTACAAATTGCAATGTTTATATCCTGTTTTTTATTAGATGCCCTGTGTCACCCCCTAACTAATCTTCCTGCTCATAGTTAGCAAAAATTTTCCTGTATGGCATCATGCCTCATACTCCTCAGCAGCCAGAGGGGTTTCCATAGGTCTAGGGCAGAATTTGCCCTTCACTATGACGTCTAAATTGATCCTGATGGACATTACCTATTTCTGAAAGGCATTAAGACCATGCGATATAACGTCAGAAATGTACAGTTTGTTTATGGAAAGAGACTTTGCTGCTGTGGAAAGGGTTCATTGTTTCTAGAACCCACCAAACTTTGAGACGGACTGGCCATGTGGATCTAGAACTGCCCCACACAACCCAGGAATTGCAGAAAAGGGATAACAAGAATGGTATAGCTTGCCTGTGGTTTTTTGGGAGTACTACTATTGCCATCATTTTTGCTGCCCATATAAAGCTATTGGGAGGAGACTATACTGTGATATACTGTTATGGCAAAACCCCTACTTCTATGATCTGCTGGGGTCCAAATCATGTAAAGGTACGAGTACTCGGAAGAGATAAATGACACAGGCTCAAGGTTGTTTCAGAATGATCTCTCATCTTTATTGGGTGGATATAAAATGTTTATACCCATTTTTCAGAACTCAAGCCAACACAGATATCGTAATTTACGTAAGCATTGCGTGATTAATAATAATTTATTTTTGATGTTTGCAAGTCGAGCACATTTAATAAAAAAAAAAACGTATCTTATACTTGAGTTGTTCATCCTTGAGAAGTATCTAGAACCAGTTGTACTCCCAGAACATCAGACACACATAGTTCTAAGAACTAACAAGTAATTAACTTTGTTTGTCTCAAGTACACACGGCTCAGCAATTCTCCATTCTGACCTAAAATAAACCAGCAAAGTAAAATGGAATCCAGGATACAAAATGAAAGTGCAATCCCTCACAATTCCCCCATTTTCAGATATTCACTCATTGCAGGCAACAGGTACACATACTTCAGCCGGACATTCCCCTTTGCTGCTGGTTTCCCAGATTCTGCATATCCATACCTGCATGAGGGATAATCTCAATTTTTTTTTATAATCTCTCCTACTACAGGTTTTGTTACACACTTTACTCAAGCACATTAATGCTAGCTTAATCACAATGTAAATAAGTACAATAATCAACAAAATCTGTATTATCCCTTGCACTATGCCCACAAGCCATCCACCAATATTTTTGAACCAATTATCTGGATTCAAGAAAGAGAAGGTGTCTGACCACCAAGAATCTTTATCTGCACTATGTTCATCCAACCACTTATATCTCATTTTCTTCATTTTTTCAATACCTGCCCTTATCTGGAGGTTACCTTGTGGATCTATATAATGACAGCAGGTTGGTCCTATCACTTGACACATTCCTCCTTCCCTGGCAGTGAGAAAATCCAGAACTAAAGTATTCTGGTTAGTGACTATGATTAATTGAGATTGTACATCGTTAGTTTGATTTACAAGGCCTAACACATCCCATATTTGGTCATCTAGATAATCTGTTGCTACTACTAGCTTATCCCACATCTGCATAATCATTGGGTAAATAAACAGAGTACTAAAGAATTTATTTGCAATACTCATCTCTACTACATGAGGCTTCCCATTTGGTCTGGGTTTGTTGTCTGCAGCTCTTTTATATAATGTATGTTTAGGCATAGCATTTATATTAAGCTTATCATGTGACAGTATAAATGTGGCTGGAGTCAGTCGGACAAGAGTACAGGTTCTGTAGGCTCCAGGTGGAATCCACTTATATGCTGCCACTCCACAATCAAAATATAGATCACCAGGAAGAGTATAACTATAGGTTACATGATAAAGGAGTATATAAGCAACTGCAGTAATGTTTACACTTTCATTATATAAACACCATTTTTGGCCACCATCATTATCACTACCTATTTCCCCCCCAAACCCGCAAGAATAACTGTCATTAGTTTTAGGAGTCAATACAGTTCATGGGTTGTCTTTACAATCATCACTATCCTTTATGGACCCTTCAAACTTGTTATGCTCCCACAACACGTTATGTAGAGTCATTTGTATCGCCTCTATAGTGACTCCTTCAGTCTGATCGTATCCCTGGGACAGTGCAAAAGAGACTGATACTGGAAAATCAAAATCTCTTAGATACTTTCTTTCTGGTCCACTTCTGTCCATCAAAATCCCATACTCTGGCAGTGTTGTCCTTCTTTGCAATCACATTGGCCTGCCACCAGGGGGGCTCTACCCATCCAGCAACAGGAAGGGGCACTGCAGTAGAATTAAACTTAAGACTTTAATTCTCTGATCTTCGAATGGATAAAAAGTCTCTACAGTTTATGTTAGCAAGCTCTAACCATGGCACCGGGATCGCTAAATAAGGCATAGTCTTTGAACTCACAGGACTGTGAGTACAGATCCAACAGTTTTTATAATTGTCCGCATCTGTCATATTCTTTAACATGACCTGATGATGCCTAATAAGAGCACGGTCCCAGTGACTTTTTATGTTCACATGTAGAGCTTGGATGCTCAGAGCCAGGAGTAGCAGTGCAAGGATCTTATTCCTCAGGGTTTGGCACCTTCTTGCAATGTGAGGCATGAATCCAGTTAGGCTTTCCTTCCACCTTTATGGAGGTTGCAGTTTTCAACAGGACTTGGAAGGGACCATCAAATCTGGGTTTTCCTCACGTGCCTCTTTATCACCACCCAATCTCCAGGCTCAAGACTGTGTGTACCTTCTACTGAGTCAGGATCTGGAATGGAAGCAAACACTTGTTTATGAGTGTGATCTAACCTTTCAATGAGGGCCTTCATGTAACTGACCATACTGTCAGCCTGCAACTGCAACTGTTGAGGGAAATACAATCCTAGCCTTGGGGCACTATCAAACAATACCTCAAAGGGTGACAACCTGTCTTCTTGTTTGGTGTGGTTCTTATTGAGTACAAGGCTAGAGGCAAACACTCTGTCCATGGTCTACCTGTTTCCTGCATGGCTTTCTAAATTTTCAATTTTATTGTCCCGTTCAAGCGTTCGACACGGCCGCTGCTTTGTGGGTGGTACACCGTATGGAAGGCTTGGGTCACCCCTAAAGCTTGCATAACCTCTCTCATCACTTCACCTGTAAAGTGGGAGCCTCTATCTGACTCAATAACTTCAGGAACACCATACCTGCATATCAGTTCTCTGACCAGTTTCTTTGCATTGTTCTTTGCATTTGCCTTAGACACTGGATAAGCTTCCAGCCACCCTGAAAAGAGATCAACACACACGAGAACAAACTCCTATACACCTACCTTAGGCAGTTGTGTATAGTCTCTCTGCAGTCTCTGGAACGGGTCGAATGGCCTCGGAGTGTGCTTGCTTGGAGTCTTCACCACTTGAACTGGATTATTCAAAGCACAAATCATGCAACTTTGTACAAACCTGCTTGCCATGGTGGAGAACCCTGGAGCAATCCAGCTTTTGGCCACAGTGTTGATCATAGGACCTTTTGCCTGGTGCGTCACCCCATGGGCTTCTTGGGCCATCATCGGATACAGGACTCTAGGTAGGCAGATCTTACCTTGAACTTCCCATAGTCCCTGCTCATTTAGGGTAGCGCCTCTTAGTCCAAGATTCTTTTTCTTCTTCATCTGCTTGAGCAGACAGCTTTACCAAAACCTCCAGACATCTCCTGAGGCTCAAAGGCATTCACCGGTACAGTCTGTGTCAGCAGCTTGTTTAGCAGCTCTGTTGTTTCCTTTTGATTCATTAGTCACTTGTTTTGTATGTGCTTTTACCTTTATGACAGCCACTTCTTCAGGTAACAATAGAGAGTTCATTAGTTCAAATACAGAGTCTTTGTTCTTAATAGGCTGGCCTGCCGCTGTCAAAAAGTCTCTGGCCTGCCAAATTGGTCCATAATCATGTCCAATACCAAAAGCATACCTGGAATCTGTGTAGATGTTCGCCTTCTTGTCTTTAGCTCTGCCTCCTGTGCTGACATGTGAGGAGGAAGTGGTTCAGCAAATACTACCTCATGCTGTGTGACCACCGCATATCCAGTGTGGAACCTGCCATCCTCTCCCATAAATCTGCTTCCATCTACAAAATACAAAAAATCAGGATTATCAAGAGGTTTGTCATGAACATGTGAAAAACCAGAGGTCTCTTGTTGTCACGGCCACGGCTATGGTCATGACTCCTCAACCGCATGCGGTTGCCTGCGGTTTGGTTTTGGTCTTCAATCACAGCTGAGGGCCGCTGGTTTGTGGCCTCACCTGTGGTTGTCGCGGGCAACTAGTTGTATGGTGTTAGTTTCAGCAGAGCAGCCTGAGCGGTGCTGGGCAGCTTGCTGCATTGCATGCGGTTGCACCTAACAACCTTCATGTTGGGTGTTGTGTTTGTTTGTCTGTTGTGCACTGTGTTTTGTGTTGTGTGTGCACTAGGACTCTTCCCTTCACTGTGGCTGCCCGTGGCAACGTTTGGTTGGATGTGTACATGTGGTGGCAGTGTCCCGGCCTGCGGGCTTACTCCCAGGACATGGTAGCCACCCATGTCGTTGCCTGCGGCAACAGCCACAGTGTGATCTTAGTTTGGACACTTCCCTTTTTATGTTTCCCTTCCCTGGTGCTGGAAGGGTTAAATCCCTTTCAGTGTGTGTGAGTCACGGGGTGTGTCTGACTGTTGGGTGTGGCCTCTTGGCCTATAAAGCCTCAGTGTTTGGCATGTCTCAGTGGGTTGCTTCAGCCATGTGTAGCTGGAGCAGCCTCCTGTGTATACCACCTGCCAGTGGGGGCCACCCTTGTGGTCATAGGTTTATCTGTGATGTATAAGTTATGTTTGCATGATGTTCAGTTGATGTTTCCCTTTGTTTCCTGTTTAGTGCAACTAAGGATGTCCTAGTAACCTGTGTGTTATGTGTGCTATGTCCCTTTGTGTTCTGTGGACATGAGTAGTGCATGCATGGGTTCCAGTCAGCGTGGCTGTGACAGGTACGTGTGGAACTTGTTTAGTTCCCCTGTCATATCTGTATGTTGTATGTGTTCCGCCATTCCTTGCAGCTTGGCCAGTGAGACCCCTGTTCCTCCGCGTCCAGAAGGAACAGGCCGTCTTACCCTGCTCCTAGGTTAGGGCCATCTTGAGGGCTAGCAGGGACTTCAAGGTTCCGGTGCATGAGCCCTCCTACCATCAAGGTCGGCTCATGTAGCTAGTAGTCAGGTTAGGGATGCGTTTAGGAGGTGACCTGCTCCCTAATCCTGTCGTCCTGGCCGAGCCACCTTACATCTTCTAGCATCGCACGGCTGAGGATTTCTCCCATCCTCAGCCGTGACACTTGTTGCATCAAATGCTCACAATCATGATCTTCTGTTTCCATTAAATCTGTAAGTAATGGACCTGTACCTCCCTCCCCCATTTCTGAATCTGTGATTGGTAACAATGTAGCAGTATTCAGAGTTGTGTATCTATTAAAGGTAATGCTATCTGGCATGAGGAGGGAACATTGTAACTTCAGTTGTCTGGCGATAGAAATGTGTTTTGGCTGTACTTTACTGAGTATGCCTTGAATGTCATGTGGTTTTTGTACCACTAGAGGGTAGTCAAGGACAATGTCAGATGCTTTTTCCTCCATGAGCTGGACAGCCGTCACAGCTCTGACACATAAAGGACCTCCCCTGGACCCAGGATCCAATCTGGCAGAGAAATGTGCAACTGGTCTGTGCCTATCACCATGTTTTTGAGTGAGTACTGCTGTACTGTGTCTCTGGAGCTCTGAACAAAACAGGTTAAACGGTTGATCATAGTCTGGGATTTCCAATGCCGGTGCAGACAATATTGCCAGTTTCAGAGTGAAAAAGGACTCGATTGCATGTGCCATCAGAAAAAAAGGTTCTGATGACAGGCAATCATACAAAGGCTGCATAAGCATGGATGCATGCCTTATCCAGGGTCTGCAGTATGAGACCAGACCCAAAAACATCCTGAGGGGTTTTGGCCCCCTGAGGGAGTTTTATGTCCTTCACAGCTTGTTTTCTCTCCTCAGTAACTCTTAACTGCCAGTATTGCAGTTTTTCTCTGGAGACTTTACATCCACTTTCTGGATGGCAAATTCCTGATGACATTGTACTGTTGCAATATGTTGATGATTTACTTTTGTGTGCAGGAACTTGGAAAGGTTGCAGGGAAGCCACTCTGTAATTGAACTAATGAACTCTCTATTGTTACCTGAAGAAGTGGCTGTCATAAAGGTAAAAGCACATACACTTTCTGCAAGAAAGATCAGCAATGACAGAGTGGCTTCCCTGCAACCTTTCCAAGTTCCTGCACACAAAAGTAAATCATCAACATATTGCAACAATACAATGTCATCAGGAATTTGCCATCCAGATAATACAGAATGTAAATCTTGTGTGTAAATGGTAGGTGAATTCTGTGCACATTGGGGTAAAACTGTCCATGCATATTGATTACCTTTAAATGTAAATGCAAACAGGTATTGACAGTCTGGGTGTAGGGGAACACTGAATGCATTTGTCACTTCTATCACAGTGAAGTGTGTAGCAGTTGGTGGTACCTGTGATAACAAGGTGTGTGGATTTGGTACAATGGGGGTCTGTAATATAGTGACCTTGTTTACCTCTCTGAGATCATGAACCATCCTGTATGTTACTGGTTGTCCCTTTACTGGTTTCTTCTTAACTGGGAACAGGGGTGTATTTGCTGGTGAACTGGTCCTTACTAAGACACCCATTCTCTCACATTGTTTCACTTGTAAGGCTACTGACTGCTCTTGGGCATGACTCAAGGGGTACTGCTTAACACTGGGTGGTTGGCAACCTGGTTTGAGATGATCCATGAAAGGGGTAACATTAAGTTTCCCAATGTCTAACTTTGTGGATGCCCATAACTTGTCCGGGACTACCTGTAACTCCCCACAATCCTTGTAGTGTAAATGGCATCCTATCTCGGGCTCTAGTTACAGGGCCATAACTTGACACAGAAGTTCATCAGTGGCTCCTATATCTACCTGTGTGGTACCATCTTCATTAAAATGAATATGTGCCTGCAAAACATCAGTGCCTAGCAGATTAAAAGGAATATTTTCTTTGACCAACAACTGTGTTACCACCATGCTGTCTTTGATCTTCAACTTTATAGGCAATGTTTCTGGAACATAGACTACTTCCCCCGTGAAAGCAGACACTGGTACTTGCTGTGCACTTATCTGCCATGGTTTAACATAATCCGGATTTATCACTGTTTTGGCTGCCCCCGTGCCTACCAGAAAGGGAACTTGTTGATTCCCCACCTGAACCGGTATTTGTATTTGACATCCTGCTTTTGCTGTACTTATGGCAGATAAGGACACGGGGTTGGCGGCCTCCTATTGTAAGCCCTAAGTCTGAGGATCCTGGTCCTGTTGAGACAGTTTCTCCAAATATGTCCTGGTTTTCCACAATTGTAATACTTAAAATCATTCCTCCTCTGTCTCCCTTGCTGACCAGACCATGGTCTCTGTTGGCCCTGGACCATGCTAATCTTTGAGGGCTTGGAACTAGACATGTCCAGCTTCAGACCTTTAGCAGCAGCAACTATTTGAGGTAATGGTGTTACCCTCCACTCTGATTTGCAGGCTTTCAATTTTGCCTGCTAAGCAGGTCTCAGTCCTTCCATGAAGGCAGATGTCAACAGTTTCTGTCCCATTGGTCGTGTCCCATCCCATGTCTGTCCACACAGTCCGTAGTCTGGATTCAAATGACACCGTGTCCTCCTTGGTCTCCTGTACTACATCCTTCAGTCTCCGTGCACTGACATCTTCTTTTGTCCTTGCCCATTTCCCAAAAATTCTACAGTATTCTGTCCCTGAGACCTCAGCCTTCTCCCAGTCACCCCATGCTAAATTTTGCTCATTCTTCACCCTCTCATTAGACAATTGCTCCTTAAGGGGGCTGTAAGAAGACTCTCCCATTTTTAAATCCATTAAATCATTTAAGTCAGTCCATGTTGCTCTGTAAGTGACTTGAATCTGCTGTAACATACGGTGGGCAGGCATTGGTCTTGTCAGTGGGTCAGGGACCCTACCTAGAAGCCCCAATTGGTCCTTAGGACATGGTGCATATGTTACTAGATGCTGCTGGGCGTACTGGGGTTGGGCAGGTGGTCCCTGAGGAGCCTGACTGTCCCCATCCCCACCATCAGCGGCACTGTCAGCCAGAGGTGGAGGCTGTGGGACAAAACCTGTTCTCACAGTTACTGGAAACAGTCCTGAATGATGTTGTCTATGTCTTAGTGCTCCTCAGACTCTACACACGTCAGTCCAGTCAGGGTTTTGAGTGTCACATACTTGGCATGTCCAACTGGCCAGTCCCTCAACCATCATCGGATAAGCCAGTGGTTGAGCAGGAGGGGCAGAGGAAAAACCATGCTCCCCCTTCTTTTTCCCTTAAGGATCGGATTTAATATCGTAATACAGATTACCTCTCATATGTCTGCATATCCAGTGCTAATTCTCCACATGATTTGCGACTTTACACCAAGAGTTCACTATCTCCTCACATTCATGATCCTTTATCCAACCGCCATTTAACTCCTTAAACTTCTGCCATGTTCTAGGGTTTAAATTTCCATACTTCATCCCAGCATTTTCTAACACTTTCTGTCTTTTTTCTTATCTTGTTTACCTTCCATATCCTCTACCACTTCCTTAGCCAGTTTCTAGCCCTCAGGGATTGCATGGGAGTTTCCCATTTTACTTTCCAATCCATTAACTCAATGCACTAATTATCTCCAGACGTCTGTATTTTTAATTCCCTGCTTGTCCCTTCCTCGTGGTGCTTCCCCACTAGACTTCCTTCCTCAAGTGTACACTACGTAGGAAAGAAGAATACCAACTCCTACCTGCTTTCAGAAGTGCCTTAAGGGGTTCCAGGGCTCCTGATTGTCCTGTGCTGCATTCACAGTGATTCTATACAAAATCCAAAGGACTACTAAGACATATATCACGATACCAAGTGCAAACCCAAAGGTGTTCCAAAAAACAATATTATCCATACCCAGCAATCATAGGAATGACGTGGTTGGAGTTCTTTCTTACCTCTCAAATATGGCTCAACCTTAAGTAGACCTTTTATACTTCCCCCATAGTCCCGATCCCAGGCAGAAAGGCAAAGGAGACACAGATTTGTAAGAATAAGCTTCTTACCTTAACAGCGCTGTTTTTAGATCATCTGTGCATCCTGGTCTCTCTCCTTAATTGGTCGGAGTTGTTGGGAGGAGTCCACTGGTCGAGCCCCACGTTGATGGCTCCGAGAATTGTTAGGGTAAAACCCCTACTTCTATGATCTGCTGGGGTCCAAATCAGGTAAAGGTATGAGTACTCGGAAGAGCTAAATGACACAGGCTCAAAGTTGTATCAGAATGATCTCTCATCTTTATTGGGCGGATACAAAATATTTACACCCATTTTCTAGAACTCAAGCCAACACAGATATCGTCATTTACGTAAGCATCGCGTGATTAATGATGATAATAACTTCTTTTTGATGTTTGCAAGTCAAGCACAATTACAATAAAAAATTATCTTATACTTGAGTTGTTCATCCTTGAGAAGTATCCAGAACCAGTTGTACTCCTAGAACATCAGACACACATAGTTCTAAGAACTAACAAGTAATTAACTTTGTTTGTCTCAAGTACACACGGCTCAGCAATTCTCCATTCTGACCTAAAATAAACCAGCAAAGTAAAATGGAATCCAGGATACAAAATGAAGGTGCAATCCCTCACATATACTTTTGAACTGTGCCTTTTCCTGCTAAATGTACTACTACTCTATCATTGATTTAGTAATAAAAACTTGCATTCATGCTTCTAACTTGTACCCTGCCGACTCATCATCATCATCATCATCAATCAATCAATCATCATCCATACTACCTCCCCTCCGGGTTGCTGCACATTGGAAGAAGGAGATGCTGATATAATTAAAGGGTAACTGTCATGTTTTCATAAAAAAAAATCTATTTTAGCATGCTGCAGCAGCATTATGCATAAAGCAATCTTTAGTTTCTTTCTTTACATACCACTGTTTCCCTTGAGTTTTTCCCTTAGTTACGGCTGTTTAAACATTTACAATATGAGGACCTTCTCAAGATGGCTCCTCTGCCAGTTCTCTAAGGCCAAAACTGCTTTCCCTCACTTCACATACACACTTGCTGTAGCCAGCAGCTCCCTGCCAGCCAATCAGATTGGATTACTGAGAGACACGCCTCCTCACTCTGAAGTCTAATGCAGGCATGCAGAGCCAGAGACAGACAAGCCATAGCAACTGTCTTTTAAGGAAGCAGTGGAAAGGGACAGTGGACATTAATGAAAGCTGTTATTATAAGATAAATACAGATCTTTTGACAATCATTGACAGACTAACTCAGGTATACATGCCTAGCTCTAATAAACTAGCAAATAAAATGAAATATATGACCGTTACGCTTTAAGCCTTATTAAACAGCTGATCTGTGGGGGTCCCAGGTGTCGGACCTCCACTTATCAGATTCTGATGATCTATCAAGAGGATAGGTCATCAGTATTAAAATGTCAGAAAACACTTTTAATTACAAAATATTATTGCATTTACATGTTTTATAATCATTGGAAAAAATGTATACATGATCACCTATGATAGAAAACAGTATTCATGACACATTCCACAAAATAAGTCTCCAAAACGGTATAAAAACAAGTTGTTAAAGGGACCGAATAGGGATAAATTAGAGGGACACTTTCATCAGAAATGGGTATCTTCTAAAACTCTGTATTCATAATAAGCACATTTGTTTAGAATTTTTGGCTGTATTTCTTTTTTATTTTAGTAGTACTATGTCACTGAAAATTAAGTACATGATATTGTCCTTCTGTAGTCGTCAGCAGAGACAGATAAAACTCCTATATAGATAGGGAACCCAATTTACTGTTTCTGTGAGTTTGTCTGCCGGGTAATGCTCAATACAATGGTAGGTATATAAATGGGCTGACAGTGTGACAACTGTAATGTTCTTTTGATAGGCCTAGATAAAGATGGCCACAGAAGAGCACTGCACTTATCAGTGTAATGTGTGAAGCTCTAATTGAGTCACTCATCCCCTTCCCTTTCTGGCCAGAGTGATGGTCTGACTGAGAAAGTCATGCAAGGCTGTTGCCGTGCTAAAAGCCCAAACTATCAGAAAGTTAAAACCCAGGACAGGAAATAGAATACATGGAATGACTTTTAAAAATTGTATCCAAAAAAACATTCACCTGTTTTTTTTGTAAAAAAAAACTAACTAAAAGAAAATATTCACATATAGGTTGTTAAAGGGCATCTGTCAGTAGATTTGCGCCTATGAAACTGGCTGACCTGTTGCATGTGCACTCGGCAGCTGAAGGTATCTGTGTTGGTCCCATGTTTATATGCATTGCTGAGAAAAATTATTTATTAATATATGCAAATGATGCTCTAGGAGCAACAGAGGCGTTGCAATTACTCTTAGGCCCCTTTCACACGGGCGAGTATTCCGCGCGGATGCGATGCGTGAGTTGAACGCATTGCACTCGCACTGAATACCGACCCATTCACTTCTATGGGGCTGTTCACATAAGCTGTGATTTTCACGCATCACTTGTGCGTTGCGTGAAAATCGCAGCATGCTCTATATTCTGCGTTTTTCACGCAACGCAGGCCCCATAGAAGTGAATGGGGTTGCATGAAAATCGCAAGCAAGTGCGGATGCGGTGCGATTTTCACGCACGGTTGCTAGTAGACGATCGGGATGGAGACCCGATCATTATTATTTTCCCTTATAACATGGTTATAAGGGAAAATAATAGCATTATGAATACAGAATGCATAGTAAAATAGCGCTGGAGGGGTTAAAAAAATAATAATAATAATTTAACTTCCCTTAGTCCACTTGAACGCGATGCCGGCATCTCCTTCTGTCTCCTTTGCTGAACAGGACCTGTGGTGAGCATTCATTACAGGTAAAGGACCTGTGGTCATGTCACTCCGGTCATCACATGATCCATCACATGATCTTTTACCATGGTGATGGATCATGTGATGACCGGAGTGACGTCACCACAGGTCCTTTACCTGTAATGAATGCTCACCACAGGTCCTGTTCAGCAAAGGAGACAGAAGGAGATCCCGGCATCGCGATCAAGTGGACTAAGGTGAGTTAAATTATTAATTTTTTTACCCCTTCAGCGCTATTTTACTATGCATTCTGTATTCAGAATGCTATTATTTTCCCTTATAACCATGTTATAAGGGAAAATAATACAATCTACAGAACACCGATTCCAAGCCCGAACTTCTGTGAAGAAGTTCGGGTTTGGGTACCAAACATGCGTGATTTTTCTCACGCGAGTGCAAAACACATTACAATGTTTTGCACTTGCGCGGAAAAATCGTGGGTGTTCCCGTAACGCACCCGCACATTTTCCCACAACGCCCGTCTGAAAGAGGCCTTAGGCTGAATTCACACAGGCGAGATTTCTGCGCCGGTGCAATGCGTGAGGTGAATGCATTGCACCCGCACTGAATCCAGACCCATTCACTTCTAAGGGGCTGTGCACATGAGCGGTGATTTTCACGCATCACTTATGCGTTGTGTGAAAATCGCAGCATGCTCTATATTGTGCGTTTTTCACGCAACGCAGGCCCCATAGAAGTGAATGGGGCTGAGTTAAAATCGCAAGCATCCGCAATCAAGTGCGGATGCGGTGGGATTTTCACGCATGGTTGCTAGGTGACAGTCTATTCACTGTATTATTTTCCCTTATAACATGGTTATAAGGGAAAATAAAAGCATTCTTTGATACAGAATGCTTAGTAGGTGGTCAATTGAGGGTTAAAAAATAATTAACTCACCTTCTCCTCTTGATCGCATAGCTGCCGGTCTCTTCTTACTACTTTAATCCTGAGCTGCCGGCTAAAGGACCTGTGGTGATATCAGATCACATGGTCCAATCACAGAATCCATGGTGATGGACTATGTGATTGGACCATGTGATCTGACGTCACCACAGGTCCTTTAGCCGGCAGCTCATGATTAAAGAAGTAAGAAGAGACCGGCAGCTACGTGATCAAGAGGAGAAGGTGAGTTAATTATTTTTTATTTTTTAACCCTCAATTGACCACCTACTAAGCATTCTGTATTAAAGAATTCTATTATTTTCCCTTATAACCATGTTATAAGGGGAAATAATAACATCTACACAGCACCGATCCCAAAACTGACTACAATTGGGTACCTACTCGCGCGGGAACATATCAGTCACGCCCGTGTGAACTCAGCCTTAGAGATCTCTCTGCAACTGCCGTGCCCACTGCACTTTGATTGGCAGGTAAATAATTATCATGCCTGGCCCTGTCAAAGTGCAGAGGGCGCAGCAATTGCAGAGAGAGCTGAGCCTCTAGGAGTAACTGCAACACCCATGTTGCTTCTAGAGTCTCATTTGGATATACACTGCTCAAAAAAATAAAGGGAACACTTAAACAACACAATGTAACTCCAAATCAATCACACTTCTGTGAAATCAAACTGTCCACTTAGGAAGCAACACTGAGTGACAATCAATTTCACATGCTGTTGTGAAAATGGGATAGACAACAGGTGGAAATTATAGGCAATTAGCAAGACACCCCCGATAAAGGAGTGGTTCTGCAGGTGGTAACTACAGACCACTTCTCAGTTCCTATGCTTCCTGGCTGATGTTTTGGTCACTTTTGAATGCTGGCGGTGCTTTCACACTAGTGGTAGCATGAGACGGAGTCTACAACCCACACAAGTAGCTCAGGTAGTGCAGCTTATCCAGGATGGCACATCAATGCGAGCTGTGGCAAGAAGGTTTGCTGTGTCTGTCAGCGTAGTGTCCAGAGCATGGAGGCGCTACCAGGAGACAGGCCAGTACATCAGGAGACGTGGAGGAGGCTGTAGGAGGGCAACAACCCAGCAGCAGGACCGCTACCTCCGCCTTTGTGCAAGGAGGAACAGGAGGAGCACTGCCAGAGCCCTGCAAAATGACCTCCAGCAGACCACAAATGTGCATGTGTCTGCTCAAACGGTCAGAAACAGACTCCATGAGGGTGATATGAGGACCCAACGTCCACAGGTGGGGGTTGTGCTTACAGCCCAACACCGTGCAGGACGTTTGGCATTTGCCAGAGAACACCAAGATTGGCAAATTCGCCACTGGCGCCCTGTGCTCTTCACAGATGAAAGCAGGTTCACACTGAGCACATGTGACAGATGTGACAGAGTCTGAGACGCCGTGGAGAATGTTCTGCTGCCTGCAACATCCTCCAGCATGACCGGTTTGGCATTGGGTCAGTAATGGTGTGTGGGGTGGCATTTCTTTGGAGGGCCGCACAGCCCTCCATGTGCTCGCCAGAGGTAGCCTGACTGCCATTAGGTACCGAGATGAGATCCTCAGACCCCTTGTGAGACCATATGCTGGTGCGGTTGGCCCTGGGTTCCTCCTAATGCAAGGCAATGCTAGACCTCATGTGGCTGGAGTGTGTCAGCAGTTCCTGCAAGATGAAGGCATTGATGCTATGGACTGGCCCACCCGTTCCACTGACCTGAATCCAATTGAGCACATCTGGGACATCATGTTTCGCTCTATCCACCAACAGACTGCACCACAGACTGTCCAGGAGTTGGCAGATGCTTTAGTCCAGGTCTGGGAGGAGATCCCTCAGGAGACCGTCCGCCACCTCATCAGGAGCATGCACAGGCATTGTAGGGAGGTCATACAGGCACGTGGAGGCCACACACACTACTGAGCCTCATTTTGACTTGTTTTAAGGACATTACATCAAAGTTGGATCAGCCTGTAGTGTGTTTTTCCACTTTAATTTTGAGTGTGACTCCAAATCCAGACCTCCATGGGTTAAAAAATTTGATTTCCATTTTTCTATTTTTGTGTGATTTTGTTGTCAGCACATTCAACTATGTAAAGAACAAAGTATTTCAGAAAAATATTTCATTAATTCAGATCTAGGATGTGTTATTTTTGTGTTCCCTTTATTTTTTTGAGCAGTGTATTAAAACATTTTTTTTCTCAGCAATGCGGGCACATATGAACATGGGACCAACACAGATCTCGTCATCTGCCAAGTGCACATTGTTAGCGGTTTTTCTCAGGCAGGTTTATGATGGTATATGATGAGGCATCAGACCTCCAACCCGTGAATATCTCCCTGTGCAACGAATATTCCATTTGCTCTGATCAGGAGATAAATATCAGCCCAGACTTAACATAGGTTGCTAAATATCTGAAATCTTTATTTCCTAGCACATACTTATAGGGCTTTTTGGGGGTGGGCGCATATTGTCTCTCAAGATCCAATTGGAACAATACTGGTATTTCTTAGTAGGCCTTGGGAAACATGTTTGTCAAGATACAGTTGAAACTTTGTTAAACAATACTGGTATCTGCTATATACAATACATGAAAAGGGTTATTTTACATTGAACAGGTTTACTCTACATGCTAATAAGTTGTGTGTGACACATGAAGACACTAAAGACTATGAAGGAGATTAAAAAAAAACTTCTGTGTAATTTGGCGCACAGTAGGAAAAAATCTCCTGCATAGTGAAAAGAGAGAGAAGAAAGAAAAGTAAGAAAAAACACAAAACATAAGGCATGCAAGCTCTACACATAGATAGGATATTCGGGTTAGACCTTTTACTGGGCTAACCCCGCCCTCCATGGCACATAGCTGCCCAGTAATATTACAGATATGCAGGTACATTCCACCTCATGCCTTGACCAATAGAAATACTCACCATCCACTACCACACCCAGAACATGCACAAATGCTCCCAAATGAATCAGCCTTTTTTTAAACAAATGTGGCCCTAATCGGACAACATCTATTTAATTTGGTACAAATATGCTACTGACCCATAGTGAACCTCTGTTAGACATGGTTCCGAAAGGGGGGATCAGTCCCTGAGGAAGGTCTTTTAAAACAGGGTTGACCAAGAAAGGTGATATAGCATTCACATGGACACCAGTCCCACCAACCAATGTTTCATGTTGGGGCGCCCATGGTTCAGTGAGACCGGCATCAGTGTGCCATACCCCACTGTTGCTGATGAGGACCCGCTGGTAGCTTTCACTAAGAACATTGCTCTCAGAGCCAGCGGCCATTAGATCACCCTTAAACCAACGGTGGCGGCTTTCACATGGGAAGTGGGAACCAGAGTGCTGATCTATAGAATTTCCCTTGCAACGACCTGACCCGATCACGCTCTCATAACCGTAATCAGGTCAGACCTTACACAGGGAGGCATATACAAAATAAACCTACATACCATTCCTAAGCTAAAAAGAAAGTCCACTATAGTCATCCTATGCTTAATAAAACTTTCCACGACAGTTCCCACCTCTCTGTAATATGTCCCCTGTGTTCTTTGAATCTCTTGCTGAATCTTTGGTTTACTCAACTTGCCCTTGTCGATTGTGGTGCTCCTTGGGTGTCATTGCCTCCATGATGATGCTCCATCCTTTGGTTCGATTCTTCGGGGAGTTGACTCTGAGGGAGGTCCTGATGTGGTAAGGTGTGGCGTGGCGATGAACGTTTAGTTGGACATCCTTTCCATCAAAGACATAGGTTGATCCGTGGTATATCTGGGAGCTGCAATTAGGATGTGATTATCTGCACGTGACTGGTCGATCAAACAGCAGGAGCATCTCACCAGGATATACAGTACAGACCAAAAGTTTGGACACACCTTCTCATTCAAAGAGTTTTCTTTATTTTTATGACTATGAAGGCATCAAAACTATGAATTAACACATGTGGAATTATATACATAACAAACAAGTGTGAAACAACTGAAAATATGTCATATTCGAGGTTCTTCAAAGTAGCCACCTTTTGCTTTGATTACTGCTTTGCACACTCTTGGCATTCTCTTGATGAGCTTCAAGAGGTAGTCCCCTGAAATGGTCTTCCAACAGACTTGAAGGAGTTCCCAGAGATGCTTAGCACTTGTTGGCCCTTTTGCCTTCACTCTGCGGGCCAGCTCACCCCAAACCATCTCGATTGGGTTCAGGTCCGGTGACTGTGGAGGCCAGGTCATCTGGCGCAGCACCCCATCACTCTCCTTCATGGTCAAATAGCCCTTACTTTCAAAGTTTTCCCAATTTTTCGGCTGACTGACCTTCATTTCTTAAAGTAATGATGGCCACTCGTTTTTCTTTACTTAGCTGCTTTTTCTTGCCATAATACAAATTCTAACAGTCTAT
Source organism: Bufo bufo (assembly GCF_905171765.1). Classification (NCBI taxonomy): domain Eukaryota; kingdom Metazoa; phylum Chordata; class Amphibia; order Anura; family Bufonidae; genus Bufo; species Bufo bufo. The sequence continues at coordinate 311,880,424 of NC_053391.1, forward strand.
TCAGTAGGACTATCAGCTGTGTATCCACCTGACTTCTCCTCAACGCAACTGATGGTCCCAACCCCATTTATAAGGCAAGAAATCCCACTTATTAAACCTGACAGGGCACACCTGTGAAGTGAAAACCATTTCAGGGGACTACCTCTTGAAGCTCATCAAGAGAATGCCAAGAGTGTGCAAAGTAGTAATCAAAGCAAAAGGTGGCTACTTTGAAGAACCTAGAATATGACATATTTTCATTTGTTTCAAACTTGTTTGTTATGTATATAATTCCACATGTGTTAATTCATAGTTTTGATGCCTTCAGTGTGAATCTACAATTTTCATAGTCATGAAAATAAAGAAAACTCTTTGAATGAGAAGGTGTGTCCATCAGAATTAATGGACTCATTGTCCATGGGGTTGGGAAGGGTCTCCCCATCCAAATACTACTCCTCCCTTTGACCATAGACCGTTAGCGTCTTTGGTCAACCCTTGAATCTTTGCTGCCCTTGCATATATTGTTCTACTGGGCTGTGCAGACTGTACAATATGCTGATTAGCATGCTCAGACAAAACCTGTTCCTCAGGTTCTGTAAAGCCAGGAACCTGTGGTAGAGTCAAGTGCGCGCAGATCTCATCATCTGATTCTGTTGTTAATTTAGTTACTACAGGGTACAATGGCACATATGGGGGTGGGACAGGAGTTGGAGTCACGATGGGGGTTTTACTTTGCTGTCTTATATTTGACCTGCACAAGTCAGTCCAAAACTTTTGCACAGATAGCCATGCTTGGCCGCAAGTTTTCATATACCTTTTTTTCCAGTGAGGGTCTCCTTTGTACCATAGAAAAGTGTCTGTCATTCAGACATAGGCCCTTGATCATGGCCATATGGAAGTCTGAAAAAGACCCTTCTTTTGGGAACGGGTCAGTACATTTCATTCCTTCTGTCCATTTACACATATTATCAACCCAAAGATCAGTATAAAATGGACCTAAACACCTCTGGACAAACATTTTTGGACTTTCTCCCCCCAATTTTTTTTTTTTAGGAGACAGTTTTACCATAGAGTGATTTGCAGCAGATTTAGGGTACATCATTTTCAGTTCTAATTTTAAAATTCAGTTTATTTTTGGGATTCTTCTTACCATAAGAATTGCCTATATTAATTAGCTAAAATATACAGTGAGATCAGCTGAATTTAAAGGTTTATCAAAGGATGATTATGTTTGTGTTTAGTGCAAAAATACGTACTGACAAACCTTATGCTTATCAGTGTTTTTTATCCTATTTCTTCTAATTCAGGTTCATAACTACTCCTGAATTTATGGCAGATTTTAAACTATTCTGGATGGTATTACTTCTAATTCAGGCTCATATTACTCCTGAATTTATGACAGATTTTAAACTATTCTGGATGGTATTACTTCTAATTCAGGCTCATATTACTCCTGAATTTATGACAGATTTTAAACTATTCATGGCCAATTTTATACCTTCAATTTCAGCATGAACTTGCATACAATCTATACATAATCTATACACAGTCTATACAGTAAAATTATATATATATATATTGTAGCGGGATTAGCTCACGGGACCGCCGTCTCCTGGAATAGACGGGCGCTATAGGCACATAAAACACAGTCCAGTCCAAGCAAGTATGGTGCAACTGGCCTCAGCCAGTTTTATTGACTTTTGCAGAAAAAGAATTAAACAAAACAGTTCAAAACAAATGAAATACCTGGCCGTCTGGCCACTACTTCTAGACAGGTAGTAGTCCCTAACTACATGAAACTGAGCCTTGTGCCCAGCTCCATCAACAAAACACACTGTTGTTTTTACTCACACATAAGGGTTCTTCCCAGGAGCAGAGAGATCAGCTAGTGAGCTGTTTGCCCTTTTATAGCACACTCAGGTTCCAAGGTGATTAGCCACAGTTACACTGAATACCTGGAGTGGCTAATTGGAGCAGGGACCCACCCAACTCTCCCTGCTCCAAGCAGCCAGGCCCTTCTAACCAGGTTTTTAACAAAACCCTTGCAAAGAGAAAACCTAGTTTTCCTTGCTGTCAATTCCCTGGCTGCTTTTTAGAACGTATAGGACAGGAACCTAGGTGAAATGTAGACTCCTTCCACCACTTTCCCCCTGGTCCTGTCACATATCCTCCCCCCCTGTTTCGACCTTGGGGTAGGAACACTCTGTGCCCTTAAACAGTACATCCTGGACAGGGCATCTGCGTTTCCAAGCTGACGCCCGGGCCTATGTTCAACTGTAAAACTATAATCTTGAAGAGACATGAACCATCGGGTCACTCGCCTGTTTTTCTCACGGTTTTGGCACATCCATTTAAGGGGGGCATGGTCAGTTACCAGTTTGAATGTTCTCCCTACCAAATAATACCTGAGAGCTTCTATGGCCCACTTAACTGCCAAACACTCCTTTTCTACAATGGAGTATTTCTTTTCATGTTCATTTAACTTTTTACTCAGGTATACTACAGGATGCTCTTCCCCAGCCCTTACTTGCGACAACACAGCCCCTATACCAACATCCGAGGCATCTGTTTGCACAATGAACTCCTTTTTAAAATCTGGTGTGACTAACACTGGGTGGGCACATAGAGCCTGCTTCAGGTTCTGAAAGGCCTGTTCCGCTTCCGTGGTCCATTTGACCATGGTTGAATCCTTCCCTTTTGTAAGGTCTGTTAAAGGGCTCGCAATGCTGGCAAAATTTTCAATAAAACGCCTATAATAACCAGTTAAACCTAGGAATGCTCTGACTTGTTTTTTGTTCAAAGGCCTTGGCCAGCTCTGGATGGCTTCCACTTTGTTTATTTGAGGTTTTATAACTCCTCGCCCAATCATGTACCCCAAGTACTTTGCCTCTTCTTGCCCAATGGCACATTTTTTTGGATTCGCTGTTAACCCTGCTTCCCTAATAGAATTCAGGACGGCTTCTACCCTGGGTAGATGACTTTCCCAATCCGTGCTATGGATTATCACATCATCTAAATAGGCAGCTGCGTATCTACGATGTGGTCTTAAAATTTTGTCCATCATCCTCTGAAATGTGGCCGGGGCCCCATGCAAACCAAAGGGAAGGACTACATACTGAAAATGGCCATCAGGGACACTAAAAGCAGTTTTTTCTTTGGCCCTCTCAGTCAACGGTACTTGCCAGTAACCTTTTGTAAGATCTAATGTGGTAAAGAACCTAGCATTACCAAGCCTATCAATCAGCTCATCCACTCGAGGCATTGGGTAAGCATCAAACTTTGAGACAGTGTTCAGTTTCCTGAAGTCATTACAGAAACGTATGGTGCCATCAGGTTTGGGAACCAAGACTATAGGACTAGACCAGTCACTATGGGACTCCTCTATAACCCCTAACTGAAGCATTGTTTGGACTTCTTGGGAGACAGCTTTACGTCTAGCCTCAGGTATTCTATAAGGCTTTTGGTTGACTCTGACCCCTGGTTCGGTTATAATATCATGTTCAATTATATCTGTTCGACCAGGTAGCTCAGAAAATACATCTTTATTTTTTATTACAAACTCCTTTGCCTCTTGGGTTTGAGATCCTGACAAAGTGTCTGCAATTTTTACCTCTGGTATCTCAAAGCTACATTCCTTTTTCCCACTGCTGTAAGCTGCTAACACCTCTCGGTCCTTCCAGGGTTTGATTAGGTTCACATGATAAATTTGGTAGGGCTTACGTCTACCTGGTTGGTGAACCCGGTAATTCACCTCTCCGACCTTCTCAACTATTTCATAAGGTCCTTGCCATTTGGCCAAAAATTTACTTTCTACTGTGGGGACAAGGATTAATACCCTATCCCCAGGGTTGAAGTTTCTTACTTTAGCCGACCTGTTGTAAACCCGGGACTGACTCTCCTGGGCCTGCAGCAAGTGTTCTTTTACAATGGGCATTACTTTTCCAATCCTTTCCTGCATTTGGGACAAGTGTTCAATCACACTTTTGTAGGGTGTAGCCTCACTCTCCCAGGTCTCTTTTGCAATATCCAAAAGACCCCGAGGGTGCCGACCATACACTAGCTCGAACGGAGAAAATCCGGTAGATGCTTGAGGCACCTCCCGTACAGAAAACATAAGATATGGTAAAAGACAATCCCAGTCTTTCCCATCCTGTGCCACCACTTTTCTGAGCATCCCTTTTAAGGTTTTGTTGAACCTTTCAACTAACCCATCCGTTTGGGGATGATAAACTGAGGTACGCAAGTGAGTTATTTTCAACAGTTTACACAACTCTTTTGTAACCTTTGACATAAAGGGCGTCCCCTGGTCAGTGAGTACTTCTTTAGGTATGCCCACTCTAGTAAACATCTGGAACAACTCCTTGGCTATCACTTTTGCAGAGGTTTTCCTTAGAGGTATTGCTTCAGGATAGCGGGTAGCATAATCAAGGACAACCAAAATGTATTGGTGACCTCTGGCAGACTTAACAAGAGGTCCCACCAAATCCATTGCAATCCTCTCAAAGGGAGTTTCAATAATCGGGAGTGGTACTAACGGACTCCTAAAGGTCGCTACCGGGTTGTGTAATTGACACTCTGGGCATGAATCACAGTATTCTTTTATCTCTTTATGTACCCCGGGCCAATAAAACCTCTGCAAGATCCGGTCTTTGGTTTTTTCATAAGCCAAGTGCCCTCCTAGCACATGTGAATGGGCTAGATCCATCACCTTTTGGCGATGCGATTTTGGGACCACAAGTTGCTCCACAACCTGCCCATTTTGCTCATCAACTCTATATAAGAGTTCATTCTCTATAGAAAAATGGGGAAATATTTTCTCTACCCCAGTATCTTGAGGTACCCCATTGACTACTTTCACACTTTGCCATGCGTGGGTTAATGTTGGGTCCCTGAGTTGAGCTGTCCCAAAGTTATCATTGGAGACTGGCAAGTCAGGGAGACCAATTTCCGGGACATCATCAGTATCACCTGCAAGCACTGCTAAGGGAAAATTCTCGGTTTCACTCTGGGTCACCCCTACTGTTTGCACATTTTCAGTCTCAGCCAGGGGAATGGGATCTACAGCAGACCCACTTAAACACTTATCAAGCATATTCCACATTTTCCAAAACAGAGGAAAATCACACCCCACAATGACAGTATGCAACAGACTGTTTACAACCCCCACTTCATGGGTTACTTTCCCGCACGGGGTTTCAAAAGAGACTATAGCAGTGGGGTACTCTTTTGTATCCCCATGTATGCAGATGACCCCCATCTGTCTCTTTTGCAGCTTCCTAGTGTCCACCAGGCTGCCATGCACAAGAGTCACTAGACTACCAGAGTCCAACAGAGCTTGAACTGAGTGTCCTTCAATCACCAAGCTGCAAGTTTGTCGCTCCATATCTGGGGTCGGCAAGGCAGAGTAGGCAGGTCCCGCAAACAATGACCTCCTCCGCCCACTGTCACACTCCATAGGCTCAGCCAAAGGACAGTTGGCAGCCACGTGGCCCAGTCCTTGACATCGCCAGCAAACAATGCTTTTGAACGCCCAAGGCTGTCTAGGGCTAACTGGCTTAAGAGGTCTGGCTAATAGGTCAGTCTCAGTTCCTACTTTACGGCCCTCCCTCGCCCCCTTTAGATTAGGAACAGTCTTACCGCGATCAGTAGACTTCTGGCTCCCTGGGGCCGGCCAAGTAGGAGAGAGGTCTTGGAGATACTCCTCGGTGTTCAGATACCGCTCCACTAGGGCGACGAGCTGATCCACATCCCTGGGGTCCGCTTGTCCCACACAGCGCTGTATCCGAACTGGTAGAGCACAAACAAACCGGTCCAGGACCACTCTTTCCACCACCTGAGTGGCTGTAGATACCTCTGGCTGTAGCCATTTTTTAGCCAGGTGAAAAAGATCATACATTTGCGACCTCGCTGGTTTATCCAATTGGAAAGTCCAGTTGTGCACTCGCTGGGCTCTGACCGCAGATGTTACACCCAAGCGAGCGAGAATTTCTGCTTTCAGTTTTGGGTACTGTCTGGCATCCTGCTCACTCAAATCATAGTAGGCTTTCTGTGGCTCCCCACTCAGGAAAGGAGCAAGGGTGTCTACCCACTGTTCGGCTGGGAGTTTCTCTCTTTCAGCGGCTCTTTCAAAAATGGTGAGGTAGGTCTCCACATCATCCCCTGCTACCATTTTTTGAAGGGAAGCTTGCACTCTCCTCCCCACAGAGATGGATTCCTCCTGGACATGGGGCCTTTCAGCCAGCACCGCTATCTGCTCCACCAGACTTTTATTAAGCGATTGCTGTTCTCTGAAACCAGCTTGTGTAGTCTCCATGAACAACCGATTGGTTTCCTGCTGGTTAGCATTCGCCTTTTGGAGCTGTATGTTAGCCTGGATCAGCTGTTTCAGCACTTCCTCCATATCTGCACTGTTTGTTTTTTTCAGAACAGCAGACTTAACCCAGGACATAAAACTTGCTGGATTTTTGTGCCAGCGCAGCCTCCACCATATGTAGCGGGATTAGCTCACGGGACCGCCGTCTCCTGGAATAGACGGGCGCTATAGGCACATAAAACACAGTCCAGTCCAAGCAAGTATGGTGCAACTGGCCTCAGCCAGTTTTATTGACTTTTGCAGAAAAAGAATTAAACAAAACAGTTCAAAACAAATGAAATACCTGGCCGTCTGGCCACTACTTCTAGACAGGTAGTAGTCCCTAACTACATGAAACTGAGCCTTGTGCCCAGCTCCATCAACAAAACACACTGTTGTTTTTACTCACACATAAGGGTTCTTCCCAGGAGCAGAGAGATCAGCTAGTGAGCTGTTTGCCCTTTTATAGCACACTCAGGTTCCAAGGTGATTAGCCACAGTTACACTGAATACCTGGAGTGGCTAATTGGAGCAGGGACCCACCCAACTCTCCCTGCTCCAAGCAGCCAGGCCCTTCTAACCAGGTTTTTAACAAAACCCTTGCAAAGAGAAAACCTAGTTTTCCTTGCTGTCAATTCCCTGGCTGCTTTTTAGAACGTATAGGACAGGAACCTAGGTGAAATGTAGACTCCTTCCACCACTTTCCCCCTGGTCCTGTCACAATATATATATATATATATATATAACGACTAAAAATGCTTAAGCAACTATACAGCAATATACAGGTTTAGCAAAGGATATTCGTTGCACACAATACTGTTTTTCAGATTAGGGGACTCCAGACCCCATTTTTTCTTCAGGAATATCAGATTCCTGCGGGACTTCAGATCCCTCTATTTCTTTAGGAATATCAGATTCCTCGGGGAGATGCTTATCAGAAGCGCTTACCGGGTTCAAATAATCCACTCTTACAGTATAGGGCAGTAATAATATATACACTGCTCAAAAAAATAAAGGGGACACAAAAATAACACATCCTAGATCTGAATTAATTAAATATTCTTCTGAAATACTTTGTTCTTTACATAGTTGAATGTGCTGACAACAAAATCACACAAAAATAAAAAAATGGAAATCAAATTTTTCAACCCATGGAGGTCTGGATTTGGAGTCACACTCAAAATGAAAGTGGAAAAACACACTACCAGGCTGATCCAACTTTGATGTAATGTCCTTAAAACAAGTCAAAATGAGGCTCAGTAGTGTGTGTGGCCTCCACGTGCCTGTATGACCTCCCTACAACGCCTGTGCATGCTCCTGATGAGGTGGCGGACGGTCTCCTGAGGGATCTCCTCCCAGACCTGGACTAAAGCATCTGCCAACTCCTGGACAGTCTGTGGTGCAACGTGATGTTGGTGGATAGAGCGAGACATGATGTCCCAGATGTGCTCAATTGGATTCAGGTCTGGTGAACAGGCGGGCCAGTCCATAGCATCAATGCCTTCGTCTTGCAGGAACTGCTGACACACTCCAGCCACATGAGGTCTAGCATTGTCTTGCATTAGGAGGAACCCAGGGCCAACCGCACCAGCATATGGTCTCACAAGGGGTCTGAGGATCTCATCTCGGTACCTAATGGCAGTCAGGCTACCTCTGGCGAGCACATGGAGGGCTGTGCGGCCCTCCAAAGAAATGCCACCCCACACCATTACTGACCCAATGCCAAACCGGTCATGCTGGAGGATGTTGCAGGCAGCAGAACGTTCTCCACGGCGTCTCAAGACTCTGTCACGTCTGTCACATGTGCTCAGTGTGAACCTGCTTTCATCTGTGAAGAGCACAGGGCGCCAGTGGCGAATTTGCCAATCTTGGTGTTCTCTGGCAAATGCCAAACGTCCTGCACGGTGTTGGGCTGTAAGCACAACCCCCACCTGTGGATGTCGGGCCCTCATATCACCCTCATGGAGTCTGTTTCTGACAGTTTGAGCAGACACATGCACATTTGTGGCCTGCTGGAGGTCATTTTGAAGGGCTCTGGCAGTGCTCCCCCTGTTCCTCCTTGCACAAAGGCGGAGGTAGCGGTCCTGCTGCTGGGTTGTTGCCCTCCTACGGCCTCCTCCACGTCTCCTGATGTACTGGCCTGTCTCCTGGTAGAGCCTCCATGCTCTGGACACTACGCTGACAGACACAGCAAACCTTCTTGCCACAGCTCGCATTGATGTGCCATCCTGGATAAGCTGCACTACCTGAGCCACTTGTGTGGGTTGTAGACTCCGTCTCATGCTACCACGAGAGTTAAGGCACCGCCAGCATTCAAAAGTGACCAAAACATCAGCCAGGAAGCATAGGAACTGAGAAGTGCTCTGTGGTCACCACCTGCAGAACCACTCCTTTATTGGGGGTGTCTTGCTAATTGCCTATAATTTCTACATGTTGTCTATCCCACTTGCACAACAGCATGTGAAATTGATTGTCACTCAGTGTTGCTTCCTAAGTGGACAGTTTGATTTCACAGAAGTGTGATTGACTTGGAGTTACATTGTGTTGTTTAAGTGTTCCCTTTATTTTTTTGAGCAGTGTATAAAAAAAATATAGAATCACTTACCCGATACAGTTTTTTTGGTGGATCCCACTGCTGCCACCAAACTGTTAGCGGTTTTTCTCAGGCAGGTTTATGATGGTATATGATGAGGCATCAGACCTCCAACCCGTGAATATTTCCCTGTGCGACGAATATCCCATTTGCTCTGATCAGGAGATAAATATCAGCCCAGACTTAACATAGGTTGCTAAATATCTGAAATCTTTATTTCCTAGCACATACTTATAGGGCTTTTTGGGGGTGGGCGCATATTGTCTCTCAAGATCCAATTGGAACAATACTGGTATTTCTTAGTAGGCCTTGGGAAACATGTTTGTCAAGATACAGTTGAAACTTTGTTAAACAATACTGGTATCTGCTATATACAATACATGAAAAGGGTTATTTTACATTGAACAGGTTTACTCTACATGCTAATAAGTTGAATGACTTATCATAGGTTTCTGTCATTGTATGTGAGGTGAGATGTTAAATAGCCTTTTGTTAAGGAAAAGTTGTGAGATGTGCTAATTCGGGGTACTGCATTCCACAAGAGATGAGGCTTGTATAATCTATGTCTAATCTGTGATGTATCAAAAGTAAGATTATGAAAAATCCCTTTCACACATGTAACAGGTCAACCAGTTTCCTAGGTACAAATCTGCTGACAGAAGCCCTTTAATATGCAATAACATTTTCTTTTGATGGAAGTCTCCCTTGGTGTTTGAGTTTTGCTTGTTATTTTCCAGTGTTGGTTCCTGAAAACAGGTCAGCAGAGCAAGAGGAGATGTCCCCTGAAGGTGAGTGGCTATGTCTGCGACCAATGGCCATGCAGTTTTGATGGCAATATTTCACGCCCCCCTTAAAATCATGTGGCTATTGGTTTTGTCCGCATGCAGCCAATGCAATGTTAGTATTCAGCCTTATAAATGAATATGGCTGCATTTGGTCTTACAGTTAGTGAGCTGCTCTTTTCAGCAGCTCTCTCTACATATTAGGCAAATACAGGGGTGTAACTATGGAGCCCCATAGCAAAACTTGGATTGGGGCCTCACTCCACTATGTCCACCTTTAACATCAAGTTCACAATATGGAAAGTTTGATTATTTTTGTCTCCCTAATACACAGAAATAATGCACTTGTGATGTCATAGTAAGGGGATAATTCTCACTGTGATGTCACTGTGATGTCACAGTACAGGGGATAATACCCTTATTGATGTTACAATAGTATAATAATATGCACAGTGATATCACACTACAGGGAAAATTCAACAATGATGTCACAGAACAGGGATAATGCTCACAGTGGTGTCATAGTAGTGGAATTGTGATGTTGCAGCACAAGAATTACCATATACAAACATACAATAATAATGCACAATGTCATATAACAGAGATAATGCAAACAATAAAAACAGATCACCATGTACAGGATCTATGACCTCACAGCAAGGCAAATAAAAACCTATAATAATGTCACATACAGGTATAATGTACACAATATTAGAGAGGAATAACGCAACGCAAGTACTGGCACAGAAGGGGATAAGGCATAGGGCTTTGTTCAGTTTAATCACCACCTTCCATTGTCATTATTGACTGTACCTTAGTCTGAGCAAAAATGGACCCCTTAGTTGTTGGGCCCCATAGCAGCTGTTATGCCTGCAGGGGTGGATTGGGAACTAAAAGAGGCACTGGACAAAAACAAAAGTGGCCCCATGTTGCAGGTGGGTCCAAATTGACAGAAGACAAGGCAACATAATTAGGCAGGGCCAACATATGTAGGTGTGGCCAGCAATTCCATAGTGCAGAGCAATATACCGCCCCAGCTGAACCAAATACCACAGTGCAGCACAAAATACTGCCACCTGCACCACAGTATGAAACTGTATCGCTATCCTGAGGACATCAATACTGTTGAATTGAGGAGGGAACCTGCAGCTGCTGGCTAGGTGCGTAGGAAACAATCTGATCATTATGTACCCAGCTGGCGGCCATGAGGAGGGCTTGAGTGGCCTTTCTAGGCATTGGTCCACCGGGAAATTCTCCTGTAGGGTCTATGACCAATCCACCCCTGTATGCCTGCTACCCTGGTAGTTACGCCCATTTAGGCAACTAAAGCCCATAAAATTGTAATTGCCACTTTTCATACACAGCTGTGTGAGGGGTCAACACAATAAAAAAGTATTTTTAACTACTGATGCAGTGCTAGCATATGTAAACATATTGGTGGAGATTTATCACAAGTAGTGCAAACGGCAACCAATCAGGTTGCTGCTTTCATTTTTAAAGGGCCTGTGAACAAGGAGAGGCAGCCAGAAACTCATTGGTTGCTATGGTAACTTCACTTGGCCATAGTCTTGTTTTTAGGCCACTTTACCCTAGTGTTACAGCAGAAGTTAAAATATACATTCATATTTAGTCATATTTCATTATACTATCATATCTAACATGTGTGAAATTATTCTTTAAAATATTAAGTTTAGGCTACTTTCACACTCTCGTTTTGGCTTTCCGTTGGTGAGATCTGTCATTCGTAAGATCAGTTTTGCCCTAATGCATTCTGAATGGAAAAGGATCCGCACAGAATGCATCAGTTTGCCTCCGTTCAGTCTCCATTCCGCTCTGGAGGCGGACACCAAAACACTGCCTGCAGCGTTTTGGTGTCCATCTGACGAAACTGAGCCAAACGGATCCGTCCTGACACACAATGTAAGTCAATGGGGACAGATCCGTTTTCTCTGACACAATCTGGCACAATAGAAAACAGATCGACTTTCAATAGGGGTTTATGACAGATCTGCCTTGGCAATGTTAAAGATAAAACAAACGGATCCGTTCATGACGGATGCATGCGGTTGTATTATTGTAACAGATCAGTTTTTGCAGATCCATGATGGATCCGCCAAAAACGCAAGTGTGAAAGTAGCATTACATGGCTTTTCACCTGCTTGCATTAATAAGTGTGTTTCTATTACTCAGATTCCCCTGCGTCAAACACAGAGAACCCTCCCGTTTTCCACACAGGCAGTTTTATCGGAGGGGGGGTCTTGGTGATACTATTACAAGCTGTTGGATACATAGTTCTGAAACACTTGCGTGGACCAGAAGGAGGCTACCAGACCATGTGAGTCATTTTTCATTTCTCGTTAGATGTAAATATGTATTTCACTAACTATCCGAATCAATGTCATCATTCAGGGACATTCATCTCCAGAAGTCTGTACATATAGTCCACTTATTGTCACCAGCAGAGTTTCCAACCTGATTTTTTTTCTTTATTCTGGCCAAGCTATCCAAAAGTCACAGAAAAGCAACAAATTGTGGAAAACCCATAAATGAATAAGGAAAATAAGTAATATAAGTATAAGTTTATATAGTGATATGAACTCATTACCAGCCTTTGCTCTGAAATGTAAAACAATGATAATTACTAGTGTTAAAATCGAAGCATTCAAAGTGGATTTCGGTCCAAAGTTTAGGAAAACTTTGATAGTAAACAAATGTGAATTCCCTCACGCTTCGTGGTAACGATTTAGGTTTTGCTAAAGCGGTGGCTGCATGTGTTACAAAGCGAAACTAAGTGTAGAGGAGTCAAGCCCAGGAAAGAAAGATTACCCATAATGCCGTGCAGCCAGTCAATCCGCAGATGTCACAGCCCTCATTCTGCTCGGTCTTCGTCATTGTCCTGTGAGCTGAGCATAGGGAGAGGCGTGGCCCTGTTTAAAGGCGCATTAAAGGTTCTTCACTGCAGCATGACCTCAATCCATCCGCAGCATGGCCGTACCTTAAGGCAGAGTGGCCTGGGAATACCTAGCAATTCATGACAAATTTCTTGGCGAACTTGCTGAATTTAATTTTTCTAAACTTTGCTCATCTTTAATAATTACAACTACAGTTATCTGTTCAAGTACCAACAGCCTCCAAAATAATCAAAGACTCAAAGTTGTTTTTTTTTTTCACTTTACCCTGTTTTCATGGCTTTCCAGGAATTTCTGGATCGTTGATGACCCTGGTCACCAGATTTGGGTCAATATCAAACATTTGTCAGGCACTTTAATATCACTGGTAATAGAATAGGTGGACTGGAAACTTAAAGAGGCCCAGGAAAAAAAACTAACAGTGGCCCCATGTTCTAGACAGGTCCAAATTGACAGAAGGCAGACAGCACAAATAGGTGGGGCCAACACAAGTAGGCAGGGATAACAGAAGTACCATAGTGCAGAACATCATACCGCCACAGCAGAACTAAATGCCACAGTGCAGCACAAAATACTGCCTCAGTAGAACCAAGTACCACAGTGCAGCACTAAACTCTGCTGTTCCCACCACAATATTCAACTGTATTTCCATCATGATGAAGGCGATAAAGTTGAATTCAGGAGGGCACCTGCAGCCGCCAGCCAGGTGTATAAGTACCTGATGCTCCTAGCATTAATTAATGCTGAGAGCATCAAATTGTCATGTACCCATCAACCATGAGGAGAGCTCGGATGGCCCCCTGGGCATAAGTTCCCTGGGAAATTTCCCTGTAGGGTCTATGGACAGTCCACCTCCAGGTAACAGTCATCAATCCAGCAGTAAATTCTGCTTGGCTGATAGAGAAGAGAATATATTTCTGGGATTTGATGATTTTTATTGTCTGGCAACTTCTGGCTCTGCAAATATGTACATGGTGCTGATACTACGGGCACTTCAGTTGTCGTTAAAGGGGCCTGAGTAGATTTTATTGGGGTTGTTTTATGCAGAATATATCTGCTGCATATAAAGTCTGTCACATCTGCCATCTTTGTTGATTTTATTTTTAAATGAGGCAACTATACCTGATATTTCTGCAGCATATCAGCTGTCAGTCACAGCCGACACCTGTAAGTAGTGGTACAGACACAGCTTCTTCTGGTGCCATCACTATGCCATACTTTTACAGCATGGTGAAGAAAATACTTTTATCTTTGCTGAACATATACAGAGCGGTGCAGGTGTCACTAGCTCATAACATGTTGGTTAAAGTTCATTAAAATTGGCTGGACTATACAGTAAATTTTCATACTGTGAGAGCTATGCATTGTTTTACCATTTTTATAATGGTAATTAATTTTTATGGGTGCAGTTCGCTTGGCATATATAATTATAATGTGCTTAGTAATGACATCCCATGTAACCAGGGTATATGAATGTACATACAGGTAAATGAATACTCATCTAACCAGGCTGAATTTATTGACTGTTGTAATTCTCTTTAATCTATGGCTAGGGATAAGTGAATAGACTTCGGATGAAACATACAGTATTAGAATGTATTGGCTCCGATGAGCCGAAGTTATTACTTCGCAAAGTCTCGCGAGGCTTAGCATAATAACTTCAGAAATTGATTTATACTGTAAAAAGCCATTTCCCGAACTCTAGTTCGGTTCCAAGGTACCACTTGTAACCGAACCTGAGTTCGGGAAATGTTTTTTTACAGTAGAAATTGATTTATGAAGTTATTATGCGAAGTCTCGTATGTTTCATCCGAAGTCGATTCGCTCATGCCTAATTGTGAGCCAAAACCAGGTGAGGCTCCAAACACAGAACAGGTGCAGATCTTTCCCTTATACCTTATGTCTCTGGAGGCTCCAATCCTGGTTTTGTATCACAATCACTGATAGAAATCACTGACCAAAACACTGATGTGTAAATGAAGCCTTTGGGCTCATGCACACAACCGCATTCTTTGTCCGTGTTTATTTATATTTTTGCTGCCATTATCGGAACCATTCACTTCATTGGGGCCGCTAAAAAACGGAAATGACTCTGTGTGCATTCCATGTCCATATGTCCGCATTGGCTGTTCCGTAAAAAAATAGAACGTCCTATTATTGTCCACATTATGGAAACGGATAGGGCTCTTCTATTATGAGTTAGCTGTTCCATTCTGCAAAATGTGGAATGGCCGGTATCCGTGTTTTGCGGATACGCAAATTTGCAGACTGCAAAACAGCAATGGTTATGTGCATGAGCCCTTGATTTTAATGGGAGAAAAAGTCCTGTGTGCAGTACTTTTTCTCCCGTCAAAAATAACTGATCTTTGACAGAAGTGACAAAAACTGATGCAAACTGATCATAACTGATGCTCAAAATAACGGATCCATTTAATTCTGGTCTTCTGGCAGATCAGAAGAATGGAAAACTAAACAGTGATGTGAACTCAGCCTGAGCCAGACTTCACTGGATGATGCAATCAGAGTGCACAGCTCCTCCCTCAGAGGGGGGGAGGGAAGCCCTCTTCCAGCTGAGTAGGGCACAATAACTAAGGGTACTTTCACACTTGCGGCAGGACGGATCCGACATGCTGTTCACCATGTCGGATCCGTCCTTCCGCTATTTCGCCGTGCCGCCGGACCGCCGCTCCGTCCCTATTGACTATAATGTCCGGGGACGGCACCGCCGTGCTGCGCTGGAGCTCCGCCCCTGTCCCCATTATAGTCAATGGGGACGGAGCGGCGGCATGGCGAAATAGCGGAAGGACGGATCCGACATGGTGAACAGCATGTCGGATCCGTCCTGCCGCAAGTGTGAAAGTAGCCTAAGCTGCTGCACCACCTATATACAGCTCTTGGGGTGACATACAAAGCATAACACAAGGCATTAACTCTTTTGGCAATAAATTAAATCTTAGTGATCTACTAAGTCACTGCACAATTATTATGATCTGGGAAAATATTGTAGGTATGTATAATAAGATCTGCAATAAAATTCCTGGAGTTAGCTAAACATCCATCTTCCCAAATTCTAAACTCTTGTGTATATTGAAGCTGCATACTTCAGTGACCAATGTGAGTGGAGGATTCTACATGCCCTGCATGCTGTTGCATCCTCCTTCATTGATGACATTGCTGAACCATGGTGCAGGAGGGCTGCATTAGGTAAATGCACAAGGCATCTCTTCCTTACTATGATCATTTAAATCCCAAAGTAGTACCACCATACAGTGCAGGCCAAATGCCAAACAAATCACATAATACCAAGTCACTTTTGAAAGCTAATTTTAATATCCCAGATTGTCTTTAAAGGGTTAATGATAATATTTCAGATGCCTACGGTGGATTAGGGGTTCTTGGTAGTATTTCTGGTGTTGGAAACTTGAAAAGAAAAAGAGGGGTTTTCCAGAATTTAACAACTTCCTATTTCTTGGGTAGGTAATTTCAGATTGGTAGGGATCTGACATCGCACATCCCTGTCGATCAACTGTTTGGGTGTATCTCCGGTGCTACACATGGTATTATGGACAGAGCTGTGTAGTTCTGGTGCTGTTCCCATCAAAGTTTAGTATCCACACCTTTTTCCAGCACTGGAGCTATTCTCTAACAGCTGATAGGCAGGACTGTGCAGTGTTGCACCCCCAACAATCTGATAATGATGACCTGTAGTAGGGATAGGCCATCAATTGTTAACCCATTAAGGACCCATGATGTAGCTGTACGTCATGGGTCCGATCCCTAAATATGGCGCCCGCTCGCACGTGCAGCGGGCGCCTTAGCCGTGGGGTTTCTGCTATTTTAAATAGCAGAGACCCGCGGCACATGTATTCGATCAGCCATCAGGCTGATCGCATACATCTTACCCTTCAGATGCCGTGGTCAAATGTGACCACGGCATCTACGCAGACCGGAACCGGAAGTCGCGCGCTTCTGGTCCGGTAACAGCTTTCCCCGGCTGAGATCGGGGAATCTGTTACCTTGCGCTAATTGACCGAAGCCTCAAGCAGGCTTCAGAGTCAATTAGATGTATATATCAATACAGGCCACTAGGTGGCAGCCTTGTATTGATATAGTGCAAATTAAGTCTTCAATGATGGCTATTTAGCCATCACTGAATACTATGGGCAATCGAATGATTGCCAGTTATTGTCACCCAAGGTGACTTAAAAAAGTTAAAAAAAAAGTTTTTACAAAGATTTAAAAAAAAAGTTCAAATCACCCCCCTTTCCTTAAAATAAAAATACTTAACCAATAAAAAAAATAAACCTCATGGGCATCGCCGCGTGCGAAAATGCCCATACTATTAAAATATAACAATATTAATAGCATACGGCAAATGCTGTTTTTTCTGCATGCATTTTATATCAATTTTATATTACTGCTCTTGACTATGTATTTGTGCAAATACGTGTAATCAATTATATATTTGTGTATATAGATATGGGGTTAAAAAGGGTAGTACCGAACTTGCTGTGTAGGTCAAATGAAGTGCGATGCAGCACGAAACGGTCGTCACCTGTTTATCCATATTCTGTATGGATGTGGTGCACCAGAAAGAAGCATGGCTTTGTGGGAAAGGATTGTAGCCAAGAAATGCAATATTTTGGGCCAAAATTGCACCACAATTCTGGAGTAAAATTCTGTCTTAAACTAAGCCAGCAATACTCCCAAAAAAGACCTGGGCCATTAATCTAAAACTTAACTTTTACTTCATAAAATAAAAAAAAGTGTACACAAAGTTCAAAACAAAACAACGCGCTGAGAAATACCTAAATAACATATACCCGAATAAATGCACCTATCTTAAACTAAGCCAGCCAATAGTTGGTATAGCGTTAGATAAAAGAGTCTAGCCCTACACGAAATTTATCATTCAGCCTGAGCTCCTGTGATAAATCTGGTTCAGGTCCATGGCAGCCTGTCTGAAATAACGTCTTCTATTGGATTAGTACATCTGCCCCTGAGTTTATAGAATTCAGTACTTTCTGAAACCAGCAATTTAATAAATTAGTAAGCTAGTTTCTATTATTATAATGCATTTTTATGATATCCATTGTTTTCTTGTTTTAACAGGGAGGAAACACATCAGCAATAAGACGTCCTTACTTATCATCTGATCTGCTCACTTGGTACTCTTCAGAGAGAAAACAAAATTTAGTCATATGGACAACAGAAGACACGCTACTCCTATGTGCTTACTGTTTTTTTGTATTTATCTTTACATCTCTTTACAGTGTGACTGAAGTCTGACTTTAATGTGAGACTCAGCCAGAATGCGGTTAAATACATCCTCATACTGGTTCCCCTCCTATTCAGTAGACATAGCCTTTGTTGCTGCTGCTCTGATTCATTGTCTGATTCTGCAGTCTTCGATAATCAATATATGGATCCTTGGCCATGGCAACAGTTAGAGTAAATAGATTGCCTGGCACACAGATCCATATATTGAGAATAGATTTCTATGAGCTGTGCGATCATTAAAGGAACATTTTTCTCAGCATTCAGTAGGGCAAATTTGCCATATGGTTGCTAGATAAGTGTAGGGTACACATCATTTTACTGATTTCAAAAACTATAAAGCCCTTCAGCACTGCTCAAACAACAATAAACAAGGGCCATATTATCAAATGGTGCTTTGTTTAACAATTCTTAGTAATGTGACATTAGAAAGGGCAATTCTGAGCTCACAGGCGATGTGATCAGGTGACAAGAAACATTTTGGCATTTCGATCGAATAATACATTTTCTTGCTTTTTGGAGCCAGTCTAGCACATATGACTCACTATCTATATTTATGTTTGATCTATCTGGTATATTGTTTCATGCCATTTCTCAAAACTGCTGTTAACCCAATTTCTTATAAGTAGTGTTGAGCAAATTGAAGTATCAAAAGTGGACTTCGATCCGAATTTCAGGAAAAATTCAATTCGCTGTGAAGCCAAATTTCTTACGCTTTGTGGTAATGAATCTATTTTTCCTGAAATGGTGGTAAAAAAAACATACCTCATCCATTTGCTCATGAAGATGGCGTTTCAGCCATCTTGATTGCAGAAACTGCAAAATCTTGCGTTGTGTCTTCAATTAAGATGGGCGCGATGGCCTCTTCGCTCGCAAATTAATACGGTGAGTATGTTTTGTTTTTCTTAGATTTAACTGGATTAGCCCCTGAATGGCCTTAATTTTAATCTCAGATGTCGTGATCAGCGATGAATGCGGCATCTGAGGGGATCAATGATGGGGGGCAATGAAACTGCCGTTCCCCATCATTGTTCCAGCTACATACAAAATTCGGCAAAGCAGCCGAACCAAATTGTTCAGAACTTCGCTTATGTCTACTTATAAGCAATGTAATAATGTTGTTTTGTTCATGTACTCCTGAAAGTATCTACATTTCTACAAATAAAAGGATTGAGTTTGTTTAATTTCAACATATTTCTGGTGGTGTCTTTTTTATATCTTGCTGTGTCATAATACACAATAGATCACAAGCAATAAAGGGTTCAAATATTATTTTTTAATCATGGAGCCATTCTTCTTTACTTTGATTTATTGATTTGATCTATTGATTGATTTCCCTTCCAAGTACTCTGTGTGTGTGTGTGTGTGTGTGTGTGTGTATATATGTATATATGTGTGTATATATATATATATATATATATATATATATATATATATATACACACAGTCAGGTCCATAAATATTGGGACATCGACACAATTCTAAATTTTTTGGCTCTATACACCACCACAATGGATTTGAAATGAAACGAACAAGATGTGCTTTAACTGCAGACTGTCAGCTTTAATTTGAGGGTATTTACATCCAAATCAGGTGAACGGTGTAGGAATTACAACAGTTTGCATATGTGCCTCCTACTTTTTAAGGGATCAAAAGTAATCGGACAATTGGCTTCTCAGTTGTTCCATGGCCAGGTGTGTGTTATTCCCTCATTATTACAATGAGCAGATAAAAGTTCCAGAGTTCATTTCAAGTGTGCTTTTTGCATTTGGAATCTGTTGCTGTCAACTCTCAAGATGAGATCCAAAGAGCTGTCACTATCAGTGAAGCAAGCCCTCATTAGACTGAAAAAACAAAAACAAACCCATCAGAAAGATAGCAAAAACCTTAGGCGTGGCCAAAACAACTGTTTGGAACATTCTTAAAAAGAAGAAACGCACCGGTGAGCTCAGCCACACCAAAAGACCCGGAAGACTACGGAAAACAACTGTGGTGGATGACCAAATAATTCTTTCCCTGGTGAAGAAAACACCCTTAACAACAGATGGCCAGATCAAGAACACTCTCCAGGAGGTAGGTGTATGTGTGTCAAAGTCAACAATCAAGAGAAGACTTCACCAGAGTGAATACAGAGGGTTCACCACAAGATGTAAACCATTGGTGAGCCTCAAAAACAGGAAGGCCATCTAAAAAAGCCTTCACAGTTCTGGAACAACATCCTATGGACAGATGAGACCAAGATCAACTTGTACCAGAGTGATGGGAAGAGAAGAGTATGGAGAAGGAAAGGAACTGCTCATGATCCTAAGCATACCACCTCATCAGTGAAGCATGGTGGTGGTAGTGTCATGGCGTGGGCATGTATGGCTGCCAATGGAACTGGTTCTCTTGTATTTATTGATGATGTGACTGCTGACAAAAGCAGCAGGATGAATTCTGAAGTGTTTCGGGCAATATTATCTGCTCATATTCAGCCAAATGCTTCAGAACTCATTAGACGGCGCTTCACAGTGCAGATGGACGATGACCCAAAGCATACTGCAAAAGCAACCAAAGAGTTTTTTTAAGGGAAAGAAGTGGAATATTATGCAATGGCCAAGTCAATCACCTGACCTGAATCCGATTGAGCATGCATTTCACTTGCTGAAGACAAAACTGAAGGGAAAATGCCCCAAGAACAAGCAGGAACTGAAGACAGTTGCAGTAGAGGCCTGGCAGAGCATCACCAGGGATGAAACCCAGCATCTGGTGATGTCTATGCGTTCCAGACTTCAGGCTATAATTGACTGCAAAGGATTTGCAACCAAGTATTAAAAAGTGAAAGTTTGATTTATGATTATTATTATGTCCCATTACTTTTGGTCCCTTAGCAAGTGGGAGGCACATATGCAAACTGTTTTAATTCCTATACTGTTCACCTGATTTGGATGTGAATACCCTCAAATTAAAGCTGACAGTCTGCAGTTAAGGCACATCTAGTTTGTTTTATTTTAAATCCATTGTGGTGGTGTATAGAGCAAAATTTTTTAGAATTGTGTCGATGTCCCAATATTTATGGACCTGGCTGTATATATCAAGAAGGACAAGCCGTAAGGTTATGCATATAGAGGAAGTAGCAGGTGTTGCTAAGATCTGCAAAGGATCAAATGTTCAAGCACCTAGCTGTAATCTGTGGCACGTGGGAAGGACATAAAAGCCTCATGAATCCTCAAACATCAGATCAAGTCGTGTGGGATGAATCAATGCCTCCTGTTCATCGTCATGCCAGTTTTCGCCACTTGAACTGAGAGACCTTGGTTTATCACTCCGGCAGATCACTAAGCTTCTAGGCCGAGATGTCAGAACTGTTCAATGTTGTGTGTCCCAGTGGTTGGGAGAACAACAACAAACTGGAATGACAGCGAGAGATGCACAGGGGTGAACCTCTGCACAGACAGATTAACTGATTAGAAGAATAGCGCATAGTGGTCCATTCAGTACTGTAGGTGAAATTGGAAGTCACAAGTGTCCCAGGAGACATTTTTCAACAGAACAACACTGGGCCGTTTGTTGCTCGTGCAACTATGAGCAGCCCGTGTGCCCTAAACATGCTACCATGGCCAGCTGCGTCTCCAGTCTTGTCTCTAGTCAAGCACATCTGAGATGTCATTGATTGCTAATTGTAAAGGGACCTGCCAGCAGTGGATCTTGTCGATTTATATGCCCTGCTGCATTCAACATTCCTCAAACAACCATTAATAGCCTCATTAGTAGCAGGCCAAGGTGTGTAAGTGCATGTGTTTATGTGCATGGTGCACACACATGATACTGAATAAATCAAAATGTTTAAAATATTTTGTTTCTATTTTTTTATCATTTGCATACTATTAACGTGTCTATCAATCCTGTGATTTCCATAATTCCATGAGTTTTCCTTCTTCAAGCTGAAATTTCTGTGTTGAGGAGTGTATATTGTAGGAAGGCGCAAGGGGCCTTCATTGATGGAAGGTATGTGTCACCGAGGTTCCTGGCCTCGGTGAGGTAAAAGCCGGTAGTTTTAAGTGTCAGCGGCACTGTTAGTATGGCTGTAAAGCCGATCCGGGCTGACTCTTACTGGGAGTAGCTAAAGTGCTGGGTGGGTGGCTTGTCCCCACGCTCCAGGCCGGATCTTTATTGGCCTATATAAAACTCAGCCAGCAGTCTCAGCTGGGTGTAGATGATCCTCCATCTGACAGGGAAGCTGTGGAGACTCTGTTTTGGGATCTGTGAATTGGTGCCGTGCTAAGGGCTTGAAAGCCGCATGCTGGAGAAACAGGCACCTAAAGCCTGCTGTGGACGACTGGGGGAAAGACTGCTAACCAGGTGAAGATTTTATTCTATGTACATTGCATGGTGTGAACAAACACCAATACTGTGAACGGTCATTTTGTGTTTCCTTATGTGTGAATAAACACTGAACTGTTTAAGTTAAAGACGTTGTCGTTGCCTCTATACTGCATCCGCTAGCCTGTCTACCAGAGCAAAACCCCACAATATATAGGCATTAACTAAGCAATTAGTCAACTTCATTTCCATAATTTACAGTAACAGACACACCAAAATATCTTATGCAAACACATTTTATTGGGAAAGAACTCCGTGCTGCAATTTTACAGGAAGAAAAAACATTCCTGGGTTGTGGTAGCACCAGGGGAACTTGAGTAATATTTTGATAGAAATTACACTAATCTGTACACTGTAGGCAGTATGGCAACACATACAGTTCCTATGCACTTTGTTATTTATGTTTAAGAATCATAGTCAAGAATGGATACAAAGGGATGCAAAAGTATATAGAGGAAAGACTACTCTCTGTTTTATCCACTCCATAGGTTGGCTCAAAAAAACTGCATCAAAATGGCATGTATTGTGTATATATATGGCCTTTGAAGACAGGTAGAACTTTCAGATGGCTGAGAAGAATGATCTAAAAACATTTGTAAGGATCCAGCCTTGATTCTTTCAAGTTGCTTGTTAAATGAGAAATTAGAAGCCTGACAAGACCACATTATTGGAATGTGACAGCAACAGTTGATAAATTTGTCAATGTTGCAGAAGGTGGTGTCCAGTCTAGGGAGGGCCAGACTAGGGATGAGAGCTTAGCAGGAAGCCTTCATGACTGGGATTTTGTCACCGCCAGCTCTCTGAGAAGCTCTGACAAACGTTCTTCTGTACCTCTTGCATGATGTTCTTTGTTTTGGTTTCACTTTGTCATCTCTTTTCCTTCTCCCAGCTGTCATCTATTTACACTGATTGCCTCCCTTTATATTCCCTCCCATACTGTCTCACTTTGCGGTTTATACTACTTCCTGGATTGTGTTCACTGCTAGATGCTGCAACTGCTGGTTCCTCAGATAAGTCTTTTCCTTTATTTGTGTTTCCATGCTGGCTTGATTCTAGGTGACCCTGACTCCCTCCGTATTAAGTGCAGGGAGCCGGTGGTCGTGTCCCCTCACTATTATAGGGTTTTCAGGTGTCACACAGTCTAGGTACGAGGGCATGCAATTATCTATCATAAAGATCTTTGCATGGGCAGAGCAGTCAGGGAGAGCTCTAGGGGTTTTATAGGGCTCACCCATATGTTCCTTAGTTTGGGATCAAGTCAGTCGGATGTTTATTTATAACTTCCAGTTTTCTGCAACACCATCCGTGACAGGTTTGGAGGGAGTGGATAATTAGGTTAGAAAGGGGTTATGTTTAGGGGAGAGGAAGGTTTAACAAAGATCCGGGAGAAAAAGGGTTTAAAAGAGGAAGGAAAATGCGGACTGGCAACCATTTTAGTGAGCTGCCACCCTGCTTGAATCATGAGAACGGGGACTCCGTTCTCTATGGAGCCCCCTGAACGGAGCGGCTGGTCCGGCATGCACGCAGTCTCTTAAATAATTTCTATGGGAGTTCTGAAGATAGCCAGACATAACCAGAATAATCCTTCTAGGGCCACCATGTCCATGTTGCGCACCGCAAATAGCAGGACCGCAAAACATGGGTACCAGCCGTATGAACTTGAATGAGTCCACAATCCACAAGATATGGCAAAAGATAGGACAAGTCCTATATTTTGTGGTGTGGAGACATGGATTGGAAGCCCACAGAAACACTCGGAAGCACTTCTGTGGGCTTTCGGGTCCGTGCCTCCACACCGCAAAAGATAGGACAAGTCCTATCTTTTGCCATATCTTGTGGATCATGGACCGATTCAAGTCAATGGTTTCGCCTGGCAGTACAGAGTTCACAAGGCTGGTGCCCGTGTTTTACGGACTGCTATTTGCAGTCGGCAACATGGGCACAGCGTGTGAATGGATAACACCTCCCCTAGATTGTAGCTGTTTTTTAACTCTAATAAAAGACTGAACTGTCTCAGAGAAAAGTTTATGGATTGACGGCACAGCAAAAGAAAGTGAGGAAACAAAGGATTAAACAAGTTCAACAGGTTCAGGCCTGAAATATGAAACATACTGAGGAAACCGGTTATATTCCTGGATATCTAATGTCATAAAACACACCATGGGCGTAGCTATAGGGGAAGCATGGGAAGCGGCTGCTTTGGGGCCCTGACCCAGAAGGGGCCCATCCAGGAGGAGGAGGGCTAAAAGATTTTGTCAGGGCACCCTCAACAGTATTACACAATGAAATTATATACAGTGACAGTATAGACAGTGTAGAAAATGGATGGAACAGCTGCCGGTCCTGGTCTGAGAGAGCGATCTTTACTAGCCACAGGAATGGGGGCGGCATGAAAGGAAGGGGTTGCGAAAAAATTACTGGGGGAGGGGGGCCCCATTCAAAAATTAGCTGTGGGGCCCAGTCATTTCTAGCTACTCCACTGAAACACACATTTAACTGACAATAAAATATAACTCAAATGTTTGCTGCTGGGGTGGGAATGGTTTTACAAGAAAAGTGCCAAAAACCAGAAATTTTATCATACCCTTATGCCATGGATTTGGCATTAACAAGTCACAAAACCTGGTTTTCTGACTTTAAATTCTGTCGCCATAAATTTTTATGCCACACTCGACCTATCCCCTGGATAGGTCATCAGTATCTAATTGATGGGGGTCCAGCACCTGGGAACCCCATTAATCACCTGATTGAGGAGCACCCTGCGGGCTTATCGCAGTTTTGCCTAGGCCAGTGACCTCACATTCATCAGTCACATGGCCTAGGCGCAGTTGAGTCCCATTGAAGTGAATGGGGCTTAGCTGCGATACCAAGCACTGCCATTATACATTGTACGGTGTGGTGCTTGGGAAGCTGAAAGGAGGATGCAGCGCTCACAGGAGCCCCGCGATCTCCTCAAATAGCTGAGCCCCACTAATCATATACTGATGACCTATCCAGAGAATAGGTTATCTGTGAAAAAGTCAGAATACCCCTTTAATTAATGTGTATTGTTCATAGCATACTAGCGCTGATGGCACAGCAAATAATCATGTAGCAAGATAGGTGAGAGGGTACGTTTCCATGTGCTGAACTTTTAAATAGTCAGTTAAAGTTGAAGCATGCAATGACAGGCTTTTTTCTTTTTTTTTCCATTGCTCCGATTTTTCTTTTTAACTCAGCATTGCATTCATCTGTCTTTATGGGCTCATGCACACGACCGTATGTATTTTGCAGTCTGAAAAACACGGATCCACAAAAAATACGGATGACGTCCACGTGCATTCGGTATTTTGCGGAATGGAACAGCTGGCCCCTAATAGAACAGCCTTGTGCTTGTGCGTAATGCGGACAATAATAGGACATGTTCTATTTTTTTTGCGGAACGGACATACGGAAACGGAATGCACTCAAAGTGACTTCTGTTTTTTTTTGCGGACCCATTGAAATGAGTGGTCCCGCATACGGTCCGAGAAAAAGGAGTCTATGCAAGTCCATGCAAATCAATAATTGTGCACCTAAGTATTTTATGAGAATAGGCACAATGTGAATGAATTAAAGTGGCAGATAGTAAAGAAGGTATATGAAGGTAACAATGCATCTAGGTCTAGAGGCTTTTGAGGTTTGTTAAATTGTAAAGTTGTATATGATGCAACCAAAATGCTTAAACAAGTGCTATAGTTTCAATGTATTCTTGTGATCTTTTAATATTTGTATGATGCTATTATTCAGGCATTACATGCCGCATAATCACACATGAGGAAGGGGTGTGCCCTCCTAGGGTGTGCTCTCCTGAGTCATCACAGGATGGAGGGGCTGTGAGTAGTTGAGTATGATTTAAAGTGTAAGGGAGCCCATGAGTCAAGACTGTGTATTTATGTTTGCTATATGGATTGTTATGGAGGGTGGTAAGGTCTGAAGCAGCCGCGGGCACGTTAATGAATACAATTCTGGTCAAGGTGCTTGATTATTGCCCTGGTATCACCACAGCAAGACCACTGCAAATACCAATAAATATGGCCTGAATAATATTACTATACTATTACTGAAAAAACTCACTGTACAATGACCAATATTAATCCAAAGAAAAAACTTGTGGTCCAGCTTCCCATAAAACAATAAAAAACTGTTATCCAAACACGAATCACATACAAGATCCACAATGTCTACGTGTTTCGGACTCCACAATCTCGGTCCTTACTCGTGACATACAGAAAAGTGAATGTTCATCTCTCTTTAAACATGTGGTGCACCAGGTAATCAAGACTTCGGCATCACATGCTCAAAAGGGCAGGAGAACAAATCAGACACCAGAAACCAACCAATGCATCAGAAAGAAAAGGCAACATGTATATAGTACTGAAAAACTATAAAAAAAAATAAAAATTCTTTTAACGATATTGTAAAATGAGATCGTGTTTTCTGTTTAGACCTGTGGGAAAGCAACTTCCTAATTCAAACATCCAATATGCCTCACAGCTGAGGAGTAACCCTTTCCACTCCCTGAACAGAAAACGCTTTTCTATCTCCTTTGTGCACAGTGGCAAAGTGAAAACTGGCTGCAGATACAAGAGTTTCCTAATATGGTATATCTGATAAATGTTTGCGTATTCTGCTTTTTATTTGTTTTGTAGTGCAACCTACATATTGTAGAAGACAATCTCTGCAGGTGATTAAATATATTGCATAATCTGATACAGTTCAAATATTGTTTTATGGTGTAATTCTTGCCATTCACAGTAGATGTCACATTTTGACACACTGACATGTATTTACAACAGATACATCTGTCACTACCACATTTGTAGCTCCTTTTATAGGTGAGCCACATAGGTGGAGTTGCTGATCATTCCTGGAAAAGACTGGGGCTAATTTTTTGTCCTATGGTTGTGGCTCTGCGAGCCACACATTTAACCCCCTCATTGACTATGCCTTTCCACTCCTGGTCAAAGTTTAATAAAGGGAGATGTCGCTGTATGATATTACAAATCTCCGTGTATACCTTACTGTGACCTGTCACAAAAGTTGCTGGCTTCCCTTTTTTATCTTTTTTTGTTATTTTCCTATCCGAAACTGCCTTTTGGAGAAATATTAAATTCTTTGTCTAAACAGATAGCCCATGTTTTGGCCTCCTCTATAGACCGTGTAGCATAATTTCTCACAAGAAATCTGCCACCGATATTATCTGCTTCCCTCATAAATGCAGTGCTATCCGAACAGTTGCATCTTGCACGCAACATTTCACCACTTGGCATGTTCCTTGTCACATGAGGTGGGTGACATGAAGTCACTAAAAGGGTAGTATTGCCAGCCATCTCTTTCCTATGGGTTGATGTTGAAATTACTGAATTGGCGGCATCACCATATAAATGCAGGTCCAGAAATACTATAGATTTTGGATCATGATGGATGCTAAATTTGATTGTATCTATCCCCTCAGTGAAGTATTCACCTAAAGCTGGAATGTCTGCCACATCACCGACCCATATAATCAACAGATCGTCTATGTAGCATCCAAACCACTTGATATTATCTAAAAAAGGGTTAGCTTCCATGAAAATATTAGCTATGGAAGGTGAAAATTTCGCCCCCATAGAGACTCCTGCCACCTGCAAATAATACTCCCCACTAAACATGAAAAAATTATGCTTGAGTAAAAATTGCGTAACCTTGCAAATATAATCTTGGAGCTGTGTGGTATAATCACTATAAAAAAACAAAAACCACTGTAAAGCTTGTATCGCTAATTGATGGGGAATATTGGTGTATAGCGATACCACATCTGCCCATATTTCGAACAATGACCAATATTACCACACACTGTGACCATATAGTAGTACATATTTATGTTACACAGATGCATGAGGAAGCGGGTGTGTCTTCCCGAAAAATCATAGGATGGAGGGGATGTCCATCACCTCCCTGGACACCCACTAGCTAGCTGCAGTACCTGAGTACCTGGGACATGTGGAATTCAGGGAGGTAGCCCGTGGACTGGGAGGTCAGAGCAGAGCAGAAATACACTGCATAGACATTTATACAGCTACTATTAAGTTCTTTTGTAGCTGAATATATATGTACTGAGGGTCCCTTAGCAGTGGGTGCAGGCATCCAGTGCTTTATCATTTACAATAGGATATGGAGCTCACTGAGGCAGGAGTTTTTAAGCATAAATACAGGGCACATATTTTTTCCTTTCAGGGCACTCCCTGGCTTTTGGGGATCCTGTCTGATGGCAGTTGGGTTGCCCTTGGTGGAGATGTCGCCTCATAGGTACTCTCTCACAGTGGGATACTATTTAATACTGTAACAATGCAGATGTTGGCACACACAATGATGAGGCCAATTTTATAACCAAGAGCAATTCTTTACTATAGGCAAAGGTGGCAATTTGCTAATACACAGTTTCATGGTAGGGTATTACAGTTCTTATTATACACGTGTATAGGCAGCTTTCCAAAGTTGTGTGTAGGGAAGGGTAGGCCATAAAGTAGTTCCCTCTGAGTCTCTCTTTCTCCAATCAAACTGTACAAATGCAACAATCTAGCCTAGGGGGTGCACTTTCTCTATCTTTACCTCTATATATCCCTAGTACCCTCCGCGGTGTGCTGTCTCTCCATACAGATGGCTAGTCTATCCTTTAATATAGTAGTGAAACCTGAAGCTTATCGCACCAACCACAATGCATTGAAGTCCAAAACAGACATAGATATGTTACCTTCACTGGCCTATTTTTTGTTTCGTTCTCTCCTTGGTATATCAACAGTTCTTTTCCTCAGGGGCTGGCACATACACTGTAGCTGTCAGGGATCAGAGAGGAAGGAAAGAGGGTGCACTCTGACTCCACCCTCAACCCCTGTCCCTGCCTACTTACACTACCCGTCCTAGGCGACGGGGCGTAACTGGGCGGCGGTCCCTTACTTACGTAAGTGCACAGAGGAAAGATACGGAAGGTCAACAAGCCAAGGGTCAGAACCAGGAGAAGCGGGATTACAAATGGAGCGGGCAAATGTAAGGTCAACAGTCAGAGCCGAGGTCAATCCAGGAGAGCAACTTTTGGATGATAGGATGGCAAATAGATGCATTCGTCTTTGGACAGACAATACGTCAGTGGTCCAGGAAGTGAACAGCTTGTCTTCTAGTTCATTGCCAGTTTTGGCCTTGCTCCATCTTACAGTCTTGAAATGTTGGTCTTTTAATATTTGGTTTAGAGCTAAGCATGCTCTAGGTAGTCAGAATGTAGTTGCTGACGCATTAGCTCCTATTCAGATGCCGCTGTTTTTAAATTTGCATTCTGCATCTCTGGCGGAGAAAGCCGTCTGCCCGGATTACTTTTGAGCAATAGTCAAAGCCAACTTGTAAGTCTGCTATGTAAGGCTAGTTTCACACTTGCGGCAGGACGGATCCGACATGCTGTTTAGCATGTCGGATCCGTCCTGTGGCTGTTCGCCGTGCCCCCGCTCCGTCCCCATTGACTATAATGGGGATGGGGGCGGAGCTCCGGCGCAGCACGGCGGTGCACGGAGAAAGCCGCCGGACTAAAAAACCTGACATGCAGTAATTTTAGTCCGCGGCCTTAAGCCGTGCACCGCCGTGCTGCGCCGGAGCTCCGCCCCATCCCCATTATAGTCAATGGGGACGGAGCGGCGGCCCGGGGGCACGGCGAAACAGCCGCAGGACGGATCCGACATGGTGAACAGCCTGTCGGATCCGTCCTGCCGCAAGTGTGAAAATACCCTAATACTGTGCCTTCCACATCACGGAGTCATAGCAGGGCATGGGAGGTTTGCAGTCATTTGTGCGGTGGTGCTTTTATTCTGAAACTGTGGGGTTGCCAGGAAGTTACTAAAGATGTTGTTGCCCGGCAGGTGTGAAAAGGTTGGCAGAAGGACTTTTCATCCTGTGATGTCAGTGACCTGTAACAGTTGCTCTTTTATTGGCGGTAGAGGTGATATGTGTCAGTGTGTGGGAGGTTACTTTGTTGAAGGCTGCGTTCTGTTTGAAAAAAATCACTCACATAATACTGATTATACCAATGGAAGTCAAGACACTGCTTAACCACCTCAGCCCCCAGTGCTTAAACACCCTGAAAGACCAGGCCACTTTTTACACTTCTGACCTACACTACTTTCACCGTTTATTGCTCGGTCATGCAACTTACCACCCAAATGAATTTTACCTGCTTTTCTTCTCACTAATAGAGCTTTCATTTGGTGGTATTTCATTGCTGCTGACATTTTTACTTTTTTTGTTATTAATCGAAATTTAACGATTTTTTTGCAAAAAAATGACATTTTTCACTTTCAGTTGTAAAATTTTGCAAAAAAAAACGAGATCCATATATAAATTTTGCTCTAAATTTATTGTTCTACATGTCTTTGATAAAAAAAAAAATGTTTGGGTAAAAAAAAAAATGGTTTGGGTAAAAGTTATAGCGTTTACAAACTATGGTACAAAAATGTGAATTTCCGCTTTTTGAAGCAGCTCTGACTTTCTGAGCACCTGTCATGTTTCCTGAGGTTCTACAATGCCCAGACAGTACAAACACCCCACAAATGACCCCATTTCTGAAAGTAGACACCCTAAGGTATTCGCTGATGGGCATAGTGAGTTCATAGAACTTTTTATTTTTTGTCACAAGTTAGCGGAAAATGATGATTTTTTTTTTTTCTTACAAAGTCTCATATTCCACTAACTTGTGACAAAAAATAAAAACTTCCATGAACTCACTATGCCCATCAGCGAATACCTTGGGGTGTCTTCTTTCCAAAATGGGGTCACTTGTGGGGTAGTTATACTGCCCTGGCATTCTAGGGGCCCAAATGTGTGGTAAGGAGTTTGAAATCAAATTCTGTAAAAAATGACCAGTGAAATCCGAAAGGTGCTCTTTGGAATAGGGGCCCCTTTGCCCACCTAGGCTGCAAAAAAGTGTCACACATCTGGTATCTCCATATTCAGGAGAAGTTGGGGAATGTGTTTTGGGGTGTCATTTTACATATACCCATGCTGGGTGAGAGAAATATCTTGGCAAAAGACAACTTTTCCCATTTTTTTATGCAAAGTTGGCATTTGACCAAGATATTTATCTCACCCAGCATGGGTATATGTAAAATGACACCCCAAAACACATTCCCCAACTTCTCCTGAATACGGAGATACCAGATGTGTGACACTTTTTTGCAGCCTAGGTGGGCAAAGGGGCCCCTATTCCAAAGAGCACCTTTCGGATTTCACTGGTCATTTTTTACAGAATTTGATTTCAAACTCCTTACCACACATTTGGGCCCCTAGAATGCCAGGGCAGTATAACTACCCCACAAGTGACCCCATTTTGGAAAGAAGACACCCCAAGGTATTTGCTGATGGGCATAGTGAGTTCATGGAAGTTTTTATTTTTTGTCACAAGTTAGTGGAATATGAGACTTTGTAAGAAAAAAAAAAAAATCATCATTTTCCACTAACTTGTGACAAAAAATAAAAAATTCTAGGAACTTGCCATGCCCCTCACGGAGTACCTTGGGGTGTCTTCTTTCCAAAATGGGGTCACTTGTGGGGTAGTTATACTGCCCTGGCATTTTCCAGGGGCCCTAATGTGTTGTAAGTAGGTAAATGACCTGTGAAATCCGAAAGGTGCTCTTTGGAATGTGGGCCCCTTTGCCCACCTAGGCTGCAAAAAAGTGCCACACATGTGGTATCGCTGTATTCAGGAGAAGTTGGGGAATGTGTTTTGGGGTGTCATTTTACATATACCCATGCTGGGTGAGATAAATATCTTGGTCAAATGCCAACTTTGTATAAAAAAATGGGAAAAGTTGTCTTTTGCCAAGATATTTCTCTCACCCAGCATGGGTATATGTAAAATGACACCCCAAAACACATTCCTCAACTTCTCCTGAGTACGGAGATACCAGATGTGTGACACTTTTTTGCAGCCTAGATGCGCAAAGGGGCCCACATTCCTTTTATGAGGGCATTTTTAGACATTTGGATCCCAGACTTCTTCTCACGCTTTAGGGCCCCTAGAATGCCAGGGCAGTATAAATACCCCACATGTGACCCCATTTTGGAAAGAAGACACCCCAAGGTATTCAATGAGGGGCATGGCGAGTTCATAGAATTATTTTTTTTTTGGCACAAGTTAGCGGAAATTGATTTTATTTATTTTTTTCTCACAAAGTCTCCCTTTCCGCTAACTTGGGATAAAAATTTCAATCTTTCATGGACTCAATATGCCCCTCATGGAATACCTTTGGGTGTCTTCTTTCCGAAATGGGGTCACATGTGGGGTATTTATACTGCCCTGGCATTCTAGGGGCCCTAAAGCGTGAGAAGAAGTCTGGAATATAAATGTCAAAAAAATTTTACGCATTTGGATTCCGTGAGGGGTATGATGAGTTCATGTGAGATTTAATTTTTTGACACAAGTTAGTGGAATATGAGACTTTGTAAGAAAAAAAATATATAATTTCCGCTAACTTGGGCCAAAAAAATGTCTGAATGGAGCCTTACAGAGGGGTGATCAATGACAGGGGGGTGATCAGGGAGTCTATATGGGGTGATCACCCCCCTGTCATTGATCACCCCCCTATAAGGCTCCATTCAGATGTCCGTATGTGTTTCGCGGATCCGATCCATGTATCCGTGGATCCGTAAAAATCATACGGACATCTGAATGCAGCCTGACAGGGGGGGTGATCAATGACAGGGGGGGTGATCAATGACAGGGGGGGTGATCAATGACAGGGGGGTGATCAGGGAGTCTATATGGGGTGATCACCACAGTCATTGATCACGCCCCTGTAAGGCTCCATTCAGACGTCCGTATGCGTTTTGCGGATCCGATCCAT
Source organism: Bufo bufo (assembly GCF_905171765.1). Lineage (NCBI taxonomy): Eukaryota > Metazoa > Chordata > Amphibia > Anura > Bufonidae > Bufo > Bufo bufo. The sequence goes on from NC_053391.1 coordinate 311,913,561, forward strand.
CTATCAGTGGATCCGTAAAAATCATGCGGACATCTTAATGGAGCTTTACAGGGGTGTGATCAATGACAGGGGGGTAATCAATGACAGGGGGGGTGATCAATGACAGGGGGGGTGATCAATGACAGGGGGGGTGATCAATGACAGGGGGGGTGATCAATGACAGGGGGGTAATCAATGACAGGGGGGGTAATCAATGACAGGGGTGTGATCAGGGAGTCTATATGGGGTGATCACCACAGTCATTGATCATGCCCCTGTAAGGCTTCATTCAGACGTCCGTGTGCGTTTTGCGGATCCGATCCATCTATCAGTGGATCCGTAAAAATCATGCGGACGTCTGAATGGCGCTTTACAGGGGTGTGATCAATGACAGGGGGGTAATCAATGACAGGGGGGTGATCAGGGAGTCTATATGGGGTGATCACCACAGTCATTGATCACGCCCCTGTAAGGCTCCATTCAGATGTCCGTATGCGTTTTGCGGATCCGATCCATCTATCAGTGGATCCGTAAAAATCATGCGGACGTCTGAATGGAGCTTTACAGGGGTGTGATCAATGACAGGGGGGTGATCAGGGAGTCTATATGGGGTGATCACCACAGTCATTGATCACGCCCCTGTAAGGCTCCATTCAGACGTCCGTGTGCGTTTTGCGGATCCGATCCATCTATCAGTGGATCCGTAAAAATCATGCGGACGTCTAAATGGAGCTTTACAGGGGGGTGATCAATGACAGGGGGGTAATCAATGACAGGGGGGTGATCAGGGAGTCTATATGGGGTGATCACCACAGTCATTGATCACGCCCCTGTAAGGCTCCATTCAGACGTCCGTGTGCGTTTTGTGGATCCGATTCATCTATCTGTGGATCCGTAAAAATCATGCGGACGTCTGAATGGAGCTTTACAGGGGCGTGATCAATGACAGGGGGGTAATCAAAGACAGGGGGGTGATCAGGGAGTCTATATGGGGTGATCACCACAGTCATTGATCACGCCCCTGTAAGGCTCCATTCAGATGTCCGTATGCGTTTTGCGGATCCGATCCATCTATCAGTGGATCCGTAAAAATCATGCGGACGTCTGAATGGAGCTTTACAGGGGTGTGATCAATGACAGGGGGGTGATCAGGGAGTCTATATGGGGTGATCACCACAGTCATTGATCACGCCCCTGTAAGGCTCCATTCAGACGTCCGTGTGCGTTTTGTGGATCCGATCCATCTATCAGTGGATCCGTAAAAATCATGCGGACGTCTAAATGGAGCTTTACAGGGGGGTGATCAATGACAGGGGGGTAATCAATGACAGGGGGGTGATCAGGGAGTCTATATGGGGTGATCACCACAGTCATTGATCACGCCCCTGTAAGGCTCCATTCAGACGTCCGTGTGCGTTTTGCGGATCCGATCCATCTATCAGTGGATCCGTAAAAATCATGCGGACGTCTAAATGGAGCTTTACAGGGGGGTGATCAATGACAGGGGCGTAATCAATGACAGGGGGGTGATCAGGGAGTCTATATGGGGTGATCAGGAGTTATCAAGGGTGAATAAGGGGTTAATAAGTGACGGGGGGGGGTGTAGTGTAGTGTGGTGCTTGGTGCAACATATTACTGAGCTACCTGTGTCCTCTGGTGGTCGATCCAAACAAAGGGGACCACCAGAGGACCAGGTATATTAGACGCTGTTATCAAAACAGCGTCTAATATACCTGTTAGGGGTTAAAAAAAATCACATCTCCAGCCTGCCAGCGAACGATCGCCGCTGGCAGGCTGGAGATCCACTTTCTTACCTTCCGTTCCTGTGAGCGCGCGCGCCTGTGTGCGCGCGTTCACAGGAAATCTCGGCCATCGCGAGAGGACGCGCCGGCGCGTCCAGGAGGAATGAATCAACCACCTCCAGGACGCGTCTGTGCGTACAGCGGTCCGGAGGTGGTTAAAGAGGACCTTTAACCACTCCTGACATGCCTGTTTTAAAGGCTTCATGCATTCCCCATGTAATAACAATTCTGGAGCATCTATTCTTATGGCTCTATGTTGTGCCATTCCTTTATTATTTCTACTAGAAGTTATGAATGAATTGCTATCAGTCTGCAGTAAGGGAACAGAGGGGTGTTAACCAGTTGGGGGGGGGGGTGTACCTGCACAGTCTGAAAATGGCAGCACTGATTGGATAGAGTCAGTCTGTGCAGGTACACACCCCCAACTGGTTACCACCCCTCTGTACCCTTACTGCAGACTGTTAGCAACTCATTCATAACTTCTAGTAGAAATAATAAAGGAATGGAACAACATACAGCCATATGAACAGATGCTCCAGAATTGTTATTACATGGGAAATGCATGAAGCTATTGGGAGTGGAGGAGGTCCTCTTTAAACAAATATCACTGAAGGAATCATAAAATTTAACTTTTATTAGATATCTTAAAACAGTATAAATAGCTCTAAAACGTAGGGGCCCCAAGTGAATAGTTACAACACAACAAAATTGTGAAAGAATACACACAAAGGAGTAAGGCAGGGTAGGGGGTGTGGGGTATTCTTGTCCCTTATTTACCCTATCTCTATTCCCTGACCATGGAGAAACACCTTGATGCTAGGTGTACCCCATGCTCGTACCTAGCCTAGGGGACTCTATAGAGGCCCTAGGTAGATGGATAAAGTGCAGGGGTAGATACCCCGAGACAAGGTTATAAATAACAAAGCCGTAAAAAAGCCATTAGAAAATAAATAACCAAGCCATAAAGAAGCCTTAATGCGTTTCACCATTGAGCAGGTTCATCACAGGGCAAGTCACTATGTATGTACATTTGAAGGGTTTAGACAAAGTCCATGGTGCCAAACCAACATATCAATGGAGACATAAAAAGGACAAATATGGTTTGTGATGGCTCACCTGGTATTTGTGTATGGAGTGGGTGCCCCAACCAATATAGACACACCCAGTCTATAAAGCAGAAAATAGATATAAAATATATAGTGGTTGTGCACACCTCATTAGGAAGAATTCATCCAACACATTCGTGCGTAAGGTTCCTATAGTATTAAATGATTTATTATACACGTAGGTAACCAATATGTAAGGTGGGTATACAATGTATATCAATGGTTGTCCAGAGAATGTCAGATGTATATAAATGGTTGTCCAGAGAATGTCAGATACTCAACAATAGGGACCAAGATGCGATTGGATCCCTATGATGGATATCCCAGATATTCTTCGTGGAACACTTGGTCAACAACGTTAGGATATGTACATCAATCCGCATATACTGCAATTCATCCAGCAGTTAATTCGCCCCCTGTTATGCAAACTTATTCATGTCACAATGGGAGGACGAGGCCATCCAGCCCAGACTGGGGACTGGGGACGGACCTGGTGCTCTGGCATAGATACATCGATGATGTGATTTTTATATGGAAAAATGATATGGTTGCCCTCAATACCTTCCTGAAAGAAATCAATAATAATTCATATAACTTATATTTTTCAGCGACTATTAGCCAAACATCTGTAGTATTCTTGGATATAGAAATTTTAGTTGGCAACAATAACCTTTCTTGTAAAACATAACAGAAAGAAGTTTCTAAAAAGAATTATATACGTTTTGATAGTTGTCACTTACCCCAATGGTTACTAAACATCCCGCAGGGTCAATTCAGACGTATCAAGAGAAATTGTACTCACACTGAGACCTTCGAAATAGAAATACAAAAAATGAAAGATCAATTTCAGAAGAAGAAATATCCACCACTATTATTGGACAAATCAGTAAAAAAAAAAAACGCCAGTTGGAACGTCAATCCTTCTTTGAAGATAAAACCAGTAAACCTCAAATCGATACTGATGACACTAACATTAGACTGATTTTACCATTTAATCCCCAATATAAAAGAATAAAATCGATTATCCAAAAACACTGGCATTTCGTCCAAGTTGATAAAGTTATAGGACCACTATTACCAAATATACCGAATATCATATTTACCAAAGCTCCCAATTTAAACTTATTGGTAGCTCCCACAGTCAAAATGAAAAGTAATAATAATATAAGGACACCTACTCTAACTGGATGAATGGGTCTTTCGGGTTTCTACCGGTGCGGTAGATGTATAGGGTGCCGTCTGACTAAGTTTCCGAAGACTACCCATTCTATAACATCTTCCACCAATAATCATGTACATAAAATTAAAGATTTTATAACATGTGACACCAACAGTGTGATATATGTGTTTCAATGTCCGTCTAAAATGCAATACGTGGGAAGGACTAAGAGGCCCCTCTGGAAGCGTATTGCCAAACACATTAACAACATAAAAAAGGGATATAGAAACATAGAAACATAGAATGTGTCGGCAGATAAGAACCATTTGGCCCATCTAGTCTGCCCAATATACTGAATACTATGGATAGCCCCCGGCCCTATCTTATATGAAGGATGGCCTTATGCCTATCCCATGCATGCTTAAACCCCTTCACTGTATTTGCAGCTACCACTTCTGCAGGAAGGCTATTCCATGCATCCACTACTCTCTCAGTAAAGTAATACTTCCTTATATTACTTTTAAACCTTTGCCCCTCTAATTTAAAACTGTGTCCTCTTGTGGTAGTTTTTCTTCTTTTAAATATGCTCTCTTCCTTTACCGAGTTGATTCCCTTTATGTATTTAAAAGTTTCTATCATATCCCCTCTGTCTCTTCTTTCTTCCAAGCTATACATATTAAGGTCCTTTAACCTTTCCTGGTAAGTTTTATCCTGCAATCCATGTACTAGTTTAGTAGCTCTTCTCTGAACTCTCTCTAGAGTATCTATATCCTTCTGGAGATATGGCCTCCAGTACTGCGCACAATACTCCAAGTGAGGTCTCACCAGTGTTCTGTACAGCGGCATAAGCACTTCACTCTTTCTACTGCTTATACCTCTCCCTATACATCCAAGCATTCTGCTGGCATTTCGTGCTGCTCTATTACATTGTCTTCCCACCTTTAAGTCTTCTGAAATAATTACTCCTAAATCCCTTTCCTCAGATACTGAGGTCAGGACTGTGTCAAATATTCTATATTCTGCCCTTGGGTTTTTACGCCCCAGGTGCATTATCTTGCACTTATCCACATTAAATTTCAGTTTCCAGAGTTCTGACCATTCTTCTAGTTTTCCTAAATCCTTTTCCATTTGGCGTTTCCCTACAGGAACATCAACCCTGTTACATATCTTTGTGTCATCAGCAAAAAGACAAACCTTACCAGCGAGGCCTTTTGCAATATCACTTATGAAGATATTAAACAAAATCGGTCCCAGTACAGATCCCTGTGGAACCCCACTGGTAACATTACCTTGTTTTGAATGTTCTCCATTGACTACAACCCTCTGTTGTCTGTCACTCAGCCACTGCCTAATCCACTCAACAATATGGGAGTCCATGCTCAATGACTGCAGTTTATTGATAAGTCTTCTATGTGGGACAGTGTCAAAAGCCTTACTAAAATCTAGATATGCGATGTCTACTGCACCTCCATCGTCTATTATTTTATTCACCCAGTCAAAAAAATCTATAAGATTTGTTTGACATGATCTCCCTGAAGTAAACCCATGTTGTTTTTCATCTTGCAATCCATGGGATTTTAGATGTTCCACAATCCTATCCTTTAATAGGGTTTCCATTAATTTGCCTACTATTGATGTCAGACTCACTGGTCTATAGTTGCTCGATTCCTCCCTACTACCTTTCTTGTGAATGGGCACGACATTTGCCAATTTCCAATCTTCCGGGACGACTCCTGTTACTAATGATTGGTTAAATAAATCTGTTAACGGTTTTGCCAGCTCACCACTAAGCTCTTTTAATAATTTTGGGTGTATCTCATCAGGCCCCTGTGACTTATCTGTCTTCACCTTAGACAGCAAACTTAGAACATCTTCCTCTGTAAAGATACATGCATCAAACGATTTAATAGTCATTCTTTCTAGTGGAGGTCCTTCTCCTTTTTCTTTTGTAAAAACTGAACAGAAGTATTCATTAAGGCAGTCGGCTAGCCCTTTATTCTCTTCTACATACCTTCCGTCCTTTGTTTTTAATTTAGTTATTCCTTGTTTTAATTTTCTTTTTTCATTTATATATCTGAACAATGTCTTATCCCCTTTTTTCATAGACTGAGCTAGTTTTTCTTCTGCCTGCGCTTTAGAAGTTCTTATAACTTGCTTGGCCTCTCTCTGCCTAATCTTGTAGATTTCCTTATCTTCATTGCTCTGGGTTTTTTTATAATTACAAAATGCTAGCTTTTTATTTTTAATGATTTGGGCCACTTCTGCTGAGTACCACATTGGTCTCCTCCTTTTTTTGCTTTTACTGACAAGTCTAATGCAATTTTCTGTTGCCTTCAATAATGCACCTTTTAAGTAGTCCCATTTCTCCTGGACTCCATGTAATCCGTTCCAGTCTGATAAGGACTCATTTATGACTAATTTCATTTTTGAAAAGTCTGTTTTTCTAAAATCTAAAACTTTTGTTTTTGTGTGGTGGACTCTTTCACAGTTCTTATATTAAACCACACTGACTGGTGATCACTAGATCCCAAGGTTTCGCCTACAATGACATCATATACCGAATCCCCGTTTGTGAATACCAAATCCAAAATGGCCTCCCTCCGGGTTGGCTCCTCAACCACTTGTTGTAGAGATAACCCCAGTAGGGAATTTAGAATATCTGTACTCCTGGTAGAACTTGCTATTTTGGTTTTCCAGTTTATATCTGGAAGATTGAAATCTCCCATAATGATAACTTCTCCTTTCATTGTCATTTTAGCTATTTCTTCAACTAGTAGATCATCTAGTTCTTTAACTTGACCAGGTGCTCTATATATCACACCTACACGAGTTACTGCATGGTTAGCAAACTGCAACGTAACCCAAACTGACTCTATGTTGGCCTCACCAACTTGTATTAGGTTAGATTTAATGCTATCTTTCACATACAGGGCCACTCCTCCTCCTTTCTTGCCTTCTCTGTCTCTTCTGTATAAAGAGTACCCTGGTATGGTTATGTCCCAGTCATTTCTTTCATTAAACCATGTCTCCGTAACAGCCACTAAATCTACATTCTCAGATGCCATTATTGACCCAAGTTCATTGATTTTTTTACCTAAACTGCGAGCATTTGTAGACAGGACTCTGAGCTTATCATTTCTTAACCTCTGTGCTTCTGACCTGTTCTGGCATTGTTTCGGGGGGCAATTCTCTATCTAAGCATTACAAAACATCCCATAATCAAGATCCTACAGGCTCAATTTTTTCTGCGCTTGAAAAGGTCCCCCTGCATTGGAGAGGAGGTAACCACATTTCAAGAATGTCCACACTCGAATCAAAGAGAATTTACAAACTGGACACCCTCCTCCCCAATAGACTAAATGCAGACCTCAAAATTTTTGGCTTCTTATGAAGAGTCATTGATGTGACATGCTCTTTGTCGATGCGAGATGGCAGTCGGGCTGTTTTACCAGCACTGCCATCTCTCCTCTACACTTAGCGTACACATCGAATCATCCATCTACTGTCATACCGTCCTATATCAATTGCCTTACTCCCTCCTTCTGGTGAAAAACCTCTCTGAAGAACATTTATAACTATATAACCTTCCCTACAGAGTGATATATAGATAAATATTTTATTTATTTTATATTCAATTATTATTCATTATGCATATTTATTAGTGAGTATTAGTCATATGCTGAAACTGATATTTTCATTGACAACTGCTAATATACATATCATATATACTCATTTATATAATAGTATTATTATGTATAAAAACTGCGCAGAAAACGCAATGGATTTTGCTAAACTGCATCTACTCCACATACAGTCTACATTAACTCGAGTGGAAGAGAGAATCCACACCAGATTTTCCACTTGACTCAATGGACTGACGCTATATGACTATAAAAGGCCCATTACATCTGGGGGTCTCCGAACCACTGAGGAAGGAGACTGAGATCTCCAAAACGCGTATGGTGAGAGAGGACCCCCAGCCAGACGTCATATACCAGCAGGACCTCTATGTCCTAAAGAGCGCTCTTTTTTCTTCTTATGTGATATCTGACCCTAACCGCACTTCTATAAACCCGGCTAGCATTTGAACCCTGCAACTACTCCTAAATACGAGGAGATGCCGGCATACACAGGCACCGTGTCCGTGACCTCTGCAAGCACATGGGACACCGCGGCTACAGACACCGACATTACCAGCCGTTTGCGCAGCAGTGTGATGTTCATCAGCATGTCGCTTTAAGTAGAATGATGCCCACACCGTAATTTGTGGCACACATTCACTACAAAGAGGGAATATCATTTCCTGCGATCCTACTATATAACTCACTTACCAGGACGATAATACCTGAAATAACCAACCGTGAGTAACCCGGATCTATTATACTATACCGATCAAGTCAGTTAAAAGACTGCTTCATATATTGGTTCATATTGCTACATACTATTGCTACATACTATTCCACCCGGAAAAGCGATATGTTGTTGCACAATTGAAAATACATATAGCTATTCTTTGCAGTTCTATTGTGGATTAACTACTTGTTGGATGCACCTCAATACCTGCACCTTATTTCTACAATTTATTGCGGTTCTCACCTGAGATGATTTTTTTGTGGATGTCCTATTACGGATGAACTGTTTGTTGGATACACTATAATCCTCATATTTTTCCACTATATCTTATCCAATATATATACCTATTGCGTTCCTCAATTTTTGTACTATTTCTTGGATGGATTTTAATTTTTGCACAATATTTTACAATTTCATGGATGTCATTGCCATTTATTATATATAGGGGAATTTCTAGTATTGTTTATAGGTGAACCATATGTTTATTTATTTTTGCACTTGTTTATTGGGATTGTAATATAAATTAACTGCTGGATGAATTGCAGTATATGCGGATTGATGTACATATCCTAACGTTGTTGACCAAGTGTTCCACGAAGAATATCTGGGATATTCATCATAGGGATCCAATCGCAACTTGGTCCCTATTGTTGAGTATCTGACATTCTCTGGACAACCATTTATATACATCTGACATTCTCTGGACAACCATTTATATACATTGTATACCCACCTTACATATTGGTTACCTACGTGTATAATAAATCATTTAATACTATAGGAACCTTAAGCACGAATGTGTTGGATGAATTGTTCCTAATGAGGTGTGCACAACCACTATATATTTTATATCAATGGAGACATAAGTACATGATAACAATCCAGGCCTAAGATGGTGTGCCTGGGGTAAGTATACAAGTATATATCTGTGTGCTTAAGGGTGACGCTGTGGCAGATATTATATTCAGAATGATGGTTTTATATTATAGTTGATCAATTTGAGAGGCTTTATTGCAAGCCAGGTTGCAATGTGCCGCACACCAGGGCATAATCGGAGTCCCAGTGTGCAGGAAATACTGAGTGTTGATGTTTCCTGAATAGTTTGTGTGTCACGGTGCTCCTATCTGGATACCGTCACTCCCCAGGGTTAGGCTCCAAAGCATTCAAAAAAGAGACTTGTAGTTGGTGGAGAATAAGTCGAATCCAGACTTGATGAAGTTCAATGGTTTTACTTGAATAAACTTGCATCCAGAAAATATTTGATCCGTCTCTTGGTTCCAGCAGATTTTGGGGTAGACTGGCAGGTGAACTTCAATACTTTGCTTGATCTCCCTGCTGTGCTAACCTCTGGCTTCCATCTGGCTACTGGACTTTCTGGCAATTCTGGTACGTTTAAATGGTATGCCTTTGGCCATTGACTTCCTCGTGATACTCTATCTATAAACTGCAAGGAGTCATGGTGCTCTATGAGCTATTTCCCCTGGAAGACTCCTGTTGCGGGGGGGGGGCTCTCCCCTCACCATTCCATGTCTTGTCTCTTTCCAATTCTTTTATCAACTCTCAACTAACTATAGCAGGGATGGCCAACCTGAAGCTCTCCAGCTGCAAAACTACAACACCCAGCATGCCCAGACTGCCTACAGCTATCAGCCTACAGCAGCAGGGCATGGTGGGAGTTGTAGTTTTACAACAACTGGAGAGCTGCAGGTTGGCCATCCCTGAACTATAGCTTCCTGCAACCACTCCCTTAGTAGGAAGCATGACTAACCCACTTCGGCCCAAAACTGGGGAGAATGGAATGGTAAGTTCCATTCTATCTAAAGTGGGCCAGTCCGAGCCTGATTACACCTGCTCACTACTGCGATGTAGAGCAGGTAAACAATGAAGGTAAGGCTGCACTGGCAAGGCACGTGGCCATCTCTTCAACCAGTTGATCGGCGGTGGTGCCAGGTGTCAGACCCCTGCTAATCTGATATTGCTGACCTATCCTGAGCACTGGCATGGCTATAGGGGTCACGGCGGTCACAACCACAGGGCCCCCCTTGCCAGTGGTGCACCGCTGATTATTTATTGCCGTCCTCAGTACTGCAATACAATTAGGTACTGCAGCAGAGGCATAGGAGCGATGTCTCCCTGCCCTGCCATTACCTTTGGTAGGCTCCAGGCACAGTCAGGGGCCAGCACAAGAGGCATGATGATGTAATCATCATCGCAGTATCCTCTTTTCCCCAGGACCTACCTTATCAAAGTTTCTGCAGGGACCCCCATTTTCCATCATCTGGTAGAATCTTGCTGCTGTGTGAGCAGATAATATTTGAATGTATCCGCACGGCGGGCCCTCCAAATAAATTTTACTGGTGAGCCCTAGGCACCCCAGTCCAACACTGACCTAAAACGTACAGAGTGGCATGCCGAGGGGGATGGGGGGGGAACGCGGTCCGCCCCAGGTGCCAGCTGGGGGGAGGTGCTGGATGCAATAAGTGCTTCCATCAATACAGGTGGTAGCGCTCATTGCTAGAGTGCAGGGGAAGTGGCGGTCCTTTCACTTACTGACCACTTAGCTCCCCGTGCTCCTTCCCTCCTCCAGGCCGGCACACTGAATGGTGAAGAAGGGAGCTGTTTGCTCCTGGCTTCACCATTCAGCCCTGCAGGCACAGATCGTGCTGCTGGACTGTGTAGGAGGAGTGTACAGGCCTGGGAATCTGTCTGCACATTCCGCCTACACAGTGCTGCAGCGCGATCTGTGCCTGCAGGGGAGTGCTGGAGGTGATCTGATCATCAGGAACTGGGCAAGGTGAATATTTCCTTTTTTTTTTATTAACACTGAAGGGGAAAAATATGCGCATTACTATTATGAAGGGGGCACAGAGAAGGCATTATGAAGGGGGCACAGAGAGGGCATTACTACTATGAAGAGGCATGACAACTCATATCTACTGTGAGGGGGGCACAATGAGCGTATAACTACTGTGAGAGGGGCACAATGTGGCTCTTCACATAATTACTGTGAAGAGCCACAGAGAGGGCATAACTACTGTGAAGGGCATAACAACTGTCATGGGGGCACAAGGAGGGCATAACTACTCTGAAGGGGGCACAGAGAGGGCATAACTACTTTGAGGGGGCACAATGTGGGCATAATAACTGTGAAGGAGCAAAATTTGTGCATAACTACTATGAGGGGTCACAGTGTGGGCATAACTACCATGAGGGGGCACAGTGTGGGCAAAACTACCGTGAGGGGGCACAAAGTGAGCATAACTACAGTGTGGGCATATCTACTGTGAGGGGGACACAATGTGGGCATAACTACTGTTAAGAGGTATATTGAGGGCATAACCACTATAAGGGTGCACAATATGGGCATAACTACTGTGAGGGGGCACAATGGGGGCATAACTACTGTAAGGGGGCACAATGTGGACATAACTACTGTGAGGGGGAAATATGAAGGCATAACAACTGTGAAGGGGCACCATTTTTTTAAGTATGAGGGGGTGCCAGAGAAAGGACCCGCCCTGGATGCCATACATCTTAGCCATACCACTGTACATATGTCCAGCTATAAAAAGGATAAACAGATACAGTATAAACCGTATTGTTCAGTGCACACCTGCTGCAAATGGCTGTAGAAATGTGTTGCAGCATTTTATGTAGTGCCTTACGTGCTTTGAAAAGTCCTGACTGACGTAGTCACCGTCACTTCACATCTGAGGTCTCCCTGAAATCCATTCTTAAAAGTTGGTAACTATAAAGTTTAGTCATTACAAATATAAAAGAATAAGTACTTGATAACTGGTTGAGTTACAGTATCACGGTCGGCGTGGCTATCACATACGTGACACAGAGGGAGGGAACGAGGAAGGCCCTGCCCAAGTGAGAGGGAAGATGGTGACCCCTGACTCACCTGGCGGCTGGCACCTGGCTGCCCTGACGTCCCTAGACGGGTTCCTCACCCGTACGCCGATCACATGCCTAAAGCCCTGGCTTTCCCTGAGCTGAGCCCTAGGTAGTGAACAGGGCGATGGGAACACTAGTCCGCACCACTAACTCTAAGGGAAAACACCAAGGGGAGGACAGACAACACAGACTCAACATATATTCCCAGGTGGGCGACAACAGGAGACAACAATAAGCCAAACAGGGATCCGGAGGGTAGCACACAGGAACAACAACCAGGATTAACCACTCCAGTGGGTCAGTATAGATGTCCAGGCAGGAAGCTCTATAACTGGCAACTAGAGAAGTGTGAGGGGAGAATATAAGGAGGTAGGGAGTGGCAGACACGAAACAGCTGAGGAGGAGAAGCTACGGATCCCTGAGAGAGACAAAAAGGATAGCAAGGCAAACACAGAAAACAATAACTAAGAAACACCATGATCTTTAGATATAGAGCGCGCAGCCACCCGCGGCGACTTCCTGACCCCGGGTATAACGGAGTCAGACGTAGCTCTTGATACCCTCGTGACAGTACCCCCCCCTTTCACGAGGGGCCTCCGGACACTCAGGACCAGGTCTCTCCGGATGAGAGGCATGGAAAGTCTGAATTAACCTGTTGGCGTTTACCTCTGACGCTGGAACCCACATTCTTTCCTCGGGACCGTAACCCCTCCAATGCACAAGATACTGAAGAGAGCGGCGGACCCGACGAGAATCAACAATTCTGGCTATTTGAAACTCCAGATTACCATCCACAATAACAGGAGGAGGTGGCCAGCGGCGATGGTTCTAGAGGTGGAACATACTTCTTGAGTAACGATTTATGGAAGACGTTATGGATCTTAAAAGTCTGAGGTAGCTCCAGGCGAAAAGCCACAGGGTTAATGACGGCTACTATTTTATAGGGACCAATGAACCTAGGACCCAGTTTCCAAGAAGGAACCTTCAACTTAATATTCCTAGTAGACAACCACACATAGTCATTCACTCCTAGGTCCGACCTGGCGACCGTTTCTTATCGGCCATGCATTTATATTTACCACTCATCTTTTTCAAGTTAACTTGCACCTTCTGCCATACCGATGAAAGAGATGAAGAAAACCTTTCCTCTTCGGGAACCCCAGAAGACCCCCCCTCTTTGAAAGTACAAAATTGGGGATGAAAACCGTATGCACCAAGGAATGGTGACTTGCCAGAGGACTCCTGATAATGATTATTTATGCAAACTCAGCTAACGGTAAGTATGATGACCACAACTCTTGGTTTTCAGACACAAAACACCTTAAATATGTTTCTAGGTTTTGGTTGGTACGCTCAGTCTGTCCATTCGACTGAGGATGGAAAGCTGAGGAAAAGGACAAGTGAACCCCCAAACGGGATCAAAAAGCTTTCCAAAACTTAGAAATAAACTGGGTTCCCCGATCCGAAACCACATCGGAAGGGACCCCGTGAAGCTTCACGATTTCACTGATAAACACCTGAGCGAGAGTTTTAGCATTAGGAAGTGCGGGTAGCGCAATAAAGTGTACCATTTTGCTAAACCTGTCTACTACTACTAAGATAACTGTTTTACCCGCCGACAACGGTAAGTCAGTGATGAAATCCATAGACAGATGTGTCCATGGCCTATTGGGAATGAAAAGTGGCAATAAAGACCCTGCTGGACGTGTATGAGAGACTTTCGCGCGTGCACAAGTAGAACAAGTAGACACGAAATCCATTACATCCTGACGCAACCTTGGCTACCAAAAACGACGAGATAAAAGCTCCAAGGTTGCTTTACTACCCGGGTGTCCAGCAAGTGCCGAATTATGATATTCTTTTAATAATTCAAGACGCAGGTTTAACGTACAAACAATTTCTCTGAGGGGCAAGAGGCCCGGGGCGTCCCCCTGAGCCTCTAACACCTTTCCCTCTAGAACAGAGTGTACAGCAGAGACAACCACTCCTCTTTGTAAAATAGGTACCGGATCACAAACATTACCCCCTCCAGGGAAACTACGAGATAATGCGTCTGCGTTGGTATTTTTTGCCCCAGGACGATAGGTGATTACAAAGTTAAATCTGGTAAAGAATAGCGACCACCTAGCTTGTCTAGGGGTGAGACGTTTAGCCGATTCTAGGTACAGAAGGTTCTTGTGATCCGTAATCACCGTGACGGGGTGGATTGCTCCCTCTAAGAAGTGACGCCACTCTTCAAGCGCCAGTTTAATCGCCAACAGTTCCTATTTCCAATATCATAATTCTTCTCTGCAGAAGATAATTTTTGGAAAAGAAAGCGCAAGGACGCCATTTGCCAGGAGACGGACCCTGAGACAATACAGCTCCCACTCCCACCTCTGACGCATCTACCTCGACAATAAAAGGCTGGGAGACATCAGGTTGAATTAGAACAGGTGCCGAGGTAAACCTCTCCTTTAGAGAGGAAAATGCATCTTTAGCGGCGTCAGACCATTTGGAAAAATCCGTCCCCTTCCTAGTCATGTCGGTAAGGGGTTTAACGATCACTGAATAATTTTTTAATGAACTTTCTATAGAAATTAGCGAAACCCAAAAACCGTTGTAGGGCTTTAAGGTTCTCAGGAAGATCCCAATCTAAAATTGCCTGGACCTTCCCAGGATCCATGCGGAAACCTGAAGCAGATAATAGATATCCCAGGAACTGTAATTCTGAACAGCGAAGACACATTTTTCAATTTTCGCATATAATTTATTCGTCCGTAGGACCTGCAGTACTTGCCTGACATGCACCTCATGTGTTTTCAGATCAGCCGAATAAATTAAGATATCATCTAGGTATATGACTACAAACCTGCCGATGAGATGACTAAAAATATCATTAACGAAATGTTGGAAGACAGCAGGGGCATTGGTCAGACCGAAAGGCATAACAAGATTTTCATAATGCCCCTCAGGGGTGTTAAAAGCTGTCTTCCACTCATCCCTTCCCTGATACGAATCAGATTGTAGGCCCCCCTAAGATCAAGTTTGGAGAACCACTTAGCACCCCGCAATCTGATTAAAAAGGTCAGGAATGAGAGGAAGAGGGTATGGGTCACGGATGGTTATCTGGTTTAACTCACGAAATCTAAGCAAGGACGCAGGCCCCCATCTTTCTTTTTAACAAAGAAAAACCCTGCAGCCACGGGTGAAGAAGAGGGTCTGATGTGTTCCTTAGCCAGACTCTCGGAGATATAATCTTTCATGGCTTGTCTCTCGGGACCCGAAAGATATACAACCTGGACTTGGGTAATTTTGCCCCGGGAATCAGGTTAACCGGGCAATCATAAGGACGATGAGGTGGTAGTTTTCTGACAACCCTTTTCAGAAAAAACGTCCTCAAAGTCCGAAATAAATGTAGGTAGGGAAGCTATGGAGGCGATTAAGCAATTGTTATTTAAGCAATTCTCTCTGCAATGCTCACTCCACTCCAATATCTCCCTGGCCTGCCAATCCACCACTGGATTGTGCGCTACCAACCAGGGAAGACCCAATACCACCGGAGAGGGAAGGCCCTCCAGAACGTAACATGAAAGACACTCATTATGGTGGTCCCCTACCCGAAGGTGTAAATTACGAACAATGTGGGTGAGGTTTCTCTGAGACAGAGGAGCAGAATCTATAGCGAATACGGGAATAGGTCTCTGCAGCGTACAGAGAGACAAACCCATAGTGCGGGCAAAATGGCATCAATCAAGTTTACCCCTGCTCCACTGTCTAGAAAACAGAAATAGACTCCGTCTTAACACCAAAAACAATGACCGCTGGTAACACAAATTGAGATGTTCGTATGGAGGAAACGTATACCCCCGGCTGACATCCTCCGCACAGCCCGGGGTTAGTAGTTTTCCGACGGTCTTTGTTTTTGAGAAAGGAGGGACAGACATTAATGAAATGACCCCTCCCCCCAAGAAAAAACAAGCCCCCCCTCTACGGCGAATCTCGGGAGGACGGACCTGACGAGAAGTTCCGCCTAGCTGCATAGGCTCATCTAAGTCAGTACAGGCTGACTGTTGCTTGGGAGAGGTAACCAATTGCTCCGGAATTTTCGATCTCTCCCTAAGACGTCTATCTATTCTGATAGAGAGGGACATAAACAGCATCAAGGGAAAGGGGGGTCTCATACAGCACCAGTGCATCCTTAACCCTTTCAGATAACCCAGAGCAGAACTGACTCCTGAGAGCCGGGTCGTTCCACTGAGTATCCGTAGCCCACCTACGGAACTCTGAGCAATATTCCTCTGCTGACCGATCTCCCTGTAGGAGTCTCCGTAACTTCGACTCAGCCAGGGCGACTCGGTCAGGGTCATCATATATGAGACCCAAAGCCCCAAAGAATCCCTCCACTGACCGAAGAGCCTGAGAACCAGGGGTAACGAGAACGCCCAGGATTGCGGATCCCCCTGAAGCAGGGAAATGACAATCCCAACCCGCTGTTCTTCATGAGCGCCCTTACACCTGAGGAGTAAGGGCGCAACTTAAAATATAATTTGCAGGCCTCACGGAACGTTGCAAATTTGTCCCTTCCCCCAGAAAATCTGTCGGGAAAGAGCAACCTTGGGTTCAGTGACAACCTGGTTACCCATAGCAACCGCTGGGGGTGCGGTCTGCTGCATTTGCTGCTGTTGTTGGAGAACAGACGCCTTCAATCCTGCCACCTCCAAAGACAGGCTTTGAAGCTGTTCTGCCAAGGCATCAATAGGATCCATATTGGATTCTAAGTAGAGAGAGAAAAAAAAAAAAAATTAAAATTTTTTTATTTATTTTTTTCTCAAAAGTAAGGGCCAGTTATAATATCACGGTCGTCCGTGGCTATCACATACGTGACACAGAGGGAGGGAACGAGGAAGGCCCTGCCCAAGTGAGAGGGAAGATGGTGACCCCTGACTCACCTGGCGGCTGGCACCTGGCTGCCCTGACGTCCCTAGACGGGTTCCTCACCCGTACGCCGATCACGTGCCTAAAGCCCTGGCTTTCCCTGAGCTGAGCCCTAGGTAGTGAACAGGGCGATGGGAACACTAGTCCGCACCACTAACTCTAAGGGAAAACACCAAGGGGAGGACAGACAACACAGACTCAACATATATTCCCAGGTGGGCGACAACAGGAGACAACAATAAGCCAAACAGGGATCCGGAGGGTAGCACACAGGAACAACAACAGGATTAACCACTCCAGTGGGTCAGTATAGATGTCCAGGCAGGAAGCTCTATAACTGGCAACTAGAGAAGTGTGAGGGGAGAATATAAGGAGGTAGGAGTGGCAGACACGAAACAGCTGAGGAGGAGAAGCTACTGATCCCTGAGAGAGACAAAAAGGATAGCAAGGCAAACACAGAAAACAATAACTAAGAAACACCATGATCTTTAGATATAGAGCGCGCAGCCACCCGCTGCGACTTCCTGACCCCGGGTATAACGGAGTCAGACGTGGCTCTTGATACCCTCGTGACATACAGCTTATTTTTCCCAGTGTAAGTAAATTCAGAAAAGCTTTAGGCCCCATACAGACCACTATATTCTTGGTCCTATTCATTTCAGTGGGGCCGCAAAGATAAGGACAGCACCCGTTTGTCTGTTCCTTCTGCCCGCAAAAAAAGTTTAGAACGGGATCCCTGTTTTGTTTATTCGCAGTTTGCGGACTGCAAAACACATATGGTCATGTGAATGAGGCATTGTTCAAAAAATTTTTTTTTTTTAGAAAAACAGAATGATGGGGATTTCCTGCTGGTTCTCTGAAGAACTTACCAATGCAGTATCCCAGAGGGCTACCGAAAATATGCAAATAGGTTAATTTTCTACTAATGGGTTAATTTGAGGCAAAAACAATAATAAAAAACTAATAGGAGTTTATTATAAGCCACCTAATATACCAGAGTCCATAGAAAATCTACTACTAAACGAGACGGCAATGAATTTGTTATTATGGGGGACTTCAATACCCCATATAGACTGGGAAACTGAAACCTGTACATCTCATAAAGGAAACAGGTTCTTAGCAATAACCAAAGACAATTACCTTTCCCAACTGGTTCAGGACCCGACTAGAAGGATGGCCATACTGGACTTAGTATTTACCAATAGACCTGACAGAACAACAGATGTGCAGGTTGGGAGACACCTGGGAAATAGTGACCAATCTTAACATCTAATTATGAGAGGTACTTACCTTAAAGGGGTATTCTCATCTGGGTAATCATGTTTCATCCCCCCCCCCCCCCAATCCCCTTGAGGCTTTTCCTAAATATAATCCTTTTTCTAAATCCTATAGTTTTTTTAAATAAAATTGAAAAATCCTATGGCATTCTTTATAGTCGCTGCCCATGGATACGGCCACCGATCGCCGGCCGCATCCATGGGCCGCGCCCTGCGCACCGCTTACCCTGGTGATCTAGTGGCCGGCCTGTATTAGATGATGTGAGTGCGCACGTCGGGCGGCCACGCATGCGCAGATCAAGTTTACTTCGTGCCGCGGCTCCAAACAAAGGAAGATACTTCTGCGCATGCGCGGGCGTCCGAACACTTCGGTGGATGAAGAGAAGAGTCGGACGTCTTCGAACAGCCAGCGCAGGACATGGGTAAGTATATTTGTAAATGCCCCACCAATTCCACCAACGATTTACTAATAAGAGCATCATCAATGGGGGCATTATTCTTACTGGGGGGGCACTAATGGGGGCATTATTTACCTGGGGCATAACTGGAGGCATTATTCTAACTGGGGGGGCACTAATGGAGGCATTATTTTACCTGGGTCATAACTGGAGGCATTATTCTAACTGGGGGGGCACTAATGGGAGCATTATTTTACCTGGGGGGCACAACTGGAGGCATTATTCTTACTGGGGGGGCACTAATGGGGGCATTATTTTTCCTGGGGGCACTAATGAGGCAGTATTATTCTTAGGGGCACTAAAGGGGTATTATTTTACTGGTGGCACAAATGGAGGCATTATCTTACTGGGGGGGGCACTAATGGGGGCATTATTTTTCCTGGGGGCACTAATGAGGCAGTATTATTGTTAGGGGCACTAAAGGGGGCATTATTTTACCTGGGGGCACAAATGGAGGCATTAATCTTACTGGGGGGGCACTAATAGGGGCATTATTTTACCTGGGGGCACAACTGGAGGCATTATTCTAACTGGGGGCACTAATGGGGGCATTATTCTTCCTGGGGGCACAACTGGAGGCATTATTCTTACTGGGGGCACTAATGGGGCAGTATTCTTCTTGGGGGCACTAATG
This sequence comes from Bufo bufo, assembly GCF_905171765.1. NCBI lineage: Eukaryota > Metazoa > Chordata > Amphibia > Anura > Bufonidae > Bufo > Bufo bufo. Next base: position 311,933,146 of record NC_053391.1, read on the forward strand.
GGGCAGCATTCTTCTTAGGGGCACTAAGGGGGCATTATTCTTCTTAGGGGCACTAATGGGGGCAGTATTCTTCTTAGTGGCACTAATGGGGGCATCATTCTTCTTGGGGGCACTAATGGTGGCATTATTTTTCCTGGGGCACAACTGGAGGTATTATTCTTACTGGGGGGGCACTATTGGGGGCATTATTTTTCCTGGGGGAACTAATGGGGCAGTATTCTTCTTAGGGGCACTAATGGGGGCATTATTCTTCTTGGGGGCACTAATGGGGGCAGTTTTCTTCTTGGGGCACTAATGGGGGCATTATTCTTCTTGGGGGCACTAATGGGGCATTATTCCTTCCTAGGGGCACAACTGGAGGTATTATTCTTACTGGGGGGGGCGGTAATGGGGGCATTATTTTTCCTGGGGAACTAATGGGGCAGTATTCTTCTTAGGGGCACTAATGGGGGCATTATTCTTCTTGGGGGCACTAATGGGGCAGTATTCTTCTTAGGGACACTAATGGGGGAGTATTATTCTTAGTGGCACTAATGGGGGCATTATTCTTCCTGGGGGCACAACTGGAGGCATTATTCTTACTGGGGGGCACTAATGGGGGCATTATTTTTCCTGGGGGCACTAATGGGACAGTATTCTTCTTAGGGGCACTAAAGGGGGCATTCTTCTTCTTAGGGGCACTAATGGGGGCATTTTCTTTTTGGGAGCACTAATGGGTGCATTATTTTACCTGGGGGCACAACTGAAAACATTATTCTGACTGGGGGGGCACTAATGGGGGCATTATTTTTCTGGGGGCAGTAATGGGGCAGTATTCTTCTTAGGGGCAATAAAGGGGGCATTGTTCTTCTTAGGGGCACTAAAGGGGGCAGTTATTCTTCTTAGGGGCACTAATGGGGGATTTATCCTTTTTGGGAGCACTAATGGGGGCATTATTCTACTTAGGGGCACTAATGGGGGCATTATTCTTATTGGGGGCACTAATTGGGGGCATTATTCTTCATGGGGGCATTAATGGGGGCAGTATTCTTCTTAGTGGCACTAATGGGGCAGTATTCTTCTTAGTGGCACTAAATGGGGGCATTATTCTTTCTGGGGGTGCAACTGGAGGCATATTCTTACTGGGGGGGCACTAATGGGGGCATTATTTTTTCCTGGGGGCACTAATGGGGCAGTATTCTTCTTAGGGGTACTAAATGGGGCATTATTCTTCTTAGGGCACTAATGGGGGCATTATTCTTTTTGGGAGCACTAATGGGGGCACAATATCTGTCAATAAATACTGTGAGGGGCACATATCTGGGCAATAAATGATTGAAGGGGCCACATATCTGGCAATAAATACTGTGAGGGGGCAAGAATGTTGGCATTAGTAATGTGCGGTAGCACTTAGGTGAAATGTCATAGATTTCACTACTATATATTGACATGAATAAGTCTATACTGGACCAGCACAGTGCCCCGTGCTAGTGAGTTTCACAGGGGTGGTCAAAAAGTCTTAGTAACGTGATTATTTTTATTTTATTTTTAACAAAGGGACCATTTTCTGAATCCAGTGGACCATCTCACCATCGCCAGAAACACTCTGGAAGAGGTAGGACCAATTTTTATTATGAATGGTAAAGTTTAGACATGCATTGGGCTTAGCGAATGCCATGCGGGTAAACAAGTATATGACGTTGTGCTGGAGTGCTGGTATAATTACACAATGCTATGTGGCTGGTATGTAATTTTTTAAAGGCTGGTTTTAATACCCAGTCCGGCACTGCAGATTTATATAATGGAGGGACACAGAGGGGAGGACATTATGCATTCCAGGGACAATTTTTAACAACAATATAGAGTGGAGGGACCAAAAGGGACGCTTGTATAAAATTTAGAAACAGCCATGGGAGGACTGGATGAATTTGAGTGCTCATGGGTAAAAAACTATGCATACTAGGGACAAATTGTGACCCCAGTATGGACTGTCATATCCACTGTAGGAGAAACACTATTCATTGAAATGCAAACTACGGAGCACTATATGCATTGAAATAGACACTTCGGCCAATTCAATTGACTGAATGGACTATGGGGACAGTTATATGTAATGGAGGGCTCTTTGGGGTGGTGGAAATATTGACAGAAGTTATGCTAAACTACATTCTATGGAATGTATTGACGCTGGGGGAGTGACACTCTGGAATCTATTGATGCTGTGGGAGTGAGACTAAGGAATGTATTTACACTGTTAACAATTCAATGGAGTTCAGTGTAGATTTTATGAATGTAATGAACAAAATTTTGGATTTTAATTCAATAAATATTGATAATATTACTATAACAAATAATATAAAAAAAAATATATTCTTTTTATGCAGGATCAAGATTTCTGTGATTCCGACTCACTTTAGAGTGTGTCAACAAGTTGAGTTGTGAAACAAATCCACTAACTGACATCGGTTGCCAGAAAGAATTACTCCGGTTTCCTGCTTTTTAAAGGTAGGTTATTAAAAATGTTTGTCGGTCTGATTGCGCACTAACGTGTGTGCTATGTGACATTATTGTGGACCGGTATTACGCAATTTCAGGCCCCCAATGCACGGGCAACATCCATGCGGAGGCCTCTTACCAATCCATAACCATTCTACTTGATAAGGCCATTTTCACATCACTGTTTCCCCCTTTTCCGTTCCTCTGCTCCGTATAGGATCTTGAAAACTGAAAGGATGGATTCTGCAAATAACTGAGACAGAACTGAGCCAAAATAACACATAGACTATAATGTGGTCCGTTAGGTGTCCGCTCAGAACATGATTTTATAACATAGACTAAAGTACTTCACTTTCATATCACCGCAAAAAATAATAATTCAGAGCGTACAACAACGTACCCCCTTAAAGTCTATGGGTTATTTTGGCTCTGTTATGCTCAGTTTGGTATTATTATTTTCGGAATCCTTCCTTTCAGTTCAACTGCTCCTCAACGTGGTTGTTAAACTGAAAGGATAAACTGTGATGTGAACTAGGCCTAAGTCCGTAGTGATTTTTTTTGGTCTAGGCACGGTTAGAAAATACAACTAAAGCACTCTGTGGTGCTTACGCACTGCATCTCCCGGATCGTGGACCCATTGTAGAGAATGTGTCCGCGGTCCATGATGCGGTCTACATAAGTCCATTGACTGGTCCATTGGTGTATTATGGACCCGTTCTAAGATGTGCCTCAAAATGTTGTCATATGTGTACTTTAGAAATTTAGCAGCGCCAAAACGTAACCCCTTTTAAATTGCTATTTTTTTTATGCTAAATCAGCAAGAAGAGGATATATTAGATTCTGTATGCTGACCTCATTAATGGAGCAACTGATGCGGACAGCAAACAAAGTGCTGTATGCTTATTTTATGGCTACAATTGTAGTGAATAGTTTACCCATCCAAGGCAGCAAAAAAAATTGGGACGTCAACACATCTATTTCAGTGCCAGCCCACTTATATAGCTTGGTTATTTTCAAGTTACACAATCGAAGTCATTTAGTTCTGGACTTTAGTTGCTCATTTTTAAGATTTGGATAAGTTATTTTTATTTATTTTTTTGAAAATTAGTTGATCTAATGGATGTATATTTGATGTAATATGACTTATTTTTTTAAAATTGATATAGGTATTTATTTATTTTTGGGGGCAAAATGGATGGCAACTGTTATGGGAGATCTGTGATGACACTGTTAGGGAAGGTGGATCTGTCGATGGCACTGTTATGAGGATAGATATATTTTGAAATGTTATGGTGGACTATAAATGATTCACTGTTATGGGTGATGTGTGCTATATAACATAGGGCCATGAAGGGGGCCAGCATAAGATGCAATATGAGTGAAAGATACACATATAGCATATTATGCTGTTCCCCCCTCATGGCCCTATGTGTAACAGCATTACTTTATAATTCTCCCTCATGTGTCCTAAACCGCGGACATAACTGTCTTTGTATGTAAAGTCTGTCTTTACTGGTGATACAATTGCTATCCTATTGATAAACTCCTAATTGATAAAATCAACTGCCTCTGTGCTCACTTCAACGAGCGGTCCTGCCGGCGAATGACTTCAGTTCTCTTTCAGGATACCAAATCAACTCCTCTAAAAGTGTAATCCCCCCAGCTATGGCAGGCTAATGGGTTCGCCCCTAATTTGGTCAAACAAAATATAACGTACTTAGGGCTGAATATAGGCAAACTTCCGAAATTACCTGCCTTATGAGACATATCCTAGGACTGGCTACATGGGACAAACCATTACTCTAACAGAGAGTTAGAACAGAACTTAGTAGCTCCGTGGGGCCTAGTGTCATGCCTTCACTCCAACTTAGCTACTTTACCATCGGGAATAAAAAAAACTCAATACTAATAAGAGACGGTAGTTGCGTGGGAAAGTATCAAGGAAAGCATTTGGGCTCCCTTTCCTGACATCCAAATGGATGCCACTATGGGATCACCCGGAGTTCCCTCAAGGGAGGCACAACGCATTTCAGGAGACATGGAAAATTAAAGGGATCACTAGGGTGGAGCATCTGATGCATGTGGAGGAAAGGAGATGGTTGTCTCCAGGGAAGCTGAAAGAAAGATTCCAACTACCAAATTCCCCAATTTTTACATATCCTGAAAGTATTGAGATTCTGCGGATCCCGGATTCGGAACCTCTCTAAAGAAGCGGTTTGATGACATAACTTTGATGACATAGTAGGGAACTCCCACATGCGGTGTCACTCTCTGGTCTTTACCAGAGCCATGTCAGGGACCTTTATGAAGGCCTCTCCAGCTAAGCTTTTCCACACATGGGAAAAAATCACAGATGATGCAGACATCAGGAAGAAAATACTGGAGGGATGGACCAAAGTCCACTCTTGTGTCATCAATGAAGGGTGGCGGGATTCGTATTTTAGGATGATGCATAATGCGATATATGGCTTAACTTTCCAGCTCACCTAGCTTTCCAGATCGCATTACCCATTGTCCGAAATGCAAAGAATCCTATATGGATTTTTGGCATGGAATGTGGACCTGTGTAAAGGTGACAAGATTTTGGAAAGATCTGATAGATTATATCAGGAAACACTGGAAGGTGGACCTCCCAATAGAACCCTAGGTGATTGCTTTTTCAATATATTCCATCTCCCAACGCCCCAATCTGTTCCCTTCTTTCTCCACTCGATCTTGTTGGTCGCGAAGAGGGTTTTGCTACAGCATTGGCTGTCTGACCTCATGCCTCGAATGCCGGACGTGATCTCACAACTAAAAGTGTTACTAAGACATGATCGATTGGAGGCGGAGAGGCACAAAGAGAGTTCAGCCACAAAGTTTTTCAAGAAATTGAAAATTTGCCTCATCACCCACTTTAGTCCTTCTGAAATCCAGGGGATGGTTCAGGTCCGTTCCGCTACACCTCTTGGTATCTTACCTCCTCATTGAAAGGCACTTTAGGTGCCCTTAAGTTGTAAAATCACTCTGTAATTGGCATGTGACTAGAATTATGCTACAGATGAGATGTCAATTGTTTTAATAATTAATGTCAGAAAGTATTTTGATTGTTTTCCCTACCCCTCCCCATTCTGTTTTCCCTATGTTTTATATCTAAAACTACTTCAATAAAATAATTATATCCTAAGAGAATTAAATAATGTCATAGCCAGACCTTATTTCTGATATTGAAGGACTCTATACTGACAGGGAGTGTTCCACAGGATTGGGGCATAGCAAATGTGGTGGCAATATTCAAAGGTTCCAAAAAACAGAGCCCAGATAACTATAGGCCGGTAAGTTTAAACATCTGTCGTGGGTAAACAGTTTGAAGGTTTTCTAAGAGATGCTATCTTGGAGTACCCCAATGAAAATAAGCAAATAACATCATATCAGCATGGCTTCATGAGGATCGGTCATGTCAAACTAATTAATCAGTTTCTATGATGAGGTAAGTTCTAGACTTGACTGTGGCGAATAAATGGATGTCATATACAGTATCTTGACTTCTCCAAAGCATTTCACACTGTACCATATAAAAGATTTGTATATAAAATGAGATGCTTGGACTGGGAGAAAATGTCTGTATGTGGGTAAGTAACTGTCTCAGTGATAGAAAACAGAGGGTGGTTATTTAATGGTACACACTCAGATTGGGTCACTGTCACTTGGGGTACCTCAGGGGTCAGTATTGGGCCCTATTCTCTTCAATATATTTATTAATGATCTTGTAAAAGGGCTTGCATAGTAAAGTATCATTTTCGCAGATGACACTAAACTGTGTAATGTAATTAACACTGAAGAGGACTGTATACTACTACAGAGAGATCAGGATAGATTGGAGGCATGGGCAGATAAGTGTGCAGATGAGGTTTAACACTGACTAATGTAAGGTTATGCACATAGGAAGGAATAATGCAAAATCTGCCCGTACTTCTATAATGGTAAAACACTCGGTAACTCTGACAGGGAAAAGGACCTAGGATTTTTTGTGAACAGCAAATCTTATGGGAGGTACAACCTGCCAAATTAAAATGAAATTGAAAAACCTAAAATTATTATTAAAATAATGTTTAACATTTTTAATTTCATCTAGTGTCTGCAAAATGCATGCCAAAATTAAAAAGAAATTTTATTCCTCCATTTGAATTTTCTTTTCCAACTCCAGTGTGGGTAATAAGTGTCAAAAATAAATGTAAAAATAAATAGCCTTTTTCATTTAAAATTTCCACTTTGTCAATTAACTTCTCCTCATCCTATAGTGGGCTTTTCATGTCAAAATTATAAATCAAATGAAAACACAAGTAGAAGCTGAAAAGGTAGATTGAGATTTTAATTTCATCTCTTGCAGGCATTTTCCTGCCAAAAGTCAAATGAAAAAGAAAGCCCATTTGAATTTTCATTTTTAATGTTGTACTACATTCAAAATTAATTTTAATGAGCAGCAGTGGGCGTGGTGCAGCATGCAAAATGTTATTTAATTCCTGACTGAACAGACAATGACTTTCTATGCCTACTAGAGGGCGCTGTGTTTCTACACATTCCAAACCGCTAACACACCTCTACTGATCAGATGAGTTTATCATTCAATAGATGGCGCTGTGACTGTAAATTCTTAGTACTGTGCTAAATGCATAGGATACGATTATGAATCTAATAGATGGTGCCCTCTTTTTGAGGAGTGATTAACTAGGATTATGATTATATTATCAACTCTGCTGCCCTGCTAACCCCCTAGATGCAGTGGTGTCTAATCACCTACAGCATCTATGGGTTAATCTGCTCTGCCATACTTGAGTGAGGACGTGGTGAAAACGATGCTGCAGAAAAGTGCCAAGAAGCTTAAAAGTCGCAAATTATGGTACACGTCATGCGCCATTAATCGGTGACTTTTTTATATCTGTATAGTGGCATAAGACAATTAGTCTGTGGCTTTGTGACCAAAAATCAAGGTGCATGACTTTCAGAAACACGGAGCATCCTTGGCATCACTGTGCTGATTGGTGGAAGAGTTCAGACACCCATGATCAGTATTGATGGCCTACAATAGCGCTCAGCAACCTTCGGCCAGGAACGCAGCTTTAGCGTAGCTATGTCCTATTCTTCTCCATGTTGCAGAAAGGCCAGGCATTGTTACAATGGATCGCAAAAAATAAAATAAACTAAATGGTTGCAATATTGATGTCACACAGACGTCATTCTTATTATTTGCGAATCCGTTGTTTTGAGGATATACATACATTTGTTTGCATGAGCCCTTAGGGTAGGGGCACATGCACATGACTGTATGTATTTTGTGGTCCACAAATACTGGATCCGCAAAAATCGGATGACGTCCGTGTGCATTACGTATTTTACGAAACGGAACAGCTGGCCCCTAATAGAACAGTCTATCCTTGTCCGTAATGCGGCCAATAATAGGACATGTTCTATTCTTTTGCAGAACAGACATACGGAAACAGAATGCACACGGAGGAAACGTCCGTTTTTTTGGGCGGACCCATTAAAATGAATGGTTCCGCAAAGGATTTGGTCGGTGTTAAGGTTAGGGTCAGTTTTATAGCTCATGCACACGAACGTATTTACTTTCCATGTCCGTTCTGTTATTTTGCAGACTGGAACCATTCATTTCACTGGGTCGGCAAAAAAAAGCGGAAGTTACTCTGTGTGCATTCTGTTTCTGTATGTTTGTTCAGCCAAAAAATAGAACAAGTCCTATTATTTTCCGCATTACGGACTGTTCTATTAGGGGCCAGCTGTTCCGTTCTACAAAATATAGAATGCACACAGACGATTTTTTTTGCGGATCTGTTTTTTGCGGACCGCAAAATACATACTGTCGTGTGCATGAGCCCTTAGGCCCCTTTCACACGGGCAAGTATTCCGCGCGGATGCGATGCGTGAGTTGAACGCATTGCACCCGCACTAAATCCTGACCCATTCATTTCTATGGGGCTGTGGACACGAGCGGTGATTTTCACGCATCACTTGTGCGTGAAAATCGCAGCATGCTCCTCTTTGTGCGTTTTTCACGTAACGCAGGCCCCATAGAAATGAATGGGGTTGCGTGAAAATCGCAAGCATCCGCAAGCAAGTGTGGATGCGGTGCGATTTTCACGCACGGTTGCTAGGTGACGATCGGGATGGGGACCCGATCATTATTATTTCCCCTTATAACCATGTTATAAGGGAAAATAATAGCATTCTGAATACAGAATGCATAGTACAATAGCACTGGAGGGGTTAAAAAAAAAATATATATATATATTTAACTCTACGCTAAATTTAACTCACTCATGGTGATGGATCATGTGATGGACCATGTGATGAACGCAGTGACGTCATCAAAGGTCCTATTGCTCACAGTTAAAGACAGAAGAGATGCCGGCTGCGCGAACAAGTGGATTAAGGTGAGTTAAATTATTATTTTTTTAATTTTTTTTTTTTAACCCCTCCAGCGCTATTGTACTATGCATTCTGTATTCAGAATACTATTATTTTCCCTTATAACCATGTTATAAGGGGAAATAATACAATCTACACTACAACTTCTGTAAAGAAGTTCGGGTCTGGGAACCACAGTCGGTTATTTTATCACGCACGTGCAAAACACATTGCACCCGCGCGATAAATAATTGAACATCGGAAACGCAAATCGCAGTCAAACTGACTGCAATTGCATTCCTACTCGCGCGGGTTTGCCGCAATGCAACGGGACGCATCCGGACCTAATCCGGACACGCCCGTGGTGAAAGAGGCCTTAGGGTTACATTAATTAATAGGGTCAGTATTAGGCCTCCAGCACACGGCCGTTTTTTTTCCCCGTTTACTGGCCGTTTTTTGTGTTCCGTATACGGTCGTATTACGGCACCATTCATTTCAATGTTCCGCAAAAAAAACGGACTGTACTCCGTATGCATTCCGTTTACGTTTTTCCGTTCTCGTTTTTAACATAGAACATGCTCCTATTATTGCCCGCAAATCACGTTCCGTGACTCCATTCAAGTAAATGGGTTCCGCAAAAAAAAACGGAACACATACGGAAATGCATCCGTATGTCTTCCGTTTTCGGTTCCGTTTTTTGCTGAACCATCTATTGAAAATGTTATGCCCAGCCCAATTTTATCTATGTAATTACTGTATACTGTATATGCCATACGGAAAAAACAGAACGGAAAAACGGAACAGAAACGGAAACAAAAAACGGAACAACGGATCCGTGAAAAACGGACCGCAAAACACTGAAAAAGCCATACGATCGTGTGCAATAGGCCTTAGGGTTACTGTTATTATTAGTGTTGGTATTACAGTTAGGAGTCCGTATTAGGATTATGTATAGTAATAAGGTTAGGGTCAGTATTATGGTTAGGCTCTGTATTAGGATTAGGGTTATTATTACGGTTAGGGTCAGTATTAGGGTAAGGGGTCAATATTACAGTTTGGATCAGTATTTGGGCCAGGGGTCAGTTTTCGGGCACATGAACAGTAAAGGGAAGGACAGTCTCAACTAACCTGTCCCAGAGGGGTCCCACTATGATCCTGCAGCGATGCAGACAGGCCTCTTCTGGCAGCTCTGCTCTGGTGTACAATTGCAGGTGGCGCGAGGACATCATCTACGTCACAGAGAAGCGCCCGGAATGGAGGGACAAGGGAAATCAATAGTTCATAGGGCACACCAGAAGAACTGATTTGGGGCCCCACCCTTTAGCTACATGGAAAATATTAAGGTACATCATGTCACACTGGACATAAACGCTGTCACAAGTATTTGGTGGCAGGTCCACAGCGTTTACCGTGCAGCAAAGTGGATATGATTTTAAGGGGTCTCAGCCACATGTTACAAACAAAATTCACTGCACAACTTTTTTAATTCAGTGGCATGATTTGCTGTGGATTTTACTGCAGCAGTTTTACAAATAACGGACCCTCACTTGTTCTTTTGTCAGGACTTCACACAGGTGAAGGCCTGCACCACACAGAAACTGTATTGTGCACCGCCATATATCAATATCGTAGGCTGGGGATTAGCAACCTCCGGAGGCTCCAACTGTTCTGAAAACTACAGCTCCCAGAATCCTCCTTTCACATCTGAGGGAGTTACAAGAAAAGCTGAGTAAATGTGCATGCTGGGAGTTGTAGTTTCATAGCAGCTGGAGTGCTCAAGAGCTGAGATAGGAACAAAGTTTTATTAGGAGCTGCATAGTATAGCTCAAGCATCCAGAGAGTGAGGAGCTGCAGGTGCAGAAGTGAGATCTGCTCTATGGAACCTTCATTATTGCATGCCAACCAACTACTATCTCCTCTGCGAGAGAAATAAGTACAGAATGTATAGACTATGTGGAACAAAGTGATGGATTGGTTCAATGGACACACAGTAAGTGCTCTTATATAGCAACAGGCCTTTCTGCTAATAGAAAGGGTGCGTCGCCTCGATGCCAACTATGCTTTTACCCACAGATTAGCTACCCATTGGAGGATCTACAACCTGCTATGGGAATTGTAGTAAATATTGTGAATGTGCACTACTCTGGTTAATTTGGAAAGTAGTCTGGATCCGATAGAGCCACTCTCATAGGCCTGTATTACACCAGCAGATTATCTGACCAATTTCTGTCCAATCAGACCAATAGTTGGTGTGTATAACAAAAGATCTGTATGTGTAATTGGTCATCTGACCAATGATTGTTCAGAAAATCTGTCAGATGATCTGTTGGTGTAATACAGGCCATACCCAATACCACTCTTCCCATCCTCGCCTCATCTGGGTCGCTGCACCAACAGAACACCGGCTACTGTCTATGACAGTCTATATATCCTCTATGTTCCGTAAATACAACATGGATTTTACACATCTGGCAGATTTTGTTGCAGAAATTTCTGCAACTGAATATCAGTTCCATTCATTAGAATGGGGTTGTTTTGGTGGCAAGATCTATGCAGGCAAATGGAACCAATTTTCAGAAATATTCTGCAACAAAATCTGCTGCATATGAAGACTCCCTAAGGCCTCTTTCACACGGGCGAGATTTCCATGCGGATGCGATGCGTGAGGTGAACGCATTGCACCCGCACTGAATCCGGACCCAATTCACTTCTATGGGGCTGTGCAGATGAGCGGTGGTTTTCACGCATCACTTGTGCGCTGCATGAAAATTGCAGCATGCTCTATATTCTGCGCTTTTCACGCAACGCAGGCCCTATAGAAATGAATGGGTCTGCGTTGAAAATCGCATCAATTTACACGCATGGTTGCTAGGAGATTATAGGGATGAGAGCACCCCGGACCCCATTAAAGTAAATTCACTGTATTATTTTCCCTTATAACATGGTTATAAGGGAAAATAATAGCATTCTTAATACAGAATGCCTAACTAAAATGTGGATTGAGGGTTAAAAAATAGAAAAAATTAACTCCCCTTATCAATTGATCGCGCAGCCGACATTGTGGGTAATGACCATCAAAATAAATCTGCATATTGATAATATATTAAAGAACTACAGATTAGGCTAAGTTACAGTTTTTGAGCATCAGTTAGCACTAAAAATAAGGCTACTTTTACACTCGCGTTTTGTGCGGATCCGTCTTGCATCTGCACAGACAGATCCGCACCATAATGCAAAACGCTTGTATTCGTTAATAACGGATCCATTTGCATTATTCATTAAAAAAAATCAGTGTAGACTTACATTAAAAGTCAATGGGGGACGGATCAGTTTTAAATTGCACCATATTCTGTCAGTGGAAAAACGGATCTGTCCCCAATTGACTTACGTTGTAAGTCAAGACGGAATCCGTTTGGCTCCGCATCGTCAGGCGGACACCAAAACACTGCAAGCTGCGGTTTAGTGACTGTCTAAAAAACGCAACGGAGACCAAACGCAGCCAACTTAATGCATTCTGATCGGATCCTTATCCATTCAGAATGTATTGGGGCTGAACTGATCCGTTTTGGGCTGCTTGTGAGAGCCCTGAAACGGATCTCACAAGCGGACCCAGAAACGCCAGTGTGAAAGTAGCCTTAATGGTCCGTCTCTTTTTGAGCATCAGTTATAATCCGTTTGCATCCGTTTTTGTCAGTTCTGACAAAGATCCGTTATTTTAGGACAGAAGAAAAAGTCCTGCAAGAAGGACTTTTTCTCCTATCTAAAATAACAGATTTGATGGAACTGACAAAAAAACAAAAACAAATGAAAATGAGCATAACTGATGCTCAAAATAAAGGATCCGTTTTTGGGAGGTGTTTTTGTTTTTCTGTTCTTCTGATTGATGATATGCATAGACCTGGTTTTGGCTCACAATCACTGATGGAAATCACTGACCTAAACACTGACGTGTGAATGAGGCTTTAGGTGCATTCCTATTATCATTGGGGTTTCTCCAAACTAACATTATAGCAACTGGTACATTCATTTGCTCTTCTTTATGGGCGCATGCACACGATCGTATGTTTTTGCGGTCCACAAAAAACAGATCCTCAAAAAATACGGATGACATCCGTGTAGATTCCGGATTTTGCAGAACGGAACAGCTGGCCCTTCATAGAACTGTACTATCCTTGTCCGTAATGCAGACAATAATAGGACATGCTCTATTTTTTTGCGGAACAGAAATACGGACATACGGAAATGGAATGTACACGGAGTAACTTCCGTTTTTTGTTTGCGGACTCATTGAAGTGAATGGTTGCGCATACAGTCCACAAAAAAAGGAACGGACACGGAAAGAAAAGCCTACATGCACACGAACGTGCTTTGGTTCCGCCTCCGATCTGCATTTTTTGTGGCTCAGGTGCGGACCCGTTCACTTCAATGGGCCCGCAAAAGATGCGGACAGCACAGCGCTCCGTAGCCCCGCAAAAAAAATATAGAACATGTCCTATTCTTGTCCGTTTTGCAGACAAAGATAGGCCTTGTTACAATGGATCCGCAAAAAGAAAGGATGCCATTCAGACGGACCGCAAAACACAAACGTTCGTGTGCATGTAGGCTTATGCTGATTGTGATGTGTGTTTGGATGGTAATCTTCAATCAGCAAACTGTTGAGGCACACAATCCAATCATTGGCCACAGCATGTTACATCACTCTCTATAAGGCCTCATGCACATGAACGTATTTTTTGTCCGTGTCTGTTCCGTTTTTTTTTTCCGGTCCGTATGAGAAACCATTTATTTCGATGGGGCCACAAAAATGGAAATGACGCAGTGTGCATTCGTATGTCTGCATGTCCGTTCGGCAAAAAAATAGAGCATGTCCTATTATTGTCCGCATTACGGACAAAGATAGGACTGTTCTATTATGGGACAGCTGTTCTGCAAAAAGCGGAATTCACTAGGACCAGTGTCTGTGTTTTGCGATCTGCAATTTGCAGACCGCAAAACACAAACGGTCGTGTGCATGAGCAATCACTTGGACCGGAGCATCATCGCAAACAAAAAAAAAAAAAGTATTTTTCAAGTCCGATTACAGTGTGCGTTTTTATGCCTTCAAATTGTGAGCTGCAATTAATTCTATGTAACTGATGACTCAAGGAAGGGAGCTTGACTGAGATGTTCGACTTCTTGATGAAACATCTTGAAATGTAAGAACAACAGTGACCTCTTCAGGCTGCAGTGTGTAGAATAGAATGCAGGCCCAATTACAAGGGCCAACACAGCAGACAAATGGCAATTCATAGGAACAAACTGTTTGTTCCTGATAATTGCAGACCTCCAAGTGTCCCTATTTTGGAGGGACAGTCCCTCTTTTTGACCCAAGTCCCTCTGTCCCTCTTTGATCCTTAAATGTCCCTCTTTTTGACTTGGGGAATTAATGCATAAATGTGCATTAATAAATTACTAAATTGCTATTTACTAAAATATCTGTACGGTTTCTGATGGGATATATGTTACTCCATTTTGTCTCATTTAGCCACGTGTATTACATTTGGTTAGTGCACTACAAAACCACCCTCCCCCCTCCCCCCTATGGAATGTGAGACACTTCCTTAAACTGTTTCATGAAATCCATACATGTTGAAAGTATGAACAGCCTTCTAGCCATAAAAGGACATCTGGCTCAACTGTCTACTAGCTTATGTGTATATACCTGATTGGTCAAATGCTGTTACTATGAGTCAGCTATGATGTTAATGCAGAGCTCATGTGTGACCATATTATAGGTCAAATACTAATGCTAACATATGATTGGATGTAAGGAAGCTCAACCCCCTCTATTAAAACTGTTTGCCAGCTGTGAATAAACCAGAATGGATTGGAATAGACATGTGTTCATGTGGTCTATCTTCTTCATTCTCCCGGTACCGGTAAGGCTTAATTCAAGCTGGCCACTGAAATCATGTGTTAGGGACACACCGTTAGGGAAGAGAGTAAATTTTCCTTACAGATCTGGGGACTCAGTCCGGGATTGGAGGGTCAACTCTTCAGGTCTACCGTGAAAGACATCTTGTCCGCCTTGGACCTGGGAGCAATGACCAAAATCCCATTCAAGTAAGTCGAACATCTATTTATGATTTCAGTGGACTGCGATGTCTGGGAGACACGCAAATGTTGATTGTAAGCGGCTCATATCATTGAGTCCATATCGTTATAAAATGTTGATTGTAAGAGGCTCATTTGAGTCCGTATCGTTAAGAGATAGTGCACTATATAAGGATATCTGTTCCGGGAACAGAAGGATACAAGCTTGAATTAACTCTTATGTATATATAGTATAAGTATTTTAGAAGTAATAAGATTATCTGTTTGTGTGAGATACTGATCGGTTGGTAAGTGTACGGTCATATCCCACTGTTATTATCAAATTGATGTATTTTGGGTTAACTACTGTTAATGTGTAAAATTGTTTGTGTTGTGGAGGACTGCAAGACGCCCCAGTTTTTCGGCTAAGAGCGATCTGTTGACCCGGAAAATTTGAACGCAAGTGGCAGTCCGAACAACAATAGTCGATAGGGGTCCAAAGAGTATAGAGAGACATTAAGATACGAATCAGCTGATCAGTTGACAGGTCTTGTCGGCGCAATTTCAGTGCAGTACAGCCAGTCCTGACAGTGATTGTCTCACTTATTCTTTGAACTATAAATACTACATGGGAGGACAAGGGTCTAAAACTAAATTCCCTAAACCAGAACCAGGAGAGACTTGCAAAATCAATGTAGCCCGTGTTAGTCCAACAAACTATTACCTGATCAACCCGTGGGTAGATAATCTAGCAGGATGGACCGAGGTAATGGATGCTGCAGATCCATTCCCCAGGGACGGTGATAATAGTATTTATCATATGAATATGGTCAAAGGACTATGTCTAGGTGATAAAACAGCCTGGCCGCATTTCGATGCGGATCCTTCCTGGGACATGGATTACATGTCCAGGAGTGCAGAACAATGGCTGGAAATAGCCCCCCACTGGTATGATGCAGGTAATAGCAAGAAGAATAAGAATCTAAAAAGTCCCAAAAATGATTGGTCTCTACATGAAATAGAACAGGAGGTAGGTACAAAAGAAGAGAAGTCAGAAATCCCCTCCACCTTATAATAAATCCAGTTCTGACTCAGATTGAGGAAGATGCTTGTAACAGCGGTTATACCATTAGAACTAGAAGAAAAATACCGACCCCCCATGCCAACATTTGGAAACATAATGGAGCACGGTCTAAATATTGGCACACCGCATACTAGTTATACTACACGCAGTACAAGTAGAATAAAATGTGAAACAGAATGTTATGCTAGGCTGGCAGGATTGAAAAGCTGCAAAAATCTGTTAGAAGCTTACAGACTGGTTACATCAGAGCTCCTGTGATTGTGAAGGGAGGTTAGGGTGAGTGACAAGACACAGCAGAGTCAGGAAGTTAATTCATGCAAGGGAAAAGTGTCTCAGTGTTTGCAATTAGAAAGGGCTTGTGTTAAACGTTCAGAAATGAACTGGTTAAGTTTTGTTGCCCTAATGATCTGTGTGTGTTTAAATAGTGACGATTTATAGTCCTTGGAATTAGAGATTACAGCACTAAAAGATGGACAGTTAATGCATAAGTGTATTGATAGTTGAAGAGAGAAGTTGTTAAAGGATAATAATAGCCTGGTGCAAGCTGAGTAATGGTGAAAAAGTGTATATGGAAGTGACTGAGAGAACTTGAAGTTAGAGAAATGAAATGAGCAGCATTTCTTATTTCAAGATGGAGGATTTTGAATCCTATAGAGAACAAAGGTTGCCATGAGGCATCCCTCCCCCCCACCACATTCCAAAATGTCACTTGTAGTACTACAAAAAAAAACTTCTTCCTGTCCTGTTTGAGATGTGTTTTCAGAGAGAGCCCCCTCCCATCTCACCCCTCTCCTCTGCTCAGGAATTTCATATGGGGTTGAGGGGGGAGGGGGGCTGCTAATTGGTAATGCATAAGCAGCAATGTGAAGATACTAACCTGTGTTATCTATAAGATATTCCAGACAGGGCTCCAGTATTGGATTAGATCTTTCCCAATTGTATGTTCCGATGGTTTAAAATGTGCCCTGCAGTTATGATGCTAATTGGAAGTGTCCACTCGTATCAATCTAAGGTTGCACCAATAAGTTCTTATTCAGATGTGAGTAAAAGTTTGAGGAACATGTGGTACAGCTGAATGTCCTTGATGTATTGCTTTACTTCCCTGTTTGAACACTCCTGAAATAGGAGACGCAAGGAAGAGGAAATGGGGGAAGGGTTAGTTATATACAATAAGTGGCGATGTGTGTAACACTAAAAAAAAAAAAACAAAAAAAAAAAAACGACATGGCATATAAGATGATTTGTTAATTTTAACAAAATGACTGTATGATTAACATGTATATTGTTTTACAGCGACAGACCATCAGCAATTGCTGTGTTTGTCTGTGCTGCAAGTTTTGGGATGTAACAAAGAGATTGTGTGATTGGGTGAAAGATACATGATTCAGTGGAATGTGAATGGGTGTGGCTCTGAGTTGTATGTACTAGCAGAGCTGTGTGTGTAATTCATATTTTATGTATAAGGGCGTGGTTATGAGCTGGTTTGTGAAGATGAGTACATGAAAATGTATATGAATGCGTATGGAATACGGTATTTGTTTTAAATATGCGCATTAAGAATTTTATTTTATTTTATTGGAAGTTTTTGGGTTTTTTATTGGTACCAACAGCATTGATCAAGCTGTACATTTTTATTTCAATGAAAAGTTTTTATGGGCCCTTTGTGTGTTCATGTCTGTATTGTCAGATCTGTTTGTTTCAATGTTTGCAGTTACATGTTACATGTTCAGTGTTGTGCTTAACATCAGAGCTCTGCTCGTATGGACAGCTAAGATACTAATGGCAGAACAGAAGACAGACCAAAGCGTCCACCAAAAGGGGCGGACTTAGGTGACTCAGAGTGTCAGGAAGGAAATGTGAGCCCTCTATGGGAATAAATGGGGTACTGACAAGGACATACAGAACAGATTCCTTACCAGTAGAAACCATGGACAGGGAATACATCATGTCATGTATTTAGCATTATACTAGATTGCCCAGTCAGCCTATTAGGGAGAGATTTGTTCATTAGGCTTAACTTGCAGGTATCAGCAAAGAATCAGGACATAAGAGTACACTCAGGTCTCATTCCAGTCTCTACACCAGTGCCACTGATTCTTGCGAACATACAGGACCACCCAGAATAACATTAACCCTGCATTATGGTCCTCAAATGAATATGACACAGGATTCATAGATTGCACACATTACACAGCTACTGTGAAACCAGGTGTCATCTCAGTGTTCCAGAAACAATACCTGCTGTTAAAAGAGAAACTTGATGGGCTTAGGCCAATGATAGAAGAATTCCTCCAAAAGGGAATCCTGGAAGAGGTGATTTCACCCTACAGCACGCCCGTGAATCCAGTGACAAAGGCAGATGGTGCTGCCCGCTTTGTACAGGATTTAAGGGCCATCAACAACATCATTGTGCCTATAGCCCCTGTTGTACCTGATGTCACTTAATTATTATCTGCCATTCCAGCAGACGCTGTTTGGTTCACTGTGATAGATCTGAAAAATGCTTTCTTTTCTATCCCAGTTGATAAGATAACCAGACTACTTTTTGCTTTTTCCTTTGACAGACGCCAACTGACCTGGTGCAGAGATGCCCCAGGGATATGCTGATTCACCTGTAGTGTACAGCATAGTCCTCCGAGCGATGTTAGAGTCATGGTACATCCCCCCAAGGTTCTGTGCTGCTGCAATATGTCGATGATTTATTACTGTGTAGCATGTCAGCGGAGGCCAGCATTCAGGATGGTTTATCACTGTTATAATGGTTGTCAGGATGTGGTCACAAAGTGACACTTAAGCAAATGCAATGGTGTAAAATGCAGGTTGAATACTTGGGCTTTGTCCTCACAAAAGGTGAACGGAGAATCAGCGCAGAAAGAGTCCAGTCTATTGCGGGTTTGGTCGCCCCGCATACCAAGAAAGAAATGTTATCTTCCTTGGTATGATAAACGGTAGACAATGGATTACTGGTTGCTCCCACTATTGACAATGTTTTGAGGCAAGCCACTCTGGATGGAAATCCAGATTTGATTAAATGGTCTTCTGAAATGTACAATGCATTTGATTATCTGAAATGTTCGCTCATGTCGAGTCCAGGGCTGGGCCTCCCTGACTATAATATGCCCTTCCACATGTTTGCACGCCAAAATTGTAAAACCATGGCGGGTGTACTGACACAAGAAAACGGAGGCAAGTTGCGTCCTTGTGTGTTTTTCTCAAAGGTAATGCCACCTCTGTCCAGGGATGCCGGCATGTCTGCGTTCTCTTGCAGGCCTGTGCTATGATGGTAGAGTCGGCAAATTCTTTCACAATGTGACATTACACCATTTTGCACACCACTCATGATGTTGTAGGCCTACTCAAGGACATCCGCACTCAACACAGCAGGCAGCTGAGCTTATTGCACTCACTAGGACATGTATTCTACATGCTGATAGACCTGTCACCATTCATACTGAGAGTAGGTACACACATGGGGTAGTGTGGGACCATGGTATGATCTGGCAGAGGAGAGGATTTACGGCAGCAGATGGTAAGGAACATGTCTCACAGGGCAATGCGCTGGCAGTTAAGATGGCGAAATGAGTTGCCAAAAGCAACCTCACAGGTTTGTATAACCATTGGGAGATGCCATGTTTGGCATCTCCAACCCCTGAGATGCTGCAAATACTTACTGATCTTCAGTGGTATGTCACTGAACAGGAACAGCAGGACTGGTGTTATCCAGTATTGCAGAAAAATCCTGAGATAGGATTAGTCTGCGAAGAGGGGAAGTTATGCATTCCCCAACACAGTGCTTCCATCTTAAGTAGCACATTTCCACAGAGTAGGACATTCCACAGAGTAGGACATAAACAGCATTGAGATACTCATGGGTAGGCCTTTCCCCACACCATGGGCAAGACGCCCCCTGGTGGTGCAGGAAGGGGACTTGGACCTGATCAGAGAGAAGTACTAATCTGATCAAAGTCCTCAGTAAAACTGAAGAAAAAGTTGCTTGTAAGTCTCCTTCTCTTTCACAGGAATCAACCCGTCCATTCCGGATAGGCAACCAGGTGATGATCAAGATCTTAAAGAAGGGAAAGGAACCAGGAAGTTTCACCTACGGACAACCCACCGAGGTAGTCGCGATCACCAGAACAGCGGTCCTCACTGAACAATCGCCCACGTGGATCCACGCCACAAGGATTAAGTTGGTGAAGAAAAGAGAGGTACTAACGGGGGCAGACAGCCCTGACCTCCAACGAGGCCCAGAGGTACTAACGGAGGCAGACAGCCTTGACCTCGAAGAAGATACAGAAGGGGTACTAACGGAGGCAGACAGCCTTGACCCCCAACGAGATGACGCAGTCGGGAAATTCCTCGAGATGCTGAGATGTAGTGCCTTAATAATTGTAATTTTGTGTCTCCTACTTACTGTCCCATGGCTGTGGAACAGACAGATATACCTGGAAACAGAATGCAGAGGGGAAGACAGTCTATGCAAGACAAAGGAGAACTTATGGCTGTACCTGGCCAAAACTCTGAACTTAACTGACTTTTGTCTCCAAACCACTTTATCGGCATCTAACATTTTGGAGACATGTCTGGTAGCAGTCCCCACCCCACTAGACGTATGGACGGAGCTCCTACGTTCCCAATGGAACGACACAGACTTGGAGGATCATGATGTTAAATATGGATATGTAAATCCTTATCATGCTTGTTATGACTGTCCTACATATGAGAATCTGCAGAGTAATATGATAGAAGTAATTACAGGTCTTGTCACAGCAGCAGAAATATGTTATAACTTCACCTGTGATGAGACACTATTGCCTCCCTGCATACAAGCAAAAATGCAGAATAAGATTAAGCCAAATATTGTGATAGAGATTTAGGTAGTTGTAAAAAGATAATATCAGGAAAAAATATGCAATGTAATATTACAAAAACAGTACCATCCCTAGACAAACATGTACCTCTACCAACAGGATGGGTATTGGCCTGTGGGAATACTAGTTACACATACATACCGGCCAATATTACAGAGGGACCCTGTACAATAGCCAGGCTGACATTAGCAATGTTACCACTATTCCCAGCAATGCAGACACGACACACGAGAGACACTTTCCTACAGCTACCAGAAAATTGTGATTATAATGTGAATCTCCTCTCTAGATTAGAATATATGAGTTTAGGGGTATCTTTGATAGGAGTACCAGGGTTGGCCATATATAACCACAGGACAATATCAAAACTTGCCTGTTTTATGGTAAAACAGATAAATGTCACTAGTGCAGTTCTGCAAGATATGCTGCTGGATATACAATCGTATGAAAAGGCTATCTTGCAGAATAGGGCAACTATTGACTATTTATTGCTCCAGCATGGTACAGGATGCTCAGCGTTCGCAGGGATGTGTTGTTTCAATTTATTAGATCACTCCCGTGGAATAAAAGATAAAATAGGCCAATTAGAGGAGATGAGAAAACATATAAAACAGGATGTTGACCAAGGTTGGTGGGACTGGCTTTTTGGCTGAATACCTGACTTTGGTCAAATAAGATATGTTTTAGGAGTGGCACTCGCCCTGGTCGCTGCAATAGTGGGTCTCTGCTGTTGTCTGTAGTGTGTGCCCTCCCTTCTAGCCATATGTAAAAAAATGTGGCCGAAAGAGGGGTACACTTAACATTCCTCTATACTCCGGTAGAGGTAGAAGAGGTAAACCCAACCTCAACAAAACCTGAGGATTATACTGCTGAAGGGTATATGGAATACCTAAAGGCTTATAAGCAAACCAAGGAAGAGCAGAGAAAGAACCATATAGTATAAGGTATATATATAAGGTTCTAAGAGGGGATTTGATGGGATATATGTGACTCCATTTTGTCTCATTTAGCCACGTGTATTACATTTGGTTAGTGCACTACAAAACCTCCCTCCCCCCTATGGAATGTGAGACACTTCCTTAAACTGTTTCATGAAATCCATACATGTTGAAAGTATGAACAGCCTTCTAGCCATAAAAGGACATCTGGCTCAACTGTCTACTAGCTTATGTGTATATACCTGATTGGTCAAATGCTGTTACTATGAGTCAGCTATGATGTTAATGCAGAGCTCATGTGTGACCATATTATAGGTCAAATACTAATGCTAACATATGATTGGATGTAAAGGAAGCTCAACCCCCTCTATTAAAACTGTTTGCCAGCTGTGAATAAACCAGAATGGATTGGAAATAGACATGTGTTCATCTGGTCAATCTAGTTCATTCTCCCGGTACCGGTAAGGCTTAATTCAAGCTGGCCACTGAAATCATGTGTTAGGGACACACCGTTAGGGAAGAGAGTAAATTTTCCTTACAGTTTCTACCTGTACATTAGACTTCATTATTTGGTGCAATTTGGACCTTAAAGGGAACCTGTCACCTGGATTTTGGGTATAGAGCTGAGGACATGGGTTGCTAGATGGCCGCTAGCACATCCGCAATACCCAGTGCCCATAGCTCTGTGTGCTTTTATTGTGTTAAAAGAAATGATTTGATACATATGCAAATTAACCTGAGATGAGTCCTGTATGCGAGATGAGTCAGGGCCAGGACACATCTCAGGTTAATTTGCATATGTATCAAATAGTTTTTTTTTTACACAATAAAAGCACACAGAGCTATGGGGACTGGGTATTGCGAATGTGCTAGCGGCCATCTAGCAACCCATGTCCAGGGCCGGTGCTACCATAAGGCAGACAAAGCAGCTGCCTTAGGGCGCACCCTGGGGGAGGGCGGAAAAAGGTGACATGGAGGGGGAGAAATGTGACATGGAGGGCTGATGTGACATAGGGGGGTGATTTGACATGGAGGGGGCGAAATGTGACATGGAGGGCTGATGTGACATAGGGGGGTAATTTGACATGGAGGGGGCGAAATGTGACATGGAGGGCTGATGTGACATAGGGGGGTGATTTGACATGGAGGGGGAGAAATGTGACATGGGGGGCTGATGGCTTACATGGGGGCATGATGGATGGGGGCTAATGGCTGACATGGCGGCATGATGTCTGACATGGGGGCTGATGTCTGACATGGGGGTCTGATCTGAGGTCTGATTAACATTGGGGGTCTGATTGCTGCTCTGACCTGAGGTGTAATGGAAAATATTTTTTTCTTATTATCCTCATCTAAAACCTAGGCGTGTCTTAGAGGGCGACAAATACGGTCCTCAAACCAGCGATTGTCTGAAGCAGAGAGAAGATACCAGGACCACACAGAGGAGAAGCCAGCTGCTGCAGATGGGATTTTCAAAAGTTGAGAGGTATGCAATTGCCTACTCGTCAGAAGAGGCGAGAGCCACATTTACATGAAGCAATCGCCTCTGCTGTATGGGGACAAGCAATTGATTTGTTGTTGGCAGGCGGCATATCGCAGTCTACACAGCACGATCTGCTGCCCAGAAACAATGATTTAGGTGTCTGCATCAGCAATGCTTTCACCAGATGAACCAGCCTTTGCTCATTCATAGCCTCTTAGGGTGATTGTCAGCACCATTACATGAAGATTGTGGCTTAAAATGCTCCATTGTGCCCAAAAATGTCTCACGATACTTGGAGCAAACTAAGTCAACAAATAGGTGGTTAGACTAGACCTTCTGAAGATGCATCAGATTTATCATTCGGCGTAGCCACTGTAGTAAATCTTCTGCAGTTTAAAAAATGTCAACGTTTGCACTGTCTTACTTTCAAACAGTATTAGTATATCTGCCCCTTTGTGTTGTAGAGTTTCTATATTATTCCTCCTAGAAATTTAGGAATAAATTAACAGTGCATCCCCCATACTCTGGAACTCGCTACCCCAACATATCAGACTCTCACCTACATTGGAATCCTTCAAAAGAAACCTGAAAACCCACCTCTTCAGACAAGCCTACAACCAGTGACCCTGTTGCCTCTACACCGCCATGACCAACTTCACCCTCACCTACTGTGTCCTTCTCCCATACCATGTAGATTGTAAGCCCTCACGGGCAGGACCCTCTCTCCTTCTGTACCAGTTTGTAACCCATCTTGTTTATGATTAGTGCAATTGTCTGTATTATGTATGTGCACCGCTCATCATATGTACAGCGCTATGGAATGAATGGCGCTTTAATAATAAATAATAATAATAATAACAGTTGGATGTCACCGTTCCTACACATTCTGACATTGTCAGCACTGATCGAACAGTGTGAGAGTGTGTACGGACAAGCCCGCAACTGGTAACATCCCGTTATTAATGTATTCACATGAAAAGTAGATACCTTACATATGGGCCTTACCTCTCATTCTACTGCTGTCATGACTGTGGAAGGTACAGATTTCAATTCATGCCCCCATTGAGAGGGACATGGAAGCAGGGGCGAGTGGGGGATCTGGGAAGAGAGGGAGGGGATCAGTAAGTGATCATATGACTTTTTGAACCATTTTTCATGGCATTCTGTCCCGGTAACTCCTTTATAACAAACCTTTCCACTCTACACCTACATAGAAGAGAAGAAAGGAAATACAATTATCTGGGTTCCATTTCTCAGCCCTGATTGGTCCCTATGTACAGTATATCCATGATCGGATCTGTGATATGTTAGGTCCTTGTACTGTATTTTCTCAAGTAACCTGATACATTTTTTTCTGTTGTACTATTGATTTGCATTTTAGCACTGAATAAGTCTATTACTATATAATGAATTGTGTTACTGCAAAAAAAAAGAAAAGAAAAAACTATTCCATAGTTATCTACAGTATACAGAGGAAAGGTTTACTATTCACATGCTACAGCTACTATATGAAACGGAGCTGTGTTGAAATGTTGAAACTGCTGTTTTATGAAGATATGTCTTTTATATTTTACCATTGATCTATTCGAGGTCCACCAGGTTCATGTTTTTGCTAATTTTGATTAAAAAAATGCTGCGGTATTGCTGTGGTTCTGACACCCAGCATCTTCACTGATCAGCTATTCCCCGCAGACTGCAGAACTAGCACTTTGACCAAGGCCAGAAGCACATTTCCATTCAAAGTGCCAGGGCAGTGCAAGGTAACCAGCGCTCAGCTCCCATTTAATGAGGAGTAGGTAAGCCAAAGTTCTGACTCCAACTCCGACTCCTGTATTTTATCACAGTCTGTGTCACGAGGGTGTCAAGAACCACGCCTGACTCCGTTATACCCGGGGTCAGGAAGTTGCAGCGGTTGGCTGCACGCTCTATGTAAGATAGGGCTGTTTCCTTATGGTAGCTTTCTGAGTTTGCTTTGCAACCCTTTTTGGCTCACTCAGGGATCCGTAGCTCCTTCTCCTCAGCTGTTCCTTGTCCAGCACTCCCAACCTCCTTATATTCCCCTCTCACACTTTTCTGGTTGCCAGATATAGAGCTTCCTGCCTGGACATCTATTCTGACCCTCTGGAGCTGTGTTGCTGCGTTCTCTGGTTGTTGGTCCAGAACGCTACCCTCCGGATCCCTGTTGGACCTTTGTGGTCTGCTGTGGTCGCCCACCTGGGTGTATGTGTTTGTCTGTTTTGTCTGTCCTCTCCCTGGTGTTTCCCTCTTAGTGATAGTGGTGCGGACTAGCGATCCCACCGGCCCGTTCACTATCTAGGGCTCATTCTAGGGAAAGCCAGGGTTTAGGCACGTGATCACCGCACGGGTGAGGAACCCGTCTAGGGACGTCAGGGCAGTCAGCTGCCAGCCGCAAGGTGAGTCAGGGGTCACCACCTTTCCCTCTCCCTTGGGCAGGGCTTTCCCTTTTCCCTCCCTGTGTGTGACGCCGGTCATTACAGTCTGACTCTTGACTGTGACTCCGACTCCAGCTCTCACTCCGACTTATTCATAGATGGCTAATAATTTAATAACGAGAAAATTACTGTAGTAAAATGGTAACATTGGGATTTTTCTTACCATCATATAAGTTTTAAGGCATCTTAGATAGAAAATAAAACATACTTATTGGAATATAATTGCAATACTGTGTTTCTCTCCACAGCGAGTGTGTGCTGGGGGAGATTAGTAGTGGGATGATTGCTCAGCTGCTCTATTACTGTGTGTAGTGTGTCTGACTAATGGAGCGCAGAGACAATGGACTTAACAGGTTCTGATCCAGGGACTCGGTGCTCTATTTAAATCCCTTCCGGGCCATACATCATTGCCAGTGATAGTCTTTGAGTGACTAGCTGTGTTCCTGATTCTTCCCCCTGTGCTATTTGGATTGCTCATGCTTCTGACCACGGCTTGTCTTCCTACTATTCTCTATCTCTCGTTTGGTACTGCATAGGCCATCTGCTTCTGACATGTTTTTGTACGACTCTGATATTGTGTTTGTCTGTCTTTGTTTGTTAGTCCGTCTCTGCACTTAAATAGCATAGAGACCGTTGACTGGTTACGGTTTAGTTGTCTAGGGATTGTACTGCAAGTAGGTAGGTAAAGTGGGCTGGCTTCTAGCCTTAGGGCCTCACTGTCCTTGACTGTCCCTACCTACAGTTGTAACATATATTTTCTGATGTTTCAGAAAATTTCTAAATTCCTATAAAAATATGCAATGCACTGTGCATTTAATAACTGGGAAAAACTGTTATACACCTAATAATTGTAAGAATTCTAGGTATTTATTCCCAGTTAGAAAAGCTCTATATGTACAGAAAATCATGTGCAAATCTAAACAGGAATAAAAGAAACTTGCAAGAAGTGGAGCTGTTTTTTCAGTGCCTGAAAGAGGTTTTATTGGAATAAATGACTTTTCACAGGAGCCCACAGCCTACCTCCGCTATAGAAAGATTCAAACTTACCAACTACCCACAGCTCCAGTCCTGCGCACTGGCTCCGTGTGTCCATCTTCCGGTCTGCGGCTTGTTGATTTCCACACTGGAAAGGGTATGATAATCTGCCCTGCTGCAGCTAGTAACTGGCTTCAGTGATGACGTTTCCACAAGAGACACACCAGTAGCGAAGCCAGTCATTGGTTGGAGCAGAGCAGTTGACCATGCCAGTGCAGAGGACGAATTAAACAAAAAAAAAAGTAAAGAAACAGAGAGGCCGAATTTGGCGACCCGGCCTATTTATTCCCAAAATTAATTAGCGTATATACTGATCCCATGGGACAGAGGGATAAAACTTAGCATTTAATGAAGATAAATTCTAAAATAGGTAGACACTAGAGGATGAGCCTCTACAACAAACAATATGAAAGACAGCCCTAAGGGCATAGACTGTACATGTATACACAGTGTGGCAAAGATGGTATAAATGGTATAAAAAACAGGAACGTTCTCACCCGATTGTAGACCAGGGGTTCTCTCAGAGATGGTTGATGATGGAGACGGACCTGTAGTGCTTGGTAGCCACACTGGAAGGAGATAGGTATGTGTGCCCCTTTCACGTAGGTGGGTGACAGGGTAATTAACCCTAGACAGCCCTAAGGAAGGGGGCAGGGGCTAGTACGCCCTACCTATCTATACGGGTAACTTGCCCCGCAAGGAGCGTCCCCGTCCGGATACCTGACCCTGTGGGGACAGAATCCCTAATAGTCCCTAAAAAGTGCTCCCTAC
Organism: Bufo bufo; assembly: GCF_905171765.1. Lineage (NCBI taxonomy): Eukaryota > Metazoa > Chordata > Amphibia > Anura > Bufonidae > Bufo > Bufo bufo. Next base: position 311,960,730 of record NC_053391.1, read on the forward strand.
ATGTCACGTTTCAGTTCGTGAAAGAAAATCATCAAGGGAGGTCAATGGTGGTCACAGGACTATGGATGGGGCCTGTGCGACCAAAGAAAAGGGGGGAAGATGGTACAAAAAGGGATGGTATAGGTCAATTGTCAAACTGTGTGTGTAGCCAGTCAGGCTGAATCACACAGGACAAGATCGAATCAGCAATTTCTATCAAAAAGTATGTATAGATGCACCCACAGTGCCACCCCTAAACATCATTCGCCCCATCATGACCTTTGATAGGGCTGCTGGTGACATTAGACGCATCCTTCAAAAGAATTGGGGCATCCTCCAACTAGACCCAGATCTGAGAGAGGTGGTGGGGGACTACCCACATGTCACGTACCGTCGAGGACGCAGCCTCCGTGACACATTGGTGTCGAGTGAATTCACACCCCCACCTACTGTATCAGGTTCAACATGGCTCAAATCTGACGTCAAGGGATGCTATAGATGTAGTGGTTGTATTGCCTGTCCCTATTTAAAATCCGGTAAAAACTTCAGCAGTGCGGTCACAGGAAAGGAATATCGCATACACCACTTCATTAACTGCAGGACTCGCGGCGTTATTTACCTCTTGTCGTGCGAATGTGGCAGAGGATACGTAGGAAAAACTATCCGCGAGCTACGCAGACGTATCGGCGAACATCTTGGCGACATAGCTAAAGCCAAGGATACCCCTGTCGCCAACCATGTTCACAGCCAGCATAATGGGAAAGCCTGTATTTCTGTGATGGGTATAGACCGCGTTCTACCCCCTAAACGTGGAGGAGATTGGGATCGTGCCATACTGCAGCGAGAATTGCGCTGGATCTATTATTTGAAAACAATGACCCCTCTAGGTCTAAACGAGCAGCTCAATTTTAGCTGTTTCATCTAACTGTTTCATCTTCTGTACTTCTCTCTTTCCTCACTGGGCCGGTTATACCCCTCCTACGGCCGGTGTCTATGTGAACCTGCCTCTAATAGTTTGGTTCATTTATTTAATTGTTACTATGGATCCTTCTAACCATGGGTTCCTCTGGCATTTAATTGAATTGCATTTCACCATTGTGTTCAATTTTCTTTGCCCTGTACACCAATTCGCCCCCTATGTATATTTTTCGCTTCCACATTGGCGCCTGGGCGTTGGGCATGGTCGTCCCGGCCCGGCGCGCCCCATGACCAGCCCCTGGTCATGTGATCTCGGTCACATGCTGTGCGGCGTCATCCCCTGGCACCGCGTACCACGGGACGCGTACGGCTGGAACGCACGCTCACTTCCTGCGTTCCACCGGACATGTGACTTCCTGTCAACAGAGTCACATGTCCGGAAGTAGGAAGTCACAGGGAAAACCGGCGGCTTCTGGAGTACGTTTAAAAGACACAGGGTGGTGAGTACTCTCTGCTGACAGCCCACCCTTTGGATTGACTATCCTGTGGCTCTTCCTTTCTATCCATTATAGATGGCACCCACTGGTGCATCTATACATACTTTTTGATAGAAATTGCTGATGCGGTCTTGTCCTGTGTGATTCAGCCTGACTGGCTACACACACAGTTTGACAATTGACCTATACCATCCCTTTTTGTACCATCTTCCCCCCTTTTCTTTGGTCGCACAGGCCCCATCCATAGTCCTGTGACCACCATTGACCTCCCCTGATGATTTTCTTTCACGAACTGAAACGTGACACGTAGGGAGCACTTTTTAGGGACTATTAGGGATTCTGTCCCCACAGGGTCAGGTATCCGGACGTGGATGCTCCTTGCGGGGCAAGTTCCCCGTATAGATAGGTAGGGCGTACTAGCCCCTGCCCCCTTCCTTAGGGCTGTCTAGGGTTAATTACCCTGTCACCCACCTACGTGAAAGGGGCACACATACCTATCTCCTTCCAGTGTGGCTACCAAGCACTACAGGTCCGTCTCCATCATCAACCATCTCTGAGAGAACCCCTGGTCTACAATCGGGTGAGAACGTTCCTGTTTTTTATACCATTTATACCATCTTTGCCACACTGTGTATATATGTACAGTCTATCCCCTCAGGGCTGTCTTTCGTATTGTTTGTTGTAGAGGCTCATCCTCTAGTGTCTACCTGTTTTAGAATTTATCTGCATTAAATGCTAAGTTTTATCCCTCTGTCCCACGGGATCAGTATATACGACAAATTAAACAAGCCACAGACCAGAAGATGGACACACTGAGCCAGTGCATAGGACTGGAGCTGCGGGTAGCATTGGAGACTGCCATCTACGAAAGCCTAGATCCAGCCCCACGCTGGGTTTCTAAGCAACTGTCAGCATACTACACTGATAGTTCAATGCAGTACAATACATCATGTATTTTCCTACATTGAAACAGGGATCAAACCCTGAAAAGTTAAAGTCCCACAGTGGGACAAAAATAAAAAGTGAAAAAAAAAAGTGTTTTTTAATATTTTAATAATAAAAAAATGTAAGTTTAAAATAAAAAAAAATTGCCTTTTCACCTCATAAAATAATGTACAATAAAAAATAACAAAAAAAAGACGTATTAGGCATCCATAACAAACAGCTCTATAAAAATGTCACATGATCTACCCCGTCAGGTGAACGCCGTTAATAAAAAATAAATAGAAACTCTGCTATTTTACATTCAGCGCCTGTGAACGCGCAGAGGGAGGGATGCATGCACGCAGGGAGGGGAGGAACAACCAACCTGGGTACCGTAATTTTACTTTCAGCGCCTGTAAACGCGCGCTGAGGGAGGGTACCGTCGATTTACGGGCCATCGCGCATGCGCAAACCAGATTGCATTTTGAACACTTCCATCCAGCTCCTGTGAACGCGCAGTGGCCCGTGAATCGACGGTACCCTCCCTCCGCGCGCATTCACAGGCGCTGAAAGTTAAATTACGGTACCCAGGTTGGGTGTTCATCCCCTCCCTGCGTCCCTCCCTCCCCCTTGCTTGTCCGCAGGCGCCAACACGCCTTCTTTTCAGCCAATCTGGTGCCGACTTCAACGATCACACCTCCTTTTCAAGCGGTATGTCATAGCGGAAGTGACGAGTTACATAGCGGAAGTGACGAGGGTACCAGATTTTAACAGGTACCATAATTTAATGGAACACCGGATCTCAGCATCTTCCCTATTCACACATATACCTGCTCAAGCCTGGCAGGCGCAGCTGCATTATTTAATAGTGTGGTGTGGTAATGGTTAATGGCATTTTGGCAAATACACAGCCACCTAATCCTATCTGAGGGGTCTGTAATACAGACCCCTCAGATAGGATTAGGTGGCTGTGTCTTCGCCAAAATGCCATTAACCATTACCACACCACACTATTAAATAATGCAGCTGCGCCTGCGAGGCTTGAGCAGGTATATGTGTGAATAGGGATTAGGGAAGATGCTGAGATCCGGCTGTACCTCACACACACAGATGAAATAACTCCAGTCTCCACTTGTCCACTACACAAGTCTCCAGTTACAGTACTCCACTGACTGACCCTGCCGCTTAGGTCGGACACACACCGCAACAGTGACAGACTCAGTTCCACTCCCCAGCCAGCCCTCACCTCAACCACTTGAACCGACCGACACCGAACCGTACTGCGAGCGCCGCCAAGCCAGCCAGCCACCCACACTACAGCAGCTAGCATCGCAGCTTCCTTGTACGTGCCGCTTCCGCCTCCTCCATTTCCGGCGATCCGCCGCCCAGACTGCCTCTCTACCTCCGGCTCTGAGTCTGACCGCCCCCTATCACAGCGCCACGCCCGGCCCACTCGCCACATACATTTTTTTTTTTTTTTATCCTCATTCGGCGGCGGGCCCCCAGTGGCGTAGGGCCCCATAGCCATTTCTATGGCTGCTATGGCGATCCCTACGCCACTGATTTCTACTATGTAAGCCCCACAAAATGACTTCATAACCGAATTAGTACTTTAAAAAGTGGGTTTATAAATTTTCTTTAACAATTTCAAAATTGCTTCTAAAATTCAAAGCCTTCTAACGTTTTAAATAATAAAATTACATTTACAAAATGATGCCAACATAAAGTAGACATATGGGGAATGTTAAGTAATAACTATTTTATGAGGTGTCACTACCCTTCTTAAAAGCAGAAAAATTCAAATTTAGAAAAGTGAATTTATTCAAATTTTCCTTAAATTTGGGATTTTTTTAATAAATAAAGGTAAAACATATTACGGTAACTCAAACTTACCACTAACATGAAGTACCGTGTCATAAGAAAATATTAGAATCGCTTGAATAAGTAAAAGCATTCTAGAGTGATTACCACATAAAGTGAAACATGCCAGATTTGTAAAATGTGGCTTGGTTCTTATGGTGAAAACTAGCTTGAAGGGGTTAAGGACCAGTATAAGCTGTATGACATCTTAAATTTGGTGGGACAAGCTGTTTTGTTTTACTACTTGCACAATAAAAATACTTTTTTTTACAAAATTATTTTAACATTTTTACAGTTTACTGTGCAGGTTGTCACAGATGTGTCAACTTTTTACTTAATTTTTTTCAATAATAAAATATTGTATCCAGGATTATGCTCTTTGGTTTATGAGGGGAGGTAGAATGAATGTCATCCTTATCCTCTTCCACACAGGCTAAAGTAAGAGCTACAATTATAGCATGTGCAGCTCTCGCTTTAACCTGCTCTAATTCAGGCTAGGTCAGGGCCTGGGCCATGTTCTTGGTCTTGTTTTAAAGCCAGGACCAAGAACAGGACTCTAACTGAATTTATAGATTGAGAAAGAGCCTTCAGAAGGGGTCCCTCACTGCAGCCAAACAGCCTGAGCTGTACTTATGCAAAACAGTATTGTCCTGTTCTGCTTGAAATAACCCAGCTCGAGCCAATCAGCTGAGGGATGGTGAGGATTGTCCTATCACTTCTATGGAACTTCTGAAAATAACTCAGTAAGCACACGCTATTTTTTGGAAGTCCCACAGAAGTGGAGACAGCTGCACATGCTCGAGACGGAGCTCCAATCTAGAGATAGGAACGGGACCCAGAGGTGTCTAGATGGACAAGCCCTTTAAATGAGGGTCATTCTCAGTTGCATCAATTCCTTTTGTATTGCTGCTGTTATGATGAATTCCAAAGAGTAAACCTCCTCTTCTTGTTCTGCCTAGCTCCATCTTTCCCATCAGAGGCGGATTATAATTGGGACGTTTGGGTCTGTAGCCCCGGGCCCGGCATCTCTGGGGGTCCCAACGCCGACCCAAACGCCCACAAACTACGGCGGGGCATGGGAGCGCATAGTTCCCTGCCCCGCCGCCATCCACCGATCACCGCCATAGGCTTCAGGCCTAGTAGGAGGGTGTGATGACGTCATCGCACCGCGCCTGTGCCCGGACGCAGCACACTGATGTGTGTGCGCAGCGCGCCTGCACCATCTACGAGTGAGCGCCGACTGGGACACAGGCAAGTATTAGCTTTTATTTTTTATTATTTTTTTGTGTGCTAACTTTGGGGGACATTACTGAAGGAACAGTGGGGGGCAAACTACTACGTGGGGGAAAATTACAAGTGTGGGGGGAATGAATACTGTGGGGGGAAATTACTACCATGGGGGGAATTATTACTGTGAGGGCAGTGTGAAGAAATTAATACTGTGGGGGCAGTGTGTGGGGCAAATTACTTAATGGATGGCAGTGTCGGGGCAAATTATCTAATGGGGGGCAGTGTGGGGGGTTATTACTTAATGGGGGCAATGTGGGGGGCAAATTACTTAATGAAGGGCAGTGTGGGGGCAAATTACTTAATAAAGGGCAGTGTGGGGGCAAATTACTATATGGATGGCAGTGTGGGGGCAAATTACTTAATGGATGGCAGTGTCAGGACAAATTATCTAATGGGGGCAGTGTGGGGGTTATTACATGATGGGGCAGTGTGGGGGGCAAATTACTTTGTGGGGGGAATTACTACATGGGAGGCAGTGTGGAAAAAATTACTATATAGGGCAGTGTGGGGGAAATTACTATATAGGGCAGTGTGGGGGAAATTACTATATAGGGTAGTGTGGAAGAAATTACTATATAGGGCAGTGTGGGGGAAATTACTATATAGGGCAGTGTGGGGGAAATTACTATATAGGGTAGTGTGGGGGAAATTACTATATAGGGTAGTGTGGGGGAAATTACTATATAGGGTAGTGTGGGGAAAATTACTATATGGGGCAGTGTGGGGAAATTAATATATGGGGCAGCGTGGGGGGAGTTACTATATGGGGTAGTGTTTGGGAAATGACTATATAGGGCAGTGTGGGGGAAATTACTATATAGGGTAGTGTGGGGAAAATTACTATATGGGGCAGTGTGGGGAAATTAATATATGGGGCAGCGTGGGGGAAATTACTATATGGGGCAGCGTGGGGGAAATTACTATATAGGGTAGTGTGGGAGAAATTACTATATGGGGCAGTGTGGGAGAAATTACTATATGGGGACAGTGTGGGAGAAATTACTATATGGGGGCAGTGTGGGAGAAATTATTATATGGGGGGCAGTGTGGGAGAAATTACTATATGGGGCAGTGTGGAGGAAATTACTATATGGGGCAGTGTGGGGGAAATTACTATATGGTGGTAGTGTGAGGGAGTTTCTAATAGGGGACTCTATAGAGGCATTATTACCTGGAGCACAATATAGGATATTATTATTACTGGGGGCACTCTAGGGGACATTTATAATTGCTGTAGACACTATAGGGACCTTTGGGGTAATTTATCAAACTGGTGAAAAGTAGAACTGGGTTAGTTACCCATAGCAACAGATTCCACCTTTCATTTTTGACAGCTCCTTTGGAAAATGAAAGGTGGAATCTGATTGGTTGCTATGTGGGCAGACAGTTGTACTTTACACCAGTTTGATAAATGACCCCAATTATGAGAACTCTAACTTGTCTGTGTAACAAACTCTGTAGAGACGAGATGCGGCTGAAAGAATTTGTCATGGTGGTCTGGGTCAAACGGAGGAGAAGAGGAAAGAGAAGATCTACATGACAGGAGATGTCACTGGATGTAACAGGTATGTGATGTTCTATTCCCCTGTATGTAGAGCTGGCTCACTACTGTGACCCGTGTCTCATCTTCTCCTCCAAGTCTTTTGTATCATAATCGTATGTATTTTAAATTTGTCAACTAAAATATTAATTTGTCACCTGCAGTCCTATGTAACAGCCCAGATCACAGTGATAACTTTCTGTGTACAGATAATGTAGTAGATGTTCCATGCAGTCCTATGTAACACCCCACATAACACAATAGTTTACTGTGTTATGTGGGATGTTACATAGGACTGCAGGTAACATCTATGAAATCTGTACTCAGAGAGTTATGAGATGGTGGGGTCTGACTCCTGGCACCCCCACCAATCACCTGTTTGAGGAGACAGCGATGTTCCAGTGAACACTGCAGCCTCTTTGCTCCTTACCAAGCACAGCTCTGTCCATTTGATAGCACTGTGCTTGGTATTACAGCTCAGACCCAATCACTCAGATGGGACAGAGCTGCGACTTGACCATGTGAACAATGTCATATGGCCTAGGAAGAGACTTTGGCGCTTACGAAGCACCGCAGCCTCTTCATACAGAATAAAAACTAAAACTAAAATGGAGGGGGGGGGGGGGGGGCGGTTTGGGTAGACAGCCCCAGGCCTATCATGCACTTAAAGGGCTTCTGTCACTCCAATAAAGTCATTTTTTTTTTTTGGGCTACTTATAATCCCTATACTACGATATATCAATACATAATGTTATTAATCATTTTGGTTCAGTAGTTAATTCAAAAAACGGACTTTTATCATATGCAAATTACCTGTCTACCAGCAAGTAGGGCGGCTACTTGCTGGTAGCAGCCGCATCCTCCTTTCATGATGACGCCCCCTCCTCATGTTGATTGACAGGGCCAGCGAATGCGCTCATCCTCTGACTGGCCCTGTCTGCGTTTTAAATCTCGCGCCTTCGCCGTACCGGTCTTCAATTGGCGCAGGCGCACTGAGAGGAGGATGCTCGCTCGGCCGCTCCTTCCTCAATGCGCCTGCGCCGATGACGTCACATCTACACCCGGCGCAGGCGCATTGAGGATGGTGCGGCCGAGCGAGTGTCCTCCCCTCAGTGCGCCTGCGCCGACTGAAGACAGGTACGGCGCAGGCGCCAGATTTTGAATGCAGACAGGGCCAGCCAGAGAACGAGCGCATTCGCTAGCCCTGTCAATCAACATGAGGAGGGGGCGTCATCATGAAAGGAGGATGCGGCTGCTACCAACGACTTCCACCGTGCCCGCTTCTTTAAAAGTGACATTCACAGTGACTGCCCCTTTAACAGTGACTTTCAGTGACTTTCATAGTGACCGCCCCTTTAACAGTGACTTTCACAGTGACCGCCCCTTTAACAGTTACTTTCACAGTGACCTTCCCTTTAACAGTGACCGCCCCTTTAACAGTGACTTTCACAGTGACTGCCCCTTTAACAGTGAGTTTCACAGTGGCCACCCCTTTATAAGTGACTTTCACAGTAACCGCCCCTTTAACAGTGACTTTCACATTGACCGCCCCTTTAACAGTGACTGCCCCTTTAACAGTGACTTTTACAGTGACCGCCCCTTTAACTTATTTCACCTTAAGGACCAGGCCATTTTTTGCAAATATGACCAGTGTCACTTTAAGTGGTGATAACTTTAAAACGCTTTGACTTATCCAGGCCATTCTGAGATTGTTTTTTCGTCACATATTGTACTTCATGACACTGGTAAAATGAAGTAAAAAAAAATTCATTTTTATTTATAAAAAAATACCAAAATTACCAAAAATTTGAAAAAAATTGCTAATTTCCAAGTTTCAATTTCTCTACTTCTATAATACATAGTAATACCTCCAAACATAGTTATTACTTTACATTCCCCATATGCCTACTTCATGTTTGCATCATTTTGGGAATTATATTTAATATTTTGGGGATGTTACAAGGCTTAGAAGTTTGAAAGCAAATCTTGAAATTTTTAAGAAATTTTCAAAAACCCAATTATTAGGGACCAGTTCAGGTCTGTAGTCACTTTGTGAGGCTAATATAATAGAAACCACCCAAAAATGACCCATTCTAGAACTACACCCCTCAAGGTATTCAAAACTGATTTTACAAACTTTGTTAACCCTTTAGGTGCTGGTGTAGTGAGCTGCATTTATATTTATATAAGGAGATATATAACGCGAGTTTGACCGCGACGCGTGGTTGATTAAGTGTGGTTTCGTAAGTGTGTGACTTAAGATTAAGCGAGGGAGTATCTGAGAGCTAAATTATTTGTGGACATTGATGAGTGGCTGTGTTTGACTGTATTGTGTGCTGTGATAACACTTTTTTTTTTTCCTTCTCCAGGGGTTGCACAGGTGAGCAATTAGGGTGTGGCTGTCTAATTAGGAGACTATAAAAACTCAGCAGTGAGAGCAGCACAGCCTTTTTGAATCCAGAGGGGAAACAAACCAGGCTGGTGTAGTGAGCTGCATTTATATTTATATAAGGAGATATATAACGCGAGTTTGACCGCGACGCGTGGTTGATTAAGTGTGGTTGCGTAAGTGTGTGGCCTAAGATTAAGTGACTTTAGATTCAGGGACTTCAGTGGGGGACTGCAATTAGCCTGTATCTTATTACTACATTGTATTGTATTTTTTGCTTTTGTGGTGTAATCCCCATTTAGTATGTGTTGCACAATTGACAACGCAGTCCAGTGCACATCTTGCATGATGTATGCAGTCCTGGAACAGCCGTTCCAGGGTGTATTTCTTTGTTCAAGATGTGAGCAAATTACCCGTTTGGAATCGCTAATCGAGTCTCTAAATGGGCAAGTTGCAACACTGAGAGGCATTGACAATTTGCAAAAGAGTTTGCTTCTCACCGAGCAAGCACTCTTTGGGGTAGATGAGGGGGAGGGTGACAGAGAGGAAAGTGAGGTAGCTAGCTGGGTAACAGTTAGAAAGCGGGGTAGAGGGAAGAGTGCCAGGGAGGCTAGCCCTGATCTGACACACCCCAACAAGTTTGCACGTTTGGCAGATGAGGGGGATATCAGTCCAGGGACGGCACTGCCGCAGCCGGACACTTCCTCTGCCAGTCAGGGGAATGTCAGCTCCGGTAAGCAGGGGACCAGGAGAGCAGGGCAGGCCAGACAGGTGCTGGTAGTGGGAGACTCCATTATTAGGGGAACAGATAGGGAAATCTGTCACAAAGACCGTGATCGCCGAACAGTGTGCTGTCTTCCTGGCGCTAGAGTTCGACACATCGCGGATCGGGTTGACAGATTACTGGGAGGGGCTGGAGAAGATCCAGCGGTCATGGTCCACATCGGAACCAATGACAAAGTTAGGGGTAGGTGGAGAGTCCTTAAAAATGATTTCAGGGATTTAGGTCAAAAGCTTAGGGCAAGGACCTCAAAGGTAGTATTTTCCGAAATACTACCTGTACCACGGGCCACACAAGAAAGGCAGCGGGAGATTAGGGAAATTAACAAGTGGCTCAAGAACTGGTGTAGGATGGAGGGGTTTGGGTTCCTGGAGAACTGGGCCGACTTCTCTGTCGGCTACAGGCTCTATCGTAGGGACGGGCTGCACCTCAATGGGGAAGGGGCAGCTGTGCTGGGGAAGAAGATGGCTAGAAGGTTGGAGGAGTGTTTAAACTAGGGACTGTGGGGGAGGGTAATTACACTATAGAAGGGGAAGATAGTGCAGATAGAGACCGGGGGCAAGGTAGTGGGACTGGGGGAGGAATGGAAGGAGGGACTAGAACAGTTCAGAAGGAAAGGTGTAGGGTAAAAAATATACATAAACCTCTCAAATGTATGTATACTAATGCCAGAAGCCTGACTAATAAAACTGGTGAACTGGAATTGGTGATGTGTGAGGAGGACTATGACATAGTGGGAATAACTGAGACATGGCTGGATGATAGCTATGACTGGGCGGTTAATGTACAAGGTTACATCTGTTTAGAAAGGATTGTCAAAACCGGAGAGGGGGAGGGGTCTGCCTTTATGTAAAGTCTTGTCTAAAGCCCACACTCCGTGAAGATATAAGTGAGGGACATGAACATGTGGAGTCACTGTGGGTAGAGATACATGGAGCTAAAAACAACAATAAATTACTAATAGGAGTTTACTATAAACCACCTAATATACCCACAAATATAGTCCACAGAAAATCTACTACTAAACGAGATAGACAAGGCGGCAAATCATAATGAGGTGGTTATTATGGGGGACTTCAACTACCCAGATATAGACTGGGAAACTGAAACTTGTATATCTCATAAAGGAAACAGATTCTTGGCAATAACCAAAGACAATTATCTCTCCCAACTGGTTCAGGACCCGACTAGAGGGACGGCCATACTGGACTTAGTATTAACCAATAGACCTGACAGAACAACAGACGTGCAGGTTGGGGGACACCTGGGAAATAGTGACCATAAAGTAATAACCTTCCAATTATCATTCAAAAGAGCGTTTCTACAGGGAGGAACAAAAATACCAAACTTCAAAAAAGCTAAATTTAGCCAACTAAGAGAGGCCATAGGCCTAACTAACTGGGACAAAGTCCTCAAAAATAAAAATACAGCCACAAAATGGGATATCTTTAAAAACATCCTAAAATCTCATTGTGAGAGGTACATACCATATGGGAATAAAAGCTTAAGGAACAAAAAGAAACCAATGTGGAGAAACAGAACTGTAAAGAAAGCAATAAATGACAAAAAGAAAGCATATAAAACACTAAAACAGGAGGGTAGCACGGAAGTACTGAAAAACTATAAGGAAAAAAACAGAACATGTAAAAAACAAATAAAAGCGGCCAAACTGGAGACCGAGAGATTAATTGCCAAAGAGAGTAAAACTAACCCTAAAATGTTCTTCAATTATATAAATGTTAAAAAGTATAAATCTGAAGGTGTCGGCCCTTTAAAGAGTAATGAGGGGGGATTCGCAGAGAGCGACGAGGAGAAAGCAAAGCTGTTAAATATTTTTTTCTCCAGTGTATTCACTGAGGAATATAAACTGTCAGATGAAATGCTGAATGTTGAAATAAATTCCCCTTTAAAAGTGTGCTGTCTGACCCAGGAAGAAGTACAACAGCGACTTAAAAAGATCAAAATAGACAAATCGCCAGGAACGGATGGCATACACCCCCGTATCCTAAGGGAATTAAGTAATGTCATAGCCAGACCCTTATTTCTGATATTTGCGGACTCTATACTGACAGGGAATGTCCCACAGGATTGGCGCATGGCAAATGTGGTGCCAATATTCAAAAAGGGTCCAAAAACAGAGCCTGGAAACTATAGGCCGGTAAGTTTAACATCTGTTGTGGGTAAATTGTTTGAAGGTTTTCTGAGAGATGCTATCTTAGAGCATCTTAACGGAAATAAGCAAATAACGCCATATCAGCATGGCTTCGTGAGGGATCGGTCATGCCAAACAAATTTAATCAGTTTCTATGAGGAGGTAAGTTCTAGACTTGACAGCGCCGAATCAATGGATGTCGTATATCTGGACTTCTCCAAAGCATTTGACACTGTACCACATAAAAGGTTAGTATATAAAATGAGAACGCTTGGACTGGGAGAAAACGTCTGTAAGTGGGTAAGTAACTGGCTGAGTGATAGAAAACAGAGGGTGGTTATTAACGGTACATACTCAGATTGGGTCACTGTCACTAGTGGAGTACCTCAGGGGTCAGTATTGGGCCCTATTCTCTTCAATATATTTATTAATGATCTTGTAGAAGGCTTGCATAGTAAAATATACATTTTTGCAGATGACACTAAACTTTTGTAAGCATGCAGTGGGTGACATCATAGATGGTAGGTATGTGTCACTGAGGCTGCTACGCTCAGTGATGTAAATCCCGGAGGTAAGTAGTGACCAGTGGTGGTAGATCACTGAGTTGGTGGTAGCTGGAGTTTGGGTCCGGGATTTAGGAGTGACTGAAGAGCTTGGGTGGGAAGGTCACTCCCATACTCCATCTCGGGTGTTACCGCCACACACACAGGTGTGATGGTGATTAAAAGCACACTCTGCCAGAGAGCAGTGTGTGTGGATGGTGGTCTGAGAGGAAGACTGCTGAACCAAACCTCTTGGAAGTGAGGATTTGCTGGGAGAAAACTGCAGCTGGTGAGAAGCCTGTATCACTGCGTGTTGTTATTTCATTTGGACTGTTCTGTTATTTGAAGAAAGCAAGCCTGTACTGTACTGTGTGCCTAATAAACCCTGAAAAGAGACTGTTTGAGTGGTCCCGTCTCACATATGGTGGAGGATGCGGGCAATTGGTTGCTAGGAGCAACGACATAAAAACCTGTCAGTGGTGAATGTCGTGGGTTAAGGCAGCAGCAGGATTGCAACAAGAATCTGTTGAAATGGAGGAGCTCCTCAAGCAGATGGTGCAGAGCAATCTGCAGCAGCGGCAGGCACTGGAGCAGCAGCAAAGAGCCCATACAGAGGCTTTACAGGCTCAACGGCAGGCTAATGCACAGCAACACGAGACTAACCGTCTATTGACTGAGCAAATTGCGGCCCTCAGAGACTCGGTGACAGCACCACAAGTGGTGCATATGGCTGGGCAAGCTTTAGGTGGGGTGCGGAAAACTGTGCAGTCTGCTTTACAGAGAATGACAAATGAGGACGACGTGGAGGCTTATTTAACTGTCTTTGAACGTATTGCAGACGGAGAGAAACTGCCTGTAGATCAGTGGGCTGAGGTGCTGGCTCCATATTTGACTGGGGAGCCGCAGAAAGCATACTATGACCTGACCTTGCAGGATTCGAGAGACTACCGCAAATTAAAAGCGGAAATACTGGCTCGCATGGGAGTCAGTCCTGCACTCCAGGCCCAGCGGGTACAACAGTGGATCTTTTGCCAGGACAAACCACCGAGGTCACAGATGTTTGATCTGTTCCACTTCGTACGGAAGTGGTTACAACCAGAGTCGTCGTCCCCAGAGCACATGGTGGAAAAAGTGGTAATGGATCGTTACCTGCACTCTCTTCCCGGGCCAGTACAACGCTGGGTGGCCCAGGGAGATCCCCAGAATGCTGACCAGCTGATAAACCTGGTTGAGAGGTACACTGCAGCGGAGAACCTCCTTGCAGGAGCTGAGAAAATAAAAATAACTCCCGGTAACCCCAAGGTTTATGCGGAACCCAGTAAGAGGGGGTTTAAACCCAGGGGAGAGCGGGGACAAGTGTCCGTGGAAACGAGAAAAGAATCACCAGAAGCTGGTTCTAGACCTCTGCCCCGCCGTCTTGTTTGTTGGAGGTGTCATAACCTGGGGCACATTGCAGCTCACTGTCCCATGACAAATGAACGTATGGATTGTGACATGGCACGACGGTGCTCCCTGTTTGCCCATCCCTCCTGCAGTGCCATCCAGTGCCAGGCAACCGGGCCTCATATGTGCCAGGTGACTGTCAATGCTAGCCCTGTGACTGCACTACTAGACTCAGGAAGCCTGGTTACACTTGTTAGAGAAAATCTTGTTCCCGTATTGCCGGCACCTGGACAGGGCATGGGGGTGATGTGTGTGCATGGGGATGTTAAGAACTATCCAGTTGCTCAGGTCACCATAGCCACTGAATGTGGGACTGTATTGCATACGGTGGGCATGGTGAAGAACTTATTGCATGCCATGATAATAGGGCGGGATTTTCCGTTGTTTTGGGAACTGTGGGGTAAAATGTCACCCAAACAAGTAAAATTTGCACCTGCTTATGATGTGTCTCATGTTGAGGAAATCACAAACCAGGCTATGCCTAGTGAACCAGCTGAGATAGTTGAGGGATTTCCGCTATCTGTCTTGGTGGGAGACGAGAGTGAGACCGTAGAATCTGAGCAGACCATACCCGTTCTGGATATCCCGCAAGGGAATTTTGGGACGGCCCAGGCGCAAGACCCCACTCTAAAAGGGGCTTTAGCAAATGTGACCGTTCTAAATGGTGTCCCCCAAGAGCCGGGTGCTGACCACAGGTATCCGTATTTTGAAATGCACAATGACCTCTTATATCGGGTTACCAAAGCTCACAATGAGGTCATAGAACAGTTAGTGGTTCCCGGGCCCTATAGAAAAATGGTCCTAGAAATGGCTCATACTCATGTGTTAGGGGGTCACCTAGGTACAGATAAAACCCGCGAACGAATATTTCAGAGGTTCTATTGGCCGGGGTGTTATAAAGAAATAGACGAATACTGTAAATCCTGCCCTACATGCCAATTAAAGGCTCCGCGGTCTCATTTTAAAAGTCCGTTGGTGCCACTTCCTATTATTGAGATACCATTTGAAAGGATCGCCATGGACTTAGTGGGACCGTTAGACAAATCAGCTAGGGGACACCAGTATATTCTAGTACTGCTGGATTATGCTACCCGGTATCCAGAGGCCGTGCCGTTACGAAACTCCTCCGCTAAAACTATTGCTCGGGAGTTGTTTCATATATGCACGAGAGTGGGACTCCCCAAAGAAATCTTGACTGACCAAGGGACCCCATTTATGTCCAGGGTCATGCTCGAGCTGTGTAAACTACTGAAAATTAAACAGTTAAAAACTTCAGTGTACCATCCCCAAACTGATGGCCTCGTAGAAAGGTTCAATAAAACCTTGAAAGCCATGTTGAAAAAGGCCATTGAGAAAGATGGCAAGGATTGGGATTGTTTGTTGCCATATCTGTTGTTTTCAATCCGGGAAGTTCCTCAAGCTTCTACAGGGTTCTCACCTTTTGAATTGCTTTATGGTAGACACCCTCGGGGTTTGCTGGATGTAGCTAAGGAGACATGGGAGACTGAAGTTACTCCATACAGGAGTGTCATTGATCATGTGGTACAAATGCAAGAGAGAATTGCCAAGGTGATGCCCATAGTGAAGGAACATCTCCAGAGGGCCCAAGAAGCTCAGAGAAGTGTGTACAACCGTTCTGCCAGAATTAGAGAGTTCAAGCCAGGGGATCGGGTATTAATTCTGGTACCTACGGTTGAGAGCAAGTTATTGGCTAGATGGCAGGGACCTTTTGAGGTGATGGAAAAAGTTGGGGAAGTAAATTATAGAGTCCATCAGCCAGGGAAAAGGAAACCAGTGCAGGTCTATCATGTAAACTTAATGAAACCTTGGAAAGAACGGGAGTCCTTGTCAGCTACGCTCTTATCTCCCACTGTTTCCGGTCCTGAGTTTGGAAAGGTGACAATTGCTAGTTCCTTATCACGTCCCCAAAGACAGGAAACTAAAGAGTTGTTGCAACGTAATACGGACATATTCTCTAGCTTACCAGGTTGCATTAATGTGGTGGAACATGATGTCATCACTGAACCCCACATAAGGGTTAAAGTAAAACCGTATCGCATCCCAGAAGCCCGTAGACAAGCAGTCTCAGAGGAGGTTCAGAGGATGTTACAATTAGGGGTAATTGAAAGGTCCAAAAGTGAATGGTCCAGCCCAATTGTGTTGGTCCCAAAACCAAATGGAAGCTGGCGCTTTTGTAATGACTTTCGGAAACTTAATGAGGTTTCCAAGATGGATGCTTACCCTATGCCTAGGGTGGATGAACTGGTTGAAAGGTTGGGTCCCGCCAGGTATATAACCACATTAGACCTCACCAAAGGGTATTGGCAAATACCATTAGCAAAGGAGGCCCGAGAGAAAACAGCCTTTTCTACGTCAGAGGGATGTTTTCACTATGTGAGGATGCCATTTGGGTTGAAAGGGGCCCCTGCTACATTTCAAAGGGCAATGGATGACATTTTGCTTCCCCACAGGGAATATGCAGCGGCCTACTTAGATGACATTGTTATCTACAGCCTGGATTGGAAAAGCCATTTAAGTAAAGTCCAGGCCGTTCTAGACTCACTCAGAGAAGCAGGGTTTACAGCCAACCCAGAGAAGTGTGCCATAGGTATGGAGCAGGCCAAATACTTGGGTTATGTTGTGGGAAGAGGCATGATTAAACCCCAGGCCAACAAGGTAGAAGCCATACAGAGTTGGCCCCGGCCTCTTACAAAAAAACAAGTGCAGGCCTTCTTAGGGATAGTCGGGTATTACCGGCGATTTGTCCCCAACTTTGCCAGTATTGCTGCTCCTTTGTCTGACCTCACCAAAAGGGAAAAAGTCAGTTATGGTTCAGTGGTCCCCGGAGGCAGAAAAGGCGTTTGTAGAACTAAAGTCCGTTCTTTGTAGGCAACCAGTGCTAATAGCGCCAGATTTCTCCAAGGAATTTATAGTACAGACAGATGCATCAGAGGTGGGACTAGGGGCTGTTATGTCCCAGGAGGTTAACAGAGAAGAGCATCCTGTCATGTATCTAAGTAGGAAACTGAACCCCTGTGAGAGGAATTACTCGATTGTGGAACGGGAATGTCTGGCAATAAAATGGGCCCTAGGGTCCCTAAGGTATTACCTGCTAGGCAGAAAGTTCAGACTCGTCTCAGACCATGCCCCACTGAAGTGGATGAGTCAAAACAAGGGAAATAATGCTAGGGTAACAAGGTGGTTCCTGGCATTACAGGATTTTGACTATGTGGTGGAACACAGGCCAGGCAAATTGCACATCAATGCAGATGCCCTGTCAAGAGTCCATTGTTTGGTTATGGAAGGTGCAAAGCCCCCCGGCTTTAGGCAGAGGGGGGGGGATATGTAAGCATGCAGTGGGTGACATCATAGATGGTAGGTATGTGTCACTGAGGCTGCTACGCTCAGTGATGTAAATCCCGGAGGTAAGTAGTGACCAGTGGTGGTAGATCACTGAGTTGGTGGTAGCTGGAGTTTGGGTCCGGGATTTAGGAGTGACTGAAGAGCTTGGGTGGGAAGGTCACTCCCATACTCCATCTCGGGTGTTACCGCCACACACACAGGTGTGATGGTGATTAAAAGCACACTCTGCCAGAGAGCAGTGTGTGTGGATGGTGGTCTGAGAGGAAGACTGCTGAACCAAACCTCTTGGCAGTGAGGATTTGCTGGGAGAAAACTGCAGCTGGTGAGAAGCCTGTATCACTGCGTGTTGTTATTTCATTTGGACTGTTCTGTTATTTGAAGAAAGCAAGCCTGTACTGTACTGTGTGCCTAATAAACCCTGAAAAGAGACTGTTTGAGTGGTCCCGTCTCACACTTTGTAAAGTAATTAACACTGAAGAGGACAGTATACTACTACAGAGGGATCTGGATAGATTGGAGGCTTGGGCAGATAAGTGGCAGATGAGGTTTAACACTGATAAATGTAAGGTTATGCACATGGGAAGGAATAATGCAAGTCACCCGTACATACTAAATGGTAAAACTCTCAGTAACACTGACATAGAAAAGGATCTAGGAATTTTAATAAACAGCAAACTAAGCTGCAATAAACAGTGTCAGGCAGCTGCTGCCAAGGCCAATAAGATAATGGGTTGCATCAAAAGGGGCATAGATGCCCGTGATGAGAACATATTCCTACTACTTTACAAATCATTAGTCAGACCACACATGGAGTACTGTATACAGTTCTGGGCTCCAGTGAACAAGGCAGACATAGCAGAGTTGGAGAGGGTCGAGAGGAGGGCAACTAAAGTAATAACTGGAATGGGGCAACTACAGTACCCTGAAAGATTATCAAAATTAGGGTTATTCACGTTAGAAAAAAGACGACTGAGGGGAGATCTAATTACTATGTATAAATATATCAGGGGGCAGTACAGAGATCTATCCCATCATCTATTTATCCCCAGGACTGTGACTGTGGCGAGGGGACATCCTCTGTGTTTGGAGGAAAGAAGGTTTGTACACAAACATAGAAAAGGATTCTTTACTGTAAGAGCAGTGAGACTATGGAACTCTCTGCCTGAGGAGGTGGTAATGGTGAGTACAATAAAGGAATTCAAGAGGGGCCTGGATGTATTTCTGGAGCGTAATAATATTACAGGCTATAGCTACTAGAGAGGGGTTGTTGATCCAGGGAGTTATTCTGATTGCCTGATTGGAGTCGGGAAGGAATTTTTTATTCCCCTAAAGTGAGGAAAATTGGCTTCTACCTCACAGTTTTTTTTGCCTTCCTCTGGATCAACTTGCAGGATAACAGGCCGAACTGGATGGACAAATGTCTTTTTTCGGCCTTATGTACTATGTACTATGTTACTATGTTACTAAATTTGAAAATTTCTTTTTTTTGCCACGTTTTCCATTTTAACCCATTTTTTCCACTAACAAAGCAAGGGTTAACAGCCAAACAAGACTGTATCTTTATTGCTCTGACTCTGTCGCTTACAGAAACACCCCATATGTGGCCGTTCACTACTGTACGGCCACACAGCGGGGCGTAGAGGGAAAGGTGCGCCGTTTGGTTTTTGGAGGTCTGATTTTTATGGACCGGTTTATTTACACCGTGTCCTGTTTCAACCCCCCCTGGAGTAGAAACTCCCTAAAAATGACCCCATTTTGGAAACTACGGGATAAGGTGGCGGTTTTGTTGGGATTATTTTTAGGGTACATATGATTTTTGGTTGCTCTATATTACATTTTTGTGAGGCAAGGTTACCAAAAGTTGAAATTCTGAAATTTCATATCCATTTGCCATTAACTATTGAGGAACACCTAAAGGGTTAATAAAGTTTGTAAAATCAGTTTTGAATACCTTGAGGGTTGTAGTTTCTTAGATGGGTTACTTTTGTGGAGTTTTTACTCTAGGGGGGCATCAGGGGGGCTTCAAAAGGGACATGGTGTCAATAAAAAAGGCCATCAAAATCAGCCTTCCAGAAACCATGTCGGTCCTTTCCTTTTGCACCCTGCCTTTTACTGATACAGCAGTTTACGACCACAAATGTGGCATTTCTGTAAACTGCAGTATCAGGGTAATAAATATAAAGTTTTGTTTGGTCGTTAACCCTTGCTTTGTTACCGGAAAAAACGGATTGAAATGGAAAAGTGCCAAAAATAGCTGTTTTGGCACAGTTTATTTTTTTACCATGTTGATCTGTGCGGTTAGGTCATGGGGTATTTTTATAGAGGAGATTCTTACGGACGCGGCGATACCTAATAATCTACTTTTTTTTACAAATGTTTAGGTTTTAGACTATAAAAAAAAATGTTTTTGCATCTCTAATGTCTAAGAGTCATTTTTTTATTTATTTTTTTGCCGATTATCTTATCTAGGGGCTCATTTTTTGCGGGATGAGAGGACGGTTTTATTGGCACTATTTTGGGGGCTATAGGACTTTTTGATCGCTTGCTATTAAAATTTTTGTTGTGTAAGGTGACTTTGGACTGTGTTAATCTGGGGGGTTAGGTCATGGGGAATTTTTATAGAGGAGATTATTACCGACGCAGCGATACCTAAGTTGTATACTATTTTTAAATTATTTTAGTTTTTTTGGGTGTCTCAAGTCTGAGAACCAGTTTTTTTATCCGATGTCAGTGGCTAAATTGGGATATAAATTTAGTACTCCATGGAAGTGTGATACTCCCTGAAGCAACCGTCAATGCAGAGGCCCGGATGATCGGGGCACGTGTTGCACTGAGTAGTGGTGTCCTTCCGTATCCCCCTCCTGCGACACACTCTGCACTTTTTTTGGGTTCGTCCCTTCTTTCCAGTATGGGGGACCACACCTGGAAAGTGTTGGCCAGGGACGATCCGGGCGCCTCCAGTTCCCGAGGTACTCCGGCCTGCTTTTTCCCGGTCCAAAAAGATCAGGGCCTTGAGGACTGCCTCATAGAACTGAAGGAATGTCCCTGTGTTGCCAGCACTTCGGGATAGTACAGATAAGTTGCACAAGGCAACCTGCACCAAGTAGACCGCAACTTTTTTGTACCATGCCCGGGTTTTGAGCATGGCGTTATATGGCTTGAGGACTTGATCAGAGAGATCAACTCCTCCCATATACCGATTGTAGTCGACGATACAATCAGGCTTGAGGACCGTTGCCGCGGTACCTCGCACAGGGACAGGGGTGATGCCGTTACCATGAATTGTGGACAGTGCAAGGACATCCCTCTTGTCCTTATATCTGACCAGCAACAGGTTTCCAGTGCTAAGGGCACGGGTCGCACCCCTGGGGATAGGTACCTGGAGGGGGTGGGCAGGATGGCCGCGTTGATTTTTCCGCACGGTCCCACAAGCGGACGTGGATCTGGCGGCAAGGGACTGGAACAAGGGGATACTAGTATAAAAGTTATCCACGTAAAGGTGATAACCCTTATCTAGCAGTGGGTACATAAGGTCCCACACAAGTTTCCCGCTAACACCCAGAGTGGGGGGACATTCTGGGGGTTGAATACGGGAATCTCGCCCCTTGTATACACGAAACTTGTAAGTGTACCCTGAGGTACTCTCACAAAGTTTGTATAGCTTCACGCCATACCTCGCCCGCTTGGAGGGCACATACTGGCGGAAAATGAGTCTCCCCTTGAACGCAATGAGAGACTCATCAACCGTGACCTCCCTTCCAGGTACATAGGCCTGTTCAAATTTGTCCCCAAAATGATCGATGACCGGCCGTATCTTATACAGACGGTCATAGGCAGGATCACCTTGGGGGGACATGCTGCATTTTCTGAATAATGCAGACATTTCCGGATGGCCTCAAACCGCGTGTCATGGCCGTACTGTAAAGTGGGGCCTGGTAGAGGACGTCCCCACTCCAGTAATGCCTGACACTAGGTTTCTTGACCAGGCCCATATGCAGCACGAGGCCCCAAAATGTCCTCATTTCGGCTGCACTGACCGGCGTCCAGCCACTGGGCCTGGCCAAAAAGGAGCCCGGGTGTTGAGCAACGAACTGTTGGGCGTACAGGTTCGTCTGCTCCACCATCAGATTTACCAGTGGGTCACTGAAAAAATGACAAAAAAACTCATATTCAATGTAGCCCACTGTGGAAATCTGGATTCCTGATTGGCCTACAAAATCAGGAATCACTGGCTCGTATCGCTCTGGGCTACACCAGACTAGTTCACCGGCAGGGTGCTCCGGTGGATTTAACTGGTGGGCCGTAAAACTAGTACGAGCCCCAGAGCTGCTCGTACTAGGCTGGGCCACAGGGTCCCTAACATGGCGGGCCCCTTGCTCTGCCTGGCGGCGTGTCTGCCGCCTTGGGGGCTCATCATCATCGCTAGATGATGAGGAGGACGCGGATGACAACAGGAAAGTGGGGTCATCCTCGTCCTCACTGGGACTCTCGGAGTCAGAGGCAAGCTGGGCGTATGCCTCCTCGGCCGAGAACGTCCGGCGGGCCATAGGGGAGTGTGTGTCTGCGTGTGTATGTGCGTGTGTGTAAATCTTTATTTGGTGTGCGTGTGTGTGGGTGCACGGGTGTTGCGCGGACTTATCCCTAAAACTAACAGAAAAAAAAAAAGACTAACTAAAGAAAAGGGGAAAAATGTGATAAAAAAGTTAAAAAAAAAAATCAAAACCGCTGATCAACTGATCAGCGGTGGGGTGTGCGATGCGCTAACAGTGGCTGGACGCTAAGAGTGCCGGCCACAGTCAGTGTATGCACAAAAAAAATAAAAATATGCCTGCACCCCCAAAAAGTTGTGGGGGGGGGAGGGGGGGGCCGGGGGTGCAAGCAGCAGCACCCCTGGGGGGTCTAGGGTCACACAGCTGTGCTGTGGACCCCAGACACCCTACTTAGGGTGATGCAATAAAACTTTTTTTACCACTAACTTTCCCTTTTATATCCCTGCCTATCCCAACCTTTCTCTAATTACCTGGTGATAAAGATGGGGGTGCTGGGGCACAGATCGGGTCCTGGGGGCAAGGATGGGTGCTCGGGCACAGATCAGACACGTGCAGGCAGCGCTCTTCTCTCCTCGACCTCCGGACACAAAAGGAGGAGGAGAGGAGTGCTGCTATCATTTGAAACTGGCGCCAGCCCGCCCACCAACCAATCAGAAGCGATCCTGAGAGGTGATGTCACCATCACCACTCAGGATCGCAGGATGGTGATTGGTGGGGTAAAATCACACCACCGATCACCATCCTGTTCTGGGTTATCGGGTCCTCAGAGACCCGAATAACCCGGAAACGCAGAAAACCGCAGGTCTGAATTGACCTGCGGTTTTCTGCGATCGCATACACGGGGGTCACAGGACCCCCCGGCGCATTTGTCCCAGGTGCCTGCTCAATAATTTGAGCAGGCACCCGGTTCCGATCGCGGCGGTGATCGAAAATACACAGGGCGTACAGGTACGCCCTGTGTCCTTAAGTACCAGGACATAAGGGCGTACCTGTACGCCCTATGTCCGGAAGAGGTTAGCAGTGACCTTTACAGTGACCGTCCCTTTAACAGTGACTTTCACAGTGACCGCCCCTTTAACAGTGACTTTCACAGTGACTGCCCCTTTAACAGTGACTTTCACAGTGACCGCCCTTTAACAGTGACTATTACAGTGGCCACCCCTTTAACCTTGACTTTCACAGTGACCGCCCCTTTAACAGCGACTTTCACAGTGACTGCCCCTTTAACAGTGACTTTCACAGTGACTGCCCCTTTAACAGTGACTTTCACAGTGACCGCCCTTTAACAGGACTATTACAGTGGCCACCCCTTTAACCTTGACTTTCACAGTGACCTCCCCTTTAACAGCGGCCGCCCCTTTAACAGTGACTTTCACAGTGGCTACCCCTTTAACAGTGACTTTCACAGTGGCTACCCCTTTAACAGTGACTTTAACAGTGACTGCCACTTTAACCTTGACTTTCACAGTGACCGCCCCTTTAACAGTGACTTTCACAGTGGCCACCCCTTTAACAGTGACTTTCACAGTGACCTCCCCTTTTACCTTGACTTTCACAGTGACCGCCCCTTTAACAGTGGCCGCCCCTTTAACAGTCACTTTCACAGTGGCCGCCCCTTTAACAGTCACTTTCACAGTGGCCGCCCCTTTAACAGTGACCGCCCCTTTAACAGTGGCCGCCCCTTTAACAGTGACTTTTACAGTGACCGCCCCTTTAACAGAGACCGCCCCTTTAACAGTGACTTTCACAGTGACCACCCCTTTAACATTTCCCAGGCAGGCAACATTTTATTGTTTGCCGAAGCTACATAAAGGGGTATCACCCCTCAAAGGGCGCCCCATTTTATCAGGGGTGGGCAATCTTTGTCAGAATGTGGGCCTCTACATCGATCAGATCCTGGCCCCTTTCGTCTTAGCCTTACCATCCTATACACGGGACACTACGGATTTATTAAAACGCTTGGAGGGGGTCCACATTGATGCTGATGACTTAATTGCCAGCATTGACGTGGAAGCCCTCTATTCAAATATCCCTCATGAAATGGGATTAAGAGCTGTACAGTTTTCCCTCCAAACTAGAGGCTGTCAGTACCGTGCCCACAGTCACTTTGTTCTTCAGCTACTTGAGTTCACTCTGACCAGAAATGTATTTTCATTCAATGGGAAGATCTACCACCAGCTCAGGGGCACTGCGATGGGGAGCCCATGTGCCCCATCGTACGCTAACTTGTTCCTGGGCTGGTGGGAAGTAACTTTGGTCTTCACCGAGGAAAGAGTTCTACATACCTAGTCCATAGTACTGTGGGCACGGTACATTGATGACATTTTTGTCATATGACACGACACAAAAAAGACTTGAGTCCTTTGACAAGGACCAGAACACGAATGAGATAGGTCTTCGTTTCACGTGCGAATCAGATGAGCAGGCCTTACCCTTTTTTGATGTCCTGATCACTAAGAATCAGACGGATGAGCTGGACACTTCGGTGTATAGAAAACCTAATTCTACAAATTCAGTCCTTAGATGGGAAAGTGAACATCCGCTCCCTTTAAAACGTGGGATCCCTAAGGGACATTATTTACGTCTGAGACGGAATTGTTCTACTAAGAAAGAATTTCTACACCAAGCTGCTGACCTGCGCCAGAGATTTTTGGCAAGAGGCTACCCTGACCGTGTTCTTAAATTGGCATTTAGATCAGCCCTAATTGAGGAACACTCCACTCTCCTTACCCCTAGACCTAAACCGGCACCAACAAACAGATTGATTCGCCTAATAACTTCCTATAATGGTGAAGCCAAATCTATTAAAAACATAATTGACAGGAATTGGCACATCCTTTTGATGGACCCAGATCTGAGGGAAGTGTTGGGAAATTATCCCCACATCATCTACAGACGAGGTAGGAGCCTATGGGATAGACTTGTACAGAGCCAATACACCCCAAAAAGATTGCCGGGGTGTGCCTGGCTCCGTAACCCGAATCAGGGCTGCTACAGATGTAGTGGGTGCATCGCCTGTCAATATATCAAGACTGGCAAATCCTTCTAAAGCAATGTTACAGGCAGGGAATTTATTATTCGTGATTACATCAACTGTCGGACTACAGGGGTAATTTACCAGCTTGCCTGCCAATGTGGAAAAGAATATGTAGGCAAGATAATCCGGGAATTTCGTAGGAGGGTGGGCGAACACCTCAACGACATTGCCAAAAATAAGGACATTCACGTGGTAAAACAATTCCACAATTTTCATAATGGCTCTGGATGTCTCTCTTTCATCGCCATTGACAAAGTGAATCCACCGGTAAGGGGTGGTGATTGGGACAAAATCATATTACAGAGGGAGGCCAGATGGATTTATGATCTTAAAACCATGGCCCTTACGGGTCTCAATGAGCAACAAAATTTTGGTTGCTTCATCTAATTACATATGGGCACCCCCCTTAGCTGCTTGCAAAAAAACTTTACTCACAAATTACCCTATATAGTAGGATAAGAAGGGGAGGAGAAGAGGATAATAATTTTTTTTAAAAAGGGGGGACAATAGTGTCACCATATTGGCCCCCCTTCATCTAAGATTGGCCCCGGTATTCCGGATTAATGATATGCTGCCTCCATTTAGGCATTTTTCCCTCTTAGTCTCCCCTCCCCTCTCTTTCCCAGTTTCTTTGTTTTTTGTTTCTTTTGCTCAGTAGCACATTGCTCTCTGTTTCTGTTTGTTTAAGAGAACATACGCCACTTTTTATTACCTGACTCCCTGCATTAAATGCTATATACATTGTTTCATGAGCGCTGGCTATACACCCGCTCCTCCGCAGCATGGACCAGACGTCAGCGCTATCGCCGGCGTCTCCTTGCTCCATAGCAACTCGTGCACATTTCCTCCTGACTCCCACACGTGGCCGAACGCTGCGTTTCACCGGCTGGTGCGCTGCGTTCCACCCGCTCCACCCGTGGAGCGTGTTGTCTAGGTCAGGTGTACGGACCACGTGACTCCGGGAGGCGGAGCTGTGGAGTCTCAGGGCGCACAATGCGTCTATAAACATGGATCCTCACATGTAATTCGGCGTGCAGCTGATGGAACCAATTCAGCTGCTCCATTGGTGTCCCCCCAGTAAGATGTGGGGTTTACCACTTGAAAGGGACCATTGACGTCCCGCTTTTGTATCCTATGGATCCACTGATGTCCCTGTTCTGTCCTCCTGTAGTTCTCATCTTTTTGTGAACCAATTCTCATGTTGATTATATCCTTCTTGTAGGACTGCTTCCTTTACCTATTTGGATTACTTCCCCGATGATAGACGACTTGAAACGTGACACGTCGGGAACTATTCAATAGGGCACAATAGGGATACCTCCCTATTCTAGGGTTAGCTATCCGGACGGGGCCGCCCCTTGCGGGGCAGGAACTCTGTATAGACAGGCAGGGCCGTATCAGCAATGTCCCCATCCCAATTCAGGGATAACTAGGGATACTTGTTCCCTGCATTGTCTACACTTTGAAATTACCAACATCCATACCAAGTTACCAGCCTAGACGTGGTGCATCTCCTTTACCACGCTTGGCCTGTCCCTATCGGGGTTACGTCCGACTGTTCCTTATTTCTAAAGCCATACCTATTATCCATTGAACGTGGCGCTAGGTTTTAATAATTACCAGTAAAAGTTATATTTTAGCTCCCTTTTTTGCTCCCTTAGGGGAATTGATGTTTTGGAAAACCCTTTTAACTTATTAAATGGACATAATTAACATACAATTACACTGTTCGTAAATATCCCTCTATGCCAACTGTACCTATCGGTATATCTGGAACTGCTGTCAGTGCTGCTAATCAGCTGAGAAGGATCACTAAGTGGAAGGAAGGGGCTGTTTTCTAGAGTGATTTTCAGCACTGCTCTCAAATGTTTAGCTCTATTAAGACACTATAAAAATGAGCTGGACAAGCTCATTAGTTTCAGAATGGATCCCCCTCAACATGCTAGTTGTCAGAACTATAGTCATTCATTTAATTGTCCCCTGTTGCACCTCTCTGTATCATCCCTAGCATTCATGTTTATAAAGGAAAACTTGAAAAAAAAATCAAGAAAAATCAAATTATGTCACTCCCTTCACTAGCAGTCTTGGCGATTGCCTAAGGTGCCTATCCATCAACCCACCCCTGCTGACTGATGCTATAATTTATAGGTGACTATAGAGATTAGCAATTTTGAAGTCAGGGCCGATTCTCATCTTTGTTTCAGATTGCCCACCTTTAATGACATATTGCCCAGCTCCCTAACCCCTCTGCTCAGCAGTTGCAAAGGCTTAGCGGGAACATTGCATGTAATATCGCACAGGACTGTAGAGAGGCGCTAGTGGACAGCCAATCAGTGCATGCACTTCAATAATAAAGGTGTGTCATCAGTGAAATGACCTTGCTGATTGGCTGGATTCTCCAGTCAATCACACCTGCTACAGATCCAAACTGGTCTGTCTCTTTGTATGTCAAGTGTGGTTTCAATGGCCCACTGTATGATGAAATTATTGTAGCCTGAGGCCATAGCAACTTGAGGGATCACTGTATATAACAATATAATCAAATAATAGTGCAGCATGAGATGCAGACACATAATAAAAGTGTATTTCTTTTATTAAGTTGTGATACAAATCTTTCTTCAACATGTAATACACGTATTTTTGGACATGTCTGAAATTAGGATGCACTTCATATTTAACATTGGGCATTCACAAGCAACTACTAGTCTGAAATTATGCTTGAGGGTATTGTGGTTCAGTTTTTCGCAAAATTTCCAATACACAGGATATTTGCTATTTGTACTTACAGGGAACCTGTCATTTTGTATGCACAGTCATATCTGCAGGCAGCATGTCAAAGAAGAGGAGCAGCTGTGCAGATTGATATATAGTTTTATGGGAAAATATTCAGTATAAGGCCTCATTCACTCAAACGTATTTTGTTTCCGTATCCGTTCCATTCCATTTCAATCAGTCCACAAAAAATGCGGACAGCACGCCATGTGCAGTCCGCATCCATATGTCTATTCCATAGCCACGCAAAAAAGATAGAACATGTCTTATTCTTGTCTATTCGCAGACAAGGATAGGCATTGTTGCAATGGATCCGCAAAAAAAACAAAAGGGATGCAATACGGATGCCAAACGGACGTCATATGTATGATTTGCTGATCCATGTTTTGCGGGCCACAAAACACATACGGTCGTGTGAATGTAGCTTAACCTGTATATATACCATATATTTCACCCCATAAGACGCACGGTTTTAGAGGAAGACAATAAGAAAAAAAAAATTTCATTAGACCTCAGATCAGATCAGCAATCAGACCCCCAATGTTAATAAGACCTCAGATCAAACCTCAGATCAGAGCCCAATATAAATAAGACCCCCAATCAGACCTCAGATGAGACCCCCATGCCTCATATCAGCCCCCAGCCATATGTGATCAGCCCCCAGTCTCAGAACAGAACATAAATAACCCACTTACCCCTCCTGCTCCTGGACGCTGCCGCTCCTCACCGCCCGAGATCTTCTTCCTCCTGCCATCGGCTGTGCTGTGAACCGGCACGCACAGCATGAGGTCCCAAAGCGCCCTCACGCTGTGCGCAGCCACTGCACTGCTGACAGCCGAGGACCAGGAAGAGGTGAGTACAGAGCCTTCACCACTTTCCGGTCGTCCGGTACTAATGAGCGCTTCCATAATGGAAGCGCTTATTAGTATTCACCCAATAAGACGCAGGGACATTTTCCTCCCACTTTGGGGGGTGAAAAAGTGCGTCTTATGTGGCAAAAAATACGGTAATCATTTAAATCCCTGCTCTTTCTATGCTTTAAGACACCAGTAGGTGGTCCCACTTTATGACCGACATCAATTTTTATGCACAGTCATACAGGGAAGACTGTCAATCACTGCGTAGGACCACCCACTGGACTCCAAAGCATAGAAAGTTCAGGGATTTAAATAAATAAAAAACTACTCATATTAATTCCCCCCCCCCCCCACACAAAATTGTATATCAATCTGCGCAGATCTATAATATGCTGGCTGCATATCAGACACCATTTACAATGTGACATATTCCCTTTAAATCTATATTTAGTTGTGGGAAATGAGTAAAGGTGTCCACACACAAGTTTTAGTCCACGGGTCCTATTTTCACAGGATCAGACAGAAAGCTAAAGCAAATTGAAATAAGTAGATTCTGTTCCCTGCAGGGAAAATAGAGGATTAGCTTTGTTGGCTTTAACCGAATCATGTCTCCCCCGCTCCGTTCTCGTTCCTCCATGAACTTCAGCCAATCCAATCATGCTTGTTGCTGGGGGAGGGGATGTGGATCGGGTGTGATAGTAGCAAGCTGAGGAACTCTACTCTGGCAGTTATCTAAAGTCTATGGCCAGCTTACATTTATTAGCTGAGGTCAAAGTAGGTCTCGTGAAATATTATCAGCGTGGGGTTAGATTCTGTCTTAATGGCAGCGTCACTTCTGACCACTCTCCTGGATTTTTTATAACTGTCTCCCAGAATGTTTTTTCCTGTTCTGTAGAGTCCATCCAGCTGACTGGAACATCATAACTGCTTCCTGTAAAACAGAAATAAGGTTATTACAAAGTATTTCAGATATCACAAAAATAAAACAAGGAAATAAAGAGATCAGAATATATTACATGGTTTAGAGCTCATTCACACAATAGGATGCTTTGTCCCATTCTTATGCAGGTTTATAGCATCTCCATCTTTCATGATGTCTATGCCACTAATTTTAGCCCCAATTAGGACAAACTTTAAGCCGCTATCCCACAGGCACTGCAAGCCACAGGCCGTAAGAAATCTGTGCAACTCACTGTAGGTAAGTATTAATTCTATTTTTCAGGACACTTTTACTGTGTTGGAGCTTATTTACAGAGGCACTGCTACTGTGTGGAGAGCACACAACTAATTAGGAGGCAGAAAGGGGGCACTTTACTAAGTGAATGTCAGAAGAAGAAGAAAGGGGAAGATAAATGACTCTTATCAGAGAAGATAACACTTTTGAGTCACTGGATTTAACTGCACTATTACTGTTTAGGGACAGTAGGGTGGTAATATTACTGTGAAGGGGTAGTAAGGGGAAACTATTAATCTGCAGGGCATAAAAAGAGGCACATTACTGTTTCTGTATGTACTAAGGCATTGTCTGTCTGGAAACCATTTTTAGGGGGTAACTATACAGGTGAAACTCGAAAAATTAGAATATCGTGCAAAAGTCCATTTATTTCAGTAATGCAAATTAAAAGGAATTTCATTATTGCTCATTAAAATTAGATTTTTTTTTAAAAGGTTCAATATTATAGTCTCAAAGTTTCACACTCTAGTCAGCTAATTAATCCATATCCCCTGAGCAAAGGGTACCTCAAAATTGTGACTTTGGGGTTTCATAAGCTATAAGCCATAATCATCCAAATTATAACAAATAAAGGCTTGAAATATCTCGCTTTGCATGTAATGAGTCTATCTCATATGTTAGTTTTACCTTTTAAGTTGCATTACTGAAATAAACGAACTTTGCACGATATTCTAATTTTTAGAGTTTCACCTGTAGTTATGATGAAATTATTTTTGAAGTACAGTATTTGGTGATATTTTACTACGCAGCACCTACAGTAATGTGGGAACCTGAAGTAGCATGAGGCACATTAATGGATGATGCAGCAAGATGGTACAGTTAAACTGTATCCAAACTTTTGTTTTATAACTGTGTAGTTTAAATGGCAATAGTGAACTTTGTAATATATTTTATTAAAGGAAAGAGCCTACCCCTGCTCTTATCACTGTCAGAAGTGACTGAATAAATCTGTACACAGATGTCCCTACAGAGCCCATTGAGGTTTTTTGGAGGGTGGAGGTTAGACTAGCGGGACATGCTGCAGCTACTACTGAGATTCATCTCACCCAAGAGCAGGTTTATCAGAAGAAACATTATCCTGCTTTTGGGCAAGATATTAAATCACTTAGTCCTAGCTCTGTCAGTTCTGTGACTGTTGTAAGTTGTCCTCTCCTATGTACAGACTTCTGTGTATGGATCTGATCAGTCAGTTCAGAGAGATTGAACAGGGTAAGTGGAGGAAATAAGTGCAAAAATAGGCATTCTGAAACATATGGATTGGACTTTACTCACAAAGGTGGACGCTTACACTCAGTGTCAGACTGGTCCACCAAAGTACCAGAGAATCCTCTGGTAGGCCCAGGCTCTGATACCATAGTTGGCCCCGAAGGTTCAGGAGAAAAAAAACACTTGGAGACAGTAAATTGCCACTAGAGACTTTATTGATGATATAGGGGTTGGGCCCCAAGAATAATTTCTTCTACTAGGCACAAGGAACCCCAGTCGACGGTCCAAAAATGGAGCATTATATCATTATAAAACAAAGAGGAATCAAAAATCTTAAGAGAAAAGTTTGTCAGTAAAACAAAACTGCCTTGTGATTCAAAACACAGCTTTACCATTTCAATGCCTCTGAAACAAAAAAGGGACCTTGCATGTTTTTCCACAAAGTGTTTTGTACCTTCTGAAATATTTGACTGGCCCTTTTCAATAACAGAAACACGTTCTGAGATCCGTGTGTCATGCAGGCTGAGGCTTGCTAATGCACAAGATTGCCAGTTAATGTTGGACCCTTGGGGTGCTTAACCCCTTAAGGACACATGACGTACCGGTACGGCATGTTTCCCGAGTCCTTAAGGACACATGACGTACCGGTATGTCATGTGTTGTTCCGATCACTGCTGCCCGGCGGGAGGTGTTCGGAACAAGGTGCCTGCTCAAATCATTGAGCAGGCACCTCGGCTAAATGCGCAGGGGGGTCCCGTGACCCCCACGTGTCGGCGATCGCAGCAAACCGCAGGTCAATTCAGACCTACAGTTTGCTGCGCTTTCTGCAGTTTCTGATCCGCGGGGATCAGAAGCTTAAATCTATATTTTCGGCAAATTATTCACCCCCCTGCACCCTTGAATGATTTTATGCCGGAAGGGTGGTGCAGGGGGGGGGGTTGCAGGCTGTGCGGGAGGCGGGCGGTGCGGCAGGCGGGATCGCGATCCCCCGCCCGCCTCCTCTTGAATATTCATTGGTGTCCAGTGGTTATACCAGAGTGTCAGCACATTGCTGACACTCTGGTATAAACGGCTGACATCTGTGCTGTGATGTCAGCCGTTTAACCCTTTGCATACCGCGGTCCATACGGACCGCTGTATTAAAAAGGTTAACAGTCAGGGAGCTCCCTCCCTCTCCCATCGGAGGGCTGCTGTGCCTTTGCAGCCCCCAGACAGGATGGGGTAACAGAGGGAGGGAGCCCCCCTCCTTACCCTTCCCCATCTGCTCAGTTGTGGCCACAACTGAGCAGACGGGGAAGGTTCCCATGGCAACAGGACACCTTCTCAGGCATACTGCTGTCCATGGTGCTGAACAGATCTGTGCTAAAGGCATAGATCTGTTCAGACAAAGTGTAAGTAAAATACAGTACAATACACTATATAGAGTACTGTACTGTATTATACAGACATCAGACCCACTGGATCTTCACTGAATATAAAAATAAAAAAAATAATTAGGTATCGCCGTGTTCGTAACGATTTGATCTATTAAACGGTAATGTTAATTTCCCCGCACGGTGAACGCCATAAAAATAAAAAAATAAAAACTATGAGGAAATTGAAATTTTGCCCACCTTACTTCCCAAAAAAGGTAATAAAAGTGATCAAAAAAGTCTCATGTACGCCAAAATAGTACCAATCAAACCGTAATCTCATCCCGCAAAAATCATACCCTACCCAAGATAATCGCCCAAAAATTGAAAAAACTATGGCTCTTAGACTATGGAAACACTAAAACATGATTTTTTTTGTTTCAAAAATGAAATCATTGTGTAAAGCTTACATAAATAAAAAAAAACTATACATATTAGGTAACGCTGCGTCCGTGACAACCTGCTCTATAAAAATACCCCATGATCTAACCTGTCAGATGAATGTTGTAAATAACAAAAAAAAATGGTGCCAAAATAGCTATTTCTTGTTACCTTGCCTCACAAAAAGTGTAATATAGAGCAACCAAAAATCATATGTACCCTAAACTAGTACCAACAAAACTGCCACCCTATCCCGTAGTTTCTAAAATGGGGTCACTTTTTTGGAGTTTCTACTCTAGGGGTGCATCAGGGGGGCTTCAAATGGGACATGGCGTCAAAAAAAACAGTCCAGCAAAATCTGCCTTACAAAAACTGTATGGCGTTCCAGCAGTTTATGACCACATATGGGGTGTTTCTGTAAACTACAGAATCAGGGCCATAAATATTGAGTTTTGTTTGGCTGTTAACCCTTGCTTTGTAACTGGAAAAAAAATATTAAAATGGAAAATCTGCCAAAAAAGTGAAATTTTGAAATTGTATCTCTATTTTCCATTAAATCTTGTGCAACACCTAAAGGGTTAACAAAGTTTGTAAAATCAGTTTTGAATACCTTGAGGGGTGTAGTTTCTTAGATGGGGTCACTTTTATGGAGTTTCTACTCTAGGGGTGCATCAGGGGGGCTTCAAATGGGACATGGTGTAAATAAACCAGTCCAGCAAAATCTGCCTTCCAAAAACCATACGGCGCACCTTTCCCTCTACGCCCTACTGTGTGCCAGTACAGTAGTTTACGGCCACATATGGGGTGTTTTTGCAAACTACAGAATTGAGGCAATAAATATAGCATTTTGTTTGACTGTTAACCCTTTGTTACTGGAAAAAATTGATTAAAATGAAAAATTTGCCCAAAAATCTAAATTCAGAAATTTTATCACCATTTGCCATTAACTCTTGTGGAACACCTAAAGGGTTAACGACGTTTGTAAAATCGGTTTTGAATACCTTGAGGGGTGTAGTTTCTAGAATGGGGTCAATTTGGGTGGTTTCTATTATGTAAGCCTCACAAAGTGACTTCAGACCTGAACTGGTCCCTAAAAAGTGGGTTTTTTAAAATTTCAGAAAAATTTCAAGATTTGCTTCTAAACTTCTAAGCCTTGTAACATCCCCAAAAAATAAAATATCATTCCCAAATTGATCCAAACATGAAGTAGACATATGGGAAATGTGAAGTAATACCTATTTTTGTAGGTATTACTATGTATTATAGAAGTAGAGAAATTGAAACTTGGAAATTTGCAATTTTTTAGAAATTTTGGGTAAATTTGGTATTTTTTAATAAATAAAAATGAATTTTTTAAAATTCATTTTACCAGTGTCACGAAGTCATCTCAGAATGGCCTGGATAAGTCAAAGTGTTTTAAAGTTATCACCACTTAAAGTGACACTGGTCAGATTTGCAAAAAATGGCCTGGTCCTTAAGGTGAAATAAGGCTGTGTCCTGAAGGGGTTAAGTCACCTTTTTCTGTGAGAGGGCACTTGGGCAATATGTTGTAATTTGCTAGCATCCTACAATGGTGAGCTATTCCTATGTACGTCTGCCCATGTACCGATTTCTGCCTATTTTCTGCATTTGACCCTTCACTGCCTGACCTGATCTCTACCTGATCCCCATTCTGACCCTCAGCTGTCTGCCCTTAGCTCAGACTGTATATTGGATCGCACAAACTCTGCTTGCCCTGACTTCAGCCTGTCCCTGTTCCTTTGGTGCTCTGCACCAATGTCTCTTAACCGCATGGCTGAGCTATCACCTGAACAGAGACCACTTGTCACGGCGGACAGGATACAAGATGCACAGAATATAAACAAACAAGTGTCTAGGCAAGAAGCTGGGGGTGAAGGTCACCTCCTGACAAATCCCTACCAGCTCTCCCTAGACTTCTATGCCCACGTTCAGACCCTGAAGGTGGGAATGACCGTGTCCCCGTGCCTAGGCTGAAGATACCCTAAAATCCCTAAGATGGTGAAAGGGGGAAAGAGGCAGCCTGCTCCCTCAGGACCTGGAGGGGGCAGGCATCTCACTAACAGCCTAGACCAGGCATGTCCAAATTGCGGCCCTCCAGCTGTTGCAAAACTACAACTCCCAGCATGCCCTAATAGCTGTAAGCTATCCAGGCATGCTGGGAGTTGTAGTTTTGCAACAGCTGGAGGGCCGCAGTTTGGACATGCCTGGCCTAGACAGACAACCACAAGAAAGCAACACCAACTTATCTTTTACTGAGCAGGAACAGCAAATCCTTCCTTCCTTCCTCTGAGCCAGAAAAAAGCTATAACCCGCACAGGACACTGGGAGTGGGCATAATTTAAACTCAAACCAACGACCCCACCCAGTGCACCTAAAGGGAGGCGGATATAGCTCAACTCCAAACAAAAACAAAAGGCTACACACGTGCTGCTAATCTGGCAGACCTCCGCACATAGCCTGAGCAGGGCATGACACCACTCCAAAAGTTAGCAGCCTGGTGATTATTCTGCAGTGGGTTCTAGATCCCTGTGTGGGGGATAAAAGGGGAAGGAATCCACTTAGATAACTCCCATAGGTGTATGCCTAAGCCAGTCTGTTTAGGGGACACAGTGGATCCACATCTACTTTGTAATAGTATTGTACATCCAATATACAACACACTCAGTGCAGTCGATCTCATAGTTCATATAATGTGAGCCACAATTTATGAAACTCTTGATTTAACTTGTCTTTCTAAAAGCTGCAGAGCAATAAATATTAGTCTTAAAGACATAGATACATATATTACATCACGCCCCACCCTTTCTAGGAAAACAAGGACTTTGTTGTGATAACCAATTGTTTCCGGATATTAAAGTTCCCCAAAGTACTCCCGCTCTTTGCCACACATGTAACAACTGCTTGTTTGATGTTATTTAAAATAGCATCCAAAACTCTGGCAACACCCTAAAAACACACAATTTAAATTGGACACTTGTTGCTGATTAGTAATATTGAAGCAAAGAACTTGCTCAGTCCTAGGATGAACAGATGGAACAAAAAAAAAAAAGGTTTTTTTTAGTAATATAGTTTTATTTGATGATAGCCTGTTTAAATAAGTGTCCCCACATTTTATTTTAGCCCATATACTGTAGCATAAGGTGTTATAAAAAAAAAATAATATATATATATATATATATATATATATATATTGTAGAGGCTCCTGTCTATTCCTTGTTTATGACTGTGTTACTTGATGTGCCATTTATGAGTTGTCTGACATCTTGATTTCTTCTTCCCCTCTGATGAGGTTCCCCTAATGCAGCCTACATTTCAAATTATGCCTCTGGATCTTCAGAGAAAGAGGAAGTAGAGTCTTATCACACAGCACTTACTTTGGTCTGAGTCCTATCTAAGGGCAGCAAGTGATAGATCATTGACAAAGAACTGCTGTCCCTTTACTCACACTGTAGAGTCATATTCCTATATGATGAAGCTTTAGCTTGTCTCCCTTTCCTCCTTCCTGTGATTGACAGGTCCCTCTCTGTTAGCTCTTGCAAGGAGATGGCAAGGAAGAGCAGTGTGAAGCTGCATCTTATATACTGGAGATTCTGCACCCAGTCGAAGGAGCATTCTAACTCTGCAGATATTCATTGTAGGGGCTGACCTAGGTTCCTTACATAAGGCAGAAATTATATCTTCTGGAGAACTTAATACATGGGGGTACATACAGAGGAACAATGAAGGTAGGGCTTAGGTAGAGGAGAGCTCCCAGGAGGAATTTTACAAATAATGAGGTAATCCTGTAGTTCAACAGCAACACAAGAGAGACTGATATCCTGTCTACACAGGAGATCAAACTTTGGACTGACAGCCACATAACACAACTGCTCATAAAGAAATAGTTTTAGGATGAAACAATGTACACTCCATTATTTCTATGGGAGTTCCAAATTAATGGACATGCACACGGGACCCGCACCCATCTACCATTGATGGCATAAAACCCCTTTAATACTCAGTGTGGCTCAAGAGCAGTTGCTTGCTTTGAATGTGGCTCTAGAGAAAAAAAATTGCAGGCCTCTTAGGTACAACATAGAACCTATTCCTACAGAAACTATTCCATACAAGTGTAAATTCTGACATAGCTGTAGGTAGTCCATTTGTGGACAAATTTACTAATGTTTTATAGCATTTTCCTTGGCATTAGTTAAAGACATAATTTTTTTTATCACTATTATTATTATGAATACATATCAAATTCTGTTAAGAAAGTGAAGGAAGAAATATTAATTTACCTCGGCCAGTACTGAGACGAATTCCTCCAAGGGGTCGATTGGATATAGTTCCTTGATCCCAGACTGTGAATTCTACACATGCTTCAGTCAGGTCCTCCATCCGAAAACCATCATATACCATGGTGTGATTGTACATTGGCCGTAAACTACGTAGAACTACTCGTGTGCGCTGAATACTCGATGGACTGTCATCTGGAAGTACACAGCTATATGGAGGGAAGGCAGAAGTTACTGCACTGTAGGCTAATAAACTAACACTTTACGTAAACATATTATAATGTTGGCCAACATTGGACTTCTGAAAATTAAAACTTTATGGCCCCCTTCACACGGTCGTCGCTGGTGAGGGCTGGATGCGTTCAGGGTGCATTGCGGGAAACCCGCGCGAGAAGGCACGCAATTGCAGTCAGTTTTGTCTGCGATTGCGTTCCGATGTTCATTTTTTTCAGCGCAAGTGCAATGCGTTTTGCATGTGAGTGAGAAAAAAACTGAAAGTGGTACCCAGACCCGAACCTGGACTTCTTCACTGAAGTTCGGGTTTGGGTTTGGTGTTCTGTAGATTTTATTATTTTCCATTATAACATGGTTATAATGAAAAATAATAGCATTCTTTAATACAGTATTCTAAGTATAATGTCAATTGAGGGTTAAAAAAATAATAAAAACATAACTCACCTCAAACAATTGATCACGCAGCCGGCATCGTCTTCTTTCTTCTTCTTTCAGGACCTGCAAAAGGACCTTTGTTGACGTAATTGCAGTTCCTGCTGAATGAAGAAAGAAGGATCTTCTTTCTTCATTCTGAAGGACCTGCGCAGACGTCATCGCACTCACCACGTGGTGAGCGCAATTACGTCAAAGGTCCTTTTGCAGGTCCTGAAAGAAGAAGAAAGAAGATGATGCCGGCTGCGTGATCAAGTGGATGAGGTGAGTTAAATTTTTTTATTTTTTAACCCCTCAAGGCACATTTTACTAAGCATTCTGTATTAAGAATGCTATTATTTTCCATTATAACCATGTTATAAGGGAAAATAATACAGTGAATAGATTTTAATGAGGTCCGGGGTTGCTTATCCCTATCATCTCCTAGCAACCATGCGTGAAAATCGCACCGCATCCGCACTTGCTTGCGGATGCGATTTTCACACAGCCCCATTCATTTCTATGGGGCCTGCGTTGCATGAAAATCACTGCTCATCTGCACAGCCCCATTGAAGTGAATGGGTTCGGATTCAGTGCAGGTGCAATGCGTTCACCTCACGCATTGCACCCGCACAGAATTCTCGGCCGTGTGAAAGGGGCCTAAAGAGTAAAATTAAAATATAATTTCTTCCTTTACTATACCATTTTACGA
The DNA here is from genome assembly GCF_905171765.1 of Bufo bufo. Lineage (NCBI taxonomy): Eukaryota > Metazoa > Chordata > Amphibia > Anura > Bufonidae > Bufo > Bufo bufo. The sequence goes on from NC_053391.1 coordinate 311,999,509, forward strand.
ATGAACTGATATTTCCAGCTTTATGAGGAACAAGCTGCTGTGCCTCCTTTACCCAAATATGCAGTTCTCCAGAGGGTGGAAGTCCTAAACCTGCCATGAAGAAAAAATAGTAAAATATGTGACGAATGTTGTCTTCCTGAAGAACTGGAGTACAGCAGAAGAAATGGAGAGTAATTTCACTAATATAAGTTTATGTATTCTCTGCACAAAAGGAGAAGTATTGGCCAAATTATAAAAAGTGTTTATTCAGACCTTAAAGGGGTTTTCCCATGAAGAATATTCTACAGTTTTCAAACCAGCACGTGGATCTGAAGACTTTTGTAATTGATTGCATGTAATAAAAAAATTTAGCATAGCCACTGAGTTATCCTGCAGTTTGTTTTTTTCTTATTTTTTGACCTGCTCACTGAGAAGGCCGCACATGCTCAGTTTCATCCTTTAACTGCCTCCTGAGCTGTGATAGGGAGAGCGGAGACACGCTACCTAAGCTGCAGCAGAATATAGACTCCCCTTGTGCTGCCAGCTTGATATAAATCCAGCAGAGCAATGAATGGGGAGATCTCTGGATCCATGTAAGTGTCACAGCCTTGGTGTTGTGCACCGTGACACTTTAGCCATGCATGCTGGTTGCCAGAAGCAACGCATTGTTGTCGCAGCATGTATGTGCTTTGCTCCCCTCCTCCTGGTTCCTCCCCTGTTTGGTGTTTTTTGGGTTAACTATCTGGCTGGGTGTGGCCACTGGGTTCATATTGCCTGTAGCTTCCAGGCTGAAGTCTGTTGTCCTCCAGCCCTGATGTGTGCTGGAGTTGCTCCTGTCCTGGATATGTCATCGGTCCAGTTTGAGGGCCACCTAGTTAGACATACTGTCACGATAGGGAGTGGGGGAAACTCCCCACCGTACGATAGGGTGGGTATACAAGAATACAACTAGGCCTGGGGCCGGGATAAGGCAGCAGGTCACCTCCTATTGCATCCCTAATGCACTCCCTAATTCCTCACCATATGAGCGGACCTGGATGGTAGGACGGCTCATACCCAGGAAACCTAGGACCATAAGTCGCCCTGATAATCCGTCAAAATAGGGAAAGGGCTGAGATGACCTGTTCATCCCAGACACGGATGAACAGGAGTCTTACCCGGCAGGGAAAGGCAGTGTCAAGGCTAACGTGTCATGGCGTACAGCAACAAAACCGTAATACAGCCGTGACAGTTAGTGAAGAGCAGCAGGGGCAATATTCGATTTCGAGATATTTCGTGAATATTTTGTAGACTATTCATAATATATTCACGAATTTGAGATTATATTCTTGATTGCGAAAATCGGCAATGTATTATTTGCGTAATGCGTGCGAAATACCGGCGTGGGTCACTTATGCTACATTTTTCAAGCTGGTATAAGTTTCCGGAGACTGGAGAAAATGGTTGACACGGCAGAACATTAAAATAGCTTTATATGCAGATAGAGTGCTTCAATATATTTGCGCTTGCGAATTTTCAGCAATTAATGATGCGCATATTTTTTTGCAATACGTGCAACTTGTATAGTAAGGGGCAGGCAACTTTTCTATTGGTTGCTAGGGATGTTGCTAATCTGTGACAAAGCCTTCTAATTGGCCCACAAGCTAGAAGAAGGGAGGGATTCGTCATTACGAATATATAGCACTATATTCTAAATATTCGCAAATTCTCGAAGTGCCAATATTCGCGATAAAAATTTGCTTTTCGAATATTCGCACTCAACACTAGTGACAGTGAGGTACAGGGCTGGTTCTAGCTTTGTTAGAAATATGTTGTCATGGACTATATGATGTCTGATTTTAAAAAAAATTCCGTTAGTCATGGGATAACCTCTTTAAATATGATGATTCTACAAAACGTTGAGAGTCACTAACCAGGGAAATAGTAGTAGAGTCAATATAAGAGTAGATAAATAGAGAACTCACCATCAGTGCCCTGAGGAATGAATTTTGCAGCCAAATTAAGCTTTCCTCGACTATATAAAAACTCTGGTGATAAAGGTGTCTGTGAAATGTATTACAAGTTAGAGCTGGTCTGTCTGATCAAATGATACAAGTACAATCAACAACCAAAATATCTATCAGGAAATATCAGCTGATGAAAAGAACAGCTATCTATACATTTACCATACTGTCAGGAAGTACTTCCAGCAACCTGCTATACATTTATGACATATTGAAGCTGAGCTTCAGCCATTAGCAGGAGATAATAGTTGTGTTTTACAGACAACTCTAATCTCAGCTATTTAACCACTTAGATGCCAATAAGCTCCCATTGCAATGTGATTGGGTTTACATGGCATAATGACAAAAAAAAAAAGCTTGGTGTACGTGTTGGGTACAATATCCCATAATTCTTGTCCAGTGCTATAATTCAGCTCAGATACTGTATGTTTACTGCTTCGCAAAGCATCTTTTAGCAGGCTGAAATCAATTGGCTTTCCCTATTGTAAAAGTATATCAGTAATATAGCTTGCTGTGCCAAGATGTACTGGAGTCATCAATTTGCTGAGTAGAAATAGCTTTATTCGAACAACGCATTTCAAGAGCGATTTGCTCTCTTCATCATGTTCAGTAACGTAATGATTGTTACTGGACCTGATAAAGAGAGCAAAGTTGTCCGAATAAAGCTGTTTTTTGCTCAGCAAGTTGATGACTCCAGTACATCTTGGCAGTGCGAGTCATATTACTGGTGTCATATGTTACCTTTGTCTCCCAGTTCCAATCACAGCTCTGCTGGTGTTGAGGATCTAGGGATACGCAGCAGCCTCTCTTCCACTATACACTCTTCATAGTGTTGTGCCTACTTGCACAACCCCTCAAGGTGAGCTACTACTTGTTCATCACTTACATTACTACGTAAAGTTTCTGCACTAGGGTGGCCCTGTTTCTTGTTTCTATTGTAAAAGTGATAGGTTTTGTTGTTGCTGTGTGATGGGGAACCTTTGGTCAAAGATCAAGGAACCCCAAGGTACCTGGGACCCGTGGTTGGCTAACACTAGTCTATACAGACAATACAGGAAAGAAGTGTGTTTCTCCAGTATAGTCACTCCCAAGAAAAAAATTAAATAAATAGCAACAGCTTTAAAAATGAAAACAATAATTCTCTTCTATAAACTATAATAAAACGAAAAATTAATACACTAAACATTCCCTTCAAGGCTGTGATCTCACAAGCTTTGAAGATACATGTTTCTAAGAGGCACTGTTGCCAGCTATGGAAACCAATCAAGAGTTTAGATTTCTATATTCTGATTGGGTGCTATGGAAAACAAGTCTATTTTTAAGAACCTTCAGAGACATTTTCATACAAATATGTGAAACTGAATTCACTGCACTTGTATAAGCAGTAGACATAAGATTTAGTACTTCATTGATGAAACCCGATACTCACTCTTGGCTGAAGAGTATGCCATGCTGGCTGAGTTTGACTCCAGTCCCAAGTTGCAAGTTCCAGTTCTACTTCCCCCAAGAAAATGTTCCTCGCTAGTGACCCACGATGCCACACAGAAAGGTTTAAGAAACGGCTTTGCAGTTCTGATCTCTCAATCTTGTACTGCCATGTAGAAACAGTGTTATAAAAACCATGGTCTGAAATAACTAGTACTTTATAGAAGATTTATTACATACACATGTTGTGAAAACACATAATGATTTACATTTTTATGCCTTTGTTTTTTTATATTTTTGAACAAATAATTTTTTTACTTTTATTTTTAGTCTGTCTAGGGGACTTGAACATGTGATTGTTTGATCGCTTATACTGTAGACTGCAATAGACAGTGTTGCTGTCTATGGTGATTCGAACATCACCCTATTTTGCCCTGCCGAAGGCAGGGCTAAATATTAAGATTACCATGGCAGAACTGGGAGCTTTCTCAAGGCCCCAAGCTGCCATAACAACCAATCTTATCCCATGATATTGCCATGAGTAATCAACTGGAGGACTGAGGAGACCATCTCCTTCTGACTATCTGCTTAGATGCTGTGGTCGTTATCGATCATATCATCTGAGGGGTTAAATGACCAGGATCTAAGTTATCAGGATCCTAGTCATGTGTCAGTTGTATAACACAGAAGGGCATCTGTCAAGTATGCAGGGGGCTCAGCTGAGGAGCCTGCACCACAGAGCACTCTCCTTTCACTATTATGCTGTAAATGTAATGACTAATGAACCATTTTTGATTTGTTGTAATTTTTAATATGATTAATATTTACTGTTTCTTAAATTTATAACAGTTTCAGTGCATGCAAACATCATTCCTGTGCATTGCTTTATATGTATTTTCTCACCTGATTAAACATTATGATCACAGGATTAATCATTATTAACCATGAATGTTCTGAAGTAGTCACCAAAATACTTTGATATTTGACTCCATAATGTGTTGAGCAGCAAAAGCTGCTGTGTAGACCAGGCCTACCACTCATCTCACAATCTTTATGCCCCACCAACTACACTTTACATCCATTTAAAGACACTGTCCAAGATATCAATAAAAAGGTGATGAGCAGGAAGATTTATAGAATAATGAAATAAGCAGTACTGTCCATCTAAATGTCCATTGCTCCAGCAACACGAGTCTGATCCTCGCCATCTAGAAGTAATGATATCCTGTTCATCTTCATATGGCTGCCACAGTCTCACTGGCCTCAGCACTCACATGTACATGAACTGCTGATTGTCCAATGACAGCAATGGCTGAGTGCAGCTGACATGTGAAGATAACTTCTGGAAGGCAGGGACAAGTGGTGGGAACATAACCGGCAGTTCTGGAGTGGTGATACATTTTAAAGCTGAGTCTATTATTTTTCAAGGTTTCCTGCTCATAGCCTTTTTTTTTATTACAAACAAAAATCAGCATGTAACATGCAACTTGGTTTTCTATCTCTTTCTTTATACTGTATTTGGTCCCCATATGGGTACATTCAAAGGCACTGTCACAGAATGACAACTTATCACTTAGCTATCACCTGATCAATGGGGGTCTGACCACTGGAACCCTCACCAATCACAAGAACGGCAGTCTTGTGTGCCCCGCTGAAATGGAGCAGTGGTCAAGCAGGCACACGTTACATGAATGGGAGCTTAACTGCAGTGACCCAAGACGGCCACTACACTTTGAACTGAGCTGTTCTTCTAGCTCCATTCAAAGTGTTAAGGTACCTTTACACAAAGCGATGATTGGTACGATTGAATGATAAACGAGTTGTTTCTTATTGTAGTGAAAGTTTCAACAATGACCCTTTAGACACGCTGATTATCGCTCACGAAATTGTAATTTTGATCACATATTCCATCATTTGTAAAGCAGACTGTTGCATTTACACAAAGCGAAATTTGAGAGGTGTACAGTGAACGATTCCTGTGTGTGAACGATTCCAGATCGAACCAACAAGAAATATACCGGGTGTCACTCTATGCAGTTTCGCTCGATTTAACAATAATTAACACAATAATCGGCTTGTATAAAGGTACCTTTCAGTACTGGAGACTGCAGAGAACAGCTGATCAGTGGGGTGCCATGTGTCAGACCCCCACTGATCGGATATTGATGATGACCTAAGTTCCCAAAAAAGCCCTTTAATAAAGAACATGTATAAGCATGCCATTCACTTAATTGGGGTAGACAATGTTTCGTATGCCTTGGACCAACCTTAAGGGTTTCGTTAAAGAGGGGGTCCAAAGTTTTCTTCTTCACCTTTGTTTTCCTCTTGCCTTGAACAGATTTATCAGGGAGCAAATAACATTTCACATACCTAAGGATATTTATTAAAGAAAAGTACACATAAAATCCCTTTACTTTAGACTTATTTGATAAGAAAACAATCCACAGACATAAACATTATTGCAGACTAGCAGTTAACAAAATTCAGCAATAAAAAATGTAGAAGTTCCTCAAAGAGGCTGTCCAACCCTTGACAAGTGATGGTTTATGCTCAGGATAGGTCATCACTATCTGACGGGATTTTGACACCCCGCACACCTGCCGACCAGGTGTTATACAGTTGATCCACATCAGAACTAACCACCTTCTCTGTGTTGTGGACAAAGCTGGTTACTGCAACACTGCTTCCATTCTCTTCAATGGGAGCAGCACTGTAATAACCAGCTTGGTTCACTGAACAACAGACAGTGTAGTTCTGGCTCCAGCTTTCTGGGCTGGAGCTACTGCAAAAAAGCTGATCAGTGCGGGGTGTCAGACCCCAGCTGATCAGATAATAAGGATAGGCAATCTTGTAAAGGGTTGGGCAACCCCTTTAAGTCTAAAAATAAATCCAAAGGGTTACTTCAATTTACTTTTGTGGCATAAAAAGGTTGCAAATTATTGTGCCTTTCATTTTTGCTATTTTTTTCACTCCTCACTGCTATTGAAGGAAATGTGGGCAGTTATCCAGGAGCAGTCTCTGCCAGCATGTTTCCATCCGATTTAACAACCCTAAAGACAAAAATTGCCACTTTCAATACTTCTGTTTGAAAACACAAATGCTGGACTTTTATTGACTAATTTAATTTAATCGACTAATAATAACTCAAGATCATATCACTATCCAAATTGTCCTAGAGTCTCTTAAAAAGGGGTAAATCTTCTGAACTCTAATTGTCTTCTGCAAATTCTTATTCAGTCATTAACCACTCTGCCATAATAAACACTTTCCTGGCACTGATCTCCGCTGATAGGAACATGTGAACGCTGCTTGTTTGCATTGGCTAGCATTGTTAATAAGGGTACTATCTCTCTTGCACTGTTTATGTGGCACTTTTGCTGGCTGTGCCTATGAGATCATTCTGGTATTGGTTATTAGAGCTCTCTGCACTGTAAATTAGGGCCCTCTGGCATTGTTAAAGAGGGAACTGTCACTCTGGCTTGAACTGTTTTTGGGGTACTTGTTGCCTGTAGAAGTGTTTCAGGCACTCTTTCTCTGGCGCAGTTTATGGTTGTAGTTTATAGTATCTGAGTTTGTGAAATCACAAAATATCAGTGCCACTGTGGTCCCATACCATCTATGGGATCATTGTAGCTGTGTTGTAGTACTCATGGACACCCACTGGTTGTAACTATTACTGCAGGAACCCTATATGGCACTGTTTGTAAGATTTGTAATATCCTCTGGCATTGTTAATGGGGTTGCTCTGGCCCTTGTTATGGGACCTAGTTAGAAACTTAGGATAGTGCATATGTCCTTCATTATCTTCCTAAAAACTATTCTTTAAAGTTAGCAACTAGGAAGACAATTCTAACGATGTCAAATCACGTAAATAATTTTTATATGTATGCCAAGCTCCAGTAGCTATATCCTGTAATGCTTCCTCTCTCTTTCTTTCCATTCCTCCCACTTACGGATTAGAAGTCTGGCTATGTGCTGGTGTCAGATCCCTGCATTGTATAACCAGGACCCTTAGTTCCTTTTTGGAGGAATCATATTGAATAGTGAACTGGATCCAGCCTTGAACGTCTATAGAACGGATTTCTCCTGCACTGAATAGGCTCATCATGCTTCCAGAAAGCTGTAAAAGGAAACATGGCTTTTAATAAACTACAAAACAACAGCAACCAGAAAATACCTACAAGGAACCAGTCATCACAAACATTCAGTACGATCTGCAGGCAGCATGTTATCTTTTTGAGGACCATCATCAATATAAAAATAATTATATATTTTTTCCTTTAAAGGGAACCTTTACACAATAAAAACACACAGAGCTATGGGGACTGGATATTGCGGATGTGCTAGCGGCCATCTAGCAACCCATGACCTCAGCTCTATACCCAAAATCCAGGTGACAGGTTCCCTTTAAGAATGTATTTGAACAATAAATAAAGCTAGAAAGAAGTTGAGAAAAATCCAGCCCCACTTTAAAGGAATTGCGTTTATTCAGCTTGCGGTTAAAAACTCATCCAAGAAATACAAAATTTAGCAGTCTTGTCTTGTCTACATGTTTCGGGCTATCAGAGACATTTCCAGCCCTTCTTCATGACACAGAAAGACATTAAAAGTGAGACCTTTTAAAGGGGAGGGTGCACCTGTGTTCACTAATTGTCTCCACAGGCCTGTAACCGCCCCCAGGAAAAGGTGCCACACTTCCAGTTAACTCTTCTCATGAAAATTAAATGAAAGAAAAAACAAAAATATATAACCATATGTATGCATAGAAAACATAAAAGTATAATCACTACGAAAAAAACTATGTCATACAAGGGTATACATACAGTGGCGGAAATAATTATTTGACCCCTCACTGATTTTGTAAGTTTGTCCAATGACAAAGAAATGAAAAGTCTCAGAACAGTATCATTTCAATGGTAGGTTTATTGTAACAGTGGCAGATAGCACATCAAAAGGAAAATCGAAAAAATAACTTTAAATAAAAGATAGCAACTGATTTGCATTTCATTGAGTGAAATAAGTATTTGAACCCTCTAACAAAAAAAGACTTAATACTTGGTGGAAAAACCCTTGTTTGCAAGCACAGAGGTCAAACGTTTCTTGTAATTGATGACCAAGTTTGCGCACATTTTAGGAGGAATGTTGGTCCACTCCTCTTTGCAGATCATCTCTAAATCCCTAAGGTTTCGAGGCTGTCTCTGTGCAACTCTGAGCTTGAGCTCCCTCCATAGGTTTTCGATTGGATTAAGGTCCGGAGACTGACTAGGCCACTCCATGACCTTAATGTGCTTCTTCTTGAGCCACTCCTTTGTTGCCTTTGCTGTATGTTTTGGGTCATTGTCGTGCTGGAACACCCATCCACGACCCATTTTCAGTTTCCTGGCAGAGGGAAGGAGGTTGTCGCTCAGGATTTCACGATACATGGCTCCGTCCATTTTCCCGTTTATGCGAATAAGTTGTCCTGTGCCCTTAGCAGAAAAACACCCCCAAAGCAAAATGTTTCCACCCCCATGCTTGACGGTGGGGACGGTGTTTTGGGGGTCATAGGCAGCATTTTTCTTCCTCCAAACACAGCGAGTTGAGTTAATGCCAAAGAGCTCTATTTTGGTCTCATCAGACCACAGCACCTTCTCCCAGTCACTCTCTGAATCATTCAGGTGTTTATTGGCAAACTTCAGACGGGCCTGCACATGTGCCTTCCTGAGCAGGGGGACCTTGCGAGCCCTGCAGGATTTTAATCCATTGCGGTGTAATGTGTTTCCAATGGTTTTCTTGGTGACTGTGGTCCCTGCTAATTTGAGGTCATTAACTAACTCCTCCCGTGTAGTTCTAGGATGCTTTTTCACCTTTCTCAGAACCATTGACACCCCACGAGGTGAGATCTTGCGTGGAGCCCCAGAGCGAGGTCGATTGATGGTCATTTTGTGCTCCTTCCATTTTCGAACAATCGCACCAACAGTTGTCACCTTCTCTCCCAGCTTCTTGCTAATGGTTTTGTAGCCCATTCCAGCCTTGTCCAGGTCTACAATTTTGTCTCTGACATCCTTGGACAGCTCTTTGGTCTTTCCCATGTTGGAGAGTTTGGAGTCTGCTTGATTGATTGATTCTGTGGACAGGTGTCTTTTATACAGGTGACTAGTTAAGACAGGTGTCCTTAATGAGGGTGACTAATTGAGTAGAAGTGTCTAACCACTCTGTGGGAGCCAGAACTCTTAATGGTTGGTAGGGGTTCAAATACTTATTTCACTCAATGAAATGCAAATCAGTTGCTATCTTTTATTTAAAGTTATTTTTTCGATTTTCCTTTTGATGTGCTATCTGCCACTGTTACAATAAACCTACCATTGAAATGATACTGTTCTGAGACTTTTCATTTCTTTGTCATTGGACAAACTTACAAAATCAGTGAGGGGTCAAATAATTATTTCCGCCACTGTATATAGAGGATACATGGGGTATGAGCCGGATATACAGAAATATTCTAGCAAACCATGGTGGAATGTAATGGAAATCAGGTCACCAAAAATGTGTTGTAGCATTCTCAGGAAAGGAAGAAATTCACATGCCAAAATATTATTAGCATGAGAATTATTGCTGCAAAATCAGATCTAGGCGTTTATTGAGCCCCTCAGGTTGGCGTGTATTCAGTGAAAAAATCCAAAAGGATTCCCTGTTTAATAATTTTCTTCTATGGTCTCCTCCACGTTTAGGCAGAAAAACTTTTTCTATGCCTTGTACTATCATATCTGATGTGTCCCCACCATGGCAGACAGCAAAATGCAGACTAGCTGCAGACACATTGCGACTGCCATGGTGGGGCACATCAGAGATGTGTTTGCGTATCCTAGATTTTATTGCATTAATAGTACAACCCACGTATTGCAGTTTGCACTTTGTGCAGGAGATCAAGTATACAGCGTGGGTTGTATTGCAGTTAAGATACGCTTTTATTGGAAAGACTCTGTTGTTTACAGTTGAGGAAAAGGTTTTGGATTTCATCATATGTGTGCAGCAAATGCATCTGTGGTGTCCACACCTATAACTCCCCTTGGTCCTAAGCCACACAGGTTGCGACTTTTTGTCTTCTTGGTATAGGCTGGGGCTGACATAGTTTGCAATTGTGGGCGCCCGTCTGGCTGCGCATTTAACCCCATCTGCAACTATGTCAGTCCATTCTCTGTCATAAGACAGGACAGGAAAATGTTTTTTTATAATATGACATATCTGTTGGTACTCTGTACTATATTGTGTTACAAACAGATTCCTTCTGTCCTTGTCCTTGATAATGTTGTTTGTGTTTCTATTTTTGTTTTCACTATTAGTGCCTATATCCAGTAGTGGAACCTCCTTATGCACAGGATTTTGCTGTTTAGGATAAAGGAGGGATCCCCTTTCAATGGATTTGCGCCTGAGGGGGGACCCCGCCACCAGTCAGGTATCCACCTGCACATATAGGAAACCTATGGCAGGCAATACCACATTACATGCGACATCATGTCATCCTAAACATGTAACTGCCAATATACCCAGGGGGGAAATCATCCGTGCAAAAAGGAATTGCACGGAGGAAATTGGCTTCATGGAGGAAGCTGGACATATCTGCCATAGACTGGGTAAAAGAGGCTATAGCATTAAACATGTAAAAGATGCTATAGCTCAGGTCTCAACCATTGAAAGGGGATCCCTCCTTTATCCTAAACAGCAAAATCCTGTGCATAAGGAGGTTCCACTACTGGATATAGGCACTAATAGTGAAAACAAAAATAGAAACACAAACAACATTATCAAGGACAAGGACAGAAGGAATCTGTTTGTAACACAATATAGTACAGAGTACCAACAGATATGTCATATTATAAAAAAACATTTTCCTGTCCTGTCTTATGACAGAGAATGGACTGACATAGTTGCAGATGGGGTTAAATGCGCAGCCAGACGGGCGCCCACAATTGCAAACTATGTCAGCCCTAGCCTATACCAAGAAGACAAAAAGTCGCAACCTGTGTGGCTTAGGACCAAGGGGAGTTACAGGTGTGGACACCACAGATGCATTTGCTGCACACATATGATGAAATCCAAAACCTTTTCCTCAACTGCAAACAACAGAGTCTTTCCAATAAAAGCGTATCTTAACTGCAATACAACCCACGCTGTATACTTGATCACCTGCACAAAGTGCAAACTGCAATACGTGGGTTGTACTATTAATGCAATAAAATCTAGGATACGCAAACACATCTCTGATGTGCCCCACCATGGCAGTCGCAATGTGTCTGCAGCTAGTCTGCATTTTGCTGTCTGCCATGGTGGGGACACATCAGATATGATAGTACAAGGCATAGAAAAAGTTTTTCTGCCTAAACGTGGAGGAGACCATAGAAGAAAATTATTAAACAGGGAATCCTTTTGGATTTTTTCACTGAATACACGCCAACCTGAGGGGCTCAATAAACGCCTAGATCTGATTTTGCAGCAATAATTCTCATGCTAATAATATTTTGGCATGTGAATTTCTTCCTTTCCTGAGAATGCTACAACACATTTTTGGTGACCTGATTTCCATTACATTCCACCATGGTTTGCTAGAATATTTCTGTATATCCGGCTCATACCCCATGTATCCTCTATATATGTATACCCTTGTATGACATAGTTTTTTTCGTAGTGATTATACTTTTATTTTTTCTATGCATACATATGGTTATATATTTTTGTTTTTTCTTTCATTTAATTTTCATGAGAAGAGTTAACTGGAAGTGTGGCACCTTTTCCTGGGGGCGGTTACAGGCCTGTGGAGACAATTAGTGAACACAGGTGCACCCTCCCCTTTAAAAGGTCTCACTTTTAATGTCTTTCTGTGTCATGAAGAAGGGCTGGAAATGTCTCTGATAGCCCGAAACATGTAGACAAGACAAGACTGCTAAATTTTGTATTTCTTGGATGAGTTTTTAACCGCAAGCTGAATAAACGCAATTCCTTTAAAGTGGAGCTGGATTTTTCTCAACTTCTTTCTGCATTTGCTGCCCGCACCTGACACGGGCCATCCGTGCTCACAACTAAAGGAAGGGCAGGTGAGAGCTGCTACATTTCTCTTTTCCAATAAATAAAGCTAGATCCATTTGTTGATAAGAATTTATATTTTGACTCAAACCAAAAAAAATAAAGTATTTTAAGTTTTTAATCAGATGATACAGACAATTAAAAACATGGGACAAATACGTCCCTTGGTTGGTCCTCAAAGGGTTATAGAGCAGGAAGAGCTGAGCAGATTGATAGATAATGTTGTGGGGAAAGATTCAGCAAAACCTGTTAAACCTCTATTTTTATCTTTTTATGCTTAAGAGTCCTAGAGATAACTGCCAATTACTGATAGGACCACCCACATGACTCCTCAGAAAGAGCAGAGATTTAAATGTATAAATTACATGTTATACTGAATATTTTCGCACAGAACTATATATCATTCTGCTCAGTTCTTTGTGCTCTATAAAATGCTGCCTGCAGATTACAGTTTCATGGTGACAGGTTCCCTTTAGATAACAGATGCATAAAGTGCTTAATTATTATCACTCATTGTATATTCATACATGCCAGTTATGCAGCAAAAAGAAACATGGTTCTGAAAAGTCCTCTGCAACTTCTATAGTTAAAGATGGTGTCCAGGATTTTGATATTGATGAGCTATGTATGTTATCAATATCTCAAGGATCCAAAACCCCACAGACTAGTGGTCAAAACACCACAATCAGATAGGGAATAACTATTTACATGCAGAATACTCCTTTCATGTTGGCCAAACTCCTCAACAGGACCGGTTGAGCATCTAATCTTTAGGGGGCCTCCCCACTCTCTCCTAAAGGCAAATGTCACATGAGAAGTATCAGGCAGTTGTATTTCAACGTGCCCAATCCTTTTGTTCTCAGGTAGACAGGAGGCACCTGGCAGCAGCTTACTCCCCTCTGCCTATTCAGAACACAACCACCCTTAGCCAAGCTGAGTAAGTGTAGCAAACAATAAAACAGTGATCCTGATTAACATAATGTTAGGATAATGTCACGATAGGTAGGAAAGGGAACAGCAAACTGAAAGACAAACTAAACAACGGACTAGGTCCCACAAGCTAGGGAAAAACAAGGTCACCACCTAGCAATCCCTGACTTACTTTCCCTAGGCTGATAAGCCCATGTGCATACCTCAATGGTAGATATACACATGTCCCCGTGCCTAAGACTATAACACACTAAACAGACCCTCAGCAATAGGGAAAAAGGGTAAGAGACACCCAGCGCCTTCTACCACTGAAAGCATTAGCATCCCCACTAGAGGCCTAGACCAAACAGAAACCAAAAGGGGAAAAAGAAGGGAAAATACTTATCTGATACAAGAAGGAGCAGACGATCTACCAGGCATCCAAAGCTCACACAAGGTAGAACTATAACCCGCAAAGGCTATAGGGAGAGGGAGGAATAAATAGCCTCCCCAATGACCAAACGAACCACACCTAATAGGAGGTGGGATTCCGTTCAAACCCAAAACAAAACAAACTGTCAAATTGAGTCACGTGCAGCAACTCTGACAGATCGTCTCAGAACACCCACAGGGCAGGGCATGACAGATAATAGCCAAAGCATCTCTCTGATACATTATAGGTATATTTTTCTACAATCAACTTAAATTGGCGCAACTTAATATAAATCCATTTTCTTACAGATTTATTGCCGAGAGTTGGCACAGATGGGCTGTAGTTAAGGTTTCTATGTCCACTTTCACCTACTGGGCCCTTACTGACAGTCAAGTCATTTTCAGTATGGTTTTCCTGAAAAGATAGGTATGTTAAACAGTAGTACCTAGTATATAGTATCTACTTAGTTTTCAAGAATAACTGCGATGTTTAGTGCACTAGGCACATTACCTCCCCAGTTATAGCTTCAGATGATAAGTTTATCTCTTCCATTCCCAGGTCTCCAACACTAGGTATGCGACGACGCATAGGAACATCTTGAAGAAAAAACAAAGTAATACAATGAGACTAACAAAGACAGGTTTTATTAAGTTTAAATATAAGTTATTAATAATTGATTATCAAGCAGACTATTTAAAATTGTATACAGTCATCCACAATGGCTGACAAAGGGCTAATGTCAGCCAAAAACGGGAGCCTATTGTTTGCCACTTTGACTTCTTTTTACAACAATTTTTCTAAGCTATGACCCTGATCTGCCCATTCAAACTGGCATGTTGATGGACAGATCGTTCATAAAAAATTCTCCTGGTTTATCCAAGACCATATGTGTCCACGCAAAGTTACAGGGCAAAAAGTTGCATGGTCAGATGTGATGTTGAATAACCCAGGAGAATTTCTGCTATATTGAAGGCTGTGTCGTTGCCTTACTAGAGCATTGGACTGACATATGTCCACCATGGTTGGTATTGTGCATTACAGCCCATTATTGGAGGACTGGGGAGCTAAATATCTGTGTATGTCTCAATGTTACTAACAGTGATGATAATTAATGTTTTGTCTTTGGCCTCCTATATACCAGCTGAAAAGGAAAAAAAATCTTAGCCTGCTTTCACATCAGACAAGCTAAGGTAGGTATGACCAAAATTACACACAGATGTGTCCTTTCTATGATTCTTTTGGTCTGATATGCATGCAATGAGATGACAAGCTTTTCAAAACAACATGATTTTGCGACATTGTGTCACGAGATGTCTATCCTATATGTGTCTATGGCAGGGATGGCCAACCCGAGGCTCTCCAGCGGTTGTAAAACTACAACTCCCATCATGCCCGGACAGTCTACAGCTATCAGCCTACAGCAGGGCATGGTGGGAGTTGTAGTTTTACAACCGCTGGAGAGCCGCAGGTTGGCCATGCCTGGTCTATGGGAAATTGGAGTCCTTAACAAGTTTAGAGTTAAGGTAAGGATGGACACATCTGTATTCTGCTATGTTTACTGTACTCCATTAAGACAAGGACATGTTTGGTTTTGTTAAAGTAACACACACAAACATACACGGGGTCATTTATGACCAGTGTAGTGATGTGGACTGTATAACTGCATATTCCACAGTGTATATCCCACCCAGATACCTCAGCTGGGTGAGATAAATAAAATCCAGAAAAGCTGCAGGGGTTTCAGCAAAGCATAGTTTGCTGAGACAGTTTTGTTTACATTTTGTTCTAGGCTGGATTTCATTTGGACTGGTGGATAGGTTTGGTAGTGGGATCTGCCAGTCCACACCCTTCCAGTACGGGTGTTGTCTTTTACCTGAGGTGATCGCAGGTGAGGCCTTCTGTAATCAAGGAGGGATAAAACCAACCCTCTGTCTGTCAGTCTGTGGAGAGAAAACTTGGAAACAGAGGCCTACAGAGACTCTGGATGGTCTCAGCCAGGAGGGCTGAGGGGCCACGAGGCTATGTAAAGCCTGATCTCTTCCCTGTCTGGACTTGTGCCTGATGAGCAGACCTGTTAAGGCTTGGAGCCTGAGACCCTGTGTACAAGCTGTGCTTAGAGCTGAGTTAGGGAAAACTACTGTGGATTAGGAAGCGCCTAGATGGGCAGGTGTTTATTTGATGTTCATGTTTGTGTGGGTTCTGAAGTGCCAAAATAAAGCACCTGTTTGGATATTAAATCCTGTTGTCTGCGAAGAAGTCTGTGATTGCGACCCCCTGAGAGAGAGCGATCCCACTTTTGTGGCATATATCTGGTGCAGATTCTGTTGCACACCATGGTGCGGCAGAATCTGCAACTTATTCCCTGCCCACGCAACGCCCTCTTTTTTAGACCTGGCCTGAGTCGCCATGGTGTGTGGCAGGCCTGTCTCATTCATCATTTTCTATGTCTGGTTTAGGTCTAAATGCAAGACAGCAAGGAAGCTGTCTTAAATTTACAAGTGGCGGTGGAAACACTAAAGTTATGTAGAGGACGGCGCCTTTACATAACTTCACCGATCCACCGCCAGCTATAGGGCTTATTAAGACCAGTGTCTAAAACGCTGGTATTAATAAATGTGCCCCACAGTTCTTAAAACATACCTAAAAGGTGTGAAGGCAATCTGTGGCTTGATTTAAAAAAAATATACTTATTTGTGCCAATAGTAGTTGGGCTACTTGTATAGCTACCTGTGATAGTAGTGTTTTATGGTGGTGAATAAAGGAAGGGATGTGGTATGCCATATAAAATACCACTTTTGTAGTATTGTACATGCTGCTATAAAATGAGATTTGTTTTCTCAACTTCTCTTTTCCAACTACTTGTACAAACATTTCACATGTTCCATTAATAATGTGAAGGTCAAATAAATGTAAAGTTACTTAAAGGGGTCTGTCACCTCCAAAATCGTAATCAGACTGCCATGTAGGTTAGGTGCTCTGAGACCATACCATTGTTTTGAAAATCCGGATTTCTAATCCTGAGAAGTGTTTATTTTTATTTTTATGCAAATAAGATTTTCAGTGCACCACGGGTGGAGCCACTCAATTTAATGTTAAATGCCGGCCACCTACCCTCTTGTTTGATTGACAATCCCTGAGATTTCAGAGCTGGTAGCGATGATACAGCAGAAGCCAGGTGCAACAAATAGAATGTCCCCCTGGTGCACTGAAAAACGTATTTACATAAAAATAAAAAGAACATTTCTCAGGATTAGATGTTCAAAACCAAGGTATGGTTATGTTTCAGAGCACCTACCCTAAACAGCAGTCTCCATACTTTGAAACCGATTTTGGAGGTGACAAATTTCATTTAAATAATTTTACAAGAAAGGTATGGTTTTGTTTCATGGCATCTACCCTACATGTCAGTATGCTTACTTTGAAACTGATTTTGGAGATGACAGACTCCCTTTAAAAGTTTATGTAGAATCGATTGTCAACAGTATTAGTATAAACAAGTCTATGCAAACAGAATAGGAAGTGTGCATCACCAGCTCAAATTCAAGATAAATATGTTTGGAGGATAGCCAAGAGCTAACACTTACCTGGCGTATCACTGTTATCTTCCTCTTTGGAGGTTGAGTTGCCCTCCTTGAAATAAAATTAAATTCTGGTATTACACCTGTAATGAGCTGAAATATATTCATAGTACACATAGAATGTGGTGTGGCGGTGCTGGAATGGAGGGGGCTGGGGTTATAAGTGTACATTTTTTTATTATTCTTGCAGTTTTTGAAAAAACTTAATCAGAAAAGTCCTTTAATACCGAAGTCAAGTAACTGGAGAAGTGGTGAAATATAATACAAAGAGACAAGAATCCTGGGTGCTGTTTCACAAGATTTCTGGATGCTACCATAATTTTCAGACCTCTGACTGGCTTACAGCAAGCTGCTCATACATTACTAGTCATCTCAATCGCACATACCTGACCTTCATCAGAGGATTCTTGCTGTAGAGGCAAACTGGAAATCCTATGATAAATTACAGATGAATGACAAGTAATTGGTATAGTAAAGAAATGCCTGGATTAGTAAGACTATGTTAAGACAAACCATATAATACATAGTAGTGAACAAGACTTCAGACATTCTGTTCACATAATGCAGCTGAGAACCACACAATTTTTAAGTCATGTCGCCATCCTTTGCAGTTTTGGTAATACCAAATCCATGCTAAAACTTTTAGCGCCACGAATGCCATTTGAGTCTTCAAGGGGTTTTAAAAGATGGAGAAAACTGAATGGAGAAGCTTTCCTCTCCTATGAGATCTGAGATCCCATTGGTTTCACTTACCTATGGAGTTCCGGATCTCTCGTTAGATAAATGGGAGAGGGCGGGTATACTGTGTCTGGAACAGTTGTGCGATGGTTCCAGCATAAAATCATTTGAGACCTTACACCAAGCATACGGTATCCCTAACTCCTGTTTTTACCAATACCTTCAAATTAGACATATGCTGCACAGGGTGAGACCTTCTCTTGGTCAGTTGTTTAGGAGCACCCCTTTTAGTAGGCATTTTAACAATCGAAAGTGTCAAGGGAAAGGACTTTTGATTGCATACCAAGCTATAGGCCCTATTTTAGAAACCAAACTGAGATTTATGGAGAAGTGGGAAGAAGAATTGGGGTGTTCTTGGATGATTGAGGAATGGAAGGATGCTTTCCATTGGATGATAGGCAACGCCAATTGTATTACCCACATAGAACAAAATAGGAAAATACAGCTTAGATGGTATTTAACTCCAGCCCGTATAGCTCACATGGATCCATTCCTAACTATAGCTCAAACTGCTGGAGGACTTGTGAGGAAAGGGGAAGTTTGTTTCCTATGTGGTGGTCATGCCCTCATATTCTCCCATTTTGGGAAAGGGTCTTTAACCTTCTCTCATCCGTATCGAATTTCCTAGTTCCCCTCAGTCCTTCACTGGCTATTCTATCCATTGGTATAGGTGACCTACCTTACTCTACAAGGAAACTTATTGCTACCTCATGGAAAATGCTGATTACACCAAAGCTAACTGATGTGATCTCTCTAGTAAATCAATATATGCAACTTGAATATATATATATATATATATATATATATATACACTCACCTAAAGAATTATTAGGAACACCATACTAATACGGTGTTGGACCCCCTTTTGCCTTCAGAACTGCCTTAATTCTACGTGGCATTGATTCAACAAGGTGCTGATAGCATTCTTTAGAAATGTTGGCCCATATTGATAGGATAGCATCTTGCAGTTGATGGAGATTTGAGGGATGCACATCCAGGGCACGAAGCTCCCGTTCCACCACATCCCAAAGATGCTCTATTGGGTTGAGATCTGGTGACTGTGGGGGCCATTTTAGTACAGTGAACTCATTGTCATGTTCAAGAAACCAATTTGAAATGATTCGAGCTTTGTGACATGGTGCATTATCCTGCTGGAAGTAGCCATAAGAGGATGGATACATGTTCTCATTCTGTTTACGCCAAATTCGGACTCTACCATTTGAATGTCTCAACAGAAATCGAGACTCATCAGACCAGGCAACATTTTTCCAGTCTTCAACAGTCCAATTTTGGTGAGCTCGTGCAAATTGTAGCCTCTTTTTCCTATTTGTAGTGGAGACGGTGGGGTCTTCTGCTGTTGTAGCCCATCCGCCTCAAGGTTGTGCGTGTTGTGGCTTCACAAATGCTTTGCTGCATACCTCGGTTGTAACGAGTGGTTATTTCAGTCAACATTGCTCTTCTATCAGCTTGAATCAGTCGGCCCATTCTCCTCTGACCTCTAGCATTCGCAAGGCATTTTTGCCCACAGGACTGCCGCATACTGGATGTTTTTCCCTTTTCACACCATTCTTTGTAAACCCTAGAAATGGTTGTGTGTGAAAATCCCAGTAACTGAGCAGATTGTGAAATACTCAGACCGGCCCGTCTGGCACCAACAACCATGCCACGCTCAAAATTGCTTAAATCACCTTTCTTACCCATTCTGACATTCAGTTTGGAGTTCAGGAGATTGTCTTGACCAGGACCACACCCCTAAATGCATTGAAGCAACTGCCATGTGATTGGTTGACTAGATAATTGCATTAATGAGAAATAGAACAGGTGTTCCTAATAATTCTTTAGGTGAGTGTATATGCAGGCTCTTACACAGAGCGCTTACAAACTCTTAAAAGATGGGAAATATGGAATTCTTCCTTGTTTGCATCTAAAATCCCTTCATTAGCTTTGTAGTGATTGGTGTTATAGTAAAAACAGTGGGGAAAAGCGGTGGATGAACAGCTATATAATGACACGACTTATTGATATATCTAGTTTATAATACTACTCATACTTTAATTTTGAGGTGTCGAGATACACTATATCTCATAAAAGGATCACAAGTTCTGGATTTGACTTAATTACTATGATATTGTATTGACTATGTAAAAATATGATATATGTCATGGATGTAATTTACATATGCTATTATTGATATTGTCTTTTACAAGTGACATATTTACTATATTTTCTATACTTATTTTGGAAAAATCAATAAAACTTGAAAGTAAAAAAAAAAAAAGATGGAGAAAACATGGCTACTTTATGCAAGAAACAGCGACAATCTTGTCTATGGGTTTTGTCTAGTATTGCAAGTAAGCCATATTCAAGTACGGTAAATGTGGCAGAGCAGCAATGCCAGATACGACCCATGCACAAGAGTCAAGCGTTTTTAGAAGAAAGCAGCCTCGTTTTCAAATCTCATACAATCCATTTAAATTTTCATTTAAAAAAGTCTTGTGTCTCTACCCCTAGTGTCAAATTATTTAATAAGATGTTTAATGAATCTAGAAAATGGCAGTACTCCATCTTGCTGTAGTTATTTCACAGACTCATGACATTACCTTATCACCGTTGTTTTTGCTTCTTCCTCCTCAGAATCCTCACTGTCATAATCTCCATTCAGTTCTTTGTCATCCTGAGCCCAGCTCTGGTCCCATTCACCTGGATAAAAAACAAAAATTCACACTATTAATAATGAAGCTCTCACTTTACTATTAACTAAGAACACCTATAGAAAACATGGAGAGAGTCCACAACCCTAAAGTGGAGTATAAATTAAAAAGCTACACATGGACAGATACCAGCTCCGTTTCCGCATTTTTGAATATTAAAGAGGACCTGTCCCCTCTCCTGTTTAGTAACTACTTGCGTTCCCCCGTGTAATAACAATTCTGGAGTATCTATTTTTATGACTCTGTATTGTGCTATTCCTCTGTTATTTTTTGTGCCATTACACTGTTATTCCAATTAGAAGTTTATGAATGATTCTCTAACTGGGTGTTGCCAGTTGGGAGGTGAGGGTTGTCCCTGCACAGTCTGACACTGTCCAATAAGTGCTACTAATGTCAGACTGTCCAGGAACACAATCCCAACCTGGTGGACCAGAAATAATAGAGGAATGGCATGACAAAGTCATACAAAAGTGCTCAAGAATTGCTATTATATGGAGAATACAAGTAGTTACTAAAACAGACATGTCAGGGAAAGTGACAGGTCCTTCTTAATAGTCATAAAAGCATAAATGGAGCTGGCATTAATCTGTGTATGGCTGTGTCTATGGCTGACTTTTTAAGAAGATAAAATGTACTAGATTATTTTATACTCTTTTGGAGTACTGGAGTCTGTCAGTTTGCTATACTGTAACGAGTACCAGAATTACTCCTGCCGAGACACCTGAGCATGGTGAGATGACTCCTTCCCTGTATAAGAAAACCTAAGACCCACCTCTGGTTTTCTTCTTCCTCCTGATTGATGCCCTCACTATGTCAACTCCACCAACTTGACCCCATGGACGTCTTGCTCTGACATCACTGAACCAGTCTCCAGACAGTCTTTTTAATGTTCGAGGATCTGAAAGAGATGACCGCAGTTTCCTGTAGAGACAAAATGTGCATTTACTGTACTATGGTTTCTAAAAAAAAAAGTAAATTAATCTGTTTCCCACATATTACCATTTATCACCAGAACACATCCTTTTAACTTAGAGCATGTAGCAGATAACCAAATAAAATGTTTGTGATTTCGCTCAATTACCATAGAGGGCACTCTTTCTAGGTCATTTGTGGGACATTCGGCAGGTGTTCAGTGTCTGGCCTGGCTTTATTTCTAAGTTAGCAGGGGTCAGTCCTGGTGACAAATTCCCTTAAACCATTAAAAACACCTCCAAGGATCCCTTAAAGTGGTTGTCCAGGTTTTAATAGTTCTAAAGAGTGCTTTTAAATACAATTTTGGTTGAAATATTCCTTCCCTGCCTGTCAGGGCCAATTCCAGCCTTTCTGCTCCCTATAGCGAAAATTGAAATGGCATCCTCCTCCTCCCCCGTCCAAATTGTCAATCCAACCCTTCCCCCTAGCCCTACTGTTAAAGACATATTTGAATAAACATTATATACGGTACTTCCAAACATACGGGGTAATACAGCACCACATACCTCTTACATGCAGAGAAGTCTCATCTGATGTAGATGTTCTCTTTTCTCATCTTCTCCATTTGTACCAGACCACCCTGACAAACTATTTCAGCCATGTCTTGTCTCTGCACAGTTCGCCACATAGACATCTTAGGTTCCTCATTTTTCCTCTTTACCCTTGTTGAGACCAACAGTGTTACCCTGCTATCACCCTCAATACTGTAATGCTCCACAAGAGTACCCAATTAGTAGTAGTGCCTTCCATATTGTGTCCAGTAATAATAATTCCCCCTCAATACCCCTTAGTAGTAATAATGCAGTTATAATGCCCCTGTGTAATGCCCTCAGTATTTATAATGGACTCTTCTTTAGTTCTACCATCTGTAAAGCCCCCATTATTTATAAAGGACCCCTTGTAGTGCCCCCAGTATTTAAAATGGCCCCTTCTGTAGTGCCCCCAGAATTCACAATGGACCTCTCTGTAGTGCCCCCAGTATTTAGCATTCCCTCGCTGTAGTGTCCTTAGTATTTAGCCCCCCCCCCCAGTAGTGCCCGCCATTATTTTGCATTCCCCATGTAGTGCCCCCAGTATTCAGCATGGCCCCTCTCTGTAGGGCCCCCAGTATTTAGCATTCCCCCCTGTAATGCCCCCAGTATTTGCATTTCCCCAGTATTTTGCATTCCCCCTGTACTGACCCCAGTATTTAGCATTTCCCCCTCTGTAGTGCCCTCAGTATTTAGCATCCTCCCTCCTCTGTAGTGCCCCTGGTAGTGGCACGAAAGGAGAAAAAAAAACTCACCTGATTTTATGCCACCAATGCAGAAGAGGCCCGTGGCCTGCGTTGATTGTGTCCTGGCGCTGGTGGTCACAATGACATCATTGCCTTCTGCATTGGGTCTCAGGTGGTATGGGACGCAGGCAGACGTGACGACATTGTGCCACCTATTGCCACACCCTCAGAGGCAGTTTGGTCACCTCCTGAGACAAGATGCTCATATCGCCTCATGGCAAATGCATCCATGCTCATTCTGGGCTTTGAAGTCCAGGAGGTGGTCCCATCAGTGATTGACAGTCTTCCTCTATGACTGTGAATACAGATAGCTGTCAATCACTGATAGGACCACCTCCTGGACTTCAAAGCCCAGAATGAGCAGGAATTTAAATGAATGAAATACAAGTCATACTGAATTTTTTCCTCGTAAAACCTGCAGATTATTTCACATTTTCATAGCAATAAGGTTCCCTTTAAGTGCCACTACTTGAACAATTTGCAGTGGAGCTCAAGTCTGTACATAGGTGCTCCCCTTTGTAACCATCTATACCATGTACGGGATCTGTCCCCCACAAAGTCTCTCTGTGCAATGAATGGTTTATATAGCTGTCAAGAATAAGAAGGCTATATCATTTTTTTTTAAAAAGGTAACTCCTGGATAACCAGAATTTTTCCATTTTTTCATTTTGGCATTTCAAAAGTTAAAAAAGTTGTTGATTGTACACATTGCAACCAAACAATTTCACACCAGTATATTATAGAAATTTCACAGCATTGTATCACATTTTTTATGCATAACTGCTGCAATGAAGCATAACTGCTGCAATATATTGGTTATATGCATGATTTGCTCATTTCCTTCCTGTGGCTAGGCTAGGGCAAAATTTTAATTAGTATTTTTACTCAAGATGCACAAAATGAAGAAATGTAAAAAGCTGTTATCAAGGTCATATTTTTCTCCTTGAATCCTGATTACACTGTGTACTTGTCACGGTCCCTCAGGTGACTGGTGTCATGAAATCAAGGAGATTGGCTGAGCGTGGAGGAATCTAACAGCCTCCTTGATTTCTCTTGATTCAGTGTTGATAGGTTTAATGACCACTTCCCTTTTCTCAGCTGTTGCTCAGTGGTCATCACTTCTACCGTTTATATTCTGACCCCACCCTTCAGGCTATGCGGTTGATAGCTTCATTTGGGTTTGGCTGAGCTGGTGTCAGTTTGTCTCTGGTGTTCCTGCTCATCCATTTCTACAGAAGTTTAGTGTCGCGTTTGTTTGTGTTTGTTATATTCCCTGTTGTTTGTATCTGGGCCTGAGACAGAGACTTCCATTCGTCCATCTGGGGAGGAATGGGTTGTCCCTGGTCCTAATCTTTTCTAGGGCCTTATAGGGATATAAAGGCCTAGGTATCCTGCATATGAATATTCCTACCTTCAGGGTCTATTCATATTGATAGGTAGTCAGGGCCCGGATTAGGGTTGTCTAGGAGGTGACTTGTTTCTTCCCTAGTTTCCAGGTCCAGTTACGGTTCCCCTTCCCTCCTATGTTCAGTGTAGAATTTCCCACCCACACTGATCGTGACAGTACTATAGTATTAAAAATAAATACAGTAAAATAAATATCCATGGATCTTGAAAATGTAAGCAAAAACTGCACCTAAAGGGATTATCCAATTTTCAAGCATTGAAACTTCTTTTAGGCCTCTTTCACATTTCCGTGTCAGTGTCAAGTCCTTGAAAAAAAGTGTACATGTTTCATCCGTGAAGATGTCCGTGAAGGATCCACGGTTGGTCCGTGTGTCCGTTCTTACCATCTGTGTCACCCGTAATTCACGAAAGTTGCTCAGCTGAAAATTAATTTCCAAAGAATCTCCTATCAGTCTTCAGTGAAAAACGGACGCAAAACAGACACAACAAGAATGCCATCTGTGCTGTGTCAGTGATAGACTTCAATGGGCGTGCATAGTCCACATCACGGATCAAAGTAGTGCATGTCCCCGTGATTTTTTCACTCCTCCACGGTCAGTTTAAAAATACTGAAATGTGAACAGACACATTTAAATCAATGGGTCTGTGTGCTGTCCACAGAAAATGTGTACAGCACATGTCAGTAAAAAACGGATATGCAAACGATGCCTTATTGTTGCTGACTGATTGTAACTGTTAGGCCTCGTTCACATTTCAGTTTTTTATTGACGTGTGCTTTTGTGGACAGCACACGCACCCATTGATTTAAATGTGTCTGTTCATACATCACCATTTTTTTACTCACCATGGGTCAGTAAAAAAAAATCACGAGGACATGCACTACTATGATCCGTGATGCCGACCAAGCATGCCCATTGAAGTCTATGGGTCCATGAAAATCACTGACACAACACGAATGGCATCCATGTTGTGTCCGTGTTGCATCCTTTCCAAAGACAGGAGATTCTTTGGAAATTCATTTTCAGCTAAAAAATTTCCGTGAATTACGGATGACACATGGATGGTAAAAACGAACACACGGACCAACCACGGATCCTTCACAGACATGTTCACTGAGGAAACACATACGCTTTTTTTCACGGACGCGGCACTGACACGGAAATGTGAACGAGGCCTTAAGAGACAGCTGCAGCCCAGAGGGTGGCATGCCCTTCAGTCCTGCGGGACTGCAGGTGTAGTATTATACATAATCAGTAGTGCCACAAAAAGTCACAGTGCAGCCCTAGCCTTTTTGCTCTAGTACAGGGATGTTCAACCTGCAGCACTCCAGCTGTTGCAAAACTACAACTCCCAGCATGGCTGGACAGTCTACAGTTATCAGCCTACAGCAGGGCATTGTGGGAGTTGTAGTTTTACAACAGCTGGAGAGCCGCAGGTTGAGCATCCCTGCTTCTAGTGTATATAAAATTACAAAATTGTGTCAAATTGAAAACAGTTTGCATTCTCACTCATATGGAAATGTATCTCTCCATGGTAACAGATATCAACAACAAAATCCCTGTAGTTCTGGTTAGCGCATATTCACCTCTTTTGGCGCCTCCAGACATTGAGCGGGATTTTGCCTGGTGGGGTTCTTGTAATGACTTGGATGTGGGATAATCAAAATACAGTTTGTTTTCTTTTATTTACCTTTGTAATGTTTTATATTGTAAAAAAAAAAAAAGTATGAACGCAGCATAGTAAAGCTAAAGCACAATCAGTTTTTGAAGCCAAATCCAGGAATGCTATATAAGAGAAAAGACTCAGACCCACATTTACCAAACCTATAGATGGTGTAAACTCAGACAGACCGTGTAGACCCGCACCAATTTATCACAGGGCTCAGGCTGGATGATAAATCTGCTGCAAGGATACACACTTTTCTCTGACTCTATACCAACTATTGTTCAGCTTAGGGCTCATGCACATGAGCATAAGAGCCCCGTGCCTATATTGCGGACCAGACACGGCCAGTCCGCAATATATACGGCCACTGGCCGTGTGCACTCCGTGGTGCAGATGTGGACCCATTGACTTGAATGGGTCTGCCATCCGCAACATATGACCAGGACTATCTTTTGCGCAGCGGAGGCACAGATCGGAAGCCCATGGAAGCACTATGAAGTGCTTCCGTGGGCTTTCAGGTCCGTGGCTCCGCACTGCAAAAAGTTAGAACATATATGTCTGGTTACATGACCCTCCATCAGGGGCTATCTTATGGACAGGACCTCGGTGTCGACAGCACAGATTTGCCTAACAGGGACATGGCTTGTAAAATATAGCAAACCACACAGATCATCAACAAAGGCTATATTAGCAAGTGCCATATAGTCATCTTACATACACATTGGTCACAAGTAGCCAGAAAGATGCCAACCCCTTTTTTTTTGTAGTGTCGTTCTTATACTTGTGAGGGACGTTTCTTATTTTTTTTTCAAATCACAGCATGCTCCGTGCCTGCCATTTAGACCCTCATTAACTGCTGTTTTTCTCCCATAGACCTCCATTTCAGTTTTGCAACTTAAAAAAAAGCATATGCAATGTGTATTTTTGTTTTTAATGGCATTCTTGCATGGCATTTTTTGCAAACTTTTTTCCCCCCATACAGCACCAAATAAGAAGTGAAGGCACACATTTACACGCTTTTCTGTAAAAACCTACAGGCCCACATTTACTAATCCTAAAAATGCCATAAGCTAGACAGTCTGTCTAGACCAGATTTATCACAGAGGCTCAGGCTGGATGATACATCTGCTGCAGGGATAGACACTTTTATCTAACTCTATACCAAATATTGGCTGGCTAAGTTTGCAACAGAATTTCATGCCAGAATCATGCCCCCTTTCCCACTAAACCCCACCTTCTTGTTGAGCAAGTCAGAAAAAAGTCTAGAAAACGTAGCTGTGCCAAATTGCACCAATTTACAGCACTTTTTGACACATTCTGCGCACAGACACCATCTGGGCCGCTATATAGGCAAAAACGCCTCAAAAACACGAAACGTTGATCAACTCGGCACTGTATGTGAAGGAACGCTAAAGCCTGCATAGTTTGGCAGCATGTTAGTAGTAAATAGGAGACGGATGGAAGGAGGGTTGACTGTAGGATTAGACTACACCTGATTCATTTAGGCCCCTTTCACACGAGCAAGTTTTCCAAGCGGGTGCAATGCGTGACATGAACGCATAGCACCCGCACTGAATCCTGACCCATTCATTTCTATGGGTCTGTGTACATGAGTGTTTTTTTTAAGCATCAGTTCTGCGTTGCGTGAAAAACGCAGCATGCTCTATATTCAGCGTTTTTCACGCAGCTCTGGCACCATCAGGGCCGGGCCGACACAGAGGCTGGGGAGGCTCCAGCCTCAGGGCGCAGGCCAGCTCCCCAGCCTCTGGGTGGCAGGCAGGCCACTGACCACGTCGCTGCTGCTGCCGCTCCTGCCGGGCTCCCTCCCCGCTCCGCCTCCTGGCTCGGCCGCTCCGCTGCTCTGGTCTCTGCTCAGTCGCTTGCCTGACTGGCTGCGTACAGCGCGCACTTTGACCTGACGCGCTGTACGCAGTCAGGTCACATGTGCACCCTCTGGAGACCAGAAGCAGCGCGGGCAGCAGCAGGCAGCAGCACAGCACTGTGTCACGACCCAGCCCAGGCCCCAGCAGGGATAGAGCGTGAGAGTCTGCCCTGAAGTGAAGTAAGATACCGTATTTTTCGCCCTATAAGACGCACCGGCCCATAAGACGCACCTAGGTTTTTAGGGAGGAAAATAAGAAAAAAAATATTTTTAACCAAAAGGTGTGCTGTGTGTTTGGTGGGTTTGGAACTAATGGTGGTCTGTGGATGGCACTATTACTGTGGATCTGTGGATGACGGACACTGTTATGGGGGGGATCTGTGGATGATGGACACTGTTATGGGGGATCTGTGAATGACGGACACTGTTATGGGGGGATCTGTGGATGACGGACACTGTTATGGGGGATCTGTGGATGACGGACACTGTTATGGGGGGATCTGTGGATGACGGACACTGTTATGGGGGGATCTGTGGCTTGCACTGTTACAGGGGGATATGTAGCTGGCACTGTTACAGGGGGATCTGTGGATGGCACTGTTACAGGGGGGATCTGTGGGTGGCACTGTTATATATGTGCCATCCACAGACCCCCCAGCCCATAACAGTGCCATCCACAGACCCCCCCAGCCCATAACAGTGCCATCCACAGACCCCCCCCAGCCCATAACAGTGCCATCCACAGACCCCCCCCAGCCCATAACTGTGCCATTCACAGATGTCCCCCATAAAAATGTCATCCACAGATCCCCCCGCCGCCGCCGCTCCAGTATACAAATACAAGATGTCTTATTCAATTAATAGTTATTATACATGCCCCCTCACTCCTAATAGTACCTTACATCCTAACCGCTTCAGTAGAACCCAGGCAGGCAGGCCGGGCGGCCGGCGCGTCACTCACTGACGTAACTTGCCTGCGCCGCCTGCTTCATTCATAAAGTAGGCGGCACAGGCACGTGACATAAGGGAGTTACGCTGCCGCCCGCCTGGCCTGCCTGTCTGCATTGTACTGAAGCGGTTAGGATGTAAGGTACTATTAGGAGTGAGGGGGCATGTTTAATAACTATTAATTTAATAAGACATCTTATATTAGTATACCGGAGCGGCGGGGCGGGGCTATAGTACACTGACTGCACCGCCCCGCCGCTATTGCCGGCCCCCAGCTCCTCCTCCCAGTCCCACCCCGAGTCCCCGCTCGCTCGTACATTGCAGCTTGCGATGTAAAACTGCAAGCATTCGCCCCATAAGACGCAGGGGCATTTTTCCACCATTTTGGGGGGAGAAAAAGTGCGTCTTATGGGGCAAAAAATACATAGTTCTTAAATAAAGATAATATTCTTTTCCGTCTGATCTGAGGTCTGATGGAGTTCTGGATGGGGTAAAATTACAAGGAACGCCCCGGGGGGTTGGGGTGGATGTCTGATTAATAACAAACATACATATCTAAATGGCGGGGGGGGGGGAGCTTGACTTGAGTCATCTACTGATCAGTGATCATCAGAGCATTAGAGCTGCAGGAATAAATAACATCTAAATATCTGGTGGGGTAGATGGGGGGGGGGGTCGAGGGCTGGTGGGGGAAGGGGGGGTTAGATGATCTTACCCAGCCCCCCTTCCCCCATGTTATTTATTCCTGCAATTCTAATGCTCTGATCAGTAGATGACTCAAGTCAAGCCCTCAACCCCCCCCCCCCCCCCCAGCCATTTAGATATGTATGTTATCAATCATCACCCCCCACCGCTGCCTTCCTTGTAATTTGCTGGCCCCCAATATCCATTGTGAATCACAATCCATAACAGTGTCATCCACAGATCCCCCATAACACTGTCATCCACAGATCCCCCCATAATACTGTCATCCATAGATCCCCCATAACAGTGTCATCCATAGATCCCCCATAACAGTGTCATCCACAGATCCCCCATAACAGTGTCCTCCACAGATCCCCCATAACAGTGTCATCCACAGATCCCCCCATAACAGTGTTATCCACAGATCCCCCCATAACAGTGTTATCCACAGATCCCCCCATAACAGTGTGTCATCCACAGATTCCCTCATAACAGTGTGTCATCCACAGGTCCCCCATAAGTGTGTCATCCACAGATATTTATGTGTGATTACAACAGTAAGTATTTAGTAAAGACTCCACAAGTTGGGGGGGGGGGGGGCGCACTTGGGCAGCTCAAGCCTCTGTTGATGGTGGACCTTGTCCCAGCCCTGGGCACCATAGAAGTGAATGGGGCTTTAGTTTTTTATCACGCGCGTGAAAAACACATCAAAACGCATTGCACCTGTCGTGTCGCAGTCGCAGCATGTTGCAGTTCGACATCATAGACTATCATTATAAAAATTGTCGTGCGACAAAATGTCGGGCAACACATGTCGTCCGGTGTAGCCCTAGCCTAATTGTTATGGGAGGTACTGTGACATTGTGGACGATAATGCTATGGGGACACTGTGGCTGTCACTATTATGGGGTATGTCACTGTTATAGGAACAGCATGACTATTACTGTTATGGGAGCACTGTGGCGGTTTCTGTAGAAGAAGAGTAATTAGTGGAAGAAGGCCCTTGTTCCAGGAAAAGGCTGTCAGTATCATAAATTCTGAAATAATGCTAGAGGTAGATTGTCATGAAGTAAGCTTATAGCGGATGCAGGTTTTTATGAAAATAAAGCTGAAATATGATATGAGAGGCAGACAGGAGCTAATACAAGCTACCTGAAAGTATGGTTTAAGACTCCTAATCACATATTTCAGCATTGTTACTTTCATAGCAGTCTCTGCCAAGTGTAACACGATCCCACAAGGCAACATGTACTAAATGTATTAATAGTTGTGGTCTGAGTGCATTGCAAAACCATTGTTATACATATAAACGTGGCTGTCCCTGGCATAGCATTTAACCACCTCCGGACCGCCTAACGCAGGATCGCGTTCCGGAGGTGGCAGCCCTGCGCACAGTCACGCATATACGCGTCATCTCGCGAGACGCGAGATTTCCTGTGAACGCGCGCACACAGGCGCGCGCGCTCACAGGAACGGAAGGTAAGAGAGTTGATCTCCAGCCTGCCAGCGGCGATCGTTCGCTGGCAGGCTGGAGATGTGTTTTTTTTAACCCCTAACAGGTATATTAGACGCTGTTTTTATAACAGCGTCTAATATACCTGCTACCTGGTCCTCTGGTGGTCCCCTTTGTTTGGATCGACCACCAGAGGACACAGGTAGCTCAGTAAAGTAGCACCAAGCACCACTACACTACACTACACCCCCCCCCCCCCGTCACTTATTAACCCCTTATTAGCCCCTGATCACCCCTAATCACCCCTGATCACCCCATATAGACTCCCTGATCACCCCCCTGTCATTGATTACCCCCCTGTCATTGATCAACCCCCTGTAAAGCTCCATTCAGACGTCCGCATGATTTTTACGGATCCACTGATAGATGGATCGGATCCGCAAAACGCATCCGGACGTCTGAATGAAGCCTTACAGGGGCGTGATCAATGACTGTGGTGATCACCCCATATAGACTCCCTGATCACCCCCCTGTCATTGATTACCCCCCTGTAAAGCTCCATTCAGACGTCCGCATGATTTTTACGGATCCACTGATAGATGGATCGGATCCGCAAAACGCATCCGGACGTCTGAATGAAGCCTTACAGGGGCATGATCAATGACTGTGGTGATCACCCCATATAGACTCCCTGATCACCCCCCTGTAAAGCTCCATTCAGATGTCCGCATGATTTTTACGGATGCACTGATACATGGATCGGATCCGCAAAACGCATCCGGTCGTCTGAATGAAGCCTTACAGGGGCATGATCAATGACTGTGGTGATCACCCCCCTGTCATTGATTACCCCCCTGTAAAGCTCCATTCAGATGTCCGCATGATTTTTACGGATGCACTGATAGATGGATCGGATCCGCAAAACGCATCCGGACGTCTGAATGAAGCCTTACAGGGGCATGATCAATGACTGTGGTGATCACCCCATATAGACTCCCTGATCACCCCCCTGTCATTGATTACCCCCCTGTCATTGATTACCCCCCTGTAAAGCTCCATTCAGACGTCCGCATGATTTTTACGGATGCACTGATAGATGGATCGGATCCGCAAAACGCATCCGGACGTCTGAATGAAGCCTTACAGGGGCGTGATCAATGACTGTGGTGATCACCCCATATAGACTCCCTGATCACCCCCCTGTCATTGATTACCCCCCTGTAAAGCTCCATTCAGACGTCCGCATGATTTTTACGGATGCACTGATAGATGGATCGGATCCGCAAAACGCATCCGGACGTCTGAATGAAGCCTTACAGGGGCGTGATCAATGACTGTGGTGATCACCCCATATAGACTCCCTGATCACCCCCCTGTCATTGATTACCCCCCTGTCATTGATTACCCCCCTGTAAAGCTCCATTCAGATGTCCGCATGATTTTTACGGATGCACTGATAGATGGATCGGATCCGCAAAACGCATCCGGACGTCTGAATGAAGCCTTACACGGGCGTGATCAATGACTGTGGTTATCACCCCATATAGACTCCCTGATCACCCCCCTGTCATTGATCACCCCCCTGTCATTGATCACCCCCCTGTCATTGATCAACCCCCCTGTCATTGATCAACCCCCCTGTCATTGATCACCCCTCTGTAAGGCTCCATTCAGATATTTTTTTGGCCCAAGTTAGCGGAATTTTTTTTTTTTTTTTCTTACAAAGTCTCATATTCCACTAACTTGTGTCAAAAAATAAAATCTCACATGAACTCACCATACCCCTCACGGAATCCAAATGCGTAAAATTTTTTAGACATTTATATTCCAGACTTCTTCTCACGCTTTAGGGCCCCTAGAATGCCAGGGCAGTATAAATACCCCACATGTGACCCCATTTCGGAAAGAAGACACCCCCAGGTATTCCGTGAGGGGCATATTGAGTCCATGAAAGATTGAAATTTTTGTCCCAAGTTAGCGGAACGGGAGACTTTGTGAGAAAAAAATAAAAAATATCAATTTCCGCTAACTTGTGCCAAAAAAAAAAAATTTCTATGAACTCGCCATGCCCCTCATTGAATACCTTGGGGTGTCTTCTTTCCAAAATGGGGTCACATGTGGGGTATTTATACTGCCCTGGCATTCTAGGGGCCCCAAAGCGTGAGAAGAAGTCTGGTATCCAAATGTCTAAAAATGCCCTCCTAAAAGGAATTTGGGCACCTTTGCCCACCTAGGCTGCAAAAAAGTGTCACACATGTGGTATCTCCGTATTCAGGAGACGTTGGGGAATGTGTTTTGGGGTGTCATTTTACATATACCCATGCTGGGTGAGAGAAATATCTTGGTCAAATGCCAACTTTGTATAAAAAAATGGGAAAAGTTGTCTTTTGCCAAGATATTTCTCTCACCCAGCATGGGTATATGTAAAATGACACCCCAAAACACATTCCCCAACTTCTCCTGAATACGGCGATACCACATGTGTGACACTTTTTTGCAGCCTAGGTGGGCAAAGGGGCCCATATTCCAAAGAGCACCTTTAGGATTTCACAGGTCATTTACCTACTTACCACACATTAGGGCCCCTGGAAAATGCCAGGGCAGTATAACTACCCCACAAGTGACCCCATTTTGGAAAGAAGACACCCCAAGGTATTCCGTGAGGGGCATGGCGAGTTCCTAGAATTTTTTATTTTTTGTCACAAGTTAGTGGAAAATGCTTATTTTTTTTTTTTTTTTTTTTTTTCATACAAAGTCTCATATTCCACTAACTTGTGACAAAAAATAAAAAGTTCCATGAACTCACTATGCCCATCAGCGAATACCTTGGGGTCTCTTCTTTCCAAAATGGGGTCACTTGTGGGGTAGTTATACTGCCCTGGCATTCTAGGGGCCCAAATGTGTGGTAAGGAGTTTGAAATCAAATTCTGTAAAAAATGACCTTTGAAATCCGAAAGGTGCTCTTTTGAATATGGGCCCCTTTGCCCACCTAGGCTGCAAAAAAGTGTCACACATCTGGTATCTCCGTAATCGGGAGAAGTTGGGGAATGTGTTTTGGGGTGTCATTTTACATATACCCATGCTGGGTGAGAGAAATATCTTGGCAAAAGACAACTTTTCCCATTTTTTTATACAAAGTTGGCATTTGACCAAGATATTTATCTCACCCAGCATGGGTATATGTAAAAAGACACCCCAAAACACATTCCTCAACTTCTCCTGAGTACGGAGATACCAGATGTGTGACACTTTTTTGCAGCCTAGGGGGGCAAAGGGGCCCACATTCCAAAGAGCACCTTTCGGATTTCACAGGTCATTTACCTACTTACCACACATTTGGGCCCCTAGAATGCCAGGGCAGTATAACTACCCCACAAGTGACCCCATTTTGGAAAGAAGAGACCCCAAGGTATTCGCTGATGGGCATAGTGAGTTCATGGAAGTTTTTATTTTTTGTCACAAGTTTGTGGAATATGAGACTTTGTATGAAAAAAAAAAAAAAAAAAAAAAATCATCATTTTCCACTAACTTGTGACAAAAAATAAAAAATTCTAGGAACTCGCCATGCCCCTCACGGAATACCTTGGGGTGTCTTCTTTCCAAAATGGGGTCACTTGTGGGGTAGTTATACTGCCCTGGTATTCTAGGGGCCCAAATGTGTGGTAAGGAGTTTGAAATCAAATTCAGGAAAAAATGAGGAGTGAAATCCGAAAGGTGCTCTTTGGAATATGGGCCCCTTTGCCCACCTAGGCTGCAAAAAAGCGTCACACATCTGGTATCCCCGTACTCAGGAGAAGTTGAGGAATGTGTTTTGGGGTGTCTTTTTACATATACCCATACTGGGTGAGATAAATATCTTGGTCAAATGACAACTTTGTATAAAAAAATGGGAAAAGTTGTCTTTTGCCAAGATATTTCTCTCACCCAGCATGGGTATATATAAAATGACACCCCAAAACACATTCCCCACCTTCTCCTGAGTACGGAGATACCAGATGTGTGACACTTTTTTGCAGCCTAGGTGGGCAAAGGGGCCCATATTCCAAAGAGCACCTTTCGGATTTCACAGGTCATTTTTTACTGAATTTGATTTCAAACTCCTTACCACACATTTGGGCCCCTAGAATGCCAGGGCAGTATAACTACCCCACAAGTGACCCCATTTTGGAAAGAAGAGACCCCAAGGTATTCGCTGATGGGCATAGTGAGTTCATAGAACTTTTTATTTTTTGTCACAAGTTAGTGGAATATGAGACTTTGTAAGAAAAAAAAAAAAAAAAAAAAAAATCATCATTTTCCGCTAACTTGTGACAAAAAATAAAAAGTTCTATGAACTCACTATGCCCATCAGCGAATACCTTAGGGTGTGTACTTTCAGAAATGGGGTCATTTGTGGGGTGTTTGTACTGTCTGGGCATTGTAGAACCTCAGGAAACATGACAGGTGCTCAGAAAGTCAGAGCGGCTTCAAAAAGCGGAAATTCACATTTTTGTACCATAGTTTGTAAACGCTATAACTTTTACCCAAACCATTTTTTTTTTACCCAAACATTTTTTTTTTATCAAAGACATGTAGAACTATAAATTTAGAGCAAAATTTCTATATGGATCTCGTTTTTTTTGCAAAATTTTACAACTGAAAGTGAAAAATGTCATTTTTTTGCAAAAAAAATCGTTAAATTTCGATTAATAACAAAAAAAGTAAAAATGTCAGCAGCAATGAAATACCACCAAATGAAAGCTCTATTAGTGAGAAGAAAAGGAGGTAAAATTCATTTGGGTGGTAAGTTGCATGACCGAGCAATAAACGGTGAAAGTAGTGTAGGTCAGAAGTGTAAAAAGTGGCCTGGTCTTTCAGGGTGTTTAAGCACTGGGGGCTGAGGTGGTTAAAGGGGTTGTCCGACAATGTGACATATTTCGCAAATAGACCAAACTTGTAAAACTTTGCCATGTTCCCATAACATCAAATAGGATAAACCCTACATGCAGCTATTGAGCTTTAGGCTTCATGCACACAACCGTATAACTATGGGCATGAGACCTATGCACATGGGCCTGGCTGGGAGCAGTGGTATATGGTGGTAATGATTACAAAATTACAGAATTACAGGTATAAGTATAGTAGAATTTTTATTGACCAATGTGTTTGATATGTCTGATTAGCACAAAATTCTAAAAGTTGGGCTCAAAAGCAGATAAGAACACAGTGAGAAAGTGGAAGTTTGTATTTAGATTCTGAATAATAACTCTTAGAATTGTGGTAGGTGGACCTGTGCTTTACATTATGTCAAATACACTGTATTGTGATAGGAAAAATAACTTTTTTGTTAGAAAGGTGCCCCACTGGTGGAAGCCCCAGTGATCAGCTGTAATATCTGCTGGGGAACCTAGTAGCAAGTGTTCAGTTCTGCCGCAGCGCCAATGAATGGAAAATCATGCATTACATAGCTCCTACTGAAATCAAAGCCTTTTATCATGGCCCCATGGTTCTTCCATAGTACAGGATGTGTAAAAGATAATTAACAAATGACTAATTCATATTCTGTTATAACACTCCAGTCCTAATGCAAGCCAGCAGGGTGTGTCTGAACCTCATAATTTCATTACTACAATAAAATAAAGTATACTAAGTTAAAATGAGAAGGTCTGCTACACACGATACACGTTGGTGTAAATGTAAACCACAGGTCAATCACCGCATGCTCTTAAATGGGGGTCGTGAGCCACTATACCTCCAAACTGCCAGACTGCAAAGTGGAGGAGTCTGAAGTAATGTGCCTACTGCCCTATAATGCCTAAGGGGCTGAGTACTATAGATGACTGGTCCATTCAAACTCCAACTCACTTGTCCTTGTGGTCATGCAGTGAGGAGAAGGGGGGGGGGGGGGGGCTCTGGACTGTTTTAGTGATCAGTGGAGATCCTGGGATAGATGGTATATGTCCACTGTGGCACAACCCCTTTAATTAAACCTGGCAATGGTTTATAAGAATTGTAGGCAGAATCTGGAGTGATATCTAAATGTATGAGAACCATTCTATGGCCACAGCTCTGCAAATGGCTGTACAAATTAAGCAGATAATGTTTGCATACTGTAACAAATAGGTACTGTACATTTCAGCAAGAAGATGCAGTTGTGTAACCTCATTCACATAACTTGTCTGTTACCCAGGGCCGGATTAAGGTAGGGGCTGATGGAGCTGCAGCTCCAGGCCGCTACCATAAAATAGGCCCATCCGCCAGCCAAAAGGGCGTCGGGAGCGGCCCGCGCTAAAAGTCCTCTGTTGTACACAGCGCAGCGTCACACAGCACACAGACAATGCAGAGACGCTCACCTCACGCTGGCAGCAGGAGCCTGAGGGAGGGACTCGGGAGGAGCGTAATATGATCCTAGAGTGGAAGCTGCTTCTGCCAGCCCCTCCCCTCCCCGCCCACCAACCAATCAGAGCTGAGGCAAGGCAAGCACTAGCAGCTCCGAGTCGTCTGAGTAGTGCAGGGAGTCTAAGAATAGAAATGAATCGAATGAGTCTCAGGTTAAAAGAATCTAAAGATCCGATTAGTTAGAGACTCATTCGATTCTTTGAGTTAAAAGAGCCGTGAGTCAGACTGTAGAACAGGTTACACTGAGGCTGTCGGCTCTTGTTGCAGCAGTGATAAGATTAAGGGACAGGTGCAGAGAGATAAGAGAAGTGACAGATGACACAGAGTTTAGATTACAGGTTGAATTAACCCTTTAGGATCAAATTAGCTTCTCAGGAGATATTTATGTTAAAGGCATCTCATTCAGTAGCTATATAACTAAGGGTGGGTTCACATCTCCTTTATGGATTCCGTTAAGTGGGGACTGTGGGGACTATTTTATTATCAGCCAGTGACTGTGTTACTGTAATACTGTTATCAATTCAGCACATAGTTTTCCCTGTGCATGCATTCACATTTCACTTCACTTGGTTGGTTGTACTACTGTCAGTGTCAGACTGTTGTCACTGTGGGTAACAATGCACACCACAGTGACAGCTCCTGACTCCTCCTGTCCGGCGTCAGCCTCAGCTTCCCTTCACTATCACTATAATCAATCACTCTTCCTGATCCTGACTCACTCATTAGAGAGCTGAAGAGCCGACTGAGTCAGCAGCAGCAAGTGAATCGAATGGATAGCATCTGCGCATGCGCACCAGCACCTAGAGTCTTCGGTTCACTTGCGAGTCAGCTCAGCAGTCAGTGACTCAGCAAGTGAACCGAAGATCCGATTCATGAATCGGTTCATTTGAAAGATCTGAACTTCCCATCACTACTGAGGTCATATCCGGCGGGCCGCGGCATTACAGGAACAGCACCAGCTGCTCTGACGTCCTGCCGCCAGATATACGTCACAGGATATCCGGCGGCAGGACGTCAGAGCAGCTGGAGCTGTTCCTGTAATGCCGCGGCCTGCCGGATATGACCTCAGTGCGCCCGCGGTTATCCCTCCTGCACACTGCGCTGTGTACAACCTGCTCAGCAGTTTCGACCAGCACACGGCC
The DNA here is from genome assembly GCF_905171765.1 of Bufo bufo. NCBI lineage: Eukaryota > Metazoa > Chordata > Amphibia > Anura > Bufonidae > Bufo > Bufo bufo. Next base: position 312,038,152 of record NC_053391.1, read on the forward strand.
CACAGCGCTCAGCCACACCAGCCCGCGAGACAGCAGCAGCTTCTGGAGCAGGTATCAGATAAACTCATCCAGTTGGAAGGGAGGGCAATCATAGTGCTGTTATGATTTATGGACACAGCTCTCAGCATGCTTAGCCAGCCTTCTATCTGGCTTTGCATCTTGAGAGTCACAGTCCACAGGCTGTTTCTGAGCTATCCACTGTGCCACATGCTGCCTCACAATATCCATCCCATTATACTGTATGTTTCCATTGTGCAATTCTCACAAGTCAGGGGCGTAGCTATATGGGAAGCAGGGGAAGCGGCTGCTTTGGGGCCCTGACCCAGAAGGGGGCCATCCAGGAACAGGAGGACTAAACGATTTTGTCAGGGCCCCCTCAACAGTATTACACAATGAAATCATATACAGTGACAGTATAGAAAATGGATGGAACAGCTGCCGGTCCTGGTCTGAGAGAGCGATCTTTACTAGCCACAGGAATGGGGGCGGCATGAAAGGAAGGGGTGCGAAAAAATTACTGGGGGAGGGGGCCCCATTCAAAAATTTGCTGTGGGGCCCAGTCATTTCTAGCTACGCCACTGCTCTAAGTACTGTTTGCTGTGTGTGCAGATGACACTCCAGTGCTATTCATGTATGTTTGGCATTGCCTTGCTATAAGCATTATCATCTCTCAAGGACAAAACAGCTAAACAGATGGATTGTAGTTTTCCTTTTTTATCAAAATGACAAATACATAAACTGTGTTCACCATGCGGTAAGAATGGCAATACTTTTATTCTGCAAGTCGGTACAATTGCAGCAGTGCCAAATTTACTATATTTTTTATGTTTTTCTGCTTTTGCACAATGAAAACTCTATGAAAACAGGATGAGAAATGTTGTATATGTACAAACCTAAACATATAGAAAAACAAGTCTTAATCACTTACTGTACTCGCTGTTGGTCCTTCTCCCTTAGCTGTGTGTCTCGCTCCAGAACCTGAGTTATAACTCTCTGCTCGTCTCCTGTCAAGAAACTGAGATCCAGAAGGTCCTCGCTGTCATCCATTCTTTGGCCGCATTGGTCACACCACCAATAAGGGGCACGAGTCAATCACACAAGCTGAATGACCATGCATAGGATGATGTAAACCTCCTTGCCACCTGTAGAGACATAGAAGTTAAGGATTAGGATAACTTGAAGAATACATGGGACATAGAACAATAAACAATGAATAAAAAGCAGGGCACACTACACACAGTGTGGGGGAGTACACGAGTTGCAGATGCTTGGCGGTGCATTTACAGGATGTATGTTTAATGAAAAATACCACAAGCCTTGAATAAGGAAATGATGAACTATGGTCTGGCGAGAGTAAGGTTAAAAAAAAGAATTGTTGCACCACTAAAACCATTTTTTCCAAATATTTAAATCAGGTTTGGATAACAAAGGAGAATGTTTTTCTATGCATTACAGGGAGTGCAGAATTATTAGGCAAGTTGTATTTTTGAGGATTAATTTTATTATTGAACAACAACCATGTTCTCAATGAACCCAAAAAACTCATTAATATCAAAGCTGAATATTTTTGGAAGTAGTTTTTAGTTTGTTTTTAGTTTTAGCTATTTTAGGGGGATATCTGTGTGTGCAGGTGACTATTACTGTGCATAATTATTAGGCAACTTAACAAAAAACAAATATATACCCATTTCAATTATTTATTTTTACCAGTGAAACCAATATAACATCTCAACATTCACAAATATATATTTCTGACATTCAAAAACAAAACAAAAACAAATCAGTGACCAATATAGCCACCTTTCTTTGCAAGGACACTCAAAAGCCCGCCATCCATGGATTCTGTCAGTGTTTTGATCTGTTCACCATCAACATTGCGTGCAGCAGCAACCACAGCCTCCCAGACACTGTTCAGAGAGGTGTACTGTTTTCCATCCTTGTAAATCTCACATTTGATGATGGACCACAGGTTCTCAATGGGGTTCAGACCAGGTGAACAAGGAGGCCATGTCATTAGATTTTCTTCTTTTATACCCTTTCTTGCCAGCCACGCTGTGGAGTACTTGGACGCGTGTGATGGAGCATTGTCCTGCATGAAAATCATGTTTTTCTTGAAGGATGCAGACTTCTTCCTGTACCACTGCTTGAAGAAGGTGTCTTCCAGAAGCTG